>NC_060144.1:526613521-528067896 GCF_021461385.2 Schistocerca piceifrons | reverse complement strand
GAAACACAGGAATTTGTCGATAGTTATCTTGAACTCCCTTCTACAGTGTTGATTGAGGATACAGTTATGAAGAATATTCGGTTAGCCTGCATCTCAAAGGAATCGCCTCATTATGTGGAAGAAGTCACCACTGAAATAGCATCAACTTCAGCAGAATCGCCATCACAGTTTCGTTCACAACCTAAAAAAAGGACCGTAGGAGACATGGTCTGCACTGTTTACTCAAAAGCAGTATCAGCTGATCAAAGTGTAAATCGTACGATCCGTTTATTCACGTAGTTTGTGGTGAAACAGATCCTAAAGTGGAAGGTTATAGTAAGAAAGTAATGTGCACATTTGTAAACCGGATATGGATCATAATATACAGCGTGATGGAGCCAAAAACGTTTAGAAAAGCAATCAAAGAAAATATTAGCAATTTCTAATGCAAAGCACCCAGATGTCAATGAAAGAGTAACCGTGAGAATTAAAGTACCCCAAATAAAAATAGCCAAAACTGATGCCTACTCGATTTTGGCTTTGGTTCTTAGTAGAACAGAGGACGGCTTTTATAAATTTGGTACAAAATGAGTATTTTAAAACAGTTATATGCATAATTTGAATTCAGTGTTTGCAAAGAGAGACTTTTAAGGAAAGAGGACTTCCTTGGTGTAGAGATATCCTTCCGTCAAACAGCAACAGAACAAACCCTTGGTACTCTACATGATTCCAGAAAATGTGACTGCAAATCGAAATGTACCACAAACATGTGTGCTTGTTGGAAGTATTGCATGATATATAATTCAAAGAGTCACCAATTGTTTGACTGAACAAGTAAGTAAGCTTATCTTTATCAAATGTTTGAAAATTCATTTCCTTAAGGGGGGTAGGACGTCAAACGGGCCGACTTGGATCAGGAGAGGCACCACAGGACATTTTAATTTCCACTGTCTATACTTTAACAAATAAATTCATAAAACTTTGTCAGCGTGACCAGGAATGATTCAGAATTCACACTCATACCAGTGGAAGTTCGAAAACATAACGAAGTAAATTTTTTTACATGTGAAATATCATCATTTTTTCACTTACTAATGGCAGCATTTGTTGCTATAGGTACACATTTCTTCATAAGTAAGAGAGATGGTTCGATGAATTTTGCACAGCATATAAACCATACTTAAAGGTGTATCAAACTCTATAATTTTCCAAATCTATTAAAAACTGTGGTAAAAATTGAGGTAATTAACTACAAAATTTGTGTTTTTTCTAAACACGAAGTTTAAAATACAACAGATCATTCGTTTTTTCATAAATTAAATAAATTCTAGAGTTTCATACACCTGTAAGTATGGTATGTGTGCTGTGCTAAATTCATCAAAGAATCTCTCTAACTTATGAAGAAAAGTGTACCTATAGCAACAAATGCAGCCATTAGTAAGTGAAAAAATGATGAAATTTCACATATAAAAAAATTATTTTGTTATGTTTTCGAACTTCCACTGCAATAAGTGTGAATCCTGAATCCTTCCTGGTGATGCTGACAAAGTTTTATGAATTTATTTGTAAAACTATAGACACTGGAAATTAAAATGTCCTTTGATGCCTCTCCTGCTTCAAGTCGGCCCGTTTGACGTCCTACCCCCCTTAACTGTAATAATATTTTACACTGTTTGTATCTTGTATTATAGTTTTTTAAATGACTGATCATTGACTCTGGCAATTAATTTGTTGACTGGTTGACAATATTAACTGGATTCCTTAGATATCGAAAAATAAATAAATAAATTAATGCAGCATCATTGCAAGGTCGTCGCATTCTCTTTAGGGTACGTGATCGGCGATATGTACGTATGTAATTTAAGTGTACAGAAACGTTGATCATGTTGTAACTTTCACTTTCACTAGTACCAAGTAGATAACCTGTAGATTATCTAGGTAACTTGCAGATTATCTTGGTAATTTGGAAAATGGAACAATTTTCAGCCTTCAGCGGATCACCCTAGTTACTGTACACATTACATAAATAGTTTTCCTTTCCATTGCTCTGTATATTATTCTCGTTAGTAAGTTGAATGGACGAGCTGTTAATACTGACTGTGGGGTAGTTCTCGCACTTAACTGGCTTTCATGCAGCATCTAACTCACTACATTACTGGCCATTAAAACTGCAACATCACTAAGGATAGCAAATAACAAAATTTTACTTACTGTGCATATACAATAAAGTAGAAATAATATGTAATTACATTGGTAGGTGAAATTCTGATACATAGTTTTCTAGTTGTAACACACACTTCTGTCACGAACAATGGTTCCAACTATGCTTGTAATGGGATAAAAATGAGCGTGGGTAACAGATGCGGATACGTCTTTCCGTGTTGCTTCAACTCTATATATTACAGCAGAGCACTGTCGCCTCGGGCGACCATGAGACTCTTCAGGTTCAAGAGGTCAGCACAGGCATGGATGACCGCACTGATAATTACTTCGAGGACAAATGTCTGGCACCTAAAATGAGGACTGTCGGGATCATCACGAATAACGATGCAGTTGGAGGAATGAAATGTGATACCAGTGTCAAAACAGATGCAGACAAATATGTCAGGTAGCTTGCAATAATTACGAAGCACTGACGAAGGAAGACTGATTAAAGTAATAAAAACACAACTCTCTAATTTGGTAAGAGAAATACGCAGGCCACGTTACATATGGAATAAGTCACGATATCGGCATAGGCTGGAAGCTTGACGAAGGGTAAAGGACGATCTCGTAAGACTTAAATATCAAGACCTTGGAGTTTTTCTGCACGAGATGGTAATCTCCGAATAAAACTATTTCCTTTGCACGGAACTTGTCATATTTACTACCAATTTCTAAACCACAGAAGTGTTAACATGAGAAGCGATGTGCATACGCCACTTTGATCTGCTGGAATCCCCACTCGTGGCTGCTACCGTTTACATTTTACACTTGGCAGCTCGGGGTCGTAACTGAACTACTCTCACGCATAAATTTCTTCGAGCTCATATATTCCCAGGGTCGCTCTCCGCTGGCGACATTCGCTACGGCACAGGAATTTTTACGTGGTGCGAAACATACCTGAGTCTGAAGCACGTTCGCAGCACGTCCATTAGAATGAAACAGTGTCAGCTTAGGATATGTTAGACGTGTAATTACTGGGGAATGCGCAGCGGCGAGCAACGCCAGCTGTTTGAGTGAACTCGGGGTTACTGCAGCCGGAGGTAGCAGCCGGCAGGTGCACCTTTCGTATTCACGCCCTGGCTCGAGCGAGGACTCCGTGGCAGACAGGCGGAAAAGCGCACGCACGTGACGCACGGTCTAACGCGTAGCTGACTGCATGGGTGCGGCTGTGCACAAGGCTAAGGCTGTCATCTGCTGGAGCTATGTGCTCGACCAAGAATCGAACCACCTCGTTTACATTTTGCTGGTGGTGCTTGTTAAACCGAGACACGCAAAGGGTTTACTTTCAAACTTGAAGCTGCCTCCAACTCATAGAGGATGAATCACGTAAAATCTGTATCACTTTTATTTCGTGTATGGACCCAGACTCTTACTTTACCTGTCCATGTACGGGCGATACCATCTGAACTCTCTTCCTCCAAAACACTGCAGCTTTAAAGGCCTTGTCATTGCACAAAAACAGATCTTCTGATGGGCAAACAAGCTTCATCCGTGGGCACATGAGCAGATGTTCAGTCGTCTTTCTTTATCCACATTCACACTGATCATCTTCAGAGTAGCCCCACTTAACCATGTTCACTTTGCATTTTGTGACTCCTACACTACTGGCCATTAAAACTTCTACACCACGAAGATCACGTGCTACAGACGCGAAATTTAACCGACAGGAAGAAGATGTTGTGATATGCAAATTATTAGCCTTTCAGAACATTCACACAAGGTTGGCGCCAGTGGCGACACTTACAACGTGCTGACATGAGGAAAGTTTCAAACCGATTTCTCATGAAGAAACAGCAGTTGACCGGCGTTGCCTGGTCAAAAGTTGTTGTGATGCCACGTGTAAGGAGAAGAAATGCGTACCATCACGTTTCCGACTTTGATAAAGGTCACATTATAGCCTATCGCGATTGCGGTTTATCGTATCGCGACACTGCTGCTCGCGTTGGTCGAGATCCAATGACGGTTAGCAGAATATGGAATCGGTGGGTTCAGGAGGGTAATACGGAATGCCGCGCTGGATCCCAACCTCCTCGTACCACTGGCACTCGAGATGTCAGGCATCTTATCTGCATGGCCGTAACGGATCGTGCAGCCACGTCTCGATCCCTGAGTCAACAGATGGAGACGTTTGCAAGACAACAACCATCTGCACCAACAGTTCGACGACGTTTCCAGCACCATGGACTATCAGCACGGAGACCGTGGCTGCGGTTACCCTTGACGCTGCACCACAGACAGCAGCGCCTGCGATGGTGTACTCAACGACGAACCTGGGTGCACGAATGGCAAAACGTCATTTTTTCGGATGAATCCAGGTTCTCTTTATAGCATCATGACGGTCGCATCCGCGTTTGGCGACATCGCGGTGAACGCACAATGGAAGAGTGTATTGGTCATCGCCATACTGGCGTGTAACCCGGCGTGATGGTATGGGGTGCCATTGGTTACACGTCTCGGTCACCTCTAGTTCGCATTGACAGCATTTTGAACAGTGGACGTTACATTTCAGATGTGTTACGACCCGTGGCTCTACCCTTCATTCGGTCCCTGCGAAACCCTACATTTCGGAAGGATTATGCACGACCACATGTTGCAGGTCCTGTACGAGCCTTTCTGAATACAGAAAATGTTCGACTGCTGCCCTGGCCAGCACACTCTCCAGATCTCTCACCAGCTGAAAACGTCTGGTCAATGGTGGCCGAGCAACTGGCTCGTCACAATACGCCAGTCACTACTCTTTATGAACTGTGGTATCGTGTTGAAGCTGCATGGGCTCCTGTACCTGTAAATGCCTTCCAAGCTGTGTTTGACTCAATGCCCAGGCGTATCAAGGACGTTATTACGGCCAAAGGTGGTTGTTCTGGGTAATGATTTCTCAGGATCTATGCACCCAAACTGCGTGAAAATGTATTCACATGTCAGTTCCAGTATAATATATTTGTCCAATGAATACCCGTTTATCATCTGCATTTCTTCTTGGTGTAGCAATTTTAATGGCCAGTAGTGTATTATTAATCCATTTAGTCCTCTCCATCTACTGAACTGTAGTTGCTGCCCTTGTGTGATTTCCTTTATTGGGTGCAGGTTTGTATTCTTCAAGTAGTTCAACCACAAAGATCGTTGCTCTGCCTTATACGGCCTTCTAGCGATACTGTCCGTTGGACAAAGCTCTTTCTTAAGACGGGTTGCAATTGTTCGGTGGTTATACATTAAATACCGAGGGTGGATTTAATGGTTTACTGGCTACTTTGCGTCTCATATTTGGTGGTGCTACGTATGACTCATGTACGTAAATTTTGTGGACAGGTGTAGGCTTCAGGTAGGACAACTGCGGCAAACTCATTTAATGCTACATCCACTCGTTTGGAGTGGCTAGACGGTTTCCATATTGGTGCCGTATATTCTCCAGCTGCAAAACGGTCCTACTGCCGATAATTGAAGAACTTCAAGTTGCGGTTCCCGTGTTGAACCAGTCAGTTTACGAATAATTTTTACCTGTAATATTGATTCTTGCATATATTTTTCCTTTTAGATCAGTACAGTGTTTTTAAATGACAATGTGCGGTCTACGGTGGTCCCCAAATATTTTGGTTTGGCGCGGTGCTCTAGCTTAATCCCTCTCCACTCTATTTTCAGCTGTCCTGATCTCTCTTACGCAGATCGAATGCGCATACTTGTGTTTCATCTGTATTAGGTTGTAGGTAATTTTCTTCATAATACTTCCCCGAAGTATGCAATGCAATGTCAGTTTTCTTTCAACACCTTCAAATGTTCTTCCTTGAGCAGTAATGGCACTGTCGCCTGCATATGTATGTATCTCTTTATTTCCAGCTGATATGGGTGAGCATTTGTATACATATTGTACAAAACGGGGGAAATGGTAATCCATTCTTTGCGTTTGTCCATCTACTTTTCTTCTCTTGGAGAAACATAGAGACTTCGATTCTGCAACATGCCTCTTAACATGTAAGCCAGCCGAATGTTCTTTTTCATTTCGTAGACGTACGTTAGGATTCGTTGGTGGTTCACTCTATCATACACAACAAAAAGGGCAACAGAAATAGCAGCTCTTATCAATTTCCTTTCAAAATCGTCTTCAGTGTGTTGAGTTGTATTTAGTATTGGGCTACAACATGCTTTTCCTGGTCTGAAACCAACTTTTCAGGAATAAGTTTTGTATCGAGTGTGGTTGCTATTCTTGACAGAATCATTCTTTCAAATAACTTATATAGAAGGCAGGTGAAGGAAGTAGGGTGGAAACTTTTTGCCTGAATCGTTTCTTTGCCAGTCTTTAGTATTGCTACCGCTTGTGCTTTCTTCCACTGTTTGGTAATCCGAAATGTTTCCAAAAATCTGGTCACCATCCTCTCTAACTGTTCATTACTGTTTGGACCAAAGTGCTTTATTTGTTCAGTTCGTATGTCATTATGACCTGCTGCTTTATTTTCTCTCAGTTCTTGTATCTCTGTTCCCAGTTCCCCAGGTGCGAATGGGATTTCTACAACTTTCGCTTGAAATTCTTCATAGCCGCCTTCTGTCTTGTCTTGCCATTCAGTAGCAGTAGGTGAGCAGTTTGGTTCGGAGCGACGTTTGTACTCAGCGGAGTGTTCGTAGGTTCATGGCTAAGACATTTTATCAGCTTCCACGCCCTTCGACCTTTCTGTTTCACGTCCAGATCGGATAGTGATTTAGCCCAGTTCTCACTTCTTTGTTCAGCCATGTTTTGGTGTGGTTCTTCTCCCTCTTCAATTGTAACTGGTGAGAAAGGATCTGCGTTTTACTTGCTGCGGTAGTCGCTCAGGACCTTTTGTGAGCTTGAATCAAGGCCACATGAAAATTACGTCATACATCCACGAGGAATATGCCCCCTTGGCATTTTGCAAGTTCGACAAGTACTTTTTAGTTTTTTGGGCCTGCTTCGAGACCCAGCTCTTCTCTGAAAACATTTCAATTCGCATTCTTGAAGAAAAATCGACTTTTGAAGGGTTCGCTTTCTATTCGGACAACCCCAGAAACTATGCAAGATACACGGCAATGTTACGTGCTGGGGATACGTTCTTCTACAATTTTTTAACATGAAATTCTCAGAAAGGTAGATGCTGTCAGGCTTATACCCCTCTGACATTCGCAGCTATTAAATGATGGTCTTAGTTTAGGATCAAAGAAGTTCCACATATGAACGCAACATTTTTGGCAGTCGATAACAGGCAGAGGGATACGTAATTTTGTTGCATTGATAACACATATAACAATTCTATCAAGCAAGTTATTGAACCAAACATTTTTAATGGAAAAATATACATCTAGCATTCGTAAAGTCTTGAAAACTCCAGTATTGTGGTATACTGCTCGTTAACGTTCGCATCGAAACTTTTTCGTGAAAGTATGCCAGAAACTTGCTAAGGTTTAGAAAGAAGGGATCGGCTATAGCGATGTAAGGTCTGGATGGTGGGGTCATCATCTCAGGCTTCGCCGTTATGTTCAGCATGAAGACGGCCTAAGCTACTAAAATAAAATGTACTTTCTGTTAACCCTATTTTAGACAACGTAGGTACAGTGTCAGTCACAACTTGTAAGTTATAGCATATCCATGATTGTGTGAGAAGCTTTCTTGGAAACGAGTAAATACCAGAAAGGGTTGATACAATGACGAAGCCTTGTAAGGGAGTCCGTGTTGGCAGAGTTTATACAGCAGTACCTGATTCCCACTGCCTTGTCTTACAAATGCAGCACATTTCTCGGATATTTTTAAGAAAAACCAGTATTAAAAAGGGTTACATCCTGTACACATGTTTTAAAGAACTTTCGAAACTCATCAGAATGTGCAGCCTTACATTAAAAAAATACTTCCTGCAATATCTTGGTTGATAAAACATTTCAGAATTTTTGCCAATATAATACACTTATCAAAAAAGGTTTTTCATCACCTCCGTTCACAGAGTTCCAGAACCTGTACGGATGATTGGAATAATCGACATAAACATCATTTCCGCCCTTTTTATAGCTCATGAAAATCACACATCGTGTTGTACCAGCATACAGCGAGACCTTCAGAGGTGCTGGTCCAGATTTCTGTACACATTGGTACCTCTAATACCAAATAGCATGTCCTCTTGCATTGATGCATGCCTGTCTTAATCGTAGCACACTATTCAAAAGTTCATAAAGGCACTGTTGGCCCAGATTGTCACACTCCTCAACCGCGATTCGGCGTAGATACCTCAGAGTGACTGGTAGGTTACGTCGTCCATAAACAGCCCCTTCCCATCAATCCCAGGCATGTTCGATAGGGTTCATTTCTGGAGAACATGCTGGACACTCTAGCCGAGCGATGTCGTTACCCTGAAGGAAGTCATTCGCAAGATGTTCACGATGGGGGCACGAATTATCGTCCATAAAAACGAATGCCTCGCCAATATGCTGCCGATATGATTGCACTATCGGTCGGAGAATGGCATTCGCTTATCGTACCGCCGTTACGGCGCCTTCATGACCGCCAGCGTACGTCGGCCCCTCATAATGCCATCCCAAAACACCAGGGAACGTCCAGCTTGCTGCACTCGCTGGACAGTTTGTCTAAGGCGTTCAGCCTGACCGGGTTGCCTCCAAACACGTGTCCAACGATTGTCTGGTTGAAGGCATATGCGAAACTCATCGGTGAAGAGAACGTGATGCCAGTCCTCAGCGGTCCATTCGGCATGTTGTTGGGCCCATCTGTACCGTGCTGCATGCTGTCATTGTTGCAAAGATGGACCTCGCTATGGACGTCGGCAGTGAAGTTGCGCATCATTCAGCCTATTGCGGACAGTTTGAGTCGTAACACAAAGTCCTGTGGCAGCACGAAAAGCACTGAAAACTTCCTAGTAGTTTAAAACTGTGTGTCGGACCAAGACTCGAACTCGGGAACTCGAGACCTTTGTCTTTCGCGGGCAACTGCTCTACCAACGCAGCTACCCAAGTACAATTCACGGCGTGTCCTCACAGCTTTACTTCTGCCAGTATCTCGTCTCCTATCTTCCAAACTTAACAGAAGCTCTCATTCACGAAAAGCATTATTCAACATGGTGGCGTTGCTGCCAGGGTTTCTCCGAGCCATAATCCGTATGTAGCGGTCATCCAGCGTAGTAGTGGCCCTTGGGCGGCCTTAGCGAGACATGTAATTGACAGTTCCTGTCTATCTCCTCCATGTCCGAAAAACTTCGCTTTGGTTCACTCCTCGACGCCTGGACACTTCCCTTGTTGAGAGCCCTTCTTGGCACAAAGTAACAATGCGGACGCGATCGAACCGCGGTATTGACCGTCTAGGCATGGTTGAACTGCAGACAACACGAGACATGTACCTCCTTCCTGGTGGAATGACTGAAACTGATCGGCTGTCGGACTCACTCCGTCTAGTAGGCGGTGCTCGTGAATGGTTGTTTACATCTTTGGTGGGTTTAGTGACATCCCTGAACAGTTAAAGGGACTGTGTCTGTGATACAATATCTATAGTCAACGTCTATCTTCAGAAATTCTGGGCACCTTTTTTTGATGTGTGTATCATTACATGTCCCTCTGCTTATTACCAGAAGTCGAAAGCCTCGTTTCGATATCTTCAACGGATCACGAAATAAAAGTGGTGTACGTGGGGTGGACAAAAGGACAGACGCACCAAAACAAACCAAGTTACTCTACGTAAGACGGTGAAGGGAAACCGTTGCCATCCAAAAGAGCTTCCAGTTGTATCTGAATGGATAACAGCACAGATCCTGTATTATTTTGAAGAGACTTTCACCCTTGTTGCTGTAAAATGGTGGCAAATTCAGGTAAAGATGGTGGATGTGGGTAGCGATCTCGTACCCGTATCTCCAAAGTAGACCACAGAGGCTCAGTACTACTGTGGACTGTTGACTATGGTGACCAAGGGAGATGGGACGATTTATTCTCGTGCTCACAAAACGAATCCTGGACGATGTGATATGTGTGAACAAGAATCCTGAAATCTTGGAACACAGCGTCACCTTCGAGATACTGACATTGTATTACAGGGTAGATCTCATCACCTAAAATGGGGACGAAGTCTTTGGAAATAATGCGATATCATACAGTAACCGTGGGGACTATGGAACACCACCAATCATCATATAATCCCCTCCATGTTTCACTCTTGGGACGTAAACTCGGTCGGAAGTTGGAAACTTTGTGAAACAAGACCCGAGAAAACGACATTCCTGTATTACTCCATAGTCCAGGTTTCATGATTTCAGCATCACGTTTTCTTCTGACGGGCATTTTCGTCATAGATGAGTGATTTCTGAATTCTCGGTCGCCCTGAAATTCCCAGCGTATGGAGGGAGATCCGTACGTATTGTTTCGGTGCCGACAGAGTTCGCGAGTGCGACATTCAGCAGTGGCTTTCTCAGTTGAAGTTGTCTTACTTTTCGTCTCAGTACTATTCAATGAGCATCTGTCACCACGGCTCGACAAATAATTTCGTCTGCGTTGTGAGTTAGCGAATAATATTTCTCCACTTTTCCCGTGTGCGGAATTAATCTTCGATTCTGTGCCTCTAGAAACACCAAACACTGACTGCCTTGGTTACAGAAGCGCCCACTATATTAGCGGCAACAATTTGTTCACGTACAAATTTAGATAGCTCCGGCGTAATGCACTCTCAGCTACAGAGGAAATTGTTCTGATCACAATTGGTACTTGTAACGTACTGATGACAGTGCATAGGTGCCGTTCGTCGTCAGTTACAAAGGCGCAACTTGCAGGCATGGCCAGCATATGCAGTTACGTTCAAGTATGCATTGCTTGCAGTGTTTCCATATTGTCGACCAACCCCTGTACGTATTAGATGATGCCAATTGTAAAGGGTGTCCATAATTAAAACCCTGGTTTGAAAACTCTGTACAAAGAGAACCACTGCTCAGAATGCTGTCGTATTTGAACCACGCATTATTGGCACATGGACCAAAAATATATATAACGAAAATTGTACCGACAGGTGGCCCTGTGGGTGTCTTAAAGTTAAGGGGAATGGGGCCGGTTACAAATAACAGATGAATCGCAATGTGACGGCTATGGTTTTAGTTTGCACTTTACACCGGACGTACTGTTCAATGTGCATGACTACTCAAGTTCGGTAGTCAGTAATTTGCGGCACTGTTTGTAAGGTAAGCCATCCGTCACGCCAAGATCATACCACATACGATGGTAAAATCGGTTTTATATATTCCTGAGGCCCAAAAAACGAACTGATATAGCCTCCTAATTGTCATGAGACTATCGGAAGGCATGTTCAATACGCTGTTCGTCGTTTTTTTGCCACAAGTTGAAATCGAGAAGCAACATGTTCCATAACAGATTAGACTGTCTCGGGAGTCTGTTCAGAATGCGTTGCTGAATGCGTGCCTTCAATTTCGCTACGTTCGTGATTGTAGCACTGAAAATCCCATCTTTCAGGCAACCCCACAGCCAGAAATCAGACTGATTAAGATCAGATGATCCGGACGGCCCAATTGTAAGCAAATGACAGCTGATAATTCCAGCGTTTCAGATATATCTCTGCAGCTCCTGCTTCACTGGCTGTGCAATGTGCGGACGAGCGCCATCTTGCATACACGCTGTTGAAGGATTCTAATGACGTTGGAGCGCAAAAGCCTCTTAGTCTCTTACACTGTTTACCAATGACGGTACAGACAACATGACCTGGAGGACTCATCTCCTCGAAAATATGCAGCCCTATGTCGTCAACACACACCACATAGTCACCATTGCAGAATGATGTAGTGCCGGTTGATGTGTGTGCGGATATTCCGTTGCCCATATTTAGCAGTTCTGCGAATTGACATGTGCTTCGACATGGAAATGGGCTCCGTCTGTCCGCAGAATGTTCCATGGCCTCCATTCTCAATTTCCATGAGAGCGGGAAATCCCAGAGCGAACGTTAGTCTTGCTGCCGGGTCAGAAGAAAACAACTCTTGAACGTGGGTGATTTTGTATGTATAACAATGCAGGATTTTCGTAGGATTTTGTGCACCGTCTCACAGGCATTTCCAGCCTTCGGGCAATTTCCCATGCAGCCTCGTGATGACTGGGTGTTGTGTGCTGACCTTAGATCAGTTAGGTTTAAGTAGTTCTAAGATCTAGGGGACTGATGGCCATAGACGTTAAGTCCCATAGTGCTCAGAACCAATTTCCCATGCACTGCACGTCTGCACACCGCCACTCGACCCCTCCTGCTGTGGTCGTATTTTCGACAGACGTCACCCCATAAAGGAAATTACACAAGGGCAGCAACTACAGTTCAGTACATGGAAAGGACTAAATGGATTAATAATACACTACAGGCCATTAAAATTGCTACACCAAGAAGAAACGAAGATGACAAACGGGTATTCCTTGGACAAATATATTATACTAGAACTGACATGTGACTACATTTTCACGCAATTTGGGTGCATAGATGCTGAGAAATCAGTACTCAGAACAACAACCTTTGGCCATAATAACGGTCTTGATACTCCTGGACATTGACCTTGGATGGCGTGTACAAGTACAGCTGCCCATGCAGCTTCAACGCGATACCACAGTTCATCAAGAGTAGTGAATGGCGTATTGTGACGAGCCAGTTGCTCGGCCACCATTGTCCATACGTTTTCAATTGGTGAGAGATCTGGAGAATGTGCTGGCCATGGCAGCAGCCGAACATTTTCTGTATCCAGAAAGACCCGTACAGGACCTCAACATGCGGTCGTGCATTATCCTGCTGAACTGTAGGGTTTTGCAGGGATCGAATGAAGGGTAGAGCCACGGGTCGTAACACATGTGAAATGTAACAACCACTGTTCAAAGTGCCGTTAATGGGAACAAGAGCTGACCGAGGCGTGCAACCAATGGCTCCCCGTACCATCACGTCGGGTGATACGCCAGTATGGCAATGACGAATGTACGCTTTGGTGCAAGTGGCTCTGAGCACCATGCGACTTAACTTCTGAGGTCATCAGTCGCCTAGATCTTAGAACTAATTAAACCTGACTAACCTAAGGACATTTGACACATCCATGCCCGAGGCAGGATTCCAACCTGCGACCGTAGCGGTCACGCGGTTCCAGACTGAAGCGCCTAGAACCGCACGGCCACAAATTCTGTCGAATCCACGTTTTCAGTGTGCGCTCTCTGCGATATCGCCAAACACGGATGCGACCATCATGATGCTGTAAACAGAAGCTGGATTCACTCGAAGAAATGACGTTTTGCCATTCGTGCACCCAGGTTCGTCGTTGAGTACTCCATCGCAGGCACTCCTATCTGTGATACAGCGTCAAGGGTAACCGCAGCCATGGTCTACAAGCTGATAGTCCATGCTGCTGCAAACGTCGTCGAACTGTTTGTGCAGATGTTTGTTGTCTTGCAAATGTTCCCATCTATTGACTGAGGGATCGTGACTTGGCTGCACGATTCGTTACAGTCATTCGGATAAGATGCCTGTCATTTCGACTGCTAGTGATACGAGGCCGTTGGGATCCAGCACGGCGTTCCGTATTACCCTCCTGGACCCACCGATTCCGTATTCTGCTAACAGTCATTGGATCACGACCAACGCGAGCAGCAATGTCGCGATACGATAAACCGCAATCGCGATAGGCTACAATCCGACCTTTATAGAAGTCGGAAATGTGATTGTACGCATTTGTCCTTCTTACACGAGGCATCACAACAACGTTTCACCAGGCAACGCCGGTCAACTGCTGTTTGTGTATGAGAAATCGGTTGGAAACTTTCCTCATGTCAGCACGTTGTAGGTGTCGCCACCTGCGCCAGCCTTGTGTGAATGCTCTGAAAAGCTAATAATTTGCATATCACAGCATCTTCTTCCTGTCGGTTAAATTTCGCGTCTGTAGCACGTCATCTTCGTTGTGTAGCAATTTTAATGGCCGGTGGTGTATATAATGTCTGTTTGAACGTTTGTTAGAGCATCGTGTAAATATTGAAAGTAAACTGATAAACCTCGATTGTCATCTAAATTTTAACAAGATAAGTCTATAACTTTTCGAGATTTTTCTTAAATATGTTTGTCTTTTTCATTTAATACACAAAAAGATTGATGTGAGCAATGAAATTTCGAGGATACATTTGTCGAGGTAAAAACCTTACGTGATTAATATTTCAAGATCACCAGCTAGCATAAGCAAGAGATAGTCCATTGCAAATGTAAAATATCTGCACATTAATACCGGTGTAGCAGCCAGAATGCTGAATGCAAGCATGCAAACGTGCGTGCATTATGTTTTACAGGTGTGGGATAGTTTGTGGGATGGACTTCCAAGTCGGTTGCATTTTGTCGGTCAATACAGAGACAATTAATGCTGTTTGTGGAAGACGCTGGAATTGTCATCCAATAATGTCCCATATGTGCTACACTGGAGACAGATCTGATGATCGAACAGGCCAAGGTAACATGTAAACAGTCTGCACCTTGTTGGGTTACAACAGCGGAATGTGGGCGGGTGCTACTCCGTTGGAAGCGTCCCTACCTGGAATACTGTTCATAAATGACTGCATAATAGATTGACGTACAAATGCCCAGTCAACTTGGGTGAGCTCCTGCTGACATACGAAATCACACTCCAGATCTTAGCTCCAGGTGTAGTTTCAGTGTGTCTAGCACTCTGACAGGTTATTTTTGCAATTGGCCTTCTTCTAACCAACATACAGCCATCACCGGCACCGAGGCAGAAGCAACTTTCATCAGAAAACACAAAAGATCTCCACGCTGCCCTCCATGAACTATCGCTTGTCACCACTCAAGCCGCAAATGGCGATGGTTTGAGGTCGGTGGAACGCAAGCTACAGAGTGTCTGACTTGGAGCTGCCCTTGACGTAGCCGATGTGTAACAGCTCGTTGTGTCACTGTGGTGCCAACTGCTGTTCAGATTGGGGCTACGGTTGCAGTACGATGGGCCAGAACCATAAGCCCTCTCGATAGTGCCACGTGATAGTCCGCAGCCCGATGTGCTTGCGACTATACATTCTCGTGACCAGCGGTGCCAGCAATCACGCACAGTGGCTACATTCCTGCCGAGTCCTTCTGTAGTAACTCAGAAGGACCATCCAGCTTCTCGTAGCCCTTTTACACGACCTCGCCCAAAGTGAGATGGTGATAGTGCCAACTTTATTCCCTTAAAGGCATTTTTGTCTAACATCGAGTCACCACGTCCAATCTCAAAGATAACTAACTCTCACGACCGTTACAGTATGTATTTAAAGCCAACGTGATTTCCATCTTCACAGCGGTGCTATTAGCGCCACTCTTGAACGCCCCGTTCGGAATTTGAAAAGAAACAGTCTTTCAGATATAGAAACACACTTGACAGCTTTCGTTTAAGTCATTCGGCTCCTTCTTACTGTAAGAGGTCCATGATTAAAGAATTTGTTGCTAGCGCACTCGAGCAGATGTAATTTCGATGGATTGCTCATGCGCTGCCTGCGATATGAAAGGTATGAGAGATTCCCAGACCAGAGAGCAGTGTTGACTGCAGTAGGAACTATGTAGCAGTAGCAGTAAGTTGTTGCTAGCAGTCGTGTGTATCGAGTTGGCTGGGCCGGTAGTGGGGAGCGATGACGGAGCCTGATCGTTGTAGTATAAGGTAAAAGCAGCCTCGCGCATATGTAGTATTGTTATATCAAGTCCCATGTAAATGTTTTTAAAAAATCTCTTGATAAATCTTTCTCATAAAAAGTAACTTTTGGCAATCATTCTTTTCAATTTAAAGAATTTAATAATTTCTCCAATCCTTGGTCATCCCGATTATTGAAAAGAAAAATCAATTGTTTCTTTTTATACATGACAAATCTATCGACCAGCATTGCACTCGGCTGTGCCAGAAAAATTTATTATAGGAGCAGATATATATGCGTTATCCGGCGACCTTATTGAGGTAAGACTTTTCAATTTATTCAGAATGACCTTTCAGGGCCATGAGGCAGCACTGCTAACGTCCAAAATTTACCAGTTTAAGTTCACAGTCAGTTATTGAAAGGTTATAAGTGAGCCACAATTTTCTATTGAGAGATTAACCAGATTTTATTATTGGTAGGTTCCGGAATTCATTTATTGGGAGGTTACGCTGAATGTGAATGAAATAAATAATTATATTGTTTTACTGTTGGGAGGTTACGGAAGTTTTTTTGTGGAGAGGTTACATTACTAATGCGATTTTTTCCCATATATATTTAAAAAATACCTAGACTGAACGTTTATTAGAGTATCATGCAAAAATCTAAAGTAAATCGGTCAAGAACTATTCGTGGATTTTGGCAAGTAACGTTAGAGAACGACTTGCCTTAATACAGAAGTACGGATTACTGTTTGTTAGCAGGTACATGTCTGTTAAGCAGTATACCACGTCACAAACCTATACTACGACGCTAGATGAGCCAGAAGTGGCGCTCAGGGGTATCGTGTTACACGTTTCCATTGGTTGTCTGTCCCATGTTATTTTCTGCTGAGCTCTTCCTGTCTCTCTCGGCACAGTGTTTTAACGTGCTGAGGTCTGCCCCATTTGCGACATACCACTTGTTTCCTGGTTCTGTCTCTGCCTCTGGAGTGACCTCACTATGCTTGTAGCATGAGTTTTAATTTTAAAAAATTCCAATTTTCAGCCCCTTACTATTCTGTGCCGTAACAGAGTGATAATTTTCTGAATTTGAAGAGGAACCTCGCTCCACAAATCCGCGCTGAGCTCCTGGGAGTGTACGGCAACAAGGCGCCATCATGTGACACAGCAGTGACTCGGCGCAGACGTTTCCAGTTGGTCCAACAATTTTGAATGTTGCAAACTCTACCGCCTGCTCTTAAAAGGTATACTATCTGCTTTCTGGTTCTTCCCTCGTAGTGACTCACTGAGGATAACATGTCTAGGATCTGGTCCCTGTTACCAGACAGATGCTTACACTGTACGGTTACCCCCGATCTTCATTTCTTGATCCACGCAGCAGATGTTATTAGTTCGGACTATCTTTTATGCACCGCGACAGACTGAAGGCTTTTTCCCTACTGTTGATTCTTCTTCGGCCAATCGTGTGAGCAATAAGACGCTGGTCTCGCAGCCACTGAAGTCAGCCGCTTCTCCTGCCGTGCCTGCAGTCGCTGGTCCACAGCTGTCCGTGTCCCACCGGTTTGGGGGTGACCCACTCCGCCACAGCTTAGTCACTCGCCTTTCGGTTTCGTGTTTTCTTCTTGCTGCATTGTGTAAGTTTCACATTTACAAAACTTTTGCAAAAGTAAAAACTTATAAATGTCTTTGTCTTAAACAACGAAAAATCAAGATAGGATATGAAAGAAGATCCAGCACCAATACCAACTGGAGATGAGAACAGCGAAATGGAACATCGATTTAGACATATTGGGTTTTATAATATAATAAAGGAATTTAGATGTATGGAAATAATGAAATTAATTAATGGCAGACAATAGAATAATAATGAGGTGATCTGGAATTGGAATTTTGGTTACTGTTTCTTATGAAATTTTCCAGCGTGTCGAACAAGCACAGTAAGCTGAGCTATGCCTGTAAATGGGTAAAAAATCTTTTCATATTATTTCCACATAAACGAAATAGTCTCTCACTTGTCGTAGATTTATGGCTACCAATACGGTATAATATACTACGTCCGATCGCCGTATGCACCTACAAAATCTTGACCGTGTCGTTTATATTGTTTTAGTCGGACCTTCGTGATAACTTAGAATTACACAGGTGGGCTTCTTGGTTTTCTATAAATTGCAGCACTGCTTGAAATAAGACTCATACAACTTTTCACTGGTAAAATAATACTATATTCTTCCTCCGATCGCCATAAAAAATGCAGCCTTTTTACTTATTCTCACAACCAAAATGGCTACCGCCTGTTATGCTCTAAAATAGCGTGCGTCAACCATCGTTCATTAACAGAGAGCGAGTCCTTCCTCTTACCAAGGAACAGGAAAAACATCTTCTGTTTTTTTAACATTTTAAAATCAAAAATACATTACTCAGGCTGTACGCTGGGCTACCGCTTCACATTTTCTCTTTGCCTTTGAAGAAATGCAAAAGGTACATCATGGTTTATAGCCTCTTCTTCAAGTTCATCTTTGGAGTAATTGTCGTTTTCCATATGGTCAGGATACTCATCCAACACACAAGGCACGGCAGTGTTAGTAATTATACGTACCATTCCTGCATTTAAGTTCGTAGCTGTTAGGTAAATGGGCGTCTACTTACACCTATTTCATGTTAGTATCTGCAAGTGACACTTCCTGCACGGCTATATGCTACAATAAACAGTAAGTACTTTTGGTTTATTTAGGCACTTATTTCACTTGGGAGGATCTGAGCCTTCAAGCTCTCTCTTACATCCAATCAGGCATCCTTATTGAGTCAACATATTGTGTACATGCAGAGTGATTTTTTCCACCGTGTCCAAACTCTAGGGATTGATCGACGAGTGGATATGGAAGAAACAACGTCTAATAAACCTCTGTCTAGAAATGCATGGTTTCCTTGATAGACACCATTTATCCAATCATACATTGTTGCAGAGGCTGGGGTCTGATACGCGCTGTACCATGCAAGCAAGCGCAGTTACAGCATGTGTTGAAAATGGTTTCCATGTGCCCCGACGCATGCGTGTACAAGCCGTGTTCTGTCACACACGCGAGATTGGCCAGGGTGCATCCGAACAGTGTCAAAGGCAGCATGAATACGCTGCTCCAGAGTCTCCACATCTGGAATGCGCTCTGAGATGGCCCCATAACCAGAAATCGCACGGGTTGCGATCCGGGAAATGAGGAGACCATGCAGCTGGATCCCCAACTCCATCGACCAGAGAAGACGCGATTGAGATGCGTCCGGAAATTAACGGTAAAGTGGGCTGGAGCACCATCATGTAGCAGTCTCATAGCCCTTCGAATCATCAATGGCGTTTTTTCCGGCAGGGAAGGCGAAGTCATCTGCAAGAAACGCCGATAGTTCTGGCCTCTTAGCCGACGTGGGAGGAAGACTGCTCCCAAAATACTGTCGCCAATTATTCCGGCCCACACATTCCAGTTGCACCGATGCTGATGTTCCGCAGTCACCATACCATGGGCGTTCTGCGTACTGTCCCACAGGACTGTTATGAAAGGTGAACATACCACGGGAAAGTGGCCTCATCTGTGAATAATATTGATGACACAAATCCCATAATCTTGGTTGCCTGGTGAAGAAACCAGTGACAAAACTGCTCCCGATGTGGGAGTTCTGTCGCTAGTAAGCCCTCCACACGCTGTAAGTGATGAAGGTAGTAACAATTGCCAAGGAGAGTGTTTCAAACAGTCATTTGGCTTATCTTGTGCTGGCGGGCCAACTGCCTGGTACTGAAACGGCGGTCGCCTTCTACAGTGTTAATCACATTTGCCTCCAGTTCTGATGTCCGAACATGTTCGGTTAAGGTCCTTCACGATTTCCTGCTTCCAGAAACTACCCTGTCTCAGACAAACGGCGAAATACTGTTGCAAACATTGAATTCCATGGCTATTGTCGGCTGAGATAGGTCACCTGATACAACCTTTCTGCCAGCCGCCCGTTGCCATTTGCCTTTCCGTACGTAATCACCATGTCGGCAAGCTCTCTATTCGAATGCGGAACCTTGTGTAAAATGCTGTATCACATCCACAACATTACCAATTACTATGGCAGGGAAGGGTGCTAGCACGTGACGTATGAGGAACAAAACCACCGTCTAGGAGGAAACCACGCGTACTGTAACTGTAACTGCATGGTGTATCTCTGCAATAGTATCGAAGGAAATTGACGGAGATCCGAAATGTGAAATAATTTGGGTGAAGGTCACGGTTAAAGCAGGCTTAGACATAGTAATTGGATGTTTCTATAGGCCCACTGGCTCAGCAGCTGTTGTGGCTAAGCACCTGAAGGATAATTCGGATAATATTTCGAGTAGATTTCCCCACCATGTTATAGTTCTGGGTGGAGATTTTAAGTTGCCCGATATAGATTGGGAGACTCAAACGTTCATAACGGGTGGCAGGGACAAAGAATCCAGTGAAATCTTTTTTAAGTGCTTTATCTTAAAACTACCTTGAGCAGTTAAACAGAGAACCGACTCGGTGCGATAACATATTAGATCTTCTGGTGACAAAAAGACCCGAACTATTTGAAACAGTTAAAGCAGAACAGGGAATCAGCGATCATAAAGTGGTTACTGCATCTATGATTTCAGCCGTAAATAGAAATATTAAAAAAAGGTAGGAAGATTTTTTAGTTTAGCAATAGTGACAAAAAGCTGATTACAGAGTACCTGACGGCTCGACACAAAAGTTTTGTCTCAAGTACAGATAGTGTTGAGGATCAGTGGACAAAGTTCAGAACCATCGTTCAATATGCGTTAGATGGGTATGTGCCAAGCAAGATCGTAAGAGATGGAAAACAGCCACTGTGGTACAACAACCGAGTTAGGAAACTGCTGCGGAAGCAAAGGGAACTTCACAGCAAACATAAACATAAATTACGCGAAGCGAAATGTAGTGTGAGGAGGGCTGTGCGAGAGGTGTTCAACGAATTCGAAAGTAAAGTTCTATGTACTGACTTGGTAGAAAACTGTAAGGTGAATCAAAACAACAAGATCCAGACACTCTGTGACCAAAATGGTACTGAAACAGAGGATGACAGACTAAAGGCCGAAATACTAAATGTCTTTTTCCAAAGCTGTTTCACAGAGGGAGACTGCACTGTAGTTCCTTCTCTAGATTGTCGTACAGATGACAAAATGGTAGATATCGAAATAGACGACAGAGGGATAGAGAAACAATTAAAATCGCTCAAAAGAGGAAAGGTCGCTGGACCTGATGGGATACCAGTTCGATTTTACACAGAGTACGCGAATGAACTTGCCACCTTCTTGCAGCGGCGTACCGTAGGTCTCTGAAAGAGCGTAGCGTTCCAAAGGATTGGAAAAGGGCACAGGTCATTTCCGTTTTCAAGAAGGGACGTCGAACAGATGTGCAGAACTATAGACCTATATCTCTAACGTCGATCAGTTGTAGAATTTTGGAACACGTATTATGTTCGAGATAATGACTTTTCTGGAGACTAGAAATCTACTCTGTAAGAATCAGCATGGGTTTCGAAAAAGACGATCGTGTGAAACCCAGCTCGCGCTATTCGTCAACGAGACTCAGAGGGCCACTGACACGGGTTCACAGGTAGATGCCGTGTTTCTTGACTTCCGCAAGGCGTTCGATACAGTTCCCCACAGTCGTTTAATGAACAAAGTAAGAGCATATTGACTATCAGACCAATTGTGTGATTGTATTGAAGAGTTCCTAGATAACAGAACGCAGCATGTCATTCTCAATGGAGAGAAGTCTTCCGAAGTAAGAGTGATTTTAGGTGTGCCGCAGGGGAGTGTCGTAGGACCGTTGCTATTCACAATATACATAAATGACCTTGTGGATAACATCGGAAGTTCACTGAGGCTTTTTGCAGATGATGCTGTGGTGTATCGAGAGGTTGTTACAATGGAAAATTGTACTGAAATGCAGGAGGATATGCAGCGAATTGACGCATGGTGCAGGGAATGGCAATTGAATCTGAATGTAGACAAGTGTAATGTGCTGCGAATACTTAGGAAGATAGATCCCTTATCATTTAGCTACAAAATAGCAGGTCAGCAACTGGAAGCAGTTAATTCCATAAATTATCTGGGAGTACGCATTAGGAGTGATTTAAAACGGAATGAACAAATAAAGTTGATCGTCGGTAAAGTAGATGCCAAACTTAGATTCGTTGGAAGAATCCTAAGGAAATGCAATCCGAAAAGAAAGGAAGTGGGTTACAGTACGCTTGTTCGCCCACTGCTTGAATACTGCTCAGCAATGTGGGATCCGTACCAGATAGGGTTGATAGGAGAGATAGAGAAGATCCAACGGAGAGCAGCGCGCTTCGTTACAGGATCATTTAGTAATCGCGAAAGCGTTACGGAGATGATAGATAAACTCCAGCGGAAGACTCTGCAGGAGAGACGCTCAGTAGCTCGGTACGGGCTTTTGTTAAAATTTCGAGAGTATACTTTCACCGAAGAGTCAAGCAGTATAATGCTCCCTCCTACGTATATCTCGCGAAGAGACCATGAGGATAAAATCAGAGAGATTAGAGCCCACACAGAAGCATACCGACAATCCTTCTTTCCACGAACAATACAAGACTGGAATAGAAGGGAGAACCGATAGAAGTACTCAGAGTACACTCCGCCACACACCGTGAGGTGGCTTGCGGAGTATGGATGTAGAAGTAGATGTAGATGTATTAGACCAATGTCTCTGTATCCAAGTATGACTGAATAAACGGTCTCTAGCATGGAAACCATGCACTTCCGGACGTAAATGTATTGAACGTTTTTTTCCGTTTCCTCCCATCGATCAGTCCCTAGAGACTGTATACGGTGGAAAAAATCACCATGTGTAACGATAAAAACGGTGATAATAGTAATTATAATGCAGAAACAGAATTAAAACTTCAAACAAAAAAAATGGCTCTGAGCACTATGGGACTCAACTGCTGTGGTCATAAGTCCCCTAGAACTTAGAACTACTTAAACCTAACTAACCTAAGGACATCACACAACACCCAGCCATCACGAGGCAGAGAAAATCCCTGACCCCGCCGGGAATCGAACCCGGGAACCCGGGCGTGGGAAGCGAGAACGCTACCGCACGACCACGAGATGCGGGCAAACTTCAAACAGCCAAGATCGTTATTGTACAGACTTTATTGTAATGACCGATTTGTAGGAAACGAAGTTGCCATCGTCACATTTCCTGCACTACATTTGGCTGAATCTTGACGAAAGACCTGAAACCAGCCATCACAATAAACATTGTACACAAGTGATCATGGCTGTTTGAAGTTGTACTTCTGTTTCTGCATTAATCTAGATTGCCCTGTAGCCAGATTGTGTCAAGCTTATGTAAAGTAATAATAATAATAATGATAATAATAATAATAATAGTAACAATAATAACTAACGGTTAACGAATATATGAAATCCCCTTAGCTAGGGTACCTACTGAAGTACGTGGGTTCATTTCCGTATCTAATTCCTTGCCCATATACAGGTTGGTATCTTCCATCCGTTTTCATTACTCATCATGAAGAATCCCAGTCAGTTCTGTTTTCCACAGAGAATGCGTTTGTAGTTTAACCTAACTTTTGATCTATTTCGGATTACAGCTTCAAATTCTTCCACTACTTCGCTATTATCTAATCCCGATTTCTTATTTGCACGGTGGTTGGCTGAACTAAATTCGGAATTCATTCACTCATTTATGTCTGTGGCTTTAGTTTCAGACATACCAGCCTGCCGTTTTTTCGAATGTTTGATCAATTAATCGTCTCTCTGGTTTTTATTTTAGAATTCCATGCCCTTAATCTCACTTGAAAGATTGTCTACTGCTGTTTAAACCTTAGTTAACTGTTTGAAAGTCGCCTTTTAAATGGTTGACTAATTCAGGTAAACTTCCACTTTTTTTATTCACTTCGGCCAATTCTGATCAAATCTGTCCTTAATTACGAAAGATTTTTTGATCCCGTTCCTCTTGTTTATTTCTAAATCATTGAAGATTTTCTTACGCCGTTCCTCCTGTTTACATAATAATTCATGAAAAATTTTATTATTCCATACCTTTCGTTTACGATCTCTTTCTTTATCCCTTTCCTCTAATGTAATAACAAATGCTGTAAAATGATCCCCGGTTATGCTCCAAATTGGCATATTTTTCACCGTGTTTTCGGCAATATTCTGCGATAACTTCGGCAAATTATATTTCTATTTTACGTCCCTTCGATGTATTGGAAACGTAGACTCTCCGGGATTGCACTATACACTCCAAATTATCATGTTCTCAATCAACATCGGTATGCTTTCAACATCCAATTCTTCAAATTCATGCAAATTCTCTTGTGAGCCTAAATCCAACGATTTTACATTTTCCCTTTCCGCATTTTAACCATTTCAGCTACAAAAAAATATCAAAATCACTTTTCTTAATTACTATTCTGTATCAGGATAAAATGTTATATACAATTTAGCCAAAATTTGATAAAATTACTACCAAAGATTTTATCACATAAAAAATGAAATCACTACAACCTTATAACGTAATTAAAACTAAATCTAGAATCTTGGACTGTTTCCCAAAACTTATTAAGGAGTCTTAATAATAATAATTATTATTATTCACAACGAATTAGACATGGCTGCGATGTTTGGCCGCGATGTTTCGGCCCTTTACGTGAAAGTCGATCACTTACAGTGCCTTTTTAGTGCACTTTATGCAAAGGTAATCTGTTTTTTATAGCACCCACAGTTTTTATGTAATTCCTTAAGTTTCCTATTTTTAAATTTCGCGAATAATAATGTGGTGTCACCGCCAGTCACCACACTTGCTAGGTGGTAGCCTTTAAATCGGCCGCGGTCCATTAGTATACGTCGGACCCGCGTGTCGCCACTGTCAGTGATTGCAGACCAAGCGCCGCCACACGGCAGGTCTAGAGAGACTTACTAGCACTCGCCCCAGTTGTACAGCCGACGTTAATAGCAATGGTTCACTGACCAATACGCTCTCATTTGCCGAGACGATAGTTAGATTAGCCTTCAGCTACGTCATTTGCTACGACCTAGCAAGGCGCCATTACCAGTTTATATTCAGTGTAATAATGTCTAAACAAGAGCGGTGTTCTCCAATTATGGATTAAAGTTAAGTATTCCAAGAACTACGTTCTTTTCTTTATGGGATAATTACTTTACCTTGTTCCAGACCTCACGCCAATCTGCGTGAGCTTAACGCGTGCCTTTCGGCTACCTCCGAGTGGCTTGGCTGTCTTGCCACGCCACTACAAATAATACTGAAATAGATCTCAAAGTGATTCGACATGATCGTTTGTGAAAAGATCGATATCTCTCGAGGTATTTGGAAGTCTACAAACACATCAGTCATTTGAATATAAATTTGGAGTGAACTTTGGGTGTGCCGACATTACCAGGTTATTTGAAATTACCCTAATAACGGCGAATATCGTGTGTGAATGACCCTGATGTTGTGTTACATCTACAGCTCTCTGACTGTCAGAATCAGGAGAAAGAACGTAACCTCATTTGTCAAAAAAACGTATCTGTCTTACTTCGGTATAAACTTAGGAGACCAGAACAAAACCTTGGCGCTGCATGCTACTTGTCATACATGCACTGCAGATTTGAGGAAATGGACACAAGCCAAGCACAAATTTTACAATTCGGGATCCCAGTGGTACGGAGAGAATAAGAAAACCATGTAGATGATTTCTGTTTTTATATGATGGAGGTTGGCGGGCATAACAAGAGCGATATGAAAGAAATAATGTGTCCAAACCCAAAATCAGTCCTAAGACCCGTACCACAGGGTCCTAGCGTTCCTGTGGGTTGACTGCCCGCTACTTTATAGTCTTAAAGATCATCATCATCATAAAAAGAAGCTTCAAAGCCTGATTATGACTCCACACCCATAAAAGGACAAACAGAACAGTTTACGAAAGAAGAACTGAACTACTTGGTTTCTCAAAAGAAGCTGCACAAGTTTTTGGGTCACGATTGAAGGGAAAACATTCGCTTACCCCGGGCACAATATACTACTCACTTCGATCAAAAGAATCGAAATTACTGAGTATTTTGATACAGAAGGCTCTCTTATTTATTGTAAGAACACTGAAGGTGTGGTATCAGGATATGGCGCTACATTCAACACGAATGAATGGATGCTGTTTATAGATTCTAACAAAAGTAGCTTCAAGCTCTACTTATGCACACCGGAAATAAGTAGGGCTCAGTGCCAGTAGCAAGCTTCAGCTTCGATTCGTTAGTTTAAGTTCTGGATTAAGAAGTCTTAACTGTTATTTTCTTATTGATACCTACGGTTCTGTTGCGATCCCTGCGATTTCTTAACTGATCTATTTCACCACCAATTGATTTCTTGAACTGTGGCTGTTATTTGCTTTTCCTGAGTCGATACCTGCCTTGGTTGTTTGTTAACAGGATATCTTAAACTGTGTGAGCCGATGGTGTTTCCTGAGCCGGAGCGATAAGACGTTTCTTCTGTACTGTGGCCGGAACCCCCCGCGTCGTCAAGCAGTACCTGGATGGTTGGGCTTTGGCCGACCTCCCTACCAAACGTCTTCGAACAACAGGTAAGTACCTTTATCTTGTAATACGGTTGGGTGTCGGTTTCGAAATACTTCTTAGCATTGCAGACGACATCGCTCTGTGAATTGTATTGGTTTAGAAAGTGCCTGTGTTCCAAAATTTGCAATTTCTGAGGCTATGTAATTGGGTTTGGCACCCTAGTTGCCTTTCGGACGTTTCGCCGCCGTTATAAAGGCGATATCTTGCAGTGACGCGAGTATACCGTTCGGCTAGTTATTGTTGCCGTTACGTAATTAACCTTGCTGGGTGAAAATGTCTTTTGCTGGCCGGTACCGAACGAAAAGGACCTTGGAAGACCGATCATTTCTTTGTAACCTTCCTTAGCCTCCCTATTAGTAGTCTTGTGCTCTTTGCGTATAAGCATCCTGGTGCACCCTTTGGGAGCAGGCAATTCAAACTCTTGGTTACTTAACTGAAGCAGTTATTCATGAAGGCCTACCTGTTTACTGTTTGGTAATCTTACTTAACTGAAGCTGTTGTTATTGAAGGCCTGCCTGTTTTCTATTTGGCACCTGTATTTAACTGTAGCTGTTATCACTCAAGGCTTGCCTGTTCCCTTTTAATTCAAGAGCAATTTCATAATTTGGGTTAGCTAAGACTCTTATTAATCAAGATCTACCTGTTTTTATTGCCATATTATTGAGATCTTACCCTATCTGTGTTGTAATTAACTGAAATTGTGATTGCCAAAGGCCTGCCTGTTTCAGTGGTATTTATATCAATAAGATAGTAACAGGAAATGTCCCATGACACATGATGGTGCAAAGGCCCTAACCTTTCTCTTACATACCTGTATCCATAATTGTAGGTTTCATGCATAACTTCCAAATTTTCTTTTCTGTGTAAGGTTAAACGTAAAGAAGGAATGTGTGTGGAACCAATAATTAGAAGTTTGATGAAAGATGAAGCGTTTGAAAACGTACTAACACAAGAAGAAGGGCAGGCTTGGACAGGATTTAGGAATGTGGTGGACAATTTTTTAGGGAATAGAGAACATCCAGATTTAAAAGCCATGGAGGAAAATACGTTGATAGTTCTGAAAAAATTAAGATGCAATACTAGCCCTGAAAAATATTTTCTTCGTATCCATCTTGACTTTTTCCTTGGCAGCCTTGGATTTGTTAGGAAAGAACATTGAGAAAGGGCCAATCAAGACGTGGAAGAAATAGAATCACGTTATCAGGGCAGGTGGGATGATAGGATGATGGCTAACTACTGTTGATCTCTAAAAAGGATACCATCGAGGTACATCACAGAAAAAAATCTCGAAGATATAATTTCAATATAAAGAGGAAGCGGCAGTGAAAAATTGCAGTGTCACCATAAGACTTGGAAAGTGTTGACTTAAAATTGTGATTAGGTCCATGAACAAATGAGTGCTGTTTGATTTAGTTTCCTGTATGCGTTTATAAACAGTTTACAGGTTATTCGTATAGCTATAAATGTCGTTACTAATATATTAAAATGTCTTAATACTGCATAAATACAACCATTCTTTACAGCATTATTACAGTTTTATCATACGTGATAGCCAAAATCTGACTTCACATTCTTCAAAAGAGACCAGAAATTAATAAAAGTCACCCTTCAGGATTAAAAACCTTGAAGAAAAATTTAATTTCGCAACCCTCTGTAATCATAGAAAATTAGACTTCCCGCAAGGCAAGATGTCTCAAATACCATTGTCCTTACCTTGATATGCGTGCCCACTAAGTAGCTCGATTCAGATAAATTTAGTGAGGATCATTTGACAAATTTCATTAGTCCCACGCACAGAAAAATTCTACGGTGTTTAATTACGCACGAATACTAATTAGATAAGTTCACTAATTATTTCACTATTCATAAAATAATTAGCACATTTTCTTCTTTTCGGGCCGCACGTTGGACAGCGCCATTTGTACTGTCTCCTCTACTTTGTGAGTGCTAAGTTGATATGGAGATTTTATTTTTCTATTATTTATCTTCGGGGGCGTTGTATTCTTGTTGTATGCACGGAAGAGCAGTGTAGTGATGTATAGTCCACCATGAAGGTCTTCTTTCTTTAATGTTGTAGGGAGATGAGACAGAATTCCGTTGTATGCGCGAATTTTCTGCTGTTGAGTTTACGGCAAAAGCAGTTCTACAATCGGAAGCTGTGCAACACATAAACCATTATATTACTAGATTTTCTGTTTGATACATTTTCCCCGCGGGTCCAGCACAAAATTTCTAAACTTTCAGTTAAAGTTTATTTAAATAAAGCCGACTAGCCCACAAGAATGAGGTCCACAGATATCCGTTACTGAATGAGGAAGCAACTATCTCTGACAACTGAAGAACGTTCTGCTCCGTCGGGTATATATCATGTACTTTACTATTATATTAAAAAAAAAATAACATCTGAATGAAGTCACTAGTTTTGAGGATGTAAATGGTTCAAATGGCTCTGAGCACTATGGGACTTAACAGCTGAGGTCATCTGTCCTCTAGAACTTAGAACTACTTAAACCTAACTAACCTAAGGACATCACACACATCCATGCCCGAGGCAGCATTCGAACCTGCGACCGTAGCGGTGGCGCGGTTCCAGACTGAAGCGCCTACAACCACTCGGCCACACCGGCCGGCGAGGTTGTAAAATATCTCAAATATTGTGTATTGAAATCCCTACAATTTCTCAGTGCCCGTCAATTTTCGATAAAATTTCTAATCACTCTGTTAATCTGTCACTTTCAGGTATCTCTCGTGCTACTTTAAAAAAAATTGCTTTATTTTCAGATTATATACAATCAACGTAACATCGAAATGAATACAAAATCGTGAGAAGATGGTTCAAATGGCTCTGAGCACTATGGGACTTAAAATCTTAGGTCATCAGTCCCCTAGAACTTAGAACTACTGAAACCTAACTAACCTAAGGACATCACACACATCCATGCCCGAGGCAGGATTCGAACCTGCAACCGTAGCGGTCGCGCGGTTCCAGACTGAAGCGCCTAGAACCGCTCGGCCACAACGGCCGGCTCGTGAGAAGAAAGAGCAGTAGTGACAATAATTGTGGCAACAGCGGTAATAGTAAACGAAACAATATATAAATTATTATTATTGGTGTTTGCTCATAAAGAGCGCAGTTAGACTAAACTACATGGCCAATTCCTTTTGCTGCCTTCCTTGCTGCCCAAACTTCTCTCATTCGCTCGCTTTGTTTCTGTTTCCGGTCCTCTGTCCATGATTGCTGTCGGCTTCGTGTCTTCGGTTTCATCGTGGCTGCCTTTCATCGTCCGGCTGTTATCTTTGACCAGTCAAAGATCTATTTCGTCAGTCTGTGTGATCGCGTTCTTTATACGTGTCCATAGAATTGTAGTCTGCGTTTTCTAACCTTTTTTGTGATTGTCTCCGTATGTTTGTATAGTTACTCTGTAGGTTTCTTGACCCAAATTCCATTGTTGTTGGTTGCGCCAAATATTTTCCTAAGTATTCTCAAAAATGGTTCAAATTGCTCTGAGCACTATGGGACTTAACTTCTGAGGTCATTAGTTCCCTAGAACTTAGAACTACTTAAACCTAACTAAGGACGTAACGCACATCCATGCCCGAGGCAGGATTCGAACCTGCGGCCGTAGAAGTATTTTCCGATCTACTTTTTCTAGTTGTCTGATACGTGTATGCCCTAGGATTAGTGTGGTTTCTTACTGCATACAGTGCGTCGGGGAGCACCATCGTGTGGCGTAATTTGGCTTTTTGTGAGACAGACTTCTTGTTATAATGATTCCACACTACTTTGCATGCCTTGTCCAGTTTAGTTTTTCTTTCTTCGTTTGAGTGTCTGTTATGTCAGCTCATTTGTAGTGTTTCACCGAGGCATTTGAAGTTTGCCGTTTTGTAAATGATGCCGTACTTTGTGTTCAGAGATGAGAGTTTCTTGTGCTCATAAACAGTGCTTTTTCGTAAGAGTTCGATAGTCCAGTTTTGGAAGCGATTTCGTGCAGTTTTTCAATAGCTTCTTTTGTTTCGTTTATATCTTTCGTGACAATCGCCAAATCTTCTGCAAAAGCCAGGCATTTAATCTGTAGGTTCCCTAAGGTTATAACCTGTTGTGATATTTCCCATTCTTTTATTACCTTATCTAACACTAGATTTAAAAGGGGAGGTGAGAGGCCATCGCACTGTTGGACACCTTTGCGAATTTGAAAGGGCTCTGATAGTTTCCCACTGAACTTTACTTTGGAGGTCGTGTTGGTCAATGTTTGCTCTATGATAGTCCGTGTTTTGTTGTCTACTTTGTATTAAGCTAGAATTTTGAAGAGAGTTTTCCGGTCGATAGAGTCGTACGCCTTTTTGAAGTCGTCAAATGTAATGACCAGGTTCTGTTTATGTTGTAAAATCACTTTCAGGTTCCAAATTTGTTCCGCACCAGACCGCCGTTTACGGAAGCCTGCTTGGTATTTCCCAATCAAGTGGTCGGTCTGGCATTCTAGTCTGTTTAGTAAAGCTTTAGAAAGGATCTTGTATGTGACCTATAGTAGTCGTTCCAGTCAGTCTTGCCACCTTTTTTGTGTAGTGGGTGTATCAGGGGAGTTTTCCAGTCGTCAGGAGTTTTCATGGTTTCCCAGATATTTTCCAAGATCCTGTGGATGTCTTTGGTGAGTTCTGGGTCTTGTAACTTCCAGATTTCCGCGATGGTGCCGTCTTCTCCTGGTGCTCTACGATTCTTGAGTAACTTTATTATTTCTTTAACTTCTTCTAGAGTTAGAGGCTCGCTACCTGGATTGTACATGCTCGTTTCTGTCATCAGTTCTTCCATGGGGGGGGGGGGGGGGGGGCTTGTTGAGGAGTTTTTCAAAGTACTTTGCCAGAATGTCACAATAGTTTTTGGTATTAGTTTCTAGGGTTCCAACCGGTCTTCTGAAGCACAGGTTGCCATCCAGTTATATTTTCTCTGAACGTTCTGTACAAGTTTCTTGTATTGTTCTTCGTGAAGCCCGATTCGAACGCCGTCAGTCGCCGTTTATCATACTGTCGTTTTTCACTGCGAATGATTCTGCTTGATTGTTTCTGTGTTTTCAGGAAGTTTATCCAATTCTCTGAGGATTTATGGCAACTAAATTTTTTCCATGCACTGATAGCTTGATCACATGTCTGGTTCCACCAACGGTGTTTCCTTGTGCATGGTGCTTGTTCTAGTTTCATGGCCTCTCGGATTCTTACTGTAAGTTGTGTCCAGTCTGTCGTTTTCTCCATTTTAATTTTGTCTAATATTTGGGGCTGGTTTAAAGTAAGGTATTCTGGATCTAAAAATTTTGTTCCTCTGGAGCTTTTCTTGGGCAAAAGACGAATCCTGATCTGTGGTAGGTGAAGGTCTGAGTCGAAGTGTGTCTATGTTCAAAATTTCTTTTTGTGAGTCTTTCTGGACTATTACGTGTTCGATTTGTAGTTTTTGCTTTCCGCTGGGGAATTTCCATGTGGTAAATTTTCCTGTTGCCTTCTTGAATTTTGTTGACATAATGGCGAGGTCGTGGCTTTTGCAAAAGTCTATCAGGTGTTTTCCAATTTTGTTTGTGTCCTTGTGTGGAGTATGTTTTCCTGTGGTATGTCTGTATTCCTTTTCTTTTCCGAGTTTAGCGTTGAAGTCTCCCAGTATTATTTTGACTCTATGTGCAGGAATTTTCCTGATACTTTCTTCCATTGTCGTCCGGTATATTAATTCGCGCACTGAATCTTTGACAGCAGTTTCACAGACAGAAATTACTATTTGCAGCGATTTATCTGCTGGGCATGAAATAAAATGTGTAAAGCTACACCTAAGTCTTCAGCGAGCCATCTGTTGCAAACAGATCCTTGCATGGCCCAATTACTAGCCTATTCTACTCAACAAATTTAAAAAATGAACTCAGTTGTAAAAGACCAGTAACGTCGCAATGCCTCATGGTCAACTATTGTTTCCAGTGCCACGAATTTCGAAATAAAGTATTATGCAAAGCATTTGATGACACGTGTACATTGTGGAGAGAGACAGGAACTTTCATGCCTCCGGCGAGAGAACATTTTAAGTCAGTAAAGGCAGTCAAAGGCCTCTAGCAAGTCTATAAACATTGCAGTTACATATTATGATTTCATTCTTCTACTCGAAAGTTTTGTTATCTTTCCTTTTTTTTTGGGAAAAGAGGAAATGGAAGAACATCTGTAACCAAAATACTAGGAGACAGGTAACATTTCTAACACTATCTGAGTGCTAAAATTCTGTGTTATTTTCCTGTTTCTATTAGCCACTATCCAACTTTAATTACCCTTTCATCGAAGATATGGTAAGCCCCAGTCATCCCTCTTGTTCAGCAGCTGGCACGATTAGAGATTTCTTGTGATCTGGTGATTAATTGTTACTGCAGTTGCAGGCCTGCCGTGGCTTCACACCTTTTATGAACGCAGAAGAATCAGATTTTCCGCCAACAAGTGCGGAACGAATATGACATTTAAGGTGAGAAATTAGGCATAAAACAGCTTTCCGCATAAATTACCCCGCAGTGCGGCCGCGCACTCGTTGCTCGGAGACGGGGCTAGCCTTGTGGGAACCGCATGAACACGCGGGTAGCGTCGCGTTTTCCACGGCCGAGCGGTCCACTAAAGGGCGCATTTCTCACCAGCGGCGGAGTGCGAGGCGCTAAATCAAATCTCCCCCGGAATTTATCACTCGCAGTAATTGGAGTGAGCGCCAAGACCTCGCATAACTGGTGAAGCCGCGGGAGCATTATTCGCGTGCCGCACCCAGCAGCCCATAATTTAATCGACGCGAGTTCCGGAATGGCTGTACGCGGTGAATTCAAAGAATCAGCAGTTGGAGATGACGTGTCACGCCAGGTTCCACCTCAACGAGGAGGCTGGCGGCGCAGTTCCGACTCCGCGTCACACGACACTGACTCTGTGCCTGGCGCTTTCGTTACGTCACAAACGTTGCGTGATGCCGACTTACTTAAACAATTTTTGAGTTTTCTTTCAAGTCATCTGAAGTGACAGAAAAATACCATTTCAGCTTGAAGTCCAGTACAACCTTTTTTCACTCTGAGTCGATAATACACTACTGACCATTAAAATTGCTACACCACGAAGATGACGTGCTACAGACGCGAAATTTCTCAGAGCGTTCACACAAGGTTGGCGCCGGTGGCGACACGTACAACGTGCTGACATGAGGAAAGTTTCCAACAGATTTCTCATACACAAACAGCAGTTGACCGTCGTTGCCTGGTGAAACTTTGTTGTGATGCCTCGTGTTAGAAGGAGAAATGCGTACCATCACGTTTCCGATTTCGATAAAGGTCGGATTGTAGCCTATCGCGATTGCGGTTTATCGTATCGCGACATTGCTGCTCGCGTTGGTCGAGATCCAATGACTGTTAGCAGAATATGGAATCGGCGGGTTCAGGAGTGTAATACGGAACGCCGGGCTGGATCCCAACGGCCTCGTATCACTGGCAGTCGAGATGACAGGGATTTATCCTCATGGCTGTAACGGATCGTGAAGCCACGTCTCAATCCCTGAGTCAACAGATGGAGACGTTTGCAACACAACAACCATCTGCACGAACAGTTCGACAACGTTTGCTGCAGCATGGACTATCAGCTCGGAGACCATGGCTGCGGTTACCCTTGACGCTGCATCATAGACAGGAGCGCCAGCGATGGTGTATTCAACGACGAACCTGGGTGCATGAATGGCAAACCGTCATTTTTCGGATGAATCCAGGTTATGTTCACAGCATCATGATGGTCGCATCCGTGTTTGGCGACATCTCGGTGAACGCACATTGGAAGCGTGTTTTCATTATCTCCATACTGGCGTATCAGCCGGCGTGATGGTATAGCGTGCCACTGGTTACACGTCTCGGTCACCTCTTGTTGGCATTGACGGCACTTTGAACAGTGAACGTTACATTTCAGATGTGTTACGACCCGTGGCTCTACCCTTCATTCGATCCCTGCGAAACTCTACATTTCAGTAGGATAATGCACGACCGCATGTTGCAGGCCCTGTAAGGGCCTTTCTGGATACAGAAAACGTGCGACTGCTGCCCTGGCGAGCACATTCTCCAGATCTCTCACCAATTGAAAACGTCTGCTCAATGGTGGCCGAGCAACTGGCTTGTCACAATGCGCCAGTCACTACTCTTGATGAACTGTGGTATCGTGTTGAAGCTGCATGGGCAACTGTACCTGTACACTCCATCCAAGCTCTGTTTGCCTTAATGCCCAGACGTATCAAGGACGTTATTACGGCCAGAGGTGGTTGTTCTGGGTACTAACTTCTCAGGATCTATGCACCCAATTTGCGTGAATATGTAATCATATGTCCATTCTAGTATAATATATTTGTCCAATGAATTTCTTCTTCGTGTAGCAATTTTAAGGGCCAGTAGTGTATTTGGTGCCAGAGGATGTGCGGACATGAAGACTGTTCTGGCGTTGTTACGCACATATTCTACATGTACATACAAATTCCACAAGACACACTACGGTGGTTGACGGAGGATATCTGTGATACTACCGGTCATTTCCTTTCCTGTTCCACTCGCAAACAAGGTTGGGAAGTACGATTGCTTATCCGCCTCTGTACAAGCCGTAATTTCTCTTATCTTCCTGGTACTTATGCTAAATGTTCGTTGGCGCCATTATAATCGTGCTGCTGTCAGCTTCAAATGCCAGTTCTCTAAATTTTCTAAACAGTGTTCCTCGAAAAGAATGTCACCCATTTGGGTTCCCACAGCTTCACCGTAATGTATGCGTGTTGTTCGAACCTGCAAGGTAGGGATCCCAATCACTGGAGTAGAACGCAAAAATTGGTCACATTCTTGTCCTACACTCATGTTCATTAGAAACAGAGCACCTTGAACGACTAGAGATACGGCGTTCATATTCACAGAGCATGTACATCAGGCCACGGTTTTCCAGTCGTCTTGGGTCCAGCCGAGCCATGTGCTGCATACGATAACGTGCTGTTAGCGAAGACACTCGCGTCAATCGTCTGATGCTATAGTCCATAAGGCCAAATATCGCTGCATTGTGCTAAGTCGTTGGACGGTCTACAGTGATTTCTGCGGTTACTTCCTGTAGTGCTCCTTGTGTGTTAGCGATATATATATTTACTATATATATTCATATTTATACATATAATATTATATATATATATATATATATATATATATATTTTCGTCGTCAGTCTACTGACTGGTTTGATGCGGCCCGCCACGAATTTCTTTTCTGTGCTAACCTCTTCATCCCAGAGTAGCACTTGCAACCTACGTCCTCAATTACACTCCTGGAAATTGAAATAAGAACACCGTGAATTCATTGTCCCAGGAAGGGGAAACTTTATTGACACATACCTGGGGTCAGATACATCACATGATCACACTGACAGAACCACAGGCACATAGACACAGGCAACAGAGCATACACAATGTCGGCACTAGTACAGTGTGTATCCACCTTTCGCAGCAATGCAGGCTGCTATTCTCCCATGGAGACGATCGTAGAGATGCTGGATGTAGTCCTGTGGAACGGCTTGCCATGCCATTTCCACCTGGCGCCTCAGTTGGACCAGCGTTCGTGCTGGACGTGCAGACCGCGTGAGACGACGCTTCATCCAGTCCCAAACATGTTCAATGGGGGACAGATCCGGAGATCTTGCTGACCAGGGTAGTTGACTTACACCTTCTAGAGCACGTTGGGTGGCACGGGATACATGCGGACGTGCATTGTCCTGTTGGAACAGCAAGTTCCCTTGCCGGTCTAGGAATCGTAGAACGATGGGTTCGATGACGGTTTGGATGTACCGTGCACTATTCAGTGTCCCCTCGACGATCACCAGTGGTGTACGGCCAGTGTAGGAGATCGCTCCCCACACCATGATGCCGGGTGTTGGCCCTGTGTGCCTCGGTCGTATGCAGTCCTGATTATGGCGCTCACCTGCACGGCGCCAAACACGCATACGACCATCATTGGCACCAAGGCAGAAGCGACTCTCATCGCTGAAGACGACACGTCTCCATTCGTCCCTCCATTCACGCCTGTCGCGACACCACTGGAGGCGGGCTGCACGATGTTGGGGCGTGAGCGGAAGACGGCCTAACGGCGTGCGGGACCGTAGCCCAGCTTCACGGAGACGGTTGCGAATGGTCCTCGCCGATACCCCAGGAGCAACAGTGTACCTAATTTGCTGGGAAGTGGCGGTGCGGTCCCCTACGGCACTGCATAGGATCCTACGGTCTTGGCGTGCATCCGTGCGTCGCTGCGGTCCGGTCCCAGGTCGACGGGCACGTGCACCTTCCGCCGACCACTGGCGACAACATCGATGCACTGTGGAGACCTCACGCCCCACGTGTTGAGCAATTCGGCGGTACGTCCACCCGGCCTCCCGCATGCCCACTATACGCCCTCGCTCAAAGTCCGTCAACTGCACATACGGTTCGCGTCCACGCTGTCGCGGCATGCTACCAGTGTTAAAGACTGCGATGGAGCTCCGTATGCCACGGCAAACTGGCTGACACTGACGGCGGCGGTGCACAAACGCTGCGCAGCTAGCGCCATTCGGCGGCCAACACCGCGGTTGCTGGTGTGCCCGCTGCGCCGTGCGTGTGATCATTGCTTGTACAGCCCTCTCGCAGTGTCCGGAGCAAGTATGGTGGGTCTGACACACCGGTGTCAATGTGTTCTTTTTTCCATTTCCAGGAGTGTATTTGCTTGACGTATTCCAATCTCTGTCTTCCTCCACAGTTTTTGCCCTCTACAGCTCCCTCTAGTACCATGGAAGTCATTCCCTCATGTCTTAGCAGACGTCCTATCGTCCTGTGCCTTCTCCTTATCAGTGTTTTCCACATATTCCTTTCCTCTCCGATTCTGCGTAGAACCTCCTCATTCCGTACCTTATCAGTCCACCTAATTTTCAACATTCGTCTATAGCACCACATCTCAAGTGTTTCGATTCTCTTCTGTTCCGGTTTTCCCACAGTCCATGTTTCAGTACCATACAATGCTGTACTCCAGACGTACATCCTCAGAAATTTCTTCCTCAAATTAAGGCCGGTATTTGATATTAGTAGACTTCTCTTGGCCAGAAATGCCTTTTTTGCCATAGCGAGTCTGCTTTTGATGTCCCCCTTGCTCCGTCCGATACTGGTTATTTTACTGCCTAGGTAGCAAAATTCATTAATTTCATTGACTTCGTGACCATCAATCCTGATGTTAAGTTTCTCGCTGTTCTCATTTCTACTACTTCTCATTACCTTTGTCTTTCTCCGGTTTACTCTCAAATCATACTGTGTACTCATTAGACTGTTCATTCCGTTCAGCAGTTCATTTAATTCTTCTTCACTTTCACTCAGGATAGCAATGTCATCAGCGAATCGTATCACTGATATCCTTTCACCTTGTATTTTAATTCCACTCCTGAACCTTTCTTTTATTTCCATCATTGCTTCCTCGATGTACAGATTGAAGAGTAGGGGCGAAAGGCTACAGCCTTGTCTTACACCCTTCTTAATACGAGCACATCGTTCTTGATCGTCCACTCATATTATTCCCTCTTGGTTGTTATACATATTGTATATGACCCGTCTCTCCCTATAGCTTACCCCTACTTTTTTCAGAATCTCGAACAGCTTGCACCATTTTATGTTACCTAACGCTTTTTTCAGGTCGACAAATCCTATGAAAGTGTCCTGATTTTTCTTTAGCCTTGCTTCCATTATTAGCCGTAACGTCAGAATTGCCTCTCTCGTCCCTTTACTTTTCCTAAAGCCAAACTGATCGTCACCTAGCGCATTCTCAATTTTCTTTTCCATTCTTCTGTATATTATTCTTGTAAGCAGCTTCGATGCATGAGCTGTTAAGCTGATTGTGCGATAATTCTCGCACTTGTCAGCTCTTGACGTCTTCGGAATTGTGTGGATGATGCTTTTCCGAAAGTCAGATGGTATATCGCCAGACTCATATATTCTACACACAAACGTGAATAGTAGTTTTGTTGCCACTTCCCCCAATGATTTTAGAAATTCTGATGGAATGTTATCTATCCCTTCTGCCTTATTTGACCGTAAGATTCTAAAATTGGATCCACTAACTCTTCTAAATCGACTCCTGTTTTTTCTTGTATCACATCAGACAATTCTTCACCTTCATAGAGGCTTTCAATGTATTCTTTCCACGTATCTGCTCTGTCCTCTGCATTTAACAGTGGAATTCCCGTTGCACTCTTAATGTTACCACCGTTGCTTTTAATGTCACCAAAGGTTGTTTTGACTTTCCTGTATGCAGAGTCTGTCCTTCCGACAATCATATATTTTTCGATGTCTTCACATTTTTCCTGCAGCCATTTCGTCTTAGCTTCCCAGCACTTCCTATTTATTTCATACCTCAGCGACTAGTATTTCTGTATTTCTGATTTTCCCGGAACATGTTTGTACTTCCTCCTTTCATCAATGAACTGTAGTATTTCTTCTGTTACCCATGGTATCTTCGCAGCTACCTTCTTTGTACCTATGTTTTCCTTCCCAGTTTCTGTGATGGCCCTGTTTAGAGATGTCCATTCCTCTTCAACTGTACTGCCTACTGCGCTATTCCTTATCGCTGTATCTATAGCGTTAGAGAACTTCAAACGTATCTCGTCATTCCTTAGTACTTCCGTATCCCACTTCTTTGCGTATTGATTCTTCCTGACTAATGTCTTGAACTTCAGCCTACTCTTCATCACTACTATATTGTGATCTGAGTCTGTATCTGCTCCTGGGTACGCCTTACAATCCAGTATCTGATTTCGGAATCTCGGTCTGACCATGATGTAATCTAATTGAAACCTTTCCGCATCTCCCGGCCTTTTCCCAGTATACCTCCTCCTCTTGTGATTCTTGAACATGGTATTCGCTATTACTAGCTAAAACTTGTTACAGAACTCAATTAGTCTTTCTCCTCTTTCATTCCTTGTCCCAAGCCCATATTCTCCTGTAACCTTTTCTTCTACTCCTTCCCCTACAACTGCATTCCAGTCGCCCATGACTATTAGATTTTCGTCCCCCTTTACATACTGCATTACCCTTTCAATATCCTCATACACTTTCTCTATCTGTTCATCTTCAGCTTGCGACGTCGGCATGTATACCCGAACTATCGCTGTCGGTGTTGGTCTGCTGTCGATTCTGATTAGAAGAACCCGGTCACTGAACTGTTCACAGTAACACACCCTCTGCCCTACCTTCCTATTCATAACGAATCCTACACCTGTTATACCATTTTCTGCTGCTGTTGATATTACCCGATACTCATCTGACCAGAGATCCTTGTCTTCCTTCCACTTCACTTCACTGACTCCTACTATATCTAGATTGAGCCGTTACATTTCCCTTTTCAGATTTTCTAGTTTCCCTACCACGTTCAAGCTTCTGACATTCCACGCCCCGACTCGTAGAACGTTATCTTTTCGTTGATTATTCAATCCTTTTCTCATGGTAACCTTCCCCTTGGCAGTCCCCTCCCGGAGATCCGAATGGGGGACTATTCCGGAATCTTTTGTCAATGGAGAGATCATCATGACACTTCTTCAAATACAGGCCACATGTCCTGTGGATACACATTACGGTCTTTAAAGCAGTAGTTTCCATTGCCTTCTGCATCCTCATGTGGTTGATCATTGCTGATTCTTCCGCTTTTAGGGACAATTTCCCACCCCTAGGACAAGAGAGTGCCCTGAACCTCTATCCGCTCCTCCGCCATCTTTGACAACGCCGTTGGCAGAATGATGCTAACTTCTTATGCCGGAAGTCTTCGGCCGCCAATGCTGATTATTTATCAAAATTTAGGCAGTGGCGGGGATCGAACCCGGGACCGAAGACGTTTTGATTATGAATCAAAGACGCTACCCCTCTTTTTTCTTTTTTTTCTCCTTCTTTTTTTTTTTAATGGACAGTTCACAACTGTGCGAAAATAAAGAAAAACGTTTCACTTGAGGGGAGACTTGAACCAAGGACCTCTCTTTTTCAAACTTTTTTTAAATTTATTGTAATTTCTTTAACTAAAAAAAAAGAAAAAAATCTAAGTGCCACCGCCACTTTCCTTCCTATAACAAAAAAATCTGGTCTTCTGGGGTTGGCTCCTGGCTAAACCTACTCCAGAGAGCTGACTATATACCAGGGGAAATATGGGAAATCAAGGTTAGGGCTATCCTTACAAACAACAAAATCTTCCTTTTATTTGTATTTCATTTAGTCACGTCTTCTCGAAACTGATGTGTTCCGTTGAATTGTTCAGACATGTTCATTGGTTCAAACAGGAAACCTTCTTCTCTCTTGGCTTAACACATTCCAGCTGCGAGGCGGCTCGTGGAAAGCACTCCCAAGGAAGTTCGAGAAAAAACGTCTGTATGTTGGGTGACGAACAACGACATAATGACTGTCATTGAGGTATTTCCAAAAATCGAGTACAGAGTCTACAGTTTGTCCAAATAGGTAGTGAATAGCATGTCCGCGAATCCAATTCACAGCATTGGTCTTTGTCCGAGGAAAATAACCACGTTCCGTAAATAATAATGAAAGGGGAGTAATCCGATCCGGAATGTCCCGCGTTAGAAAAGCCACAATACGTCGAACCAAGTGCCAAATCTCCGCCGCCGGTCCGCAACCAAACCGATTTTCATCATTGTCTAGCACTCCACAGGTGGAACATAGAGGTGATTGGGCGAGGTGGATACGATGAAGGCGAAATTGGTTGACTTGCTTACCATTGACAGTTAGGTACCAGACAGATTGAACATTCGTGTCAAGGTAACAGGCGAACACCGCGCGCCATACATGACGCCAGTCAACCTGGGGGAACTTTTGTTCAATCGGCTTAGGTGGACGACCTAATTGGAGGACATTGTATACTGCCTTTGTCTTGAGTAAAAGCTGTCTTCGTAAGGTGAGGCGTGGATAACTGAGTTCAAGAAAGAAGTACCGTATATAATGGAACTGGGCCGGAATACCCGAGATCATCACTGGGGCTGACAGTGAGACCGGCGAATATACCGACAGGAGGAGACCAGTGAGGCTCGTTGGGCAACGTGTCCATACCGTCATCTGGGAGCTGACAAATAGGGCGCGAGCTCTATACGGCACGTGAAACAGACCTATCCCACCTCGTTCACGTGGAAGAGTAAGGGTTGCAGAGTTAACTTTGAACAACAGCCCAGAGCTGACGAAAGATGCCATCGCTGCCCACATGCGACGTGCCACAGTAAGCGGGAAAGGTAGAACTTGTGCTACATGCGGAACTCGGGATGCGATATATACACTCCTGGAAATGGAAAAAAAAAACACATTGACACCGGTGTGTCAGACCCACCATACTTGCTCCGGACACTGCGAGAGGGCTGTACAAGCAATGATCACACGCACGGCACAGCGGACACACCAGGAACCGCGGTGTTGGCCGTCGAATGGCGCTAGCTGCGCAGCGTTTGTGCACCGCCGCCGTCAGTGTCAGCCAGTTTGCCGTGGCATACGGAGCTCCATCGCAGTCTTTAACACTGGTAGCATGCCGCGACAGCGTGGACGTGAACCGTATGTGCAGTTGACGGACTTTGAGCGAGGGCGTATAGTGGGCATGCGGGAGGCCGGGTGGACGTACCGCCGAATTGCTCAACACGTGGGGCGTGAGGTCTCCACAGTACATCGATGTTGTCGCCAGTGGTCGGCGGAAGGTGCAAGTACCCGTCGACCTGGGACCGGACCGCAGCGACGCACGGATGCACGCCAAGACCGTAGGATCCTACGCAGTGCCGTAGGGGACCGCACCGCCACTTCCCAGCAAATTAGGAACACTGTTGCTCCTGGGGTATCGGCGAGGACCATTCGCAACCGTCTCCATGAAGCCGGGCTACGGTCCCGCACACCGTTAGGCCGTCTTCCGCTCACGCCCCAACATCGTGCAGCCCGCCTCCAGTGGTGTCGCGACAGGCGTGAATGGAGGGACGAATGGAGACGTGTCGTCTTCAGCGATGAGAGTCGCTTCTGCCTTGGTGCCAATGATGGTCGTATGCGTGTTTGGCGCCGTGCAGGTGAGCGCCACAATCAGAACTGCATACGACCGAGGCACACAGGGCCAACACCCGGCATCATGGTGTGGGGAGCGATCTCCTACACTGGCCGTACACCACTGGTGATCGTCGAGGGGACACTGAATAGTGCACGGTACATCCAAACCGTCATCGAATCCATCGTTCTACCATTCCTAGACCGGCAAGGGAACTTGCTGTTCCAACAGGACAATGCACGTCCGCATGTATTCCGTGCCACCCAACGTGCTCTAGAAGGTGTAAGTCAACTACCCTGGTCAGCAAGATCTCCGGATCTGCCCCCCATTGAGCATGTTTGGGACTGGATGAAGCGTCGTCTCACGCGGTCTGCACGTCCAGCACGAACGCTGGTCCAACTGAGGCGCCAGGTGGAAATGGCATGGCAAGCCGTTCCACAGGACTACATCCAGCATCTCTACGATCGTCTCCATGGGAAAATAGCAGCCTGCATTGCTGCGAAAGGTGGATATACACTGTACTAGTGCCGACATTGTGCATGCTCTGTTGCCTGTGTCTATGTGCCTGTGGTTCTGTCAGTGTGATCATGTGATGTATCTGACCCCAGGAATGTGTCAATAAAGTTTCCCCTTCGTGGGACAATGAATTCACGGTGTTCTTATTTCAATTTCCAGGAGTGTATATTGACATATCGAGCTCGTTGGAGAATATCTAGTGATCGACGGCGATGGTCCATAAGACCTGCTCTGATCATTAAAAGGAGGCGTCGGCAGTTGATTGTGGCTGAACCCCGGAAATCAGATGAAAAATCTATTCCCAAACAGCGAATGGTATCAACGGTGGTGAGAGGTGTAACGCACTCCACGGGAAGTCCTGTGCCAATGAACATAACTTGTGACTTACGTACGTTTAAAGAGCTACCCGATGCCTCACCGTAAGTCGCTACCCACGTCAAAACAGCTCGAACCTCGTCGGCATTACGTAAACAAATGACTACATCGTCAGCATAGGCCGTGCAACAGAATCGGTAGCGATCTATGGACAACCCTACCAAACGTTGTCTTAGTCCACATAGCAAGGATTCCAAGGAAAAGGCGTACAAAATTGCTGATAGAGGGCAACCTTGACGTACGGATCGACCTATTTTTATCGGTGGAGTGAGTCTTCCATTGTACATAATCCTGGATGAGGCACTCCGCAGAAGGCGCATCAGTACCGTGATAACGGCTACTGGGAAACCCATATGGTGGAGAACGGCCGTAAGGAACGAATGGTCAACCCTATCAAAAGCTTGACTAAAGTCCAAAGACGCAAGTGCCCCAGAGAGGCGCTGTGCCTGGGTAACGGCGATCATATCCCTGTAGTGGCATAAAGCCGTGCGGATATTATTATCCCCTCCCAAAGATGCTTGGTCTGGCGACACAACATATCGGGCAACGTTTTTAAGTCGTGCCGCCAAAAGGCGAGTGAAGATTTTCATATCACTGTTAAGGAGGGTGAGGGGCCGATAATCACTGATATTGTTGCCACCATGCGGTTTATGTACAGGAATAATAATTCCATGAAAGCGTCCGGCACAGGTACTTCCGGAGACATCAGTTCCCGACAGATGGAGGTGAAGGTGGACTCTAACAAATCACGGAAGGTGCGATAAAATTCGAGGGGAAGACCGTAGGGTCCTGGGGAGCGATTGATGGTTCCTGCCCGGATCGCATCGCGGACTTCCTGATCAGTCACCTCTGACATCAAGTCAATCGCCGCATCTCCTGGGATACCACCGAAGTTGAGCTGCGTGACTTCCTCGATCAACTCTGGGGAATGTGGAATTGCGGCATATAGCTGCTGGTAGTGGGCGTGAAGCACATTCCCTATTGCAGATTGGGTTACGTAGCGACGCCCTTCTTGATCTGTTATGACGTGAATCAATTTTCGGCGTCGATTTTGGCGATCTTGGATGATATGGTACATCGACGGATGTTCATGAGGCATGCGATCAGCAGTACGAGATCGTACTATCGCTCCTTCCAAATGCCCTCGCATGAGATTGGAGATTTTGGCCTTAGCATGGTTCATCCTTGTATGGCGCTCAGGGGAGGCTGGCATCGTGGAGCATTCTCGTAGGATCCTGTAGTAAAAGTCCACAGTGCTCTTCCTCCAGGCGACAACATCTTTGCCATACCGGATTAAAGTTTTTCGAAGAGCAGGTTTTGCACACTGGATCCACCAGGATATGGTAGACGGATACGTGGGTCGGCGTCTATTACATGTGATCCAAGTGTCTTCTATTAGAAGTCGACAGTCAGGTGAATTAAGAAGTGCCGTGTTCAGTTTCCATAAACCACGTCCGTGCCATACTGCCTGTCTTGTGAGAACAACATCACAGAAGTAAGCCTCATGATCTGAGAAAGCAACAGGCCAGATTTCAGCCTGTCGAGTGTGTTGAATTAGGGATCGCGAGATGTAGATGCGATCCAGTCGGCTAGAGGAGTGCGCAGCGTAGTACGTAAAGCCCAAAAGATCACCGTGAACATGTCTCCACGCGTCGACAAATTGTAGCCGCGTGACGACTGTTTCCAGAGCTGCGCATGGTGAGTGACGCGGCAGTTGATCCTGAGGTCGCTGGGTGCAGTTGAAGTCTTCACCCATGACCCAGTCATCGTGTGGTCCCATAAAAAGGGGTGTAACTTCATCCGCGAAGAAGGCATTGCGTTCACGACGGTAGCTGGAGCCCGACGGCGCATAAATGTTGACGATGCGTACACCAAAGAGAGTAAGGGCCATACCTCTGCCGTTGGGGAGGTATAGGACATCTTCGGCAGGAAGACCTTCGCGTAAAATGATGGCAACACCACTACCGGTGTCCGAAGCGGGAGAAAGATGCTCCGTGAAGCCATGTGGTGGTGAAAAATCGGCGACATGCACTTCCTGAAATAGCGCAATATCTATGTTCGCATCATATATCATATCGCGGAGCAGCGCTAGTTTGTGGGGCGCAAGAATGGTCGCGAGGTTAATCGTTGCGACACGATAATGCTGGTGTTGGAGTCCCACAGGTACAGGTGGGGATTCTTTTTCAGGAGCGAGAGGTCGTCGATCTTGCCGGTCCGCTGAAGAGGCTGCTATTGTGGAGAGTTTTCGGGCGCGGGCGCAACCGATGGGGGCGCCCCATCATCAGCACCGTCCACCCCAGTCCCTTCGATCTCCACGTCGTCTGCCCAGGAGACTGATATTGCGGTAGGGCATTGGCTGTGCACATCATCCACGTGGAGAGGAGACGTAGTTTTCGTCTCATCGGATAGGCTCTCTTCCACGCCGACCTGTGGGGGCGACGGCGCCAGTAAGGAGGGGTGTTCGTTGCCAGTGGTCGCCTGTGGCGGGTCGTTCGCATCAGACTTTTGGTCATCAGAGAGCGATTTGCCGTCCATCTTCGGGTCTGCATCCCTGGTATCCACCCGTAGAATGGATTCATCAGGGGGTGTACGGCTACGTTTCTTTCTCTTTCGTGTCGACCCTTGTTTTCGAACATGTCGTTCAGAGTCTGATTGCGGGTGGCTTTCGTCTGACTCCGGACCAGTCTGAAGGAAAGCAGAAGTAGGTACTGATGTGACTTGGCAAGACAGCCAAGTCACTATGAGAGAAAACCGAAAGGCACGCGTTTAAGCTCACGCAGGCTGTCGTGAGGTCTGGAACAGGTAAAGTAATTATACTATCAAGAAAAGTACGGAGCTGCTGGAATACTTAACTTTAATCCATAATTGGTGAACATCGCTCTGACTATACATGCATCCAAGATAAATAGGAACTGACAATGGCGCCTTGCTAGGTCGTAGCAAATGACGTAGCTGAAGGCTATGCTAACTCTCGTCTCGGCTAATGAGAGCGTAATTTGTCAGTGAACCATTTCTAGCAAAGTCGGCTGTACAACTGGGGCGAGTGCTAAGAAGTCTCTCTAGACCTGCCGTGTGGCGGCGCTCGGTCTGCAATCACTGACAGTGGCGACACGCGGGTCCGACATATACTAACGGACCGCGGCCGATTTAAAGGCTACCACCTAGCAAGTGTGGCGTCTGGCGGTGACACCACAGGTACCACTCCCGGATCAACGTCCATCTCAGTAGCATTTTCAGTCACAGTGCTGCGAAGATCCGGCAGGTCAGTGTCTGGCGTCTGTGGCACCTCAGAAGGAATCTCAGTAGCGATTGCATCTACCTGACCAGACGACGTCAATGAAGCAGGAAGACCCTGTGGAGAGGTGCTACCTTCCTTGGCAACCTTGGCATATTTGACAGGGATCTGAGTGATCACCGCTGGGGACGCTTCCTTGCCAACCGGCGTCTGGATCAGGCGGCGTCGCATGCAGGCAGATCTGACGTGGCCTTCTTGTCCACAACCCGCACATGTTCGTGATTGGCCGTCGTACATGACAATGGCTCGCACCCCGCCAATTGTTAGGTATGATGGTATATGTTTTTTTAGTTCAATTTTGACCTGACGCACACCGTTAAGGACGTGGTAGGTCGTGAAGGTTTGCCATTTTTCCTCTACGTAACCGATAACGCTACCGTATGATTGTAACGCAGAGACAACTTCGTCCTTCGACGCTTCAAAAGGTAGTTCAAACACCCTAATCGTGAGTTGACCGTACTCTGCGAGTTCAAGTCTTACAACTCCGACGTGACCATCAGAGTATTTGAACTTAAGTCCATTGGAATGGCGGCGAATAACATCTTCACACACCTCGGTGTTTGTCATTTTAATATAAACGACACTATTCATGATCGAAAAATGGATTCCGATAACGTGGTTAAGATCTAAACGAACTTCTTCACGTATGAACGTTTCAACTTCATGTGCACGAGGTCGCGCATGTTCAGCTGGGAAGGAAACTTTAAGGGTCGCACGGCGGTAAGCGCTCGACATGTTGTGCACGGTGGACGGACACAAGCCTTAAAGCTACGACGCGGAAGTAAACAACGCCTGCAGCGGAGCACTGGCCGGCGCGCGGGGCCGTCCGCACGCTGCCACGGTTGAGAGCCGACTGACCCCTAGACTACGGGTATATTTATATATTTTTAAATTTATTATTATTATTATTATTATTATTTTCGATGATTCCCATTTAAGAGAGCGTTTGAACTTGAATTCCTTTATGATGATTGTTTATGTTTTTTCTGAGTCCAAATTTCCTTCATGTGTTCACTGTGTTGTTTCTTTCGCTCCGCTGTCCATTTGCATCTTGGTCTCTTCTGTGTTGTGGTATCAAATTTATGTTTTTGGATGATGTTCCTGAATTCAGTTCTATTTTCTGCATCGTTTACTGTTATGTGTGCTTGTCTGAGGTCCTCTTCAACTTCTATTATCCATTTTGTTTTTCCCCTGCCTGAGTTGATGACTTTAAGAATTCGCTTTCAAATTCTGATTTCATTCATCCTGTGGATATGTCCGTAGAACTGCATTCTTCTTTTCCTTATTGTATGCGTAATCTTGTCTGTGTATTTGTATAATTCTGATGTTGGTATCTTCTTCCAGATTCCTTGCTCTTGTATCGGGCCAAAAATTTTCCTGAGAATTTTCCTTTCTTGTTTCTCTATTTCTTTGATTTTAGTTTGCCCACCTATTTGTGTGCATCCGGAAGTACGACAGTGTTGTTGTGCCTCAATTTTGCGTTAGTGGATATGGACATTTTGTTATAATAGTTCCACGTGAGTTTATATGGTTTCTGTAGTTTTTTTATTCTTTCCTCATTGGCCTTTAGGTTGGTCCCTGATGGCTGGATGATTTCTCCCAGGTACTTAAAATGTGGTACTTGTACGATTTTCCCATAGGTTGTCACAATAGGCAATTTGTCTTGTGGCACTCTTTCTGTGTACTGGGTTTTCTCATATGAGATTTGCAGGCCGGTTCTTTGTGCAATTTCGTGTAACTTCTCTATGGCGTTATATTTATATTTACTATATATATTTATTGTACGTAAACGCCGCTGCTCTCGGTTGTTCAGTGAATGCTGTCGGCCACTGAGCCCTCCATTGTGTGAAGTGAGACCTGAGAGTTATTATTCTCGACACACACTTGACACTGTGTATCTCAGGATATTGAATTCCCTAACGATTTCCAAAATGAAATATCAAAAGCGTCTAGCTTCGACTACCATTCTGCCTTCAAAGCATGTTAAATCCTGTCGTGCAGCCATTACAATGTCGGAATCTTTTCACATACCAGTGACAGCTCTGTCTATGCAATGTCCTTTTATACCTTACGTACGCGATTCTACCACCATCTGTATACGCTGTCAGCCAGAACTTCATGAACACCCATCTTCTATCAATATAAACCCATACAGGCCCCGCTTTAGTCCGGAACAGCGCTGCTGCTGCGGTTGCAGGTTCGAATCCTGCGGCGGGCAAGGACGTGTGTGATGTCCTTAGGTTAGTTAGGTTTAAGTAGTTCTAAGTCTAGGGGACTGATGACCTCAGATGTCAAGTCCCGTAGTGCTTAGTGCCATTTGAATCATTTATGAACCGTACAGGCGGTAGCAGCATCACCTGGTAAGGAATGACTGCTAGCACTCAGAATTTATTTGACGTTTCTGGCATGAGCGCCATCGGTAGACGTCGAAGGGCATAGTGAACGAGGGTCATGTTTAACTTCCGTCCGGCCATTTTTAAACAGTGTGAACCATTCGTTACATCGAGTTCGGCTTAAGCACTCATCACCGTACGCTTAATGCATCATTTGGTGTGTCTCTGTAAGGTGTCCCAAAGAAAGCAGGTGTTGACATATGTGAAAATTACCGAACTATCAGTTTAATAAGTCACAGTTGCAAAATACTAACGCGAATTCTTTACAGACGAATGGAAAAACTGGTAGAAGCGGACCTCAGGGAAGATCAGTTTGGATTCCGTAGAAATGTTGGAACACGTGAGACAAGACTAACCTTACGACTTATCTTAGAAGGAAGATTAAGAAAAGGCAAACCTACGTTTCCAGCATTTGTAGACTTAGAGAAAGCTTTTGACAATGTTAACTGGAATACTCTCTTTCAAATTCTGAAGGTGGCAGGGGTAAAATACAGGGAGCGGAAGGCTATTTACAATTTGTACAGAAACCAGATGGCAGTTATAAGAGTCGAGGGACATGAAAGGGAAGCAGTGGCTGGGAAGGGAGTGAGACAGGGTTGTAGCCTCTCCCCGATGTTATTCAATCTGTATATTGAGCAAGCAGTAAAGGAAACAAAAGAAAAATTCGGAGTAGGTATTAAAATTCATGGAGATGAAGTAAAAAATTTGAGGTTCGCCGATGACATTGTAATTCTGTCAGAGACAGCAAAGGACTTGGAAGAGCAGTTGAACGGAATGGACAGTGTCTTTAAAGGAGGATATAAGATGAACATCAACAAAAGGAAAACGAGGATAATGGAATGTAGTCAAATTAAATCGGGTGATGCTGAGGGTATTAGATTAGGAAATGAGACACTTAAAGTAGTAAAGGAGTTTTGCTATTTAGGGAGTAAAATAACTGATGATGGTCGAATTAGAGAGGATATAAAATGTAGACTGGCAATGGCAAGGAAATCGTTTCTGAAGAAGAGAAATTTGTTAACATCGAGTATAGATTTAAGTGTCAGGAAGTCGTTTCTGAAAGTATTTGTATGGAGTGTAGCCATGTATGGAAGTGAAACATGGACGATAACTAGTTTGGACAAGAAGAGAATAGAAGCTTTCGAAATGTGGTGCTACAGAAGAATGCTGAAGATAAGGTGGGTAGATCACGTAACTAATGAGGAGGTACTGAACAGGATAGGGGAGAAGAGAAGTTTGTGGCACAACTTGACTAGAAGAAGGGATCGGTTGGTAGGACATGTTTTGAGGCATCAAGGGATCACAAATTTAGCATTGGAGGGCAGCGTGGAGGGTAAAAATCGTAGAGGGAGACCAAGAGATGAATACACTAAGCAGATTCAGAAGGATGTAGGTTGCAGTAGGTACTGGGAGATGAAGAAGCTTGCACAGGATAGAGTAGCATGGAGAGTTGCATCAAACCAGTCTCAGGACTGAAGACCACAACAACAACAACTGTAGGGGTACCCTTCCGTTTCACGAAAAATTTAATGCAGTCGCGTTGATCCTCTATCTCTGCCATCTCGAAATTCGCAAACAGTGCGACACAACGTTTTATTTAATACAGCGCTGAACAATAACTAACAGACACACAACAATGAAACTTCCGGCAGTTATCAAACACGATTTCAAATAAAGATATTGAAGATCGGTACTCCCCATACCCAAAGCCTATAGCGCATGCCAGGGATGCAGTTGGCAGACGTGTTTCTCAACGGGCAAGCCCTACCCGAACCGCGCAAGTACGGAAAAACGCCCCGAGTGAGGAGTGCGACTGTTCTGGCGTGCGCCTTCGCCAGCACACCGGTCGGCGTTAGGAAGCATTGTATAGCAGGCGCTGAACTAGGCGCGCCTATGACGAGAGTAGACCAAGACACGCCCCAGGCTACGTGCCGATAACGCCCCCTGGGCAGCGTGGATACAGGTCGCCGCCGCCGACCGAACTGTCTCAATCGCCCAATCTCAGTCTCAGTACCTCAGTACGTCACATCGCGACTCAGTTCGCATTGCCCCTCTATACGTCACACTGTTCTCCAGTCTTCCACAGTGATAGTCGTCGCCTGTCACCTTTTCTAGCTGTGTGGGAACGTTAGTCATTGCATACAGTAGTGATATAGACACGGACAAGATTCAAGAATTAGTACATGTTACTGGATTACTGCCAATCATAGTACTTCAGATTCGACTCAGTTAAAGTTAAGTACTCTATTTGTTCCTGTATTAGAGTGCGTTTTAACCACCTGTGCATTTTGCGTTGAAGTGAGAGGAGATCGGCCACCCACCTACCACACCACCCTCTGCTCATCCAGCCAGCAATCACAAAGCATTACAAGCGTGCAGAGCCGCCACAGCGGGGACAGTTTCCCGCAAAATTTCATCGACAGTTTGGTAGCCAGCATTAATAACAGGTGCATAATGTACAATAGTGCCCTCGGGCTCATATTCCTTACTGAGAGTCCGGTATCGACCATTTTATTGAGGCTCCGACCGGTGTTAAACATGAAAGTTATTTATGTCTGTTATCCTGGTATCCCAAGAGGATAATCTGTAACATTTTTCGTTCTAAATGTACAGGGTGTTTCAAAAATGACCGGTATATTTGAAACGGCAATAAAAACTAAACGAGCAGCGATAGAAATACACCGTTTGTTGCAATATGCTTGGGACAACAGTACATTTTCAGGCGGACAAACTTTAGAAATTACAGTAGTTACAATTTTCAACAACAGATGGCGCTGCAAGTGATGTGAAAGATATAGAAGACAACGCAGTCTGTGGGTGCGCCATTCTGTACGTCGTCTTTCTGCTGTAAGCGTGTGCTGTTCACAACGTGCAAGTGTGCTGTAGACAACATGGTTTATTCCTTAGAACAGAGGATTTTTCTGGTGTTGGAATTCCACCGCCTAGAACACAGTGTTGTTGCAACAAGACGAAGTTTTCAACGGAGGTTTAATGTAACCAAAGGACCGAAAAGCGATACAATAAAGGATCTGTTTGAAAAATTTCAACGGACTGGGAACGTGACGGATGAACGTGCTGGAAAGGTAGGGCGACCGCGTACGGCAACCACAGAGGCCAACGCGCAGCTCGTGCAGCAGGTGATCCAACAGCGGCCTCGGGTTTCCGTTCGCCGTGTTGCAGCTGCGGTCCAAATGAAGCCAACATCCACGTATCGTCTCATGCGCCAGAGTTTACACCTCTATCCATACAAAATTCAAACGCGGCAACCCCTCAGCGCCGCTACCATTGCTGCACGAGAGACATTCGCTAACGATATAGTGCACAGGATTGATGACGGCGATATGCATGTGGGCAGCATTTGGTTTACTGACGAAGCTTATTTTTACCTGGACGGCTTCGTCAATAAACAGAACTGGCGCATATGGGGAACCGAAAAGCCCCATGTTGCAGTCCCATCGTCCCTGCATCCTCAAAAAGTAGTGGTCTGGGCCGCCATTTCTTCCAAAGGAATCATTGGCCCATTTTTCAGATCCGAAACGATTACTGCATCACGCTATCTGGACATTCTTCGTGAATTTGTGGCGGTACAAACTGCCTTAGACGACACTGCGAACACCTCGTGGTTTATGCAAGATGGTGCCCGGCCACATCGCACGGCCGACGTCTTTAATTTCCTGAATGAATATTTCGATGATCGTGTGATTGCTTTGGGCTATCCGAAACATACAGGAGGCGGCGTGGATTGGCCTCCCTATTCGCCAGACATGAACCCCTGTGACTTCTTTCTGTGGGGACACTTGAAAGACCAGGTGTACCGCCAGAATCCAGAAACAATTGAACAGCTGAAGCAGTACATCTCATCTGCATGTGAAGCCATTCCGCCAGACACGTTGTCAATGGTTTCGGGTAATTTCATTCAGAGACTACGCCATATTATTGCTACACATGGTGGATATGTGGAAAATATCGTACTATAGAGTTTCCCAGACCGCAGCGCCATCCGTTGTTGACAATTGTAATTACTGTAATTTCGAAAGTTTGTCTGCCTGAAAATGTACTGTTGTCCCAAGCATCTTGCAACAAACGGTGTATTTCTATCGCTGCTCGTTTAGTTTTTATTGCCGTTTCAAATATACCGGTCATTTTTGAAACACCCTGTATCATACCACCTCTGCTACGTATGTACCTTGTTTCAAATCATCCATCATTGCTTATGATTATTCCTGCCCAGCAATGGCTCTGCTCCTTAGCAGTTGTCGAACACTGTACGAATGGAATTACACGCGACTGGAAACTAGCAGTGGGCGTTCTTCAGGGTTTCACATTACGGTAATTTATTCTCCTGGTCATTTCTTATTTGACCTAAATTTCAGCAGGCAATTCCAAAGTTACGCTCATGAAGTGTTTTAATTCCCTTGGCGAAGCAAATATTTCTCAATAAACTTGATTATTCTTGAAATACACTCCTGGAAATGGAAAAAAGAACACATTGACACCGGTGTGTCAGACCCACCATACTTGCTCCGGACACTGCGAGAGGGCTGTACAAGCAATGATCACACGCACGGCACAGCGGACACACCAGGAACCGCGGTGTTGGCCGTCGAATGGCGCTAGCTGCGCAGCATTTGTGCACCGCCGCCGTCAGTGTCAGCCAGTTTGCCGTGGCATACGGAGCTCCATCGCAGTTTTTAACACTGGTAGCATGCCGCGACAGCGTGGACGTGAACCGTACGTGCAGTTGACGGACTTTGAGCGAGGGCGTATAGTGGGCATGCGGGAGGCCGGGTGGACGTACCGCCGAATTGCTCAACACGTGGGGCGTGAGGTCTCCACAGTACATCGATGTTGTCACCAGTGGTCGGCGGAAGGTGCACGTGCCCGTCGACCTGGGACCGGACCGCAGCGACGCACGGATGCACGCCAAGACCGTAGGATCCTACGCAGTGCCGTAGGGGACCGCACCGCCACTTCCCAGCAAATTAGGGACACTGTTGCTCCTGGGGTATCGGCGAGGACCATTCGCAACCGTCTCCATGAAGCTGGGCTACGGTCCCGCACACCGTTAGGCCGTCTTCCGCTCACGCCCCAACATCGTGCAGCCCGCCTCCAGTGGTGTCGCGACAGGCGTGAATGGAGGGACGAATGGAGACGTGTCGTCTTCAGCGATGAGAGTCGCTTCTGCCTTGGTGCCAATGATGGTCGTATGCGTGTTTGGCGCCGTGCAGGTGAGCGCCACAATCAGGACTGCATACGACCGAGGCACACAGGGCCTACACCCGGCATCATGGTGTGGGGAGCGATCTCCTACACTGGCCGTACACCACTGGTGATCGTCGAGGGGACACTGAATAGTGCACGGTACATCCAAACCGTCATCGAACCCATCGTTCTACGATTCCTAGACCGGCAAGGGAACTTGCTGTTCCAACAGGACAATGCACGTCCGCATGTATCCCGTGCCACCCAACGTGCTCTAGAAGGTGTAAGTCAACTACCCTGGCCAGCAAGATCTCCGGGTCTGTCCCCCATTGAGCATGTTTGGGACTGGATGAAGCGTCGTCTCACGCGGTCTGCACGTCCAGCACGAACGCTGGTCCAACTGAGGCGCCAGGTGGAAATGGCATGGCAAGCCGTTCCACAGGACTACATCCAGCATCTCTACGATCGTCTCCATGGGAGAATAGCAGCCTGCATTGCTGCGAAAGGTGGATATACACTGTACTAGTGCCGACATTGTGCATGCTCTGTTGCCTGTGTCTATGTGCCTGTGGTTCTGTCAGTGTGATCATGTGATGTATCTGACCCCAGGAATGTGTCAATAAAGTTTCCCCTTCCTGGGACAATGAATTCACGGTGTTCTTATTTCAATTTCCAGGAGTGTAAAAACTCAAGCATTCGATGGATCGATTCCTGACGTTAGCAAATTGCTACCTTCGCCATCATCAGTAGTAACAGCAGACATTTGACGCCCACTGCTCGGCTAAGGCCCCCTTCCAGTTTCCCCGCCGACTAATTTCTTGAAGTATGCGCATCATTCTTGCTCCTGCATGATTTATAATAGTGTCTCTCTCGTCTGGCCATCTTGTCCTTCCTTTCTCTGGACTTCTGATGGCATTATACATCTTGCGAATGAAGAACTGTTGTTACTTGATAATATTAATTAGTATTGTAATATTCCAATTTTTTACTCCGATTTTCACTTGAGAATCTTCATAGTGTTTCTCAGCAGCTGAGGATACTATGCCTCTAACGAACGCGTAAATAAATTGTGTACGTAATTTACACAGTCTCTTAGCCCGATATGTCGCTTTTAACGAATGGTAAATATAACAATCACACTGTGTATCAGTAATGCCGTTTAAAGACATGCAGACACATAGTTATCGTTATTTTTTAGGATTCTCAAAAGCTTTGAGTCGCAGAGTGTTATTAGGGCCATTTGATGTACCGTGAAGTATAACTTCAGACTGCAGTTGCTCACATATCAACTTTGTTGTTTGAGACTACGAGAGTATAGAGTAGACGTTGTGTCAAATGTATTTGTTGGACTTTCTGTTTCTTCCCCACATATCATACATACCAGACCTCAAGATAATGAGTCGCGGAACTCGTGAAGTTTTTCTACAACTTGTCTACTACTTCGCTGCCAGGCGCTTGGCATGTATGAACAGACGGTGAAATGGTTGCGTGTTGTGTATATGGAGCGGAGAAGTACATTCAGAATGCAAATGAGGTCATATTTCGGAGTTTATTGTGGCGCCATAAACTGTACGAGCTACAGTAGGATTTGGCATGCGTGAAGGACTGTTATTATATATCAAAGACATAAAATTAGTACATTAACTGATAATACAGCAGAAGCAGCCAAAGGTCTACAGAAATTGCGTTTTGTTCTAAATGTAATGGAACACGTACAATCTCCAGCTTAAAGAAGGGACATAAACAAGAAGCCGCTTCAGTCTGGAGCCGCGTGACCGCTACGGTCGCAGGTTCGAATCCTGCCTCTGGTATGGATGTGTGTGATGTCCTTAGGTTAGTTAGGTTTAAGTAGTTCTAAGTTCTAGGGGACTGATGACCTCAGATGTTAAGTCCCATAGTGCTCAGAGTCTTTTGAACCGAAAAGCAAACGTGACCGGGGGACATGCTGGGGGATTAAATACTACATCTACATCTACATCCACACAGCTATTCCACAATCCACCGTATGGCGCGTGGCGGAGGGTAGCGCGGACTGCAGGTTTTCATTCTACAAGACGCAACAATAGGGACAAAATGTTCTGTACATGAAATTTATTCTCAGTTGCAAATACGAACGCCGTGCGGGATTAGCCGAGCGGTCTCAGGTGCTGCAGTCATGGACGGTGCGGCTGGTCCCGGCGGAGGTTCGAGTCCTCCCTCGGGCATGGGTGTGTGTGTTTGTCCTTAGGATAATTTAGGTTAAGTAGAGTGTAAGCTTAGGGACTGCTGACCTTAGCAGTTAAGTCCCATAAGATTTTACACACATGTCAACATTTTTTTTTTTTTTTTTTTTTTTTTTTTTTTTTTTTTTTTTTTTTTGTAACGCGTACCATTACTATTGATATCCTTCCCTATTACACTACCAAAAAAAAAAAGGGAAATACAGCTCTCTATGTTCCTCTGTATGAGTGCTAATTTTTGTATCTTATCTTCGTGGTCTTAACGTGCAGTGTATGTTGGAGGCAGTGAAATCGTTCTGAAGTCAGCTTCAAATGTCGATTCTCTGAATTTTCTCAATAGCGCTTCTCGAAAAGAATGTCGCCTTCGCTCCAGGGATTCCCATGTGAGATCCCAAAGCGTGATGGTAACATTTGCGTGTTGTTCGAAACTACTAGTAACAAATCTGGCAGAATGTCTCTGAATTGCTTCGATGACTTCCTTTAAGCCGACCTGGTACGGATGCCAAACACTCAAGCGATACTCAAGAATAGCGTCCTATATGCGGTCTCCTTTACAAATGAACCACAATTTCCTAGAATTCTCCTAATAAACAAAAGTCGACCATTCGCCTTCCCTACAACAATCCTCACATCCTCGTTCCATTTCATATCTCTTTGAAACGTTACGGCCGGATATTTAAATGACTTGGATGTGTCAAGCAGGAACTTATTAATGCTGTGTCCAAACATTATTCATTTACAATCTTCTACACTGAGATTTAGCTGCAATTCATGACACCAACTGGAAATTTTATCAAAGTCGTCTTGTATCTTCCTACAGTGACTCAATTTCGACACTTCACCGTACACCACGACATCATCAGCAAACAACAGCAGATTGCTGCCCACCCTGTCCATCAAATCATTTGTGTATAATGAGAACAACAGCGGTCCTATTGCATTTCCCTGGGGCATTCCCGACGATATTCTTGTCTCTGATGAACACTCTGGGTTTTATTATTTAAGCAGTCTTCAAGCCACTCACATAGCCGTGAACTTATTCCATATGCTGGTACCTTCGTTAGCAGCCTGTAACGAAGGTACGTACATATGGGATAAGTTCAGAGATTATTTTCAGCCATAATGGCTATGTTTGTGCACGGTGACTATGTGGGATAATTATTTATTTAAAGCTTCTGCTACCAGTCACTTTTTATTTTATGCTTAATCTAGCAATAATGCAACGCGTTTCGAACATATTCTGTTCATCTTGAGGCGATTATACATACATACATACATATAGAGAAATGTTACTTAAAAGTGAACAGTCTAAAACTACATTAATCTAGAACTCTTTGTCCATTGTTTTTTACCGTAGCTGCTGGTGTGGCATTTGGGGGGAAGGAGGGGGGCACACCACAGCTACAGTAAAAACACAATGGACAAAGGGTTCTAGATTAATCTAGTTTAAGTAACATTTCTCTATATGTATGAATGTATGTATGTATAAGCGCCTGAAGACGAACAGAATATGTTCGAAACGCGTCTCGTTATATTAGATTAAGCATAAAATATAAAGTTACTGGTAGCAGAAACTTGAAATAAAAAAGTTCAGAGATATTTGAGTGGCTTGAAGACTCCTTAAATAATAGAACCCAGTCTGTTGTCCACGTCGGCGAGTGTTCATGAGACAAGGGTATCGTCAGAAGTGCCCCAGGAAAGTGTGGTAGTACCGCCGTTGGTACCGTCGAGAAAGAGAATCTTGAATCGTTTTGATACCTGGGAAGCAGGTACAGGTAAGGCATAGGAGCAAGGACGAAGCCAAAAGTGCGTTTGTTGGAAGAAGTCGCAGTTAATCTCCAGCAGTGTAAAAATCGTGTCCAGTTCTTGTTTTAAAAGTAGTCTGAAATCTGCGAAAAAACTACTGAAACGAACTACTATCGGAGCAAAGCATCGTAAAGTAAGTGACGAGCACATAGATATTCACGTAATTAGTTATGCGTCAGGTTAAATTCATTTTAGGCAAAGAAAATTAGACTTCTACTTTCAAAGAATTATTGGGATTCCGGAGTCTGTTTTAATCATGCAAGCAAGCCTTTGATATGAGTAATCTCAGTCTGCCCCGATTTTTGAGTGGAGTTTCAGCCGTGATGCATACAAAATCAATAAAATTTAGGACTTTCTCAGTTTTTTTTCTATTGTTGCAAAACCAAGCATTTAATCGAAAAAGCCAATGTTACCGAAAAAGTAGAGCAATAAATTCTGCGTCGACAGAGTACCAAAACTTTGCTTTTTGTGGAAAATGCCGTTTGCGTTTGAAATCGCTAACCTGACTCAGAAAATTAGTTAGGGGACAGATACCTTTAAGACCCAAGCTGAAATGCTGTTTACAAACGGTTTAATTAACACAATGAAATGTTAAGGCCCCAGCTGTGAATGCTAAAGTGGAGAATTACATAATACTGAAAATTTAATTAACATAAGGTGTCAAGATGAACAAGTTTTAAATGAGCACATTAATTTACTCAAATGAAGCACGATCGTGAAACTCAACTATATGACTAAAATGAGTTAAAATTACAAAATTGCTCTGTATGATTTACACCAAGTGAACTTCTCTGTTTCCCAGAGTTACTTGGACAGTTTGACAGATTCTCAAATAACACGTCATTTTACAACCAAACGAATAGTGACTGTCTGTTGGATTGAGAAACGCATGCATCTATCAACGCACTGGTGCACATGGGACAGATAACTACAATATCTGACTAAATTCTGACCAAAGATTATTCTAAAGTGCTGATGCTGCTAATAACTCTCATTGCCGATTATTAGTGTTAGACGTGCAGTATGTTGCCGTCGCAACTCACACTCAGAAGTATAAGTTTTGATCCACCACTCTTTTCCAAAGCACTCCATACTCGTATCGTCATAATATGGTCAACAACGGAGCGATTTCGAACCAATCAGCTAGCCCCGCTTCACAGATCCTAAGAAAGAAAAAAAACTGTATTCGAAGTTAGGCTCGTATATTGCAGCATCTCATTTCTCTTTTGGAAAGCACAAAACTGTTATCTGTGGAATGCGATGTTCTGAACAGTCCAGAGCGCTGCTCTCCAAAAGGTTGAAGTTCTTTCCCTCGGCACTGCTTGGCCGGTAGGATGGGGACGTTTCGTGAATGAAGAATAGCTCCGGTCACTCGAAGACTCACCCTGCGATCCAGCCTTCACACTCACAACACCCCTCGCTACCAGTGTGTTTTCTGCAAATGCCAGGGTCCTAACTGGATGGTTGGAGCTGTTTTTTCTTTGCGTTGGACAATGCCTTAGCTGTCCCAAATCCAATGTGTGGGAACACTCAAGCACTCTCAGCAAGCAAAATAAACGAAGACCTAAACCATGTTAAACGTAGTTATGACATGTAGTTAGAGGTCAGTGCATACAGCCACTGGAGTCCAGTTTGCTTTTCGAAGATATTATTATAATTCTCGTTTTATTGCTCCAAAAAGTATAACATCTAAGAACTAAGGTCTAGAAGTAAAGTCGTAGAGCATTAAATTGTGTTTTCAGAAAGTCAAAGAAAGTGACAAATAGGCTAGCTGCTATGTAAATATCACCATTATTTAATTATAAATTAATCACATGATTGATTACTAACATCAGCTTTCCACTTTTCATTCAATAAATTTTTCCAGTATCAGCTTCCTTTATTTTTGCTGCTGGTATACACTACAGATCATTAAAATTGCTACACAACGAAGATGACGTGCTACAGAAGCGAAATTGAACCGACAGGAGGAAGACGCTGTGATATGCAAATGATTAGCTTTTCAGAGCATTCACACAAGGCTGGCGCCGGTGGCGACACCTACAATGTGCTGACATGAGGAGAGTTTCCAACCGATTTCTCATAGGCAAACAGCAGTTGACCGGCGCTGCCTGGTGAAACGTTGTTGTGATGCCTCGTGTAAGGAGGAGAAATGCGTACCATCACGTTTCCGACTTTGATAAACGTCGGATTGTAGCCTATCGCGATTGTGGTTTATCGTATCGCAACACTGCTGCTCACGTTGGTCGAGATCCAATTACTGTTAGCAGAATATGGAACCGGCGGGTTCAGGAGGGTAATACGAAACGCCGTGCTGGATCCCAACGGCCTCGTATAACTAGCAGTCGAGATGACAGGCATCTTATCTGCATGGCTGCAACGGATTATGCAGCCACGTTTCGATCCCTGAGTCAACTGATGGGAACGTTTGCAAGACAACAACCATCTGCACTAACGGTTCGACAACGTTTGCAGCAGCACGGACTATCAGCTGGGAGACCATGACTGCGGTTACCCTTGACGCTGCATCACAGACAGGAGCGCCTGCGATGGTGTACTCAATGACGAACCTGGGTGCACGAATGGCATAACGTCATGTTTTCGGGTGAATCCAGGTTCTGTTTACAGCATCATGACAGTTGCATCCGTGTTTGGCGACATCGTGGTGAACGCACAGCGGAAGCGTGTATTCGTCATCGGCATACTGGCGCATCACCCGGCGTGATGGTGTGGGGTGCCATTGGTTAAACGTCTCGGTCACCTCTTGATCGCATTGACGGCACTTTGAACAGTTGACGTTACATTTCAGATGTGTTACGACCCGTGGTCTACCCTTCATTCGATCCCTGCGAAACCCTACATTTCAGCAGGATAACGCACGACCTCATGTTGCAGGTCCTGTACGGGCCTTTCTAGATACAGCAGATGTTCGACTGCTGCCCTGGCCAGCACATTCTCCAGATCTCTCACCAATTGAAAACGTCTGGTCAGTGGTGGCCGAGTAACTGGCTCGTCACAATACGCCAGTCACTACTGTTGATGAATTGTGGTATCGTATTGAAGCTGCATGGGCAGCTGTACCTGTAAATGCCTTCCAAGCTGTGTTTGACTCAATGCCCAGGCGTATCAAGGCCGTTTTTACGGCCAGAGGTGGTTGTTCTGGGTAATGATTTCTCAGGATCTATGCACCCAAATTGCGTGTAAATGTAATTACATGTCAGTTCTAACATAATATATTTGTCCAATGAATACCCGTTTATCATCTGCATTTCTTCTTGGTGTAGCAATTTTAATGGCCAGTAGTGTATAATGCCTAACCTACACTTTATCAAGTTAATACTCTTGACAACTACAGAATTTAGTAGTATAATATTAATATATTATATATAGAAGACAAATTTGGCTACAAGGCTATTAGTGAAAAGATCTATGCTAGTTTCGTTATTGTTTTACTAGCAATTAAGGAACTTTAAATCACTTAATAATATATATATATATATATATATATATATATATATATATATATATATATATATAAAAAATTGTGTTTAAGTATTACAATAAACAAAGTGTCTTAGAGTAAATGATTAATGTCTAGCTATATATAGACAGAGTTTTCTTAATTTGCAGTATTGCAGTATTACTTCTTTACACGCTTGGAGGATGAGCATCCAAACAACATTAACTCTAAGTATTCTATTTCCTCTCATGTTCATGTCCTCAGTGGGATGCCTTCTTCTTTCTTCCAGAATACCACTATCTAGGCCACAGCCCTCATTGTCAATAGTAGGGATGTCAGTTAGGAGACTGACTTTTGCATAGTCTACAACTCATGGTACACATAATTCCTTTTCCTTGCAGTAACACCGTGTGCCGCATGTGCGGTAAATGGTTTCAACAATTCCGCAGTTGCTGCTTCTTTAGCAACAGATCCACTTTTGAAGGTTTCCAGCCTCTTTGCCGTGGTTCTAGTAGTGTGCTTTTTTAGAAATTGTACCGGAAAGTACTTTTCAGGGAAAACTGTTGAGCAGTTTCTTCTGTAGGAGGCAAGGAGGTGAGGATTATTTTAGGGCTGAAGCGATCAGTATCACAATAATATGCGTGTCCCGAGCAACGACAACTCATAGTGCTTAAACAATGTCAGCAGCAGTAGCTACGGTTACAGTATCGGCGCCCTCGACCAGACGCTTAATACGGAAGTGCTCCCTTTCAAGTTGTGGAGTCAGTAAAGAAATGTCTTCGACAGAAACAAGTCTTTTACCATGGCTGCTGACATTTTTCATTATACGGGATAGTTGGTGTAGTTCTTCTGGTGGCTTTGCGCAGCCGCTGGGCTAATCTCGTAATCGTGTTCCTTGTCATATTGGGGTATACATAAAACATAACCGTCACCTTCCTCCAATACCAACTACTAATTTACTCTAAGCATTTCATGATTATGCAAGAATATAATAATTATTTTGCCATCCTTAGCACTCTATGCAACAGAAGCCTCATCTGTAACGAACTCTGACTTTTCGAAGTCTATTAGGTCTTTAAATGCATTAAGCAATTTATTAAAAACAGCTTTTTGTGATTTGCGCATCCCCTTGTGGACAGAGAATGAATATACCGGAAAGGAAACGGAAAAGAGTGAAAAACGCAAGAAAGCATTCAACTGAAAGTAGATATTGTTCGTTAACCATGTGATCTACTAATGACTGAACAATGGCAATATTTAGCTACCAGTTATGTTTGTCATTTTCTGTGATGCTCTACAATATTTCTGCTACAAAATTTTGTGTCAAGTGAACCATTTCTCAGATGCTGCCCGTTCTGTAGTGTCGAAAATTGTCAAAAATTTCCATATCTTGAATTTATTTTGCTGCAGGAAAAATTTAGCAATATCAAAGTATTTGCACTCCACTGTTGCAGACTTTAATGCTATATATTTTTGGTAACCTTAGTTTCTAAGGAGTCTTGAACAAGAAGAAGAACAGTAAAAACGCTAATAGAATTTTCTTTTCGTCACTACTGGATCTCCACTCAGAAATCGAGCCAAGCTGACATTATTCATATCAGAGGCCTACTTTTGTGATAAAACAGTTTCCGGAACTCCACTAATTTTTGGATGGCGACCCCTTTTTGAAGCTAATTTAATTGGCCTGTTTCTGATCTTCGAATATTTTCGATGATACGCTAACGACTGTACAACCGTAGACCCGTATGTATTACACTGAACTCAGAAGATATTTTATTATTACACACTCTAAGCCAAAGAAAAGCGACGCAAGACGAAGGAATTATCCGTATAGGACGAAATCGGCAAATGTGGTGTACTTGTACAAACGAACAAACGATTACAGTTTCAGTGAAACTGGATGATTTATTCAGGAGAAAGAGCTTTACATTCTGAGCAAGTCAATAATACGGTGGTCCACCTCCGCCCGGAGTACAGGCAGTTATTAGGCTTCATATTTATTGGTAGAGTTGTTGGATGCCTTCCTTAGGGACACCGCAGCAGCTTCTATCGAAGTGGCGCGTTGGATCGTCAAACTCCCTACATAGTTTGAGGGCCATGCCTGTAATGCTCCAAATGTTCGCAGTTGGAGAGAGATCCGACGACCTAGCTGGCCAAAAGACAAGCGGCAGAAACTCTCTTCGTGTGCTGGTAGGTGTCAGCCCAGGATGGATTGCCATGAAGGTTAACAAAATGGGACGCAGAATATCGGCGACGTACTTCTGTGCCGTAAGGGTTCCACGGACGACAAACAGAGGTGTCTTGCCACAAAAAGAAATGGCACCCCAAATCGTCATTCCGGACAGTATGGCCGGTGACGCGTCTCCAGACACGTCATGGGCCTGGAATCTCACTCACCCTGATGATTAGCGAAGGAGTGTCTAGAGACGCCCTGTCCCTGGTTAGATTCCCGGCAGAGTCGGGGATTTTATCCGCCCGTGGGCTGGGTGTTTGTGCTGTACTCATCATCTCATCAACACTCGGGACGTGGAGAGCCTGGAAATGGAAAGACTGGTAACTTGCACGGCTGCTGATGACCACGATGTTGAGCGCCCCACAAACTAACACCATGATCATCAGAGACGCAGCGGATAGCGATAGGATACCATAGTGACTGTCGGCCGTCATAAGGCGCGACAACCAGTACTGATGGTCTGGACTTCCACTTCATTTCATAGCAGGACCTGGTTGGGTGCCGCCGGCGGCATAGCGGTACGTCGACGATGGCAAGTCATCCTCTGCTTACATTTCAGCAAGGTAATGGCCACCCGCACACGGCGAGAGTATTTGCCGCTTGTATTGGTGCTTGCCAAAACCAACCTTGGCTAGAAAGGCCGCCGGATCTCTCCCAGTTGCGAACGTTTAGCATTAAGGTATGGCTCTCGAACCAGGTCGGAATTTGACGCTCTAACGCACCAGTTGGACACAATTTGGTACCACATCACTCAGGACGACACCCAACCACTCTATTAGTCAGAGCCAAGCCGTGTAACTATTTGCATGCAGGCCAGAGGGGGACCAACACGTCGCGACCTCGCTCAGAATGTGAAGCTCTCCGGAGCCGCGCGACTGCTACGGTCGCAGGTTCGAATCCTGCCTCGGGCATGGATGTGTGTGATGTCCTTAGGTTAGTTAGGTTTAAAGTAGTTCTAAGTTCTAGGGGACTGATGACCTCAGAAGTTTAGTCCCATAGTGCTCAGAGCCATTTTGTGAAGCTCTTTCTCTTGAATAAATCATCCATTTTTCTGAAATTATAATCATTTGTTTGTTTGTACATGTACATCGCATCTACTGATTTCCGTTCATTCGGACAATTCCTCCTTTGTGGTGCGTCATTTCTCCTGTCTTAAGTGTTAACATTAACAGGAAACGGGATATTGCGTTACTTACATTTTCCCGTTTCTGTTGGAAAAATCACCGCCACATTTGCAAACAAAGTAGTAAGCTCTCAGTTTACTACATGCTAGTCGATTGGAGCGCTAGCATCACTTCAGTTGCCAAATCGTTGCACGTTTTTACCCTATCAAGTTTCAGTCATAAATTCCATTTTAGGGATTTCGAACTTCTGTTTGCGTTAAACGTCATATACAATGTGTGGTTTAGGGTCATTATATTTCGACAGGGATTTAGGGGAATTTGGGGCAAAATCGAATTTGAAGTGGTATCCCTATTATTTACAGTAGGCCCCACTCAAGGTGTTTCATACCTCGATCGTCCAATCGATTTATTAAAGCGGATTCCAGGATCAGAAGTCTGGAAGATAGGAGGCGAGTTATTGACAGAATTGAAACTGAGAGGGCGAATCGGCAGTCGTGCTTGGGTAGCGCAGTTGGTAGAGCACTTGCTCGCGAAAGGCAAAGGTCCCGAGTTCGAGTCTCGGCGCAGCCTACAGTTTTAATCTACCAGGAAGTTTCAAAGGGGATTTCCTCAAACTGTTGCTGAATGTAATCCGTCTAATTTTAGCTTATTGTATTATTATTGATATTAGCGTTGTTATGGGTGACACCGGAACTTTGTCGTGTTATACTTACAGTAATCGCATGAAAAGGTGACCGATTACACCGGGGCGTGTGAAGTATAAAGGAAAAGTGGATATATCAGTGCATGGTGGAGGCGAGGCCGGCTTCTGTGACCGAGCGGTTCTAGGCACTTCAGTCCGGAACGGCGCTGCTGCTCTGGTCGCAGGTTCGAATCCTGCCTCGGGCATGGATGTGTGTGATGTCCTTAGGTTAGTTAGGTTTCAGTAGTTCTGAGTTATAGGGGACTGATGACCACAGCAGTTAAGTCCCATAGTGCTCTGAGCCATTTGAGCCAACCTCAGACGTTAAGTCCCATAGTGCCTAGAGGCATTTGACCATCAGGACGCGACAAGTGAAACGTTTTCGTGTTTGTTTTCCACGCTGGCAACTTACCACTGTTCGTGTCTCGTACCCATCAGCTGGTAAGGGAAAATAACACAAGTAACAACATGGGTTCGTAAATGCGTATTATACAGGGTGTTACAAAAAGGTACGGCCAAACTTTCAGGAAACATTCCTCACACACAAATAAAGAAAATATGTTATGAGGACATGTGTCCAGAAACGCTTAATTTCCATGTTAGAGCTCATTTTAGTTTCGTCAGTATGTACCGTACTTCCTCGATTCACCGCCAGTTGTCCCAATTGAAGGAAGGTAATGTTGACTTCGGTGCTTGTGTTGACATGCGACTCATTGTTCTACAGTACTAGCATCAAGCACATCAGTACGTACCATCAACAGGTTAGTGTTCATCACGAACATGGTTTTGCATTCAGTGCCATGTTTACAAATGCGGAGTTGGCAGATTCCCATTTGATGTATGGATTAGCACGGGGCAATAGCCGTGGCGTGGTACGTTTGTATCGAGACAGATTTCCAGAACGACGGTGTCCCGACAGGAAGACGTTCGAAGCAACTGATTGGCGTCTTAGGGAGCACAGAACAGTGCAGCCTATGACTCGCGTCTGGGGAAGACCTAGAACGACGAGGACACCTGCGATGGACGAGGCAATTCTTCGTGCAATTGACGATAACCCTAATGTCAGCGTCAGAGAAGTTGCTGCTGTACAAGGTAACGTTGACCACGTCACTGTATGGAGAGTGCTACAGGAGAACCAGTTGTTTCCGTACCATGTACAGCGTGTGCAGGCACTATCAGCAGCTGATTGGCCTCCACGGGTACATTTCTGCGAATGGTTCATCCAGCAATGTGTCAATCCTCATTTCAGTGCAAATGTTCTCTTTACGGATGAGGCTTATTCCAACGTGATCAAATTGTAAATTTTCACAATCAACATGTGTGGGCTGACGAGAATCCGCACGCAATTGTGCAATCATGTCATCAACACAGATTTTCTGTGAACGTTTAGGCAGGCATTGTTGGTGATGTCTTGATTGGGCCCCATGTTCTTCCACCTACGCTCAATGGAACACGTTATCATTATTTCATACGGGATACTCTACCTGTGCTGCTAGAACATGTGTCTTTAAAAGTACGACACAACATGTGGTTCATGCACGATGAAGCTCCTGCACATTTCAGTCGAAGTGTTCGTACGCTTCTCAACAACAGATCCGGTGACCGATGGTTTGGTAGAGGCGGACTAATTCCATGGCCTCCACGCTCTCCTTACCTCAATCCTCTTGACTTTCATTTATGGGGGCATTTGAAAGCTCTTGTCTACGCAACCCCGGTACCAAATGTAGAGACTCTTCGTGCTCGTATTGTGGATGGATGTGATACAATACGCCATTCTCCAGAGCTGCATCAGCGCATCAGGGGTTCCATGCGACGGAGGGTGGATGCATGTATCCTCGCTAACGGAGGACATTTTGAACATTTCCTGTAACGAAGTGTTTGAAGTCATGCTGGTCCGTTCTGTTGCCGTGTGTTTCCATTCCATGATTAATGTGATTTGAAGAGAAGTAATAAAATAAGCTCTAACATGGAAAGTAAGCATTTCCGGACACATGTCCACACATCATATTTTCTTTCTTTGTGAGTGAGGAATGTTTCCTGGAAGTTTGGCCGTACCTTTTTGTAACACCTTGTATAGATCCTCATCTTCATATGTGGCACTTACTTGTATGAAGGAATATGAAATTAAAATAAGGCTGCTGTAATACCATGCAATTAGTAGTGCTACAACTGTTAGATGGCTGACGTTGACTGCGTTGTCACAAGGTAGAAGTCGACTCGAAGCGTTCCGTCTGGTTCTCACATGTAATAATCAGTTTCTTGGTCGACCCGCTACTTTCGCGGTTATTGGGGGGGTTGGAGTTTTTCATTCTACAAGACGCAACAATAGGTACAAAATGTTCTACACACGAAATTTATTCGCAGTTGCAAATACGAACGAGTCAGCTGTATAAATACCTCATCTCCTACCTTCCGAACTTCTCAAATGCTTTCCTGCGAAAACTGCAGAATTAGCACTCCTTTTTTCCACGGCTGTTAGTCCTGCAAGTTTCGCAGGCGAACATTTCTGAAGTTTAGTAGGTAGGAGATGTACTGACGAACGTATGGCTGTGAGGAGGGATTGTGAGTCTCGCTTGGGTAGTTCATTTGGTAGAGGACCTGCCCACGAAAGGCAAGACCAACAAGTCTCATACCAGCCTCACTCCACTGCATAATGAAAAGTAATTCTAAATTATTTTAAACTATCGGCATTTATAAAATGTTGAAGTTCCGTTTTTAATTGGGTTACATTTCCAAACTATTAAGATTTTGTTTCCAATGATTAGCTTATAAATAAATTTGGTTAATGTTTCAACAAATGAGCGTGGTTACAACTGAACTCAGACTTCTGCTGCCTATCCAAGGTCCGTTTCATAGAGCAAGACGCGTAACTGCTTTTCACACCACGAACACCTTGATAGGCATGTTATTGTGAGCCTACCAGTATGCGCGGGAATGACATCCCTGTAAATCAAAGTGTCAGCCAGGTTGCGGCCCAAAATTTACAGGCCAAAGAGCATGAAATGCGGCAAGCAGCCGCACATCCGTTTTCGTTACACCAGTTGCAGGCGCAGTCACAGAAACTGCTGCTGCAGTGGACAAGAGCATGTTAACAACACTGTGGGCAACAGCAGTCTAATGCAGGTGATGACAGTAAGACCAACAGTCAATAAGGCAAAAGCCTCGCACTAGGAACTCAGAGATACAGAACGGCACCAGCGAGTGTCTTGGCACTAAAAAAGCTAAATCAGAGACTCCTTTCGAACCAGCACGACAGCTGGGAGACTGCAGTATGCAAGACAATGTGTAAGGGGGACAGAACCCTAGTACCGGCTGCAACACTGCCATTCCAGCTACTGTTTGTTGTTCTATGGAACTTGACCATATCCGAAATGGTCAGAACGATCGCATGCTCGTCCGTATACACAACTTTGAGGATATTCCGCCCAAACTAACACTGTCAGCGATATTTGTTAACAGTGGCACTGTGCCAGTACAAGACGGGACTGAAATGAACGTAGCTAAAAGCAATCGATACAGCCACACCGATGATGGTGGGCGTATTGTGAAAATTGAGAGTAAATCCCAAAATTTGGGGAAACTCCAGCCTATGGTGGTGGGCAGACTCTTATTTAAAGACAGTAACGACTGTAAAAATCGCTGGTATCAAAACATTGGAAAGGAGTAAAATAATACTGCACTTTTAACGGAAGACTATTAATATTTTCATGGAAAAAGCCTTATAAAGTACATTTTTTTGTTTTTGTACTTTCAGAGTGAGGCCTTATGGTTTTATACTTTAAAAGTTTCACACTTTGAAAATCTTAAAACACTAATTCACTTTTCGCTACTTTATTTCCACTTTCATAATGTACTATTTTATCCCTTTTTACTGTTTTAGACATCGATTCTGGTATTTTTACATGATTGACTTTTTGCAATTTTAGTGTAAGACCCTCTCTTGTTAAACCCACAGCATCTCTGCCACTGTCCCTCCGTCCCCACACCCCACCTCCTTTGCCTTCTCTGCCCTCTCTCACCCTCCACGCTCCATTTTACAATTTTACTATTTTATGCCCTTTAAATTTCACATATCTATTTTTCTACAGCTGTTAGTATTTTGATGACAATTTTCACATAATTATAAGTTGTACAATTATAACGCGATGCGTCTAGTTAAACTGATGACATCACCACCACCTCATGCCGGTTTCCCTTCCCCTCACTCTATTTCCTCTTCACCTTCCTACCCTCTCCCTTCTCTTTAAAAAACCTGTTTAAAATATTGACCGCAGTTGCAATCCACAGTATTCTGATATGTGGTTCTCAGCAAACAAGACGGGTTGGTGATGCAACTACTTAGGTAAATTCCGCAACTATGTAAAATCCTTTTCTTACTTATTGTAAGATAACCAAACTACATATTTATTTTTACTTTGTTTTAGACCTGCAAATGATCCTGAGTGCTAGAAACGTGTAATCTAATTAATAATATACAACTGAGACGAAAAAATAAATGAGAATTATCTCAAATAGAATAAGAGTTGAACATAGGTGTATCAGTGCCGTTTATTCAGTTGCGACATCGTCATTATTGAAAGAGAAAAATCTGCAATTTTATCTACACACATGATACATAAACTGGGAATAGTCCCCGTTTCCAGTATACACTGAAGTAACAAAATTCATGGTATACCTCTTAACATCGTGTCGGACCTCCTTTCATCCGGCGTAGTGCAGCAGCTGGAAGTGGCACGGATTGACCAGATCGTTGAAAGTCCCCTGGAGAAATAATGAGGTACAATACCTCCATAGACGTCCATAACCGCGGAGATATTGCCTGTGGTGTCACCGCCAGACACCACACTTGCTAGGTGGTAGCTTTAAATCGGCCGCGGTCCATTAGTACATGTCGGACCCGCGTGTCGCCAGTGTGTGATCGCAGACCGAGCGCCACCACAAGGCAGGTCTCGAGATACGGACTAGCACTCGCCCCAGTTGTACGGACGACGTAGCTAGCGATGCACACCGACGAAGCCTCGCTCATTTGCAGAGCAGATAGTTAGAATAGCCTTCAGCTAAGTCAATGGCTACGACCTAGCAAGGCGCCATTAGTAACATTGCATGTATCTAAAGAGTCTCACTTGTATCGCTACAATCTCCAGATGTACCAAAAGGATGGATTAAAGTTAAGTATTCCAGAAGCTACGTACTTTTCTTTATAGCATTCGTTACGTATCCTGTTTCAGACCTCACGCCATCCTGCTTTAACTTAGCGCGTGCCTTTCGGCTTCCTCTCATTGTGTCTAGACACAACATTGCCGGTTCAGAATTTTGTGCACGAACTGACCTCTCTGTTATATCCCCTAAATGTACAGTAGGATTCACGTCTGCTGTCATAGCCCATTAACGCCCAATTTCGCCGCACTGTCCTAACGGATATGTTCATCTCTTGTCCCAAACTGAATTTTTTTTAGACAACATAGTTGTGTGGAGGTAACAGCGATCGGTTTACTTATAATCAATTATTCAAAATGACAGTCACAATCGCATTATTTATTTTGCCGCCAACCGGTTTCAACCCGCGATGGGGTAGTTACCAACCGTGCACAGGCAGGGTGACGACTCCAGCGAGCGACCAAATGGTGTAAATTGCCCTGAAGATGACCCCATCGCGGGTTGAAACCGGTTGGTGGCAAAATAAATAGTGCGATTGTGACTGTCATTTTGAATAATTGATCCCAAACTGACGTCTGCTGTTATTTCAAGCAGTGCTGCTTGTCTGTTAGCACTGACAACTCTACGCAAACGCCGCTCCTCTCGGTCGCTGTGCAACCCGTCGCCCACAGCACTGACCGTGGTGAGAGGTAATATCTGAAATGTGGTATTCTCAGTAACAATTGACACTGTGGACCTCGGAATACTGAAATCCATTACAGTTTCCGAAATGGAATTTCCCGTGCGTCTAGCTCCAACTGTCATTCCACTTTTCAAATCTGTTGATCCCCGTTGTGAGGCCTTAATCACGACGGAAGCCGTTTTACGTGAATCACGCGAATACAAATGACAGCTCTGTCAGTGCACTGTCCTTTTATACCTTGTGCACGCGATGCTACAGCCATCTGTATTGTCCACATTGCTTTCCCATGGCTTTTGTCACCTCAGTGTACAGTAGGACGTCTTTGGTAGTTTGGCGTGGGCTAGGATTCTCTGTTCGGGGTGGTTGTCATGCAGCGATGATAGTTGCAATGACTTCTTCACTGAAGCTCGTTTACAATCATTAGTGGGCGTCTTCCCAGAGGTGACGGTCTCTGGCTGTTGTTTGCATGGTCTGTGGCTGTGCTACGAAAGCAGGTTCCCGTGTTTGCTGGCTGTAGTGAGTGTCGCTGGTGGTGGTGGCTGTGGGGATTTCAGGCTGCGTCAGACTCCTGGGCTCGGAGCTGAATGCTGGCGTCCCGGCGAGGGCGGTGAAGGCTCGATCCTTTCGATGGCGACCCAGTGCGAAGGTGTCGTTTTCGCCTATAAGCTTAGGCGACAAGGAGCCGTTTGTGTCCCAGCAGAGACAGACGCGTCTGCTTCATCAGCGCGGCCCTCAGTGACACAGGCTCGACGTCATGACACTGCCCCGCTGTTCGACAATAACGACCCGGTTATCCAATCCTTAAATCCAGCATCTCGATGCAGATTTCCGCTATTTACGTCTGTTAGTGCGTCGCTCCGAATCGTCTCGAATGCGTCGGTGATCCTTCGACTGTAGTAATTGTTTTACAGACTGCGTCACGCATCAGTGGCTAAGTGTGGTCTGTCATCACAGAAGCGCTGCGAAGCCGATGACCATGCAGTCCAACGTCGGCTGATACCCACATGGCAGTGACCGGGTTTCGACATAGCTCTCCTCTGGTGGTCCCAAGTCTTGTTTACAACTACCTGTACCGCAGGCTCAGGTGGCATTCACGTCTCAGTAGCTTCAGATTATGGCTTGAGATGCAAGGTTCAGCCCTATAGAGCACCAGTTCCCACAATGCTATAACTGCCTTTTGTTTCATTACGGAGTAAGGTACGCCGCACCAGATGTGGTGGTGAACGCAGTAATATCGCCTGCTCCTACAAGCTTACATTGCTCTGGTGATCACCTATCTACGGACCGGAACTGCCCATTACATCCTAAACTGCATCTAATAGTACAGCCATCGCCTGTTTTACATTGCACTCAGTTGTGACGGCTGCCGCCAAACTTCAGCCAATCGACGTAATTAGGTTGTCGGCTCGAAAAAGACGTACTGTCGCAGCTCGGCTAAACAGGCAGTCTCAAATGGCGTATTCATATAATTAAAAAATTGTTCAGATGGCTCTGAGTACTATGGGGCTTAACATCTGAGGCCATCAGCCCCCTAGACTTAGAACTACTTAAACCTAACTAACCTAAGGACACCACACACAGCCATACCTGAGGCAGGATTCGAACCTGCGACCGTAGCAGCAGCGCGGTTCCGGACTGAAGCGCCTAGAACCGCTCGGCCACAGCGGCTGGTACTTATATTATCAACATTTCGCAAATAATGTGTCCCGACCACAGTCCTTCCCAAATAAATCCCTACGTAGACATTACAGCAGCCCAAATGCGGCAGATATGGTATGCCAGTGTAATGGATCCATCGCACTAATCAGGCAGAATTTCTACCGCCATAGGACCCCTATAGGAGCGGCTACGGACTCACAGAAGCTGAATAATACCCATAAAATATGCCAGATTTTGTTAAATGTGATTCAGAGATTAAATCAATAACTTTATGCTTCCATATCCCAGACAGGCACTAGAAATGTTATTTTGGACGTCGTTGGAGCACAACATGGCTTATAACATCTTATATATACCACAAATGTGCGTATTTTTGACTGCGGTCAACTTTTTTTTCAGCTACAGAGCATGTCTTGGATGAGATGGGACGATGCATGCTTTCATATCAATCTCCAGCCAGCAGTATTGACGAAATGACACGCCATGTGTTTCAGGCATGTCAATAAATTCCTCAAGATTATATTCTGAGGTTGTTTGATTCCATGCCACAAAGAATACTAGAGTACATTCGTGCCCGTTGGGCTGTCACACCATGTAGTTGGTGATAGACATCATTTCAGAATGACACAAACGGTTTATCATTTAATACCTGCTGTGTGATGAAGAACTCCACAGGTTTTTAACTTTAGTTTTTAACTTCACAAGATTTGATAAAAATAGGACCGGCGCTTCATGATTTGGCAGTTTCCATTTCTGTTAGTGCATAAATGCATCAAGAACTGAAGGAGCTTTAGCTCCGGCGTATTAGATCTGTAAAAACCTTTGAGTCAGCTACGATCAGAGGCTCGCAGTAGATGGAAGCGCTTATGACATTGCATCGTGGCTTGTTCACAGAGATTAGTTCTCTAACAACCCGTCGCTGCAGTTCGAGGTCTCCACGAAGGATGGCGCTTTGATTGGTGCCCATCTGAAATGCTTCCAGGTTAATCTGCGCACGTGGCACGCCGACCCCCTTCGGCGACACACCTAAGTCGTGGTTACATCGTAAAGCTCAAATAGACTGTCGTCAGTAATAAGCAGTTTCGCCATCCGAGAGTGGAGAACTGAATAGTTCGCTTTACAGTGGGGAACCGTCTGTCACTTCTCAGTACAAAACTAATATTAGTGGTAGCGTACCGTTAACGAAATTACACCAAACTGCGCGGTGAGGTAATACACTTAGAAATGATACATTGGTAAAATGTGTTCAGGGGATCATGTAAGAGATTAGAGGTCATTTGGAAAATAGCTAACGTCCTTCATATTGCTAATACCTACAGTTTTCAAAACACAACGATAGTTGTTACTTCTAATCTATGCAGTAGTAAAAAGTAGCAGTTGAGATCGCAAATTTATGTTACTTTATACATGTTAACTGACGCGCAAAACTATAGGCCTATAGCTCTGACATCGATCTGTTGTAGAATTTTAGAACATGTTTTTTGCTCGCGTATCATGTCATTTCTGGAAACCCAGAATCTACTCTGTGGGAATCAACATGGATTCCGGAAACAGCGACCGTGTGAGACCTAATTCGCTTTATTTATTCATGAGACCCAGAAAATATTAGATATAGGCTCCCAGGTAGATACCTTTTTCCTTGACTTCCGGAAGGCGTTCGATACAGTTCCGCACTGTCGCCTGATAAACAAAGTAAGAGCCCACGGAATATCAGACAAGCTGTGTGGCTGGATTGAAGAGTTTTTAGCAAACAGAACACAACATGTTGTTCTCAATGGAGAGACGTCTATAGACATTAAAGTAACCTCTGGCGTGCCACACGGGAGTGTTATGGGACCATTGCTTTTCACAATATACATAAATGACCTAGTAGATGGTGTCGGAAGTTCCATGCGGCTTTTCGCGAATGATGCTGTAGTATACAGAGAGGTTGCAGCATTAAAAAATTGCAGCGAAATGCAGGAAGAAATGCAGCGGATAGGCACTTGGTGCAGGGAATGGCAACTGACCCTTAACAGAAACAAATGTAATATATTGCGAATACATAGAAAGAAGGATCCTTTATTGTATGATTATATGATAGCGGAACAAACACTGGTAGCAGATACTTCTGTAAAATCTCTGGTAGTATTCGTACGGAACGATTTGAAGTAGAATGATCATTAAAATTAATTGTTGGTAAGGCGGGTGCCAGGTTGAGATACATTGGGGGAGTCCTTAGAAAATGTAGTCCATCAACAAAGGAGGTGGCTTACAAAACACTCGTTCGACCTATACTTCAGTATTGCTTATCAGTGTGGGATCCGTACCAGGTCGGGTTCACAGAGCAGATCCAAAGAAGAGCGGCGCGTTTCGTCACAGGGTTATTTGGTCAGCGTGATAGCGTTACGGAGATGTTTAGCAAACTCAAGTGGCAGACTCTGCAAGAGAGGCGCTCTCCATCGCGGTGTAGCTTGCAATCCAGGTTTCGAGAGGGCGCGTTTCTGAATGAGGTATCGAATATATTGCTTCCCCCTACTTATACCTCCCGAGGAGATCATGAATGTAAAATTAGAGAGATTCGAGCGCGCACGGAGGCTTTCCGGCAGTCGTTCTTCCCGCGAACCATACGCGACTGGAACAGGAAATGGAGGTAATGAAAGTGGCACGTAAAGTGCCCTCCACCACACACCGTTGTGTGGCTTGCGGAGTATAAATGTAGATGTAGATGAACGGCAGGAGGCAGCACTAACAGCGGAGGGCATATGGAGCACGTCGGAGGGATGTGTAAAACAGTGCAATTGTTATCGTAATACGGAAACGGAGCGATTTACCTCACGTCCAAAAGGGCATGGTCGTTAGCTTCCTAGACAAGGCTGGAATCATTTCCGACACGGCTAAGTGTGTAAACTGTTTACGTGTGACCGTGCTTAAAATGCACCGTGCGTGGCAAAACGGCGCCATCGAACACTGGCACCACAGGCCGCAGGTTACAGGGGTGAACGACAGCTGCGGAGATGTGTATGGGTGAAAAGAGTGCAAATCTTGACCATCTAACCACCCAGATGAACGAAGAGGCTACCAACAGTGCTTTCTCAAAGACCGTTCAGCGAACGTTGCTGCGTATAGACCACTGCAGCAGGCCCCGTCTGTGATCAAAATTATCCGGACCCACCCAAAAACATACGTTTTTCATATTAGGTGCATTGTGCTGCCACCTACTGTCAGGTACTCCATAGCAGCGACCTCAGTAGTCATTAGACATCGTGAGAGAGCAGATTGGGGCGCTCCGCGGAACTCACGAACTTCCAACGTGGTCATACGTCACTTGTGTCATACGTCTGTACGCGAGATTTCCACACTCCTAAACATCCCTAGGTCCACTGTTTCCGATGAGACAGTGAAGTGGAAACGTGAAGGGACGCGTACAGCACGAAAGCGTATAGGCCGACCTCGTCTCTTGACTGACCGAGACTGCCGGCAGCTGAAGAGGGTCGTAATGCGTAATAGGCAGACATCTATCCAGACCATCACATAGGAATTCGAAACTGCATCAGGATTCACTGCAAGTACTATGAGAGTTAGGCGGGAGGTGAGAAAACTTGGGTTTCATGCTGGAGCGGCTGCTCATAAGCCACACATCATGCCGTTAAATGCCAAACGACACCTCGTTTGGAGTAAGAAGCGTAAACTTTGGACGATTGAACAGTGGAAAAACTTTGTGTGTAGTGACGAATCACGGTACACAAAGTGGTGATCCGATGGCAGGGTGTGGGTATGGCGAATGCCCGGTGAACGTCATCTGCCAGCTTCCGTAGTGCCAACATCAAAATTTGGAGGCGGTGATGTTATCGTGTGTTCGTGGTTTTCATGGAGGGGGCTTGAACCCCTTGTTGTTTTGCGTGGCACTATCACAGCACATGCCTAAGTTGATGTTTTGAGCACCTTCTTGCTTTCCGCTGTTGAAGAGCAATTAGGGTATGGCGACTGCTTCTTTCAACACGATCGAACTCCTGCTTATAATGCACAGCCTGTGGCGGAGTGGTTACATGACAATAACATCCCTATAATGGACAGGCCTGCACAGAGTCCTGACCTGAATCCTATGGAACACCTCACCGACCGCCATCGATACCTCTCCTCAGTGCAGCACTCCGTGAAGAATGGGCTGCCATTCCTCAGGAAACCTTTCAGCACCTGATTGAACGTATGTCTGCGAGAGTGGAAGATGTCATCACGGATAAGGGTGGGCCAACACCATACTGAATTCCAGCATTACCGATGGAGGGCGCCACGAACTTGTAACTCATTTTCAGCCGGGTGTCCGTATACTTTTTATCATATAGTGTAGATAACGACACTGTAGTGACATTTGGAATATAATGTTTATCGATCCACCGCATTGGAACGACACGGTTCGTTGCAGCCATTTTTATATTTCATTCTAACAGATTGTGAGTATTTTTGGACTGTTTGAATGAAGGATGCTGTCTATGAGAACAAGTGTGCAGGTGGTGATCATCGTGCTTCCACACTTTTCAGTTTACTTTGATAGAGAAGAACGACAGAAGACAGTAAAAGTTCTGAATGATGAAGAGGAAGCTTGGCAGCACGAAAAGAAACGGAAGTAGTGCTGGAAACGACTGAGGTACCTAGTGATCGTCAGACACTTGACAATGCAAAGAGTGCATGTCCTGTGAGGCTACTACATTTCATTCACCATTGGTTTCTGTGGACATACAATTTCAGGTCAACTATATTTCTAACTCCTAAAGGCTTCCTTGACCTAGGGTACACAAGAAAATACGAATTTGCATGTGGAGTTCCTTGCACTTCAAAGGGCCAATTGTAAATGTATTTGAATTTAGAACTCTCACTATTAGTTTCACTAGATTTTTCATGGGTCTTCACTAAAACATAATCTCCAAGCTTAAATTTAGTTGTTTTGAGGATATTATCATGCCTTTTAGATCTAGCAGCCGCTTTCTCTTTCATTCTCTTCTTAACTAACTCTTTTTTCTCATGCAGTTTAATTCCTACAATAGGTGGGAATTGCAAGATCTCTTCAATAATACTTTTACGGTCCAACAGAATTTCTTCAGGGGTAAAACCGGTGGTTTCATGGTATAAAGTGTTCATGGTCTTTTCAAAGTCAGTTACAAATCTGCCCCAGGCCTTATGGTTATGGTGACATTGGAGCCATTTTTATATTTTAGTCTAACAGATTGTAAGTATTTTTGGACAGTTTTAATGAAGGATGCTGTCTATGATAACAAGTGCGCAGTTGGTGATCAGTGGTTCCAGTGGCGGAACGTCGCCGAACTTCGAATGCTGGGCAGGGACATTGCTGTACTGGTCCACCTGCAAGAGAGGCTTCACCTTCGGCACGTGTGTGACTGGAGTCCCTGTGGCTATCTTTAGTTAGCTGACGGGAACTTGTATGCCAGTTACCATACCAACGTAGAACACTCGAATACTTCGATGAAGTATACGACAAATGACAGAATTTCAATATTCTGGCTCGACAGCGTGTATGGACTATATAGTCTTTCTGATACTGGCTGTTGCTTTCTGCCTCTTTTGAACTGTTTTTAAACGTGAATACAAAACTAGAGGACTTTACTCAACATTTCCGTACGTCTGCTTATACGACATCAGGTCTTCATTTTTACACGTTAATGTAAACGATTTTCGTACATTTACATTTTAATCATGTTATTACGGATCTTTTGAGGAACAGTGGCTGGATTTTTCCTTTTATAGCCCCTAGTCTTTGCTGGTAATTCGTAACGGACAGCTACCAGTTGGTATCACACAATGGTTCCAGGCACTTCCTCCTCTTGTCATATGTGTAACACGTCTGTTTTATATCTTAACTAATATTACTTTTATGTTAACATTTAAGGTTTCTAATTGTATGACATTCATAACGCATTATATTATTGTATATTTCACAACTGTTGCTGAAGATGGTTGTAATGACTAACATTCGGTATAAAATTAATCTGAGATCTCGATTTCTACTTTTTATTAATACATGAAATACGATCGCTGAGTTCCTTTGAGATGTCAAAGAAGCTAGTCTGTAGACAGATTTTGTGCGCGCTTCATGGAAACACGTCACTGCTCTCTGCAAATTGCCACCACACACTTTCATTCCGCTTGTGGGCCTAACGTACAACAAGTATTCTGTAAATATCTAACATAATAAAAAATGAGAAAAGGTTTCACGAATGGAATACGTTATTCAGAATGAGGAATGTAGTACATTAATACCTATTCTTACTGCGAAACGCCGGCCGCGGTGGCCGTGCGGTTCTGGCGCTGCAGTCCGGAACCGCGGAACTGCTACGGTCGCAGGTTCGAATCCTGCCTCGGGCATGGATGTGTGTGATGTCCTTAGGTTAGCTAGGTTTAAGTATTTCTAAGTTCTAGGGGACTTATGACCTAAGATGTTGATTCCCATAGTGCTCAGAGCCATTTGAACCATTTTTTACTGCGAAACCTACCGAAATCACTAAACAAAATCAATAAATAATGTAGACATAAATAAAATATATGCGGCAGCTCTTAGAAATACCTCAAAAATCACTCTAGAATTCTCATTTCAGCTTAACACATTTGTGTTTCACGATTGAGTTTGAACTAAAGTGGGTGTTATTCTCAGAATACAATTTACAGCTACAGCGCATGTTGCAAAGTGACATGAAATGGAGCGAACACGTAGGGTCGTTTGTGGGAAAGGCGAATGGTCTAGTTCGGTGTACTGGGAGAAGTTTACGAGAGCGTTGGTCATCTACAAAGGCAGTCCGAGTACAGGACGCTTGTGCGACTCATTCTTGAGTAGAACTTCAATGTTTGGGATTAAAGAAAGACCTGTTAGCAGTAGATTCGATCAACACGTGTTACAGAAATTCTCCGTAAACTCAAATGGGAATCCCTGGAGCGAAAACGACCTTCTTTTCGCGAAACACCACAGAAAAAAATTTGCGAGCCGACGTTTGCGGCAGAGTGTAGAACAGTCCTACTGCCACCAACATAAGTACATGGTATCCTCCCCATGTGTCTTATGGAGGTTTGCGATGGATGTGTGTAGACGAAGACTGCGCAAAATCTGTATACCTTGCTGTATACTGCAAATAAGCGCAGTTCCGGAGTAATAAATTGGGCAAACCACGGGCTTGATGGATTAGTTCTTTCCTGCTATCTTCGTATTTCAAGGGTTGCCTAGAAAGTAATGCACCACAGATTTTTTTCTCCAACAATTCCTTAATTGGACACGCGAAAGAATGGTGTTTTCCCTACACACTCTATTTTTCCGTGTAATCTCCATCCCGTTCAATGGCCATCCTCCAGCCCGAAACAAGGGCGTGTATGCCAGTCCTCGTCCTGGTGGCGGAGCCAGTGCTTGACTGTACGAATCACTACTCATCGTCCTCAAAATGTCTTCCACGAATGGCATCCTTTAATGGCCCAAACAAGTAGAAGTGCGTAGGGTTCAGGTCTGGGTTGTAGGGTTGACGGGGTAACACCACTGTCCAAACCTGTTTAGCGATGTGTTCAGCAGTCATCAGATTTGTATGGGGCCGAGCGTTATCGTATTGCAGCAAAAGATCTCTTGGGCTGCCGCGGCGCTGAAGTCCCCGAAAGCGCGTCTCGAGTTTTGTTAATGTGTTGACATATGCTTCTGAATTAATGGTACCGCCTCTTGGCATCACATCTCCTCTATGAGAGGAAGCCGAAAGGCACGCGTTTAAGCTCACGCAGGCTGGCGTGAGGTCTGGAACAGTTAAAGGAGTTGAGTCTAGTAAAAAATGTACATAGCTGCTGGAATACTTAACTTTAATCCATAATTGGTGAACATCGGTCTGGCGGTACATGCATCACAAGATAAATAGCAAATGATAATGGCGCCTTGCTAGGTCGTAGCAAATGGCGTAGCTGAAGGCTATGCTAACTATCGTCTCGGCAAATGAGAGCGTAATTTGTCAGTGAACCATCGCTAGCAAGCCGGCCGCGGTGGTCTAGCGGTTCTGGCGCTGCAGTCCGGAACCGCGGGACTGCTACGGTCGCAGGTTCGAATCCTGCCTCGGGCATGGGTGTGTGTAATGTCCTTAGGTTAGTTAGGTTTAAGTAGTTCTAAGTTCTAGGGGACTTATGACCTAAGATGTTGAGTCCCACAGTGCTCAGAGCCATTTGAACCATTGAACCATCGCTAGCAAAGTCGGCTGTACAACTGGGGCGAGTGCTAGGAAGTCTCTCTAGACCTGCCGTGTGGCGGCGCTCGGTCTGCAATCACTGACAGTGGCGACACGCGGGTCCGACGTATACTAACGGACCGCGGCCGATTTAAAGGCTACCACCTAGCAAGTGTGGTGTCTGGCGGTGACACCTCAACATCAACGAGACTCATACTTTCGCAGTCCCAGAACACGGTGATCACGCAGTTGCATTGAATTTTTTCTTCTGTCGGGAGTGGGAATGGCGCCATTCCATCGACTGTCGTTTTGTTTCGGGCTCAAAATGTTGAACCCAGGTTTCATCGCCTGTCACAATCTAGGACAAGAAGCCCTCTTCCTCAACTTCAAAACGTTGCAACAAATCAAGACAACTGTTTTTTCTCTGCTATTTGTGATCCACCGCGGGACCCATCTTGCACACACTTTTGAATATCCAAGAACGCGAATAATTGTACCCACACTTCCTTTGCTGACTGACAGACGCAGCGCCAACTGCCGAGTCGTAATGCGACTGTCCTCACCAATGACAACATCAGCTCGCTGCAACATATCGGGTGTGACAGCCGTGGATGGTCTCCCCGACTGCTGCAAATCGTGGAGCTCTGTCGAACAGTCTTCTGATGACCTCACCCTCGCACCCAGCAAATAACAGTACTTCTGTCGGCAGCAGATGCCCCAAAGACTTTGCACAAGCGTTTGTGAATAATCCCCGCAGTTTCTTTCTCTGCAGTGAGATATTCAATGACGGCACGTAGTTTGTAACGTACATCGCCTACAGACGCCATTTTGAAACTGTCTTGCAGTTACGCTATCTGTCGAAAGTGACGGAAACTTGGCTCGCTCACTCCGGAGACCTCAAATAATACATACGTGACGTTTCACATTCGTAGCATTGTTTTCGGCTGAGAAAAAAAATGCTGTGCATTACTTTTTGGACAACGCTCGTACAACATTCAAATAATTTGTATTCAGGTTCTTTTGGGATGGCAAGCTCCAATAAAATCTTCTTACTTTACAAGCCGCGTCATCAGGAGTTACGATTACTGATCAGTGATTTTTAACTCCTGACGACTAAGGCAGAGACAGCTATCTACATCTCGGCGTTTTATTGTAAGTGAAGGTTGTGCAAAACGAGAAGATTTTATTGATTGAAATAAGTTATAAGTCGTCTTCAGATCGTTTCGATTGACTGAAACTCCCTGCTGACCCCTCTACATTTAACCAAATACTCCTATCTGCTCTTCATAGATTACAACAGTTATTTCTCAAAAATGGTTCAAATGGCTCTGAGCACTATGGGACTTAACATCTTAGGTCATCAGTCCCCTAGAACTTAGAACTGCTTAAACCTAACTAACCTAAGGACACCACACACATCCATGCCCGAGGCAGGATTCGAACCTGCGACCGTAGCAGTCCTGCGGTTCCGGACTGCAGCGCCTAGAACCGCACGGCCACCGCGGCCGGCGACATTACACGCATCCATGCCCGAGGCAGGATTCGAACCTGCGACCGTAGCGTTAGCACGGTCCCAGATTGAAGTGCCTAGAACCGCTTAGCCACTCCGCCGGCTTTATTTCTCACTTCCCCAGAACAACATTAGCCGCCCTCAGTTAAACACCTATTTTTCTTCCCGGTATAAGACATATGATCCCTCTACAGTTTTTTCTCCTACGCAAATAGACTTCCGTTCGGTGTAACTAGACGGATTACCGAATAACATCCTGTCTAGTCTCACACCGGCGTCCTGATGTCAAACAAGACAGTTCATACTGACTGGCAATATTCTAGCTGTGGGGGTCTCTGTTGCGTTACGAGCCAGTGTCTCTTACACCTGTGATGCGTCATGTCTGAGGTCTGACAGCCTCTTTGCAGCACTACTGCGAATAATTACGACCCGACTTCTAGAAACACAGATGGCTGGCGTCCCTTCTCAAGGTTCCTCTGCTAATGACCTCCTGTACGACCACATGACGCACCATTCCTGACCATTAATCGCGCTGATCCGTAATCTTAACCGGACAGATCCAAAACGACCCATCGGCAGAATGTGAGAAGGAAATTAACGACGCAAGTGCACAGAGGGTGTTTGTGAGCAAGATGGCTGTACTTCGTACGTGCCTGCATGACGGTCGTATTTCACAACGTGAATGGAAAGCAGCAAAACGCACGTTATAAAATGAAACGAAGAAGAGGCCAATGCCCCAGCGTGCAAAAGCTCACAGCTGTGAAAAATTTTATCTGAACTTACTCCGTAAGCGTGTCAATTCCACTTTTCACTTGGAAATATCCTGGCAAATTAATTAATGTTATCTCCTGCTCTATCAAATTTCACCTGAGTAACATTCATATTTCTTCAGCGAGGAAAACATACAATTTTCTGGATTTTAATTCTGTTGAATATATAAATAATAACCAAGGGCAACAAACCTGACTCAGAGGCAGACAATAATAATATGGATTTACGTTAGTGGGTCAGATATGTGTACATTTACGGAGCACGTAATGAAACCTTTAAGTGATAAAATATGTTTATGGCTTACGTAAGACATTTTAATGTGTCAATTATTATACACTCTTAGAGAAGCTAAATTTTTATGAAATTCGTAGTTCAGCACAAGTCTAACTTATTCTTACTTAAGAAATAGACTGCAGTAACGCAACCCGGGCTACTCGGATAAAACAAACAGGGATATCACATCTACACTGAAGAGCCAAAGAAACTGGTACACCTGCCTAATATCGTGCAGGGCCCCGCGAAGACGCAGAAGTGACGCAACATGTGGCATGGTCTCGACTAATGTCTGAAGTAGTGCTCGAGGCAACTGACACGGTAAAGGTTGCAGGGCTGTCCACAAATCCGTAAGAGTACGAAGGGGTGGAGGTCTTTTCCGAACAGTACGTTGCAAGGCATCCCAGACATGTTCAATAATGTTCATGTCTGGGGAGTTTGGTGACCAGCGGAAGTGTTTAACCTCAGAAGAGTGTTCTTGAAGCCACTCTGTACCAATTCTGGACGTGTGGGGTGTGGCATTGTCTGCTGCAATAGCCGAAGTCCGTCGGAATGCACAATGGACATGGATACATGCAGATGATCAGATAGGATGCTTACGTACGTGTCACCTGTCAGAGTCGTATCGAGGCGCATCAGGGGTCCCATATCGCACCAACTGCACACGCTCGACAACATTACATAGCCTCCACCAATTCAAACAGTCCCCTGCTGACATGAGTGGCCACGGATTCATGAGATTGACTCCACACCCATACACGTCCACCCCTCGATACAATTTGAAATGAGACTCGTCCGACCAGGGAACTTGTTTCCAGTCATGAACATCCTATGTCGGTGTTTACGGGCCCACGCGAGGCGTAAACCTTTGTTTCGTGCAGTCATCAATGGTACACGAGTGGGCCTGTGGTTCTGAAACGCCATATCGATGATGTTTCGTGGAATCGTTCGCTCGCTGTCACTTGTTGATGGCTCAGCATTGAAATCTGCAGCAATTTGCGAAAGGGTTGCATTTCTGTCACGTTGAACGATCATCTTCAGTCGCCGTTGGTCCCGTTCTTGCAGGATCTTTTTCCGGCGGCGGTGATGTCAGATATTTGATGTTTTACCGGATGGTCGTACGGGAAAATCTCCACTTTGTCGCTACCTCGGAGGTGCTGTGTCCCATCGCTCGTACGCCGACTGTAACACCACGTTCAAACGTACTTCAATCTTGATGGCCTGCCATTGTAGTAGCTGTAATCGATCTAACAACTGCGCCAGACATTTGTTGTCTTAATTAGGCTTTGCCGATTCTGTATCTGAATACGCATACGGAAGAAATAACAATGGAAATGCCTTAGTGTTCGGTCACTGGTTCTCTTGCTAAAAGGTTCCACCTGAGTGGTTAAATCAGCTAACAGAAACACGGGTTCTGGGCAACAGAGAATCTGCATACCTTCCACGAAACACCACTGCATGACCATAAGGTTGTGGTTTGGTGTCCTGTGTCTGCACGCTGCATTTTTGGTCCTACTTTCTTTTATCAGACACTGGCTTTGGTGCGTTATATTACAAAGATTTTGAAACCATTGGTGGCAATATTAATGAAGGATGGAAACACCTACAGTTACCTCCAACTTGACACAGCAACGGCCTATACAACCGGACGAACCTCGAAGCACATTTGCACAGTCTTCACGCCTGACAGAGCTGTCGGCAGAAGTCAGCTTGGTCGCGGCCCTAGTTGGCCACCCAAGTCAACTGATCTGTCAGCGTGCGATTACTTTATGTGGGCAGTTCCGAAGTCTAAAGTTTATCGCAACATCTCTCATAGTCTTCAATAACTGAAACAGAACATATCGGATCAGTATTCAACAACTCCAGCATCCCAGCTTCGATGCGCCTTCAGCAACTTGCAGACCGCTGCCCAAAAATGGCAAGAGATGAATGGTCGTCATTTACATCATCTGCTACAGTCGGATTAGTACTGTATTTCCTTTCCTCTGCTGTAATTCTCTGTACCATCAATCACACACACACACACACACACACACACACACACACACTCACACACACACACACACACACAGAAAGACATACACTATATATGGTGTCTTGCATGTTCGTTCTATTGAAACGTACTACATCGTGACGTTTATCATTAAGTACCTAACTAACCAACAGATTTGCCAAAGTCATCTTCCATTATTTTTGAATTTATGTGAAATTTTCATATCAATAATTCACAACAGTTTACTGAGGATTTTCTGTAGCCATACAAAATATAGGATATACAGGTCTGTCTAGAGGGCTGTAGAGCTGCATGTCCTCGGGAAAAATTACGGCTGTAGTTTCCCCTTGCTTTCAGCCGTTCGCAGTACCAGCACAGCAAGGCCGTTTTGGTTAATGTTACAAGGCCAGATCAGTCAATAATCCAGACTGTTGTCCCTGCAACTACTGAAAAGGCTGCTGCCCCTCTTCAGGAACCACATGTTTGTCTGGCCTCTCAACAGATACCCCTCCATTGTGGTTGCACCTACGGTACGGCCATCTGTATCGCTGAGGCACGCAAGCCTCCCCACCAACGGCAAGGTCCATGGTTCATGGAGCAAGCAGTAAAGGAAACAAAAGAAAAATTCGGAGTAGGTATTAAAATTCATGGACAAGAAGTAAAAACTTTGAGGTTCGCCGATGACATTGTAATTCTGTCAGAGACAGCAAAGGACTTGGAAAAGCAGTTGAACGGAATGGACAGTGTCTTGAAAGGAGGATATAAGATGAACATCAACAAAAACAAAACGAGGATAATGGAATGTAGTCGAATTAAGTCGAGTGATGCTGAGGGAATTAGATTAGGAAATGAGACACTTAAAGTAGTAAAGGAGTTTTGCTATGTAGGGAGTAAAATAACTGATGATGGTCGAAGTAGAGAGGATATAAAATGTAGACTGGCAATGGCAAGGAAAGCGTTTCTCAAGAAGAGAAATTTGTTAACATCGAGTATAGATTTATGTGTCAGGAAGTCGTTTCTGGAAGTATTTGTATGGAGTGTAGCCATGTATGGAAGTGAAACATGGACGATAACTAGTTTGGACAAGAAGAGAATAGAAGCTTTCGAAATGTGGTGCTACAGAAGAATGCTGAAGATACGGTGGGTAGATCACGTAACTAATGAGGAGGTATTGAATAGGATTGGGGAGAAGTTTGTGGCACAACTTGACTAGAAGAAGGGATCGGTTGGTAGGTCATGTTTTGAGGCATCAAGGGATCACAAATTTAGCATTGGAGGGCACCGTGGAGGGTAAAAATCGTAGAGGGAGACCAAGAGATGAATACACTAAGCAGATTCAGAAGGATGTAGGTTGCAGTCGGTACTGGGAGATGAAGAAGCTTGCACAGGATAGAGTAGCATGGAGAGCTGCATCAAACCAGTCTCAGGACTGAAGACTACAGCAACAACAACAGGTCCGTCTAAGACTTAGCAGGGTAATATCATTATTACTGAACATTTTGATGAAGTAGAAACGCCTTGTTAGTAATAGTATCTTATTAACTGGTTTAAGAATTATGTTTGCTGGTTTGGGTATTAGAACAGCCGACAAGCAAAGAAAAACACGTTTTATATATCATATTGTTACTGTTGTCACATTCACAGTAAGCAATATTTCGTGTGTATATCAAATGGAGCCGACTGGGGAGTGATACCCGATTAAATCTCATGAAGCTTATGGAACTAATGTATATTTCATTTGCTTTAACCACGTGGAACCAGGGGTTTGAGGAAATATTCGGCTGAATTGGACCATAATATGTATCTATATCAACATACATACTCTGCAATCCACCACACGATGTGTGGTGGGGAGTACGATGTATCATTACTACTGACTTCCTTTCTGTTCCGCTTGCAAACAGATATAGTGAACAATGACCATCTACATGTTTGCGTGCTAGCCCTAGTTTCTGGAATCTTATTTTCGCGGTCCCCACACCAAATTATAAGAATATTTGGTCCGAAAGAGCAGACACCACGCGTTTACGTAATTGATACGCCTAGCTGGACAATGGCTCCACCTTCTTCAGTGTTGCTGCTCAAACACGTCTGACCTTCTGTGGGAATCCCAGAGTAGCGAACATGGAGTGCACGTACAAGGACTGGCCACAGGCGGCGATCGGTGGGAATGTGGATCGGCAGTTAGGAATGCCGAGATAGTGCGCATATTTGCAGTAACGATGTATTTCTGGTGGCGCAGTGGCTAACACACCTGCCTAGTGAGCAGGAGATTCCGCGTCCGGTACCTATTTTAACAGGTCGCCGGTGATTCCGCGTAATGTCCCAATGTTGCTGAGAACAGTGATGCCCTCTCTTTCCTTTCCTTTCTCCCCCTCTCTACCTTCAATTTACAAATAACTTACGCGAAACGCACGTTCGCGCAGTGGAATCATTCTGCAGTTGGCTTCAAATGCCGGTTCTCTAAATTTTCTGAATTGTTCCTCGATAATAACGATTCCTTCCCTCCTGCTATTCCCATTTCAGTTCTTGAAGCATCTCTGCATTACTTGTGTGTTGTTCTATAGTACCAGTAACAAATTTAGCAGCCTGCCACTCAGGTGCTTTGATGTCTTCCTTCAAACAGACCTGGTGCGCATCCCAAACACTCGAACTGTACTCTAGAATGGGTCGCAGTAGTGACCTACATGCTGTCTCCTTTACAGATGAATGACTCTTCGCTACGGTTCCCCCAATGAACCGAAGTCGACCATTCGTCTTCACTTCTAACATTCTTACACATGCGTCCACTTCATATCGGTTTGCAACTTGATATTTAGTCGACGTGAGTGTGTCAAGCAGCTGTATTCGAACATCATGGGTTTGTTCTCCCTGACCATCCGCATTAACTTACATTCTACCACATTTAGAACAAGCTGCCATTCATCACACACACTACAAATTCTGTTCAAGTACACTCACCCAACGACGACACCCACCCGTACACCACAGCATTGTCAGCAAACAACAGCAGATTTCTGCTCACCCTCTTCCCCAATTCGTTTATGCATATAGAGAATAGCAGCGGTCCCATCACACTTCCATGGGGCACTCTTGACGATACCCTTGTCTCTGATGAACACTCAGTGTCGAGGACAAAGTACTCGGTGCTATTACTTTAAACACCTTCGATCCATTCACATATCGGACAACCAATTCCTTATGCTCGTACATTCGTTAACAGCCCCCAGTGGTGTTTCGTGTCAAACGCTCTTTGGAAATCAAGACATATGATATCTCCCTGTTCCCCTTCATCTATAGTTTGCAGGATATCATGTGATAACAGGGCAAGCTGAATTTCTCACGGGCGGTACTTTCTAAACAGAAGATTTCCCGTTTCAAGGAAATTTATTATCTTCCGACTAAGAATATCATCAAGGATTCTGCAACAAACCGATGTTGAGGATACTGGTTTGCAATTTTGCGGGCCCCTTTCTTAAGCTTCTTATGTGCTGGAGCTACCTGCGGTTTTTTTAATTTTTTTATTCAGTTGGGACTTCGCGCTGAGAGACAGATACGAGATGAACGCAGGATAAGTAAGGGGTCAATGCGGTAATTTTGTAAAACCGCGATGGTATTATATCCGGACCTTGCGTGTCATCTGCTTTCAACTCTTTTAGTTGTTTCTCTGCGCCATGGATGATTATTCAAATGGTTCAAATGGTTCTATGCGCTATGGCACTTAACATCTGAGGTCATCAGTCTCCTAGGCTTAGAACTACTTAAACCTAACTAACCTAAAGACATCACATACATCCATGCCCGAGGCAGGGTTCGAACCTGCGACCATAGCAGCAGCGCGGTTCCGGACTGAAGCGCCTAGAACCCCTCGGCGACAGCGGCCGGCGGATGATTATTACTACGAGAGAAGTTCAATAAATAATGAAACGCTTTTCTTTTCTCTGCCAATTTCGATTGAAGAAATACGGAATCTGTTGTTGGAAATAGTGAAATGTTTCTGGTTTGGGCCCTGTAATTCCCATCGGAGACGGCGCTATACGTGGCCTTCATAGCGGCGTCTGTGGCGGAGGTGCGTTCCAAGGAAAGTCCTGTCATTGAGTTTCCTTTGGCGGAAAACGAGGGCATCGCATATGTTCTTGGGCTCCTACAGAATGTCTGTGGAGACCTGGCATTGAATAAAGGCAACGTGATTCTTTGAGCGAATCGTCTGTCATCATCGCAACAAGGTCGCGGAAAGTTTCATTCGAGGCGATCGAAGCATCACAGTCAAAAACCCCGCAGCAAAAGTCTCTGCTGGTAGTGCTGACACATTCGTCCATCGGTTGGGGTACTGAAAGATGTATGCCCCCTGGGTTCCTTGCCGCTTAAGAGAAGACTATAAAGGGCAACGACGGACCATCTGTGCGGTTTTACTAGCACCTTCCGTGGGGGGGTCATTATACAGCAAGATGTTGGCTCCGAAGCCGACCACTACAGTGGTACCATGCGGACATACAGCCCCTATGAACAAGGAACGGCAGTCGGATTGGCCGGAAATAAGGTAGAAAAACATTGTTTTGTAGGCAAAAGAATGACAAACAATAGATTGTGTTGGAATCCTGAACAGAAACAATCTGCTTTCAGAAAAAAAGTGTTGCATTACTTATTGAACGCATCTCGTATGTCCTCCATACGGGAGTCTGTTCGATGGCCAAACGATGCTCTATGTCTGTACAATTCTTCTGAGTGAGCGGTTTCTTAAATGCGAAATTCAGTTCACTGCATTTGGATACTTGTATTCGACAGCACATTGTCGTCTTGCTGTTCTGTATAACTTAGTCTTTAGATGTGATTCTAGTTGTCAAATATTTTTTAATGTGGTCCTCTGAACGAACGTCTTTGTTAAGTTACCTATCTTATCGATTGGGGTCTGTAACAAGCATTAATAATAATGTGACTAACTATATTTACTCTTAATGTATGTGACGTATGATCTACTCTAACAGTCCAGATTATGTGCTGTAATTGTGAATATCTAATAAAAGATGTCTTTACACGTTTGTCTGCAAATTAAGAAATGGTTCAAATGGCTCTGAGCACTATGGGACTTAACATCTGAGGTCATCAGTCCCCTAGAACTTTGAACTACTTAAACCTAAATAACCTAAGGACATCACACACATCCATGCTCGAGGCAGGATTCGAACCTGCGACCGTAGCAGCAGCGCGGTTCCAGACTTAAGCGCCTAGAATCGCTCGGCCACCCCGGCCGGCAGTTGTTCGGCTTGGTACGGATTGAGAGATTTGTTGGATGTCCTCTTGAGGAATATCGTGCCAGATTATATCCAATTGTCGAGTTAAATCGCTGTTTTGAGGGACCTGTCCTTAATGAGGATAGATCTGGTGACCTTGCTGGCAAAGGTGGAGTTTGGCAACCACTAATATAGGAAACTTCCTGGCAGATTAAAACTGTGTGCCCGACCGAGACTCGAACTCGGGACCTTTGCCTTTCGCGGGCAAGTACTCTACCATCTGAGCTACTGAAGCGCGACTCACGCCCGGTACTCACAGCTTTATTTCTGCCAGTATGACAGAGCACTTTCCCGCAAAAGGCAAAGGTCCCGAGTTCGAGTCTCGGTCGGGCACACAGTTTTAATCTGCCAGGAAGTTTCATACCAGCGCACACTCCGCTGCAGAGAGAAAATCTCATTCTGGCACTAATATAGGCTTTAAAAACTCACAACGTGTGCGGGCGGGCATCATCTTGATTGCTGAAATGTAACCCCGGAATGGCTTGCCTTGAAGGGCAACAAAACGGAACGTGGAATACCGTCGACGTACCGCTGTGCTATAAGGGTTTCCTGGATGACAACCTAAGGATTCCTGCTATCAAATGAAACCCCCACCACCACCACGCCGTCATGCCTGGTTGTCGGGCAGAACGACGGGCGAGACTCAGGTTGTGTACCACTGCAGTCTGAGGAGACTCCAGAACGTTTTGCGCTTGTCACCGGGGCTCAGTTTGAAACAGCACTCACCACTGAAGACGACTCTACCGAACGAGATCCCTGGCCGAAGACGTGTCTGCAGACTCCCCGGACCGCAGTGGGGTACCAACCTAACTCTCTCATGTCATACGGCCCGACAGCCAGGAGCCATGGTCTGGACGTTGTTTCATTTCGCAGTAGGACCCCTTTGTTTCTCATCCGCAGCACCCTTGCAGCACAGCGACCCGTCGGCGTTGCTCTGCGGCCCGTTTTGTTGCCACTCATGGCAAGCCATCCTGGACTTGTACTTCAGCAAGATAATGCCCACCCGCACACAGAGGCATTTTCCAGTGCTTGTCTTAGTGCTTGCCAAATCACACCTTGGCCAGCAAGGTCGCTGGCCCTCCCCTCAATTGAGAACATTTTGAGTACTATGGGCGGAATCCTTCAACCACCTCGAGATTTCGACTATCTAACTCATCAGTTGGACAGAATTTGGCACGCTACCGCTCAGGAGAACATCTAACAACTCCCCTAACCCATGCCACGTCGAATAACTGCTTGCATAATGGCCAGAGGTGGACCTGCGCCTTATTCACAAGGTCTTTTCTTGGATAAATCACCCAGTTTTTGTGAAATTGTAAGCATTTGTTTATCTGTACATGTAAATCGCGTCTATCCATTTCCATCGCATTTGTACTTATAAAACAAAAATGGAAGCATTAGTGACACGTTTAGAGAACATGTACTTATGTAAATATATGTTACGTATTTTTGGGTGTTCTACATCCTTGATGATGTAACTATGGCTCTGTGGGAGGTAAAGTGTATCTAAGCAGAGTAACCGTCTTAGCTTGTTTGCAGATGATGCTGTCATTTACCCTCTTGTAAAGCCATCAGATGATCAAAACAACTTGCAAAATGATTTAGATAAGATATCTGCATGGTGCGAAATGTGGTAATTGACCCAGAATAAAGAAAAGCGTGAAGTTATTCACATGAGAACTAAAAGAAAGCAGCTAAATTTCGATTACGCGATAAGTCACACAAATCTGAAGGCTGTAAATTCAGCTAAATACTTAGGGATTACAATTGCAAATAACCTAAATTGGAATGATCGCATAGATAATATTGCGGGTAGAGCAAACCGGACACTGCGATTCATTGGCAGAACACTTAGAAGGTGCAACAGGTCTACTAAAGTGACTGCGTACACCACGCTTATCCGCCCTATGCTGGAGTATTGCTGTGCGGTGTGGGATCCGCATCAGATGGGACTAACGGATGACATCGAAAAAGTACAAGGAAGGGCAGCTCGTTTCGTATTATCGCGAAATGGGGAGATAGTGTCACAGACATGATATGTGAATTGGAGTGGCCATCATTAAAACAAAGGCGTTTTTCGTTGCGACGGGGTCTTCTCATGAAATTTCAACCACCAGTTTTCTCCTCCGATTGCGAAAACATTCTGTTGGCACCCACCTACATTGTGAGAAATGATCGTCACGATAAAATAAGAGAAATCAGGGACTGCACAGAAAAATTTAAGTGTTCGTTTTTCCCGCGTGCCGTTCGAGAGTGGAACGGTAGAGAGACAGCTTGAAGGTGATTCATTGAACCCTCTGCCAGGAACTTTATTGTGAATAGCACAGTCATCACGTAGATGTAGGTGTAGATCTGGTCTGAAGCCCAATTGCAAAGAGGAAAAGAAAGTATTTCCACAATGAAGTCCTGAGCTTCTAGAGTTACAATGTCGATAACCATCCTCTGACCTGGGGAAAAGATAATTACGTGTATTAACACTTGTGAGATGGCGCCAAAGACCTACACAAAACAGGTGTCAGCGTTTTCGAGCTTCTCTGTCTGAACCATCAGGAAGACCTAAAACACTGGTGTTGTACCAAGACCTTGTACGACATAGTTTTAACTTGGCGTTGCTGATGATAGGTACTTGATGTCACTGATGTTGCAGCGGTGCCAGCCCAGTCCAGACGACTTGCGTAGCCACCTATTCACCGTGGACGAGGGCCGGTTGTGTGACAATGATTCCGAGACAAATGGGCAAAGCAAGCGACGGAAACACCTGGATATCACGGTCGAAGAAGGCGAGACCTGGCCGTCATCGATCAAGGTGATGGTGACAGTTTATTATGAGAGCCCTGGTGTGGTGCTAACAGATTATACTCATAAGGGGCAAACAGTCTACCGAAATCTAGTGACGAGATTACAGGTTGGAGTCTAGACGAAACTTGATTGGAACATGACTAATGAAGAATTTTAGCTCCGTGACAAGGCTACAGATCATTGCATACAGGATGCAGTTACAGATGCTTCTTCTTTGGACTATCGAATTTGGTCTGCCCCTCACATTTTCCTGATACGGCACCCAGAGGCAACTTTCTCTTCTCTTTTCTTGAAGTGTGTGACAGGCGGTTCCAGAGTGACTATGAGGTGACTTTCGAGGTGGAATAGCCTGACTTCTCTGACCAAATTCTTCGCCAAGTCATCTAATGTAGCAAAAGATTTGTCACACTGAAGAGTGAATATGTACATATTTGGAGTATATAAGAATTAGTACACTGAAGACGTAAAATACTCTAAGACTCCCGAAGAGTCCAAAGAAGACTGAATACAGAGTTCTGTTCATGAGTAGCACAACCTCGTGCTCAAAGACCACAAACCACCGCCTCTATTCCTGTTTCCATGGAAATTATATGGTGAGGACTTGAGTTTCGGTATTTGTACCAGCTACTAGAGATGGGAAACAGTGCGAGTCTAATTTTGCGGGTTGCATACTTCACAAATCAAGGCGTCGCTGTTACATCAGTGCTAACGGGCTTCCTTCGTTCTCACTGTAGTTCAGCGAGAATGATGAGACTGAGAACTGTGGCGCAGTAGTCGCTTCATACTCGTCGACACGTTCTCTGTTACTGAAGCACGCACGAGCTTAAGGCTTGTCGTCACTCCTTGTTAGTATGGAAGGTGAGCACACGATCATGCTGCTGTAAAGTATAACTGACAAGCCGAAATGACCGATTGTCGGGCTCAGGTAGCCTTTAACGTAACTGTGTTTTGTGAGACTGTGGAGCTTGTAAGAAGAAAGTTATTTAAAGCTTAGTACGCAATTGCAAATGTGTTCCATTAAAAGAGGAATGATATCCGCAATAAGTCCACGCTTCAAAGTAAAAGCATACGAATTCCATCCAGTGCAAACAAAATGTTTGTATTCTTGTTTATTTCACCTCCACAATGAGAAAACATGTGTCATGTGTCAAACGGGAACTGGGCACAGAACAAAGTCACTGTTTTACCGCTACGACAAGAAAGCGCGGTATTTCTGTATTCATTTGGACATGAAAATTGCGTTTATGGACTAAAAGAGAATTATACAGCTAATCATTCATTTCTGTAATTTGTTTTAATAATTAATCACGATTTAGAGATTACGCTTCACCTTCATGTCATGTTTTCTGGTACTGTCGTTGCAGACTCGGTAACGTATCGAAAGTGGGTATACGTCAGCATAATTTTTAGCTATTCTCGGAATAGACATTAAATATTAATATGAATTTACAACAGTCATCGAGAAAGTTTTATCTCTATCAAACTACGTGCAAACAGAATAACATTTACTGCTGATCTATCAAACGTTACATTGGAATATAGCTTCCCTCTCTCACTTAGGCGGGTCGGACGCTTTGTGACATTTCAACTTGCACTTGAGAATGGTCGTAAAGCCGAAACATGATTGTATGAGATAAACGAATAGTAATTTACAGTTTAATGCCAAAAATTTGTTTCGAAACGGTTGCGTGTGAAGCGGGAATACCGCGAGTCCGTGGTTATGCGTGGGGCGTTCACAAGTAATGCAGCACATTGTTTTTATGAACGCAGGGTGGTTTCATTCAGGATTCAAATACGCCATTCCATTCCCCACTCTTTTGTCTAAAAAAACCCTACTTTTCTACATAATCTCCGTTCAATGTGACAACCTTACGGCACCCTTCGGGCATAGCCTGTATCCCGAATAGTACCGCTCTACTCGTCTTCTACTGGTCGAAATGATAATTAAATCAGGGCCCTAATCTGTTGTCAGGCGCTGACTTACATCAACGGTTCGTTGCGAACGTCCGATGACAACCGTGTGGTTTGTTCGTTGATCCATTCACTCAGTGTTTTTTTTTTTCCTACATAGGTTAGCTAACCCTCTGACCGACCACACTGAGCTACCGTGCCGGCTATCCATCTGAGCCACCGAGGGCACAGAGGATAGTGCGACTGCAGAGATTTATCGCTTGCACGCTCCCCGTGAGACCCACATTCCCAGCTTAATGTTCACACACTTCATTTGTAGCACCCCTGCCCATTACACTCATTACTCGCAGCAGGAAATCTTACCGATTCTCGTAAGAGTTCGGGCAATAAGTGTGCATCCTCACAGGAGAAGGAAGTCAACAGAATATGAAGATGGCATCTGTTCTTTGGGACATATCCGAAAGCACAGATACCATCTTCATATCGATTGGTCGACGTCGGAGCAAACGTCTTCCTGCATCAAGAACCTTCTCATCATTCGCGTACTGCTTCCCGTAGAGTGCATCCTTCATTGGGCCAAGCAGATGGAATTCGGAAGGTGCGAATGCAGGCTGTAGGTTGGATGAAAAAGAGCAGTCCATGTTTTGTGAGCTTCTTTCGGGTGTGTTGACTTGGTGTGAGGCCTTGCGTTGTCACGGAGAACGAGAAGTTCGTTTGCTTTTTTGTTGCGACTAACACGCTGAAGTGGTTTCTTCAATTTACTGAGAATAGCACAGTAAGTTTAGAGTTGATAGTTGCACCACTTGGGAGGACAAGACCGTCACCATGACTTTATCGGCTGAAGCTGAGACTTCGAACTTTCTCTTCGGATGAGAGGCGCTGTGACGCAACTCAATGAATAGCCCTTTTGTTTCCATTTCGGAGTTATGAACCGATGTTTCACCACCCGTGATGGTGTTCGACAAAGAATTTTTACGATCAGTCTCGTAACATGCAAGTAATTCCACAGAGATGGTCTTTCGTTACTCTTTACCGTCTTCTATTAGGCGGCGAGGAACCCAGTGATTAAACACCTTTGAGTGCCCAACTAATAGACGAGTGTGCCAAAACCACCAACAGAGACGTCCAGCTGAGCAGCGAGGCATTTGATTGTGATCCGTCGATCACATCGAATGAGTGTGTCGGCACGTTCCAAAATTGTAACAGTCACTGCCGTGTGCGACCGGCTGGCACGCGGGAGATTGCGCACCCTCGTAGCGGTGATGACAGACGCTTCGCCTAAGGACTCACCTCACTTTTTTTTTTTACTGCCAGGTCCTTGTAGACAATCTGAAAGCGACTATGAATACGTGCAATTCTCTGGTTTTCCGCCAAAAGAAACTCAACAAGTCTCTGCCTGGAACGCACCACTGTTGCAGATGCCATTTTGAAGGTTACATATTGCACCAGCACCTATCGGATCTTCATGACACTATTGAGGACGAAGCGGAAATTTTCCACCATGTCCCTCAACAAGTACTGCATTTTTTAACCTAAAGTGGCCGAGGAAAAAAATGTTGCATTACTTACTCCTCTTACTTGCGAACTCGTGTACTCGCTCTCCCTTCTGAGCGCATCGAGTCCATGTGTACCCGACAACCGGCTTACGTGACGAATGGCCCGAGCGGAGACTGACGAGATATGTCTACGGGTACAGCTCGTGGTCTCGCGGTCGCGTTCTCGCTTCCCGAGATCGATTCCCGGCGGGGTCAGGTATTTTCACCTGCCTCGAGATGACTGTGTGTTCTTGTGTCGTGTTCTTCATCATCATCATTCATCCACATTACGGTCGGAGGAAGGCAATGGCAAACCAGCTCCAGTAGGACCTTGCCCAGTACGGCGGTGCGGGTCTCCCACATCATACCCCTACACTCTGTCAAGGAGTATGGGACTTCATCACACGGAGATGCTGAGATCGGAGATGACGTTGCAGGACTTCCTGGCGAGTTCAAAGTGGTTATACGGAGTTCGTTTCCGATCTCTTCCAGCTACTATCTTCCTACTGAGTCGAGGGGCAGTGCCTCTGCGGCCTATCAGTCTCGGTCTCTGGGGCAGTCGTCCTCCCAACAGACCGATAATACAGGGGAAACGATGTTAGCGTCAAAGCGACAAGAAGTAGCGCCTCTGCGGCGGACATTTAGTGCGTCCCGGCGGCCGCGGACCCGGCCGCCGTGTTTACGAGAAGCGCCGCGCAGTATCTCGGGCGGGACGCGGCGAGCCGGCCAGCCGGCCCTGAATACGTCATGAGGAGGGGGCGGCCATTCTTAGCGCCGAATGTGCCTGCTGGGGACCATCGCTGCGCCCCCTGATTTACACTAACGACGCGGTCCACTTACAGCTGCCTGCGGCCCGTCGCTGCGTCGCCGTAAGCGATAGCCTGGTCTCTGCTGCCGTGGCTCGGAGCGTCCAGCGCTCCCCATAGCCAGGCTGGGATCCAAGGGAACGAGTTGTGCGTAGTGGGGGGGGGGGTGGCAGAGGCCAGTGCAGAGGGGGGGGGGGAGTGGAACGTAGGGGTCCTGACTCTCCCCTCCTCCAGACCAAACAACTCTAGCTTTGTAAATACGTTAAACTGTAACCAATCATATTATTCAAATAGTTGTTTATTCACTCCATGAACCGGTTTCATCCTCAGATTGTTTCCCAGAACTTATATAGCTATTTCATCCATAAAGTTGGTTGCTGGCTTGCGACAGTATGGACAGGTTCATTGTTAGTATCTATCTGTCTGATTTCATTGTGGTGCCCAGCTGGTACCACATCACTCACTTTTACACAATATGTGTGCACATACGCTGTAAAGGGTTCACCACCCTGCTGCAGCAAATGTAATCTCGATGTATTGCTCACTTACTAGAACGACAATTCGCAGGCGCTGCCTAAGACATAAAATATCTTTGCCCTGTCAAAAGAGGGCTGCAATAGAGTCGCAGGTCAGAGAAGTCTCTGCTGCAGTTGCTCGCTGCTACAATGTAGTTGTCTGTCGCTGGTACAGCGCAGTTTATAATGAGTAGTTGTTAAAGTCACAGTGCAGAAAAAAATTGTAAAATTTTATTATATGGAACTGAATAATAATTGTGATCAGCCGCAGAGCTAAATGATGCCATAGAATGAGATGATGAGGAACAAATGAATAATTGTTAATATAATGAAAAATCAACACTGTAATTAAGTCACCCATCTCTTGTAAGGTAAACATTATTTTTATTGGGATGCGCGTAGTTAAATCACTTGTCTGAAATGGTACTATGAGTTTGTTTCAATCGTTTCTTTTGTGATTCGTCAGCACCAGTTGACCCAGATTTGTAATATATTCAATCTTCCCGTGTAATAGATTGTAGATCTTTATCAATAAAGTAGAACATTTTCAGAATGTAATTGTTTTTACCAGTCAACTATAAAGGTATAATTTCTCCTTAAGTCATTGCAAGTCCCGATCCAGTCATTTATCTAAATTAATATATTCCAGAATTTTTGTCAGATCATAGTCATGTGTTCCTTAGTAATCAGACGACGAGCTGTACAGCTGTGTCACTAAGTAAAGTCAGTTTTTCTCGTAACTCAGATCTCAGACCAATGTTATCCAGTATTAGTAGATAGGCCAGCATTGCACTAAGCTCTGCCATTTACGAGCAGATATACCCGGCGACACCATCACGGGGTAAGAATTTTTCAAAAAAGTGGTTCAAATGGCTCTGAGCACCATGGGACTTAATTTCTGAGCTCATCAGTCCCCTAGAACTTAGAACTACTTAAACCTAACTAACCTAAGGACATCACAAACATCCATGCTCGAGGCAGGATTCGGAACTGCGACCGTAGCGGTCGCGCGCTTCCAGACTGTAGCGCCTAGAACCGCTTAGCCACACCGGCTGGGTAAGACTTTTTCAGTTTATTTCTCACGGACAGATTCAGATTGATTTCACAGGGCCACGGCGTAGCGCTGCTTACCTCAGAATGTATCAGTTTTCAAACGTCAGAATTTAATTATACAAATTTAATTATTTTTTTTTTTAATTTTCCGTTCGGGAAGGTTACACATCACTATTTTACATTTTTTATTTATACGAGAAGGTTACAACACTGTGGTAACGAAACCTTGCCAGCATCCAGCATGTGCTATACGACAGTTGTATAGCACATGCTGGATGCTGGCTAGGTTGCACTGTCACAGTGCATGTCGATACATATTGTGCAAAAGTGAGTGATGTGGTACCAGGTGCCAATCACAATGGAACCAGACAGATGGATTCATATATTTACATTCAATAAACAACCACGGGTTCTAAAACATCCGTAATGGATGAGCTTAACAATAGCTTAACTACAGTCCATTACTTCATAATTGACACTTCACGCATTGTAGCTAGTTTCCTCCAAGCAGAGCACTCACGCCCAAACCGCTCGCCGCTGCCAACTGCCACAACAATTAGCCAGCTCTCTTCCAATTCCTTGTCTGGCTTTCAATCATGACATATTTGAATTTCGAATCCTGGGTATGACCCTTTCATTTCATACGTCATCGCACATGATAAGCACGCCAAAAACAATGCACACATATAAACAATGCTAACGAAGTACACACGTTTCATACACAGCACTAACCGAATATTATTGGATTCTTCCTTACAAGACGTGGTTCAGCGTCACATATACAGCTATAGCTGCAGAGATCGGCGTACATTAGATAATCGTCGCAAGACATTACCTGAAACCGAATGTTTGAAGCCTGCAATAAAATATTTCGGCTGGGTCACCCTGGTCATAAATATTTTGGAAATTTGTGGAAAGTTCCTGCGGGACGGAACTGCTGAAGTCATCGGTCCCTAGGCTTACACACTACTTAATCTAGGTTAAACTAAATTACGCTAAGGACAACACACACACCCGTGCACGAGGGAGTACTCGAACCTCCGACGGGGGAAGCCGCGCGTACCGTAGCAAGGTGCCCCAGACCGAGCGGCTAGTCACAGTGTAATAGTGCAGAGCAGTGGTTGCGTATAGAGGTGCTGGCGCAGTAGCTCGTAGTGGTTGGTCTGTTGGCTGCTTGCTCTCTGTAATAAAAAAATAAAAAAAACTGACATAAGTATTCAACGATGAACTTGAAGGGGTGCCATTTGCATAAAAAATGCGGAGAACAAAAACGAACACACTGGAAAAAAATCTGGCCTGTGGAAGGTCGTGATTTGAAATCTCGTCAAATGCAGCGAAATTTTTTGTATTTCTGAATATAAACTGAGGCCTTAGATTATAATTTTTATTCAATTCATTGTTTTAAACACAATTTTTGCTTCTAATACTTTGACACGTCATTTTAACCGTTGCATTGACTTTTTCATTGGCTCTTATTTTTCTTTCTATCATTCTTTTTTCGTTTGAAATCTTCTTGTGTCGCCTGTAATCTGGAACCAAGCACCAACCAGGACTGCTCATCGATCGGTAATGCTACAGCACCTGTAGCCACTACAGAATAGTTTCATATAACGAAAAACAAAGAGGAATTGCAGTTTGCTTTTACCGTTGAAACTGAAATTTTTGTGTCTTCTATTTGCTCGTAGCCTTAAACGCCGTGAACTAAGCGGTCATGATTTTAGTTCTGCTGCAGATTTTTGTTAACCGTTTTCTCAGCTACAACGCGCATCACGAGGTTGTGCTTAGGTTAGGTTATGAGTTTGAATTTAGCGCTACGAAAGACGTCCTCTGCTGCAGTTCAGTCATTGGTCAGTTAAAAGCAGCTGTCGTCAGAGCAACTCCAAATTCCGTCATACCTCGTGGCGGCAGCTTCCAGCATTGCTGCGCTTCACACCTTCCTTACAGCATTTATGAAGTGACACACCCTGTTTGTGTGTCGCCTATAGTCGAGCGGTAGCTGGCAGTGGATGTTGCAACACTGTAGCGGCAATGGACGGACGTCAGCTATCAAGTTATTTTAATCGAACAGTTGAAGCGTTTAAATGCCTCAGATTTCAGGGACTAAAACAGCACGAAAGGTAAGTGTCTCGAGTGTGGGAAGAAATTGTAGAAATTGCAAGGTATGTTACACAAACGATAGTTTGTAGTATCTTACGTGAGTAGTGTGGCTTAGAGTCCGACTACCTGCTAAGAATACTCCAGACAGGAAAATGCGGACGTCCACAGGAGCTGCCCTCAACAACAAATCCGACACAATTAGCCATTCCACTGGTAGAACCAGCAAACAACAGGAAATTGAGTAAGACAAGGGTAAAAATGAGGTTCTGCGTTCTGGCGCTGGACGGGATATTCGGGCCCGACCGAACCCCGTGTCATCCTATGCCAATGCCGTCATCCAACGTGGTTTGGAGTGACATGTGGTCAGCTTATCGATCATCCTGTGGTTGTAGGGGCTTCTTGACCTTGGAGCCGCTATTGCTGGGTCAAGTAGCTCCTCAGTCGGCCTCACGAGAGTGAATGCACCCCGTACCCGTCCTTCCACAAGGGAAAATCCCTGGTAGTACCAGGAGTCAAATCTGTGTGCCCGCAAACAGCCAGCTGTGCCGACCACTCAGCTACAGAAGAGGAGACAAGAAACTGAGTAAAGCAAAAGAAAAGGGGAAGACTCTTGAAACGTCCCCTTTGAAAAGTTGTAAATGACTGTGCTGGTAAACTTCTGCGTTATTTGGTTTTCAAACAGCTGAGCAAAGCTGAACGTACTCAGACATTTCTCTCTTTACTTATTCTGATGATCACTAAACTGACACACAATATTTTTAGCACAACGCAATCTTACTTTCAATAATTCCACAAAAGTATGGCCCTGACTAACAATAAACTATACCTTTCATGAATCACTTACCTCACAAAAATCTTCGTTACTCGAACTACTGCAATGCAACGAGAGCGAATACTGACAGCTAAATAAAAGATTCTAACTACTGAAGGCACTAACTACTGATAGGCATAGTTAGCAAATGAAAGATTTTGATTGAGAACAAACAATGTATTTACCTTCATAATGTTCAAAAGTCATAATTTACCGGGTGATCAAAAAGTCAGTATAAATTTGAAAACTTAATAAACCACGGAATAATATAGATAGAGAGGTAAAAATTGATACTCACTCTTGGAATGACATGGGGTTTTATTAGAATCCAAAAAATCATAGTATTGCTAGACGCGAGAAAGATCTATTGCGCACGTAGTTTGGTGATGATAGTGTGCTCAGCTGCCACTTTCGTCATGCTTGCCCTCCCAGGTCCCCAGACCTCAGTCCGTGCGATTATTGGTTTTGGGGTTACCTGAAGTCGCAAGTGTATCGTGATCGCCCGACATCTCTAGGGATGCTGAAAGACAACATCCGACGCCAATGCCTCACCATAACTCCGACCATGCTTTGCAGTGCTGTTCACAACATTATTCCTCGACTACAGCTATTGTTGAGGAATGATTGTGGAGATATTGAGCATTTCCTGTAAAGAACTTCATCTTTGCTTTGTCTTACATTGTTATGCTAACTATTTTATTCTGATCAGATTAAGCGCCATCTGTCAGATATTTTTGAACGTTTGTATTTTTTTGGTTCTAATAAAATCTCATGTCATTCCAAGTATGTGTGTCACTTTGTACCTCTCTATATACATTATTCCGTGATTTATTCAGTTTTCAAATTTATACTGACTTTTTGATCACCCGGTATATATATCTGTCAATCCATGACCTCTATCTTTACAAATTTCCGTTTTCTGGCGATCACACGTCCAGTTCGTCCGCTTATAGCAACCTCTCAAAACACTGGCATCTCTCTCTCCACATCCACCACTGCTGGCAGCTCACCTCCAACTGCGCAACGCTATGCGCTGTTCACATCCAACTGCCCAACAGTACAATAGCGAATATTCCAAAATGCCAACCAGCCATAGACTGCACACAGCACAGTCAGTGGTTTTCATACAGAGCGCTACGTGGCGTTACCAAGATAAAATCCTAAACAGCCTACTTACACCCTTCATAAATGACAAAACAAACAAAGGCTAACTCCTCGGGCATGTGCGCATACAACTGAAAGGAACAGCTGAAGACCCCACAGGAGGCAGACCAGTGTTCACAAACGCGAAGCCAAGTGAAATACACATAGGTATCACTGTACAATTAGATTTTATGTTGGGCAAAGTATGACTCCAAGTTCATTGCTGCTGTAGTTCTTCTATCAGTCTTATAACCGATCTACTCCTAAAATTTTCGGAGGAGTTTTGAAATGCTTTAATTTTGTCAATTACAGTTTCTTTGAAGGTACGTTATAACGAGAAACCAAACACTGATGTAAGCAAATTACTGTTATCATATAATATAGCTTATATGTTTTATCGTTATTATTAAAATCGTAGGAAATATTGCATTGAAGAGGGGGAGGGTGGGTTGACGAAATCTTGTACACAGTCTAGTCACATTAACAACTCCTATCTACGGCGTCAAAACGTCCAATAGTCACTCCAAGACGGCTGGTGGTAGCACTAGTAGGAGAGAATGTGTAGAGAGTGTTGGGGGGAGGGAGGGGGGGCATACGGAGAACAGTGCTTTCGTTGTCGTAATTTGGAACCAGAGTGATCTATCTGGTGACCATAAGATCATAGGGTTTCGTTCCGGGGTGGGAGCATTCCCAAAACGGTAAAGCTTGTAAACTGTTTCTGTGCACTATTCAGGACAAAATGGTGATATGCAAAACCGGTGACAAGGAAATTGTGGTGCGCTATGGCCCACAGATCATAGAGGTGAATAACGGCGGCGAGGATTCGTATGGGCGCATAGCCGTGTAACTGATGAGCAACTGACCGCCCAAATGAACCAAGCGACTACCAACAGTGTCTGCTCAACGAGCATTCAGCGCACGCAGCGCCTATGGGTCTCCGCACCGAGTTCGTGGTTCATAACCCGAGCTGACTGCTGTTCGTTGGCGACGAAGCCTGGAATCTGCATGTCAATAGCGCAACTACGTCCACTGAGTGACGACAGGTGCCACTTTCAAATGTATCACGTTAAATGTCCATCAGACTGATTGTCGTTGGCCTGTACGGTCCTGCAACAATCGTCGGAAGGAATCAGGCCTGAGGAGGGTATGTTATGATTTGGGGAACGTTTTTGTGACATTCCCTGAGTGATCTTGTCTTTCTAGATGGCAAAATGGATCAACACTACTATACATACGAGTACAGCCTTGTGGACCATGTCCACCCCTACATGCAATTCGTATTTCTCGGTATGATGACATCTACCGATACAATGTGTCACAGCTCGCAGTGTACATGCGTCGTGTGAAGGGCACGAGGATGAATCTACCGTCCTCCCCTGGCCACCAAACTCCGTGGCTTCAAACGCAATCGAGACCCTGTGTGACTACCTCGTCGGGCTGTTCGCGCCTTGGATCCTCAGCAGAGAAACCTAGCGCAGCTGGTCACTGCACTGGAATTGGCATGGCTCCACATACCTGTCAGTGTCTTCTACAGCCCCACTGACTCTCTTTCTGCACCTCACGGCTGCAAAAGAACGTTATTCACGCTTTCGACCACCTCTTCGGGCTGTCCGCGCCTTGGATCCTCAGCTGAGAAACCTAGCGCAGCTGGTCACTGCACTGGAAAGGGCATGGTTCCACATACCTGTCACTATCTTCTACAACCCCACTGACTCTCTTCCGGCACTTCAGGGCTGCAAAAGAACATTATTCACGCTTTCGACAGTTGGCATTAATGTGACAGGACCGCATATTATGGGACCGGAAGGGAGAGAGGAGGAAAACTGTGCTTCCCATCTTCTCAGGAGCGAACTGTGGGCAGCAATTTCCCTTGCGAGCGTGGAAGCTGGCCCTATCTTACCTAGATTCTCTCGACTCACTCAACTGTAATGCTGTCACGCTATACACACTATCTGATCACATACATCTAGATGCCATTATGTCATGCACAGTTGACTACTGTCACGATAGGCGGACATGCCAGTGCATAGGAGAGCGGGAGTATTCGTTGTCAGTAGGTGAACAGTAACAGAAGCATGGGTCGGTCAGTCTACATTCGAAACCAGAGCGTCTTGGAATGTAGGCTAATTATTAAATGGTACGTAAATAACAAATTCATTAGGGGCTTTTCAACCCTTCCAAAGTGGCCCTAGTCGACTATTGCTAATGTGAAGCGGAAACGAGAAGGGTCAACCATAGCTATTTAAGACCACATAGACCACATATACTGACGGACAGTCGAACATTGTGGAGGGTGGTTGTAAGAACCGCAACCATCGGAAGGAATCACTCCTAAGTTCCAACTAGCGTTCAACAGTACTACCTTCTGTAATTTCGGCTGTTGAGGAACGATGGGTTCTCATTCCTCCATATGAATTCAGTCACAGAAGAGAACAAGCCATCTTAAAGGCGAACGGGGTGGGCAGGGGGGGCGATCTCATATTAATGTCCACTGATAGATGTCTGGATACTTTTTGTGCAGTACTACAGCATCGACTACGCACCGACCAACGCAGCGCTGCAAAACGGCATCAAGCAGGCGTTGATCCGCGATCCAAATGGAAGAACGGCAGCTCCTCACCTCCAGGAAAACAGAGTTCAGCGCTCCCTGTCAACGCTGAATTAACTATCGCTGGTCGGTCCGAGTTCAAAAAATGGCTCTTAGCACTATGGGACTTAACTTATGAGGTCGTCAGTCCCTAGATCTTAGAACTACTTCAACATAACTAACCTAAGGATATCACACACATCCATGTCCAAGGCAGGATTCGAACCTGTGACCGTAGCGGTGGTGCGGTTCCAGCCTGTAGCGCCTAGAACCGCTCGGCCACTCCGGCCGGCTGGTCCCAGTTCGGTCATATACTTTGTGAGCATCAGTACCGAGCTATAGGAAGATATTAGTTAGCCCGCTTTCTGCGAGTAGTAATAAAGCGTGAAGTACTTGTATGTAGGAGGCACAGGAAGCATAGGAATCAAGTACTGTTTCTTCCCTTTCCAGAAATTAAATTTTCTATTAACCAGAAAGTGTTTTGTACAGTTGATTTTGGATTCCTGCCACCGGTATCGCATCTTCTCTCCTTCCTTGTTTGTGTCTACGCTGACTCCCACAAGAACCGACACAATACCTGGCGACGAGGATTCCGGAACCAATCCTGCCTTCGCTCTACGCCGCTCTGTCACAGCGCGTAACTAATATTCTCTCTTTTCTTCCAGAGGCGCATTGCTACTAATTGTGTTCGCTAATTGTGTATAAATACCTTGTTGCGGCCTTCCTCTCATTAAAATCGCCTCCTACATCACCAGCGCCTACGCCTCCGGTTGCTGCTCGCTTTGATCTAATGCATTTTATTCTGTGTCAGAACCAACAAACGTCGCAGTTGATGACTGCTGTCCAGCACCTTATTAATGCACAAGCCGCTGTTGCATCAACTCAGCCACAACAGCCAGCCACATTGGCGTCATTGCCTCCGTGCATTCCACCGTTCCGTGCTTTCGATGAACAACAAGAAGACTGGAACGAGTACTACGGCCATTTCGATGCTCATTGTGCTACACATCAAGTGCAAGGTACTGTGAAACTTCATTTCTTGTCAACGACTGGGACAGGAGTTTACCGCCTCGGTCAGAATTATTCAGAATGGCTCAAAGGGCTCTAAGCAGCATGAGAACATCTGAGGTCATCAGTCAGCTAGACTTAGAACTACTTAAACCTAACTAACCTAAAGACAACACACACATCCATACTCGAGGCAGGATTCGAACATACGACCGTAACAGCAGCGCGGGTCCGGACTGAAGAGTCCAGAACCACTCAGCCACAGCGGCCGGCAGAAGTTATTCCAGACTATTAGGCCGCAGTTGCTCGTTTTTGAGGATTTAATTTCCGCCCTCTCTACGTATTACGAGGATCAGTTACAGATTGCTACAGCTGCTCGTCCTCTAGCTCGTCCTCACTGAGTTGTAGTTTTTCTAGTGGAGGTCGTATATTTACATCCCAAAAGAGTGGCTCCAGGACAGATCCTTGGGGGCACCCCTTCGTAACGGTTTTACTTATTTTTCCGCTAGGCGATGATAAATAGACCTCCCTGTCTTCACAATAGCTCCTCAGACAGCCATAGAGGAGCCCTGGGCACTCCTCACGCAAGTGGGAGACGAGGAGGGCCACCACAGGTTGTCGAAGGCGCCACTGATGTCCACCATGATGCCTGCCACATACTTGTGCAGGACTGAGCTGCAGACTTTGGCCGTCAGCGCAATTGCGTCAGACGCTGATCGCCCCGGTCGAAAGCCAAACTGTCTGTCTCGGCTCATGAGATCAGACCACTGATAATATATACGGACCAAAAGCCTATAACCTTCGCCGTCAGCAAACACAAGGGCAATTGGTCCCGAAGACAATTCCTACAGCTCGAGTTTATCGGACGGTTTACTGCAGATACGTATTAGGCACGTTAAACGGGCCGGAAACGTAGTGGCGATTTTTTGTTGGTTCAAATGGTTCAAATGGCTCTGAGCACTATGGGACTCAACTGCTGTGGTCATCAGTCCCCTAGAACTTAGAACTACTTAAACCTAACTAACCTAATGACATCACACACCCATGCCCGAGGCAGGATTCGAACCTGCGACCGTAGCAGTCGCACGGTTCCGGACTGCGCGCCTAGAACGATTTTTTTTTTTTTTTTTTTTTTTTTTTATAAGCGGTCAGAGCCATCTAGTTTACGTACAGCACAGGCTTCTGATGCTCTGCTAAGGAAACATTTCCAAATCGAATCGACGGGACTGCATTTTAAGCAAGTACAGCTAGTAGGGGCTAAAGTAAGGATCTGGTGTGATACGTCGAAAGGCAAACCAAGGCCAATCGTACCCGAAGAACTACACAAAGCAGTTTTCGATGCAATTCATTATTTAACTCTCCCTATAGCAAACAACATTCCATTAGAACTACTGATGGCCTTGGGAGAGCCAGTCATGACAAAACTCTACCATCTGGTGAGCAAGATGTATGAGACAGGTGAAATACCCTCAGACTTCAAGAAGAATATAATACACTCCTGGAAATTGAAATAAGACACCGTAAATTCATTGTCCCAGGAAGGGGAAACTTTATTGACACATTCCTGGGGTCAGATACATCACATGATCACACTGACAGAACCACAGGCACATAGACACAGGCAACAGAGCATGCACAATGTCGGCACTAGTACAGTGTATATCCACCTTTCGCAGCAATGCAGGCTGCTATTCTCCCATGGAGACGATCGTAGAGATGCTGGATGTAGTCCTGTGGAACGGCTTGCCATGCCATTTCCACCTGGCGCCTCAGTTGGACCAGCGTTCGTGCTGGACGTGCAGACCGCGTGAGACGACGCTTCATCCAGTCCCAAACATGCTCAATGGGGGACAGATCCGGAGATCTTGCTGGCCAGGGTAGTTGACTTACACCCTCTAGAGCACGTTGGGTGGCACGGGATACATGCGGACGTGCATTGTCCTGTTGGAACAGCAAGTTCCCTTGCCGGTCTAGGAATGGTAGAACGATGGGTTCGATGACGGTTTGGATGTACCGTGCACTATTTAGTGTCCCCTCGACGATCACCAGTGGTGTACGGCCAGTGTAGGAGATCGCTCCCCACACCATGATGCCGGGTGTTGGCCCTGTGTGCCTCGGTCGTATGCAGTCCTGATTGTGGCGCTCACCTGCACGGCGCCAAACACGCATACGACCATCATTGGCACCAAGGCAGAAGCGACTCTCATCGCTGAAGACGACACGTCTCCATTCGTCCCTCCATTCACGCCTGTCGCGACACCACTGGAGGCGGGCTGCACGATGTTGGGGCGTGAGCGGAAGACGGCCTAACGGTGTGCGGGACCGTAGCCCAGCTTCATGGAGACGGTTGCGAATGGTCCTCGCCGATACCCCAGGAGCAACAGTGTCCCTAATTTGCTGGGAAGTGGCGGTGCGGTCCCCTACGGCACTGCGTAGGATCCTACGGTCTTGGCGTGCATCCGTGCGTCGCTGCGGTCCGGTCCCAGGTCGACGGGCACGTGCACCTTCCGCCGACCACTGGCGACAACATCGATGTACTGTGGATACCTCACGCCCCACGTGTTGAGCAATTCGGCGGTACGTCCACCCGGCCTCCCGCATGCCCACTATACGCCCTCGCTCAAAGTCCGTCAACTACACATACGGTTCACGTCCACGCTGTCGCGGCATGCTACCAGTGTTAAAGACTGCGATGGAGCTCCGTATGCCACGGCAAACTGGCTGACACTGACGGCGGCGGTGCACAAATGCTGCGCAGCTAGCGCCATTCGACGGCCAACACCGCGGTTCCTGGTGTGTCCGCTGTGCCGTGCGTGTGATCATTGCTTGTACAGCCCTCTCGCAGTGTCCGGAGCAAGTATGGTGGGTCTGACACACCGGTGTCAATGTGTTCTTTTTTCCATTTCCAGGAGTGTAATTCCAATCCCAAAGAAAGCAGGTGTTGACAGATGTGAAAATTACCGAACTATCAGTTTAATAAGTCATGGCTGCAAAATACTAACGCGAATTCATTACAGACGAATGGAAAAACTGGTAGAAGCGGACCTCGGGGAGGATCAGTTTGGATTCCGTAGAAATGTTGGAACACGTGAGGCAATACTAACCTTACGACTTATCTTAGAAGAAAGATTAATAAAAGGCAAACATACGTTTCTAGCATTTGTAGACTTAGAGAAAGCTTTTGACAATGTTAACTGGAATACTCTTTTTCAAATTCTGAAGGTGGCAGGGGTAAAATACAGGGAGCGAAAGGCTATTTACAATTTATACAGAAACCAGGTGGCAGTTATAAGAGTCGAGGGGCATGAAAGGGAAGCAGTGGTTGGGAAAGGAGTGAGACAGGGTTGTAGCCTCTCCCCGATGTTATTCAATCTGTATATTGAGCAAGCAGTAAAGGAAACAAAAGAAAAATTCGGAGTAGGTATTAAAATTCATGGAGAAGAAGTAAAAAGTTTAAGGTTCGCCGATGACATTGTAATTCTGTCAGAGACAGTAAAGGACTTGGAAGAGCAGTTGAACGGAATGGACAGTGTCTTGAAAGGAGGATATAAGATGAACATCAACAAAAGCAAAACGAGGATAATGGAATGTAGTCAAATTAAATCGGGTGATGCTGAGGGAATTAGATTAGGAAATGAGACACTTAAAGTAGTAAAGGTGTTTTGCTATTTAGGGAGTAAAATAACTGATGATGGTCGAAGTAGAGAGGATATAAAATGTAGACTGGCAATGGCAAGGAAATCGTTTCTGAAGAAGAGAAATTTGTTAACGTCGAGTATAGATTTAAGTGTCAGGAAGTCGTTTCTGAAAGTATTTGTATGGAGTGTAGCCATGTATGGAAGTGAAACATGGACGATAACTAGTTTGCACAAGAAGAGAATAGAAGCTTTCGAAATGTAGTGCTACAGAAGAATGCTGAAGATAAGGTGGGTAGATCACGTAACTAATGAGGAGGTATTGAATAGGATTGGAGAGAAGCGAAGTTTGTGGCACAACTTGACTAGAAGAAGGGATCGGTTGGTAGGACATGTTTTGAGGCATCAAGGGATCACAAATTTAGCATTGGAGGGCAGCGTGGAGGGTAAAAATCGCAGAGGGAGACCAAGAGATGAATACACTAAGCAGATTCAAAAGGATGTAGGTGGCAGTAGTTACTGGGAGATGAAGAAGCTTGCACAGGATAGAGTAGCATGGAGAGCTGCATCAAACCAGTCTCAGGACTGAAGACCACAACAACAACATAGCAAACACCAGCATCAGGCTTATCACAGAGTGATTCATATGGCCCAACACACAAAATGATTGTCACAGGTTGGCAAAAACGAATGTGTCGAGCTGATGTCGGCATATATGCCAATAAGCAAGTGAGAGAATTTCCTAAAATGACTGTTGATTTCTCTTACGTACTTTGGATTTGCTAACACTACTTCCCCCATTTGATAGCTACCGATACTTGCTACACGTTACCGACCGATACAGTCGGTGGGGAGAGGCAATTCCATTTGAAGACATCTCAACGGAGACGAAGGCAAAGCTTTTGATAGCAACGTGGATGTCACATTTTTGCTTCGCTCGATACCATAGACCAAGGGTGACAATTCGAGTCGACACTGTTTCTTGAGTAGGCTAATCTGTGTGTGTCCCAACATTATCATGCAACTCGCTACCAACCGGCATGTAAAGGAGTGGTGGAACGCCGGCATAGCACATCGAAAGCCGCGGTAACGTGCCACAAAGAAGTTGGACCTCCGCAATGCTACGGATATTGCTAGGCCTCCAAAATACACGCAAAAAAAGTGTAGGGAGTTTCAAAAGCAGATATGATATAAGGGAAGAACTTAAGCCAACGTCAGAGTTTTTTTTTTCAGCACAGCTAAAACAAAAAGTAACCAGCCTGCTGTACTTGCTGCAAAAAGTACGAACCCAGATGTTCAAGCGATGTCCGTCACCAGCAGCAAGGCGTTTTACGTGCACAAAGATCTCAGTACACGCTCGCTTGTAATGTTGGGGACCCCTCTGCATCCACATTATGCCGGACCATACAAAATTCTAACACATGATGAGCGTACAATGCAAATACACTGTAACTGCAAGCAATGAACTGTGTCTATAGAACGAGTAAAGCCAGCGTATATACTACCATTGGAAGACGAAATGATTCACGAAAAGAAAGAGGAGACTTGTGTGCCTTGGAGTAGAACATTCGTTTGACATTAAGGTTACTATTTGGAGTTAGACATTAAACTTTCTATTTTTAAGGCTTGATATCTTGTGTAAGTTCGTAAGTTAAGCATCAATAAAACTCTTTGTAGCAACCAAAAGTATGTTTCAATTGGCTTAGTGGGACGATGTTCATGTGGGATACCTACGTTAAATACAGAAAAGGACATAGGAGAATAAAATGTTGTTGTTGTTGTTGTTGTTGTTGTGGTCTTCACTTCTGAGACTGGTCTGATGCAGGTCTCCATGCTACTCTATCTTGTGCAAGCTTCTTCATCTCCCAGTACTTACTGCAACCCACATCCTTCTGAATCTGCTTGGTGTATTCATCTCTTGGTCTCCCTCAACGATTCTTACCCTCCAGGCTGCCCTCCAATGCTAAATTTGTGATCCCTTGATGCCTTAAACATGTCCTACCAACCGGTCCCTTCTTCTTGTCAAGCTGCGCCACAAACTCCTCTTCTCCACAATTCTATTCAGTACCTCCTCATTAGATATGAGATCTACCCATCTAATCTTCAGCATTCTTCTGTAGCACCACACTTCGAAAGCTTCTATTCTCTTCTTGTACAAAGTGTTTATCGTCCATGATTCACTTCCATACATGCCTACACTCCATACAAATACTTTCAGAAACGGCTTCCTGACACTTCAATCTATACTCGATGTTAACAAATTTCTCTTCTCCAGAAACGTTTTCCTTGCCATTGCCAGTCTACATTTCATATCCTTTCTACTTCGACAATCATCAGTTATTTTACACCCCAAATAGCAAAACTCCTTTACTACATTAAGTGTCTCATTTCCTAATCTAATCCCCTCAGCATCACCCTACTTAATTCGACTACATTCCATTATCCTCCTTTTTCTTTTGTTGATGTTCGTCTTATACCCTCTTTTCAAGACACTTTCCAATACGTTCAACTGCTCTTCCAAGTCCTTTGCTGTCTCTGACAGAATTACAGTGTCATCGGCGAACCTCAAAGTTTTTATTTCTTCTCCATTAATTTTAATACCTACTCCGAATTTTTCTTTTGTTTCCTTTACTGTTTGCTCAATATACAGATTTAATAACATCGGGGAGAGGCTACAACCCTTTCTTACTCCCTTTCATGCCCCTCGACTCCTATAACTGCCATCTGGTTTCGATCCCTGTATTTTACCCCTGTCACCTTTAGAATTTGAAAGAGAGTATTCTAGGAAACATTGTCAGAAGCTTTCTCTAAGTCTACAAATGCTAGAAACGTAGGTTTGCCTTTCCTTAATCTCACTTCTAAGATAAGTCGTAGAGTCAGTATTGCCTCACGTGTTCCAGTATTTCTACGAAATATAAATTGATCTTCCCCGAGGTCGTCTTCTACCAGTTTTTTCCATTCGTCTGTAAAGAATTCGCGTTAGTATTTTGCTGCTGTGTCTTATTAAACTGATAGTTCGGTAATTTTCACATCTGTCAACACCTGCTTTCTTTGGGATTGGAATTATTATATGCTCCTTGAAGTCTGAGGTTATTTCGCCTGTCTTATACATCTTGCTCACCAAATGGTAGAGTTTTGTCAGGAATTTCTCTCCCAAGGCCGTAATTAGTTCTAATGGAATGTTGTCTACTCCCGGGGCCTTTCTTTGACTCAGGTCTTTCAGTGTTCTGTCAAACGCTTTACGCAGTATCGTATCCCCCATTCAATCTTCATCTACATCCTCTTCCACTTCCATAATATTGTCAACAAGTACATCGCCCTTGTATAGACCCTCTATATAGTCCTTCCACCTTACTGCTTTCCCTTCTTTGCTTAGAACTGGGTTTCCATCTGAGCTCTTGATATTCATACAAGTGGTTCTCTTTTCTCCAAAGGTCTCTTTAATTTTGCTGTAGGCAGTATCTATCTTACCCCTAGTGAGATAAGCCTCTACAGCCGTACATTTGTCCTCTAGCCATCCCTGTTTAGCTAGTTTGCACTCCCTGTCGACCTCATTTTTGAGACGGTTGCATTCCTTTTTGCCTGATTCATTTACAGCATTTTTATATTTTACTCCTTTCATCAATTAAATTCAATATTTCTTCTGTTACCCAAGGGTTTCTACTAGCCCTCTTCTTTTTACCTACTTGATCCTCTGCTGCCTTGACTACTTCATCCCTCAGAGCTACCCATTCTTCTTCTACTGTACAGTCTGCTGACATATGACTATTTGGGTTGTACAGTTTGAAATCCCGTAGAACAGTTGAGCTTGACATGCAGAATGATTAAGAAGCCTCATGGTTGGACAGTCAGTTATGTTGAAATTAACTGCAGTGTTTTTCGCAATGTCAGTCATATGTTGCTCTTTCACGAACTGACACTTGACAAAACCAATTTATATTCTTACCACATGGCATCCAATAGATGAAAAACAGTTTCCCTCTGATGTTTTGTAGTCACATTACGCACAAATTTTTTTTAAAAAAAAAGAAAAACATAAAAATCAAAAGACGTCTTGCTCATTCGTATTATTTATCACAATTTCGAGTTCCGTACCCTCAAAGTTGGCGAAGGAGCAACTAAGATTTGAAATTTGCGTCGTAACACAATTTGCAGGGGTACCCTAGATTAGATCACTGTTCCCATAGATCTTTAACAATTGCAAAGTGTTGTCGGATTGAGTTGTGTACTTACACCTCACTTCAAATAAATCTATTATAATGCGAGTAGTCTAGCTTCTGCTCTGCGGACGTACAGTAAAAAATCCATGCATGGTGTCGGACTTAACACATTTTTTACCGTAGGAACAATTTGTTCGATTTCAGTTTAAACTGCAAAGATAAGGACCAGCCCCCGGTGGCAGATCCATCATCTAATACGCTTTTATTAGTTCGATTACACGAGGCAAATTCTTTAGAACAACTGCCATAGTGAGAAAGATGAAAGTAATTATTTTTAATGACATCATCTTACTTTTAGTTGTTAGTATGAAAACATTATGCTTGAAAATGGCACAAATGTCGAAATTGCAATAGCAAAATAAAACACTTACTGCTAAAAGAAAGACGATGACATTTAAAAATTTGTAGAAGGTTTGGACCGACATTACAAAAAAGTAATGAAATGGTACTAAGATTTCTTAAACGATACATACATACAAAATAAAACGCTGACTGACGTTTATTCGCTGCTCCTGAACCTTCTTGATCAATCGTAGCAGTCTATGCAGCATCCGACAAGTCGCGAAGTGAAAACGAACGAAGGTAGTCAACAGATTGTTGTAACAACCATTACTGACGAGAGGTTTTGGTAGCTTATAACGAAGTCGAGGGGAAGCAAGGGCTGTAGTTTTATCAGGCTGTTGATAATGCGTCAGCGACAGGATTGTATTTGGTTTGGACAAAGTGTAAATGCTATTTATATTTTCTAGTGGAGAAATTATATTGAATTATCTGGATCCATTAACACTTTCTTTTGAGTTGTTCTGAGTATGCGTCCGTTGTTGTTCCCAGAGCTCGTATTACGATGACAATTAGGGAAAACCATCGAGACCACAGTGACTAATACCAAACGCTGTGCATCTGTCACGAACATTTTTTTCTTTATGAAAACTAACAGACGGTAGGACCACCCTCTCACAAACTTGGTTATCGATGACTTTTTTCGCCAAGAGGAGTTGTTGGGTTACCGTAAGGACTTCCAGAACCACATAATTAGATGAACATGCAGCATAGTATTTCGTGGCACATACGACATATTTTTCAAAAGCACTATACCGACAGGAAGCACTGTACGAATAATCTTGGACGATGGGTGTTGATTAGAGGTTCGCCAGACACGAAGCTGCCTGACAGAACACATCTCGTGTACAGTATGGTGAAGGGAGCATCATATATATTGTCTTGCTTCGTCCATGACGAAACTGTGGTTTGAAGCTGCGTCTGTTTGTGTTCTAAAGGACAAATTAAAACAGTTATTGTGTCAGTCACTTTTATTTTCTTCCAAAATGCCTTCAGACGGTTGCCTCCCAATCTGCATGGGGTCACTAGTATGCATAAGCATTTCATTTCCTAGATGAGTCCACTTCTGTGCCTTGGATTGAAGTTGAAAAATGTCGAAAATGTACAAATGAAAAATCACGCTGCAGATAATTATATACACAAAATAATATCACTGAGAATCTCATATAAACAAAACAAAACCAGTCCAGATCTCTTACCTGTGTGCATACTGTTCGCATCTTAGTTCCGTGTGTAAGATGGTAACGTTCTTCCTCTTACAAGGTGCTGAATTTAGGATCTGTGGATTATTAGTAGTTGTTAGTAGTGATGGTATGCCTGCCTTTCAAATATTGGGCTCTACTTTTTCAGACATCCATTCGCTTGTCACCGAACGCTTGCAGACGTTAATCTTGCCATAATTCCTGATTATTCTTTCACATTGAGATTGTCACGCCCAAGCAACGTAGCATATTCTTGGCAAAATGAATCGAAGTCCATGATAGTAATAGTCTCGACAGGCTGTACAACGTAAAACAGCCACTAGATCAATTTTCCGAGACATATTAGTTTCACTGAACCGCGGACGAACCTCGGCGGAATTTAAAAGAAATGGATAGGCACTGTTTCACAATTTCAGTGTTTGAATTTCTTTCAAGATCACAAACACACATAATCACTTTTACATATCACTAAAACTAACGACAGAAACTTATTAAACTATATTTTTTTAAATTTAAAAATACTTTTAAAGCTTTCAAAAATCGTTCAAATGGCTCTGAGCACTATGGGACTTAACATCTATGGTCATCAGTCCCCTAGAACTTAGAACTACTTGAACCTAACTAACCTAAGGACATCACACAACACCCAGTCATCACGAGGCAGAGAAAATCCCTGACCCCGCCGGGAATCGAACCCGGGAACCCGGGCGTGGGAAGCGAGAACGCTACCGCACGACCACGAGCTGTGGACTTTTAAAGCTTTGACCGAAATTTCCTTTATACAGTTAAAGTATGATGACTAGTTTCGGTTGTTTTCTACAACCATCGTCAGATCGTTCAGATCGTAAAATTGAGTTGCAAAACTTCGGTGTTAGCCGTGGTCATGCAAAGACTCATTTTTACGATATGAACTATCTGAAGGTGACTGTAGGCAGCAATCAAAAGTACCAGTAGTCACCATATTTTAGTTAAATTAAATCCAATTTACTGACAGCGAAGCTTTTTGTATCGACTAAATAGATAGAAACTTCAATACCAAATACAAAGAACATAGAGAAACACGAAGGAAAAACGCAGAAGATAAATGGCCTTTTGCTTCCCACCTAATCACAGGACACTATTTTGCTACCATTGAAAATAATTGTACGTACTGCCGTAAAATGGAGAAGGTTACTCGTATGGACATTCTGGAGAAGCAGAAATTTGTAACCATATGCACCTTAATCAGATCAAAATTCCTAACGAACAGAAAAACTTAAAAAACAGACTGTCTTTATGCCATTCAGAAAGTGATCGGTATGTTGCATGTAAATGGTTCTAGCGCCATTGCAAAGTATATGTACCTCATATATTAGTAAACAACAGACCAGATCCGTATCCCAGGCTTCATCCCGTGCATATATATCGTTTGCGTACGGAGATAGAATTGACAATTCCGCTTGTTGCCATCGCTCGCCTTCCAGCCTTGATATCTCTTTCGTCAAGGATCTCTGAGCATAGTCTGTTGTCTTTACGTTTAGTACTGCTTTTGTTTGCTATATTTTCTTTTGTGCCTGTCTGTAAATGATTTAAATTCTACGTGTTGCTGTATTTTTTAAAGCATTCTTCTACTGATATTATTAATACCTGCTTCCTCATTGGGCAGTGCGTGGTTCGTGTTCGTGCCATCTCTTATTTAACATCCTGTTTTTGCCCTACTGCCACCTCTTTATGTTAGTTCCAATTACTTGTGTCACTGAGTTGCTGCTTTGCCTGCCCGTGAGCGGTAGTAGCAGCACTTATCGATATACGCCCTGCCCTATTATCTTTGTGGCACTGCTGTTACTTCCCCGTCGTCGTGTGTCGCGAAGTGAGTTGGAACGTGCGAGCAGAGACTTCGGACCTGGCAGTGTTTGAGTTGGCACGCGGCACATGTTCAGTTGGGGTGCGGCAGTGAGGTCCGGACCGCCATGACTCACCCGACGGTTGCCGACACACATGATTGGAGTGGCGACGACTTTGGTTGGTCGTCGGTTGGTCGTCTTGCCGGATGACGTGTATTTGGCTGGCTATCGCCTATGTGTTGGCAGTGTGTGCCGACTCGTGATTCGTCCCTGTTGTTGTACAGTCACTGCCGTTAGCATTGTCTAGTTCTTTGTGCAAGTGTTCGTGAAACTGTGTGTAGTTTGTGTGATTTAGACTGACAAGTTATTTTAAATATGGTTGACGTACTGGCTCTGAGCAGTCGGTCGGTTGGTGTGGAGAAGCGAGGAATTCTCGGCGGGGCGTTTTTTGACCGGGGCCCGCTGGTGGTCTCTACGCGCTGTCGGACTGTGTGGGGCTGTTCCCATTGCTACGAGGTCTGTGGATCATCGACCCTGGACACGAAAGTTGAGTTTTGATTTAACCTACAAGCAAGTCAAGACTGTTCACATTGTGTCGTTTGGAGTTCGTTGTCGGCTGTTGGGATATTCCCGAGAGCAACAACGTGCTTTTCAAGTTGGAAAATTCTAGCCACCCTCCGATGGAGTTTCACTGTATTTGGTTATTTGAATTGAAGTACAGCAGCGGAATCTTCTGCCTTGTGGCCGTTAACGTTCCGGTTACCTGTCCTGGCCGTTGACGCAAATTTCAGGCGGTGCAGTTTCCCCATCGTGTTGTTGCTGTCTAGCACGGTGTGTAGTTTGACAGCTCCATGTATGATTGGTTGTGGGCGCCAATATCTTCTACGTTGTTCCATTGAACTCCCTGTTGTGTCCTGGTCGGGTGAAACGGAAGTTACCTTGTCGGTGGGTCCGCTGAATGTCGTTCGGTTGGGTTGTCGTCGGATCGTGAATGGTTGGCCCGACTGTCTGTATCACCTAAGCAAGCGTTAGTGTTTCGATTACAGCCCGACCCTCGAACATCTGGGCGCCCTTGTGGAGACTGCCTCTTTTTTTAAAATTTGTTCTTGTTGTTGGTACTTGTATGGCTTCTAGCCAATTTTGTGTTTTAAATTAGAGTTGTTTTACTCTTAAGGCCTACAGCCTAGTTTAAAGTACTGTTTCATTTAAGCCCTTTGGAATTTTAAATTTTTTTTGAATTTTTAAGTCTTCGGCCTTCAGCCGATTTGAATTTAACTTGTTTACTTCAACCTACTGCATTTTTAAGTCTTCAGCCTTCAGACGGTTTGAGTTTCAGATGTTTGTTCTTAAGGCCTTCGTCCTAAATTAAAGACCTGTTTCACGTAAGGACTTTGGTATTTTTAAAAAAAATTAATGTTTAGGAGTTTTAAGTGTTCGGCCTTCAGCCGATCTGAATTTAAGTTGTTCACTTCGGCCTAACTAAAGAACTGTTTTAAGATAAGGCTTGCCTTTTAAATTTCTGATTATGTTTGCGTTTTAAGTTATTGGCCTTCAGCCGTTTTGAAATTAAAGTGTCTTTTAGACGGTAATTAAGTCCCAAAGATTAAAGATGTGTGTTTAAAAAATTTTTTGGGCTCTTGTAATGTCTGATCAAAAAATAAAGATGTATGTTCGAGTGTAACTGACAGCCCCTTTCCACAATTTATTCTGTCTCTCCTGTCCTGCGGGTTAAGCAGCGCATTTCACTCAAGTCCGTCTTCCCTGCATTCTACAGCCCCCTCCGCCCCCTGTAATCCACCTCTCCCCTCTTTAAGCAGTGCCTCTTCACATGGCTCATCAATGATCAACAGAGAAGACAACCAAAAGAGAAGTGCAAATAAAACCACTCCAAGATGTGCCGAGCCAAAACCATCCTGGACGAATTCCGAGGCACCAGGGACAAAAGAAACTCACTAGTCTTTGTCTGAGTGCATCTGTGACGCGAGGCTCGTAATTTCCTACGCTATTTTTGATACCTTCTGAAAACTGGGACGATTTGTTACACAACGATGTTTATTTTACATCGAGTGACTCGTACTATGCTGCCTTGAAAACGTTTACAGTTATTTTATCTTCTTATTTAACTTCTTCCATGTCGACCTTCGTTTTTGTCATTGCTATACAAGGTGGTTCAGCAGCTCATACGCATAGATTTTATGCAACCAGCAACGCCTTCGAATACAAAGTGAAACATTTGCATATTCTCTCACTCGTTATGCGCAAACTATTAGTACTACGGAAGAAAAACGAACAGGACCTTTTCATAATAATATTAATGCAGTTAAATTTTGTACTGGGATATGTTTTCGCTATATACCGTAGTCTTCGAATTATTCAAGAGAAACCTACAAAAGTGACCTTAAAAAGCGTTTACGCCGAGCGGTTCTAGGCACTACAGTCTGGAGCTGCGCGACCGCTACGGTTGCAGGTTCGAATCCAGCCTCGGGCATGGATGTGTGTGATGTCCTTGGGTTAGTTAAGTTTAAGTAGTTCTAAGTTCTAGGGGACTGATGACCTCAGCAGTTAAGTCCCATAGTGCTCAGAGCCATTTGAACCATTTTTAAAAAGCGTTTACTTTAAGAAAACGAAAATCCAGTGAACCGTATCCCAGCAAAAAATTGAACTATATTGAATTTCCTAAAAAGAGGCCCCGTTAATTTTTTTCTGTAGGACAAATAGGTTGCACGTAATGAGTGAGAGAAAATGAAAATCTAGAAGCATAGTTCTTTATTACCTTCTGGGTTGCATAGAACCCATGGTAGGGGCAGGTGAATCAACCTCTAATTTTTTTTTTATAAAATGCGTTTTAACCATCAGCTGTTTATTGTCCCATAGGTCATCTACAGATTTCGGCTATTAACCATAATCCAGGACTCTGTCAACATCAACATTAAAAACTTTATGAAAGGACAGTGCATACAAAAATAGGAAAACTCAACCAATATATGTGTGAAAAATACCATTTCTATACTTACAAGGTACAACAAGCTAGTTACAAACATCCCATATTCTTCTGAAGCCAACCATATCGAAGTTATCCAGAACTGTATAAGCAATTTGTCTTAGAATACTAAAAGTATTATGTTGTACCTCACCTTATGGAAACATTACGAATCACCCTGTGTATCTTAATTCTAAAAACAACCTCTAATCCGACCTGGTCTCTGAAATTGGTGGTGGTGACTGAAAATAAATTTCCGTCTGCTTCTATATTTTGTTTCCAGATAACTACTGCAACTGTGGATACATGGAACCATCATGCTCAACATTCTGGATAGAAACAGTTAAATAAACGAAGATTCGTCAGCAGCAAACTGGAACTATGAAACGGTCCGCCACACGTATTCCAACTGCCACCCAAACGGTAGCACCTTGCATTCAAATGGTTCAAATGGCTCTGAGCACTATGGGACTTAACATCTATGGTCATCAGTCCCCTAGAACTTAGAACTACTTAAACCTAACTAACCTAAGGACAGCACACAACACCCAGCCATCACGAGGCAGAGAAAATCCCTGACCCCGCCGGGAATCGAACCCGGGAACCCGGGCGTGGGAAGAGCACCTCGTTCTATGTGAGTGGCAAAAGTGAGCAGTAGCATTCGAACTTTAGATTTAAGATTTCAGAGCAAACAGCAGCATCGGTCGACATGCCTGGGAGTCACGGGTGCGAGCAGAAAATTTCTGCTACACTCTGATCCTATTAGCCGACTGATTACGGCGCCAGTATAATGACCAAGCATTAATTAGTGAGAAGCCTTAATTAGTAAGGACAGACGAAATTTCGATCTTCGTTATGCATAAGTCACATTTCCGTCGAGAGAAAACTAGGTAACATATGGTGGGTACAAGACTCATCATTTCAGTTGTAATTTGAAGAGCATCGTCAACCATTAAGTTATATTCCGTCTCTGATATCAGATCCATCATCTAATCAACCTAATTCTCGATCCGGTTACACGAAGAATAAATCTTTCGAACGACTGTCTCTGAATACTCAAATAAAACACTAATTCGTAAATTTTTACTGATACTGGAATAGAATGTAAAAATTTTCATGGAGTCACACGCTGTTCCTAATGCTATTTACAGGAAATTTGATTGTCTGTTCGTATCTAGGCAACGTTAGTCAAGACGTGACGTGACAGTGACAAATGTTGTTTGAGGGAGAAATCTGATCCACTTAACATCAATAGCCGACGACAAAAAATAGAATATGTTAGTCAAAGAGCAGCTAGGCCTGTGATGACGTCAGGCAGATGCTGGCGAGTCATCATACATCCTGAGGTAGGTTCTCTGAACTGTATTTACAAGTACGGTGACTAGCAATTACCTTGTCCATTGCGGCAATTATTTTGAATTACCAACGGAAACTCTCATTAATATTCGCCTTCCTGAGAGACAGTGTCCACTCTTTCCAGATTAACAATGTAACTGCAGAGCAGATGTGGGTTGAATTAAAATAAATAATACCGACAGCAATTGAGAGATTTATGCCAAATAAATCAACATATGACGGACAACTTAAATTGGAAAGAATACACAGTATCGTGGGGAAAGCGAAACAAATATTGCGTTTTATTGGTAGAACACTTAGAAGATGCAATAGATCTTCTAAAGAGACAACCAACACTAAGCTTGTTCGTCCTCCTTTGGAGTACTGCTGCGCGGTGCTGGATCCTTACCAGACAGAAATAACGGAGGACATCGAGAAAATTAAAAGAGGAGCAGCAAGTTTTGTATTATCGCGAAAGAGGAGAGAGAGTGTCACTGACATGATACAGGATTTTGGGTGGACATCACTGAAACAAAGGCGTTTTACGTTGCGGCAGAATCTTCTCACGAAATTTCAGCCACCAACTTTCTCCACCGAATGCGAAAATATTTTGCTGACGCAGACCTACAAAGGAAGAAACGATCGTCATAATAAAATAAAAGAAATCAGAGCTCGCACGGAAAGGTATAAATGTTCGCTTTCTCCGCGGCTTATTAGAGACTGGAATAGTAGATAATAATTGTGAAGGTGCTTCGATGAACCAACTACCAGGCACTTAAGTGTGATTCGAAGAATAGTCATTTAGATGTAGATGTAGATGTATAAATTACAGTGAATGTAAATATGCATTCTGTACAAGTTTGCAAATTATCCCCTTAATTTCTTTGGTAACATAATAACACATTATGTTGTGTCACAGCTTTATACTGTTTTGTCCGTATTATGCGGTCACATCATACTTGTTCTTGAGTAATGGAACTGTATCTCAATTCAATATTTAGTGAAATATCCGTTCCTGTTTATAACAGCTTTCAATCGCTTCTGAATGTTACCAACCATTTTTTCAGTGTACTTAGCTCTAGTTAGTCCGATTTTCCTTCAACTTCGTTTTCAGATCTTCTTTCGACTTGATTGTACTCCTGAACCTTCTGTCGAATCCGACCCGTAAATTCTACATTGGATTGAAAGTCTGTTAGTTGAGGTAGAATGCGAAGATATTTGGGACAGTTAGAAGCTAGTCTTTTACAAGGTGTATGATGTGCACTTCGGGTAATTACGTTGGAAAACTGTGAATGTAGATGTAATCCTAAACTTCCTAGCACTCCCAAGCAAACTTGGCTTCAGTATGTTGAGATAGCCCTCTTCCTTTAACATACTGCCAATGAAAGCAACCTGTCTCGCACCCGATGACTAATTGCAGTCCATTACCAAAACTCTCCTTTCGCAGTGTTTTACTGTAGATTGCGATTGTTTATGTAGCAGATCCTCGACTTTTGGCTTTTGCAGTTTATCCACCTATTGAAAAGACGTTGAAATTGTAGAGGAGTGCGCTTAATCTTTCCTATTATTAATCGCCTTTGTCTCTCATTTAGCTTCGTTCACTGCTTTTTCTGAGGGACAGGTTGTATGCAGTTTTTCTTTTCACAAAGTCGTATAACACATCAACATTATTTCTGGGTATTTTCAGCAAACCTGCAATATCTCAGTGACTGCGGCCCTTCTTATGCTGCAAGGAGACATGTTGTCGATGTTAGAATGTTGCGTTGATTAGCTCCCCATATTGTAGATTACGTGGCCGTACAGAACAAGATAAGGGGAATGGACAGGAAGAAACAATTCGTATCGTATCACACAAAACGTGCATTTGTGCATAGGAACTCAAGTCATGTTATTGTGTGACCGAAATGATTATTTTGAACAACATATTTCTTAAAAGTTTTACTGCGACATGACGCTTTTTGATTTAACAGCTGTCTCTCTCTCTCGATCCGGAACACTTATGCATGTGTTGGAAGCGTAGTCTCTCAAGTGACGTAAAAAACCATTGTTTTAACAAATATTAATGACATATTCTGTACATATAGAAATACTTAGTGACAAATTGCAGGTATGTAGTTGCTACAGTAATCATAGATCAGAAAACAGTCTGAAAACAGGCTGGTTACTAAAATACAATGTGTGGTTTTCTTAATGGTTACTTAATTACATACAGCAGCTGGAGTTTACAAATTGAGCGAGTGCATCCACTCGGCAATTAGGTCATATAAATTTTTCTTTTTCTAACTGCTTCCAAGCAATTTATATGTAACCACAGGCACTACACAATGCACAAAGCGAGGTAAAGGTAATAAACTGAACTCAAAGGTGAGATTTTATAGAAATGAAATGTACGGGTTAAGGTCGCAAACAGAGCAGGCAAGCATCTCATAGTATCACTACTGATAGCTTGCACACAATAATTGTTGCAGTAATATCATCGTAAGTATTTGTCCTTGTCATTCGCCAGTAATTACACTACCATCTTCGGCTAGGGCATTGTACTGCAGGTTTATTGAAACTAGCGTTTGCTTCCACCGACTGAGTACTCAAATGAAAAAGAAAAACATGACCAATAAGTCATTCATTTATGAAATCAATAAACAGTCAGCTTTGTAAGTTCCAAATTGTCAAATCTTCTACCACTCTTTCCTCAAATAAACAAAAATATCAAGATCTTGGTAGTTCTTCTTGTTAATTAATTAAGAAAAATTTTAATGAAGTAGCGTATCACTTTTTGGTAGTGGATGATACGGCTTTATACTAGTAACTTGTTATGTTTACATTTCGTGGATCTGTTTTCCTCATAACTGCAGTTCTGATTTTTTTTCCGTCGACGCACCTCTTTGTATTTCATTAAAAAGATCTGTACGCCTGAATATCTTATTTCTCAGAAACTGAAAGTTTTTATGTTTTGAGTTGAACTGAAGACAGCTTTTCATTAGTAGGACATTTTAAAACGTGCTGGTTGGTAGCAAGATTCTGGTGGTTATATTTGCGCACATTGATGGATTATGTATCAGTATTTCGTGCATACAAAACAACTCAGACGTGTCTGACACTATATCATTTTGTTGGATGACACAGATTTCATCGTCGCATCTGTTTCAAGATTTCGTTGTTCTTTTACTTCTTTTCGCACTCCATCCATGAACGGGACATCAAATCAATTTTCAGTGTTCCTCAGTCCAATTTAACTCCCATTTGTGTGGAGCCATTGATGAAATTTTAACATTGAAGCTTCATGTCGTGACTGACGTACAGAGACTCATACTCATTACTACACGTTAGTGTATCAATCATGCTAGGACATCTTCAAAATCACTTCAGAGTATTATCCACATACCCTGATGAACTATGTAATTATCTTGCTCCCTGTTTCACCGACTAAAGACGTTAAGTGGAAACTTACACTGAAGAGTGAAAGAAACTGGTACACCTGCCTAATATCGTGTAGGGCCCCCATTTAGTGTGCAGTAGTGCCGCAACACGACGAGGCATGGAATCAACTAATGTTTGAAGTAGTGCTACAGAGAAATGACACCGTGAATCCTGCAGGTTCAAATGGTTCAAATGGCTCTGAGCACTACAGGACTTAACATCTGAGGTCATCAGTCCCCTAGAACTTAGAACCACTTAAACCTAACTAACCTAAGGACATCACACACATCCACGCCCGAGGCAGGATTCGAACCTGCGACCGTAGCAGTCGCGCGATTCCGGACTGAAGCGCCTAGAACCGCTCGACCACAGCGGCCGGCGAATCCTGCAGGGCTATCCATAAGAGTACGAGGGGGTTGGAGATCTCTTCTGAGCAATGCATTGCAATAATGTTCATTTCTGGGAAGTTTGGTGGCCAGCGAAAGTGTTTAACCACAGAACAGTGTTTCTGAAGTCACTCTGTAGCAATTCTGGATGTGTGGCGTGTCGCATTGTCCTGCTGGAATTGCCCAAGTCCGTCGGAATGCACAATGGACATGACTGGATGCAGCTGATCAGACAGGGTACTTATGTACATGCCATCTGTCAGCATCGTATCTAGACATCACTCCTGCTCCACACGCCCCAAACCATTACAGAGCCTCCCCCAGCTCGAACACTCCCCTCCTGATATGCAGGGTCCATGGATTCATGAGGCAGTCTCCATACCCGTACAGGTCTATCCTGCTCGATACAATTGGAAAGAGACTCGTACGACCAGGCAACAAGTTTCCAGTCATCAACAGTCCAATGTCGGTGTTGACGGGCCCATGCGAGGTGTAAAGCTTTGTGTCGTGCGGTCATCAATAGCAAACGAGTAGGCCTTCGCCTCCGAAAGCCCATATTGATGATGTTCCGTTGAATGGTGCGCACCACACTTGTTGATGGCGCAGCATTGAAATCTGCAGCAATTTGGAGAAGGGTTGCAGTTCTGTCGCACTGAACGACTCTCTTCATTCGTCGTTGGTATCGTTCTTGCAGGATCATTTTCCGACCGCAGCGATGTCGGAAATTACATGGGTCATCGGATTCCTGATATTCATGGCACACTTGTGAAATGGTCGTACGTGAAAATCTCACTTCATCGATACCTCGGAGCTGTTATGTCCCATCGCTCGTGCGCGGACTATAACACCACGTTCAGACTCACCTAAATCTTGATAAACTGCCACTGTAGCAACATTAACCTATCTAACAACTGCGCCAGACACTTGTTGCCTGATATAGGCGCTGCCTGTTTACATATCTCTGTATTTGAATATGCATGCTTATACGAGTTTCTCTGTTGCTTCAGTATAATTGCACTTTTAGTTACTTTTCTGGAAAGAAGAAGTAGTGCAAAACTAATCATTGGGTCTCAGAATCGTTGCGACAATCTTGGAGGGATTGTAGAGGGTATCTTGAGGAAAAAAATCGAGGACAGGAACCCGTTTTTACATACGTAATTCAAAGACGATACACAGAGTTGAAGTTACAGGTGTTGGCGTCTGCTACGCCTTCCCTTCGATGGGACACGTGACTGTAAGGCGACGGACCGTGGGCGCATCGTATCGCAATGTTGTTTGTTAGTCAGTGACCGTGACTGATTGCCACGACCGCCAGTGGAGAAGACTGGGCAAGCCGCTATTTAGAGAGGCCCTGTCTTCTGCGAATACGACGTTCTGTTGGCTCGGTGGGTGACGGTTTCGGACACGACTTTCCATTACATTTTACGCTTCTCCCGGAACCTTCTAAATTTATTCCATATATAGGAGAAAAATAACTGCAACTGTATATACAGGGCTATTACAAATGATTGAAGCGATTTCATAAATTCACTGTAGCTCCATTCGTTGACATATGGTCACGACACACAACAGATACGTAGAAAAACTCTTAAAGTTTTGTTCGGCTGAAGCCGCACTTCAGGTTTCTGCCGCCAGAGCGCTCGAGAGCGCAGTGAGACAAAATGGCGACAGGAGCTGAGAAAGCGTATGTCGTGCTTGAAATGCACTCACATTAGTCAGTCATAACAGTACAACGACACTTCAGGACGAAATTCAACAAAGATCCACCAACAGCTAACTCCATTCGGCGATGGTATGCGCAGTTTAAAGCTTCTGGATGCCTCTGTAAGGGGAAATCAACGGGTCGGCCTGCAGTGAGCGAAGAAACGGTTGAACGCGTGCGGGCAAGTTTCACGCGTAGCCCGCGGAAGTCGACGAATAAAGCAAGCAGGGAGCTAAACGTACCACAGCCGACGGTTTGGAAAATCTTACGGAAAAGGCTAAAGTGGAAGCCATACCGTTTGCAATTGCTACAAGCCCTGACACCCGATGACAAAGTCAAACGCTTTGACTTTTCGGCGCGGTTGCAACAGCTCATGGAAGAGGATGCGTTCAGTGCGAAACTTGTTTTCAGTGATGAAGCAACATTTTTTCTTAATGGTGAAGTGAACAGACACAATGTGCAAATCTAGGTGGTAGAGAATCCTCACGCATTCGTGCAGCAAATTCGCAATTCACCAAAAGTTAACGTGTTTTGTGCAATCTCACGGTTTAAAGTTTACGGCCCCTTTTTCTTCTGCGAAAAAAACGTTACAGGACACGTGTATCTGGACATGCTGATAAATTGGCTCATGCCACAACTGGAGACCGACAGCGCCGACTTCATCTTTCAACAGGATGGTGCTCCACCGCACTTCCATCATGATGTTCGGCATTTCTTAAACAGGAGATTGGAAAACGGATGGATCGGTCGTGGTGGAGATCATGATCAGCAATTCATGTCATGGCCTTCACGCTCTCCCGACTTAACCCCATGCGATTTCTTTCTGTGGGGTTATGTGAAAGATTCAGTGTTTAAACGTCCTCTACCAAGAAACGTGCCAGAACTGCGAGCTCGCATCAGCGATGCTTTCGAACTCATTGATGGGTACATGCTGCGCCGAGTGTGGGAGGAACTTGATTATCGGCTTGATGTCTGCCGAATCACTAAAGGGGCACATATCGAACATTTGTGAATGCCTAAAAAAACTTTTTGAGTTTTTGTATGTGTGTGCAAAGCATTGTGAAAATATCTCAAATAATAAAGTTATTGTAGAGTTGTGAAATCGCTTCAATCATTTGTAATAACCCTGTACTTGTCCGAAACCGTCACCCACCAAGGCCGCAGAGTATCGCATTCTTAGAAGACAAGGCGTTTCTACGCAGCAGGTAGGTCCATCTTCTCCATGGGTGATCGTAGCAACCACGGGTGTGGACGCGCGTTAGGGGTGCCAGGTCACGGATAGCGCGGCCCCTCCCACCAGAGGTTCGCGTCCTCTCTCGGTCATGGCTGTATCTGTTGTTCTTAGCATAAGTTAATTTAAGTAGTGTGTAAGTCTAGGGACCAATAACTTCAGCAGTTTGGTCCTTTATGAATCCACATTATTTGATGGTGGCAATCAGTCACGATCAGTGAATAACAAACGGCATTGTGAGAATTTCCGCCTTGGATGCGCTGGCGTATAAACTGAGGTTGGGAGCCGAGGGATGACCTAGTTGCAGGCGCCGGTGCTTCCTACTTGTCTACCATGTAGCGTTTTTGGATGACGTTTCCAGACACGGGTTCCTCGTTTCTTTGCTCAAGCCATCCTCTACAATCTCTCGACGTTTGTCGCAACCTTTCTAGGATACAATGTATAAAAAATTTAAGCATCTTAGAGAAGCTTTATTTGATGTGAGTTAAGCCTTGTTATGGTTGTCGTTCATAATGTCCTTTTGAAGTCAAAGATATGAGGCTCCCCACCCTTTTTGTAGTTTTTAGTGGGTGCTAAATTTTAGTTTATTAAATTAGCTGGTGACGATGTCTTCGATCTCCAGGGTCGTGTTCAGTTTATTTTTATTTAAATCTGGGATGACGAGTCACAAACTACACTAAATTCTCTTGAAACAGTAATAGCGGACGCAACGTAGCTTGACATCGTCATAAATTGTTTATTCAGAAGCCCTTTAATTAAGCAAGCTCACTCTAATTTGGTGAAAAAACACTATGTGATTTTAATTAGGATTAATTTCAAGCACTCAGAATTGAAAATAATTGTGTTGACACCTTATATTCACCGTAATTAAGGATTCACGTCAGATTACACGCTGAAAGTCAGAGAGGTTACTGCAACGTAGTCGGTGAAATTATTCAAATAAATGACAGTCAGCCGATCGCTCTGTGCTGCGATCGGAAGTTAACTTTATCGTGAAAGTTGATTAACTGCTGTTGAATTGAGACTGACTTCAAAATTGAAGTAAGTGTAACCTAGTATTTTGAAACCAATCAGACTCAAATGTAAAATCGTAACACATCAATAACTGCACATATTAAAATCCATAAATGTCGAAGCTAAACCAGAGATTACTTTTGATTCTGTTTTATTCGTAACTCGTACGGAAAGAAACTTTCACAAATAACACTTTTCAGCAACAAACATAAATGTAGCCGAAATTCTAACTGAGAGAGAGCTAACAGGACAGAAGATATCACTACTGTCTAATACATGTACCTATACTACTAAAAACAAAACACTGAACAATGTAATACCTACTTGTTATTCTGAAGCCTTTAGCTTCCTTGAAAAATCTAAATTATTTTATTATACTGAGAAACTTATAAATTTCAAACAAAAATTGACGTAATAACTCATTCAAATTGAATAAAAAGGAGTATTTCAATTACTATACTACGAAGCAGTCCTTCAGATGTTACGTATTTATGTGTAAATGATGGTATTCTTCAAACGAAAATGCTCACTTTGACAACTGTTCGTTATTATGGAACAAGGCTAAACGGAAACTCCATAGAACGGACTGTACGTGATTTTCTTTATGCTGACTGACTCTGGTACAGTTCGCCATGCCTATTCAAAGATGGATGTACGAAGGTTCTTACAAAATATCGATATGAAGAACAATATTCAGTAATTATACAGAAGGAAATTACATAGAAGATAGCAAAAACAGGCAATAACCACACACTTTTTGTAATTACATTACTTCAGTTAACCATAGAAAGGTATTAACAAATGGCTCTGAGCACTATGGGACTTAACATCTGAGGTTATCAGTCCCCTCAAAGGCATTAACAGGAGCTGATGTTTGGGCGTGAACTTTTCTAAAAACGACCGGGAAGCTATTTTTTTCAGAAACCTAGTGATTTTTATTTGAGGTATTTCAGTGCCTAACATGTTTATCTAGGAAATGTATTTATTTTTAAATACAGAATACTTATGGATGCAACAGAGCACCACAGACTTTTTTAAAAGCTCCACTTCTAAAATTTACTTAAGTCCACAACAATTCCCCGAAAGGAGTCTACGAAAAATTCAAAGTGATGTAGAGTTTCTATGCTAGAATTTGTTTACCGATAAAATCCTGGACAAATCAATCTTACAAACTTTTACTACAGGTCAGCTGAAAATCTACACTGTCTGAGATAAGCAGGTTTTCCAAGAATTGCGTCACTGGTCCCTATTTTACTCGTGGTGCTCTGAATATCCACAAATATCTACAGTTCGTAACAGATAGGCTACTGCACTTTTTGGAAAGCATCCCACTGGACAAAAGGCAATCCATACAGTACCAACATGACGGATATCATACCCACTCCACACAGTTACAGACATTCTGAAAAAAAATCTAGGAAACAGTGGATACGCCATTCTGGAAACATGAAATGACATGCATGTTCACCAGGGTTAAAATCTGTGGACTTTTCTTTATGAGGAACGTTAAATGGAGGCGTCAACAAGGAAGCACCAACGACACAGGGGGACCTGCAGTGTCCTTGTAACCCGTGCCCACGCTACAATGAGTCAAGGTGAAATTCAGTGTGCAATATTGTCTGGTCAGATCTGCTTCATAACATACAATGTGTTAGGGGAATAAGTGGAGATTTTCCATTCATGCCTGAGGACAAAGTTACATCAGCATTTAATTCATTTGGAGACTACTAACTGTAGCTATTATGAACAGTATGCTTTTAGGCTGGTTACTACCTCGAAGTAGGCATGGCACGAGCCGGCCATTAATGTCCATTTTCCCCAGCACAACAAGTGAGGTACTGAAGAGTGGACACTCCTATTCCTTATAAGCGTGAATGACCTTCCACATAACATTCAATAAGCAAAATTGGTGCTTTATAAATCTCATTTGAGAGAAAGAAAAAGAAGAGGTGTTAAATGATATTTTCCAAACAATTAATAAGTGGTTCTCTGAAAATAGTCAGTTCTAACAATAAACACAGTCATATCAACAACTGATGTAGCACATGAACAGGAATCAGTAAGTAGGGCAGAATTCTCCAAATTTTTGGGCCGACATATTGACGAAAACTGGAACTGGAAGAAGCACGTAATGCCTTCTCAAACAATAACGATCAGGTACTCTTGCTCTTCCTATAATCGCTGATCTTGGAAACAAACGTATTAACCTCCTTACATATGTTGCATATTTCCAATAAATAATGTCGTGTATTTGCAGACAAATGTTCATAGGCCGTTCTTTCCTCTATTTCCAGTTAGAAATCAGTTCCTGCAGTTTGTCGATTTTACGAGGGTCGTTCAACAACTAATGCCCCACTTCTTTTTCTGTCGGAACATATTAGTTGTTAAGAGTCAGAATTTGGTGACAATATACATCAACATGTCTTGTCCATGTCCTACTTTTGTACGTAATCTCTATCACGTTCTGTGGCCGTACGCCAACCTTGTGGAAGAGCATGTTTTTCCTGCTGGTAAAAGCTCTTGTCCTGTAGGCGTAGCCATGTTTTCACTGCATGACTGACACTCTCGTCATCTTCAAAGTGTGCTCCCCGCAGAGAATCTCAAAGTGGCGCAAAGAGATGGAAGTCCGAGGGCGCCAGGTCTGGACTGTGGGTTGGATGAGGCAATGATGTCAAACCCAATTAGATTATGTGTTCCCATGTTCTCAGACTTGTGTATGGGCGTGCATTATCGTGTTGGAGAAAAATTTCTGCTGAATTCTTGTCCAATCGAACACGTCAGAAATGTTTCTTGGGTTTATTCAGCGTCTTCACACATGCCTCTGAACTGATGGTTGACGCTCTTGGCATCACATCCACGAGAATGACGCTATCACAGTTCCAGAAGACTGTCACCATGACTTGTCCAGCAGAGGGGGTTGTCTTGAATTTCTTCTTTTTTGGTGAATGAGGATGATGCCACTTCACGGACTGCCTTTTTGTTTCCGGCACAAAGTGGTGCACCCAACTTTCGCCCCCGTAACGATCCGTGACAAAAAGGCCACTCCGTCGGCGTCAAAAGACTCCAGCAATTCAGATGAAATGATCTTTCTTTGAATCTTGGGGTCCTTTGTGAGCATTCGTGGAACCCATCGTGAGCACCTATTCGAATATCCGAGAGTCTCGATCATTGCAGACGCACTTACACTGCTGACCGACAACTGTAGAGCCAATTGTCGAGTTGTGATGCGCCGATCGGCACGAATAATGGCATCCGCAAGATTCAGCATGTCTGGTGCAGTGGCTGTGACATGACGTCCCGAGCGTGGCTGATCGTGGAGCTCTGTTTCTGCATTTCCTGAGGCTGTAATTTTCTTTACCTATCGCCCAACTGTACTATCTACTGCAGCATCGACATATACTGCACTCAACCGTTTATGGATGTTCACCAAGGTTTCTTTTCCTGCACACAAGAATTCAATACCAGCACGCTGCTTGTAACGTGAGTCGTACGTAGACGCCATTTTGACGCTGTACTATGGCACGGCCATCCGCGAGAACGGTTCGAGACTTCATCGGCCACAGAACAAACATTCAATGTGAAGCACCAACAAGGACTTTTGTCTGTGTTTATTACTGGCATTTGAAAAAAATGTGGGACATTGCTTACTGAACGATCCTCGTAATAATGTTCACACTGTATGTCAAATGAGACTTCATCTGGGTAAATAGGAAGGTAGCAGCGGACAAACACATACATTAAAAAAAAAAAGAATCGTTCGTAGGCACTAACACAGGTAAGTTCAGAGTAGCTGAATTTGTCATCTCTTCCAGCAAAATGGAAGCAAGGACGTTAAGGGTTTAGTACACTACTGTCCGTTGAAATTGATACACCAAAAGGAAATGCAGACGATAAACGGGTATTCATTGGATAAATATATTATACTAGAACTGACATGTGATTACATTTTCATGCAATTCGGGTGCATAGATCCTGAGAAATCAGTACCCAGAAAAACCACCTCTGGCCGTAATAACGTCCTTGATACGCCTGGGCAATGAGTCAAACAGAGTTTGGATGGCGTGTACAGGTATAGCTGCCCATGCAGCTTCAACACGATACCACAGTTCATCAAGAGTAGTGACTAGCCTATTGTGACGAGCCAGTTGCTCGGCCACCATTGACCAGACGCTTTCAATTGGTGGGACATCTGGCGAATGCGCTGGCTAGGGCAGCAGTCGAACATTTTCTGTATCCAGAAAGACCCGTACAAGACCTGCAACATGCGGTCGTGATTATCCTGCTGAAATGTAGGGGTACGCTGCAATCGAAGGACGGGTCGTAACACATCTGAAATCTAACGTACACTGTTCAAAGTGCCGTCAATGCGAACAACAGGTGACCGAGACGTGTAACCAATGGCACCCCATACCATCACGCCGGGTGATACGCCAGTATGGCGATGACGAATACACGCTTCCAATGTGCGTTCACCGCGATGTCGCCAAACACGGATGCGACCATCACGATGCTGTAAATAGAACCTGGATTCATCCGAAAAAAAATGACATTTTTCATTCGTGCACGCAAGTTCGTCGTTGAGTACACCATAGCAGGCGCTCCTGCCTGTGATGCTGCATCAAGTGTAACCGCAGCCATGGTCTCCGAGCTGATAGTCCATGCTGCTGCAAACGTCGTCGAACTGTTCGTGCAGATGGTTGTTGTCTTGCAAACGTCCCCATCTGTTGACTCAGGGATCGAGACGTGGCTGCACGATCCGTCATCCTGTCATCTCGACTGCTAGTTATACGAGGCCGTTGTGATCCAGCACGGCGTTCCGTATTACCCTCCTGAACCCACCGGCTCCATATTCTGCTAACAGTTATTGGATCTCGACCAACGCGAGTAGCAATGTCGCGACACGATAAACCGCAATCGCGATAGACTACAATCCGGCCTTTATCAAAGTCGGAAACGTGATGGTACGCATTTCTCCTCCTTACACGAGGCATCACAACAACGTTTCACCAGACAAAGTCGGTCAACTGCTGTTTGTGTATGAGAAATCGGTTGGAAACTTCCCTCATGTCAGCACGTCGTAGGTGTCGCCACAGGCGCCAAGCTTGTGTGAATGCTCTGAAAAGCTAATCATTTGCACATCACATTATGTTCTTCGTGTCGGTAAAATTTCGCGTCTGTAGCACGTCACCTTCGTGGTGTAGCAATTTTAATGGCCAGTAGTGTATTTGATAAGCCAATCTCTATTCGTCTGGAGTTGGCTGCGGTATCGTCGAGACGGACTGCTGAGAGCCGCAGATAGCGCCACTGTAGGTGGTCGCCGGGCAGTGGGTGGTGAAGGCGTGGGTGGAGAGGGAGGGACGGAGGTGCCGCGGCCGGGCGTGACGTCAGTCGGACGGACGGACAGGCGTCCGGCGCGGCGGCAAACAGCGCCGAAATGAGAAATGCCCGAGTGACATTCCAAGCTGTTGTTTTTACTTGTTTGGGTGCAAATGAGGCGGCGTGGCGTGGGATGGGGCGCGGCGCGGCGACGCCGGCCCGCCTGCTCTGTTGTGCAGCGCCGGCGGCAGCCGATGGGAAAGTAATTACCGGAACGGCTGCCACGCTGCGCAGTGATCGATGGCCGGTCACTTCTTCCTTCCTTCCTTCCTGCCCGTCCGCCTGCCTCCCGCGACCGCGCGGTCTGGGGTGGCGGTGACGCCAGGCGAGAAAAAAGAAGGGCGAAAGAGAAACAAGCCGCGAGCACCGACCACTGGCGCCAGTCATGCGGGCCGCGCCAGCTGCGGAAGCGAACGGGCGTCACGTCCGCCGGGCTGTTCTCGCAGCTAAGGCGCGCTGCAGTCCTAAAGCCGTCGGCACACGGGCCGCGCATCCGAACGTTGAGCGTTGAGCGTGCCGAGTTTCTGACGCCATATCGTGGAATTGCACGTTCGGGAGTCTTTCCGAACGTGCAGAGCAATAACTGGCATGTCAGATATTCTCAGCGTGCGTCTGAGCGATGACCAATGAGATGGCACAACACCCCTGCGTCACACGCACGCCGTCTCCTTTCAGTACAGAGTTGTGAGACGCCATATTGGCATTCATGTATACAGGGTGTTACAAAAAGTTACGGCCAAACTTTCAGAATACATTCCTCACACACAAAGAAAGAAAATATGTCATGTGGACATGTGTCCGGGAACGCTTACTTTCCATGTTAGAGCTCATTTTATTACTTCTGAAGAGAAGATTAATCACATTAATCATGGAATGGAAACACACAGCAACAGAACGTACCAGCGTGACTCCAAACACTTTGTTACAGGAAATGTTCAAAATGTCCTCCGTTAGCGAGGATATGTGCATCCACCATCCGTCGCATGGAATCCCTGATGCGCTGTTGCAGCCCTGGAGAATGGCGTATTGTATCACAGCCGTCCACAATAAGAGCACGAAGAGTCTCTACATTTGGTACCGGGGTTGCGTAGACAAGAGCTTTCAAATGCCCCCATAAATGAAAGTCAAGAGCGTTGAGGTCAGGAGAGCGTGGAGGCCATGGAATTGGTCCGCCTCTACCAATCCATCGGTCACCTAATCTGTTGTTGAGAAGTGTACGAACACTTTGACTGAAATGTGCAGGAGCTCCATCGTGCATGAACCATATGTTGTGTCGTACTTGTAAAGGCACATGTTCTAGCAGCACAGGTAGAGTATCCCGTATGAAATCATGATAACGTGCTCCATTGAGCGTAGGTGGAAGAACATGAAGCCCAATAGAGACATCACCAACAATGCCTGCCCAAACGTTCACAGAAAATCTGTGTTGATGACGTGATTGCACAATTGCGTACGGATTCTCGTCATCCCAAACATGTTGATTGTGAAAATTTACAATTTGATCACGTTGCAATGAAGCCTCATCCGTAAAGAGAACATTTGCACTGAAATGAGGATTGACACATTGTCAGATGAACCATTCGCAAAAGTGTACCCGCGGAGGCCAATCAGCTGCTTATAGTGCCTGCACACGCTGTACATGGTACAGAAACAACTGGTTCTCCCGTAGCACTCTCCATACAGTGACGTGGTCAACGTTACCTTGTACAGCAGCAACTTCTCTGACGCTGACATTAGGGTTATCGTCAACTTCACGAAGAATTGCCTCGTCCATTGCAGGTGTCCTCGTCGTTCTAGGTCTCCCCACTCGCGAGTCGTAGGCTAGAATGTTCCGCGCTTCCTAAGACGCCGATCAATTGCTTCGAACGTCTTCCTGACGGGACACCTTCTTTCTGGAAATCTGTATCGATACAAACGTACCGCGCCACGGCTATTGCCCCGTGCTAATCCATACATCAAATGGGCACCTGCCAACTCTGCATTTGTAAGCATTGCACTCGTTCGTGATGAACAATAACCTGTTGATGCTACGTACTGATGTGCTTGATGCTAGTACTGTAGAGCAATGAGTCGCATGTCAACACAAGCACCGAAGTCAACATTACCTTCCTTCAATTGGGCCAACTGGCGGTGAATCGAGGAAGTACAGTCATACTGACGAAACTAAAATGAGCTCTAACATGGAAATTAAGCGTTTCCGGACACATGTCCTCATAACATCTTTTCTTTATTTGTGTGTGAGGAATTTTTCCTGAAAGTTTGGCCGTACCTTTTTGTAACACCCTGTATATGCCGTTTCTGAGCACCAGAAAATTGTGAATCACTGGAAAACCCGTTGTTAAGTGTGTGATTCGTTCCAATAAAATAATGAAATACATCATATTCGTGGCAAAAGAATTATTGTAACTTGCGTATTATGAGTGTAGGCTATTTGAAGGCAACGACACACTGAAGATCTACCCAAAACGCATTGTTCTTGGTACAATTTTTTATAATTAAATTTCTATTAAGTAACATATGTACGTGGGTAACATGCTATCATTAGATAGCAGAGGTATATCGTTGGTGTAGTGTAATAACTACAGTCACTATCCGCTGATGAGTTGTGGGTTGGGGCGATAGTTCGCGTCATGCCAATTCTAAATTTTTTCCTTAACGTTCGCGTTTTTATTAGGTTCTGATACATTCTTATTAGTTTAATATAAGTATATACTATAATATCCGATGTTATGTAAATATAATTTCACATTTTTTGAGGGGTGACTGTTCGATTGGCTTAAACTACAGGACAGCTTGCGCTACTTGTATAAAAATATTTTGCGCCTTTTTCCTTTACGCTTCGTAATTTATATGTTGCAAAGATTCTGCTACTGGGTAGGAACGGTGATTAAGTAAGACTGACCTTGGGGTTTTACTAAAATGTGGGAATGATGAAATAATGTTTATCTTATGCGGAGAAGTATTCCAAATTTGTACCGCACTATTTGTAATGGAACTTTTATAAGCCTGTGTCCTTATTGATTGGACATGGTACTTTCTTTTCGTGGACTTTAAATAGAGCTAACGTGGGAATTTTACGCGCGCCCGTTGAGTAAACAGTATGATTTACGAACTGGAAACATCCCTCAGCTGCCACTGGAGTGCGTTGTGATCGTGTATACCACGTTGGGGCCCACGTACCGTATGCACAAGTCGCATCGTTCCTGAGCGTTCAGCAGCACGTTGAACTTGGCACGCTCAACGTTAACGTTCGACAGCACGGTCCGTGTGCCGACGGCTTAAGGCTGCGCTTCCGTCTTTCTGCTGCAGCGTCACTGCTTGCACACAGCTATCGGTTAGTTGAGTAGGCTACATTTCGCAGTATCACGTAAATTCTAGGTGGAGGCAGCAGAAAGGAAAGGAAAGGTAAGGAACTATTAGCGTCATTTGTACAGAGACTTTAAGCGGAATCAACGACGACGAGTGAAAAGTCTGCTAGACCGGGATTCAAACATTCTATTGCTTAGTTAGTAGGCAGTTGCGTTAACCATCGCTTCACTTGGACACAGTGTCTGTCGCAGTTGCACTGGATATCTGGACACGTCTCTAGGTCGACCAACGCTCCCGCTATCTGCAGTCGGCGTACATGTCTTCTACCTCACTACTTTGAGATTCCCGGATATAAAACCGATATCTCAATTTGCCATAGCACTGGTGCTAAAAGTTTTGATTTTTAAACAAAATTTTAAATGAATTTGGTTGGAAGTTCTTCTGTTCCTTCAGAAACATCAGTATCGTCTTTGAATGATAGTGATGAAAGGAGTCAAGTTTCGGGTCAGTACATTACACAACGAGTATTTATGAACAAACTGGACCACAAATATTGGAAAATGGAGTAATTCATTACTGAAATTTAACTATTTTAATGTAATTATATTTATCCTACTACCTAAGCAATTCATTTGAACTTTTGAAGAGCATATTTGGTTTTGTCAATAAAAAAAATCAGTTGCATTCAAATTTACATTAAAGGTCATTTCCATGAAACAATAAAAGAGAAAGGGAGTTATGGCAAAACACTAAATTGAAAACTTCTCAGTCCATTCATAGCTTACAAGAACGATAGAAAATTCCTGATCTACTGCCTGCGTCTACATAATGTGTGTTTATCTGCTTGAAATCCTCGGAAATGGCAAAATCAACACGATACAAAGAGTTCTCCAAGCTCAATTTTGACACTTCAGCACTGACTGTTTGTAAAGTCCGAACAGTGGTACGATCCTCGATTACAACAAACTTTTTGAGCATAAAATAAAAAAATAAAAAATAGAATCAGTAACAGAATGGTGAAAACTTTTCTGTGCTATTGAACCGCTCGCTATTTTTTGAGAAAAGGAGTGAACAGTGAATGCACTAATTGTTCTTTTATTTATCTCTTAGCTGGGTGGTAACGTGCTCTCCCCCACGCAAGCCCGGGTTCGATTCCCGGCCAGACTGGAGATTTTCTCCAGTCGGGGACTGGATGTTGTGTTGTCCTCATCACCATTTTATCCTCATCACCATTTTATTCTCATCATCGGCGCGCAAGTCGCCCAATGTGTCGTCGAATGAAGTAAGACTTGCACTTGGCGGCCGTACTTCCTCAAATAGGGGCCTCCCGGCCAACGAAGCCATACGTTCATTTCATTTCATTTCCGGTATTTTCATTCTTTGCATCATGTTACTTATAACACAAAAGTCTGAGCAGATCTTAGAATTTCTCAATGTTTGTTCGATGTCTAAGTTAATTTTTGAGTCTCAGTATATTTTTGAAAGTAATAACTGTAAACAACCGAAAATGGGTCATTTCAGAAACTGCTAACTTTGAGTGGTTTCATCAGCCGGGTTAAAGTGGAGATGAAAGAAACCGGTGTAGGCTAAAACCGGTCCTTTCAACAATAACTACCATTACTAGCATGATCACGGGCAAATATCCTGTTTTACACAAGCAACGTTCTGGTCAAACTCGACCATGCTTGACAGGAACCCGTCACGTGTCAGTTTGGACCATAAATAATGCAAATTGCATATGAGGTCACTGTGTTCAAACCTACAACTCGACCAGCTCACTGATGGTTTTCATTTGCTGGTGACTTTCGGACCACTGTTCAGTGTGTCTTTAACTTACATATAGCATTTTCGGTAGAGGCTAGTTTATTACATTATTAGTATACCGAAAAGTAAGTGAAAAGAAGTAATTTTCGTTCCATATATAAAATTGTTTCATGAAATACAAAGAAAAAGAGTAATGCGAACACATTTTTCGAGATTAAGTCAATTATTTACAAGCTGAAGCTGAATACTGGAATCTTCTCAAGCATGTGCAACTGCTGTGATGTTTTAAAGTATTTTATTGTGTTTAAGTATTACAAACTAAATGATACACGGTTCAGTCACTTTATAAGACCTCACTTATGTTCGACATCAACGTGCAATACCTACTTACAGGCGGAACGTAGCAACACCGCCAGTAGAGGGAATATACACTACTCGCCATTAAAATTGCTATACCACGAAGATGACATGCTACTGACGCGAAATTAAACCCACAGGAATAAGATACTGTGATATGCAAATGATTAGCTTTTCAGAGCATCCACACAAGGTTCGCGCCGGTGGCGACACTTACAACGGGCTGACATGAGGAAAGTTTCCAACCGATTTCTCATACACAAGCAGCAGTTGATCGGCGTTGCCTGGTGAAACGTTGTTGTGATGCCTCGTGTAAGGAGGAGAAATGCGTACCATCACGTTTCCGACTTTGATAAACGTCTGATTGTAGCCTATCGCGATTGCGGTTTATCGTATCGCGACATTGCTGCTCGCATTGGTCGAGATCCAATCACTGTTAGCAGAATATGGAATCGGTGGGTTCAGGAGGGTACTACGGAACGCCGTGCTGGATCCCAACGGCCTCTTATCACTAGAAGTCGAGATGACAGGCATCATATCCGCATGGCTGTAACGGTTCGTGCAGCCACGTCTCGATTCCTCAGTCAACAAATGGGGACGTTTGCAAGACAACAACCATCTGCAAGAGCAGTTCGGCGACGTTTGCAGCAGCATGGACTATCAGCTCGGAGACCATGGCTGCGGTTACCCTTGACGCTGCATCACAGACAGGAGCACCTGCGATGGTGTACTTAACGACGAACCTGGGTGCAAGAATGGCAAAACGTCATTTTTCTGATGATTCCAGGTTCTGTTTACAGCATCATGATGGTCGCATCCGTGTTTGGCGACATCGCGGTAACGCACATTGGAAGCGTGTATTCGTCATCGCCATTCTGGCGTATCACCCGGCGTGATGGTATGGGGTGCTATTGGTTACACTTCTCGGTCACCTCTTGTTCGCACGGACCGCACTTTGATCAGTGAACGTTACATTTCAGATGTGTTACGAACCTGCGAAACCCTATATTTCAGCAGGATAATGCACGACCGCATGTTGCAGGTTCTGTACGGGCCTTTCTGGATACAGAAAAGGTGTGACTGCTGCCCTGGCCAGCACATTCTCCAGATCTCTCACCAGTTGAAAACGGTTGGTCAATGATGGCCGAGCAACTGGTTCGTCACAATACGCCATTCACTACTCTTGATGAACTGTGGTATCGTGTTGAAGCTGCATGGGCAGCTGTACCTGTGCACGCCATCCAAGCTCTGTTTGACTCAATGCTTAGGCGTATCAAGGCCGATATTACGGCCAGAGGTGGTTGTTGTGGGTACTGATTTCTAAGAATCTATGCATCCAAATTGCGTGCAAATGCAATCACATGTCATTCTAGTGTAATACATTTGTCCAGTGAATACCCGTTTATCATCTGGATTTCTTCTTGGTGTAGCAATTTTAATGACCAGTAGTCTAAAAGCAACACTGGGGACGTTGAAAAGAGTGCACTCGTTGTGATAATGCGATAACGGAGTGATTCATCTGATGCCCAAAAGAGTATGACAATTGGCTTTCGTATCAAGGGTGAAAAATTTTCGAAACGGTTAAGTCTGTAAACTGATAGCGTGTCCTCATATGCGAGATAAAATGGCACTATCTAAAACCGGCACCGTGGCAACTGCGGTGCACCATGGCCACAGATAGCAGGGGTGAACGACGTGTGTATGGGAGGAGAGACGTGTAGCTACTGAGCAAGTGACCGCCTCGATGAACCAAGGGGCAACCGACAGTGTGCCCTGAACGACCGTTCAGCGAACGTTGCAGCTTGCAGGCCTCCGCAGAAGGCGCCTGGTTCATGCACCCATTCTTACTGCTGCTCATTGGCTGTTCATTGGCGTCGAACGACTGCACGCGAGCACCTCAACTGGATGTCCAGTGAATGGCGACATCTTGTCTTTTCAGATGAATCACATTTTATGCTCCGTGGGACAGGTGGCCATTTGGCATATACGGCCCTGGAAGAGTTCATGCCGGAGGAGGAAGTGTTGTGGTCTGGAAGATGATTCCGTGGCATTTCCTATATGATCTTTTCATTCTAGAAAGCTTAATGGATCAGCAGAAGTGTGCACATATCCTTGGCGAACATTCCCACCGCCTACCTGCGGTTTGGTTCTCCTCAGCACGATGGCACCTAGCAGCAGCACTACGAAATGTGTGACACAGCTCGCACTGTACTTGCGGGGTTCTAATAGCAGCAGGATGTATTTACCATCTACATCTACATACATACTCCGCAATACACCATACGGTGAGTGGCGGAGGGTACCTCGAACCACAACTAGCATCTTCTCTCCCTGTTCCACTCCCAAACAGAACGAGGGAAAAATGACTGCCTATATGCCTCTGTACGAGCCCTAATCTCTCTTATCTTATCTGTGTGGTATTTCCGGGAAATATAAGTTGGCGGCAGTAAAATTGTACTGCAGTCAGCCCCAAATGCTGGTTCTCTAAATTTCCTCAGTAGCGATTCACGAAAAGAACGCCTCCTTTCCTCCAGAGACTCCCTCCCTAGTTCCTGAAACATTTCCATGACACTCGCGTGATGATCAAACCTACCAGTAACAAATCAAGCAGGCCGCCTCTGAATCGATTCTATGTCCTCCCTCAATCCTACCTGATAGGGATCCCAAACGCTCGAGCAGTACTCAAGAATAGGTCGTGTTAGTGTTTTATAAGCGGTCTCCTTTACAGATGAGCCACATCTTCCCAACATTCTACCAATGGACCGAAGACTACTACCCGCCTTCCCCACAACTGCCATTACATGCTTGTCCCACTTCACAAATCCTGTCCAAGTCATCTTATATCATCCTACAGTCACTCAACGACGACACTTTCCCGTACACCACATCATCATCAGCAACCAGCAGCAAATTGCTGTCCACCCTATCCAAAAGATCATTTATGTAGATAGAAAACAACAGCGGCACTCCAGATGATACCCTTACCTCCGATGAACACTCACCATCGAGGACAATGTACTGGATTCTATTACTTAAGAAGTCTTCGAGCCACTCACATACTTGGAAACCAATCCCATATGCTCGTATCTTAGGAGTCACCAAACTCTACTGACTTAAACCCATTCGAGAATCTGTGGGAACGCCTCGATCGGGCTGTTAGCGCCATTTACCCTAAGTATAGAAACCTTGCGCAGCTGCGTAAGGCACTGGAGGCGGCATGGCACCACATCCCTGTCGGTACCTTCTAGAAAAGTGATTCCCAACCTGAGGTTAATTCCACACTGAGGTGTAAAATGAAATTGTCTGAGTGGTAAAAACAAAATGATTCGATTCTGTTTCTGTCGCAAAAGATTATTAAAATTATCACAATTTCGTAAGACTCTAATATGGATCAAATAAGTTACCAATAACTACTTTTTTCAGTTGGTACCATTAATGTGATAGAGGTTACAGGTTCTTCATACAGTCCAACAACTACATACATTTGTTGTGCTTTGTCCTGTACGTCGCTGATGATGAAAGGGAAATGGATCCGTAACAAATGCTAATATCTCTAGAAAATATTATGTCTAAGTTGTAGATACTACATGCTGTAGTCCAGAAATTGCTTCATTACCCTTATTGAAACAGGTGAATGAATTAATTGACAGCACGACACAGCAGTAACTCCGTAAGACTTCTCTAGTGATCTACGCGGATTTTATTATTATTGTTATAATTGTTATTAGGGTGGTTAGACACAAAACATTAACAGCCTGATTTCGTCCAATTTCTGCCAGTTTAGAAGTAAGGAGCGCAGCAATGAAGTGATTTACGAACAGTAAGTACAGTGTACACATTTTAACTTGGTTGGTTTTCATTGGAACTGCAGTGTACTGGTCAAGCAAGTGCCGCAATGGAGAGCAGTAATGCAGGGGAAGTGTGTTTTGTAACAAGTGTCTACCCTTGCTGTGGATAGTTAGCTTTGAAACGTCCCCATAGAAAAATTTATGAATGACTGTGCTGATAAACCTCTTACATTATTTGATTTTCAAACAATTCAGCAGAACTGAACGTACTCAGGCATTTCGCTCTTTACCTATTCTGATCAACACTAAACTGACACACAAAATTTTTAGCGCAATGTAATCTGACTTTCAAAAATCCCTACAATAGAATGGCCCTAACTAACAATAACCTATACCTTTAATGAATCACTTACCTCACAAAAATCTTCGTTACTCGAACTACTGCAATACAGCGAGTGCCAATACTGGCAGATTCTAACTAGTGAAGGCACTAACTACTGATAGGCATAGTCAGCAGATGAAAGATTTTGATAGAGAACAAACAATGTATTTACCTTACTAGTGTTCAAAGGTCATAATTTATATATCAGTTCATGACATCCAGTCTTACAAATTTCCTGTCTCCGATGGACACACGTCCAGATCATCCGCTCTCAAAACTCCGCCATCTCTCTCACCACATCCACCACTGCTTGAGGCTCACCTCCAACTGCGAATGATACGCGCTGTTAACAGCCAACTGCCCAACACTACAATAGCAAATTCCAACAATGCAAACCTGCCACAGACTGCACACAGGACAGTAAGTGATTTTCATTTAGAGCGCTACATGGCGTTACCAACATAAAAACCTAAACAGCCTACTTACATAGCACCTATGTTCCCCACAAAAAAATTGTACAAATTGTTTTGGGCAGTGGCCAATACAGATTTGAAAAAAAATTTCATGATTACAATAACAAAGATATCAAATGCACACACTTATTGATACAATGTTGGTCAAAAGCTAAAATTTTCTGACAGTCCATAAAGACAGTCCTGATCATTCATCACAGTAAAACTGCAGCTGTTTTTTTCTCAAAGTCTGAGCAGCAAAAGAAAACGCACATGGAAGTAGTGGATTTCCATGCAGTCTTGAAGAAGTAGTGTTGTCCTTCCAACAGAAAGACAGTGCTGACTCTTGACATGCAGACAGATAATGGGCCACAACAGAGAAACCCACCGCAGAGTAAGTCGAAGTTTTGAAGAATATTGGTAGGTAGGTCATCACAGAGCAGACCCACTGTAGTCCTGGTAGAGATTAGGGTATTGGTTGGCCACCAGAGGTGCAGACCCACTGCAGTCCTTGTAGAGATGGCCAGCAGCCATCTGTTGCGACTGTGAGCGTGCACAGTCACCATTAAAGAGTCTTGCGGACTATGTCACAAGTCCATAAACCACCACTTGTGTACTCACAAAGTTTTTGGAATTGTCCTTAGTACCAGCAATGCTGTTAACCAGTCCCTTGACGAATTATTAACACACGTGCAAACGCTAACAGTCCCAATTTCACACATATTGTGCGTATACTATGACCAACAGAAACGTGCGCAGTGAAGTGTATGCTTTCAGGTTACTTAATTTGATGAACTGGTGTCAATTACAATTTCATAACATGAGAATACAATTACAAAGATACAGAAAACATCTTTAAAACACAATAATACAGATAACATTTGTAGTAATACAGGATTTACAAAAGAGTATTAATAGACATATACAACAGTGTTACAAGAGTCATGACATAAGTAAGTATATAAAATAATGAGAATAGTTTTCGAAACATTAATTTGACACAGGAGCATTAAAACAGAACAGAACAAATAAAGTCAAAACATCTTTACAAAGAAAATAACATATTATTAGAAAAATTCTACAACATAACTCGTATCAGCTAAACACATAAAGACAGGAAGGACACAAGAACACAAGGGTACACAAACACCTAGGGGAATAACACAAAAGGAAAGGACAGGGTTTGTTTTACTGCAGTATTTTGTAAACAACAACTTGGAGATCTCCCATCATTCATCATTATTCCCAAAAAATCCTATCTATACCTGTTATCCCTAAACCCTACTGTTTTGTTCATATCCTCTTTCTAAATAAATTTTTCTCATTGTACAATACTCATTTTTGCCTAAATAATTTTCATATAACTTCTCAATGCATTCTTTCCCTATTCTTTACAATCAGTTTCTTATATAGTCTACCCCCTCTTAAGCTAACTTAAATCTACTGAGCTCAGATGTATATACTAAGGGATGAGGCAATGGAACAGCACAAAACAATTATCGCAAACAGCAATGACAAAAAAATGCAAATTGGCAAAGCAAGCAGCAGTATATCTAAATTAGCAGAGCACACGCAACATTACAACTAATATGAGCCAATGTGCAGCAACAATAAAAACAAATCAGTAGTAAAACTGGCTTAATAGAGTAATACCAAGTGAAATTCAGTAGCACTAAGCCTGTCAAACAGCAGCAGCAAATGCAATAACTTACATCTAAACATGACAAATCTCAAGCAGAAAAAATATTACAGAAAGATAGGAAATGTCTAATAACTATGTCTCATCTTAACACAAGAGTGATGCATCACCTTGACTTACTCTACGAATCAGGTTACCCAGTCATTGACAAAAATTATGTATGCAATTCCTGTGAAGGGAAATGTCTTTTTGTGCTCCCTGCTCCCTCTTTTTTTTTTTTTTTTTTTTTTTTGTTTGGTAGTAGATCAGAAAATTATTATTTACTGGATCTGTAGGTATAAAATATTTATATTTGTACATCTATTAAATTTTATTTTATGAAATGCAGCAGTGCAGCTAGAAACTAGATATTAAACAAAATTAGCAATCTCTCAACTAGAAACACAATAGATGCAAAATGTTTCTCATCATTTCATTAGGGATTTTAGTAAATATCATAAATTAAAAGCTACACAGTGTAATCATATGTTTCCAAGTTCGAGTGTGTCATATTTGGGATACTTTCTACAAAGAACTCAATAGCGAGGATAATGGTCTCTTTTTTTCTCCACCTAATGGCTTTTTCTCCAGGAAGCTGGCGCAGCTGGGCGCCACAGCACATTACATCAAGGTCACTTAGCTTTCTTACCGAAATATTTACGACAGCAGTTAGTACTACAGTGACAGTCTCATATAAAAATTTCACAGGTCGAGAATTTGTGTTGCAAATGTGTAGAAACAAAATCCTATAAATATAACAGTGTCCAAGAATATTTCAGTGGCGTTGTGATACATTCACGCATTTACACACATTTCATAACTCTGAAAGTATGATTCTTGGTTTCCAACATCCTTTTTCACAAACCAGAGTCCCAAACTACTCCCCACTATTACATTCTTCATTACACATATACATACTCGTCGACACTTCTTCAGTATTTCATCATAATAAATACATAGCATAATCAAATTCCTCATATAGCATCAGCTTATTGCCATAAACATACCTCAATAGGATAATACATATCATCATCGGAATAACAACATCATAACAGATCAATCACATCTCAAAAGCATCGCAGCTTCTTTCAATAATTTCAAAACCTTCAATAAAGTCATCTACCTCAAATGTACTTCAAAAATCATCATCCCTTACCAAATACATCATTCAAAGCTCTCATAGTATCACAATGGTTCCCAAAAATATGAAGAATTCACAAAGTACAGGCAAAAATACAATTTCATAAGTGTAAAGTTATCCAGCTGCGTAATTTATGTGTCAGGGAAATATGGTACCGATGTGTAAAGTTGTATAAGGAAATACCATATTAGCTAGGGCTGCTTGTGCTTGCCAAACACATGGTAGACAAAGTAGGCGTACCCCCTGAGCATTAATCTAATTATACCCTCAGGTGTTACAGTTTACAGCAATGGAATGAAATATATCATGGAAAACCTTTGTATCTTTGTAATTAAAAAATCTTTAAAAATAAATGTTTTAAGTACACAATTAATCACTCAAATACGTGTACTGTAGCGCTAAACTGTGCGTCTTGTAGGATAATTCTGTTGAACTGTCGTGGTTATCGTCCTCTGTAAGCAAAGTTCTGCAGAAGTCAATGTACTTACCACGTAATAAACAAAAGTGAAATGCTATGCGTATAGATAGCCTAGTTATTAGGTACATTACCATCATCAAGAAAGTACTATACTGTAATGTATTGATGTGCTACGAAAAAGGCTGTCTCATTGTAGCTATACCACAAAAGTTAATACTACAACATGTTTTACTTTCCAGAAGAATTCAGAAAAACTCTGCAGATATAAAACAGATACAACAGAAAAGCAACAATGGAAATTGTGTCACACATTAGTAGCGTCGTGATATAATCGTGTAACTGTCAAAGAAACCAAACACTAAGTCATCTTTTATCTCCCAGAAAGTATTTCAAATAAAGAATGACTTTTCAAGTAAACCAAAATGTTGCATTAAAATCTCATTAGCAGTATATGTTCTAAGTATGTAAGCCTTATAGTCGTTACGTAATCGTGCAACTAACAAGCAAGAATGTACAAACACAATAACACAGTGTCCTCTGTTCACTATAACAATGCATTTGTAATTACTTGTCTAAATAAATTCCCTAGGTTTTTGACTGGATAGTTAACTTTAAAACATAGTTGCATGCTAACAGTTTCTAAGTGTGAGGAAGAGTACTAGTAACGTGAAGTGAAAAATTTTATAGCAAAGACTAAGTTAAAAAGCAGACCATCTCTCAATAAACGGTTTTACATGTGAAATATGGTGTAAAACTTTACTCTTCCTAGTACACAGAATTTCAGTTTCAACTCAATTATCATGTGGTATACGTCGGTAACGAATACTGGAATTTTTCTCAAGCTTAGCTTATGTTATTTTTCTCAAGCCCTGTTGGCACACGTGGCTGCCTGCGGTGCTAGTCATTGTCTGCCTCTTTGTTGGCGTGCGTCGGTTTAGGATTAGGAGACCTAACTTCTACAAATTCACCTTGTCTAGAGGGCCCTGCCCTGTTTGAATTCCACCAGTTCTGATGAAATTCAGGTCTGCGTTACGATTATATCGTCTGTCGTATTGTCGGTAGAGTCCATAGTTTCTTTCTTGTCGGTGACGTGATTAAGAATTTCTCCCTGAATCGTAACTGCGTGCTGAACTGTTGCGTCTGGAGTTATTCTGTCACCCTTGATAATAATTATTTTGGCTCCCATATTGTCTGTTTCTCTGATTGTCTCTGTGATAGTCATTACCACAGAGATGTGATCTTTCCCTGTAATTATTCCTACTCTGCCAACGGTTGTCATACGTGTGATGTCTGTTTTGGTCACGATTTACGTTGTAAGAATAGCCTTGTCGTGTCCAGTTATTATTTCTTTCATCGAGGAATTGTGACGGATGTGACCTGTAATTGTTGTGTTCCTGTTTTCGCGTCCCACGATTGTCAGTGTCAATTTCCATTTCTTGTAACAATCCCTGAAAAGCTCCAATGTCGTCTTTGTAACGTCCTGCCAAAATAATATGTCGTAAATGTTCAGGCAGTTTGATTAAGCAAATGCGGATGTGTTCTGAGGGGCTGTAAGTGTTTGACAGGTACTGATTCCTGTGCATCATGTCTTAAAAATATTTCACAAGACTGGAAAATTCAGATTGTTCGAAATGTTTCATCATTATGATGCTATGTTTTACTCGGTCTTGTGTAGCTTGAGACCAATATGCTGAGAGGAAGGCATGATAAAATTCTCCTTCACTGTGACAATCGTGAATGACCGATCTCATTCTTACAGCTGGTTCATTCTCTAAGTAGCCATACAAAAATTCTAACCTGTGCTCCAAGGACCAGTTGGGAGGAAAACAATGAGAGAATTGATGAAGCCACGCTTGTGGATGAATGTCGTTGCCAGAATTCTTAAATGTTTTGAATTTAAGTGTAGTAATGAACAGCTTATAGTCAAAATCATCATGTCGGCGAGTCGCATATCGGTCATTGTTACTTCGTTTCGGCGGTTCCATCTCAAAATTCGGTGTACCTTGCCAATTTCTTTCTTAATTTCAGAAGTGCCCTGTGTTTTTATTTTTTGGCTGTTCCGTATTCCTATGTCCTATGTCCGTATTGGAGCGCGTGTGTCCTCTGAAATATGTAATTCTTGTATTACCTGTGTCAACTGATCTTGTACTTCCTGGATTTCTCTTTTGTACTGTGTATTGATTTGATTTTGATTTTGTTTGAATTTTCTAATTTGTTCATACTCTTCTGTGTCATTGAAGGCTACCTTTGTAGATAAGTTAGTGAACCGATCCGAAAGTTCGGCTACTTTATCCGATAGTGAACTTATTCCCTCAGTGTTTTTTTCTGAACCAAGTTTCAGAGTGTCTATTAGTGTTGAAATCGTATCTACTGTGTCCTTTCAGTTTTCCTGATTTTTTCAAGTTGCGTAACCGAATCAGTAGATGCAAGTGAGTCAATTTTAGCTTGCAAGGTGTCGTGATTTTCATGAACAATAGTTTGCAGTTCCTTTATGGCTGCTTCGTGATTCTGTAATGTATTTTCATGCGCGAAAAAATAGGTTGAAAATGTTTACAAATTTGTGTTTTTACGTCATTACAGACTTTTTGACATTTCGATTCGATTTTAAGTTACTCAACAGTTAAACCGTCACGTATTTGTTCAAGCGTGGTGTCTAACTATTGAAGCTGTTGCTGTGACTGTTTTTGATTTTGTTCCATTGCGTCTAACTGTTGCTGTGTTTCTCTTTGATTTTGTTCCATTGTGTCTGACTTTTGAAGCTTTTGACCCATTTGTTTCTGATTTTGTCCAAGCGTTGTGTCTAACTTTTGTAGCCTTTGTCCCATTTGTTGCATTAACTGTAATAACAATGCACTGGTGTCTGAAACATGTTCCCCAGTGCTATTCGGCAGTGCATTTGAACCGGCAATATTCGCATTTGAAAAGCAGAAAATGTTTCTTGACTTACCTGAGAAAACGGTGAGGACGCAAAACCTGAATTTACAGTATTTGCAAGATTGTATCCTGTCATTTCGTATTCCTGAGGCGAGCTGTTGCCGACCGATCGATCGATAATGCTTCCCTGTTCACTAATTGTTTCACTGTCTACACCATTATTTGGCGCCCGCTCCATTTCCCTATGCACAATTACCAAATTAATACTTTGAACATTAGATAATTCATTACACGGTGGCGCTAACACACTGCTTTCGTCTCCACTGTCATTTCTCAGTTTACTTAGGAGCCTAGTATTACGATTTTCACACGCCATTTTTGTCACAATATTTCACACTATAACACAGAAAAGGACAATTTGAAGAGCAAAATAAGAAAACACATTAACATAGCATTGAAAATAGTATTTCGTTAATTGCAAGCGCAGCTGCGAAATACTTGGTGCAAATCAACATGCATGCCACAACTGGTTTACTGTACAACAATAAAAAACTTCAACTACAAAGGAAATTCTCTCTATATCACGTGCTAGCAACATACAATAGCTACCCTAATTACACAAACTGCAAGAAAAAATCAGAAGATTCCAGTGAGGTATCCTCGGCTAAGGGTCAACATATGGAACGTCCCCTTAGAAAAATTTATGAATGACTGTGCTGATAAACCTCTTACATTATTTGATTTTCAAACAGCTGAGCAGAACTGAACGTACTCAGGCGTTTCACTCTTTACCTATTCTGATCAACACTAAACTGACACAATATTTTTAGCGCAACGCAATCTGACTTTCAAAAATCCCTACAAAAGAATGGCACTGACTAGCAATAACCTATACCTTTCATGAATCACCTACCTCACAAAAATCTTCGTTACTCGAACTACTGCAATACAGCGTGCGCCAATACTGCCAGCTGAATAAAAGATTCTGACTACTGAGGGCAATAACTACTGATAGGCATAGTTAGGAAATGAAAGATTTTGATAGAGAACAAACAATGTATTTACCCTAATAGTGTTCAAAAGTCATAATTTATATATCATTTCATGACATCCAGTCTTACAAATTTCCTGTCTCTGATGGACACACGTCCAGATCATCTGCTCTCTAAACTCCGCCATCTCTCTCCCCACATCCACCACTCCTGGCGGCCCACCCCCAACTGCGCAATGCTACGTGCCATTAACAGCCAACTGCCCAACACTACAATTGCAAATTCCAACAATGCAAATCAGCCACAGACTGCACACAGGACGGTCAGTGATTTTCATATAGAGCCCCACATGGTGTTACCAACATAAAAACCTAAAGAGCCTACTTACAGCTTTCTTCTCTGTGAAGGAGTTGTGGGTAGCACTTGCGAGGCACCACGGATTCCTTCATAATTTATTTTAACGCAGCACACACACAAACTAAATATCATTCATATTTTATAATTTTAAAAATATAGGCGTTCTTAGAAAAGTCTTTCATCCCACAGTGTAGTTAGGGGCTGAAGATGGTGGTAATGTAAAGGAGGGTGGAAACACATGGCAGGGGCTGGAGGGGTTGTAAGGTGACAGAAAAAATTAAGGCCAGATTCGCTCCTTACATGAGATCTCTGTACATCGTAATGGGAAGGTTAATATGCCACCTAACATAATTCGGCGGTAATGAGCAAATTTGCCTATCAGTATGTAATGCAGAAAGGGATAACACTCAATTGAGCGGAAGGTGAAACAAGCAGCGAGAGGTGTTTTAGTTTGGAATTCAGAGGGACGAGGGCAGAGACAAGGCCGTGCTACAGGGGTGCCACGGAAACCACATAAAGGGGTGTCCCTGGCGGAAAGTCAGCTACCAAACAGGTGACTCACATGGGGAGAGTGAGTATAACAACCCATCTGAGGGAGGACAGGAAAGAAAGCTTTTATAAAACTGCATTTCGGAATTCCAAATGGATACAAAACGAGAGCAGTCACGCATTTTCGATCACGTATCCAGCGAGTGGTACACACGCGAGAGAGTCAATGTAAGCATTTAGGCATCTGGAACTGGCACAAAACGTCCGATTGGCGGAAATGCGCTGGGAAGGAGAAAAGAGCCAAATTTTTGACATAATTTGATGGTAGACACCTTGCAATTGGTAGGGAGAGTTTGCACAAAATTAGAGGAACGCCCCCATTGGACAAAAAAAGCCTTGACGTGAAGATCGGAAGAACCCAGGAGGGTAGACAGTTTGGTGATGAGTAAGACAAGACGGAAATTTTTGTGGACTCTTCTCTGAATTGGCGTCAAGTGCAGAATGGACCGAGTAACGCTCTGTACGATGTAGAGGAATCATTTGTGGAAATACTGCTTCCACAGTGGCTGACATCCAGCTATAAATTAGCTGTAGCATCGTTTAGCTCCAACTATGGAGAAACGAACGTAGCCAATTAGTTTCTTGTTCTTGCAACAACTGAGAGGGCATTAGAGTATGCAAGCTGCTCCAAGCATACACGTTATATTGCCACGTTCTAAGACTAGGAATGAGTACATGTTCTCTCGTCTAATGAGAAACATAGGGAAAGTTTCTGCCGGAAAATTCAGCAAATGTGTAATTAGTTTTATAGGAATTTCAGCGGAAGAGGGCGGCCTAGCAGACGAAAGCTCATCACAACTTAAGGTGAGTACCGCGTGCAGAGGCGTAAACTTCTTGGTTCACCAGCTTGCGCCGACTGTAAACTCGTGTAACCTTGGATAATCTTTTCCTCAATTTGTCACATAACTAACCATTCACTGTAGACTTTATTGTCTTCCTAGAAATAGTACCGAAATTTGAACCGGAATCGGACGATTTTCGTAGTACTGACCAACGTCATAATGTAATTGAAACTTTCCCTTCTCCTCTATATATCTTTCGTTACGCAACCTTCCTTTTTACAATAACCTATGAAACCTTCCCTTAGGATTTCTATCCCTTGCTTAATAATAACAAATGAAATCTTCCCTCTGAAATTAATTCTCTTTCTCAATCTTCGCATACAAATTTAAATGCTGCTTATCAAAAGTGATTTTCTGATTATTTCGACGAAAGATAGAATGTGTCGTCGTCGTGGCTTTCAGTCGTTACCTGCAATAACCCAAAACTGTTCCTTACATTTTTTACCGTAACTGGGTCGCCATATGACGGCTACATCGAACTGCGACGTGAATATATTTACTCTGTGTTACTATACTTTATTAGCTGCTGGTGGGCTATCATAATAAGTGGCTGTATTTTTTACCAAAGCTGACATTATTCTTTAATAGCAAAGCTGATGTTATTCTTTAATTAATTTGACTGAAGTTACGTAATTCAGAGTTAAACTTTTTCTTGACAACAATTAAAATTTCGCAGAGTTTTACGTTGATGGTTTTTGGGATGGATTATAATCAGCAATGCAATATTGCTGGCAAAAATTAATTATATTCTGGATGAAATGATTTTATAAACGTTCAAGTGGGACTCACTTTTTATAATAATCTTATAACTAGCATTGCGCAAACATACCTTCAGTAGACTTGAGTTTATAAAAAAAATAATTTAATAATATTAATTCCTCTTATGATAACAGTTAGCTGATGTCTCTGTACAACCGTTTATAATCTCTTGTAAATCATTAACTGGTGGCTGGCAGGCACACCGCTCCTCTCAACCTCTTGTTTCAAACCTGCTACCGACTCGCTTCACATATCGCTTACTACTGACTTCCTACGAAAGCTAAAGTGCGGTCTCTCCTGTCAACAATGCTTTCTGGTGCAGATAATCCCTGCTACCATTACAAAATGTATCAATGGGCGGTCTTTCCCGCTCTTTTCTTAAAATGTATCCATACGCTATCTCTTCCGCCCTTTTTAAAATTATATCAATGTGCGGTCTCTCTTGCCAAAAAAACTTTGGTGCAGACATTTATTGCTACCACAATTATTTCCAACATGACAAATATTAATTATTCATTCTTAATCCTATTAATAAAATATAAACATCTTTCATAAATTTTGGTTTGACAATAGACAATAGAAATATACGCAGCTTACTTAAGTTAGGAAGAATTTTGTAAGGAAACTTCTAGTTAAACTTTAATATTGTCCTGTTTAGGATAATTTAACCTTCTGGGAGTTAATATTTAATATTGCTGTGTTTAGGATTATTTCTATTTTTGTGACATTAAATATGTCATTCCAACTTTCACAGTTGTCTTCAGTCCTAGAATAAGCAAACCACAAATATTGCAACTCACAAATGGCGACCCTGCCAGGATGGCAACTGGTTTGCCTGGATGGCAATTAGTCAAATCAGTAAAAAAAAAAAAAAAAAAAAAAAAAAAAAAAAAAAAAAAAAAAAAAAAATTTAATTTTGAAAAAAAAGATGTCCGTGTTGTTTTGTGACTAGGTTACCCAGTGTATGTAAATGTACAGTGGACAGATACAGTAAATTTATGGTCCAAAGTGAAGAAATGTTGTATTAGCAAGTAGTAGAACATTTGTCATTGTGTAGAAGTAGCTTGTACATGACCTTGCTGGCATGCACGGAGTCATTCGCGGCATTGTTAGGTTGGGTTTGAAAATGCACAAAGAGTGAACAGTGTAGCTAATGATGAGTACACCAGCTAAGAAACTTTCTATGATATTTTGGAAATCTGTAAGGGCGCAAGCTCGCGCTATACAAGAAAGACAGAGGTCTGTTAGACGTTCGGAGACAGCGGAAGACCGGAGAGTATCGCAGATAGGTCAAATTGAAGATCTTGGGATTGATGTAAAACAAAGTATCAAGTGCGAGTCACGGAGAGGAACGTAATGATAGTGCAGAGGGAATGGTAACAGTTTCACGATTAGTATGACAGTCTGAGAATGTACGAAAACAAACAAATGACCGATCTAGTGGGTCAGAAATAGAATCAGAGGACGTGCAACTTCGGTATGTTGGACCGAAAATAGTAATTTTGAACCAAACGGGACAGTTTCCAACAGAAAGAATGTTGTAAGTGCGTCTGCACTATACACAGCAGTCGGTGAAACGTCACGTGAAAGACGCGAACGCCAAAATTCTCATCAAATGCTGACAGATGAGAATGGCGAAGAGTCAGACAGTGTGTTTGCGATATTGAAGCAACTTACTATGGTCGTAAAGCAGACAAATGCAGGGTTAGGAGACTTAAAAACAAAAACAGTAAATTTAAAATTTGAAACAAATGCAGGGTTAACTAATTTAAAGATAGCAACAGATGGGGGATTAGCAGTCTTAAAAGCAGAAACAAATGCATTGTTAGCACATTTAAAAACAGAGACAAATGCTGCCTAAGTAGTCTCTTTTTGAAACTTACGATGGGTTGGACAATGACAGCTCAGGAAAGACTGAATGTGCACTGCCAATTCAGGTCATCTGAGTGGTGAAAAAAAAAGTCGCCATCTTCGACAATGGTAATTGAGTGGATGTGGCTCAGTCGGCCATCTTCCCACCAAAATTCAAACTTTCCGCCAAAATCCGACATCTTGGATGACGTCATGGTGGCGCTCTCTGGTGGCGACGATATCATCTAAGCCAGTTTGACTCCAGACCTCATGGCGAACACACTTGCATGATATTGTTTAAATAAAATAAAGAAAAGTCCAGTTTTGCAGCCATTATTGTGCTGGAATTTGAACTTCCCGCCATTTTTCTTGGGGAGAGGGTTAAGTTAGTGGATGTAAGCCAACTGTACAATCTTACACCATATGGTGGATACACTGGGTGCAGCCATCTTGATTGACATTACATTCGCCATCTTGGATGACGTCACGGTGGCACACTCTGATGGCGATGATATGTACTAAATCAGTTGGAGTCCAGACCTCGCGGTGAATACACTGGGTGTCACCTTTTGGATTACGTCACAGATGAGAGCGCCCTCTGGTGGTGGCGATGTGTACTAAACCAGTTGGGGTCCTGACGCTGTGGTGAACACACCTGCATGGAAATTTTTAAATAAAGTCTTATGTCCAAGTCTTTTTCCCACGAATCCTTTGGAGGTGGTCGCAGTCTGGTGGCTGAGGTTAGTACAAGTGTCATTTCTTTCACGCCACTTTTGTTAGCTCAGTAGACAATGGGAATTGAATTTTGTTTACTGCAACAATTAAAAGTTGGTGCCAGTTCGTAGGAAGAGATGGCGATCGGGTGAGTTAGGTTAGTGGAGGTAGCCCAAGTGAGCTATTTTCCTGTGATTTTCTTTGATAAGAGCAGTGTGGTGCATTATCCTGTTGGAATTTGAACTCCCCACCACTTTCTAGGGCGTGGGGGTTAGGTTAGGTTAGGTTAGTGGACGTAGCCCATTTGGTCTATTTTCCCGCCATTTTCATGGTGTGACGCTGTATCCTGCTGGAATTTGAATTTTCCCCCAATTTTTTTTTTTTCTGGTGGGTTAGGTTAGTGAAGGTAGCCCAACTGACCTATCTTCCTGCCAAAATTCACTCTTCCTGCCAAAATACTCCGACTTGGATGACGTCATGCACTGTTTCCAAGTCTACACGACGCCATCTTGGATGACGTCATCACAGCCATCTTGAATAAATTTGGCAACAATGGAATGTGGGGCCGCACCTCCCTTCTCCCACTGCTAACATTTCAAGCCCATTTTTGTGTGATCATGGGTCCTTTCAGACGGACGAACGCGCAGGGTGACGGTGGACTGTGCGTACATCATTTCTGGAGGACCGGGTTCTATGGCTTATGCTGCCTCTCGACCGTTTCCATCTGCTTGGCCGTAACCAAAAACCATCTCGGCTTGTTCCCGACGTTAATACCGGACCATTCTGCTACTTTACGGTTTGCTACGTCAATCACACAGCCTGCAACAAGCAAGAAACACACGGCACGTGGTCAGAGGAACCTTCACTCGTCAACGCCTTCTATCGTGGCAACAGTGCATATCCCGACATACGCTCATATGATCTTTCTTCCTCCATTTCCAGTGAGGAATCCATCTCTGCAGTTTGTCGGTTTTGCTAATGTTCATCCTGTATACGTTACTTGACTGTCATCACTGCGTCAGTGGTGGATGGTTAGCTGATAGCGTTGTAGCAGCTCCACACTATTTCCAGTTCTCCAAATCTACCACAATGTTCCATTATAGGGCTGACCTACATTTTGCTTGGTGAGCTTAATTTGGATGAGCTCCCTTCGTAATAAAGTCGCCAAGCAGGCTTTTTCACACGCTAAGGTACTTAGCGAGTCAGTGTAAGCCCGCTTCGTAGCGAGCAGTAATTTCTTCTTGCGGGTGGCGGACAGGCGCCGACAAATGAGTTTGCGTCTCTGGTGCGGTTGGTGTCCGACGCAGGAAGCAGGACCCCGGCTCCACTGTAGCGCCGCTACGGACTGCTAATGAACTAACTGCATTGTGCTAAATTAACTGTTCTGAAAAGCTCTCCGCGGAAAACAATTACAGTCGGCACGGAACGGGCTGGCTCGCCGAGTGCAGGCTCTCGTCCGCAGGGGGAAAGTTTTTAATTCGCCTGGAAAACGGCGCCGTCCTCTGTTCAGAGCCGCGCGTACGCCAAAGCCGGAAAACATAACCGTCCATGACAATGAGAGGAATTAGCAAAAAATTAAAAATTTTGTTATTGTTCTGAGGTATGTTTCCACTTTTATTATGTGGTGTTCGTGAAAATGCATTTTCGTGAAGCTCAGACAAATGTAGAGACGTGGCCACAATGGGTTAACCTCCGATGACCTCTGCAGTTTTTCGCAGTTCTAGAATACGCAGAGTACTTCGCGTACGATGTAAGAGGTATCTCCGGTTATGCGTACGAAGTAGTAACCCAACAGGCAGGCTGCACTCAGCTCAAGACACTCGGTTCGTTGCTCGGACACTGTGACAGATGGAGTACCGGTGTGTTGTGCCTAATTTAAGGTGCTATCGACTATATGGTTTTCTCCCTTTGTCGTTGTGTAGTTTAAGTTCACTGTGGTATAGACGAAGGATCAATACCGGAGTTTTCCTCCTTTTAACTAAATAAGAACAGTTTCGTATGTGAAACACCGGCTTACTTTGATACGGAATATCATACCTAACGGCCCGGGTTCAATTCCCTGCTGGGTCGGATATTTAATCCGCGCAGGGATTGGGTGTTGTGTTGTCCTGATCATCATCATTTCATCCCCATCGACACGCAAATCGCCGAAGTTGCGTCAACTCGAAAGACTCGCACCAGGCAATCGGTCTACCCGATGGGAGGCCCTAGCCACACAGCACTTCCCGTTTACTTTCAGACGAAACTTTCTCTGCGTAAGAATTCCCGATGACTCGACAGTACATGGATTGTTAAGGAAATTTAAAGACACTGCGAAGGTTACTCGTTAAAATATCAGCTTTGAAATTATTCACTGTTCCATGAGTTCTGACTCGCAAGTCTGTCGCAAAGTTTTTCTTTAGCAGGTGATCGATTATTTAACGTGCTACAGTCTTTCACCAGTCGACTGAATTCATGTCTTCTAGGATACACTTTGGAAGCAGTAATTACTGACTAATCCCTGGCCTGCATGGTCTGGGAAGATATTATTAATGAGCTTGTTGAAAGATGGGCAAAGCGATGGTGCACTCTGTTTCCGTCTGGCTTTCCGTATGCTGGTTCAGATGGTGTCCTCGGCTGTTACTTTCACTTTTTTCTATGGACGCCTGTTGTGGTAACTAGCTCTGCATTACTTTCTGGTGGTCTCTTTCATGCAACGTGCAACACAAATTGTGGTATTTGAGGACTGTGCACGGTCCAGTTACATTAATGTGACCATCGCGTTTGTTCGACAGCAACGTGTAATATGCTGTTTTGTCTAGAACTGACATAGCGAGACAGTGGCTTTAATGCAGGTTGATTCTTACAAAGAAGGAGACGGCAACCAGCCACTATTCATACTGCTATTTATTTAAGTAAATAGCGCCGTAACCGGTTTTGAACTGACAAGTTCATCATTAGACGAATGTTCAAAAGATTCACAAAATGCACTTTAAATAATCGTCTGTTTTCGATTTTTATTCTCTGACTATAGCGAAATATTCTTGGTGTGTTGGTGCAATACGGTAGAGAACAATGTTAGAAGCGCCCTATATGAACATAAATAACCTCCAAACGATGTAATACAGAGTAAACAAATATATGAGGTTACGTGGTTATAAACACTAATACATTAACAGCATACGTTAATAAACACCCTTCTTGTACGAATAAAGTTACCAAGATGGAATCACAGAACACTTACCTCAAAACAACACAGTAAATTCATGCCCAACTCAATTCAGAAATAGTTTATTCTACTATCACCATTCCCCCACCCCCCATGAACCATGGACCTTGCCGTTGGTGGGGAGGCTTGCGTGCCTCAACGACACAGATAGCCGTACCGTAGGTGCAACCACAACGGAAGGGTATCTGTTGAGAGGCCAGACAAACGTGTGGTTCCTGAAGAGGGGCAGCAGCCTTTTCAGTAGATGCCGGGGCAACAGTCTGACTGATTGACTGATCTGGCTTTGTAACACTAACCAAAACAACCTTGCTGTGTTGCTACTGCGAACGGCTGAAAGCAAGGGGAAACTACAGCCGTATTTTTTCATGAGGGCGTGAAGCTTTACTGTATGATTAAATGATGATGGCGTCCTCTTGGATAAAATATTCCGGAGGTAAAATAGCCCCCCATTCGGATCTCCGGGCGGGGGTTACTCTCCGTTGTTACCAGGAGAAAGAAAACTGGCGTTCTACGGATCGGAGCGTGGAATGTCAGATCCCTTAATCGGGCAGGTGGGTTAGAAAATTTAAAAAGGGAAATGGATAGGTTAAAGTTAGATATAGTGGGAATTAGTGAAGTTCGGTGGCAGGAGGAACAAGACTTTTGGTCTGGTGATTACAGGGTTATAAATACAAAATCAAATAGGGGTAATGCAGGAGTAGGTATAATAATGAATAAAAAAATAGGAGTGCGGGTTAGCTACTACAAACAACATAGTGAACGCATTATTTTGGCCAAGACAGACACAAAGCCCATGCCTACTACAGTAGTACAAGTTTATATGCCAACTAGTCCTGCAGATGATGAAGAAATTGACGAAATGTATGACGAGATAAAAGAAATTATTCAGGTAGTGAAGGGAGACGAAAACTTAATAGTCATGGGTGACTGGAATTCGTCAGTAGGAAAAGGGAGAGAAGGAAACATAGTAGGTGAATATGGATTGGGGGGAAGAAATGAAAGAGGAAACCGCCTTGTAGAATTTTGCAGAGAGCATAACTTAATCATAGCTATCACTTGGTTCAAGAATCATGAAAGAAGGTTGTATACCTGGAAGAATCCTGGACATACTAAAAGGTATCAGATAGATTACATAATGGTAAGACAGAGATTTAGGAAACAGGTTTTAAATGTTTCAGGGAGAGCATAAGGGATCAATTGACTGGAATGGGGGAAAGAAATACAGTAGAAGAAAAATGGGTAACTTTGAGGGATGAAGTAGTGAAGGCAGCAGAGGATCAAGTAGGTAAAAAGACGAGGGCTAATGGAAATCCTTGGGTATCAGAAGAAATATTGAATTTAATTGACGAAAGGAGGAAATATAAAAATGCAGTAAATGAAGCAGGCAAAAAGGAATACAAACGTCTCAAAAATGAGATCGACAGGAAGTGCAAAATGGCTAAGCAGGGATGGCTAGAGGACAAATGTAAGGATGTAGAGGCTTGTCTCACTAGGGGTAAGATAGATACTGCCTACAGCAAAATTAAAGAGACCTTTGGAGAGAAGAGAACCACTTGTATGAATATCAAGAGCTCAGATGGCAACCCAGTTCTAAGCAAAGAAGGGAAGGCAGAAAGGTGGAAGGAGTATATAGAGGGTTTATACAAGGGCGATGTACTTGAGGACAATATTATGGAAATGGAAGAGGATGTAGATGAAGAAGAAATGGGAGATAAGATACTGCGTCAAGAGTTTGACAGAGCACTGAAAGACCTGAGTCGAAACAAGGCCACGGGAGTAGACAACATTTCATTAGAACTACTGATGGCCTTGGGAGAGCCAGTCAAGACAAAACTCTACCACCTGGTGAGCAAGATGTATGAGACAGGCGAAATACCCTCAGACTTCAAGATGAATATAATAATTCCAATCCCAAAGAAAGCAAGTGTTGACAGATGTGAAAATTACCGAACTATCAGTTTAATAAGTCACAGCTGCAAAATACTAACGCGAATTCTTTACAGACGAATGGAAAAACTTGTAGAAGCGGACCTCGGGGAAGATCAGTTTGGATTCCGTAGAAATGTTGGAACCCGTGAGGTAATACTAACCTTACGACTTATCTTAGAAGAAAGATTAAGAAAAGGCAAACCTACGTTTCTAGCATTTGTAGACTTAGAGAAAGCTGTTGACAACGTTAACTGGAATACTCTCTTTCAAATTCTGAAGGTGGCAGGGGTAAAATACAGGGAGCGAAAGGCTATTTACAATTTGTACAGAAACCAGATGGCAGTTATAAGAGTCGAGGGGCATGAAAGGGAAGCAGTGGTTGGAAAAGGAGTGAGACAGGGTTGTAGCCTCTCCCCGATGTTATTCAATCTGTATATTGAGCAAGCAGTAAAGGAAACAAAAGAAAAATTCGGAGTAGGTATTAAAATTCATGGAGAAGAAGTAAAAACTTTGAGGTTTGCCGATGACATTGTAATTCTGTCAGAGACAGCAAAGGACTTGGAAGAGCAGTTGAACGGAATGGACAGTGTCTTGAAAGGAGGATATAAGATGAACATCAACAGAAGCAAAACGAGGATAATGGAATGTAGTCAAATTAAATCTGGTGATGCTGAGGGGATTAGATTAGGAAATGAGACACTTGTAGTAGTAAAGGAGTTTTGCTATCTAGGGAGTAAAATAACTGATGATGGTCGAAGTAGAGAGGATATAAAATGTAGACTGGCAATGGCAAGGAAATCGTTTCTGAAGAAGAGAAATTTGTTAACATCGAGTATAGATTTAAGTGTCAAGAAGTCGTTTCTGAAAGTATTTGTATGGAGTGTAGCCATGTATGGAAGTGAAACATGGACGATAACCAGGTTGGACAAGAAGAGAATAGAAGCTTTCGAAATGTGGTGCTACAGAAGAATGCTGAAGATAAGGTGGGTAGATCACGTAACTAATGAGGAGGTATTGAATAGGATTGGGGAGAAGAGAAGTTTGTGGCACAACTTGACTAGGAGAAGGGATCGGTTGGTAGGACATGTTTTCAGGCATCAAAGGATCACAAATTTAGCATTGGAGGGCAGCGTGGAGGGAAAAAATCGTAGAGGGAGACCAAGAGATCAATACACTAAGCAGATTCAGAAGGATGTAGGTTGCAGTAGGTACTGAGAGATGAAGCAGCTTGCACAGGATAGAGTAGCATGGAGAGCTGCATCAAACCAGTCTCAGGACTGAAGACCACAACAACAACAACAGGTCTTATGGGACCAAACTGCATAGGTCATAGATCCCTAAGCTTACGCAGTGCTTAATCTAACTTAAGCTATCTTACGCTAAGGACGACACAGACAGCCATGCCCGAGGGAGGAGTCGAACCTCCGACGGGGGGAGCCGCGCGGACCGTGACAAGACGCCAGATATAGCAGTCAGCAACTGCAGACAACAGCATGTGAGAGTCGCCGTGTGCGGTATTCCACACGTCCTATCACAGGAGTCACCCCGCGAGGCGGCACAGTGGTTAGCATACTGGACTCGCGTCTAGGAGGACGACGGTTCAAATCCGCGTCCAGCCATCCTGATCTAGATTTTCCGTGATTTTCCTAAATCGCTTCAGGTAAATGCCGGGATGGTTTCTTTGAAAGGGCACAGCTGACTCCCTACCTCATCCTTCCCTAATCCGATGGGACCGATGACCTCGCGGTTTGCTCCCCTCCCCAAAATCAGCCAATCAACCAACCTGTGACGGAGTCACGTACAGCAGTCTTGTTGAGCTTAAGCTAGGAAAAAATGTTGCTGTGGATTAGAGGAAATTTGAAGCACGACGATGTCTAGTACACGGGACCGACTGTGACAGGATTTTAGGCGCGTTTCCTCTCTCACGTACGCAAATGTTGGACTGATTGCCAATCTTCGTCTCAGAGATATCGATACAAAAAGAGTTAAAATACAATAACACAAAGAACAAATTTTATACGATTTTCATACACTGGGCGAAGAAGACTTCCCGCGCTGATGACTATGGCGGCAGGACGTCAAAATAGTTAAGTTTTGCCAATTCGCAAAAATAATGGACCCGTACTGAGAAGGGATGCGATTCGATAGGTAGTGTCAACTACTCTAGTGCATTAGTCTTTGGCCAGAGGGCGTGGCTGGCGGCCTGGTACGCGGCCCTGGAAGGGAGCTCGCTCTCTTGAAGTTTGGCCGTCGGACAGCCAGTATTCGTCGAGGAACAGAGTCGGGAGTAGATCGGAAGTTTACTCCATGTCGACTCGAGTAGTCCCGTGGTCTGGGTCCGCGGTTCGTCGCCACCGAGTCCTCGCTGGAGCACGCGGGGCGTGCAGGTCGTAGCGACTAGAGGGACGGGAGTTGGGCTGGCTGATCAGAGCTGGCCGCTTGTCGATTATCGCCGTTAACAACCGTCTCGTGGGCAGCAGCGAGCAGCGAAGGAGTCGAACCACTGGGGGAAAGAGGCTCTTACACCGGTGTCAACCTATGTTCTCCAGCAGTCTGTCGCATGCTTAGTATGGGTAAGCACGTTTCGGAACTCTCCCTGTTGTTAAATTTCTTATGTTTTCACGCTGCGGTCTTGAGGCAAGACAGTTTGCTATGCAACCAGTTACCTCAATCTTTATCATTTCCTTAATCCACGATGTTACGTGTTCTGTTCCTCGTGTACTGACTCGTATAAATTTGTGTTTCCGGAGCTGGACAAGCAGGTTTTAGAATTTTAAAATGCGTGCGATGCATCTCAGCCTCCATTAGAGAATACATAAATGTTATTACGTATTTTAAAGAACTGTTGTTTTTAAATTTTGTGCTTTATAAAAGAATTCTGTAATGCACTCACCGCTTGCGCTTTGTCTATATAGACTACGTAATCTGGGTGACTTGTGATATAGGTTGAATGAATTCCACTCCATTTCTGTGCGTGTTGACGGGAGCTGCCATCCTTTCTTGGCTCTATAACTTAAGGCACCATAGTTCCACGCAGCCGACTGCTGTGGCCGAGCGGTTCCAGGCGCTTCAGTCTGGAACCGCGCGGCTGCTGCGGTCGCAGGTTCAAATCCTGCCTCGTGCATGGATGTGTGTGATGTTCTTAGGTTAGATAGGTTTAAGTAGTTCTCAGTCTAGGGGACTGATGACCTCAGATGTAAAGTTCAAATGGTTCAAATGGCTCTGAGCACTATGGGACTTAACAGCTGAGGTCATCAGTCCCATAGAACTTAGAACTACTTAAAGCTAACTAACCTAAGGACACCACACACATCCGTGCCCGAGGGAGGATTCGAACCTGCGACCGTAGCGGTCCGCGGCTCCAAAATGAAGCGCCTAGAACCGCTCCTCTGCAGCGGTCGGCAGATGTTAAGTCCCATAGTGCTCAGAGCCATTTGAACCATTTGGCTCCACGCATTCTTAATACGACGAAGCAGGTGGGCGCATTTGTCTCTTGTTGCCATGGCAGTTCGCAGCTGTTTAGGGTTCAGCTCACCTTGTTAGAGAGCTTGATCCTTATGTAATTCAAAGCATTTGGTTCTAATTGTTGCTTGTGCATGTGCGTTCCCCAAATGTTGACGCACAGATGTTAATCTCTAATTGCATTTAAGTTGCCTTCTGAACAGATTTAAAAAAAATATCCCTTTGGGTTGATTACAATGAAGCATATTCAGTTTCAGATTCTTGTAATCAATTATGGTGTGTAAGTTGTTAATTTTTTCTGTTGTTACTATATGTATTTCAAGGTTGTTTTATGTGTCTGTTTTAGACTGAGATGGTGCCTAACTGCAGTGACCAGTCTAGCATGTAAAGCGTCCCGATTAATCGATGGCGTCGAAGTTGAAACTTAATCTCTGAACTTTAGCTGACACTTTCTTATTGTACTGTTGAGTTTCACTTTGTGAAGGAGCTTGACGCTTTTAATAACGTATACGTGCAATTTATTTGTGTCACGAATGGTGCTGAAGCGCGGTTTGCATAGTCCTTCTTCCATTCCCATGGCAACCAAGCGGCAGGCTGCCTTACACGAACGACATGCTAAACTCTAGGCAAAAGAGAGGGAATTTAAATGTTTTTTCTCGTCTTTCTGGTGCTATAAAACTTTCAACGTCACCATTTCTCAAGGATGTCTGCGACTTTTGTAGAACAATCTCCCTTCTCGTCTTCTGGCGAAACGCCGAGGACAGTTCGCCAACGAACGCTGTGGTAGCCCCGACTCTTTTCACACCGAGAAGCAACTTCTTTAGTACAGGTCGGACACAGCACTGCAAGAAAAGGGCAGGGAGGCGTTTACTGTTTGCACATACCTCTACATCTACATCTACGTGATGACTCTGCTATTCACAATAAAGTGCCTGGCAGAGGGTTCAATGGACCACCTTCATACTGTCTCTCTACCGTTCCACTCCCGAACGGCACGCGGGAAAAACAAGCACTTAAATTTTTCTGTGCGAGTCCTGATTTCTCTTATTTTATCGTGATGATCATTTAACCCTACGTAGGTGGTTGCCAACAGAATGTTTTGGCAATCTAAGGAGAAACCTGGTGGTTGAAATTTCATGAGAAGATCCCGTCGTAACGAAAAACGCCTTTGTTTAAATGATTGCCACTCCATTTCACGTATCATGTCTGTGACACTCTCTCCTATTTCGTGATAATACAAAACGGGCTGCCCTTCTTTGTACTTTTTCGATGTGATCCGTTAGTCCCACCTGATGGGGACCCACACCGCACAACAATACTCCAGAATAGGGCGGACAAGCGTAGTGTAAGCAGTCTCTTTGGTAGACAAGTTGCACCTTCTAATTGTGTTGTCAATGAATCGCAGTCTTTGCTTTGCTCTACCCACAATATTATCTATGTCATCGTTCCAATTTAGGTTGTTTGTAATTGTAATCCCTAACTAGTTAGTTGAATTTACAGACCTCAGATTTGTGTGACTTATCGCGTAATCGAAATTTAGCTGATTTCTTTTAGTACTCATGTGAATAAATTCCCTCTTTTCTTTATTCAGGGTCAATTGCCATTTTTCGCATCATACAGATATCTTATCTAAATCATTTTGCAAGTCGTTTTGATCATATGATGACTTTACGATACGGTAAATGACAGCATCATCTGCAAACAATCTAAGACGGCTACACAGTTTGTCACCTATGTCTTTAACATCTTTCCTTGGGGAACGCCGGATATTACTTCTGTTTTACTCGATGACTTTCCGTCTATTGCTACGGACTGTGACCTTTCTGACAGGAAATCACGAATCCAGTCGCACAACTGAGGCGATACTCTGCAGGCAGATAGTTTGATTAGAAGACGCTTGTGAGGAACGGTGTCGAAAGCCTTCTGGAAATCGAATCTCTGACCAGTCTCGGCGTCCCGTTTTTCTGGAGGTGAGTCTGGAACTGTGTCCTTGCACCTGGCTGGAAGCCGAGCCGGTGGGTGGGCGTGACTGCGGGTGACCGGCGCGGCGGGAGGACCTCAAAGGGAAGACCGCCTCGCCGGCCGAGGACTCACAAATTAGTCGCGCGTAATGGGCCTCCTGTGGGGAGCCAAATGGAATTCATAAGTCAGTAGCGCGCCGGCGCCCCTGGCCGCGGAACGCGCTCCCAAACAGCGTAATTAATACACCGGCAGCCGTCCAGGTCCGTCCGGGCCTTTGTCTCCGCTGCGACGACGTGGGAGGACCCGGGGCCCACCCAGCACAGACGCCGCACCGTATACTTAGCGATGTTCCTCGGACCTTTCGCCGGCCGCTGCCGGCCGAGCGTGTCGGAAGAAGGACCCGTCACCCGATATTTGCAGACACCTTACCTGGCCCGCCGAGCTAGACCGTAATGAAGCGTGACACCCGTTGAAAATCGCAAGTCCCCAACTCTCTCCACTGGCAGAGCGATCGTGCTAATGCGTGGCCATATCTCATCCGAATTACCCCCTGCAGTCTTCGCGGGAAGTCTAACATACGGCGTACGTAGCTAGTGTCGAATACGACACTGCAGTACGCAACTCAGAAGGTAAACTCCCCATCGCACACCTCCCCACCCCCCCTCTCCCCTCTAGGTTTAGTGGTAAAATGGCCCAGTGGATAGCGGATAGTCAGTCAAAAACTGAACACAGATCAAGCATGAAAACAAGGTGTGCAGAACTGTGAAAAAAGAAGCAAAATAGAAACACTGAACGGTCCAATCTGAAGAGAAGCAACATCTAGCGACTCGGAAGAACCACGGCGTCGTTGTTGTGTGGGAACTGTGTTGGGCTGCAAAGTGGACATTCAAGTTCAAACCTCCCTCGTGTCCATTTTTTTTCACAAATTTATGAACTGTCCGTCTTGTCACTGATGTGTTTGTTCTCCTTCTGTAGTCTTGGTAATTCTCATACAATACATTGGGTATGGAATATGAGTCATACGGTAAGAACATATTATCGTCGCAAGTTAGTGTGATGAATACTGAGAGCAGGCGAGATGCAGCATACACCCCTCACAGAAATGGAAACAAGAAATAAACGGATGTGGAGGACTTCAAGAAGGAACGCAAGAGGCATGACTTGTGATACTTACGTAGAACGAATAGGAGTTATCCACGTCTGGAGCTCCCATTGTTATATGTAATGCATAAGTTCGTTACAACAGGAAACAGACAAAAATTTGAGTACAGCGAACAGACACGTCAATGACGGGACGGACACTTCATAATTTTGTGAAAAAAAGTTGGGCACATGCGAGATTTGATTCCGGATCTCCCCCGTCATAGTTCGACACCGCGACAACTGACTTCGACGCCACTGTCGTTCATAGTTGCTCTATGCTGCATATATTGATCTTACACCGTTCACTGTTTCTATTTTGCCTCTTTTTTCCACAGTTCAATACACCTTCTTCCTGTTTTCATGCTAGGTCTGTGTTCAGTTTTTGACGGGCTATCCAATGGGCCATCGTCTAACATTCTGCGTGGTCTCTGTTTGTTGTAATTCGTGTCTCCCTACTACTTCCGCGCAACGACGCTCTGAGCGTCTTTTTTAGGGAATTGACTAGTTTTAACCTGGGACCTGTTGCTGGTAAGGAGACGCCAGACCACACATGACGTGTAGAGTTCAAAAGAGTTCAGTGAAACTAGCGATGATATAATCAATTACTTAATGATTTCAGCGTCAGCTCCACTGCACTCCCTGTAAAAGAATCTTAATACTAACTAAATTTAGTAGAAGAGGTTCAAGGCTTTCCTATTTTTAGTTAGCTGGTAAAATAACGTCGAGAAAGTAGTTAAGTTTACCATTGGAATTTTTATTCTACTCACAAAACATTGTTTATAAATTGCACTATTGATAAAAGGAAATATTTTAATACAGGATGATAAAAACCAACTGCATTCAACAAAAATGTGAACGAATATTCCCTGAATGGGTTTCCAAGTTCTACAATGGATCGAAGGATGACCTATGACATATCACATCTATAATTTAGATTTAAGTTAAATTTCATAAAAGGGAAAACTATCAAAATGGTCTACAGTGACCCTCAATTATCTTTAATTACTTATTTTACTTGTCGTAAATTGAAGTGGCTGATGTGGCTTCTCAATAATTACATAACAGAAAAATCGTCGCATTTCAGATTTTAACTTCTAGTAGCAAATGTGAATACCACGAAGTTTAATTGACGATCGACACTAGTATTACGTAAAAAGGGGATGTAGCAGATGAGACTTCTGCAGTTCTGAGTGAAGCCTTATGGGCTTGCATCGCGAACGTTCATTACCTTGTCGTTGGTTAGGCAGCGTCAGGGGGCGGTGGGCAGCGCAGCTCCACACACGTCGCCTTCTCGGAAGCAACTCTTTCTTAACTTCTCCTTACTACAATTTGGTTTAAAAAAAAGGTATCTGGCTGTGTTTTCAACTGACCAATCAGGGTCTCAATGTTAACCTTAAGCTCCGCCTACAAAAATTCTGTCTATCCAATGAGAAACGTTATACTTTTCGTGGTGGTGCAATGTTTTTAACGTTTACAACGTAACAGACACGTGAAAAAGTCTCACGCTAAAACTTTCAGCTGGTGTGGTCCTTTTAGTGTTATCGTAAGATCTATACTGTTCTTCTGGAGGGCTCTATCTTTTAACATGGCCTGGGGGGGGGGGTCCTGGCGGTCGGCTGGCGACGTAGGTGTCCGTCCCTTATCGTAGGGCCTCCTAGCCTACACGACTCTGCTCTCGGCTTCTGTTTTCGTTTCTTCCCTTGGAACTGCGTCTGTTTCATGGTGGGAAGGTATGACATGCATTTAGGCGTTCTTCTGTTAGTCTGTGGTATTCCATTTGCTCACTCGTTGATCGTATTACTTTGGTTAATTTAATGTCAGGATTTATTCGGAGCTATGTGACATACTGCCGGATTTGCTATCATGTCATGGTTTTCATGGAAGGTGTTGGATTTGCCTGACACTTTACAATCGTATCACCTAAATCTGATGGAGTTGCGATGAAGTGTTCCCTACTCAGAAATACTCTGCTAAGGATCAGTTATACATTGTATATATTCGATACAAATGTAACTTAACGCACACAAATAGGCGGAAAGGTCCGTAACTGCTTGATGACGCGACTGCTCTAAAATCTCTGGGAAGAGTTACATGCATTAAATACCTTCCTTTGTGTTGCCATAGGGATGTAGTTACTTTACAATTATTTAAGTTATTTCAGTTATCCGTCTTTGCAGCTACCATACGCATATCGTTTTATTCCTTTGAAACATCGTCCGTGATCTGGAAGGAAACATACGTAGTATATTGAGCCGGCAAGACTGGCCGAGCGGTTCTAGGCGCTACAGTCTGGAACCGCGCGACCGCTACGGTCGCAGGTTCGAATCCTGCCTCGGGCATGGATGTGTGTGATGTCCTTAGATTAGTTAGGTTTAAGTAGTTCTAAGTTCTAGGGGACTGATGACCTAGAAGTTAAGTCCCATAGTGCTCAGAGCCATTTGAGCCATTTGAGTATATTGCAATTTGATTTTTTACGTACATCGTTTCTAATATGAAATAAATTCTGACATCGGCAGCAGTTGCGCATTGAAATAAATGGTGTCTTATGAAACAGCTACAGTTTCGCGTCCATAACATCATATCAGTGCGAATGTGCTCTCTCTCTCTCTCTCCTGAATTCTTGCCGGAATCCAGCGTGATGCTACGATTAGTGAGTGGATAAAGTTACTTAAAATCAGTCTTGATTGCAATTTTTTTTATACATATGACCGGTTTCGGTTCATTCAGAACCATCTTCAGATCTGATATTTCAGTTACAGGAGTAACCCGTCCAAATCCAGCAACTTTCACTCGCAACTGAAATATCAGATCTGAAGATGGTTCTGAATGAACCGAAACCGGCCATATAAATAAAAAAAAAATTGCAATCAAGACGGATTTTAAGTAACTTTATAAAAGCACTGATTGCTGTTATCCCATAAGACATTATGTCTGTTTTTGCAAAATTTGTGAGTGGGATGGACGAGCGGCGCTAGGTAAGTAGTGTGTAACAAGATAGGAATTTGGGTTCGGCGGCAAGTGTGCTACGATAGCGAAAAGGTTAAGGCGACCGTTTGCATAAAATGAGAAATCTGGGTTCGAGTTCCGGAACGCCACAAATTTTCACATGTCATCATTGAATTCCTTTCAATGTCAAGTTGCAGCCAGTGTTAAAATTTATTTTATTTCGTCATCTGTATGTGTGGCTGCGGGATCAAGAACGGTGTCCGTTCTTACGGACACGCCCGAATGAATAGGCACCAGCCATACGTAAAATACATCATTTTCCTCTGATTTCAACTTACGTCTTGAAGGTTTTTCCGGCGCAATTTCACTTTGAATTGTAGTATTACACATTTATTAACGTAAAACACGACTAAATCACCATTGCATTCTCTCATAGGCCCCACTAACTGCCCATTTTGCTAATTAACACACACGCTTCTCGTTCATCCCATCCAGTATTTAAACAAATAATATAAAAATAAAGCGACATAGAAAGCATATGGCAAACCGCAAATACCTTTTTTGTTTTTTAAGTGTAAACTAGAAGTATCAAATAAGTTGGGAGCTCAACACAAAATAAATCGTCATATGATCAGTCAGAAGAACGGAAATAAACGTGTGTTGCAATATTTTGTCGTGTTGTAAGACACGAAACGTGTTCTGCTACAAACCAAAGTGAAATTAGGCCGAAAACGTCAGAATTCCTGACGTGGTGGGTTGGTAGCTGCTTTATTGTTCACTACAATGATCAACTATCAGTACATGCGCTAATAACTGTACCACTGGCTGTTCTTACCTTACGTTACAGTTATGTGTAGATGGTAAAAACATCTGGGAACGATGTTTTCCAGAGTTTCCCATTTTAATTCAGCTGTTCAAGAGAAAAACATTTAGTTATGAATGCGTGGGTTTGCGACTTTTGTTGTTAAATAAACTCTTCTCCACCTATCAGACAAGTGAACTTTTCTAAGGATTTTGGATCGTCAAGTGGATATCATCTCTGATACAGAAAATTTGTCACAAGAACTGCATCACTTACGAAAGGTCTACCGTGGGAATAATAGCAACAACAAGCAAATATCCCAAGAAGTATCAGGATGTATCCGCAAACAGGACAACACTGAGGACGTGAGAGAGAATAAAAATTATATTTCTGCTATTGAGTGGTTCAATTACGCGTGAGACTACTTGCTTCATGAAGAGACATAACATCAAGTCAACTTTCAGCCTAAAATACACAAATTCATCACATTCTGAGAGATAATGTGGGTTACACCCAGGGGTTTACAAATTATCACTTGAGTTCGGGCTCCATTATGTCCGGCAGATAGCGCACTCGTTAAAACAACGCCAGATCGAACCTCAGAGGTGTCTACGACTACGCTATCCAGATTAATCGCCGTTAGCTGAACAGGAATTGGTAAACGAACGTAAAATTGCATTCAACAACTCCTCTGTTATGACGAAAGGCAATGGTTTCCGGGATAGCATAATTAAAGAAGCTACAGGCACCAAAAATCTGACATTACTCACAGTTAAGGCGGCGTTTAGCAGCTAAGCACAGTGTGGAATCCGGTGAGGTTAAAGCGGGCGCGATAGATGCTAAACGAAACCATTGTATTATACAACGGTAGGCTAAGCACCGATGACGTCACAACCAGACGAGGACGGGGCAGCAACCATATGTCAATCAGTTATCACTTGACAACGACAGAGAAGCACTCAGACTCGAGTTTTATTCAAAACATTTATTTATTTATTTCACCTGGTTATCTAATGCCTTTAGGCACTAGCTTACATCGTACCGGGCGGTCTTAGAGAGCGAAAACTGTAATTTTCACGGTGGTGAGTTGTTGTTGTGATCTTCCTGTAGTGAATTTGTGTCACAGAATTTTTTTCTCTGCATTTAAATTCAGTACCTCCTCGGTAATCATCTAGCTGAAACATCTATTCTTCTGTAGTACCGCACTTCAGAAGTTTCTCTTCCTTTCTGGTCAGTAGTTTTTGTCCTCCACAGCACATTTCTGTACGAGGCTGCACTCCAGACAAATGCTTAAGAAAACACTTCCTTAGACTCAAATCTCGTCTTGCTGCTTATGGGATTAGTGTTTGAGGAGACGTGTGTTTGTGTGTTGGAGGAGACGTGAGCTGAGCGTTGGGATGGGTCACAAAGGCGTCCAGCCACACTATACCATAAATTCAGCCAAGTCCATAATATGCCGACCCCACTCCGAAACGGAGTGAGGCCAGGAAAAAAGTAGAAAGGAGAGGACAGTGAACTCAATCTTACTAACGTAATGTTAAGTAATTTTCGCATAACTTGAAAATTATGTCTCTCAAGAGTAATTAGGCGTCGGCAGAAGTGTATGACTGCCGTATCGCAGTAATTTAATCTGGAGAACAAATCGACTTGTCCAGGGAAGGGAGACAAAATTACAAGTAACCAGAACAAAAAATGTTCCTCGCATATCATAAAAAAGGCGAATATGTCCTGGGTAGAGTTATGTATTTATCTCGCAGCTTCAAAATATTTAAATCAAAATTTCTCAACATATTCGAGCTTTTTTAATTGTTGCATTAGTATGCATATCATGTATTGCAATGCAATGTGTCAAGTAAAGTAATGTGATACGGGATGTCAAGTCATATAACATGACACATGCCGTCATGTCAACCAACACAGTATTTGTCATGTCGTACACTGACGCAAGATGTCATTACGGATTATGATGCATGCATCCCCACTATGGGATACTTCCTTTTATAAATGCCCCACATTATCTCACACTTCCTACTGTGGATGCATCCCACTGTTTAGAAACACGTATATTTATGTCTGTTTGTTCTTACATCCTCACCATATATATAATAGGGGGTGGGTCCAAGAGAGCTCACTGCGCTGGAGGCGTAGGGTTAACCCGAAAAAATGCGTAAATATGTCAAGATGTTTTGATTTTGAAACTGCCGGATAAATCTAAAAGCGAGTTCGCTTCTTTCACATCCTTAACTCTGCCCAGGTGGTATTCGCCTTTTTTGTGCTATGTCAGGACCATTTTCCATTGTTTTTTATCTTCCTTAGGGCCAGCAGCATAATATATGTCTGATAACGACATGATTATTTGAACAGATGCACCAAAATAGCTGCTTATAATAACAAATCTTTTTATATGACAGACTGTTCCGGCATTGATCGCCATTGTCAGGTATGTCTGAACTGAGGTGACGTCCACATTAAGTCGTTAGTGAACGGTCTTAAAAAACTGTCACTGTTTTAATAATGCGATAAAAGACGTAATGTATTGAAAATAATAGGTTAATTACGATGTGACAGTAGTTAGACAGAATCTGACGGTAGCGTCATAAGAGTGGAACTGTCGTCTGCTGCCATTGCCCATTAACGGCAAATTACACCGCACTGTCCTAATGGATACGTTCATCGTACGTTTCACATTGATTTCTGAGATAATTTCGTGCAGTCGTGTTTGTTGTTAGCGGTGACAAATCTACACCAACGTCGCTGCTCTCGGTCGTTAAGTGATTGCCGTCGACCGTTGCGTTGTCCGTGGTGAGAGATTACACCTGAAATTTGATATTCTCGGTACGCTCTTCTCACTGGATCTCGGAATATTGAATTCCGTAACTATTTCCGATATCTGATGTGCCATGCGCCTACCTCCAGCAACCATTCTGTTGTCATAGTCTGCAAATTCCCGTCATGCAGCCATTATCACGTCGGAAACCCTTTCACATCAATCAGCTAAATACAAATGACAGTTCCGACAATGTACTTCCCTTTTATACTTTGTGTACTCACTCCTATCGCCAACTGTATATGTGCACATCGCTATTATATGACTTTCGTCGCATCACAGTACTGTAATGTGACGAAAATAAGACAGACGTCAGAATGGGTAAACAAGTATTTAACAAAGAAATTCGCCAAACAGCAGTGCAAAATGAAAAGTTGTTTTATTTTCTCTACCAGCTTCGGCAGTTGAGTATCCCATCACGGGACTCCTTCTGCACTTCTAAAAAATTGTCGATATTGGCACATTGGGGCCATCTGTTTTTGGATGTCGTGATTTCTCAAATTCTCAAGTGCTTCCTTCGAAGACTTGACTGTAGCTCGAAGTTGCAATCAGATTTTCGAAGGAAGCGCGTGAGAATTCATAACATCCAAAAACAGATGGCACCAGTATGACAGTATTGATCATTTTTGCGAGGTGGATAAGGAGCCCGAAGACGGCATAGTGAATTGCAGAATGCCGAAGCTGCTGCTCTTTTAAGTCCTCTGTCTCCTGACTTGTTTGAGGCCGCCCGCCACGAATTTCTCTCCTGTACCAACCTCTGGTAGCGAAAATAAAATAAAATAACTTTGCAATTTGCACGGCTGTTTGGTGGATGTATTTGTTAAATATTTGACTAGCTGCTGTCCCACGTCTACAGTGGGTCAGCAGAGGCCATACAAGTGGTCGCTGGTATGGGCTAAATCAAATTTGGCACCATGTTCCTAGTTCAGCTAGGAATCCAACACCAAGACGCTGCTCCCCAGACTGCGATTCTGCGCGCAGCCTTTTCAGACACGATAAACTAGCCAAGTGAGTGTTCGAGCACTCCTCTTAGCCAGTGGATGAAAATGTAAACAAGGACCTGACGAGAGCTGCAGCGTGGCGCCCGCCTTGGGAACTGTCTGCTCCCCGCCTCTCGCCCCCACCCACTGCCTGTCGTGCCAACAGCAACTGTTACCCCCAGAAAACAAAAGCCGTGCGCGCCATTTTCCGGGCCATTACGGCCGCCGCCGAGCTGTCGGAGCTCGGTGTCGCGTCAAACGCCGTGATGAATGGCCGCGCGTCGTTTATCAAATCACACCCCGCGGCTGCCGCTGCTGCTAGCTGCTCGCTGCCCCGCTCCTCTGTGGCCTTCCGTGCCATTACGCGCGCGAGCCATTCATCGTGAGACGCGGGCTGCCTACCCGACAGGCGCAGCGGAGATCGCAACGCGTCGTTGCGCGGGCAGACACGCAGCACGGAACCGCAAAGTGTTTGGCGGCCATCTATCTCGCAGACGCCTTCCGCAGCACGTGGACCTACCGATATTGTTGTCATTGCCGTGCTTCATCGCCTCCACCAGGGATCACCACTGTTCTTCCGGTACTACGTTAGGCTTCTGATAGAGCTTAAAAATATAAAAACGCGAACTGGGTCGCAAATGAGTAACGATTTTAAAGTCGGGAAACCTAACCATGTTACGCAAATGTTAACTGTCTCCTGATTTGCATTCATTTAACGTACAGGGTGTAACTGGCATAAGTACAGATATTTTTATGTGTAGTAGCCTACCTTAATATTTACGCGCATCAGTGTGTTGGATGATTTCTTGTTGTGTCGAACGGTGTTCTCACAAACACGTCATGAACTTTACGACCCGATATTTTCTGTATGGCCGTATCTGAGTACGAAGTCCTGGCATACTATCCGTTACTATGCATTTTGCATCCATGCATCCATACTTCAACACTTGACTTGTCCGGGAGAAAATAAGCATTATTGGGTTACTTTTGTGAGATTTACTTGGAGGTAATACCCAACCTATATAATTATTAGTCTTATAACGTAAATACTGGTTAATGTTATTCAGTACACCGTCCTCTGTCATCCATAGAAATACCTGCACTTATTCCCAAACGGCGAAATTAAATAAGGGCAAACTTTCAGGTAACATTTCTCACATATAGAGGAATAAAATGTGTTACATGGTATGGGTCCGAAAACGATTTATATCCATATTAGAGTTCATTTTCTACGTCTCTTCATAATCACATTAATCATAGGAAAAACGCAGAAACGGAACGTAACAGCATTACATGAAAAGTTTTCTTACGTGAAGTGTACGTCGTTTTACTCTTGGTTATAACGTACAGTAAGTTATAGTTTTTAGATTCACCACCAATACCTGTTGTTCCAATGGATGAAGGTAAAGTTGACATGTGACTCAATTCACTATTGACAGGGGACGTGCTGTAGTAGCAGTGAGCACGTAGCGCCAACTGTCTAATAGAGTTCATCATGGACTGAGGAAGCACGTACCATGAATTGTTCAGTGTTCATCGCGGAGTTGCTTTCCGGCACAGTTCAATGCGAAGTTAAATGTGAAGTTGGTAGATGCCCATTTAGAGTACGGATTAGCAGACGGTAATGGCCACGGCGCACAGCGTTTGTATCGAGGGAGATTTCCAGGACGACGGTGTCTTCACAGGAGACTGTTTGAAGCAAATTATCGTCGCCTTAGGGAGTGTGGGGCATTTGCGCCTACAATTCGAAACTGGGGGACACCTAGAAGAACGCAGTTGCTTCAACTGTAGGAGGAAATTCTTTGTGCCGTTGATGGCAATCCTAGTGTCGGCACAAGAGAATTAGCTGCAAAAAGTGATGTTGACCCCATGGCTCTCCGCAGAGTGGGACATGAGAAACAGCTGCATCCGTACCAAGTAAAGCGTGCGCAGGCACTGTCAGCAGCTGATTATGCTGCACGGGTGATTTCTGCGACTGGCTCATTCAAAAATGGGTCAACCCTCATTTTGGTGAAGATGTACTGTTCACAAATGGGGCTCCGTTTGACCCCTATTATATTTCATATTTTCAGTCATAACATATAGCCTGTCGAGAATGCATACTTTATTGTGCAATCACGCCATCAACAAAGGTTTTCTGCCAGAGTCTGGAGAAGTGTTTCAGTGACTGTTAGGGCCTCGTGTTCTTCCACCGAGGCTGAACTAAAAAACTTATCATGCTTTGTTACAGAATAATATACATATCCTACTCGAACATATGCCATAATGAGTGCGACAAAACATATACTTAATGCACGATGGAGCTGCTCCTCATTTCGGTAGGGTCCCGTGACAGATGGATGGGCAGAGGTGGACCAGTTTCTTTGCATCCATAGTCTGCGGACGTAAACCCACTAGACTTGTATTTGTGTAGGCGTTTGAAAGCTCTTATACACGGGATCCCAGTGCAAGGTGTACAGAGCCTTCGTGCCCGTATTGTGGAAGGCTGTGAAACACTATGTAATTTTCGAGAACACGTGAGTGCTCAGGGATTCAGTGCGACATCGGATTGATACATGTAAGCTTGCTAACGGTGGACATTTTGAACATTTCACTTAGGAGAGGGTTTCATACTGTAAACATCCGTTGTTCTTCTGTGTGTTTCTCATGATTTGATGTTGAGGAGTTCTAGAAACTGAGCTCTAACGTAGAAATAAAGCGTATCAGACGCATCACCGTAAAATATAGTTCCTTCCTCCACTTGTGAGAAATGTTCCCGGAAAGCTTGGCTTTATGTTTTTGTTGCAACAGTTGTAAAGTGCCTGACAAGATGGTCGAAGACCCAGAAAGGGAAGAGTTAATATCGTCAATACTGACAGGGACTGGGACGGGGATGCCGTCCGAGGTGGTTCTACTTATGTTTTATCGGTGACACATCTAGGGATGTTACTGGCCACGTGAGTGCCTCACCGTCAAGTAGATGGTTCGCAGAGGCACCCCCACCATTTGTGGACGAGCATTGTCCTGCTGGAAATTGGCATCTTCAAACTTATTTTACATCCAAACGGTACATTTCTAAACATAGGTTACCTATCAAAACTTTATCTTCTAATTCCCTTCTTCAGCCCTTAGAAGTCTGTAAAAGGTATGTCATTGACTCGTTCTGTAGGAACTTCAACAGTCTTTCAGTTAACACATGACGTAAAAACGGTAGACACTTAGATAACACGTCCTGAAGCATTGTATGGAAAGGTGCGCACTTTTCTGCAGGTTTCATTTTCGAAAGGTTTCCAGTATAAATGAAAAAAACAGTTATATACCTCAAGTATTCAAATCCATGTTGGTAGATATCCTTGTCACACATTCCTTCTATTCTGCACAGGAGCTCCTCATAGTATTTATATCGTGTTATTGATTCGTACGCTCTTGTCGTTTCATGTTTTATTAATTCTCTAATTTTCTGTTCATAAATTTTCTGGTCAGCATTGTGTAAACTGTGTATTGAGTAGAGTTGTAAAACTAGTGTAGGTGCCATATACTGCTATAAGTAAGCGTGGGCTACGGTAGTTTTTCTAGTACCTTTGGGCAGTTAACATCGTATCTGCTTTACCTCTACATCAGGTCCGTTTCATACTTACCGGACGCGACCTCATAACGATCGCTTTCCTTACGTATACGATCAGTGTCTAACTAGACTCCCCTAGAAACCGAAAGTGATGAACCTCCTAGAATCTGACTGAGGATATACAAGAGATCGAGTAACCCACAGAAAATTTTTATTCTACGTAGTTACCCTTCTGTCCATCACTTAAGAATAAACAGTATTTATAGCAAAACTGAAACTGTCAATGTTTAATTTAGGTTGTATTCGAAAACTGTTCATTTGTAACATGAAACAGAGGGATGTTGTAGTAAAAGTAAAGAAAACAACACGCATTTATCATATAGCATTAGAAAACGCAATTTCCTCAATGAAAATGAAATTTCGTGTGGCTAGGGCCTCCCGTCGGGTAGACCGGTCGCCTGGTGCAAGTCTTTTCACGTGACGACACTTCGGCGACATGCGTGTCGATGGGGATGAGATGATGATGAAGACAACACAAGAGCCAGTCCCTAAACGGAGAAAATCTCCGACCCAGACGAGAATTGAACACAGGCACCTTGGTCTGGTATTTCGCCGCGCTGATCACTCAGATATGGAGGCGGACCTTCCTCAATGAAAAGGTAAGATAAAGAAAAAAGCTGCAAAACAAAAATATATCAGACATCGCCTTCAGCACTTTGTCATACTTACGTAAAACACGTTTCTCTCATCCATTAACAGTTTTGGCATTTACGAATAATAACAGGACACTCCTGTCTTCGATCATGATGAATGATGTTTGTTCATTTGAGCACAACAGTAATAGTTGTGTTTATTTTTTAATGGTAATGCTTGCGGATCGAAAGTATTTGAGGTAGTTACGTAAAAGCGCAGAAGGTATGCAATCAGCTAGTTTTCGTTACTTATAACATGCAATTTATATTCTGTAAACAAAAATCACAATGAACTATCGCTGAGTCATGTGCAGTTCTAATTATGTGCAAAAGAAACAAAAGAAGGTAAATCGTCGGCTTCCATTTTCCATGTTAAACATTCATTTACGCAACCAAAATATCCACAGGTGTACTGCCGGTCTACAGTGTCCAACGGGCACAATATTCCGGCGATCATACATGTCGCCATCATCAGGTGAATTTGATGTTGGGGTGAATGGAGTTTAGATGTGTATGGAAGTCAAGGAGTTTATCCATACCATATGGCCAGATGACGAACGTGTCGTCCACGTAACGGAAAAAGCAAGTAGGTTTCCATTCGGATGACGACTGGGCTTCCTCCTCGAAGTTCTCCATGTACAAATTCGCTACCACCGGTGAGAGTGGGCTACCCATGGCGACTCCATACACCCCAACATCAAATTCACTATGGAGATTGAAACGGAGGGTAAATTACCTTTCCTTGACGTCTTGGTCAAGAGAAGGGCTGACGGCACCATAGGTCATGGGGTGTATCGGAAGACAACGCACACTAATCTGCATTTGCACGCAGACAGCTGCCACCAACCTTCACAGAGGAATGGGGTACTTAAAACTCTAGTACATAGGGTGCGCACTATCCCTGACGCAGAGAGTCTACCCCAGGAATTGGAACATCTGAGAACTTTATTTCGAAAAAATGGGTACTCAGAGTGGAAGATTCAACGTGCTCTCCGCTCTACAGCACAACCTGTGTAGATGGATGAAATCACGAGGGAGGAGGTAGGCACTGCGTTCATTCCATATACAGGCGCACTCTCGGGGAAAGTCGCCCGCATTTTGAAGAAACACCGGGTGGGAACTGTGTTTTGTCCTCCGAATAAAACTCGTGCACTGGTGGGGAACGCGAAACATGACCTCGGTTTGAGGAAGGCCGGCGTGTACCAGATTCCGTGCCAATGTGGCAAGTCGTATATTGGTCAGACGATGCGTACAGTCGAGAATCGATGCCGTGAACACCAGAGGCACACTCGACTGATGTATCCGAACAAGTCGGCGGTCGCTGAACATTGATTGTCGGAAAATCACGCTATGGGGTATGAACGCACGATGATTCAGGTACAGACGTCGAGATACTGGGACAGCGTTGTTAGAGAGGCCATTGAAATTCGCACCAATGACGACCTCATAAACCGTGACTGTGGCTATAATCTTAGCAAGGCTTGGGAACCAGCGATTGGGTTAGTCAAGAGTAAATCGAGCAAACGTATAGTTGTAACGACCACGGCGGACAGAGCCATCACACCGACGTCATCTCAGACGCCGTCGCAATTTGTTCCACCGCGCGACCGTGGTGCGGGGCGCAGCCATAGCGTACGGATCTCCGTGCCGGCACGTTCACAGGAGCTCAGTCCGTCAGTTCACCTGATGATGGCGACATGTATGATCGCCGAAATATTGTGCCCGTTGGACACTGTAGACCGCCAGTACACCCGTGGATATTTTGATTATCAAATACGCCGGGAGAAACTCAAGAACCACATTCATTTACGTTTCTTCTCCTACCAATGCTATCAGTAGTACCGGTAATTCTACCATTTACCACATCATTTACATGGTGTGCCAAAACTACAGAACCGTAGTTTTGGTAGAGCGCAAATCTAGTGCTGACTCACTGCATGATCAAACAGCCTTGGCTTGCATGGTGATAAGGAACCCGATAAGTAAATCAATAACTTAAGAATTTTTACATGGTGAGAAGTATTGAACTATATGAAAAAAATGGAAATTAGTTACAAACTACGGCTTGCACACGCTATATTCAACATGTAAACGTCACTATAGATATTCAGATTTTGGTTATAACATGTCCGATATGCCTCCTATCAATGGTGATGATGTGGCGCAGACGAATGGCGAAATTCTGCATGACCCGCCCAAGTGTCGGAACATCGATGCTGTCTGTGACCTTCTGAATGGCTGTTTTCAGTTCATAAATTGTTTTTGGATTATATCTGTACACCTTGCCTTAATACAGCCCCACAAAATGGAGTCGCATCTGTTCAGATCCGGAGAATAAGGCGGCCAATCGAGCCCACGCCAGTGTCCTCTGGGTACCCCAGGGCCAGAATGGGGTCCCCAAAGTGCCCCTCCAGGACATCAGACTCTCTCAAGCTTCGATGGGGTCGAGCTCCGTCTTGCACGAAGCACTTATTGCCGAAATCAGTGTCACTTTGGATAATGTGGATGCAATCTTTCAAAACCTTCACGTTCCTTTCGCTAGTCACCGTCCCATCAAGGAATATTATTCCGTGCGCTAGTCACCGTCCCATCAAGGAATATTATTCCGTGACTGGACATTGCACACCACACAGTGACCCGCTGAGGATGAAGCTACTTCTGGATCGCGAAATGCGGATTGTCAGTCCCTTAAATGTGCCAGTTTTGCTTCCCGACAAACCCATTCAAAAGAACGTGGGCTTCGTCGCTAAACCAAACCGTAAACACATACTAATTTCCATCATGCATCGTGGCCAGCCGTGCAGTTTGAACGTCCTAACGCAAACGGTCCAGAAGATACGACGGTTTTATTTCATATACTTCAATAACTGTCACCCTGTACTTGACCAAAGTACAGGGTGTTTCAAAAAGAATCACTCGATTTTTAAAGAAACCGTAACTATTATGTTATTTAAGATACATGCATGAATAGCATACTGCTGGCAAGATCAAACCCTCGAGTTTCACATCGTTCCCGCTAGGTAGCAGCAGTGTGTGCCCACTTCAGTTCTAGTAAAAATGGTGTCGGGACAACAGAAAGCGTTTTGTGTTCTACGTTTTGTGCAGTGTGGGTCAGTAATAACTGTTCAGCGTGTCTTTCCTTCTAAGTATACTGTGGATCCTCTTACAGCACAGAGCATTAGATGATGCCATGAACAATTCCGAGAAAGAGGTTGTTTGTGTAAAGGCAAGTCGCCGGGCCGTCCCGGAGCGTCTGACAGAGACGCCGAACGCATCCGCCATAGTTTCTCACTAGGAATCCGCAGAAATCCGTTTGCCGTGTAGCTCGACAACTCAACGTGCCTCCGATGTCCGTCTGGCGTATGACGTTTACACATGAAACCGTACATAATTCAGCTACTACAAGCTCTTCGTGAAGGTGACTAGCAACAACGTGTGGTATTGTGTAATTTCGTTCTTGCCAAGATGGAGGATGACAGTTTTCTTCCAGGCTTAGTGTTTAGTGACGAGACAACATTCCATTTAAATGGAAAGCTGAACCGTCATATTGTGAGGATATAGGGTACGGAACGACCACATGATGTACAACTTGAGAGGGGCTCTCCAAAATTTAATGTGTTTTGTGCAGTTTCCAGGGAAAACGTGGATGGTATATTTTTTCTTTGCCGAGAACACTGTCACAGGAAGCACATATCTCGATATGATTGAGAACTTTCTCCTCCCACAGTTGGGGACTGATTCGAACTATTTCATTTGCCAACAGGATCGGGCATCGCCACACTGGCATCTGGAAACGTGGGAATTTTTGAATCAAAGGAATACTTAAGGGGCGTAGGACGTTAAACGGGCCGTCTTGGAGCAGGAGAGTCACCACAGGACATTTTAATTTCTACTGTCTATAATTTTACAAATAAATTCATAAAACTTTGTCACCATGACCAGGAAGGATTGAGGACTCACACTCATTGCAGTGGAAGTTCAAAAACGAAGCAAAATACCTTTTTTTACATGTGAAATTTCATCATTTTTTCACTTATTACTGACTGCATTTGTCGCTATAGGTACACTTTTCTTCCTAAGTAAGAGAGATTCTTCGATGAATTTTTCATAGCATACAAACAGTAGTTACAGGTGTATGAAACTATAGAATTTCCCAAATCTATTAAAAACTGTGGAAAAATTGAGATAATTAACTATTAAACTTGAGTTTTTTCTAAACATGAAGTTTAAAATGTAACAATTCATTCATTTTTTCATAAATTATATAACTTCTAGAGTTTCATACACCTCTAAGTATGGTTTGTATGCTGTACAAAGTCATCCAAGAATCTTTATTACTTAGGAAGGAAAGTGAACCTATAGCAACAAATGCAGCCAGTAGAAAGTGAAAAAATGATGAAATTTCACATGCAAAAAAAAGTGTTTTATTACGTTTTTGAGCTTCCACTTCTATGAGAACGAATCCTGAATCCTTTCTGCTCATGCTGTTAAAGTTTTATGAATTTATGTGTAAAAGTATAGACAGTGGAAATTAAAATGTCCTGTGGTGCCTCTCCTGTTCCAAGTCGGCCCGTTTGACGTCCTACCTGCTTAACGTTGGTTCGGTCGCGCTGGACGAAATGATTCAGCCTTACATTACTAGTCTCAAAGGTCACCGTACCTGACTCTAAGTGGTTATTTCTTGCGGGGTTTATAAAAGACTCTGTGCATTGGCTTCAACGATGAATGAACTGAGACATCGCGTAACAGCAGCTGTGGAAGCTGTAACTCAGGACATGCTCGCTGGAGTGTGGGAACAATCTGGATACCGCATTGACGTATACCGTGCATCTCAAGGGGGGCAAATTGAACACCTACAAAAATGTATGAAAAAAAAACTTCTTCAGATTCCCGTCCATCAAAAAACCAAATTCATTGCATATGTTTATTAGTTTCAGAAATACACTCCTGGAAATTGAAATAAGAACACCGTGAATTCATTGTCCCAGGAAGGGGAAACTTTACTGACACATTCCTGGGGTCAGATACATCACATGATCACACTGACAGAACCACAGGCACATAGACACAGGCAACAGAGCATGTACAATGTCGGCACTAGTACAGTGTATATCCACCTTTCGCAGCAATGCAGACTGCTATTCTCCCATGGAGACGATCGTAGAGATGCTGGATGTAGTCCTGTGGAACGGCTTGCCATGCCATTTCCACCTGGCGCCTCAGTTGGACCAGCGTTCGTGCTGGACGTGCAGACCGCGTGAGACGACGCTTCATCCAGTCCCAAACATGCTCAATAGGGGACACATCCGGAGATCTTGCTGTACAGGGTAGTTGACGTACACTTTCTAGAGCACGTTGGGTGGCACGGGATACATGCGGACGTGCATTGTCCTGTTGGAACAGCAAGTTCCCTTGCCGGTCTAGGAATGGTAGAACGATGGGTTCGATGACGGTTTGGATGTACCGTGCACTACTCAGTGTCCCCTCGACGATCACCAGTGGTGTACGGCCAGTGTAGGAGATCGCTCCCCACACCATGATGCCGGGTGTTGGCCCTGTGTGCCTCGGTCGTATGCAGTCCTGATTGTGGCGCTCACCTGCACGGCGCCAAACACGCATACGACCATCATTGGCACCAAGGCAGAAGCGACTCTCATCGCTGAAGACGACACGTCTCCATTCGTCCCTCCATTCATGCCTGTCGCGACACCACTGGAGGCGGGCTGCACGATGTTGGGGCGTGAGCGGAAGACGGCCTAACGGTGTGCGGGACCGTAGCCCAGCTTCATGGAGACGGTTGCGAATGGTCCTCGCCGATACCCCAGGAGCAACAGTGTCCCTAATTTGCTGGGAAGTGGCGGTGCGGTCCCCTACGGCACTGCGTAGGATCCTACGGTCTTGGTGTGCATCCGTGCGTCGCTGCGGTCCGGTCCCAGGTCGACGGGCACGTGCACCTTCCGCCGACCACTGGCGACAACATCGATCTACTGTGGAGACCTCACGCCCCACGTGTTGAGCAATTCGGCGGTACGTCCACCCGGCCTCCCGCATGCCCACTATACGCCCTCGCTCAAAGTCCGTCAACTGCACATACGGTTCAAGTCCACGCTGTCGCGGCATGCTACCAGTGTTAAAGACTGCGATGGAGCTCCGTATGCCACGGCAAACTGGCTGACATTGACGGCGGCGGTGCACAAACGCTGCGCAGCTAGCGCCATTCGACGGCCAACACCGCGGTTCCTGGTGTGTCCGCTGTGCCGTGCGTGTGATCATTGCTTGTACAGCCCTCTTGCAGTGTCCGGAGCAAGTATGGTGGGTCTGACACACCGGTGTCAATGTGTTCTTTTTTCCATTTCCAGTAGTGTACGTACGTGCCAAATAGGAGGTTTTTTTTATATACTCTGGAGTACAAAAAAATTGCGTTTGTATGCATTCTAAAAGGAAAAGGAGGGAAGCAACGTTCACAAGCTGCAGCATGACGCAGCATTAAAGTTCCTGGATTTGGACGGGTTACTCCTGTAACTGAAATATCAGATCTGAAGATGGTTCTGAATGAACCGAAACCGGTCATATGAATAAAAAAAATTTGCAATCAAGACGGAATATATGTAACACCATATAATCACTGATTGCCGCCATCCCAACATACATTATGTCTGTTTTTGCAAAAAGGAGGGAAGGTTGTGGAGCTTCTCATGCCACCAAGATTCCGAGGACGAGAAACGCTCCCGTCGGATGCGGACTCAAAAATAATAAAAGGAACACGAGGGAAGGAGTGCCGCCAGGATAAAATAAAAGGCGCTGGGTGCCAGGCGGGAGCAAGCCACCCTGGGGGCGGAGTAGGCGGGGTGCGGGCGAGGCCCCTGAATTTCCGCCGCGAGCGCCCAAGTGGAAACGTGGCCCCGCACCCGGGCCGCGATCCCTTTGTGTGTACACGGGGTGGGCCGCGCCGCTTACCTTTGATACGGGAATTATCGGAGTGGAATGTTATTAGATTACGGAAACTGTGTTAACATTGGATTGAGCATCGCGAGCTCCGCCGCGGCGTGTTGTGTTTCCGCCGAGTGGATTACCGCTCTAATTATTTCCCGCCGCCAACTTGTGAGTAAATATTTAACACCGACGCAGGCTTGCCCGGCCCGCGCGCTCCGGTAACTCTGGCCGGTAAACGCAGCTGCCGCTGCCCTCGCACCACCGCATTGTCTGTAAACAACGGTATGTATTTGACACCTCGCCACCGGCGAAATGATACAAGAGCCGCTGTTTTTCTGTTTTCTTTTTTTGGCTTGGTTCAGAGAGCTAAGAATTTCCGATGGGGAATCTCTAGACTTTAGGTTACATCTGCATATAAAGGGCCAATCCGTACTCAACCGACAGAATTTCGGAAACTGTTCAGTGATATTTTCGGAGTATTTTGGTACAACGAAACCTTTGTCTCCGGTGGCCCGTTGCAGATTCCTGAATAAAACCATCTAAATCGCTTACTATACAGAGGATAGACAAAATGGGATGGTTGTGTTTGACGGTCAACAACGCAAGTAAGGCACGTGTCACGCTCAACTGTGCGTGTTCGGTGCGGACTGGGTATCAGTGCAGGTTGTTCACGAGTAGTGCACACTTCGTATTTACATTCGTAGGCCGAGGTCGACGTGCAATGAAAGACCCAACAGAGTTCCAAAGAGGGCAGATAGCTGGAACCGACTAGCTGGAGCATCAGTAACCAAGACAGCCAACTTATTGAACGTTTCGTGAGCAACTGTTTCAACAGTCGTGACAGCCTACACAAAACATCGTGTAAACGAAATAATGGACGTAAATCAAAATGAATGACAGAGATCGTCGTATCCTAACACGAATTGTGTCAAAACAAAACGCAACTACAGCGGCTAAAGTGACTACAGAGGTCAATAGCCATCTTCGAGACCACTTATCTATCGATAGTGTCCTCCGACAACTCCACAAAACGGGTAATCATGGACGATCTGCTCCATCGAAACCACTAGTGATGACAATCAGCGCAAAGAAGCGTACAACATGGTGTCAGGAGCATAAATCCTGGACGGCTGATCAGTGGAAATACATCATATGGTCCAACGAGTCAACGTTTTCGTTATCGGGAGGGATTTACGTCTGGGAAAGCCGAAAGAAGCCTTCACTCTGATTTCTTGACACCAACGGTTGAGCATTGAGGTGTAAGTGTGAGGGTGTGGACAGCCATACCACGGTATTCTGCCAGTCCCATCATTACTCTCAATAGACGTGTTACAGTCAACGATTATGTGAACATTTTAGGTGATCAGATGCACCACATGATTCAAATGTTGTTGCCATATTTCAGGACGATAATGCACCCTTTCACACAGCCATGACAGTACAATCGTGGTATGAGCAGCATGTAACTGAACTGTTGCGTCTTCCCCGGACTTGAACATACCGAACGCTTGTGGGCGGTATTCGAGTGCAGACTCCGGAGCAGATTTCCGCCTCCCTCGTCACTACAGGAGTTAGAAGAGGTTCTGATCGAAGAGGGACATAGTATTCCAATGGAGACTATACAATCATTATATGCCCGTATTCCAAGAAGAATCGCAGCTGTATTACGGGCAAATGGGGTCGAACCCCTTATTAATAGGAGGAGGATATTAGTGTTTAACGTCCCGTCGACAACGAGGTCATTAGAGACGGAGCGCAAGCTCGTGTTATGGAAGGATGGGGAAGGAAATCGGCCGTGCCCTTTCAAAGGAACCATCCCGGCATTTGCCTGAAGCGATTTAGGGAAATCACGGAAAACCTAAATCAGGATGGCCGGAGACGGGATTGAACCGTCGTCCTCCCGAATGCGAGTCAAGTGTGCTAACCACTGCGCCACCTCGCTCGGTCCTTATTAATAATCCATTCCCAAGTAAGTACAGGTGTTCACATTATTTTGCCTATCCGCTGCATGTCTTTAATTTATAACGTGTTTGCAGTTACTATCATAATCAGATCTGTAATTAACATAAAAGGAATATACAAGTGGCAGTTTTTCTACTATACACGGTGTTCATAATTAAAGTTCAAATTTCAAAAACCTGTAGAAAGAGAACCAGGTTTCAGAATGCTGTCAAATTGGAACAGGGCATTATTAAGGCTGGGGATACGTCATGAAACAAAAAAAAAACAAGGAACTAACGAAAAGCCGGCCGGTGTGGCCGTGCGGTTAAGGGCGCTTCAGTCTGGAACCGCGTGACCGCTACGGTCGCAGGTTCGAATCCTGCCTCGGGCATGGGTGTGTGTGATGTCCTTAGGTCAGTTAGGTTTAATTAGTTCTAAGTTCTAGGCGACTGATGACCTCAGAAGTTAAGTCGCATAGTGCTCAGAGTCATTTGAAACATTTGAACTAACGAAAATTTTACCAATAGATAACGCTGTAAGCGTCTTAACGCAACTGGGGCCAGCTAGAAACGACAGTTGAATCGCACTACCTTGGCTACGGTTTGAGTGCCACATTACACCATCTTTACTGTTCAATATGCATAACTGAACAAGTTCAGCAGCCAAGAATTGTGGCGGTGTTAATTATGTAAGCCCATTCCCCACGACAAGGTCATACCACATCGTATGAGGAAAAAACGGTTTTTAGTGTCTGATGTCAAAACCCGCATAGAAACCGAAATGACATTGGTTTTTAATGGTTCTGGTGCCAAAAACCGCATGAAAGTCCAAATGATATCGATTTATAACTGTCGCGAGACTGGCGAAAGACATGTTGAGTATGCTGTCCACCGTTTCTTGCCACAAACTGGAATCGGGAAGCAGCACGTTGCGTAACAGATCGGACTGTCTCGGGGGTCACGTTCAGCGTGAGTTACGCAATGCGTGAATCCAGTTCAGCAAAGTGCGTAACTGGAGCACTGAACAAAACATATCTCACGACAGCCAGAGGTCACATGAATTAAGATCATATAATGTGAATGGCGAGGTTGTAGCGAAGCGACGGCTGGTAATTGTGGCGTTTCCGAAACGCCAATGCGCCAACCGCTTGACTGGGTGTGCACTGTTCGGAGGGCCGTCTTGCCTAAAAATGATCCTGTCCATACATCCACCCTGTTGAAGGGTTGGAATGACGTTGGTGCCCAATGGAATCTCTTAGTGTTTAACGGTGATAGTACGGGTAAAAAGGACCTGCAAGACTCGTCTCCTCGAAAAAATGCGGCCCTACGATAAACGATTCGTCATTCCCCGCCGTGCAGTAACCTTTGCAGAATGAAGTAATATCGATTGATGTGGGTGCGGATGTTCGGTTGCCAATATTTTGCAATTCTGCAAATCGACATGTCCTTGGAGATGGAAATGGGCTTCGTCTGACCACAGAATGTTCCATGCCAATTCATTGTCCACTTCAATGCTAACGAGGAATTCCAGAGTGAACGTTTGCCTTGTTGACACCTCAATAGGAAAGCAACTGCTGAACATAGGTTACTTTGTACGGATACAATACAGGACGTTTCGTAGGATTTTGTGCTTCACGCTCTCAGGCTTGTCCAACGTTCGGGCAATTCCCCATGCAATGCCTGTTTGTACACAACTGCTCGACCCTCCTGCAGTGCTGAGACCACATCTTCGACCGACGTCGGATCAACTGCTGTCCTCCCTACGTCACATTACACTTCAAAAGAACCTTTCTTTCCCAGTTTTCTGATCATTTTCTCCAGACCCTTAGCAGAAATCCGATCAGTTTCTTTTTTCATACCCTCGAGTCTCTGGTACTTTTGCTTGGCTACTGGCACACAGTACCATTTTTGTAAAAGAGCTTTACCAGTAGCACACGATCCTTCATGTGGACATTCATACTGGGCGTCCCGGATGTAGACTGAGGGAACAACCGTGTGCCATGCCTCTATTAGTGTGCGTATTCTGATATTTACAGCACCATCTACTCGCCATATTCTCGTTAAATTTGTGTTTGTTCATGCTGTTTCTCCATGCGTCAATAATTTGACGTCGTTGTGAGCGGTGGTTCTCTTTATACAGTGTTTTTAAACTGGAACTTTAATTATGGTCACTATGTTCATTATCAAGCTGCAAAATACACTACCGGCCATTAAAATTGCTACACCAAGAAGAAATGCAGATGATAAACGGGTATTCAATGGACAAATATATTATACTAGAACTGACATGTGATTACATTTTCACGCAATTTGGGTGCTTAGATCCTGAGAAATCGGTTCCCAGAACAACCACCTCTGGCCGTAATAACGGCGTTGATACACCTGGGCATTGAGTCAAACAAAGCTTGGATGCCGTGTACAGGTACAGCTGCCGATGTAGCTTCAACACGATACCACAGTTCATCAAGAGTAGTGACTGGCGTATTGTGACGAGCCAGTTGCTCGGCTACCATTGACCAGACGTCTTCAGTTTGTGAGAGATCTGGAGAATGTGCTGGCCAGGGCAGAAGTCGAACATTTTCTGTACCCAGAAAGGCCTGTACAGGACCTGCAAAATGCGGTAGTGCCTTATCCTGCTGAAATGTAGGGTTTCGCAGGGATCGAATGAAGGGTAGAGCCACGGGTCGTAACACATCTGAAATGTAACGTCCACTGTTCAAAGTGCCGTCAATGCAAACAAGAGGTGACCGAGGCGTATAACCAATGCCACCCCATACCACCACGCCGGGTGATACGCCAGTATAGCGATGACGAATACACGCTTCTAATGTGCGCTCAGCGCGATGTCGCCAAACACGGATGCGACCATCATGATGCTGTTAACAGAACCTGGATTCATCCGAAAAAATGACGTTTTTCCATTCGTGCACCCACGTTCGTCGTTAAGTACACAATCGCAGGCGCTCCTGCCTGTGAAGCAGTGTCAAGGGTACCCGCAGCCATGGACTCCGAGCTGATAGTCCATGCTGCTGCAAACGTCGTCGAACTGTTCGTGCAGATGTTTGTTGTCTTGCAAACCGTGCCCATCTGTTAACTCAGGGATCGCGACGTGGCTGCACGATCCGTTACAACCATGCGGATAAGAAGCCTGTCATCTCGATTGCTAGTGATACGAGGCCATTGGGATCCAGCACGGCGTCCCGTATTACCCTTCTGAACCCACCGATTCCTTATTTTGCTAACAGTCATTGTACCTCGACCAATGCGAGCAGCAATGTCGCGATACGATAAACCGCAATCGCGATAGACTACAATCCGACCTTTATCAAAGTCGGAAACGTGATGGTACGCATTTCTCGATCTTACACGAGGCATCACAACAACGTTTCACCAGGCAACGCCGGTCAGCTGCTGTTTGTGTATGAGAAATCGGTTGGAAACTTTCCTCATGTCAGCACGTTGTAGGTGTCGCCACCGGCGCCAACCTTGTGCGGATGCTCTGAAAAGCTAATCATTTGCACATCACAGCATCTTCTTCCTGCCAGTTAAATTTAGCGTCTGTAGCACGTTATCTTCGTGGTGTAGCAATGTTAATGGCCAGTAGTATAAGAAAAATTAAGATGTTAAAAAATTTATAAAGTCCATTCACGAAAACCTAGAGCTCGTAGATCAATATTCGCTGTCAGCATCAACAAGAAATATGCCTAACTGGGGAGTTAACTGTCAACTCCGCTCAAAAAAGGGTATTAGGAGTATAAGTGCATATATTTCTGTCGATGACTGAAGACAGTGTAGTGAAAAGCATTATATGAGGATTTACTTCGTTCGCGGGCTAATAATGATAGCTATTGCCAGTAGTATGCTTTTAGAATGAAAATATGGTCAAAGTAACTATAAAGTATTTATTATCTGTGCAGTTAGCCAATTTCACCTGAGTGTGGTTAGTACCTCAAAGTACACATGGCACCTGTGAGGCATTAATGTATATTTTCCCCTGGCAGCAAGTCAGATATCGAAACGTGGACGCTAAGTGGAATGTTATACTGACGGGTATAGTCCACTTCGTGGAGCAGTTACGACCTTGGAGAAACCATCAGGTATTAAATTATGTGGTGTGTTTGTGGGGAGACTGTTGGACACAGAGAAGAAGTAGCTAACACACTGAAGTGAATACATATTTAGTGCCAATTATAGCACAATATTTGTACCTATACCCGGTACACCCCATACGTTGAGTGGTATCCACTCAGTGGAAACCCGAACGCGTTATCGCCCTGCTTCCGGAATTAGGAGAGACGAGCGTGCCACGGATCAAATCTGCCTCGCAAATTTACAAAGCCGATGAGACGGCCAGTCTGGGTGTGACTTTTAGGCAGTTTCTCACATCCCAATACGTGAATACCAGGATAGTACCCCCACCCCGCCTCAGATGCACGCTACACAAACAATGCGAAAATGTTCTCGCACTCGAACACGATATTTACTCTCGAATCAGGCATATAGGGCAATCAGATACCATGCTAGAAGGAATAGCAGCTTCAGAACAGTCATCCGTTCACCAAATAGCGTTGTCAAATACTGTACAGAGACGAAAAAGGTAAGTAAGAAGTAAAAGAAGAAGAAAGGTACGTAAGCCCTAGCCGAGAGGTAGGGCTAGTGTAGGTGACGTTTAGCTCGTATTTTTCCCTCCCCCTCAGGCCATACTGAAACGACGTTTTGAATAAAAGCAATTAGTAAGCAGTGTGACGGCCTTTTAGCAGAACATGCGCAACACTTGCAGTCTCATTCAGAAGATTTATTTCTTTTATTAATAATCCATGCAGAGTAGCAATGTAGCTATCATTTATTCACTTTGCTGCCCTAATTATCTTTGTTCCTATGAAAATACCTCCACAATACTGAAAAAGTCACTAATATATATAAAGCATAACGTGTACCACAAAACACAGAGTAACACAACAGTCCTCTGAAACAAAAGAACTTTGCCGTCATCATGGCAACAGCTCATAGTTGTTACACTCTTCCACTGCGTTCAGTAACCACACACACAAGGTGCGTCTTTATCAGTAAATCTATCAATACTGATGTGTACCACTGGTACCTTGTAACTAACACTACCGGAAAAAGATGCCCGGGACAGAAACGAGCAAATCTAAGCGCATTATTGTGGGCGAAGAGTAAAGTGGACATTACTGTTATCAACAGAATGAATCGAGAGTAAGTAGAACAAATTTGTTTAAAAAAACTCATACTCCCGACATTTTCACTGCAATTTTCACTGTGTGGTATGATGCAAACATAAATGCGGTTAAGAAATCAAACGAAATGCAGTTACTGTCTACAGAGTCACCGGCGACTGTGACTCACGTAGACCGAATCACTCAGAAAATATCCCTGAAAAATAGCCGATATTTCGTCGATGAGGTTCCTTTTAAAGCTGTATACTCCGTAAGCAACTGTAGGCATGTAGTGTATGTAGTAGACTGCTTCATATTTACAATTTTCTGTCTTTTCGCTTACTGTATTGCGCAAGGGAATGACTCTGTAGCCCCATCTTCCACAGTGTTATTCTCTTTATTCTTGCCCGGGATAAACGACTGCTCACGAACAATTCTGGCACGGTGTTCCTCGTTGAACGTGTCTCTAAATTTAATCAAATACACTTCGCGAGAATAACGTCGTCTTTGTTCCAAGGATTCCCATTTATGTTCCCGGAGCATCTATGTCACATTTTACACACATCACCTCGGTTCCGAGAGTTCCGGAACCTGTACAGAAAATTGGAAAAGAGATTAACATAAACATCATTTCCGCCCTATTTATTGCTCATGAAAACCACACATTGGATGTTGTACCACCATACAGCGAGATCATTAGAGGTGGTAGTCCAGACTTCTGTACACACAGGTACCTCTTGCATAGATGACATGAAATGTCGTGTGACGAGGGCCTCCCGTCGGGTAGACCGCTCGCCTGGTGCAAGTCTTTCGATGTGACGCCACTTCGGCGACTTGCGCTTCGATGGGGATGAAATGATGATGATTAGGACAACACAACACCCAGTCCCTGAGCGGAGAGAATCAACGACCCAGCCGGGAATCGAACCCGGGCCCTTTGGATTGACAGTCTGTCGCGCTGACCACTCAGCTACCGGGGGCGGACTCTTGCATAGATGTATGCCTATATTCGTCGTGGCATACCATCCACAAGTTCATCAAGGCACTTTTGGTCCAGATTGTCCTATTCCTCAACATCGATTCGGCGTAGATCCCTCAAAGTGGTTGGCGGGTAACGTCGTCCAGAAACAGCTCTTTTCAATCTATCCCAGGCATGTTCGGTAGGGTACATGTCTGGAGAACATGCTGGCCACTCTAGTCGAGCGATATCGTTATCCTGAAGGAAGTCATTCACAAGATGAGCACGATGGAGGCGCGAATTGTCGTCTTTGTAGACAAATACCTCCCCAGTATGCTGCCGATATGATAGCACTAACGGCCGGAGGGTGGTATTCAACTATCGCACAGCCGTTACGGCACCTTCATGACCACCAGCGGCGTACGTCGGCAGCTCATAATGCCACCCCAAAACAACAGGGAACCTCAACCTTGCCGCACTCGCTGGTCAGCGTGTCAAAGGCGTTCAGCCTGACCGGGTTGCCCCCAAACACGACTCTAACGATTGTCTGGTTGAAGGCACATGCGACACTCATCGGTTAAGAGAACATGATGCCAATCCTCAGCGGTCCACTCGGCATGTTGTTGGGCCCATCTGTACCGCGCTGCATGGTGTCATAGTTGCAAAGATGGACTACGCCATGGACGTCGGGAGTGAAATTGTCCATCATGCACCCTATTGTGCATAGTTTGAGTCGTAACACGACGTCCTGTGGCTGCACGAAAAGCATTATCCAACACTTTGGCGCTGCTGTCAGGGTTCCTTCGAGCCATAATCCGTAGATAGTGGTCACCTATTATAGTAGTGGCCCTTAGGCGGCCTAAGCGAGGCATGTCATCGACATTTCCTGTCTCTCTGTATCTCCTCCATGTCCTAACAACATCGCTTTGGTTCACTCCGAGACGCCTGGATACTTCCCTTGTTGAGAGCCCTTCCTGGCACAAAGTAACAATGCGGACGAGATCGAACCGCGGTATTGATTGTCTAGGCATGGTTGAACTACAGACAACAAGAGCCATGTACCTCTTTCCTGGTGGAATGACTGGAAATGATCGGCTGTCGGTCCCCCTCCGTCTAATAGGAGCTGCTCATGCATGGTTGTCTACATCTTTGGACGGATTTAGTGATATCTCTGAACAGTCAAATGGACTGTGTCTGTGATACAGTATCCACAGTCAAAGTCTATTATCAGGAGTTCTGGGAACTGGGGTGATGCAAAACTTTTTTGTAGTGTTTATATAGGTTTTGTTGTTGTTGTGGTCTTCAGTCCCGAGACCGCTACTCTCTCCTGTGCAAGCTTCTTCATCTCCCAGTACCTACCACAACCTACATCCTTCTGAATCTGCTTAGTGTATTCATCTCTTGGTCTCCCTCTCCGATTTTTACCCTCCACGCTGCCCTCCAATACTAAATTTGTGATCCCTTGATGCCTCAAAACATGTCCTACCAACCGATTCCTTCTTCTAGTCAAGTTGTGCCACATACTTCTCTTCTCCCCAATCCCATTCAATACTTCCTGATTAGTTATGTCATCTACCCATCTAATCTTCAGCATTCTTCTGTAGCACCACATTTCAAAAGCTCCTATTCTCTTCTTGTTCAAACTATTTATCGTCCACGTTTCACTTCCATACATGGCTACACTCCATACAAATACTTTCAGAAATGACTTCCTGACACTTCAATCTATACTCGATGTTAACAAATTTCTCTTCTTCAGAAACTCTTTCCTTGCCATTGCCAGTATACGTTTTATATCCTCTCTACTTCGACGTCATCAGTTATTTTGCTCCCCAAATAGCAAAACTCCTTTACTACTTAAATATCTCATTTCTTAATCCAATTCCCTCAGCGTCACCCGACTCAATTCAGCTACATTCCATTATCCTCGTTTTGCTATTGTTGATGTTCATCTTATATCCTCCTTTCAAGACACTATCCATTCCGTTCAACTGCTCTTCCAAGTCCTTTGCTGTCTCTGACAGAATTACAATGTCATCGGCGAACCTCAAAGTTTTTACTTCTTCTCCATGTATTTTAATACCTACTCCGAATTTTTCTTTTGTTTCCTTCACTGCTTGCTCAATATACAGATTGAATAACATCGGAGAGAGGCTACAACCCTGTCTCACTCCCTTCCCAACCACTGCTTCCCTTTCATGTCCCTCGACTCTTATAACTGCCATCTGGTTTCTGTACAAATTGTAAATAGCCTTTCGCTCCCTGTATTTTACCCCTGCCACCTTCAGAATTTGAAAGAGAGTATTCCAGTCAACATTCTCAAAAGCTTTCTCTAAGTCTACAAATGCTAGAAACGTAGGTTTGAACTTCCTTAATCTAGCTTCTAAGATGAGTCGTAGGGTCAGTATTGCCTCACGTGTTCCAACATTTCTACGGAATCCAAACTGATCTTCCCCGAGATCGGCTTCTACCAGTTTTTCCATTCGTCTGTAAAGAATTCGCGTTAGTATTTTGCAGCTGTGACTTATTAAACTGATAGTTCGGTAATTTTCACATCTGTTAACACCTGCTTTCTTTGGGATTGGAATTATTATATTCTTCTTGAAGTCTGAGGGTATTTCGCCTGTCTCATACATATTGCTCACCAGATAGTAGAGTTTTGTCAGGACTGGCTCTCCCAAGGCTGTCAGTAGTTCTAATGGAATGTTGTCTACTCCGGGTGCCGTGTTTCGACTCAGGTCTTTCAGTGCTCTGTCAGACTCTTCACGCAGTATCGTATCTCCCATTTCATCTTCATCTACAACCTCTTCCATTTCCATAATATAGTCCTCAAGTACATCGCCCTTGTATAGACCCTCTATATACTCCTTCCACCTCTCTGCTTTCCCTTCTTTACTTAGAACTGGGTTTCAATCTGTGTTTCTCTTAACTCCAAAGGTCTCTTTAGTTTTCCTGTAGGCAGTATCTATCTTACCCCTAGTGATATAAGCCTCTACATCCTTACATTTGTCCTCTAGCCATCCCTGCTTAGCCATTTTGCACTTCATGTCGATCTCATTTTTGAGACGTTTGTATTCCTTTTTGCCTGCTTCATTTTTATATTTTCTCCATTCATCAATTAAATTCAATATATCTTCTGTTACCCAAGGATCTCTACTAGCCCTCGTCTTTTTACCTACTTGATCCTCTGCTGCCTTCAATACTTCATCCCTCAGAGTTACTCAATCTTCTTCTACTGTATTTCTTTCCCCCATTCCTGTCAATTGTTCCCTTATGCTCTCCCTGAAACTCTGTACAACCTCTGGTTCTTTCAGTTTATCCAGGTCCAATCTTCTTAAATTCCCACCTTTTTGCAGTTTCTTGAGTTTTAATCTACCAATAGATTGTGGTCAGAGTCCACATCTGCCCCAGGAATGTCTTACATTTTAAAACCTGGTTCCTAAATCTCTGCCTTGCCATTATATAATATATCTGAAACCTGTCAGTATCTCCAGGCTTCTTCCATGTATACAGCCTTCTTTTAAGATTCTTGAACCAAGTGTTAGCTGTGATTAAGTTGTGCTCTGTGCAAAATTCTACCAGGTGGTTTCCTCTTTCATTTCTCAGCCCCAATCCATATTCACCTACTACGTTTCCTTCACTCCCTTTTCCTACTACCGAATTCCAGTCACCCATGACTATTAAATTTTCGTCTCCCTTCACAATCTGAATAATTTCTTTTATTTCATCATACATTTCTTCAATTTCTTCGTCATCTGCAGAGCTAGTTGGCATATAAACTTGTACTACTGTAGTAGGCGTAGGCTTCGTATCTATCTTGGTCACAATAATGCGTTCACTATGCTGTTTGTAGTAGCTTACCCGCATTCCTATTTTCCTATTCATTATTAAACCTACTCCTACATTATCCCTATTTGATTTTGTATTTATAACCCTGTAGTCACCTGACTAGAAGTTTTGTTCCTCCTGCCACCGAAGTTCACTAATTCCCACTATATCTAACTTCAACCTATCTGTTTCCCTCTTTAAATTTTCTAACCTACCTGCCCGATTAAGGGAGCTGACATTCCACGCTCCGATCCGTAGAACGCCAGTTTTCTTTCTCCTGATAACGACATCCTCTTGAGTAGTCCCCGCCCGGAGATCCAAATGGGTGACTATTATACCTCCGGAATATTTTACCCAAGAGGACGCCATCATCATTTAACCATACAGTAAAGCTGCATGCCCTCGGGAAAAACTACGGCTGTAGTTTCCCCTTGCTTTCAGCCGTCCGCAGTACCAGCACAGCAAGGCTGTTTTGGTTAGTGTTACAAGGCCAGATCAGTCAATCATCCAGACTGTTGCCCTTGCTACTACTGGAAAGGCTGCTGCCCCTCTTCAGGAACAACACTTTGTCTGGCCTCTCAACAGATACCCCTCCGTTGTGGTTGCACCCATGGTGCGGCTATCTGTTTCGCTGAGGCACGCAAGCCTCCCCACCAACGGCAAGGTCCCTGGTTCATGGGGGGGGGGGGGGGGTTATATAGGTTATACGGATATATTTTGATCTTAGCAGCAATTCTTTGAATTAGGTCGACGCCCACTCGGTAAAGACTTCAGATGCTGTAGCAGTGCTCAAGAATTGGTCGCACAAGCGTCTTGTATCCGGCTGCCTTCACAGAAATTACGTCTTCCCTTCACCTTCCCTAATACTGATATCTCGTCATCCTTCAACACCGTATCGTTTTTCAGTTGTTGTCTTTAGTTCGAAGGCTGATTTAATGCAGCTCTCCATGCTACTGCATCCTGTGAAAGCCCCCTCATCTCTGAATAACTACTGTAACTTGCGTCCTTCTGAATCTGCTTTCTGTATTCATTTCTTGATCCCCCTCTACGGTTTTTACTCCCCACACTTTCCTCCAGTACTACATTGGTAATCCATTGATGTGCCAGAATGTTTCCTATGACCCGATCCCTTCTTTTAGTCAAGCTGTGCCGCAAATTTCTTTTCTCTCCAATCCTGTTCGGTACCTCCTCATTATTTACATGATCTACCCATCTAATCTTGATCATTCTTCTGTAGCGCCACATTTCAAAAGCTTCCACTCTCTTTTCATGTAAACTATCTATTGTCCATGTTTCACTTCCATACATGGTTACACTTCGTAGAAATACTTTCAGAAACGACTTCCTGACACTTAAATCTAACAAATTTCTCTTCTTCAGAAATGCTTTTCTTGCCACTGTCAGTCTACTTTTATATCTCTCTCCTTCGGTCAGCATCAGTTATTTTGGTGCCCAAACAGAAAAAATAGCAAAACTCATCTATTACTTTAAGCAACTTCTTTCCTAATCTGATTGCTTCAGCATCACTTAATTTATTTCGACTGCATTCCATTATCCTTGTTTGCTTTTGTTGATGTTCTTTTCAAGACACCCTCCGTTCCAATGAACTACTCTTCCATGTTCTATGCTTTCTCTAACAGAATTACAATGTCATCGGCTTTTTGTTTGCTCTTCCTGAACTTTAATTCCTACTCCATATGTTTGTTTTGGTTTTTTGCTTCTTACTCACTGTACAGATTAAATAACGTGGACGATAGACTACAACCAAGCGTCCCTCCCCTTCAACCAATAATTTCCTTTTATACCATCGACTTATTAATGCTGTCTGGTTTCTATGCAAGTTATAGATAGCCTATCGCTCCATGTATTTTACCCTTGCGACTTTCGGAATTGCCAAGAGAGTTTTCCTGTCAACAGAAGCTTTCCTTAAGTGTAAAACTCCTAGAATCTCAAATTTGCTTTTCCTTCACCTATCTTCTGAGATAAGTGGTAGATTCATTGTTGCCTCCTCTGTTCCTTCTCGGGAATCGAAGCTGATCTTCTTCGCGTTGTCTTCCACCAGCTTTTTCAGTCTCCTGTAAAAAATTCGTGTTAGTATTTTGAAATCAGGCCTTACTAAGTGATAGTTCGGTAATATTCACATTAGTCTGCACCTGTTTTGTTTGGTAGTCTGAATATTATGTCTAAATACTTGTCAACGGTGTTTCACAATGTTTTCACGATTTCAAATTTGAATAACACACAAACTAAATGCGAAACGAAGTCCAACATTTTTCACAAGATACAACGTTTATTCAAGTTTACTTATGAAATAGTACATCGAAAAAATGACGACCATTTGCGTTTACTCAGTACTCGAGGCGTTTCACTCAGTTTTTTAATTCGTAACTGATGGATGAATTCTGGAAATTTCATTCTTAATCCGATTTCGCAGCTAGCAAGCTTCTCGTCCGGTCATCCGAGTTGCTACTCACACGTTCGATGTTCTCGGGACGTTTGTCTCTTTTTCCGAGGGCCTGTCGACATTCGATTGGATGCTCTGGCAGCTGCACGGAAATTTCTGAACTGAACTCCGCCCGAACAGGGCATGAAGGCCCGATTCAATATTGTTTCAGGAGCAGGAATTGGACATCATGGCTGAATCTTCAAATACTTAAGAAAGGCACGTTACATGTACACGAGAGTTTCGCCGTAGCGAAAAATGCGCTCCACAGTGAACGCGCGATGTTGCGTCGACTAGTGCGACATGATTATTGACCAGTACATGGGATGAAACTTGACACTCCCCACTACTAATTGGCAGCACAAATATCGCTGCATCATGTTGCTAGCACGTGTTATTAAAATTTGAAATAGTCGAAACTTTGTGAAACGTTCTGTACGACGTGACGTTCACCACTAACTTTACAATATACGCAGGAGTGCAAAACCTTAAGGACGAAATGAACTTTTGCATGACATGACATTGCCAAATGAAATAGCTAGATGAAACTTGGACCATACGTGGAAATAAATGAAGTGTTACAGTGCAGTACAGAAGGTATCTGTAAGAAACAGGCAATGAGACGAACAGAAATGACGCTTTTATTCAAAGGCATTAATTGCATTGAAGACACCGCGTTTCATGATGGTCCCCTTGACGTTACGAAAGACGGGACATGGTTCTTAATAGGATGCGTGATCACCACGGACGGCAGGCCGGCCTGCGTGGCCGAGCGGTTCTAGGCGCTACAGTCTGGAACCGCGCTACCGCTACGGTCGCAGGTACGAATCCTGCCTTGGGCATGGATGTGTGTGATGTCCTTAGGTTTGTTAGGTTTAAGTACTTCTAAGTTCCAGGGGACTGATGACCTCAGAAGTTAAGTCCCATAGTGCTCAGGGCCATTTGAACCACTTTTTTTCTGCAAAGTGAAACAAAGACTGCTCTGAGCGCATTCGCGCCAAAACGGTTACAAGTAAGTCAAAGATTATGACAGTCTCACAGAAATGAACACACACAAGAACCATATCACTGCAATATATCGATACATCGGAGTACCTATACATTAATAAAACCAAATGTGAATATTGTCACAAAAATATATCTGTTACTTCGCAGAAAAGTAGTACGATATTACTGGTACGATATTACTCGTATATGTGCCCATTCGCGTCAAAATGGTGACAAGTAAGTCAAAGATTATGACAGTCTCACAGAAATGAATACACACAAGAACCATATCAGTGTAATATATCGATACATCGGAGTATCTATACATTAATAAAACCCAATGTGAACACTGTCACAAAAATATGTCTGTTACTTCGCAAAAATGGAGTACGATATTACTGGTATCGAGAACTGGGGTTGGAGTGCCGTAATGGTCACGTAAATAAAGAACCATTACAAGGGCCTGTAAGAACCCTCATCGAATTGCACCAAAACGCACAACATGCCGTGGACAGCGTGTCGCAGGATGCCTTTCAGCAACTTCAAGATCGTCTGAATGCGAGAATACAGGCCTGCATTGCCACCAAATGGGGCTCCAGTGTGTGTATTGATGCGACTTTTTGGCTACTCTCTACTCTGACAAGTGAGTTGCATTTGGTTTGAGTTTATTACCAACTGCTCCTACAGTAGTGAGCTGCCTGTCACCTCATTTGACAGTCAAACGACATTGTGCTTGAATACGTTGCAGTTCTTTCCGACAGTGTACTATGGTTGTGCGACACCGATATTAGGGACGCCTTAACAAATTGCATACCTTACACAGATGTGTGGGAAATAGCTTACAATTTTTAATTGTGATGTACGCATCTGAGGGCAATAAATTTTTATGTACGTATAATTCTGATTTCCTTCTTAATTCTACTTGAAGCTACTGCGATTTGTGATGTTGTTTTTACCACCAGGAAGCTTTATAATGCTCAGGAGGGCGAAATTAGCTAATCACTAGGTGATGAAATGGTTATTTCCTAAAAAAAACAGCCCTTGGAGGAAAATGATTTCCGTCAAAAAATTCACGGCGGCCGAACAGGAAAAGTAGTGTGTCATTCTGAATGTGTCATTCTTCAGTAATCCCAAGTGTGTACAAAGCAACCCAGCTCTTTTATAACGCAGGTGTCCCCGCAGAAGCTCAGCATAAGGATGTTGTGTCACACTGTTTTTAAGTACCATTCCTATTTCGGCCCTAGCTAATATATTCACTGGCTGCAGAGAGACCATCAACGAGAAGGAAGCAGCGTTTTTCGTTTTGTTCGAATCCGCAGAAGTTGTGAACGCCACTCGCTCGTAACTCTGCTGTTTGCCGCTGTTTCCAGAAAAAGGTCGTAAACACCCGAGTTTTGAAGCACTGCTAGGGGCCCGCGCTAAACACAACAGATATTCCTAGAAATGTCTGTTCTCGGAAACGTTCAATAATTACTAAGCAGAGACGCAGAAACCAGACATAAAACTGAAGAAGGGGCGTGCTGTCAACCGCAAGCTAACTAGGCTGAGATTACTCATCTTCCGCAGAGAGCACGTAATTTCCAAGCTACTGGAAAGCATAGCTATACGTTAAATACTCGAAACCAAACACCAAGAATAAGAAAAGGCAGAATTTGCAGCTTGATGGGAACACTGTAGTAACTTGAAAATAATGTGGATGAACAATTTCGCTTGAATCAGCAGCTGGAAATCTAGTGACAGGAACTGCTTTTTACTCTTCAGGGAAGATCAACAAGGCGTCCCCAGTCCGTCGCTGTTCCGTTAAAACAGAGCTGTGTAGGATAATTGAAGAAGACGTGTGGAACCGAATGCCAGGTTGATACGTATATCTTTCAGAAGAATTTCAAATATTAGCTGGCGAACTTGCGTTAGTCTGCTCTAAATAAATGGTTCAAATGGTTCTAAACACTATGGGACTTAACATCTGAGCTTATCAGTACCCTGGACGTAGAACTACTTAAACCTAACTAACCTAAGGACATCACTCACATCCATGCCCGAGGCAGGATTCGAACCTGCGACCGTAGCAGCAGCGCGGTTCCGGACTGAAGCGACTCCAATCGCTCGGCCACAGCGGCCGGCTAGTCTGCTCTGACATTCATCTATGATAAAACTAAGGCCATGATAAATGAATGGACACTGGAGGGATACACATACGTTGGAAGTACAGAACCACAAAGGATCACAGAATATCTGTCTGTGGGTCAGCTTACAAATATGAAAACTGACTTAAAGTCAGAAATACACTCTAAGACAAAAAAGGGAAAGGAAACGGTGCACCACGGACGAATTATCCAAGTGGGACGGAAATCGCTAGATGTGTCGTACGTGTACAGACAACAAGTAACGCGCTGGTCCACCTCTGGCCCTTATGCAAGCACATATTCAGTTTGGAATCTTCATAGTTGACGCATATCGCACGGAATTCTGTCCAACTGGCACGTTAGATCATCAAAATCGTCAGCTGGTTGGAAGGCCCTGCCCATGATGCCCTAAACATTCTCAACTAGGGAGACTTCCGGTGACGTTGTCAGCCAAGGTAGGTTTTCCGTGAAGGGCAACAAAACGGGACGTAGAATACTGTCGGCGCACCGCTGTCCTGTAAAGGTGCCGGGGATGACAACTAATGGGGTGCTGTTATGAAAACAAGTGGCACGTCAAACCGTCACCCCTGACTGTCCGACCGTACGGCAGGCGATAGCCACGCTGATATCCCACCACTGTCACGGGGCTTCTGGGAACGTCTCTGATGGCCACTGAGTCCAGGAATCTCATTGACTGGTGTAGAGTTGTCTTCAGTGATGAGTCTCACCTCGAACTGATCCACGATGACCAGCGTAGACGTGTTTGGAGATGCCCCTGCAAGCCGTGGGATACCAACCCGACTGTCGCCACCTGCAAAGCCTGACAACCAGGATAGTCTGAGGGGCATTTCACTTCATAGCAGGACACCTTTCCCGTCATCCAAAGAACCCTTTCGGCACACCGGAGCGTTGTTGATATTCTATGTCCCGTTTTGTTGCCCTTCACGGTAAGCCATCCTGGGCTTACATTTCAGCAAGATAACAGACGTCCGCACGCGACAGGAGTTTCTACCGCTTGTCTTCGAGCTTCCGAAGTGGTATTTTGGCCAGAAAGGTCACCGGCTCTGTCACTAATTGAGAACGTGTGGAGCATTAGGGGCAGGGTTTTTCAAACGGATCAGTATTTCGGCGATCCAACGTGCAAGCAGGACAGAATTTGGAACGAAATTCCTCAATCAATGCCAAGTTGAATACCTGCTTGCATAAGGAACAGAGGTGGACCAACGCGTTATTGACCTGCTCACTTCGTAAAGCTCTTTCTCTTGAATAAATCAGCCAGCCCCTGTGGCCGAGTGGTTCTAGGCGCTTCAGTCCGGAACCGCGTTGCTGCTACGGTCTCAGGTTCGAATCCTGCCTCGGTCATGGATGTGTGTAATGTCCTTAGGTTAGTTAGGTTTAAGTAGTTCCAAGTCTAGGGGACTGATGACGTCAGATGTTAAGCCCCATAGTGCTTAGAGCCATTTGAACCATTTTGAATAAATCATCCATTTGTTTGTCTGTACGTCTACTGATTTACGTACCATACGGATAATTACTTCATGATTCGTCGTACTTTATGTATTAAAGTGTATATCGACTTATTAAATTTGGCTTGTAGCCTTATGGAAGATATTCTTCACTTTTCAAGTCTAAGATGTCGGCTGAGCTGAAGTTTTGACCAACTTATCCTACCAGTAACAACGTACGGCTGTGGGATATGCACACTAACTGAATTCATTGTTAGAAAATTCGTAATAGCTCAAAGAGAAGTGGAAAGATCACTGCTGAGTTACAGAAAGAAACACACATAACAGCGACAAAATGGGAAGACTAAATCCCTTGAAACGGCATTGGGCTGGTCGTGTTGCTCAAAGAAAGGATGGTAAATGGTTAAACACAGACTCGATTGGAACCCAATTTACCAAAAATGACCTAGGGGAAGACCAGCGGACAGATGGAATAAAGACTTAAGAAAGACAGTTGGATTCAATCGGCAACAGGAAGCTGAAGATCGCCAGAAACCATGTCAAGTTATTCATTCCATCTAAGGCATCAAATCTATAACAAGTTCACGAGAAAGCATATTTCCTAATATTGAAGTAAAGCTATTAATTAATATGATCCCATTGCATCCTAGAGTTTATGGGCGTCTTAAACTATATAAATTAAAATACAGTCGAATCATCATTCAGTACTCCATGTCACAAATTGTCTAGTAAATTGGAGAGCTTAATTAATAGCAATACTAAATTCAAACCAAAGCATAGAGTTTGAAACTCAATGGAACTTGTAAATAAGATTAAAGATCTATCTCACATTGTACTACATTAGTATACTTTGATGTCTATAGCTTGTTTTCCAAAATGCCAGTAGGGGAATATTTTGATCTTCTGACAGACTTAATCTACGAGTCTAATGTCGACCCTGTGGAACTGAATGATTTGAGGCTGTCCACTGAGAAATGCTGACCACAAAAGTATTTCCAGTTCCAGGTAATTCTATGTAAATAGTATGATGGCTAAGTAATGGGATTTTTTTCCTTGATCCACTTTTGGCTGAAATTATCGTGGGCCAGTTTGGACAATATCTTGTGAATAACGAATCTTTGAGTGCAAGTATTAAAAACTGATTCCGAAATGTAGGTGACGTATTGTGTACGTGGATAGGTACTACAATACAGCTCAACATATTTTCTTCATAATTTAGACAGTCAACATTAAAATATTCAGTTCATAATTGAGACTGGCAACAAATCCGCAAATTTACTAGGTCTAACCACTGATATTACATTGTTTCAAAATTTAAAGAAAAACTGCAGCTACAGACACAATAATACCTGCTTCCTCATAAACAATCAGTAACAAACCAAGATGCAGCTTACCACTCACTGATGCACCGCGTCAACTCTGTTCCCCTGTCCAAGGAATATTTCAAAGCCGAATTCGATGCAATAAACTTTACTGCCCAATCCAGTGGCTACGATCCTGTCGCGATCGACAACAGCTCGCAGAGGAAACAAAATCTGAAAATTATACCACGCTCCCCCCCCCCCCCCTCCCCGCCACGGCCCTTTATTCTCCCTCCGTTGCTTCTTACATTGTCTGCAGTAAGTGGTGTACAATACCACGTCTAGGACATGTGCCACAGGTACAGGAGGATCACTGAAATAATGCAGCTATAGGATATCCTGCTACGTGAAGAACATCACAGCCCAATGTGGCTTCAGCAGCAAAGATAATACCAAGTTACCATCCAAGGGTTGGATTTACAAAATTACTTGTCCTAATTGTGATAAGTTTTGTTTTGGTCAGTCAGCAGAGACGTAACAACTAGGCTGGCTCAACTTGAGCGCAATTGGACGCTGCGGAATTAGGACTCCACATCTGCTGAGTATGTACTGAGTGAGGGCAGCCACAGTTCAATGTCCTTCATCCAGCAAATAAAGGCCAAAACTCATCCTACTGGAAGCACTCAAAATCAACAAACATCTGGCTCACAGTCATTATTTAATATCAAAATGGTCAAACACAGCTTAATACTTTTCCTCTTCCAAAATAAGATTGTAAACTAAGGTTAAGTAATGTTTTCGGTTTTCCATTACTTCCCGCACTGACAGTTTCTTTCTGTAACTCCGTATCCTGTATTTATTTATTTTAATTTGATTGGCTGTGATCTCCATATGGTCTGTTATTACAACTGTCAGTTCTGTTTTTTGCATAATTCCTCTCTTTTCTGAAGAAGAGAATTTTGTCAACATCGAACACAGACTTCAGTGTTAGGAACTCTTTTCTGAAGATATTTCTCTGGAATGTAGCTATGTACGGAAGTGAAACACGGACAATCAACAGTAAACACAACAGGAGAATAGAAACTTTTGAAATGTGGTGCTACGGAAGAATGCTCAAGATTAGGTGACTAGATCACATAACTAATGAGGTATTGAATAGTATTGGGAAGATAAAAAATTTGTGGCATAGCTTGACTAAAAGAAGGGATCGGCTGACTGGACGCATTCTGACACCTCAAGGGATACCATATCAGTTCTTGAGGGAAGTGTGGGGAGTAAGAATCGTAGAGGGAGACCAAGAAATGAATACAGTAAGGAGACTCAGAAGCATGCAGTTTGCAGTAAGTATTCGGAGATGAAGGGGTTTGCTCAGGGTAGAGTAGCATGTAGAGCTGCACAAACCAGTCTTAGGACTGAAGACAACACACAACAACGCACAATGAAATTTGCACTCTGCAGCGGAGTGTGTGCTGATATGAAACTTCGTGGCATTTTAAAACTGTGTGCCGAAGCGAGGCTCCAACTCGGGATCTTTTACTTTCGCGGGAAAGGATTCTACGGACTGAGCCAACCAAGCATGACTTACGACCCATCCTCACACATAGGAAGCCAGGTACTGGCGGAAGTGAAGTGGTGTGGAGCGGAGCGTTTGTGAGTCACGTTTGGGTAGCTCAGTCGGTAGAGCCCTAGCCCACGAAAGACAAATGTCCCGAACTCGAGTCTACGTCCAGCACAAAGCTTTAATTTGTAAGGAAGTTTCAACAACAGCGCATATGTAATACCTCTCCAAGTTTTCTTTAGTAGTCTTGTCAACTACTAATTTTGTTTCATTGGGAGTCTTAATTTAATGTCAATTCATGAACTTCCAGCATGCTGGAGTAGCTGTGGGTCAGCAACTTCTGTCAACAAGTACAACGAAAAACCGGTCCAAAGTTGCAAATTTAACTTTTTTATTTATCTGTATTTGTCTGTATGCGCTGTAACTGTTTGTTACACATTCTTGGTATGGTTTCCACATCTTCGGAAATACCATTAATGGCTATGTCACGATGATATGAAAAGGCGTCTCGGCCCGAAACAAGTGATCGAGTGATTTAAAAGAAGGGAGATTTTCAGCTTTGGTTTGGTTTTTCGGTGTACTTAATGTAAATTGTTGTATATGCACAGTTTTCTGATTTCTGTATTGTTGTTTATCCTAGTTTGCTCCCTCTATATTTATTTATGATTCAACTCTTTACCTTTGTAATTGTACCACCACGCACTGTCAAAGACACTTGAAGTTTCTTTGTGCCTCTGTCCAGATGACTCGACATCTTTTTCAGTGCTGTTTCAAAATACTGTAACTTCCTCGACGATGAAATCAGCTAAACTCTGACGACGTCCTTGTAAGACGAAAACCGATTAACTAAGTAAATTAATCCTGTAGAATTTTCACAGTGATGTGATTTTCATTTATTATTGTGCTATTTTATAAAAAAGCAACGGAAGAATCAGTTAAAACCATAATTAATATTTTATAAATCATCATCGAGTGAAATTTCCCCACTTTTAAGACCAATAGAGATAGAAGCCAAGATCTGTGTGAGTGTATCGATGTGGATTCGACCGCTTTCTGGAAGTTCGGACATAATTTGATGTTCTTGGCCTGTCAGCCCGAGTTTCTGATAACATTGTATTACCTGTTTTTGCGCTGTGTCAGTTTATATGCAACTGAATTCATGAAATATTATTTATTCCCGGCAGTGTTTTCCCTTACCCCATTGAGACACCCTCAGTTGCAGTATGTCTTTTTGTCTGAAAAATACCCTGAAGAGCCAAAGAAATTGATACAGCTGCCTCATTTCCTGTAGGGCCCCCGCGAGCACGCAGAAACGCCGCAACGCGACGTGGCATGGACTCGACTAATGTCTCAATTAGCGCTGGAGGGAATTGGCACCATGAATCATGCAGGGCTGTCCATAAATCCGTAAGTGTACGAGGGGGTGGATATCTCTTGTCAACAGCACGTAGCAAGGTACCCCAGATGGGGAGTTTGGTGGCCAGCAGAACCGTTTAAACTCGGTAGAGTTTTCCTAGAGCCACTCTGTAGCAAATTCTGGGCGTGTAGGATGTCGCGTTGCCATACTTTAATTCCCCATACCGTCGGAAACCACATTGGACATGAATGGATGCAGTCGATCAGACAGGATGGTTACGTACGTGCCATCTGTCAGTGTCGTATTTAGACGTATCACCGGTCCCGTATCAGACCAGCTGCAAGCGCTCCACACTATTACAGAGCCTCCACCAAATTTAACAGTCCCCTGTTGACATGCAGGGTCCATGGATTTACGAGGTTGTCTCCATATCCGTACACGTCAGTCCGCTCGATAGCCCAGCACTGAAATCTGCATCAATTTGCGGAAGCGATGCACTTCTGTCACGTTGAAAGATTCTCTTCACTCGTCGTTGCTCCAGTTCGAGCGGGATCTTTTTCCGGCCGTAGCGATGTCAGAGATTTTATGTTTTGCCGAATTCCTGATATTCACGGCACATTCGTGAAATGGTTGTACTGGAAAATACCCACTTCATCGCTGCCTCGGAAATGCTGTGTCCCATCGCTCGGGCGCCGCGTTTAACAACACGTCCAAACTCACTTAAATATTGATAACCTGCCTTTGCAGCAGCAGTAACCGACCTTACAGCTGCGCCAGACACTTCTTGTCTTATGTAGGCGTTGCCGACCGCAGCGCCGTATTCTGCCTGTTTACGTATCTCTGTATTTGAATACGCATGCCTATACCACTTTCTTTGACGCTTCAGTGCATAGTAGCATGGAGAAAAGGCATGTGTCTGCTCTGTTAAGAAGATTTGTTGATGTTGTAGCTCCCGGAAAATATTCACCAGAGAAGCAGCAGCGATACATATTCACCAGAAAATCAGCAGCTATGCTTCAGTAAAGTAAGCTGAAAGGCATTTGGAAAAATGAAAATTGAATTTACTAAGTTGCCGACAGGCTGACATAAGTACCTCTTTCGACTGTTTGTCCGTAAGAGGCTGTAGGTAATATATGTCTGCCGATCTCCGGAAAGTTCCAGTGCCTATCATGGACACACTTAGACGGAGAATGACGAAGTTATTTGAGTGAATCTAGTAGCTGCACAGTATCCCAATGTAAGTTACTAAGCGTTATGAGTGATCCCTTTTTTTGTATTACTGGCATCCTGATACAGTGGTGACACATGGGGACGCAGGGTGTCGACGCACTGATGTGTCGTCAGAGCTCTCTCAGTGAGCTGAATTCATACTCGGTAGGTTCCTACTCCGTTGTGTCTTGAAAGAATGGGACATCTACCCTGACAGTAGTTGCACTCACCGACGATGGTCATCCAGGGTAGTGCAGAGCCACCATCCGTCGCTGAACACAGTGGGACAACATTCATAAACAGAACACGCTTCGCGATCACGGCACCATTCCAAATGCAACCGTTTGGGTTGTGGTGTCGACGACACTCTACCCATTGGAACGCTATTTACTTGGCTAGTCTACGACCAATGGTGCGACTGCTTTGATTGGCAGATGCAGGTGTGAAAGGCTTACGATGTGATTCGTGTACGATACGGCTGTCCCGCCTTGAGATGGTCAGACATGGTCGACCAGAACCTCGACGACGATTATGCCTGCCGTCACGTTCCCGTGCATCGGGCCACTGTGACATCCGAATGCCCCAAAATCTGGATATTACACAATTTGACCAGCCAGTGAAATGGATCCTACACTGAAGCTCGTTTCAAACTCCGCCAGGTGCTGATAAGGCTATCTCGCTCGAGTACATAGCATCTCGTGCATACGTGCACATCCGACTATGTCTTCTGGGCGCTTCACTTCTCTTTGAGGCGGTGTGTGAATGCTCTAACCGAATGTCTGGCCTCTGGCACCTGCGAAAACTATCACTGTAAGAGGAGCTGCTGAAAAAATGCTCTAAAATTTTGTTGTGGCTTAAGAAATGGCTAATCAAAACAGGAACTTAATAAATAAGAAATAAATACGTGAGCATCATATTTTTCTACTGGAAAGAGCCAGGCCGAAAAATTTTGCTATGACACAGCAAATGAAACAGTGTTTTATTCCCTCAGTACACACTTGCGTCTTTCTGAAAGAGAGCCTCGTATTCGTGTCGTCTCTAATTCAAAAATGTTCAAAACTACGGTGATACTTAGACTCTTACGAATCATTGGCTTGGTTACTGTTTTCCCACGTGCTGGACAGACTGGGCTGTATCCCTATGACAACAGACGGCAGAAGTGCTGCACCTTCACGTTCGCGACGCAGCCTCCATCTCGGTGCCAACTCTCCTGGCGTTTCCTGCCAAGCCTGTCCGGCTGCTCTCCTTCGCCGCCTGCAGAACACCTGAACGTTGCTCGGCTGTCAGCGGCCTAATTAGCCGCTCGCTGCAGCTGACAGCTGCTGACTTGCTCTGCCTGGGTCGCACGAATCTGCGCGCTTGTCAGCGGATAGACTGGTCAAGTCGCCGCTACACGCTACAGAACTGTATTCTGGCATGCACTGGCGCCTGCCAGTCAGAAGGAACGACTTGAACGGATGTATTTTACACTGCGGTAATGTGTCCTGTATCACTTTACGCACAAGTACCAGCAGTCCTTGCAGCTGTGTCGGGAACGTCTTGGGACTTGAATACGACCCTGAACTACAGGTGTTTGGCTTAGTTGAATGACACATGTGCATCGGAAGTACAGTGTCCATACCGGGTTATTGGTATCGATAATAAAAGTGGAATGTAGTGCGAGTAAATGGCTTTCTCCTTGGATAGCACCAAGGAAGTCGTCAATGGCAGATCACCATCAAGGGTGTGTCTAGACATCACTCCACGAGACTATATGGAGTGTGGTGTCACCGCCAGACACCACACTTGCTAGGTGGTAGCTTTAAATCGGCCGCGGTCCATTAGTACATGTCGGACCCGCGTGTCGCCACTGTCAGTGATCGCAGACCGAGCGCCACCACACGGCAGGTCTCGAGAGACGTACTAGCACTCGCCCCAGTTGTACGGACGACTTCGCTAGCGATGCACACTGACTAAGCCTCGCTCATTTGCAGAGCAGATAGTTAGAATAGCCTTCAGCTAAGTCAATGGCTACGACCTAGCAAGGCGCCATTAGTAACATTGCATGTATCTACAGAGTCACACTTGTATCGTCAAGAGCGATGTACAACAATGATGGATTAAAGTTAAGTATTCCAGCAGCTACGTACTTTTCTTTATAGCATTCATTACGTATCCTGTTTCAGACCTATCTCTAGCCTGCGTGGGTTAACGCGTGCATATCGGCTTCCTCACTCAGGTAGTGTTCGTAGTGTTGGCTAACTGCTAACACTACATGGAGAGGCTTGGGTCTAATCCAAGGTACTTATGATTACATGGAACAGGGAAACACCAAAAATACAACACTTTGCCATGCCTAATACGGTGTTCTAACCCGTCGTCTCGTAATGGATAAATACAGTTCCTGTGTGGTATTCGAGGGGATCTGATACCACTGAAGTAAATATGATGGAGGTGGATAGCGATCACGGTTGCTTCTGTCCAAAACAGACCACGAAGTCTCAATAATATTGAGATTTGGCGACTAACAGGAATTTCTCCTTATACACATATGTCAAATGTATTTCACGCTTATTTGTACACATACTTCAACTTTGTGTGTAGCGAATAGCGGCCTGCAGTTTTATTTTCACGCACGTCAATGTTTATGATATCCTATCTCCTGAACTGTGTGTAGTACAGTGTTATACTTTTGTACATACATTCAGTGGTATATGTGGACACTGTCTGCAAAATGTGTTGCAAATAGAATTAGTGGCAAAGAAGTAATAAATTAAAAAGTTGTGCATGATGCGGCAATTGTTTCCTCGCATGTCAGTATTTGCCGTCATGTCTCCTGGAATATGTGTGGTACAATGATATCTTTCTCTAGGTACATTCAGCGACAGATGTGGAATCTGTCTGCGAAAAGTGCTGCGAACAGACTTGTGGCAACTAAGTAATAAATTTAAATGTGCTGCATGGTGCGGTAGTTTTTCACGCATCTCAATGTTTATGTCATATCTCCTGAACTAAAGGTCGTACAATGATGTAATTTTTCTGGCACATTCAAAGATAAATGTAAATACTGTATGCAAAATGTATCACGAATATAGTAATTAGTAAAGAAGTAATAAATTAAAATGCCATGCTCCATGTGGCAGTTTAAGTGCACGAAGAGCGAAAAGCGGAGATGAGACAATTCATCCTCGTGGTCACAAAACCAGTCTCGAATGATGCGAGCTGTACTAACAAGGACGCTGTCGTCTTGGAACACAGCGTTCCATTGGACAAGAAACACTGTACCGTCCGATAGACCTCATCACGCAGTATGACGAGATAATCCCTCACAGTAATGTGACCCTGCAGATTAACCATGAGGCACATGGAACACCACAATATGCCCAAATCATCACCGAAACCCCGCCATGTTTCACTCTTTAGATGTAACCTGGTACAGAAGTTGGAAACAGCGTGAGACAAGACTAACACGGACAAATGCGATACTTCTATTACTCCACGGCACAGGTACTGTGACTTCGACTCCACGTTTTCCTCTCACGGGAATTTCCATCTCTGATGAGTGGTTTTGGAATTCAAACTCTTCCTTCAATGACAGAGTTCAACGATGTGACGTTCAGTTCTACAGTGACTTTTGTAGATGTCATCGTCTTCTTCTTCTTCTTCTTTTTCTTTTAGTCTTCAGCCCTGAGGGTGGTTTGCAGCAGAGCGCCATTCCTTTCATCTGCCTGCCTTTCTCTTCATTTCCACGTATGTGTTACATCCAACATCATTCATGATCTGTTGCATGTATGATATCCTTGGTCGTCCCCGCCCTTTCCTTCCCTCAATCACTCCTTCTGCTACCGTTCCGATGATGTTGTGTCTTAGGATGTGCCGTACAAGTTTGTCTCTTCTTGTCTGGATGTGTCTCCACAGAATGTGATTTCCTGTACTCTTCTAAGCACCTCTTCATTTGTTACTTTGTCTCTCCAGCTGATCTTCATCATCCTTCTATAGCACCACAACTCCAGGGCCTCTAGCCGTCTTCTCTCTTCTCTTCCTATTGTCCACGTTTCACATCCGTATAGGGCCACACTCCGAACGAAAGCTTTCATGATACGTTTCCTTATTTTCAGACTGATGTTGTTGCTGGTGAGTAAGTACCTCCTCCGATTATATCCAATTTTGGCCTTTTGTATTCTGCTCGCAATTTATTTCCGGCGTCTACCATCCCTTGTGATTTTGCTTCCCAAGTAAGTAACTTCCTCTATCACTTCCAGCTCCTCACATCCAATTCTCATTCTCAGAGGTTCATTTCCTGCTCCTGTACTGCATACCATCACATAAATCTTTTTCTTGTTTATTCTCATTCCATACTGACTGCATAGAATTTTTTCCATTGTTCTGACTACTTCCTCTAGATCTGATGTTGTCTCCGTGACTATAGCAATATCATCTGCATAACGTAGCATGTCTATCTTCTGCGAATTAATTTTGATCCAAACCTCGGTAGTTTCTCGAACTTGGTCTATAGCCTCCTGGACGTAAGCGTTGAATATAAGAGGAGAGACAACACATCCTTGTCTTACTCCTTTTCTAATATTTGCATCTTGTTCCTGGTGACAGTTCCTAATCACTGCCACCACATTGTTATAGAAACTGAGTATCAAACGGATGTCTTTGTATTTTTTTCCACTTTTTCTCAGCACTCTGAACATTTCTTGTCAGACAACGTTATCAGATGCCTTTTCCTATGACTTTTCATTAACATCCTCTACAAATATCTTGTGTCACGATCAATAGCCGCGCGGCTCCCCCCGTCGGAGGTTCGAGTCCTCCCTCGGGCATGGGTGTGTGTGGTGTCCTTAGCGTCAGTTAGTTTAAGTTAGATTAAGCAGTGTGCAAGCCTAAGGACCGATGACCTTAGCAGTTTGGTCCCATAGGAGCTTACCACAAATTTCCAAATTTCACGATCAAAATAAACACAACCTTTCTTCAGCGTTGTGACTTAGCGGATGATGTGTTTCCGCTGGCCCGACATGCGGTACAAATCTCCTATACGGTGCCTCTTGAAACGGCAAACGCTTCGGCTCTCTTGGTTGTAGAAACACTTACCTTACGTGTACGAACAGACTTTCCAGTTTGTAATTCAGTTAGCTCTGGTACAATGCACTCACAACTACACAAAACACTGTTCTGACCACGGGTGACATTTGCAATGTGTTAAGGTCATTCACAGGTGACGTTCCTGGTCAAATATAACAGCGAAACCTGCAAGATTGACTAACATGTGCAGTTATGTTCAAGCACTCATTTCTAGCTGTATTTCCTTATATTTGTGCAGACTCTCCATATCTTACATCACGGCTTCTGTTCTCGTTCTCGGGCATATACTTGTGGTGAGAATGCCCTCAACGATAGCGTTCCTTCAGCGACCTACGTGCGGTGCGTAAATGTGGGGTAACCCGTACCGAGGTGATCATGTGCCTCTAGGAGAACTGGCGAAGCTGTGCTAACTCCCCCCTCCTGCCCATTTAAACTAAATCGCTTCCTGCAATTTCTTTCTATGGAAGTTTTGCAAATTTCATAATTTTCAGACGTAACTGTAAAATTTTATAATTTGTAAGGATAACAGCAAAATATTACTAAAAGATGCAAAAAACTGCTCTCATCAAATTTAACGTGTCTTTGTAGTACATCAAATACAAACTGTACAAACTTTCTAAAAAATGAAAAGTGAAACAAAATATTTGTATTATTACTAGCTGAGTATCCTGTGTTGCCCTCGTGTGTATTTATTCCAGGCCATGTCCTCATTCCCCCACTCTGACTGACCACCTCTACCACCCTCTGACCCTGTCCACATCCTGCATCCCCCACTCTGTCAGTCTCTTTCTGCCCCTCTGTCTGTACATCTCCTCCTCCCTCCCTCTCTCTAACAATCTGCTCCTCCCGCCCCCTGTCCATCTCCTCTTCCCTGCTCTCATTCCATATCCTCAACCCCCTCTCTTTGTCAATCTCCTCTTCCCCCAGTCATCGTGCCCCTGTCTCTGTCCGTGTACCCCTCACCCTCTCGCAGTCTGTCCACTGCCCGTCCCCTTGTCCTCCCTTCTCTCTCCACGTTATCACAGTCACCCTAACAGAATGCTGGTGGTCCTTAATCCTACAGTATTTCTTTCCATATTGCACTTAACATATGTGCCAAATTTGACTGAAATCGTTCCAGGGGTTTACAATGAGTTTTTTACCCATGGCTTTACCCTTATTCACACATATCAAATAATCAAATGTATTTCACACAGGTTTAATTTATTTCACGCTTATTTGTACACATATTTCGTCTTTATGTCTAGCGAATATCACATTACAGTTTCATTTTCACGCAGGTCAATGTTTATGAAGTTATATCTTCTGAACAGTGTGTAGTACAATGATATATTTGGGCAGATACATTCAGCGGTATATGTGGATACTGTCTGCGAAATGTGCTGCGAATACAGTTTGTAGCAAATAAATAATAAATTAAAACGTCATGCATGATACGGCAATTTTTTCTATCATCTCAGTATCTGACCTCCTGTCTCCTGAAGTTTGTGTCTTATGATGACATATTTATGTAGGTACAATCAGTGGCAGATGTGGATACCGTCTGGGTAAGGTGTTGCGAACAGAGTTAGTACCAATGAAGCAATAAATTTTAACGTGTTGCATAGCGCGGTAATTTTTTATCCATTTCAGTGTTCATGACGTCATATCTCTTGAACTAAACGTCGTAATTTTTCTAGTACGTCAACTGGTATATGGAAATACTGTCTGCAAACTTTTCACGAATACAGTTATTAGTAAAGAAGCAATGAGTTATAATGTCATGCTTCGTGTCCCAGTTTTAGTGTGTGAAGAGTGAAAATGTAGTAAACTGCGATCTTTTTTCCTTTCATCACTTTATGGGGTCCTCAAGGAGAAAAAGTTTCGTGAAGGTTTACATTTGTCTATAAAGTATGTTGCATTTCTCTAAGCTCTCTCAGTCTCAAGGAATGGATGACTAAAATATGTGTACTCTCACGTCGAGGGATGCACAGCTTTTTCACACTTTTGATAAATCGGTGCTTCGCGATTCTTCCCAGACAGTAAATAACATTAGTACCAAGTTCGCAGAAATCGGTCCATTTTTTTAAGAGGAGATGTGGAACATATATACAAACGTACATCCATTTTTATAATTTTTATGGATTTGTGATAACTGCTGCATATTGGTTTTATTATTATTTTTAGTGAAGAACAGATTTTACTTGCTCCTCATAAATTATTAATACTGCTTAAATTATTGATCAGGAATAATTCAAAAACGGCTATACCTATGGTACGATTAAATAATCTTATCCACGAGTGAGTTTATTTTATAATTTTACTTTGAATTTCCTTCCTCTGAGCGAGGCAGGTTCATTGGTTACTCCACTCGCAGCTCGTGGTCTTGCGGTAGCGTTCTCGCTTCCTGCGTACGGGGTTCCGGGTTCGATTCCCGGTGGCGTTAGGGATTTTCTCTGCCTCGTGATGACTGGGTGTTGGGTGTTCTTCATCATTTCATCATCATTGACTCCCAAGTCGCCGAAGTGGCGTCAATTAAAAAAGACTTGAAATACGGCGGCTGAACTTCCCCGCATGGGGCCTCCCGGCCAACAATGCCATACGATTACTTCATTTTCATCACTGAAGTCAAGTTTAGCTAAATTTTGGTTCAACCCCATACTTTTCAAAAGTTTTTTTTATCATCTATAATATTCTGAAATAGCTTTCACACGACGCTGCAGTCACTCAACGCTTTTTCGATGTTTCGATAAACATCTCTGAGTTCGTGCTTTGAGAAAATCGTCAAAGTATGCAAATGGGAAGATGTGTCAGTGTTCATCACAAGGTCTACCATATGGAACTTGAAAGCAGCCATTTCGTTAAACAGCTACGCTCTGTCAACAGCTCTACTCTATTTGGTACCAAATCTTTCACGAGATAAGATACAAAACTTCCATTCAAGCGATTTGCTGACAGGAAATTATTGAGTCAGTTAATATGAGGCGCTCATGTTTAGTCTCATTAAAGTCGTCAGTTGGCATCAATCAGCAAAAATTGGAATCATTCACTCAAGTAACTTATTTGCTTCCGCTCCCACTCGCGGATATTTGAAATTCTACGGTATTATAGCGGGTTAACTCCAGGAACTCCATTGCCAATTGTGAGCGAGCTGGGTAGGCGGCATTTGTGTTCACCTTGAGCACTGTTGCCGTAAACTGTGTTCATTAGCTATGGATGTCTGGCAGGTGGTGGTCGTTTCTTTGTTACGCTACTTGGCTGATAAGCCTCCATCTAAATGACGCTGTGACAGCAGCCTGCGCCTACAGCTGTAGGCAGGAGAAAGGAACATGAGGAGCAAGAGAACTCAAATATCTCTCCCGGTTAACCCTTAAAACGTCATTCACCCTATTCTTTTTTTCCACACGATTTTTGCACCCGTTCTGTGCCGGCATCTCGCTGTCCACAGCAGCTATATGCTCCTACAGCTGCACAAAGAAAATGCTCGCCAGAACTACAGCACCAGCTAGCATTGTGTGGTACACACTTTGCCAGTCCTTCATACATCCTCAAATAATTTTGTAGTAGCTATTTAGTAAAATAATATTTTTTTACATACAGGCTTGTTAGTCAACTCCATAGTGAACTGCCTAACTTTTCATTAACTTTTACACTTCTTGTGGGACTTCCAAATTAAGTAACACACCACATGAATGTCGAACAGTTTACAATGAAAAATACGATTCGATATGAGTTTATATTTGGTGCACGCTAGGTCATACATTGCTGTATATGAAATGTATTTTACATACTGAATTTATCTTTAAACCTGCTAGGCGCTGTATAGCTGAGTCCAACCTTGAGAAAACGTGTTTTATACAGTGAATTCAGTTCCACCTGTTGTTGTTGTTGTGGTCTTCAGTCCTGAGACTGGTTTGATGCAGCTCTCCATGCTACTCTATCCTGTGCAGTACGTACTGCAGCCTACATCCTTCTGAAACTGCTTATTGTATTCATCTCTTGGTCTCCCTCTACAATTTTTAACCTCCACGCTGCCCTCCAATGCTAAATTGGTGATCCCTTGATGCCTCAGAACACGTCCTACCAACCGATCCCTTCTTCTAGTTAAGTTGTGCCACCAACTCCTCTTTTCCCCAATTCTATTCAGTACCTCCTCATTAGTTATGTGATCTACCCATCTAATCTTCAGCATTCTTCTGTAGCACCACATTTCGAAAGCTTCTATTCTCTTCTTGTCTAAACTATTTATCGTCCATGTTTCACTTCCATACATGGCTACACTCCATACAAATACTTTCAGAAACGACTTCCTAACAAATCTATACTCGATGTTAACAAATTTCTCTTCTTCAGAAACGCTTTCGTTGCCATTTCGAGTCTACATTTTATATCCTCTCTACTTCCACCATAATCAGTTATTTTGCTCCCCAAATAGCAAACCTCCTTTACTACTTTAAGTGTCTCATTTCCTAATCTAATTTCCTCAGCATCACCCGATTTAATTAAACTACATTACGTCATCCTCGTTTTGCTTTTGTTGATGTTCATCTTATACCCTCCTTTCAAGACACTGTCCATTCCGTTCAACTGCTCTTCCAAGTCCTTTACTGTCTCTGACAGAATTACAATGTCATCCGCGAACCTCAAAGTTTTTATTTCTTCTCCATGGATTTTAATACCTACTTCGAATTTTTCTTCTGTTTCCTGTACTGCTTGCTCAATATACAGATTGAACAGCATTGGCGAGAGGCTACAACCCTGTCTCACTCCCTTCCCAACCACTGCTTCCCTTTCGTGCAGCTCGACTCTTATAACTGCCATCTGGTTTCTGTACAAATTGTAAATAGCCTTTCGCTCCCTGTATTTTACCCCTGCCACCTTCAGAATTTGAAAGAGAGTATTCCAGTCAACATTGTCAAAAGCTTTCTCTAAGTCTACAAACGCTTTAAACGTAGGTTTGCCTTTTCTTAATCTTGCTTCTAATATAAGTCGTAGGGTCAGTATTACCTCACTTGTTCCAATATTTCTACAGAATCCACCTGTGTGCACTACAATATAGTGAAAGTGAAATTTTTATTAATAAAATCCACCACATTTTAGAATTAGTTCAAAACATCGAAATGAGTATTTGGCAAGTTCAAAAATGGTTCAAATGTCTCTGAGCACTATGGGACTTAACTTCTCAGGTCATCAGTCCCCTAGAACTTAGAACTACTTAAACCTAACTAACCTAAGGACATCACTCACATCCATGCCCGAGGCAGGATTCGAACCTGCGACCGTAGCGGTCGCGCGGTTCCAGACTGTAGCGCCTAGAACCGCGCGGCCACTCTGGCCGGCCGGCCGTAGCGGTCGCGCGGTTCCAGACTGTAGCGCCTAGAACCGCTTTGCCACTCCGGGTGGCTATTTGGCAAGTAATAGCTCTCAAATAGGAGAGTACTTTCTAATTTGGCTAACATGCAATGCTTTCGGACATTTACATAGAAATGACTACAGATTTTTTTCGATGTCATAATCTTAATTTTTAAGATAATGATTAATGAATAGCATGTCAGGTGTACTGTTGCACGTTTATTGTGTTGCGAGAGGTTTCGTTCGCAGAACATCTTCTGGTTGCGGAGCTATGCTAAAATCATGACACAAATGGTCTCGTTGTTATCTGTAATCATGACCAAATCCAAAAACACTGGTCATAAACATTCTGCCGAACGCCTGACGGTAGAAGGCGGTTTTCAACGATCTAAGCATTATGAAACAATTCATAGCAAATTATGACCATCTCTTTCTTCATACCCCCGTTCAGAGTGAAGTACTGAACATGTCTACGATAATGTTTGTGTGTGTTCGCATGTGCATGCACTGACGCAAGCGAGGGCTCGCTCTTGTGTGTGTGCGTGTGTGCGTGCGTACGTGTGTGTGTGTGTGTGTGTGTGTGTGTGTGTGTGTGTGTGTGTGTGTGCGTGTGTACGTGTGTGTTGGCTTCTTCGGGACGAGAAGCACAGGTGGCTCACAAAATAATAAGAAGTATGCTTAACTGTCTTACTCATAAAGATACAGACATCATCCTTTTCTTTTTTCAAATAAAACCATGTTGCTCTTTAGCTGAAGTATAGTAATTCTCGCTGTGACAATACATGTGTTTCACGCCCAGCTGACTATTCCTCAAGATGGTAATAGTTTATCAGTATCTTTGATGAATTGTAAGATACTTGAAAAGAGAACGTTCTGTGCTTCACTTTGCGCAGCGTTAGGAACAAAAAGCTGATACGCTATTTTCTCTGAATTTCTTTCATATTTGGCTGCTCATTGGTTGTAGAAAGAGTCTCAAGCCCAACTGTTTAACAGCGAAACTGCACTGGGTTATGGCTTTCCGCCGAAACAGCGACAGAAGGTATGACTTACTTTCGCCTGACTTTTATATCTTTACGTTGCTTCGAAGAGGTGTCATCTTGTTGACATCCTGCATTTCGCTTATTTTTGCCAAAACACAGATGCGTTTGCCCTCTCTTCGAGGTCTCTGTGTAATGTTGTCTTTCAGCAGAATAACGCGAGAGGGAGTTGTTAACATTTAACACAAAATTAACAAATATCCATAGTGACATTAGGAAACGCAGATTATAATTCTATGAACACATTAAAAGAACGAAACCAGACAGACTTACAAAACAAATAGTCGAATTCTTTGACTTCACTAGTAGAGGCAAAACGGACACGATGATTGGATCGACAAGATCAAAATTGACGTTAATTTGGTAGCAATTACACCAGAAGATGATCAGAACTGCGAAATTTTTGGATTCTAAATTCACAAATGGCAAGCTGAGCAACGATAGAGACGAAAGTAGAACACAATGTCTGAAGAGAGAAAGGGAATCCACTGGAAGAGAATGAAAGATATACGGGCAAAACGTAAGACAAATTCCCAAGTCTAAGTACTTACATTAAAGAACTAAAAACCCGCCTCGAATGCGAAAAAAACACCTTTTTTTCCACAATATTCGACTCCATCGCATTCGCTTTTCGCTACAGTTATGCAACGGCCTCGAGAAAGGGTACCTTCACCGTCAGCAGGCCCGTCTGTGGTGCTCCAAGGTGGCGCCGCACACCCGAACTGGTAGAGGCCGTACTTCACATCGCTGAAGAGAACTCCTCAACGAGCACAACAATAATTTCTTTGCCTGTTAATGACTGGCAATGTGGTGTCACCGCCAGACACCACACTTGCTAGGTGGTAGCCTTTAAATCGGCCGCGGTCCGTTAGTATACGTTGCAGACCGAGCGCCGCCACACGGCAGGTCTAGAGACACTTCCTAGCACTCGCCCCAGTTGTACAGCCGACTTTGCTAGCGATGGTTCACTGACAAATTACGCTCTCATTTGGCGAGACGATAGTTAGCATAGCCTTCAGCTACGTCATTTGCAACGACCTAGCAAGGCGCCATTAGCAGTTACTATTGATGCTGTAAAACATGTACCGTCAAGAGCGATGTTCACCAATTACGGATTAAAGTTAAGTATTCCGGCAGCTACGTACGTTCTTTGCTACTATAACTTCCTTGTCCTGTTACAGACCTCACGCCAGCCTGCGTGAGCTTAAACGCGTGCCTTTCGGCATCCTGTCATAGTGGATTGGCTGTCTTGCCAATCCACAACAGGCAATATATAACAAGTGATCTACTGGATCACGCCTAATCTGTTACTTATGGATGTGGTCGCCTTACCAACGTATATTGAAATGTTCTTAAGAACTACTTAAACCTAACTAACCTAAGGACATCACACACAACCATGCCCGAGGCAGGATTCGAATCTGCGACCGTAGCGGTCGCGAGGTTGTAGACTGTAGCGCCTACAACCACTCGGTCACTACGGCCGGTGTGACGGGAATTTCCAAACACCCTGTACAAGACGATATTGTAGCACACGATTACACAAACGTGACTATAAGCGTAGGGAGACCCTCCTTTCGTATCTGGAGAATGGAATGAAAATTGATAAAACAGAAATCCACATCTGCCTCTATCCTCATACTGATAACAATGCCTGGAAGAGCAGAGCGCACAGTAGCAGAATTTGTCGCAGTTTGCACGTGCCCGTAATAATTCTGCTTCTTTTCCACACTTGCCGCATTCCGACGCGACCCCGCCGCCAGAGGCAGTTAGCAGCGCCCTGAGCCTGGGAGGAACCGATTTTCAGGGGCCGGGCGCGACATATGGGGCCGTAAGGCCGCGCCAGACACCGCACGCATGCGCAGATGCGCGCCTTTTCCGCCACATAAAGCCGCGTTTCCAATATACTGCCTGCCTAATGGACGCCTTTACGAGCGCACGATGGCAGGACGGTTGTCACGCAGCCAGGCACTCCGCGCGATGAAACTTTAAGGGCACTTCCTTCCTCGTATCGGAAGTCGTGTGTATGGGCGCGCGGTCGGCGCTCGCGGTCCCAACGCGATCCAACCATCCAAAATGCATTACTGAGATGGTATCCCGAGGGCGCAGGACGGATATTTCCTAACGGTAGCGGCACGGCAGCGTGTCCACTCGGCAGAACAAAGCGTTTCACGTGATCCACGGAAGAGACTTATTATAGTTCACACAGCGAAAGAAGGGCTATAACTGTTAATGATGTTTGGTGCGTCTCCTTCACGCATGTCACAACCAATCACGAAACCAGGAAAGCGTGGTAGGACTGTTGTTGCTCTCTGTACAAGGTGTTTTATAATTCCTTTCCCAATCTTCTATACGTTGTGTACGGGACTCACAAAGGGTGGCCACGACGTGGTGGTCACAGGTTTACTTCAGACTTTGTACACCTTTAGTAGACCATTTAAACAACATAATGTCCAAGTACTAAGGTGCAATACTTTGGCATTTCCGAGAGAATCGCGAGAGAAGTTTTACGCGTCTATTATGTAACTGATCCATCTGTGCGTAGGGGTTGGATATCAGAGTCCATGGTGGTCAAGTGGCTAGCGTTCGAGCTTCGTAAGTCAAACGTGTATATAGGGACAGCTTCGCTCCCGCTCAATCTTTGTTTCTAATATAGATATTTTTTCAAACACTGGTGGTAGTTTTTAATTTATATGACATTTGAGAGGTAACATAATTAAAAAGGCACGTGTATTTGCCTAAAGTTTAAGTGAATTTCATGTTACTTGACTACTTACTATTTTTAATTAAATGTAATTATCAGAACGGACATATTTATGATCATCGACAAGAAAACGTAGAAACTAATGGATTTTTCCTGAAAATGAGTGCCTGTCGTTATTTGCGAAGTCCCGTATACATGCAATCTGTTAAGGCACCCGGGCCTACTTTGCACCTGGACGCTTCGAGCTGCGGACACAGAGGCAGGCCCCATATGGCAGTTAACCTGCGTAGCGGTGAGGCGTTGCTAAAGTAGCGACGACCAATAGTGTAGGTGCAAATTTTTTGAATATCACAGAATTTACATTTGTACCACAAAAATGAAGGATTGAGCGGGAGTCGAACCGTCGTCTCATCCATATTCGTCTTACGAAGCTTGAACACCAACCACATAATCACCATGAACCTACACACAGATACATGAGGTACAGTCGTGCTCAAAAGTATCCCAACGACCTGAATTGCATTTCGCCTGATTCGCATGCAACCCACATACCGCAGCTGTCTAGCAGGTCCTCTAATCGCTCCTTGGTACAGTCGTTTCATTATTGAAAATGGTTCCAAAAAGTCACCACTAGAAAACACTGCTCTGTATCGCAATAACTCAAGATGTAAAGTAATGCCACGATATTACAGGGAACACCTTATCGCAGATAAGACTGTCCTTAAGGCTTGTAAGCTCACATTTATTACAAAAAATTACATACCTGAAATGTTACCACTCACATTATTACGTCAGATAGGTAATGCACGTAGTACGTTCGTCATATTCATGGTTTCCTCTTCAAAGTAACATACCGAACTTATTATTTAACACAAAACGACATTAAAAATTTCAGTTATTCACGAGCAGCTAGTTGAGAATATGTATGAAATTCAAATGGCACGACGAACAGTCTCGTTCTGCATATGAATTCAAACCCTGATCAAGCAGACAAAGCAAAGATTCCGTGACTGACGGAAACTAACAGTCATTCCTGATTAGGCATACAGAGAGCGATATACCTCGATTTTCGACAGTATAAGTTAGCAAATATCAACTTTAAATTACATAACACAAACATTTTTAACGGACGCGAATTCCTACCCAGCATCTATTGTCCCTGTTAACGAAGTACGAGAGATGTTAAATATTGCTTCTTCACAACTAACTTACTTGAAATGCCGTGAGGTAAAGCTTTGCGTTGGACGGGGATTCGAACCCAGAACCTAATAGGATTCATATAGAAGCTCAATCAACTGTGACATATAGGATTTTCTCGGCAGTAGCTAGATGTTTTAACTGAAATGACGAGACGAAACATTAAGTTTTTCCTTCCCAGGACTCCAACCCGGCACCTATCGCTGTTATATTCTAGAGAAAACGAACATTAAATATGGGTTTGTTGCACCAGCAGTGACATGTCAGCATGTTTGAACTAGAAATAATATGACAAAGAGTTCAGTCCTGACTGGGAATAGAGCCCCACACAAAGAGACGTCAGCTACCGAATTTTTCTCCACCAGCAGTTCGGAATAACATCTTGGACTTCCAGTGATCTCGCAAATAGTTCTGTGTCTCACTGGGAGTCAAAAACGTCACATATCGAAAGTGTTGACAACGAATGAAAATATATTAAAAACCAAAATGATTATCCACCAGCAGATAGGTGTGCTCTTGCTAGAGCTTGAGAATACATAATGAAATCTTTAGTGCCGGGCCAGGATTCGAACCCATTCACGCGCAATATGTGGAGATATTGATGAATCTGCAGTTTTAAACAAACAACAAATTGTAGCCGAAATGTATCGTCACGAAGGGATCAAATTCCGCGTTAAGGGCGGTCTGAGTTGCATTCCCAGTTCAGAACCAATTTTATCGACATACAGAAGCTCAGATAAAAGTTGGAATAAGTGTCCTGTGAGCCTACATAGCGTTTGTTTCGTCACTAGAAAAAAATAACTACTATAAGAAAGGTTACCTCTTGAGTATGACACAGCATACCAATTAAACACAAACCCAATCAAAATCTGAGTAGTATTTTACTAATTCGTGACGATAGAAAAATGGTTCAAATGGCTCTGAGCACCCCAATTAAGTACTGCGTGTCTCCTTTTGTAATGCGGAACGGACCGTCATAAATCATAGTAAGTTCAGTGTAGTCACTGTCGTTCAACAAATGTATAATTTCTGTTCGTCACATTGCGTACTTCATTCAGTTACTTTCTGTATTGCATTGTACTGTGCTATACTGTAGTTGTTTTTTCTATGTATGGTCCAAGTTTCATAGGGCTGTGTTAGCTGGCAGTGACAAATACTTCGTTAAATTTAGACAACCAGCGACCAATATATGTATTATATATATTTTAGCAATGTCGCTCTCCTTTCTACCCCTGCTTAGTCCACTTGTACCCGACAAGAGACTCAAGAGTCGAGGTTTCAGTTAATTGGACAACGGTAGAGACGGCGTATAGTCGAGTCTCCGAGCTCACGGAGACGTCAGGGGACCCCTGGTGAGTTTAAAGCGAGTATACAGTTCTCATTTTCGATCTCTGGTCCCTACCTCCTCCTGGTCGTATTGTGGAACATGTCACAGGGTATACTATGAAAGGTTTTCTCAACACTTTTGCGCTGTTCTTCATTAGTCTTTTACCGATGTAGGTCCACATGGAACTCAATTATTCCCCTTAATGAATTAATTGTCTGGCGTTGTCAGCTCCAGGCTCTGTGGCGGCCAATTGGTTGGGGGTGGAGATGTTTCTGAACCACACGCTATCCAGCGGCATCGAGATTCTTTATCAGGAACTTGACCCAAGTAGCAAAGTGTGCTGAAGCCCCGTGCTATTGTAATTACAGATGATCCACGATTCTATTGTTTTCGAGCTGAAGTATTAATCGCGTTCGCAATATATCTAAATAATTTCCAATCACTAAGTCTTCAAATAAATTTCGTCTGAGATTATATCGTGAGGATATCCCTGTCGATATCATAACATGACGTTCGAGTCAAACTTTTGCAGGTAATGATCACTTAAACAAGAAACACAAATCCTTCCTGTGGGCAGAATGATATATCACCTTCTCATCAGCGGAAATAACTCTGTTGAGCGAAGCCGGCCGGAGTGGCCGAGCGGTTCTAGGCGCTACATTGTGGAACCGCATCACCGCTACGGTCGCAGGTTCGAATACTGTCTATGATGTCCTTAGGTTAGTTACGTTTAAGTAGTTCTAAGTTCTAGGGGACTGATGACCTCAGACGTTAAACCCGTCGTGCTCAGAGCCATCTCTTGAGCGATTAGTGCCATTTGGAAACATCCAACAAAGGACGCCTAGTTGAAACTCGATGCTCCATGTCGTCAGATACTTCATCCAGGATGATCTGTCTAAATCCTTTCATTTTCAAATCTCTTTTTAATGGGTCATCAATTGTTGAGCATTCTGCATTGTGAATGTTGTCTGCTTCTCGTTTCAGCTAAGTCATACTGAATGGTCGGTGTAAATGCTTTCATATTCAAATATGCATAAAAAGTCGAGATGGGTACAGTGACCTATAGGACACACTGTAGACCTTTGATGCCATGCAAAATGAACCTACACCCTCGCCTCCCGTACCTTTGTCAGTCAAATAACGCTCTCTCGGCGACGCAGGCGCCGTGTGACCAACAATCTTCACACACTTTGTAGGTCAGCTAATAAGTATTCGGAACTTTTATTTCTCAGCAAAAGTGGGTTTTCCCAATACGGGGACGTCGCAGATTCAGTCTGCAGTGGGGCGAGTTACTCCCGCCACCAGAAGGCCACACGAGTTCGCTACATAACGGACCCCATCCCGTCTCCCGTCCATAAAGTCTTCCGGTGGGATGTATTGAAAAACTTGACTCTCCGCTCCCAGAGGAGTTCGGTGCTGCCGCCGCCTCTGAATATGTATCGGGTGGCGCGAGCGATCAACGGCCGGCAGACAGTCTGCGAGGTGCGGGCTGGCAAATTTATTCATGGGCGCCGCGTAGGAGGCGACGCCGTATCAATAACCCGGCTGGCACTTCATTACGCGGCGCGCATTCATCTCCCGGACACTGTCCCGTCAGCCCCCCGTTCTCCCTCTGGAAACCCGGCGAAAACCCGCCTCTCCTCTGTGACGATCCTGTCTGGAAGCTTGAAACGTCCGGAGGTGCTTTATTATACCCCAGAATCTCATTTCTCTAATCTTCGTCTACGCGTGTATCTGACAGCCACTGCACATTGCACGGCTGAAATTGTCTTGTGTAGGAACATTATGAAAACCAATCCCTCACCTACTACTTTCGTGCATGCACGGTGACCTGCCTAACCTCTCTTGTAAGTAGAGGCAAGACCTAGCTACCCACCGATTTCGACAGTAATTAGAGGAATAGTCGAGAGACGTTTCAAAATTACTCATGTGAGAATGATTAGCTCCCCAAGTTGCCGAGAATGTCAAAATGTTGCGATGTAACTCAGAGAGCCTATTCACATTAATATTCTAAATGCACAAGTAACTCTGTCTGTTACGCTAAACTGCTGAACGAATTTTAATAAAATTTGGTATGGAGGTATCTTGAACGCTGAGGAGCGGCGTAATATACTTTATAAAGTGTGCAGTACAACATATTTACGGATGTGAAGAAGATGACGCGAAATATGGAATTATTCTTTGACTTTTAAAATTTATCATATTTGTGAAAAACTCTTATTTCTTGACACGTTCTACATAATACGATTCAACTTAATGAATACAATTTTTGTACTACCCTCTACGTATTTAATCAATGCTCCCATACTGATACCAGTATTATTAACTGCGAAACTAATTCACTCTGTTACGTTTTCACGACTCCACCGCCGAGCCAATCCCGATGGTATTTGGTGTGATGACACTTTGAACCCTCAAGACGACCATAGGATACTTTAGAAAGTTGCATCTTTCTGAGAATCGTTGATATTTTTAAATACGGTATACGTGAGTGGCATGCAGACGACTCTTGCGTGACGACTCTTAATGTCCTGTGATGGCCGGTCGGTGTGGCCGAGAGGTTCTAGGTGCGTCAATCTGGAACCGCGAGACCGCTACGGTCGCAGGATCGAATCCTGCCACGGGGATGGATGTGTGTGATGTCCTTAGGTTAGTTGGGTTTAAGGAGTTCAAAGTTCTAGGGGACTGATGACCTCAGATTTTAAGTCCCATAGTGCTCAGAGCCATTTGATCCATTCCGTGATACCTCAAATCCAAAGCTATCGCGCGCATGGTTTGTGATAGTATTTTCTTACACCAGCTCGCATAGCGTAACAGTTTTGATGGATATACAACCATATAATCGGTCGGTAAGACCGAGAACCGTATTTAAAACTGTTACTATAGCTCTTGCAAACCTAAATCTGATTTAGTGCATTGATCTAAGAGAGCTCAAGCTACGAAATTTACTCGATTCCAACAAACCTCAAACCAGTGTCATGTCCACCGTAACTTGGGAACTGAACTTCAGGAGGCCTTCAGAGCTACAAAGACATTAGAACAACCACAAGCCTGACGCATTTTAGACGCTGAGGCGTCACGTCTCTCTTATAACGTCCGAGATGCTTGAAGACTGACAACGACGGCGCCATTTAAGGGTTGTACGACAAACAGAGAGTCGTGCCTTTTCGTGAGGAATGTGAGAGGTTTTTCGTGAGACTGCATTTGACTATGGTCTGTTAACTGACTATGTTAATCATAAATTAGTCGCCACTGGGGGATGGATGAAATATGTAGGCACCGTAATGCATTGAAATGGAAAGGAGAAACGGTTGACATTTGGTACTCTGGTACCAAAATCTCACATCCAGTTCTATGTGAGCCAGAGAAACCCCTACAAATCATACTTCTGCACGAATGTAATGAATCGAGGCATTTTTTTAATATCAGAAAAAGTGATGCATGCTTTCAGATTCGACGTTTGTCAAAACAATAAAAACACATTCATTATGTACCTACATACCGGCAATGCATACATTTTTGTACATACGTCTCTACATCATTATATACACAGACACATCGTAAAATTACTATCTAACTTACTCATCATCACTCATCATAACAAGATTACTAATCTGCGAGCGAAGCAGTGAGTAATAGTTACTGTAAATATATTTTTCCATTTCCTGTTTCTTTCATATTTTTTCATTACTCAGTTTTATTTATATTGTTTATATGTTTCTTTTAGACCATAGTTTCGATGCACGAACAGGTAATGTTGTATTTTTAAGGTGATGATATATACTGCAACAGTCACTTGTCACTAATATTTCATTAGCACGACGTGTTTCGATAGCGTGCTGCATTTATAGTTACTTATCACATAATGTACCCACTATAACATATTTACCTTCCTGAATAGGCATATTTTTCGACGTATAACCTCACCGGCAGACACGGCATAGGAAACTAAACTTACTTCATATTATATAAACTGTGAAAGTAACTGTACGTACACCTGATGCTGGCAGCATGCTGCCGAAACGCGCCGTGCTAATAAAATATCAGTAACAAGTGGCAGCATATATTATTTCATAATAATCTTACAGTAGAGCTGCAGCCCTCAAATAACATTCATATAACATGGATAATTTTAAGTTTGAATATCTGTACTGCTCTCGTTTGTCCAGCCGTGTGCAGTTCTTTACCAAGTACCATATTTCATCACCGTGCCTTGTCATCATCTTCTGGTGATACCTGTAGAACGAGCGCTTTTGCTACATCGCGCTTTCTTATTACCCTTACCGTTCCCCGTTCCTTTCCTCACTACCCGCCCGCATACCACGTCTGATAGCGTGGTGACAGGGTGACTTTTGGGAGGGGGGGAGGGGGGGGGAGGAAGGTGCTTGGGAAGCGCGGGGGGGAGGGGGGGCGTGAAGACGCGATCGCCAAAACTTTACGCAAACTCCATCCTCACTGGGCGCGGAAGTCGCTCTCGGCCGATGTCATGATTTCAGTAGCATCAGCACCCACAGGCCTAATCAACAGATTATTTACCATACCACAGGACACATATTTCACCGAGAAACATTCTCGAAAATTTCTATCCGCAGTGGTAAGTGGGTTTTCAACAGACCATCGATGTGTGTTACAAGTGTTATGGCTACTGTCACGATTCGTGCTATATACGCAAAAGCATTGTCCTATTGAAAAATGGCACCTCGATATTGTAGCATGAGAGGCGACATATGAGGACACACAAAGCTACAATCCACCGTGCGAATTTACATAGATATCCGGATATGTCTTCTGCCTGTTTCACTTTTAGTGTATTTACCCATGATAACCAACCACTTTTTTTATATAAGTAGTTTTATTTATGTAGAAGCGCGTTTGGAATTATCACCGCTTTTCAGTAGACGTAATTCATTTATATCTTCGTCGGACTAATTTCACACTGACGAAAATATGAACGTGTAGCGCCAACTGAATATTGGTGAAGGCTCGAAACGCATCTCATCATAAATAAAGGTATACAAAAAAGGCTTAGCTTGCTGTATGTGTTCAAATAAAAAAAAAGAGAAATAAAATGTGACACTATTTTGTTGCCCAGGAATTTAACAACAGCCTCTTTGAATAATATCCAAGCCTCACTCTTCATCGCAGTCGTTTCAGTACAAAGCATCGAGGACCATTTTTCGAATATCAGGACCTTCACACACTCCTTATTCAGTTTTCTTTCTGAGAGATGTGAAAACTTCTCCAGTGATCGTTGCAACATCATCCGTCTCTGACTTTTATAGTTTGATGAGGACCAACTTAATGTGCAGATACAGTAACAGAATTTATTTCGGATACTCGGGGTTCCTGCTGAAACAGAAGAAGAGCCGAAGAGTTACTGTGCATTCTAACAAGCGAAACCAGTGCCGCCAAAATTTCAACTTCGTGTTATGATTAATTGAATTACAGTATCAGTACAACAGCTAAAAATGCATTTTTAAAATATCGAGTGTTTATTATAAAAGTCGTGATGAAGCACCTTTTTATGATCGTAATGCAGCTAAGCAGCATTCGTCAATAAAAAAGTTTTATCATCAGCGGATTGCGTGATTTCTTGAAAAATAATGTGTATGGCAATAACTACTGCTTAAATGAGAGAACTAAGATATTTTTGCACGTTGCCTTCTGTGGCGCCTCAAAAAACAATTGGCTGCATCACGTTGCTTAGTCTCCCAATTTCTTTTGTAGAAAAAGGTGTATCAATTATTTGATTGAATTAAAGCTGTGAGGACGGGGCGTGAGTCGTGCTTGGGTAGCTCAGTTGGTAGAGCACTTGCCCGCGAAAGACAAAGGTCCCAAGTTCGAGTCTCGGTCCGGCACACAGTTTTAGTCTTACAGGAAGTTTCGTATCAGCGAACACTCCACTGAAGAGTGAAAATTTCATTCTAAAAAGGTGTATCGTTTAAACCGAACATAACCGTATGTCGTGTGCAATATAATTAGTCAGCCTGGCTGAACTTTCTGGCAGTGTATCTTACGGGATGAGAGATAAAACTCTCTTATATCGGATTTTATGTGAGTATAACATCAGAGCCATCTCATAGCGGCTAGCGGAAGCAACAGCTGAGTGATAGCTGCAGTAATGATGATACGGTAAACTTCCAGGGAGAAAAGAAAAAAAAACTATTTGAGAGCCTGACCAGTAGGCGCTGTCAGCTCCAACCATTAGCTCTGGCCGCATAATGTGTAAAGGGAAAGAAAGAGCTGCTCTTTGCCTTTTGGTAGGACTTTCTATTTATCAATTTGGAGTCGAAGGAGAAGTACGCCGTACTCGCCTATGGGCTGAGAAAGTAACATCAGTACGTGATCACCAGATCCGTATCGCTAGGATTTTTTGCTGACAGAAAGAGATATCCATCTCTATTGAAAACTAATATGATAGTGTTTAAGGGATTAGATTGTCAGGATACGAAAGGATCTATATAATACCACGAAATATTAGTCTGAAACAAGATTTTCAATTGATTATGAAGTTGTGACAACAGTGACGTTTTTTTCTAATTTTTAGCTAATGTACTAACGTCATTTTGTCAGTTTTAAGGTGAAAAGCCTGTTTAATAGGGACTTATCTCTGAGACGGTAAGAACATTTTTATAATTATTGTTACTATTGACGAAGTGGGGAAAGCAAGAAGTTTTTTTTCTAAGAGGTGTGGGTTTTGGGAATGGAAAGTTTTTCATATTCAGTGGCCAGGTGCTGTAGTCGTTTCTGAGAAATAGACTGTGATTTTGATTTAAAGGATAAAACGAATTAGTTTATGTGTTGTTCATTGGCGGTCATTGAGTACACGTCATAAGAGAAAGAAATTACGTAAAATCAGAAACTTGATAAACGTAAAGAATTGTATAAAAAGTTTCTAAGATTTAAATTACCCGCAATCAGATATGACAGATCTATAAAGGAGAAAGATAATCATAGTTTACATCGAAATATAAATGATTATTTGTGAAATAAGCTCAGCCAGATATGAAGTTAACGACAAGGAGCGGACTATCGATAACACAATAGAAGGCAGAACTTTAACTAATGGTAAAAGCTTCTCAAGGGTAGGTTCGCTAGGATTTTTTCCGAACTGTCTAATGTGAGCCAAATGAAAATAACCTGAAAATAAAATGTAAAATATTACAATAACATTGGTATATATTTTCCAATTTATGTACCATATAAAGATATTTGTACCCTAAAGGACGCAATTTGATACTTAGTAATATACCACATTTTAGAATCACAGAACTAACAAATTTTGATTTCATGAATCTTGGCCTTGCCCTAAAATTAAACCTGAGAGCACCTGTGGTACTCATATAGGTTTCATTTGACTCGGGCGAGCAAAGCTACTGACATTACTCTAATGTCCTGACTGTTAATGCTGATATTGCAAAGAGCACAGGAATCTGGAGCGACACTTCACGTATTGTGTAGAGGTAATAATTCTTTAAAAATAGGTCGGTTCGGTGCATAAGGGCCTCGCCCGTCATAAGTGTTGATGGGAGACGTGCGACCTTAAGCGAGCTGTCGATGGACATACGTATGATCGATATCCATACTGGCCACAAAAGCTATCGGTTCTGTTATGTAAGTTGACGCTTTTCGTTACAAATCAAATCACACTGATAAGGAAGTCTAAGATCGAGCATTTACTCTGAATCGTGGAAAGATTAATATTTTTGAAATAGAAATTTCAATGTAAGCTTTCTGATAAGCAACAAACCAGCACGAACAAAATTGATTTCTGAAGTGTTGCTGGTGACCATCGCGCCGTTGTAAATGACAAAGTCAGAATCAAACATATACAAAAACGTAATCTCCTGCCAGTCTCCCCCGTGTAATGTTTCTTTTACACTACATGAAATTAGCCTACTTTTTCACGGTAGAGAAAGTGCACAATAATATGACGGAAATATCATGTAGTCGACAAAAGTTTTTCAATATAAGAAGTCCATCTAGATCAGACTCCAGAGAGAAAGAGAATGCCACATTTTAGTCCTTTCCTGGGGCACGTGTAGCTAGGAGCGTGGTTAATCTCACAGTCAAATGAGAAGTCAGGAAACGGACCATTATACGACAACCTTGTTTGCTTTACCTGCCAGTGATTTGCTGTGTGATTTGAGCCAAATTTCTGTTTCCCTAATACCACTTAGGGTAATAGCCATGTCGTTTTCTTCGTCGATATATGAAATGAACCGGGATTTCGAATCATAATAAATATATTCCCACGGCAGATATTACTGATTCGTGTAGACCACCTTAAATTCAAATTATACTTACTTGAAGAGAAAACTTTGTAACGGAAGCGAGAATAATGATCTCAACCAATTGAAATGTATCTCTGCAAGGTTTTCCAGCAACTCAATGAATCAGCGATGTTCTGTGCAAACAAAACCGTGCAAATATGTTGTTATTATGGATCCGTTTTATAACTACTGGCTGGAAAAGACACATGGTTTCAAAAAAAGTCATCTATTACTAACTTATTCATTTCTGTGTAGAATACCGGAAACATTCTAAAATTTTCGAGCACATACCAAAATATTCACAAATATTCTAGATCATTAAAGAAAACTCTGATAGTTTGTAGAATATTCTAGAATATTCTAAAACATATAGGAACATTTTGGAAGATTTTAGAGCATTTTGGAAGATTGTACAACATTCTGCAGCTCCTCGAACATTCTAGAAGGAACATTCTGGCCAGTCTCGTCCACCTCGGCACTCGATTCCCAGTTGCTTCACCGGCTTCCCAAAATAAGTCCACAGGTGCGATGCCGTCTTTTGCCAACCATATCATAGAACCCAACAGCTACAATTCCAAACCGAAATGTGCTTCGTAGAATAAGAACCTGATTCAGTCGCGACGAGAACTTAAATATTAACTGCACAGCCAGTTTCAGAACATTACAGCTCCATCCTCAGGTGTAACAATTGTAAAAGAATAGAGAATAGGGGAAGGCTAGTTATGTAGTCATTCCAGAAGTTACGAAAAAATAGGTAATCCGCAGAGAGCTGTGATAACTCACTTAATTGAAAACAATCATATATGAATGGCGGTCGGCCAAGTCAGTAAGAGAAGTCAAGCTCACGCTATCCCATGTGTAAGGGACTGAAAACCACAATGCATCCAATGGCCAGAGATCGGATAGGCAAAATGCTATACACAGCGTGTCTCTCCGAAGAATTGTCAGGCACATTTTCTCTGGTATTTCGGCAGATATTTGTAATTTCGTTTTTGCACTGTGCGGGTGGAATCAACCCAAACAATAACTGGTCTTCACGTCTTTCATGCGACAACCAGTGTCAACAGAAAGCGTCAGTTTGTTTACCAAATGCAAATAAAATTATTTTTTTGAAACTGGAATTTTACGTGACCAATCGATGCGATATTTGTTTTGTCGGTGTGTATTTACAGGCACAGTAAAACAAGAAGAATAAACAGCAGTCCAGCAACGTCTCAGTAGCATTGCATGCTTGACGGTGGCAGTCAGCACTGGCCAGGGTGGTGCTGTCGGTGCTGGAATATTGGCTATTCTTTTGTGTTTTACTGTCCCTCTTAATACATATCGATAAAACGAATATCGCGCTAGACTAATCTAGGATCGGTCTGTCGAATGCGAACGTAAATTTCCACTTTAAAAATCGTTTTTTTTTTTGTAACGGGAAACAAACCAGTGCTTTTCGTCGACACTGGGAATCACATCAAAGACGTGATGAGCTTTCTTCGGTTTGCCTGATTCCAGTTGCACAATGCAAAGGCGAAATTGTAGGTATCTACTTAAGCACAAGATAAAGTCCCCTGATGATTCTTAGGAGAGACATCTTGTATAAAGTGCAAATACACTGAAGAGCCAAAGAAAATAGTACACCTGCCCTATATCGTGTAGGGCCCCCGTGAGCACGGAGAAGTGCCTCAAGACAACGTGTCATGGAAGAAGTGCTCGAGGGTTGTCCATAAATCCGTAAGAGTTCAAGGAGGTGGAAATCTCTTCTGAACAGGACGTTGCAAGGAATCCCAGAAAAGCTCAGTAATGTTCATGTCTGAGGAGATTGTTGACCAGCGGAAGCGCTGAACCTCAAAAGAGTAGCAATTCTGGATGCGTGGGGGTCCTCCTGAAACTGCCCAAGTCCGTCGGAATGCAGAGTGGACATGAATGGATGCAGGTGATCAAACAGGATGATTACATACGTGTCACATGTCAGAGTCGTGTCTAGACGTCCCATATCACTCTAACTGCACAGAGCCTCGACCAGCTTGAACAGTCCCCTGCTGACATGCAGGGTCCATGGATTCATGAGGTTGTCTGTATATCCATACACGTCCATCCGCTCGATACAATTTGAAACGAGTCTCGTCCGACCAACAACATGTTCCCAGTCATCAGGAGTCTAATGACGGTGTAGACGGGCGCAGTCATCAAGGGTACACGAGTTGGTCTTCGGTTCCGAAACCCCATATCGATTATGTTTCGTTGATTGCTTCCCACGCGGACACTTGTTGATGGCCTGCATTAAAGTTTGCAGCAATGTGCGGAAGGATTGCACTTCTGTCACGTTGAACGATTCTCTTCAGTCGTCGTTGGTCCCGTTCTTGCGGGATCTTTTTCCGACCGCAGCGATGTCGGAGATTTAATTTTTTACCGGATTTCTGATATTCTCGGTACACTCATGATATGGTCGTACGGTGAAATCCCCACTTCACTGCTATCTCGGAGATGCTGTGTCCCATCGCTCGTGTGCTGACTATAACACCACGTTAAGCCTCATGATATGGTCGTACGGTGAAATCCCCAATTCACTGCTATCTCGGAGATGCTGTGTCCCATCGCTCGTGTGCCGACTATAACACCACGTTAAGCCTCACTTAAATCTTGATAACCTGCCGCTATAGCAGCAGTAACCGCGCCAGACACTTTTTGTCTTAAATAGGCGTTGCCGATCGCAGCGTCGTATTCTGCCTGTTTACATGTCGCTGTATTTGAATGCGCATGCCTATATCACTTCGTTTGGCACTTCAGTGTTGTTGCTATTTTGGTACAGAATGAGTGCGAATAATATCAGTACAACTACGATATTTGCGTATAGAACTGTGGGAGTAGGGACGAGATACCATACCTCACAAGTAGAAACAGAGGCAAACATGAATGGATGACAGAGGATAACAGGTCACACACTGCAACGAAGTTGCAAGAAGTCATGGGAAGTTAGTGGAGGAGATGTCGGTTTTCGGCTGCTGAAGCCACAGGGGTGAACATGTCTATGTACAGTCCTAGTAGAAGTGTGTTCCTGACGCCCAAAATTCAGTCTCACTCGCAGCAAATTGTCGATCGCTCATGAGGGCTCTGTGGGGGCGACTCGACGTCTGCTTGTCCAACACTCGTGGCCGTCCTTCGTGCCGCGTTACGCGTGTGGAGACGCGACGCCGAAGAACCGCCATAGACACTGCTTAAGCCGGAAACCGAACTCTGTGTAATCTCCGGTAAAATATCACCGATAGGTCTTGCATCCCCTGTTCAAATCCGGTTGGCTGCCAGTTTTCTATTCACGTTGGCTAAACACCAATCTTAAGGAATGGCATCAGCAAACCAGCAAAAGCTGCTTAAACAAACCATTTTCTGTCAATCGATCTTCTTCAAACCATGGACAATGCCACACCTGTCTGCAACAGACTGTACGCGCCATGAACCGCACTTAGCCGCAACATTGCGGCATCGTATATATAGGTCGCATCATTAAGTGAGACAACACTTCCCCTGTCTTTCAGCAACTTTGTTGCAGGGTGTGACCTGTCATACATCATGCTTTTGCATGAGGCCGATGCCTGTTGATTAAGACATTCTTATGTGTAATAACAATAAGCTTTTAACATTAATTGTACACTGAAATGGGAAACACTGAAAGAGCGAAGTGTCCTAATGTAGGGAAACAAAACAGCCATTACGAATTCACATTACAAAACATTTTATCCGAAGATATTCAAATTATGATAGTCTAAGTTCATTTGAAACATTTTTTCTTTCTACCTCTTTTTCTTGTACCTTTGCCCCATATCGCTGCAGGGTAGGCCTGGTTATCATTGGATATGGCGTGGTTAATGTAAGGGGTGGCCGGTTGCCCTTTCTGTCACCAGAACGGAATATGTATACACCAACTGCCTGGGAGTAGTGTTACTCATGTGAAAGTGTGTGGAAGTTTTCTAAATTATGTCTGAAAGAACAGACACCAGTGATCGATTTATGCAGCGTTACATTGATAACTTAAGGGAAGTCAGCATGATGTAGCTGCTTTGGGAGTTGAAGTAATTCAACGGCTGCCGCTGAAAATTTGTGCCTGTACGGGATTCGAACCCAGATGCTCCTCTTTTCGGAATTATAACCGCCTCGGTGATATGCACATGCTTCGTGGACTACCCAACTTCCGAAGTGTCACTCACCACTGCCGAAATAGGCGTATGAACGTCGAGGCTTATCTGTATACTTACACTCGTATGTGTGCTGTCTGTTCTTTCAGACATGTCCGAATTCGAGTCGGACGTGAAACGTGTCCGGATTATGGAGGTGATTAAGGTAATCGTTCTAGAGAAGTGGAGCATATGGCTTCGACTACAGGTTCAGCACTAATTTTCAAGTGCAGCAGTTGGATTATTTCGACGCCCGAAGCATGTACGCCATGCCGTTTAAGTTTTCTAAATGTTTACGAATCGCATAACTAAGACAGGATTCGGGAATTCATCTAGTGGGACGCTGAAAACGCCTAAAAAGCACATCCAGGCTGGAAGGTGCTGATCCTCGTCATTAATCCGCCGAGTAGATTCGATCCAGGAATGGCATACCGCCCCATCCGGAATCGGCGCTATATCGTGCAGGGTTATTCGAGCGGTTCTTTCATGCCCTTTGTAACGTTTGACAAAAAAAGTGTAATAAGTCTAGAATTTTTATAAAAATTAGGTAAAGATACAAGTTCGTTATCAAGGAACCACTTATTTCTGAGCAGTAACGAAGAATACCGTATTGACATCACTGACACAACTAGGAACAGAGTTCCCTGTACTTTCGTTTCTCTTTCTTTTCAGCACTTTATTTGTTGGTCACTGGAAGACGAAAATATTTCCTAAGATAGCAAGATCATGCAGTTTGATCCCGAAATTTACTCCATTTGTTTTATTTAACTATGTTGCGCGTTATGTAGTTGAATTACGATGATTTAAGCTTACGTCTCGTCTATCTCACACTGTCTTAGTACAATTTACCATCCTCACATTCGGTTGGCCACTGGCGCCTTTTACACTAGACCGATAGAGAGACTGCATCCAGAAGCTGCCGAACTACTGCTGCCATACCACCGTGATTTTCTCCTCAGCAGATATGTATGTCGTTTGTCTGCCATGCCTGGTCATCCACCCTATGCCTCCTATTTCGATGACTCCTTTGGTCGCCAGTATGGGGCACATACCTCTTCTCTGTTACCTCCTGGAGTTCGCTTTCGGCCATTGCTCCGGCAGCTTAACTTCACGCTACCTGCCATTTTCCCGATGGGTGTGAACCTTTCACCACCTTGGCTTCGTGCGGCGGCCTGTGGTCACCTTGGACTCCATTCACTTCCTAAAGACACTACTCCAGACTCGCTCAATCGCCCCAAGCTTCTCGACTTCCGCACGGACCTTAGCGGTAGTTCCTTCGTGTACACTGACGGCTATCGGACTGATTGTGGTGTCGGGTGTGCCTTCGTCATTAGCACCGGAGATTTTCGGTATAAGCTTCCGGAACAATGCTCAGTATTTACAGCGGAGCTCTTCGTCGTGTATCAGGTCACGCAGTACATCCGGCGACACAGGCATTTCGATTGAGTCATTCCCTCTGACTCTCTCAGCGCCCTTCAGAGCCTCTGTGTGTTGTACACCGCCCATCCCTTAATGCAACAGGTCCAGGAAAACTGCCCCTTTCTCACTGTTGATGGAGCCACTGTGATATTTACGTGGGCACCTGGTGACGTCGGTCTGACAGGAAACGAGGCCGCTGACGCTGCTTCCAAGGCTGCAGTCCTCCTACCTCAGCCTGCTAGTTCTTACATTCCCTCCAATGATCGCTCTGTTGCCGTCTGTCAGCATGTGCTAACACCTTAGCATCACCACTGATCCTCCCTTCATGGGAACAAGCGCCGGCCGCGGTAGTCTCGCGGTTATAGGCGCTCAGTCCGACTGTTACGGTCGCAGGTTCGAATCCTGCCTCGGGCATGGATGTGTGTGATGTCCTTAGGTTAGTTAGGTTTAAGTAGTTCTAAGTTCTAGGGGACTGCTGACCACAGATGTTAAGTCTCATAGTGCTCAGAGCCATTTGAACTATTTGGGAACAAGCTCCGGAGCTTGGCCAACCTCCTTTCGGCCCTCTAACCACGAGATCATTCTAGCTAGGTTGCATATTGGGCTCTGGCTTTGTAGCCATCGCCATTTGCTAAGTGATGGTCCCCCACCATTTTGAGCTCTTTGACCTCAGCCTTTGACAATTCCCCATTTCCTGACGGAATGCCATTTTTTTGATCACTTACGTTCTAATTTATGTTTACCGTCTGAGTTATTGGCTGTTTCTGCGAACGATGCGCGAGGTGTCGACCGCGTTTTGTTTTTTATCCGTCGTAGTGACATGGCGAAGGACATTTAATCTTTATTTCAGGACCTCCGTTGAGTTTATGGCGTACTCTATGGCCCTTTCTCCAAGAGAAAGTCGCTTTTTTTAGCTATGTTTCCTTCCCCCGATCGGGCGTAACGTATAGTCGTTTTTAGCTCTTTTTTCGTCTTCGTATTCCACGGTTCTGAAATGGGCGCGTATGACCTTAGTTGTTTTGCACCCAAAAATTAAAATTCATGGAGCTTCTCTCTGAGCAACATTTGTCCCTTTGTACATACGACTTTTCTTCAATTCTTAGCTCAGTATTCTTCTTTACGTTCCAAATATTGCCTTCCCTTACCATCATAACGTAGCAGACATAAGAGACTCGCGTCGAAAAATGATTTAAATAAACTAAAATGTATTTCTTCTTGCTGATACTAGAAAAACGACCGAGAAACACTTTCTAAAGTATTTAACGCCGCGGTCCTACGCGCTCGTCCACTCTGCACGTTCCTCATGTCAGAAACAAATGAATTTACAAACTACAAAATCTACTGAACGTATCCTGAAGTGCAAGAAGGCTTCTCTTGTACTTCCAACCTGTCTCAAGTTTTTAGACACGGCACATCCAGCGGTTTACACGTAAAGAACGAAAACAATCGATTTTGGCCCTGTCGGTGTTTCTTATTTCCAGTCTTGAGTTTACGATATGAAAAATAGCATCAGTTAGCTAAAGAAACTATGTTAAGTAAACGTCCGGAGCCCTAATGTCGCACTCAGTTTCATTCCTATAGACGACAGGTTATATCACAGTACTGATTCTTACCGCTGCAGCACGAATGAATAACGTGAGAGATGCTAATCACTGCACGAAAGCAGACGCCTTTCCTTCGATGTGTGGGGAAACCGTCGTTTTTCCGTTTCTCTCGCCTGGTGGCGTGACTACAGGGCAGTGGCTGCCTGTCCTGTTCCACACGCACGCGTTTTCGGTCCTGAAGCAGCACAGACGCAAAAACTCGGCGTCGCCTCGGTGAGGTCTCCCAACAGATCAGTCCGCCGTTTAGAGATGATACCGGGTATTAACGCCCACCTCCCTTCATCCCCGTCCGTGAGAAGCAAGTGTCAGCCGTCACTAAAACAGAAACGGTAGCAGCTTTTCGCCTTTCTACTGGGAAAATTCTGTTTCCCAGCTTCCCATGGGAACTGAGATATTATACCCGCCCAGCAGCAACCCCGCAGTGCGATGTTTGCCGCTACTGACTGCCGTTAACGGCCACATGTATTCCTTCTCATCGATGACCTGTTTGTATTGGCACCACAGTCTTCTGTTGATTCAAATGGCTCTGAGCACTATGGGACTTAACTTCTGAGTCCCCTAGAACTTAGAACTACTTAAACCTAACTAACCTAAGGACATCACACACATCCATGTCCGAAGCAGGATTCGAACCTGCCACCGCAGCGGTCGCGCGGTTCCAGACTGTAGCGCCTAGAACCGCTCGGCCACTCCGGCCTGCCTTCTCTTGGTACTGAGATAATAAGAGCTCCTGTCGTGATTCTCTCTGAACGGCGATTCCAGAGCCAGGTTTCTCAGATAACAAACAGCTCAAGTAGAGTTTAAAAAATATTGTTTGGACTTGCTTACTCAAAATGAAAACTGCAATTCTACTTCTAACTTTATCGTTTGGACAGAAAGCAGCATAGCATTTGCCATAAATAAATATTACTTCTGAAAAAACTGAAAAAACGTAACTGAAAAAAATTGGTTCAGTGCCAATGGGACTCGTGCTCTGAGGGTCCCGTACGAACTTAGTTATCTATGTAGACACAGTACATCTATCCCGAAAATCGACAGTCTCGACAATTTTTGTCTGTTAACGAGATAGATGCTGGCAAGAAGTCGGTCAGGGGAATTTCAAGATGTTCGATAATGTTTTAAGTTTGAAGTCGGATAACAAATGGCAAAACGAAATATGTACTTGTACTGTGGCACTTTGTTTCTTGCAGCTTTCATGATTGTGAGCACAGGGGAAGTACCCAACACATCTTGTTGAGTGATGTCTTCAAATTTTGTAGTCCTGTCGTCATACGTTGTGTGTCATATTACGGTAACTTCATAATTTTTACTTTTTAGCCGTCTAATTACAACTGAATGAAACGCGATTTTCTTGCCGTAAGCGTTTCGCCTTCATTCGTTCCAAGTCACATTGAGTGGCAGCTTCTGCGGATGTTGTTCTATATGTTGTGTTCTTCTTCCATTTTTGGCGCTGTTCTTTCTCTTATAATACTGCCATTTGAAATTTTTTACAGTACGTGCTGCTGTGAAGTTCGCAAAACAAAATTTCAGTTGATAGTTATAAAATGGTTCAAATGGCTCTGAGCACTATGGGACTTAACATCTATGGTCATCAGTCCCCAAGAACTTAGAACTACTTAAACCTAACTAACCTAAGGACAGCACACAACACCCAGCCATCACGAGGCAGAGAAAATACCTGACCGCGCCGGGAATCCAACCCGGGAACCCCGGCGTGGGAAGCGAGAACGCTACCGCACGACCACGAGATGCGGGCTGATAGTTATAAGAAAAGGAACAGCGCCAGAATAGTACAAAAACACAACATGTACAGGATGAGGCAGAAAGAACGGACGGTTTTAGAACACAAGTGGGTAGGGGGGGGGGGGGGTGGAGGGGGGGGCTCAAAGGGGGACTGAGTGGTCACTTGTTTGCTACCTCCAGCCATTTTGTTTACTCGAAGTCATTGAGGTATGGACTGTGCAACATCGTGTGTTTGCTTATAGGAGGTTTTCCGCGTAATACCGAGTCTATCGTTGCAGTTCAGCTTGAGTTCCGTTGCCATTTCAATCTTGCGGGACATAACAGTGTTCACACTCGTAACACAATTTTACGCTGGGCTGTATGGTTCAAATGGTTCAAATGCCTCTGAGCACTATGGGACTTAACTTCTGAGGTCATCAGTCCCCTAGAACTTAGAACTACTTAAACCCAACTAACCCAAGGAAATTACACACATCCATGCCCGAGGCAGGATTCGATCCTGCGACCGTAGCGCCGGCCGAAGTGGCCGTGCGGTTAAAGGCGCTACAGTCTGGAACCGCAAGACCGCTACGGTCGCAGGTTCGAATCCTGCCTCGGGCATGGATGTTTGTGATGTCCTTAGGTTAGTTAGGTTTAACTAGTTCTAAGTTCTAGGGGACTAATGACCTCAGCAGTTGAGTCCCATAGTGCTCAGAGCCATTTTTTTGCGACCGTAGCGGTCGCGCGGTTCCAGACTGACGCGCCTAGAACCGCTCTGCCACTCCGGCAGGCGCTTGGATGAATCATTTCGTTTACGAGGAATAGTGCTGAACAGGAAACTGCCAGGGGTTCCTCTGTACGAACTGCAGAGAATGTTGAAAGAGTTCGGCAAGCCCATACTCTGTAGTCCTGGTCGATTTTCTAAGAGACATTCGGCTGAAATGCCCCTCAGTAATCATTCAGTAACCCGTATTTTGCACACTGATCTAGGATTCCATCCCTGCAAAATAGCCTTGGCGCAACATTGAACCCTAGAGATTATGTACAGTGGCTAAATTTTGCTCGAGAAATGGAGGCCCTATTGAGCAAAATGACAACATTAATTTGCTTATGAGTGATAAAGCCCATTTTCGTTTGAACAGCATGTTAAATCAGCAGAACTGTTGTTATCGGGCTAGTGAAAATCCGAAAATAGTGCACAAGAGACCACTCCATACCTCCGAGGTGACTGGTGTGCTGTAACCGGTACACAGGTTATTGGTCCATACTTTTTCTAAGACGATAAAAGGAATACTGTAAGGGGTAACCTCGGAACGTTGCAGAAAGGTGATGACTGAATTCTTCCATGCTGAACTAAGAAGAAAACGTGTTCCTATCAGGCGAGTTTGGTTCCAGCAGAACGGGGTCACAGCTCACGTAACAAGAATATCCACGGACGCAATTCGGACTGTTTTTCGTGGTCGTTTCATTTCCCAGCTTGGTGATATTAGTTGGTCCCCTTGTTCTCCAGACCTGACCGTGTGCGACTACTTTTTGTGGGGTTACCTCTTGTCACGTATATACGAGCATAAACCACGTACACCTGCAGAACTGAAGAAAACATTTCGTGTGAAACGGCCGTATCATTTGACTGCATTGACTTAGAGGCGTACGTTTGCTACACTGCCAAGAGACCTTAGCACTTAGTATGTAACATAAATTTTGTAAGATAAATTTCAACTTGATACGTCTTCTCATTTCTTAAAAAAAAAAAAAAAAAAAACCGGACAGACGGGCCACAAAGTGATGTTGTAAGAGTAAAGTTTAGCCGACTGAGGTATGGAACCCCAAAAAGGGGTATTATTTCCACGCAACTTCGATTTGCACTTCTCACTTTCGAAAGCACTAATAACAAACACCAGCCCAACGAGCTTAATTCCTTTCAGTAGAGAGTAAAAGATGGAGGACGTGGTATTATCGTGAGATTCGAGTTAGTGATCCTCAGACACCCATTACCCTGCGGCCGGAGTGACGCAGGGAGCCGTCCTCTCGCCACTGCTCTGTCCACTTTATACTGCACACATTCCCCAGCCCACCAGGGGGAACGGAGTGGTGGAGCTTTATGACCTTGACTCACGTAAGTGAACGACAATACAGACCCAAAAATTAGAGGCATGGCTGGAAATGTGAGAACCTGGCCAAATGCCCCAACAGCCAAGTTATATTTTTCCAATATGGGAACTGGACATTCGTTTGAAACCAAAACCGAAAAAAACGTCGCACTCAAACTATGGGTTCAAAACATCACACTCAGGGAGACCGAAATGTATGTAGGTATTACGCTAAACAGAGCACTATCCTGGAGCCAGCACATGATGGAGACAATAACATTAGCAAGACAACAATGCCATTAATGAAGATCATTAGGGCCAGGGCACACGGAGCTAACATTGAAACTACGCGACATGCATACAAAGCTTTCTTCAGACCAGTGCTAGAATACACGACCAAAGTCTGGGTGGCTTACAGCATACAAACACAGAAAGTATGTGGTAGAACGACCGCTAAGAATCGCACAAAAAGAGACCAACACCATAAATGAAACAAGAGTCTGTAAAGAAGCACAAATAGAGCCGTTAAATTGGTGACTAACAAAATTTACGTCAAGAATCGGAACCAACAGTCTAAGATGAAATATACTTACCGCAAAGAGTTCAAAAACCGTACCATACAGCAAATTTTCCAGCCCACACTTACCCGCTTCCAGCTCAGACATGAATAGCAGCTACGACACGAAGATACGAAGATATAAGAGCACCACCTACAGGTCCACAAATCCTACAATATCTACTCCCAAGAGAGATAAATGAAGGAAATACATTACATAACAGAGTAGACCCACCAAAAAATCAATCGAAATTAAAGAAGCAACACATCCAACCCATGCTGAAGTATAAGGGTGATTTCACTCAGCAGTAAGGCAAATGCCAAGATTGTGAAAATAGGCAGTCACATACGTCGCATAAATAATGTTTGTTTTTGATTCCTTTTCTACTTAATTAAAGAAATAACTGTTATGTTTTTGCGTTGTGTGTGTTAGTAATTTCCAAGAGACATGAAATATCCCGAAATAAATGTAAAAACGGCCGCATGTCGCTGATTCAATGACATAAGTCACAACTTATCAATGGAGAGATACTCTCGAACATGTGTATAATTACATCCTATTCCGCTGTTATTTCATGAATGACAAGCATATATTTCGATATTGCAGTGCCTGACTTAATCTGGTGACGATGCAAAGTCCCTTTCCATGCATGCATGTCCGAAGGAACAGACAGTGCGGCGACTACAGCCTTTATGAAATACATTAAATTTATTAGCAATTGCGAATAAGGACAATCATCAGCTGTAGAATGAAATAATGACAATATTTTTTTATGAGATTATGGGCTGGCGGAGGCAGTATGGGCAGGGATCGCAAACCGAGGCCTGGCCACAATGTCTTCACTCTCCCTTTTCTGGGCATGTGGTCCAATGTATGAAACCTTTTTCTTTATGTTTTACTTATTTATTTTTTATTTTTTAAATTTCTATTTGAAGTGTTTTTTGTGGCTGCTGATTTTCTTTTGGCCTTTTATGGAAGCAAAACACAACATACAGAAACCAAATGTGTCATTCAACTCATCCAAACATAAAAGATTTCACAACGCCGTCTAGGTTTATAGAGTTCACTAAAAATAAGAGAAAAGGAAAAACAGAAAAGAAAACGGGACCTGCAACGGCTCTGTTGGCGTGTATCTAGGTCGGCTTCTAGCTAAATTAAAAACGATGTATAGTCCCCCGAATACACCGTTAGTTCCTGAACCTTGAGCTATTTTCCCACTTCACTTCTCATACCCGGAGCACCCCAGTTAGCCGGAGGGTCCGTGAATAACGAACCCAAGTAATTGGAAAACCATGTTCTATATTCCACGTGTCGCCCCAAGATGGCATGTTGCTCTTGCGGTATGTACCAGAAGTCTATGACGTTCTTGTCGTCGGTCCGATGTAGATAATACGTCGCCATCTCCTCTATCCAGTTTACGGCTTTTGTCCTGGCAGTAGAAAAAGTAAACTTTGTTCGAGAACAGCAGGTCGTCAGCTTTGATCGCTGTGTGCGCAGTACGCAGTTAGAAGGCAATAGTCGTTTGCCGTCCAACAAACCAAACGGTGGTCGTCGTTGTCGACGACCGAGCAGTGAGGGCATACCGGCGTGTCGACCAGGTGAACAGGGTGCAGTCGTTGAGGTTCCGGAAATTTTCCCTTCACCACTACATAACGCAAAGCACGTACCTCTGTAGGGCGAGAGGGAAGATGAACCGCTCTCCATACTCTATGCCACTTTATCGACAGGTACTTCTGTTCAACCGCATTGCGATATTGTTGCTGAAGGAAGCTTCGAGATATGCCTTTCGATGTAGGTAGCCTGGTCTCAGGCAAACTGTCCTGAACGTGTAACTCTTCAGGCTTTTCCGGCGATCTAATGACATCTTGGGTTGTCGGGTGTTCTGCCGGATATCAGCGTCGTACTTGCACGATATTTCGGTCACGTAGCTCGTGACTTTCATCAGGTGCGACCTGAGACTGCTCCTCGAGTGGACCTGGTCCAGTATTTATGCCTATGGCCTCCCCCCTCCACCAACGGCTGCAGGCGCTTCCTCTGTGGTCCGCGCCCATTCCCTGCGACCTGCTGGAGCGTTGCTGCTCCGTTTTCCGTCCGCTGCGGTTCTAGGTGTTCCCTCTGCGGTCCGCGCCCACCAAACCCGCTCCTGGGGGTTTCATCACGGTCTGGGGTACCACGCGTTCCCCCTGCGGTCCGCACCCACTCACCACGACCTGTTGGAGCGTTGCCGCTCCGTTTTTCGTCCGCTGCGGCTCTGGATGTTCCCTCAGCGGTCCGCGCCCACCAGTCCCACTTCTGGGCGTTCTATCTTCGGTCTGGTGCGCCTGGCAGTCCGTCAGGGGCTCGTTTTCAATCTCCATGTCTCTGGTTCTTCTGTTTGTGTAGTGTTGCAACTGGCCCCGTTGCTCCTTTAACAATTCCAGAGCCGGATCCCAGGCTCTGCTTAGCTGGTACCCTGTGTCACAGTTCATAAGATCGTCAGCCATTTTAATTTCTATCGATTCCCTTATAACACTGTCCCAAAATCTGGGTGTTTGTGCTAGAATCTTGGTATCCTCATACTTCATGGCATGATCTAGTTCTAGACAGTGTTCAGCAATGGCTGACTTAGTCACCTGTCTTAATCTAGTGTGCCTCTGATGTTCTTTGCACCTGATCTTCACAGTTATTGTCGTCTGGCCAATGTAGGACATGCCACATTGACAAGGTATATTGTAAATCCCTGGTTTTCGTAACCCCAGGTCGTCTTTGACACTCCCCAGCAGTCCCCCGATATTATTGGATGGACAGAAGACACACTTGATATTGTGTTTACGGAGGATCCTACTGATTCAGGCTGATTTCGGCAGAACACCCGACAACCCAAGATGCCCTGAACGTAATTGTAATCGACGAAGAAGTGTGCGAGCGGTGCCGTGATGTGGTCTACATTGACTGCAACATTGATTGGTGGTTCAAATGGCTCTGAGCACTATTGATTGGTGGACAGATTGAATGTGGAGCCACTTCATTAATCACAGCGCCCATTAAGGTGACGTGCACGGTTCTCCAATAGCGTTCCACCGTACAAAGAAATAGAACGCGCGCCCTGTTCCTCACGTTTGCGAGTCAGATGAGGCCTCCCCTCGGTGGCAGCGTCAAGGTAGCGTAGCGGATTTTGAAGAGGAGGGCATCACTTACGAAATGTCTGAAGGCTGACTGCAGTTTTGCCGCGATCGTTGTGGACAGTGGCAGTATGTGCGCCAAGTGACTTATTTTTGGTGCCAAATAGACGTTGATGTAATGTGCGTGCTGGAAAATATCTGTGGCGCGCAGTATGTATTGTCGTACTAATGCGCGAATCTGCCGCAGTAGCTGTCGATAATTATCCGCTGCTGTACGTCGTATGTTTCCATGTAACAACACTCCCAAACACTTGAGAGTGGGAACCTTGGTGATGGGCACTGCTGTCCCTGGCGGCTGTCCTCTCTCTACTTCTATACATCAGGTCCTCCGTACGTTGATGACACTACCCGCCACCGTTCCGTACTGCTGAAGCCACTGCAGCGCCGCCTGGGTTTCGTCTCCTGAACTAATCAAAACACGACGTTGTTGGCGTATGTGCGACATTGGAAAGATGCGGTCCGTAGTTGGACCCCTTCAAGGCGTCGTCGGAGGCCGTTTAGTACAGGTTCAAGAGAAGCTGCAAATAACATGGTCGAAACGGGGCGGCTACCTTGCCGCACAGAGCGCTGGATCGTTATAGGTTCTGAGCTAGCAGCGTTCACCAGGACTCTCGGGTGTGTGCCATGAATGTGTCTCAAGATCGTGTCCACAAACGTGAGGAGGATTCCCATCCGCTCCATGACCCCACATAGGGTCGAAAGCGTGATCGAAATCCACTGCCACTCGGGCTCCTCAAATCTACACGCTGACATCAATGCTATGACATTCCTGTAGACCCCTAGATCTGCGTATATATTGCTCTTCCCACGAAGACGAGTTTGATCTAAATGTGTTTTGTGCTTTATCGCCGCTTGAAGGGGAGCACGAAGTATAATTTCAAAGATTTTTTAATCTGCGTTCAATAATGTCAAAGGCCGGTAGTCTTGTGGTCTACGACAACCACTTGGTTTTGGAGCAGTTATCAAGATGCCCTCTATGAACTCGGTAGGAACAGGTGAGGTAGGTGTTAAGAGTGCGTTGTACATCTGTATCCACGCCGGTCCCATCAGAGGAGCAAAGGTTCAGTGGAACTAAAGAGGGAGCCCATCCGGCTCAGGGTATTTAACTCACCACACTTTAGATTATCTATGGTGAATTCATCCATAGGGCCGTCCACGTCAGTGGGATGCTCGTCCGCTGGCATTTCGCGAAACACGTCTGCCAGTCCTACTCTGTCCAGCTGGTCCTCCTCATAGAAACGGCGGTAGTGGTGAGCGAAAGCACGTGTAGTATCCTTCTATAACGTCGCATGCGATCCATCGGACATTCCGACATACCGTGTAAGTATATGTCGCCGCTGCCTTCTTTCACTCACTTCGTGGTTTAATGACGGCCGTTCGCTGCGTAATCCATCAAAAATCCTCGCGCGTACTGTAACTCCTTCCATCTTCACTGCCGTTAGACGCAGCAGTTGTGCTTTGACACGATGGACAGCCTTCTGACGGTCGGGGGACGGTGCTTGTACCGCCAACTCACGTAGGGCTGTGAAATAAAATTGTGAAGCTGCCCGTTGCGAGTGTGACTTATCTTTGCAGTATCGTGTGAACGTTCTGCGTAAAGCCGGTTTTGACACAGTAGAGCCACCGTTTCGGTGTTGAATTGTACGAACGTTGCCGTCGTTGACACTGACGCCATGTTTCTTCAACCTCCCAACAGTTCTCATTCCACAGGTGGGTAGCGTTGAGCTTCCGTCAGCCCCTACTGCGCCATGTCTTTTGTCGTGGCAGAACGATAGCGCAGATGTAAGCCTGGTGGTCTGTAAAGGCCATTGGCCACACATCGGCGTCAATTGTCACCTTCCGCAGCCCACGTGACACATACTCCCTGTCTAACAGACTGGCTGAGTGTCTAGTAAAGTACGTACATCCGCGTCTGTCATCGTGCGTCATTTCCCAGGTGCCGTGCAGTGCACGATACCGGACCAGCGTCTACAACGCTGGGCAGGGGACAAAGTGTGGTCGTTAATCCTCGGGCCGCAGAACGCAGTTGAAGTTGCCACCGACAATGTAATTCTCCTGACGTTCTCCAAATAGCGACGACACTTGCTCTGTGTAAAAGGTTGTGCGTTCGTGTCTCTTCGTCAAGCCAGATGGTGCGTAAACATTCACAAAGCGGACATCCCCTATAGTCAGGGCAACACCGCGGGTCGATGGTAAGTATTCGACATCTTCCGCCACTATTCCTGCTCGTAACATGATGGCTGTGCCACCGCTACCTTCATAACCTATTACACGATAGACGTCATAACCATGAAACTCAACTGCGGCATCGTTTCGTACCTCCTGCAGAAAAGATATGTCGACGTCCGCTGCCAGCTGGCATTTGGATCGTTACTGGGGTGCGAATACCATTGATAAACTGTAGCAATACGGTGGACGTGTGACATCTTACAGGTTGTACACTGCTGGGAAGTCACGCACCTAGGAATCGTGTAACTTACCTGTTTCTACGGGTTACTACGTTAAGAGTGGGAATGTAAATGATTATTGATAGTGAAATTAACGTGAGAAGATTAGGGTCGCCACCAACTCTAACCATACAACTAATCAAAGGTTTGGCCGAGTCGGAAAATAAATTAATTTGATCACAGACCAAAAACTCATAAAAATACGTACGTCGTGATATCGCTCATAGGGGATGCGATGTAATTAATAGTATTTCCCGTGCACTGTCCACGAGATTCTACCATTTAAAATAAAATAGTACATGCATGAACACTGTGCAGAAGATCAGCTCTCAGCAACACACCTGAAAATAAGACTTAATCTAATCTCTTTGTATGTATCAAAACATGTGGTGTGTGGTAGAAATCTCAGTGACAAATCTAAAGTGTTCAGTGAGAACTATTTACGAGTGCAGTAACGAGGATGCAGTGAGAATGCATTTACATCTGTTGGACGAATGTTATGAAAACAAACACACGAAACCGACGTTTCACGACAATTAATCTGTAAAAATACACCACATATCATAAAGAAAGCATGTAAACCGTCTGAGGATGAATCACAACGATTCGAAGCCGGTAACGGTACCCTTGGAATAAAGGAACTGAAAGTAAATTCGTGGCTGGTTGCTGTCCTAACACCATCCACATTTGTATTCAAACAAAAGCCAGGGTTTCCATCATGTCATCATATGACAAAATTGTCTAAAGCATTTGTTTTAAAATAAAAGGGGAAACTAATCACTGGACCTGTGCGTAAGGAAACGCGTTGGATTTGCTAACAGTAAAGCTACGGAGTGAGTGGCTTAGGTGCAAAAACAAAACCTCGGAATACAAGAGAAAATTGTGGATAAAATTAATTATTTCTAAGATATGAATCTGAGGCAAGTACACAATTCCTGATAACATTAACTCCTAAAACATTGAAGAAAAGCGTCGATACGTTCACCGCTATAATCTAAACCTAAAATCATTGGTGTGAATCATCATACAACTGCTGTTGCCTGATAACTGATCGCAATAACTCGTGAAACGGTACACGTTTCGCAGTACACCCGCGTGCCCACGTGGTTTGTGGAGATACAATTTCTAGGTATAGTGCCCAAATTGCAACAATATCACATCACACAATCATGAACAGCTAACATTATTTAAAACAAACATGATATCGGACAGTTAGTGATGCCGGTAGCCCAACAAATTATAATGTCCTACCACGTGGTTGGCTCCCCACGGACGAAAGTCACATAAAGAAAGGAAAATTTACGAGAAGGCAAAACTATAAATATTTAGAAAGATGAAAGCTTATACAGGCACAGCTGAAGGCAAACAGACATTCATGCAGAAGCGAGTGCTCACTTCTTATCGACACCTTTGTGTGGCGCTCTTCCGGTCGATCCAAGTCTGCTATAGAAATTTACTGAAAGAAAAATCTGCCAAAGTTTTGCATTCCTTGCTGCGACAAGGCAAAGCAATCTTTCAGAGTTGAAAAGCGAGACTAAAAGCTAACAGCTCTCCCCTCGCCAAGTAACAGCGCGCCACGCGGTCAGTCTAACTCACCCATCTTCGACTGGAGCACAGCTGTGGACGCTTCACGTACCGGCGGCAGACTGCCTCCCTTTTTCCTCTCCAGCCTCCTCCACGCTCCACGTGGCCCAGAAAACCCAAGGATGCCATTTCCGCCACCAACCTAACGCTGGTGGATTTCTCACAAGTAGCGCAAACCTCTTTGCCTACTTGACCATACGAGAGTTGGCTATTCTGTACAATTGCTGCTGAATCTGTATCACTATCGCAGACTTTCTGCAGCAGACTACGACACCGTCTAGCAGCGTGACACACAAGCACATTCATCCAATCACACCACTATGAGTTATGAGAAAGGATAAACAAGGAAAAGAAAGAGAAATGCTAGTGAAAATGGGCTACCGGACTAATGAAAGGTGGCTACAGGACCCTTTCAATCGGCAGTCTTTTTTGTGTGTGTGAAATCTTATGGGACTTAACTGCTAAGGTCATCAATCCCTAAGCTTACACACGACATAACCTAAATTATCCGAAGGACAAACACGTACACCCATGCCAGAAGGAGGACTCGAACTTCCGCCAGGACCAGCCGCACAGCGCCCGAGACCGCTCGGCTAATCCCGCGCGGCGAATCGGCTGTCTACGGAGCATTCCTCCTGGACCGGGACCACATGACACGGCCTCATTGGCCACCATGGACAAGGTTACCTCCCGACGCGTTGTCGGTGGCAGCCAATATCCGAACATCGACCTCCTGCATCTCATCAGTTTGTTCCATTTCTTGTGCCCAGTCTCCTAATGCATTGGTGAGGACTCTTGCTGTTGACAGGCAGTCGTTTGCAGGTGGGACGTCATCCTGTTGCATAATTGTGTCTATCGCGTCTCTTTTATGTGGTGGCTTCTGCACGATCTCTAGCACAGACGCTTGGTGTGGCGTCGTCCTACCCAGTCGGTGGAAACGAATCATGATCGTTCCTACCGTCTTGATCATCGCCTCGGTTGTGGTGCTCGTCTTCTGTGGACAGCCGCCACTTCTTTCGCTACTTAGACTGCTGTTTTTGTGGTGGAACCTCTACGTCTGCTGAGGGGTGCCATTCAGTGTGATCATCTTGCGGATCCACTTCCATATCTGAAATGGGTTCGACTGGAGCGTGGTGGGGCCTCGGCTCTGCAGCTGTTGTGGTGTGCCTGGCTGATGGTTTCACAAGCTCATCTGCGCCCTCAGTGACGTGGAATCGGGGGTGATACTCGCAGACTCTAAGGGCAACCGCCTGTTTCTCGCGTCGCCCACGTCGCTCTGTAGCGCTTCCACGCACATAATAGGCAGCGATTTCTTCTGCTGTGGAAGGTACTGAGTGTCTCAAACTTCCGTATCTCGTCAACCATGCATGTACGATCAGTACTCGTACATCCATTATATATATTCCCATACAAGTCAGACGTTGTACTTGATGGTGCAAAATGGTTCAAATGGCTCTGAGCACTATGGGACTTAACATCTAAGGTCATCAGTCCCTTAGAACTTAGAACTACTTAAACCTAACTAACCTAAAGACATCACTCACATCCATGCCCGAGGCAGGATTCGAACCAGCGACCGTAGCGGTCGCGCGGTTCCAACTGAAGCGCCTAGAACCGTTCGGCCACAACGGCCGGAACGTCGTACTTGAAAGTCACTTTCCCAGTACTAGTACCTTGCCACAGTGGTAACACCTGTTCCCGACAGATCACTGAAATTAAGCGCTGACTGCCTTACTAGCACTTGGGTAGGTCACCGCCCGGTTCTGCTGGGTGCTGTTGACAAACCGGGGTGCACTCAGCCATTGTGAGGCCAATTGAGGAGCTAGTTGACTGAGAAAGTAGCGGCACCGGCCACGAAAACACAACTATCAGGAGAGCTGACTTCATGCCCCTCCGTATTCACATCCGGCGAGCCTCAGGGGTGAGGATGACACGGCGGCCGGTTGGTGCCGTTTAGTCTTCAAGGCCTGTTTGGACTGTGTTTTTCTTTTGTCTGTTCTTATAATCATAAGCGTTTCCTTTGATTCGCAAAACGTTTTTATGGAGGCTAATGTTTCCCCTATCATAGCGCTTTACTCGACTTTCAAATATACGAATGTTTTTGTAAATGCTACTACTTTTGCTTCGAAAGTCAATGTGTTGAAGAGTCTTGCCATTTCTGGCTCAGATACTTCAACAGTTGTGAAACTGGTTCCTTTTGTGTTGGGTAACAGTTTCATTGCGATTGAAGTGTGGTTTTTACCTCCAGTTGCAGGTGTGGTGGCTTTTTGCTACGTTAAATGATGTAGGTAGTGCATTCCATGCAGGTTTCTTACGTTTCATATTCACTGAGTTCGCTGAAAGTGTAGTGAACAAAACTTCTGGATGCTGGGTACATATAAGACTTGTTTCTGCAAAATCTAATGTCTTCTGTCACCTGTTGTTTACTAGCAATTTTTTGTTATCAGAGGAAAATGACACTCTGTTGTAAATATATGTAGAACTGTAAATGAACTGTCTTATAATGTTGTTGTTGTTGTGGTCTTCAGTCCTGAGACTGGTTTGATGCAGCTCTCCATGCTACTCTATCCTGTGCAAGCTGCTTCATCTCCCAGTACCTACTGCAGCCTACATCCTTCTGAATCTGCTAGTGTATTCATCTCTTGGTCTCCCTCTACGATTTTTACCCTCCACGCTGCCCTCCAATACTAATTTGGTGATCCCTTGATGCCTCAGAGCATGTCTTACCAACCGATCCCTTCTTCTGGTCAAGTTGTGCCACAAACGTCTCTTCTCCCCAATCCTATTCAATACTTCCTCATTAGTTATGTGATCTACCCATCTAATCTTCAGCAATCTTCTGTAGCACCACATTTCGAAAGCCTCCATTCTCTTCTTGTGCAAAATATTTATCGTCCATGTTTCACTTCCATACATGGCTACACTCCATACAAATACTTTCAGAAATGACTTCCTGACACTTGAATCTATACTCGATGTTAACAAATTTCTCTTCTTCAGAAACGCTTTCCTTGCCATTGCCAGTCTACATTTTATATCCTCTCTACTTCGACCATCATCAGTTATTTTGCTCCCCAAATAGCAAAACTCCTTTACTACTTTAAGTGTCTCATTTCCTAATCTAATTCCCTCAGCATCACCCGACTTAATTCGACTACATTCCATTATCCTTGTTTTGCTTTTGTTGATGTTCATCTTATATCCTCCATTCAAGACACTGTCCATTCCATTCAACTGCCCTTCCAAGTCCTTTGCTGTCTCTGACAGAATTACAATGTCATCGGCGAACCTCTAAGTTTTTATTTCTTCTCCATGAATTTTAATACCTACTCCGAATTTTTCTTTTGTTTCCTTTACTGCTTGCTCAATATACAGACTGAACAACATCGGGGAGAGGCTACAACCCTGTCTTACTCCCTTCCCAACCACTGCTTCCCTTTCATGTCCCTCGACTCTTACAACTGCCATCTGGTTTCTGTACAAATTGTAAACAGCCTTTCGCTCCCTGTATTTTACCACTGCCACATTTAGAATTTGAAAGAGAGTATTCCAGTCAACATTATCAAAAGCTTTCTCTAAGTCTACAAATGCTAGAAACGTAGGTTTGCCTTTCCTTAATGTTTCTTCTAAGATAAGTCTTAAGGTCAGTATTGCCTCACGTGTTCCAGTGTTTCTACGGAATCCAAACTGATCTTCCCCGAGGTTGGCTTCTACTAGTTTTTCCATTCGTTTGTAAAGAATTCGTGTTAGTATTTTGCAGCTGTGACTTATTAAACTGATAGTTCGGTAATTTTCACATCTGTCAACACCTGCGTTCTTTGGGATTGGAATTATTATATTCTTCTTGAAGTCTGAGGGTATTTCGCCTGTCTCATACATCTTGCTCACCAGATGGTAGAGTTTTGTCAGGATTGGCTCTCCCAAGGCCGTCAATAGTTCCAATGGAATGTTGTCTACTCCGGGGGCCTTGTTTCGACTAAGGTCTTTCAGTGCTCTGTCAAACTCTTCACGCAGTATCATATCTTTCATTTCGTCTTCATCTACATCCTCTTCCATTTCCATAATATTGTCCTCAAGTACATCACCCTTGTATAGACCCTCTATATACTCCTTCCACCTTTCTGCTTTCCCTTCTTTGCTTAGAACTGGGTTTCCATCTGAGCTCTTGATATTCATACAAGTCGTTCTCTTATCTCCAAAGGTGTCTTTAATTTTCCTGTAGGCAGTATCTATCTTACCCCTAGTGAGATAGGCCTCTACATTCTTACATTTGTCCTCTAGCCATCCCTGCTTAGCCATTTTGCACTTCCTGTCGATCTCATTTTTGAGACGTTTGTATTCCTTTTTGCCTGCTTCATTTACTGCATTTTTATATTTTCTCCTTTCATCAATTAAATTCAATATTTCTTCTGTTACCCAAGGATTTCTATTAGCCCTCGTCTTTTTACCTACTTGATCCTCTCCTGCCTTCACTACTTCATCCCTCAAAGCCACCCATTCTTCTTCTACTGTATTTCTTTCCCCCATTCCTGTCAGTTGTTCCCTTATACTCTCCCTGAAACCCTGTACAACCTCTGGTTCTTTCAGTTTATCCAGGTCCCATCTCCTTAAATTCCCACCTTTTTGCAGTTTCTTCAGTTTTAATCTACAGGTCATAACCAATAGATTGTGGTCAGAGTCCACATCTGCCCCTGGAAATGTCTTACAATTTAAAACCTGGTTCCTAAATCTCTGTCTTACCATTATATAATCTATCTGATACCTTTTAGTATCTCCAGGGTTCTTCCATGTATACAACCTTCTTTCATGATTCTTAAACCAAGTGTTAGCTATGATTATGTTGCGCTCTGTGCAAAATTCTACCAGGCGGCTTCCTCTTTCATTTCTTAGCCCCAATAAATATTTACCTACTATGTTTCCTTCTCTCCCTTTTCCTACACTCGAATTCCAGTCACCCATGACTATTAAATTTTCGTCTCCCTTCACAATCTGAATAATTTCTTTTATTTCATCATACATTTCTTCAATTTCTTCGTCATCTGCAGAGCTAGTTGGCATATAAACTTATACTACTGTAGTAGGTGTGGGCTTCGTATCTATCTTGGCCATAATAATGCGTTCACTATGCTGTTTGTAGTAACTTACCCGCATTCCTATTTTCCTATTCATTATTAAACCTACTCCTGCATTACCCCTATTTTATTTTGTGTTTATAACCCTGTAGCCACCTGACCAGAAGTCTTGTTCCTCCTGCCACCGAACTTCACTAATTCACACTATATCTAACTTCGACCTATCCATTTCCCTTTTTAAATTTTCTAACCTACCTGCCCGATCTTATAATGTATCGTTTCATAATTCCCCGGGTCCTTGGAAAATTGAAGAGTGACAAATATCGTGTCATTTTTAGTTGTCGTCAGTTTTTATGTCAATAGATACGCTCCCTAGTGTAAAAATTGTGTTACAAATCCAAATAAACGATACTATCGATACTGTTCGCACTCATCTGATATCGTGTGTAGAAGTGTCTTGCTGGCCGCCTGACGCGCGGCTATCGCAATGGGGCAACAGAAACAAGACGGAACGTCGCGAGTATTATGTTAAACTGTACTTTCACTAACTAAAGAGCAATTTTCACTGCAGCAAATTCAATTTACGTTCATCACACTACCACAGAAATCCTGCAGTAAGACAAAAATTTTCCGCGCGGGATTAGCCGAGCGGTCTATGGCCCTGCCGTCATTGACTGTACGGCTGGCCATGGCGGAATTCGAGTCCTCCCTCGGGCATGGGTGTGCGTGTTTGTCCTTAGGATAATTTGGGTTAAGTAGTGTGTAAGCTTAGGGATTGATGACCATTGCAGTTAAGTCCCATAAGGTTTCACACACATTAGAACATTTTTTTAAGATAGACATTTTGTAATTTAACTGAAGTTGTCGGACATATTCTAAAACCACATTTACAGTAAATGCAGCTTATAATACGTAACTCACTTTTAAATGATCTATCAATATCAATATTAACTACACAAAAATTTGGCCTAGCACTGCAAAAGATTAACATTGGTCCCCATTGAACACAAAACGATGACTGATGCTTCGAAATTTAACTTTTTTTAGAAAGTGAATCAGTACTGTTATCCACTCACTAGTTTGCAAGATATTTTTCATCTCTTGACTTAGGCCATTAATGGGAATTTCACCTAAATTTTTCGACATACCCGCTGTGATCGAGTGTTCCCCTGTGGCTTCATTCCGGCCGGGTGGCCGAGCGGTTCTAAGCACTACAGTCTGGAACCGCGTGGCCGCTACGGTTGCAGGTTTGAATTCTGCCTCGGGCATGGATGTGTGTGATGTCTTTAGGTTAGGTAGATTTAAGTAGTTCTAAGTTCTAAGGGACTGATGACCTCAAAAGTTAAGTCCCATAGTGCTCAGAGCTATTTGAACCATTTTTGTGGCTTCATGTACTTCAGTTCTGAGACTACCTTTCTAGTTTTATTTGGAACAGGAGCAGCTGAATCGTTGTTTCTTTGTTCTGGGACTATTCTCGGCCATTTTTTTCTGGATTATTCGGAGTCAAGCAGTTGGCTAGGATCTCACAGTTTTCTTCATTATTCACTGCCACTTTTCCGTCGTCCCTCTTGAAGTTCACATTTGGTAAATGATAGTCATTTACGAGGGCAGTTCAATAAGTAATGCAACACTTTTTTTTCTGAAACAGGGGTTGTTTTATTCAGCATTGAAATACACCAGGTTATTCCCCAATCTTTTAGCTACACTACACTATTTTTCAACGTTATCTCCATTCAATGCTACGGCCTTACGCCACCTTGAAATGAGGGCCTGTATGCCTGCACGGTACCATGCCACTGGTCAATGTCGGAGCCAACGTCGTACTGCATCAATAACTTCTTCATCATCCGCGTAGTGCCTCCCACGGATTGCGTCCTTCATTGGGCCAAACATATGGAAATCCGACGGTGCGAGATCGGGGCTGTAGGGTGCATGAGGAAGAACAGTCCACTGAAGTTTTGTGAGCTCCTCTCAGGTGCGAAGACTTGTGTGAGGTCTTGCGTTGTCATGAAGAAGGAGAAGTTCGTTCAGATTTTTGTGCCTACGAACACGCTGAAGTCGTTTCTTCAATTTCTGAAGAGTAGCACAATACACTTCAGAGTTGATAGTTTGACCATGGGGAAGGACATCGAACAGAATAACCCCTTCAGCGTCCCAGAAGACTGTAACCATGACTTTACCGGCTGAGGGTATGGCTTTAAACTTTTTTTTGGTAGGGGAGTGGGTGTGGCGCCACTCCATTGATTGCCGTTTTGTTTCAGGTTCGAAGTGATGAACCCATGTTTCATCACCTGTAACAATCTTTGACAAGAAATTGTCACCCTCAGCCACATGACGAGCAAGCAATTCCGCACAGATGGTTCTCCTTTGCTCTTTATGGTATTCGGTTAGACAACGAGGGACCCAGCGGGAACAAACCTTTGAATATCCCAACTGGTGAACAATTGTGACAGCACTACCAACAGAGATGTCAAGTTGAGCACTGAGTTGTTTGATGGTGATCCATCGATCGTCTCGAACGAGTGTGTTCGCACGCTCCGCCATTGCAGCTGTGCACGGCCGGCCCGCACGCGGGAGATCAGAGAGTCTTGCTTGACCTTGCGGCGATGATGACACACGCTTTTCCCAACGACTCACCGTGCTTTTGTCCACTGCCAGATCACCGTAGACATTCTGCAAGCGCCTATGAATATCTGAGATGCCCTGGTTTTCCGCCAAAAGAAACTCGATCACTGCCCGTTGTTTGCAACGCACATCCGTTACAGACGGCATTTTAACAGCTCCGTAGAGCGCTGCCACCTGTCGGAAGTCAATGAAACTATACGAGACGAAGCGGGAATGTTTGAAAATATTCCACAAGAAATTTCCGTTTCTTCAACCAAAATTGGCCGAGAAAAAAAAAAGTATTGCATTACTTATTGAACTGCCCTCGTAAATGTGGCTTTAAGTGCCTGTTAAAGTTCCTGCCGTTACTTATTTCGAATTGTGAGGCTTATATATGAGGCGGGAACGCGAAAAGTGCGAGAATTCACGTATATGAACGAGTTTAAAACCTAATTCTTGGGCATGATTATAAACACAATCCTTCAAGAAAATTCACGTATTATTGTGCCCCATGCTATAGTATATTAAGAGGGAGGTTACGTATCCCCTCGATGACACCGTCATTTATTGTGGTGCGCAAGGCTCGAACGATGGAGGGATGGGGAAGTCAGTCGGTCGTGTCCTCTTCTTGAGAACGATCGTGGTACCCACTTTGGTCGATTTGGGGAAATATGATGGAAGTATACAAGTGGATGATCTGAAGCCTTTTCCTTGTGAGCATTATTTCCATGTCTTAATGAACTCACACAGATGCATTTATTGTCGCACAGAACCAAAACGCAAATAGTCGCTAAACCGTTAACTGAAAGCTGTAAGTATGTTTTAAAATGAGTGGTACTGTAGAAGGGCACTAAATATCATATGCACCAATGAAGTGGACAATTATTCAAAATGAATTGCCATACTCAACTGGTGTTTAACGGCGACATGTTTGGGGATGAACAGTGTGCATATTCACAACACTACCAGTGACGATAGAGATTGGATTAAATGAAACCCTATGATATCCGACCACTCGTAAACGGATTGAAATCACAAATCAGATGGGTAGCTCCGACACAAGTGAAAGTATATGATGATAGAAGTGAAAACGTGTAAATAAAGTTTAATCCGCGAACGAGCTCTTTGCGAGTTAATTGCGAATCTTTATTTGCGAGCTGGCACTGACTTCTGTTCGAAATATGGCCCTGATTTGTGGAAATATGTGTGAACTGTAAAGTTTTCAATTGAGTCTCTATCTAACTGGGATCTAAGGCCTGCTTTAACTAGGAATGGAATACTGCAGTACTTCACCCCGTTACATGTTACAAATTACTGTTATGACATTATTGTCACATATCGCTGTACGATATGTCTCTTTCCCTGCCACTATTTCATGCTTGCTATTATATGAGTGCTGGACATGTGAGCTTGGGAGAAAAGCTGGGTGTTTTTTGCACTGGGTCGGTGCGGTACTGGTGTGGCCTCAGGGTCCAATTGTCTACATCAAGAGAGGCATTAGGAGAGACATGACGAGAAACATACTTCCCCATGGAGACAGGCAGTTTTCGTGGAAGTACGACTGCTGCTCGCTTCGTGCTTCTGTGGAAACAGCCGGTATCCTGACCTATGTGCAGGCAGTTGGCACAGTACCGCCACAGCCATTCCTAAAATTAAGCTTATCGATTACGAATTTTTTAGAACAGGTGACTGTTTATTTCACGTAAATGCATAAAACTGCAACCAGTCACTTTTTTGAAATAGTTATTCATTCATTCCATGAACCGGTTTTCGACCTTTTACAGGTTCGTCTTCAGATGATGTACATGAAGTTCCATAGATTGAAATACCTGTGTAAATTCCTGTACACCATCTGAAGATGAACCTGAAAAGGTCCGAAAACCGGTTCGTGACATGAACAAACAACTATTTCAAAAAACTGCCTGTTTGCAGTTTTACGTATTTACATCCCTAGAAAATAGCTGAGTTGACATTTGTGCCTTTCTGCATGAACATCAAAGGCCGAGACGCCAAGGCACTGTCCAGCCAGCACGAGAACGACGATTGCTTTCGATCCAATATTTTGGCTATCCAGTCGTACTGAATCAGCCGGTCACCACACAATGTGTGAAGGGCCAGACCAATAGAGGAAACACTTCTCCAGGCTGGACCAACGTTGTACATATTAATGTGCGTTTTGTACGCCAAGAGTAGTGTGTTTCTGCTGCGGTCACTTGTTTGTTTTTGCTTTTTTTTCGTGACATAAGCAGTATTCTCGTCCACCGCGTTGGCAACAGCACAGGGTCGTAACCACCACGTAGAGTTTTTTGAAAGTAGAAAGTGTAGGCTGCATACTTACATTCTAGGTATTCGATTTGAGGTGGTCCATCCCGTTACTGGTTGTGATACTACCTTCCACTGGTTACATACATTCTTCTTAAAAACAGTCTTGGTAACTAAAGTCCCTCTGCGTTCGGTCACCACAGACATGCTGGTGTATTCACGATGTTATAAAGTTTGTACTTTTCCTTCAGAAACACCGACATTTGATTAAAATTTCTAACATACTCTTTCCGGTAATATAAATGATTGTGTTATATTATGTGACACAAAAGTTTTTGACTAATTAAGCCGTTTACGACTATCCTTCTGCTATCTGATGTGATGTGATACACGTGATTGCAACTATTTCAAGAAATAAGACGTTCTCACAAACTGATGTAACTCAAATACAGTATATAAATAAATAATACATACCACGAATTTAAGGAACCGGTACAACGTGTTACGTCGAATGGTACATGACTGGATCAAGTATGAGTAAATGCTGGTACACGATTACAGCCGGCCGCAGTGTCCGAGCGGTTCTAGGCGCTTCGGTCCGGAACTGCGCTGCTGCTACGGTCGCAGGTTCGAATCCTGCCTCGGGCATGGATGTGTGTGATGTCCTTAGGTTATTTAGGTTTAAGTAGTTCTAGGGAACTGATGACCTCAGAAGTTAAGTACCATAGTGCTCAGAGCCATTTGAACCAATACGACTACAACTCGTAAACTAAATTATTCAACTGCTGCCAGTCCGCCACTCCAAGCACAGTTAATGCACCCTGTACTTCAGCATAAATCAAACAAGTATGAGTAAAATACAAATTATATTTAAAATACATCTTACATTTGTGCTTTTCTATATCAGTAAACATTAAAATGGCAGTGGAATATGAATTAATTCCATGAACGTGGCTTTCGTAAAACTGTTTTTTTAAAAAAAGAAAAAAAAACATGAAGCTACTTAACAATTACATTGAGGCTACAAAAGTCATCGCATAGCGATATGCGTTTATACAGCTGGAAGTAGTATCGCATACTCGTCGTACTGTCAGTTGTACTGAGCTGATTCATGTGGAAGGATCTGCGACGTGATTATGCCAGCACGACGGCAATTAACAGACTTTGAAAGCGGAGTAGTAGTTAGAGCTGGACGCATGGAACATTCCATTTCGGATATCGTTAGAAAATTTAGTGTTCCGAGACCCACACTGCCCAGAGTGTGCCGGAGGCATTACACTTCAGGCGTTATCAGTCACAACGGACAACGCACTGACCGAGGGCCTTCGCTTAACGACCGAGAGCAGCGGCGTTTGCTTAGAAATGTTAGTGCTAACAGTCAGACAGCACTGCGTGAACTGAACGCAGAAGTAAATGTGGGACGTACGACGAAATTTGACGTTAAAGGAATATGGCTGCAGACGACCGACACGAGTGCATTTGCTAACAGCATGACACCGAATGCTGGGCCTCTCCTGGGCTAGCGACCATGTCGGTCGGACGATAGACGACTGGAAAAGGGTGAAGTTGTCAGATGAGTCCTGGTTTCAGTTGGTAAGAGCTGATTGTAGGGTTCCAGTATGGCATAGTCCTCACGAATCCATGGACGCCAAGTTGTCAACAAGGGGCTGTACAAGCTGGTTGTGGCTCTCTAATGATATTGGTCGTGCTTACATGCAGTGGACTGAGTCCTCTGGTCCAACTGGATTGATCATTGACTGGAAATGTCTTTGTTTGGCTACCTGGAGAGCATTTGCAGCCAGTCATGGACTTCATTCTCCAAACAACGGTAGAATTTTTATAGATAACAATTCGCCACAATTGTTCGCGATTGCTTTGAAGAGCTTCTTGGACAATTCGGGCGCATGACTTGGTCACCCAGATGGCCTAACGTGAATCCCGCCTAACATTTATGGGACATCCCAAAGACAGCAGGTGTTGACAGATGTGAAAAACTATCTTTTTAATAAGCCAATGCTGCAAAATACTAACACGAATTCGTTACAGACGAATGGAAAAACTGGTAGAAGGCTACCTCGGGGAAGATAAGTTAGGATTCCGTAGAAATGTTGGAACATGTGAGGCAATACTGACCCTACGACTTATCTTAGAAAATAGATTAAAGAAAAAGAAACCTACGTTTCTAGCATTTGTACACTTAAAGAAAGCTTTTGCCAATGTTGACTGCAATACTCTCTTTCAAATTCTGAAGGTGGCAGGGGTAAAATACAGGGAGGGCAGTTGGAAGAGTCGAGGGACATGAAAGGGAAGCAGTGGTTGGGAAGGGAATGAGACAGGGCTGTAGCCTCTCCCCGATGTTATTCAATCTTTATATTGAGTAAAGGAAAAAAAGAAAAATTTGGAGTAGAAGAAATAAAAACTTTGATGTTCGCCGATGACATTGTAATTCTGTCAGAGACAGCAAAGGACCTGGAAGAGCAGCTGAACGAAATGGACATGCTCTTGAAGGGAGGATATAAGATGAACATCAACAAAAGCAAAACGAGGATAATGGAATGCAGTCGAATTAAATCGAGTGATGCTGCGAGAATTAGATTAGGAAATGAGACGCTTAAAGGAGTAAATGAGTTTTGCTATTTGGGGAGCAAAATAACTGATGATGGTCGAAGTAGACTGAAAATGGCAAGGAAAGCGTTTCTGAAGAAGAGAAATTTGTTAACATCGAGTATAGATTTACGTTTCAGGAAGTCGTTACTGAAAGTATTTGCATGGAGTGTAGCCATGTATGGAAGTGAAACGTGGACGATAAATAGTTTAGACAAGAAGAGAATAGCAGCTTTCGAAATGTGGTGCTACAGAAGAATGCTGAAGATTAGATAGGTAGATCACATAACTAATGAGGAGGTATTGAATAGAATTGGAGAGAAGAGAAATTTGTGGCACAACTTGACTAGAAGAAGGGATCGGCTGGTAGGAGATGTTCTGAGGTATCAAGGGATCACAAATTTAGCATTGGAGGGCAGCGTGGTTGGTAAAAATCGTAGATGGAGACCAAGAGATGAATACACTAAGCAGATTCAGAAGGATGTAGGTTGCAGTAGGTACTGGGAGATGAAGGAGCTTGCACAGGATAGAGTAGCATGGAGAGCTGCATCAAACCAGTCTCAGGACTGAAGACCACAACAACAACAATCGAGACGTCGGTTCCTTCAGAAAATCCTCCTGCCCCGGCGACCCTTTGGCAATTATGAATAGCTATAGAGGCACCGGGGCTCAATATTTCTGCTGAAGACTTACAATGACTTGTCCGACACGATCTTACAAAGTTTCATATGACTTCTGCCACCTCATTGTGATGGACGCTGTTCTGTCCAAATTTCAAGTCCGCAGCTCGTGGTCTAGTGGCTAGCGCGGCTATCTCTGGATCATGGGGTCCCGGGTTCGTTTCCCAGGCGGGTTGGGGATTTTCTCTGCCCGGGGACCTGGTGTTTGTGTTGTCCTCATCATTCCATCATCATTCGTGAAAATGGCTAGACTGGGCGATGTACAGGCTGGGAATGTGTACGGGCGGTGATGACCTCGCAGTTGAACGACCCACAAACCAAACAACATCATCATCCAAATGTCAACAAATTTGTATGTGTTTGTTTTTGAGTTTGTGAAAAGCTTTTTGATACATGTAAACAAATTAAAAATGAAAAAGAAATTTTTTTGAGTGACCATTGTACCCATTAACGAGAGCGGCCATTGGTATTCAGTTTCAGTATGCGTATGTTCAGAAGTACGCCAATGGGAAATTTTAAGTGAGGGATGGATTCTACCCGTATTACAACGCTGAAATGCTAGAAATGTGTGATGTGCTTGGAATGTGATCAACTTGGAATCATGTGGTTTTGTTCCAATGTATTGTAAGCTACCGTCACGTTATAACGGAATACAGCTCGATCAGTATTCAACGAAACATTTGTTTGCTTCCTGCACGATTATTCAAATTCATTGTCCCACCTATGATGTTTCATTCGATGGATATCATCTTAGCTTGCATGTTCTGTTTCTTCTCAGGTACACGCTGAACGTGTTGGTGATAACCGATTTCGTTCAGTTTCATTCCGTTTCAATTTCATTCCGTTCTTTGCGTTGTTCTACAGTTCGGTTAGGTCGAGAATTCGTTTGATTTGTAGCTTTGTGAATTCCACAGCCTACATCGCTCGGCTTTATTGGCGGCATTAAAGAGCGATTAAATTGTGTCTGTTCCATTCGTTTGTGTCGATTGCAATACAATGAGCTATGCGAATAATCACAAGTCAACAGAGAATGGAAAATTGATTCACTTTGTGGTTACTGTATAACCGTTTGCCACTTCAGAATTCACAGCATTTCGTAGGTAAATCTGTAAACTCGTTTAAGATAAAACGCTGAAGCGTAATTCATTTTATTAAACTGTTGGGATGGACTTACAACACACTCACAATTCATTTTAAAATAAAGAACCATGTAGCCGAATGACTTGATTCACAATATTACAATCAGCTGTTAAATGAGCCTTTCGCACGTAGTAGATAAATAAATTGGAACTGAACTGGAAATAATAACTAAATTTGTTACACAGTTATTTTAATTTACTCTGGAATGCGTGTCTCGAAATTTTTCTCTAGATTTTCCAGAATTTTTTTAAATCGAAAACGTTCAGTTATTTCCATCCCGGGAGCATAACAAACATAACAGAGAAAGAATCAACTAAATATATCGTTCCTACGATTGACATTGCACAAAGGAATTATAATTTTTATCAGTTTGTACGAGTTTTCCGACCTTTCTTTGTCATTATCCCCAATTTTTTTTACTGAAAACTTTCCCAAGACCACACCGTCTAAAAGAAAGAAAATAATTAAGCACATCGTCGGCTCAACCGTTAGTTATGGTTTTGAGTTCATACAAAATTCTCCTACAGAAAAGCACTTTCGGATTTTCCCGAATTGTCACATGTTACAGACAACTTTTACAATTTTCATTTCCCTAAAAATATTATTCGAACTATCGAGCAATTTTTTTAAAAAATTAGCCAAAACAATGCAGTATTTCTTAACTGATGCTCTTTGAACGAACCGCAATTTATTTTCATTCATGCAGAATGCCCATCAGCAGTATCACCATTTCACCATAGCATAATTCATATTATCATGTGTGATTGTATTCTAACTATAATGTAAAATCATCTATAAAGCTTTAAATGTTCATCAATATTGCCCACCAATATACTTTTAAAAAATACATGTATTACAAAACGACACAAACTGCCAAACAAAATCAACGGCCGGCAAAAGACTTCTATTGCCAAAACCAAAGATGAACACCGAGTAGGGATATGTGACATGATAACAGTCAGAGTACAATTGAAGGGGGAAAATAATGAAACGTTGCATTCCCAAAAATATCTTCCGTCATAGATTTTAATGAGGAATAAGACATGAAGTATGCCAGAAAAAAATCTATAAAATAATATATAAAATATGAAACTCGAATGTAAAATCGTCAAAATATTTAACTCGAACGGCAAACTCAACTGTCTAGCCTTTGCAGATGATTTACTAATACTTTCCGAAAACATCCTTATAGAGATTCAGTAAATCAACATCTTAAAAGAGATGATGAAAAGGCTGTATTTTCAACTTTCTTCTGAAAAGACACAATATGAAAAGAACATTAGAAATATTCAGAATTCCTAATCACCAGGTGCAGTAAAATCAACAGTGTGTAAATTTAAGTATTTATGGGAAATAATGAAGCAACAGTCAAGACAAATAAGCAAACAAAAGCAGAACGCAGAAAATGGAAATTGATTATCAATTAAAGAAGAACTTACACTTAAAATATCACCCTCAATAAAAAAGAAATTCCAACACTACCAATATGTCATAAAAGAGAAGTGTCTTTATGTAGCGGAATGTTTAGTCATCTGCAAAACGGGAGTAATTGGAGAGTTGGAGAAAAAGTAAAAGAAAGTGCAATGGAAAATACTAGACCCAAGAAAAGTTGGAAATATAGTACGTGAATGAGAAGAAGTAATGAAGAAATGTAGACCCCAACGTAAATACTATCTCAGCCTCTCGTGAAATCGAGAATTTAGTTTTATGGTCGCTTGATTCGAATTAACCCTGAAAGACTGACTAAAAAAATACTTAACCCTCCAACAAAAATTCCAACACTCAAATCAGTTGGCTTGGGGAAACAATATAGGGGGAACCATAAATTAAAATTACAAAAGCAGAAATTTTAGACAGGCCTATTTAGAGAAACGTAGTTAGGAAGTTCTGGGGTTTTTAGGAAAAGGTCAGAAATGGCATCACAGTACGGACAGATGAAAAACGAAAAGAACTATGTAAGAGAATGAGGAAACATTGGGAAGACCGAAAACGAGGAAAGAAGACAAAATTATAAAAAGTTATTTTATGTGGTTCTTATACGGCTGAAATGGAAGAAAGAAGAGGAATACAAGATGTTTATGTGCCGTAATACAGTCGCAGATCAAGAAGAGAGAAATCGCGGAGCGTAAAAAACGGGATAAAGTCCATAGTTAGAACACAAACTCAACTATGTGGTTGTGAGTGAAAGAATTAGAAGCCACTCATTGCACAGTTTTATGCTGAAATACCGTTTGCCCATGTTTATCCCTCTTTTCTTTTAAGACAAATCTTTCTTGTAATACCTAAATAATGTGTATCCTACGTATATATGTTTTTTGGTAACATTTTTGAGAAACAGCGATCTTATAAGCTACATAAAATTAGTGGAAAGAACCAGTACAGATCGCGATGGTTATTTTATTTAAAATGACTGATTTCGACGATGTCCAGAACGGGAAGGACACTTAGTCGCTGAAACTGCAGTTTCAGTTGTAACCGGCCTGGGAGTACAAATGGCGGGGGTACCTTAAAACTGTTTGTCGTTTCGGACCGTGCGCCCTGTCCACACCACATACCTGATAATCCCGTGGCGGTCGTACTGTTCCGGTCCACACTGCTGCTGGCTTGCCTGAAATTATCTATCTAAATATACGAGCTGGTTTACGGAAGCCACTCAGCGTTAAGCACAACACTGTCCTACGTCTGTTATGAGCCCCTATATTCTGAGACGAAAAGAAATCACAGGTTGCACTGTTTACATTCTAAGTCATAAGTTTTGATGTCAACTTCTAGGTGTTTGTCTGTCCACCAAATCACTTGGACGAGCGTAATGCGTAACCGAACACGGCGCGGATGATTGATGCTGTGCGACGCGCAACGAGATGATACACAAATACCTTATCGGCGGCACTGCTCATTTTTAATTACATCATTACGCACCTTCCTCTGAATCACTTTCATATTTCACCACTTTACTGTAATAGCACTTGTGCAATACTTCAACTTCCATATTAACAATGCTTCTTACATGCAGAGCTACCCACAACACAACATAACAGTCCCGTGTCCCATGGTCGACTCTGCAAACGCGTTGCAGAGTCCACAACCAAGCCAGCTATATGACAATACTCTTACAGAGTGACTGCGGTCTACTGACTGTTCTGAACATCGTAAACTTCAGCTGATGGTGCTGTTGCTAAAGATGGCCTAAGACTGAGCCGAAAGCTGTCATTTTAAATAAAATAACCATTGCGATCTAGATTGTCTTTTTCTTAATTTTATTTTTCTCTCTTGCGATATATCTGACCATGGATGAGTGACGAAACCCTTAGTTGTAAATAAAAAAGTGCGACCAACATAGAAAAAAATGTGTTCAAGTGCAAGTCACAATCCGTAGACAACTTTATTGTGTGGCTTTGCTTGACTATGGCCAAGTAAATAGTAAATCAAATAGAGTGATTAGCTCAATTAAGGGCAACTTCATGCAGGAGAGTGACTTCTATGACGTTATGTACACTGAGGTGACAAAAGTCGTGGGACACCTGCTCAAATCGTGTCAGACCTCTGCAGCAACTCGCTGTGGCATGGACTCACCAAGTCGTTCGAAATCCGCTGCAGAAATAATGACCCATACTGCCTCTATAGTCCTCGATGATTGCGCAAGTGTCGCCAGCACAGGACCTTGTGCACGAACTCATCTCTCAATTATGTCCCATAAATGTTCGATGGGTCGGTCCTAGGCTTCCCTACCATCAGCTCTAACGAACTGAAATGGGGACTCACCTGACCAGGCCACAGTTTTACAGTCGTATGGGGTCCAACTGAGATGGTCACGAGCCCAGAAGAGGCACTGCGAGCGATGTCGTGATGTTAGCAATGGAACTCGAGTCAGTCCTCTGCTGTCATAGCGCGATAAAGCCAAATTTCCCCGCACTGTCCTAGCGGACACGTCCGTCATTCGTCCCAAATTGATTTCTGCGGTTAGTTCAAGCAGTGTTGCTTGTCTGTTAGCACGCCACGGCGCTGCTCTCGGTCGTTAAGTGAAGGCCGTCGGCCATTGCTTTGTCTGTGGTGAGAGGTAAAGCCTGAAATATGGCATTCTCGGCATACTCTTGACACTGTGGATCTCGGAATGTTGAGTTCCCTAACGATTTATAAAATGAAATGTCCCATTTGTCGAGCTCCAAGTGCCATTCCGTGTTCGAAGTAAATGTGCATATCGCTATACCATGACTTTGTCACTTCAGCGCAGATTAGATTAGATTAGATTTTCGTTCCATAGATCCGTGTTGAGGAGATCCCCGTGGATGTGGAACATGGCAATTTTTTTTATTTTTTTACGCTGAAATAACAATACTAACAGTATGAATATATACAATAGATCATTTGTTTCTATTAAAAAATTCGTCAATGAAGTAGAAAGTGTTGGCCACTCGTAAGTCTTTCAGGCTCCTTTTAAAACTGATCTTTATTTGTAACTAAATTTTTTATGTTTGCTGGCAAATTATTGAAGATGAGTGTTCTTGAGTAATAGACCCTTTTTTGAACTAAAATAAGTGCTTTTAAGTCCTTGTGCAGATCATTTTTGTTCCTGGTATTGTATGTATGAACTGAGCTGTTTGTTAGAAAAAGAGATATATTATTTAGGACAAATTTCATCAAGGAATAAATATACTGAGAGACAGTAGTTAGTATACACAGTTCTTTGAACAGGTTTCTACAGGACGTCTGCGAGTTTACTCCACAAATAATACGTATTACACGCTTTTGGCTGAGTGACAGTGCGGTTCTAGGCGCTGCAGTCTGGAACCGAGCGACCGCTACGGTCGCAGGTTCGAATCCTGCCTCGGGCATGGATGTGTGTGATGCCCTTAGGTTAGTTAGGTTTAATTAGTTCTAAGTTCTAGGCGACTGATGACCTCAGAAGTTAAGTCGCATAGTGCTCAGAGCCATTTGAACCATTTGAACACGCTTTTGGACTCTGAAAACTTTTGTTTGACTTGAAGAGTTAACCCCAAAATATTATACCATATGACATTATGGAATGAAAGTAGGCAAAGTATGCAAGCTATTTTCATTTTTATGTCGCCTATGTCAGCTAACACTCGAATTGCAAATACAGATTTGTTAAGGCGTTCCTGCAGTTTTGTGGTGTGCTCCTCCCAACTGAATTTATGATCAAGTTGTAATCCCAGGAATTTAAGACTGTCAACCTCTTCTATCTACTCTTCTTCATAGTTTATGCATATGCTGGGTGGAAACCTCTTACAGGTTCTGAATTGCATATAGTGAGTCTTTTCGAAGTTTAATGTCAGTGAGTTGGCTTTAAACCATTTATTAATATCCATGAAAACATCATTAGCAGATCTTTCTAGAACTACACTCGACATACTATTTATTGCGATACTTGTGTCTTCTGCAAACAAAACGAACTCTGCTTCTGGCAGTGTAACTGATGAGAGATCATTAATGTACACAGTAAAAAGCAATGGCTCTAAGATGGATCCTTGTGGGACACCACATGTAATTTCTTCCCATTCCGATGATGACTGATGACTTAATTCACTAGTCCCTTGCACTGACACCCTTTGTTTCCTGTTAGCGAGGTATGAGTTGAACCATTTTGCAGCACTGCCCGTGACACCATAGAATTCTAATTTATTTAAAAGGACGTTGTGGTTCACACAATCAAATGCCTTTAACAAATCACAGAAAATACCTGCTGCTTGTAATTTGTTATTTAATGAATTAAGTACATTTTCACTGTAGATGTAAATAGTCTTCTCGATATCAGAACCCTTCTGATAATATGTTATTTGTGGTCAGATGGCTGAGAAGCTGCCTGTACATTACATTTTCTAAAATTTTTGAGAATGCTGACAAAATTGAAATCGGTCTGTAGCTTGATGGTATCTCTTTATCCCCTTTCTTGAATAGCGGCTTGACATCTGCATATTTTAGCCAGTCAGGAAATGTTCCAGTTATAATTGACTGGTTACACAAGTAACTTAGGATTGTACTAAACTCACAAGAACATGCCTTAATTAACTTTGCTGATATTTCATCGTAACCACTAGATTGCTTTGTTTTTAAAGATTTTATTGTGGAGGTTATTTCTTTTGGTGAAGTGAGTGACATAGGTGACATATTAATCTACCTGGAGCTATTTGTAAAGGCTAGTTTCAGATATTCATGGGCATTATTTACTGATTCTGACAATCCCATTCTATCAGTAACGGATATAAAGTACTTGTTAAATAGATTTGCCACACTATGCCCATCGGATACTAATGTGTCATCTACCCTTAATGCTATTTGCTCCTGTTCCTTTCTGGTTCTACCAGTCTCCTCTTTCACTACATCCCATATTGTTTTTATTTTGTTCCCTGACATTGCTATCTTCTTCTCGTAGTGCATTTGTTTAGATGTCTGAATTACTTTTTTTAATATTTTACAGTATTCCTTGTATTTAGCTAAATCATCAGCATTGGAGCTCTTCTTGGTCGATAGCTATGGGCTGAAGCATGAAAATGCTGCATTCGCTCACGGGAAGCTCGACTCGTGATGCAGAAGTGTATAGCAGCAGTGGAGATTCGGCATTGGACACGGGGACAGGACGCAGTGTGAAGGGCGTCAGAAGTTTGCCCACACCAGGATCCATCGCCAGAGCGGGTCGCGGCTGCGACGGCTATGTTTGACGTGGCCGCTGGTAGTCGCCAGTCACGCGTTATCGCGTGCCGCCGGTCTGTACTGCCGATGTTCCCACGGCCCGCTCCGCGCGGCCGCGGCACTATTAACCCTCGCCTGCTTTAATTAGCTGCCGATACCGGCCGCCCAGCTTGCGTCACGTGCCGTACCTCGCTGCTCCTTGGACTCCCCCGCCCACCCGGATGCTGATGCCGCACACCGTGGTACGTGTACAACCCGGATGAAGATGCACGAATGGAAAGGCAAAACTACCAGAGCGGTACTCTTCGAGAAACGACAGGGGCGTTGAAATGGACACGATGTTCTTCGGTACAGGGATAAGAGTGTATTCATCACTACTGACCTCGATATACTTAATATACTTGCGTGAAACGAAAAACAAAGGTGTCAATATCAAGAGTGCAACGGAAATTCCACTGTTTACCACACGGGATAGAGCAGGTGCGTGCAAACAAGGGGAGGACATGGCGCATTGCGTGATTGAGGAAGAAATGGAAATCGATGTGGAAGACAGATCGGATCCAGTATTAGAGTCAGAAAAAATGGCTCTGAGCTCTATGGGACTAAACTTCTGAGGTCATCAGTCCCCTAGAACTTAGAACTACTTAAACCTAACCAACCTAAGGACATCACACACATCCATGCCCGAGGCAGGATTCGAACCTGCGACAGTAGCGGTCGCGTGGTTCCAGACTGTAGCACCTAGAACCGCTCGACCACTTCGGCCGGCGGCAGGATTCGAACCTGCGACCGTAGCCGTCGCACGGTTCCAGACTGCAGCGCCTAGAACCGCTCGGCCCAACCCGGCTGGCTGAGAGTCAGAATTTAATAGATTTTTGGAATACTTAAAATCAAATCAGGCAGAAAGTATAGATAACATTTCTTCAGAATTTCTAAAATAATTACGGCAAGTGGTAACCAAACTACAAGTCATGTTACTGTGTGCAACCTATGAGACTGAAGACAAACCATCATTCTTTCCGAGAAACATAATTCACATGTCTTGAAGATATCGAGGATGGATAAGTACGAGAACTGCCGCACAATCAGCTTAACAACCCTTGCATACACGTTGCTGACAAGAATAGTCAAGAGAAGAATGATGAAAACAATTGAGGATATGTTAGATGACGATCAGTTCGGCTTTCGGGAAGGTAGGGGTACCAGAAATGCAGTTCTGAGTTGCGAGTGATGATGGAAGTAAGATTTTTAAAAAATCGCGACACGTTCATACGCTTTGTCGTCCTGCAAAGAACGTTCGACAGTGTAAAATGGTGTAAGACGTTGAAAATTCTCAGAAGAATAAGCCATAGAGAAAGACTGGAAATATACAATAACTACAGCAACCAAGAGGGATCAATAAGAACAGAGGACCAAGAACACTTGCTCGGATTAAAAAGAGTGTGATACGGGGATGTAGACTCCGAAGAATCAGTGACGAAAATAAAAGCAAGTTTCAAGAGTGGGATTAAAATTCACGGTGAATGGATATCAGAGATAAGTTGCGCTGATAACATTGCTATCCTCGGCGGAAGTGAAGAAGACTCACAGGACATATTCAGTGGAATCATTTAATTCAAATACATATCATTACACGTGTTTTACTAAGTGTTATTCACCTTTTGCCGTCTCTGACAAAATTACAGTGTCATCGACAAAACTCAAATATTTTATTCTTCTCCCGGAATTTTAATTCCCTTTCCAAATTTCTTCTTCGTTTTCTTCTGTCTCACTCCCTTCTCAACCAGTCCTTGCCTATTATGTCCTTCGACTCTTACGGCATCAGGCTGGTTTCTGTACAAGTTGTGACTAACATTTCTATTCCTAAATTTTGTCCCTGGTAATGTCAAAATTTCAGTGAGTGTACTCCAGTCAACACTGGCACAGATTATCTCTAAATCTGCGAGTGCTGTAAAGACGGGTTTGCATTTCTTCAGTTATCTTCTAAGATACACAGATCAGCCAGAGCATTACGACGACGTAGCTAACAGCCGGCGTGTACACCTTTGGTACGGACAAGAGCGGCGACGCATCGTGACATGGAAGCAATGCGGCCTTGGTAGGTGACTGTATTGAGTTGGCACCGCCTCTACACACACAAGACACCCGATTCCCGTTAATTTCCCTGGAGTGGGGCGATGTGCTCTGACGCAAAATACAATCACATTCCAGGAATGTTCGATTGGGTTCAGATCTCGTGAGCTAAGGGGCCAGCACATCAATTTGAACTCGTCACTGTGTTTCTAGAACCACTCCATCATGGTTCAAATGGTTCAAATGGCTCTGAGCACTATGGGACTCAACTGCTGTGGTCATAAGTCCCCTAGAACTTAGAACTACTTAAACCTAACTAACCTAAAGACAGCACACAACACCCAGCCATCACGAGGCAGAGAAAATCCCTGACCCCGCCGGGAATCGAACCCGGGAACCCGGGCGTGGGAAGCGAGAACGCTACCGCACGACCACGAGATGCGGGCCACTCCATCATACTCCTGGCCTTGTGACATGGAGTATTATCTTGTTGTGAAATGCCACTGCCGTCCAGAAACATGAACGTCATGAAGGGGTGTGCGTAGTCTGCAACCAGTATCCAACACTCCTTGGCCATCATGGTGCCTTGCACGAGCTGCACTGGACCAATGGATACCCACATGAATGTTTCCCGGAGCATAATGGAGTCACCACCAGCTTGTCTCTCACTCCTGCCGTACAGGTATCGAGGTGCCTTTCACCTGGAACACGACGGATTCGCGCCCTCCCATGATGAAGAAGGTATCGGGATTCATCACAGGACTTCCAACGACTTCTTAAGTCCGTTCCATGTCGAGTTGGTGCACAGGTACACAAGAGGAGGTCAGACACGATTTCAGGAGATATCACTTGGCTTTTGTCACCTCAGTGTGTATAACTCAAAACCACAGAAGACCCTACAGCTGTAGAGACCTACCCACATCCCAGTTATTAAGTGTCCTGTGGTACGACTTTTCGATACCACCCCACTGGCGTCTTTAAGTTGGCAACGGAGTTGCAAGTTCCCGTCAGACACTGACAGTGGTCTTGAGGAGTCCGGTGGACCCCAATAGCGCACTTCCACTGAGCCACGCCTCCAGCAACTCCGTAACAGGAGCGCCGTCTTCCACTGAGTTTATGATCGCCTGCGGCAGCCACACAATCCACTCACACTTGGAGCCTCTTCGCTACGTGAAGCTATGCAGATGGCGGATAGTCGTGGCTCAGACACCATAGGTTCTGATTTAGCTCAGAGAGACTCATCGTTATTGACATTGAAATAGCTGGAGTCTGTTAGTTGTTGCATTATTTCTAATGACGCATCGTATACTTGGAGTAGTACAAGTTAAGTAAATCTTCTGTTTGTTGTGTTGGCGTGTTCGCTAATCATTTCTGTTACTGTCCAGCTTTCCTACGACGACAGTTTCCACAGCACTCTTTTGGCCACCTCTCCTTGCCGTTGTTTACACAGTCTTACTCAGCATGTACATAGTGTAAGTGAACTTATGAATGTTTTTTTAGACATCTTACTGTCTTTATTAGCCAACTCTACTACCGAGAAATCATTCTATACGGGTAAATAGTGACAATGTTGACTGGAATACTCTCTTTCAAATTCTGAAGTGGTAGGGGTAAAATACAGGAGAGAAATGCTATTTACAATTTGTACAGAAACCAAATGGCAGTTATAAGAGTCGAGGGGCATGAAAGGGAAGCAGCGGTTGGGAAGGGACTGAGACAGGGTTGTAGCCTCTCCCCGATTTTGTTCAATCTGTATACTGAACAAGCAGTAAAGGAAACAAAAGAAAAATTTGGAATAGGTATTAAAATCCATGAAGAAGAAGTTAAAACTTTGAGGTTCGCCGATGACATTGTAATTCTGTCAGAGACAGCAAAGGACTTGGAAGAGCAGTTGAACGGAATGGACAGTGTCTTGAAAGAAGGATATAAGATGAACATCAACAAAAGCAAAACGAGGGTAATGGAATGTAGTCGAATTATGTCGGGTGATGCTGGGGGAATTCGATTAGGAAATGAGACACTTACAGTAGTCAAGGAGTTTTGCTATTTGGGGAGCAAAATAACTGAAGATGGTCGAAGTAGAGAGGGCATAAAATGTAGACCGGCAATGGCAAGGAAATCGTTTCTGAAGAAGAAAAATTTGTTAACATCGAGTATAGATTTAAATGTCAGGAAGTCGTTTCTGAAAGTATTTGTATGGAGTGTAGCCATGTATGGAAGTGAAACATGGATGATAAATAGTTTGGACAAGAAGAGAATAGAAGCTTTCGAAATGTGGTGCTACAGAAGAATGCTGAAGATTAGATGAATAGATCACATAACTAATGAGGAGATATTCAATAGGATTGGGGAGAAGAGGAGCTTGCGGCACAACTTGACTGGAAGAAGGGATCGGTTGATAGGACATGTTCTGAGACAGCGAGGGATCACCAATTTAATATTGCAGGGCAGCGTGAAGGGTAAAAATCGTAGAAGGAGAGCAAGAGATGAATACACTAAGCAGACTCAGAAGGATGTAGGCTGCAGTAGGTACTGGGAGATGAAGAAGCTTGCACAGGATAGAGTGGCATGGAGAGCTGCATCAAACCAGTCTCATTACTGAAGACCACAACAACAACAACATGGGTAAACAGTCTCAAACACAAGCACGGGTAATAGTAATAGCACACTCTAGTGCTCGAAACGTCATATTCAAAAGAAGAGGCTGCGAATGTGTTTCGGGCGTGGACAGATGCTACGCTACTGACGGGTTCGCATGGCCGCGGGCCGGGCGGGGTGCATCTGAGCGTCCCGTGACGCGGCTGCATCGCGCTGCAGCCCGGGAACAATGGGCGGCGCGTCGTTGGCACCGCTCTGTGCAGTACGGTCGACCGCGCGCCCCGGCCGCGAGACAATGGGGATCAGCGGCACGTCAGCCTATTATCATTAGTCGCGCCCGTCCGCAGCCGTCAAACGTTGCGAATCGAATCCGGTCTGCATTATCGCGGATTACGGCCGCTCGCTTCACGCTGTTTCTGCTCGCGATTTTGCCACTGTCCTTCCGCCACGACTAAAACAGCGCGCCTCTGACGAGGCGTGCGAATCTGCAGTCTGGCTTGATTGTGTTTCCGCGTTTATTGGCATGCATCACTTTTGAATATCAAATCGTCACACTTAGAGGGCACGTCTACTTTTTGTAACGTTTTTCAAGTGGTGTCGAGAGAGTGCTGGACAGAAATGTGGATTTAATAAATAAAACGATGAATCTAAACTGTCTTAAAACAAACAAAATTATTACACCCGGAAAGTTCAATGGTACAAATGGCTCTGAGCACTATGGGACTTAACATCTATGGTCATCAGTCCCCTAGAACTTAGAACTACTTAAACCTAACTTACCTAAGGACAGCACACAACACCCAGCCATCACGAGGCGGAGAAAATCCCTGACCCCGCCGGGAATTGAACCCGGGAACCCGGGCGTGGGAAGCGAGAACGCTACCGCACGACCACGAGATGCGGGCACCCGGAAAGAGGACATCGATCTTGACCCGATGACGGAATGTGGTACCTGACGGATAGCAGACATACCCGTTTACATTTGATCAGCATGCTGTGGCTCGCTATTTAAATGAATATTATACCTGGAATTGGATTACACATAACGAAACTGTCGTACGGCACGCACAATCACCTGGTCTGGCACATTGTGACTTCTGGCTTTGAGTCCACGTGATAGAGTTTGTCTACTCCCATCAGCGTAACACAAAGGAATGTATGGGGATTTCAATAGTTGCCACGGTCAATACGATCCGTAACAAGCCGCAGATTTTCCAACCCATGGGACAGTTACGTTGAAAAAGGGAAGGGCTGTGTTTGAATGCGGTTGTGGACACTTTTAACGTCTTCTGTAGCCGCTTTGAATATCCTGGAAATGTGAAATGCAATCTATCAGTATAAAGAATAAAATGCATGCACGACTGTCTCCTCTTGGTTCTAAGTGTTCCCTTGACTTATTGTCACAAGTGTTAATGACCTTTTTAGTTTACTTTTAGTAACAGTTATAGATAAAGGCAGTAAATGAAGCAGGCAAAAAGGAATACAAACGTCTCAAAAATGAGATCGACAGGAAGTGCAAAATGGCTAAGCAGGGATGGCTAGAGGACAAATGTAAGGATGTAGAGGCTTACCTCACTAGGGGTAAGATAGATACTGCCTACTGGAAAATTAAAGAGACCTTTGGAGAAAAGAGAGCCACTTGTATGAATATCAAGAGCGTTGATGGATACCCAGTTCTAAGCAAAGAAGGGAAAGCAGAAAGGTGGAAGGAGTAATAGGGGGTCTATACAAGGGCGATGTACTTGAGGACAATATTATGGAAATGGAAGAGGATGTAGATGAAGATGAAATGGGAGATACGATACTGAGCACTGAAAGATCTGAGTCGAAACAAGGCCCAGGGAGTACTGATGGCCTTGGGAGAGCCAGTCCTGACAAAGCTCTACCATCTGGTGAGTAAGATGTATGAGACAGGCGAAATACCCTCACACTTCAAGAAGAATATAATAATTCCAGTCCCAAAGAAAGCAGGTGTTGACATATGTGAAAATTACCGAACTATCAGTTTAATGTCACAGCTGCAAAATACTATCGCGAATTCTGTACAGACGAATGGAAAAACTGGTAGAAGTCGACCTCGGCGAAGATCAGTTTGGATTCCGCAGAAATATTAGAACACGTGAGGCAATACTGACCCTACGACTTATCTTAGAAAATAGATTAAGGAAAGGCAAACATACATTTCTAGCACTTGTAGACTTAGAGAAAGCTTTTGATTATGTTGACTGGAATACTCTCTTTCAAATTCTAAAGGTGGCACGGGTAAAATACAGGGAGCGAAAGGCTATTTACAATTTGTACAGAAACCAGACGGCAGTTATAAGAGTCGAGGGGCATGAAAGGGAAGCAGCGGTTGGGAAGGGACTGAGGGTTGTAGCCTCTCCCCGATGTTATTCAATCTGTATATTGAGCAGTAATGGAAACAAAAGAAAAATTCGGAGTAGCTATTAAAATCCATGGAGAAGAAATAAAAACGTTGAGGTTCGCCGATGACATTGTAATTCTGTCAGAGACAGCAAAGGACTTCGAAGAGCAGTTGAACGGAATGGACAGTGTCTTGAAAGGAGGATATAAGATGAACATCAACAAAAGCAAAACGAGGATAACGGAATGTAGTCGAATTAAGTCGGGTGATGCTGAGGGAATTAGATTAGGAAATGAGACACTTACTGTAGTAAAGGAGTTTTGCTATTTGGGGAGCAAAATAACTGAGGATGGTCGAAGTAGAGGGGATATAAAATGTAGACTGGCAATGGCAAGGAAAGCGTTTCTGAAGAAGAAAAATTTGTTAACATCGAGTATAGGTTTAAGTGTCAGGAAGTCGTTTCTGAAAGTATTTGTATGGAGTGTAGCCATGTATGGAAGTGAAACATGGACGATAAATATTTTGGACAAGAAGAGAATAGAAGCTTTCGAAATGTGGTGCTACAGAAGAATGCTGAAGATTAGATGGGTAGATCACATAACTAATGAGGAGGTGTTGAATAGAATTGGGGAGAAGAGGAGTTTGTGGCACAACTTGACTAGAAGATGGGACCGGTTGGTAGGACATATTCTGAGGCATCAAGGGAACACAAATTTAGCATTGGAGGGCAGCGTGGAGGGTAAAAATCGTAGAGGGAGACCAAGAGATGAATACACTAAGCAGATTCAGAAGGATGTAGGTTGCAGTAAGTACTAGGAGATGAATAGGCTTGCACAGGAAAGAGTAGCATGGAGAGCTGCATCAAACCAGTCTCAGGACTGAAGACAATAACAACAGCAATGGATATACATCAACATCTACAAACATACTCCGCAAGACACCGTACGGTGCTTGGCGGAGTGTACCCTCTACGACAACTAGTCGTTTCCATTCCTATTCCACTCGTAGACAGAGCGAGCGAAAAACGACTACCTGTACGCCTCCGAATCAACACTAGTTTCTCGTTTTTTATGTTCGTCGCCCTTACGTCAAATATATGTTGGCGGCAATAGAATCGTTCTGAAGTCAGCTTCAAATGCCGGTTCTCTATATTTTCTCAGTAGTGTGCCCTGGAGAGAAAGTCACCTTCCGTCGCGTGATTCCCATTTGAACTCCCATTGCATATCCGCAACACTCACGTGTTGTCCGATTCTGCCGGTAACAATTTCTGCAGCCCACCTCCGAATTGCTTCCATGTCTTCCGCTAATGCGACATGGCGTAGATCCCAAACACTTTAGCAGTACTTAAGATTAGGTCGCACTAGCCTCCTATATGCAGCCTCATTTGTAGATGAACCACATTTTTCTAAAATTCTCTCTATAAACCGAAGTCTAAAATTCGCATTCAAATGGCTCTGAGCCCTATGGCACTCAACTGCTGTGGTCATCAGTCCCCTAGAACTTATAACTAATTAAACCTAACTAACCTAAGGACATCACACACATCCGTGCCCGAGGCAGGATTCGAACCTGTGACAATAGCAGCAGCGCGGCTCCGGACTGGAGCGCCTAGAACCCCACGACCACCGCGGCCGGCAAAATTCGCATTCCCTACCACTACCTTAACATCATCGTTCCACTTCATATCGCTTTGCAGCGTTACGCCCAGATATTTTAACGACGCGATTTTATCAAGCGTGACACTACTGATGCTGTATCTGAACAATAAGGGGTTCTTTCCCCTATTCATCCGACATTTTTCTACGTTTACAGCTACTTGCCATTCATCACACCAACTACAGATCTTATCTAAGTCACATTGTATCATCGTACAGTCACTCATCTTCGACACCTTCCCCAACACTACAGCATTATCAGCAAACAACCGCAGATTGCTGCCCAGGCTGTCCACCAAATGATTTATGTATATAGAAAATCACCGCGGTCCTGTCACATTTCGGTGGGGCACTTGACGGTAGTCTTGTCTCTAATGGACACTACCCGGTGACGACAACATTCTGGTTTCTCAGAACTTTTTACGATCCACGGCTGTATGAAACTGCAACCAGTGGTAACAATATGAAAGAAGACCCATGGCTTAAAAACTGAACTTTTTGTTTATGAATAAAAGTAACACCCCAATTTTCCAACCAAACTATTTGTTCTTTCACACGTTGGTTTCTATTGCTTACCAAGTCTACAAGGCACACGCATATCTGAGAACCCGTTCCACATGCTCGTACCTTCGTTAACAGTGTTCATTTGGGTACTGTGACAAATGATTTTCGGAAATCTAGAAATTTGGACTTTCCCTGTTGCCCTTCATCCATGGTTCGCAGTATATCATGCGAGAAAAAGTAAGCTGAGCTTCACACGAGCAGTGCTTTCTGAAACCGTGCTGATTCGTGAAAATAAGGTTTTTGGTATCCAGGAAAATTATTATTTTCTAGACTTATGCAGCAGATCGTTGTTACGGATATTAGTCTGCAATTCTGCGTGTCCGTTCTTTTACTCATCTTACATACAGAAGGTCACCTTGGGACTTTCCGCTGGACGAGACATTCGCGATGAATGAACCTAAGTAAGAGGCAAATAATGCTGTAGGGTAGTCTTTGTAAAAGTGAATTGTTATTCGATCCGAACTTGGCTACTTATTAGTTTTCAGCTCTTTCCGTTGTTTCTCTATACCACGGACGTTTATAGTGTTGTCCATATGGGACTCTGTGCGATGAGCAAACAGCGATACCTTTGTACGATTCTCCCGGATGAACTATTTCCTAAAAGCGGGATTTAAATATACGGCTTTCGTTTCGCCATCTTCACCCTATAGACTACAGCAAGTATTTTTAACGATTGTGTTTCTCGCCGATCCAACGGTCTTTCTTCTTCTTCTTCTTCTTCTTCTTCTTCTACTACTGGTTGCTTCACAACCCTGTGTGGATGTCTGCCTGCTACACTATCGCTTTCCATTCTGCCCTTTCGTTTACCTCCGTTCCCCACCTTCTTGTGTTTCCTTCTACGTCGTTCTCCTTTTAAACTTCTTCCTCTCGGTTTCCACCGGAAGACCATCTTCGTTGTTCTTGTGTCCTCCATCCTTAACACATGTCCTACCCAAGCTATTCTTTTATTTTAATTAACCTTACAGCATTAGCTCCTTGTATGACGTGATCCAACTGATAACTGGTCCTTGTTGTCCAAGTACCGTCATTAATTCCGATCCCTCCATAAATTTTTCGTACTATTCTTCTTTCAACTACTATGAGCTCGTTTGAAGCAGGCCTGAATTGGACGTAGTGTATCGTCGAAACTGACAACCTAAAAATAAAAATAAATGACGGTAATTTGTATTGTTTTATTGGACTCTGAACTGTTGTTCATCAATGCTGCGTAGCGTCCATGCTTTACATCCATATGTAACCACTGGCCTAGTCATACCCTTATATGTAGTCATTCTGAGCTGTCGGTTTACCATTCTAAAAGTCATTAGCTTTTTAAATGTATGATACCTCCTGTTACCGCTTACGATGTTGGCTTTTATGTTAGTTGACATGGAATTTCCTTTATTATCATTAGCGCCTAGGTCGCCAAAATCCTCTACATGCTGAGAATTAAGACCTGCTGCTGACAAGTTATTGCCCCCTGTTCTACCGAATTTCATACATTAAGGTTAGTATTCGTTAATTTCCAGTCCCCTACGCTGTGCGGCTTTTTTCGTTTCCGCCACCACTCTCTCCAATTACATCCTCCGTCTACTAATAAATGCCACGTCATCAACATAAGAGATAACTGTGTGGTTCTCGTAGCTGTGTGTCCAGACATTTGCAGGTTTTGTATAATTGCTTTTAAGGTCAAATTGGAAAGCAATGTGGAAAGAACATTATCTCGTCTAACTCCTTTATTGATATTGTTTATTCCCCATCCACTCTCACAATTGCCTTTTAACCTGTCAGTGTTGCCTAAATAATCTAAATACATTTGAATGAAAGCCAAGCAGTTTTATATCTTCTAGCATCTGTTTCTATCTAGACTATCGAAGGCCTGCTTGAAGTCAGCGTGGATATTGTTGAGTTCTATATTCTACTCATACGATTCTTTCTGCCACAAGTTTGTTTGTTTGGCCACCCTCTGCAGCAAGCATATAAATACTTGTTTTACAAATCAAACTGCCTTTTCCTGCTGCTAGTTACTTTATTTATCCCATACGCGTTTCGCCATCTCCTGTCCTAAGGCATCATCAGTGGGATGATTTGCTGATCTGCGTTTCCTCACATCTGGTCTGGAGGTCGCACTACCACTTTCATCACTGCCATATATTCACCTCTTTGTATTCTCGCCATCCACACGCTGTTCACCATATTTCTCACTTTTTTTTGTGGTTGAGTTGCAATATTTACGCTGTGAAAAGAAATGTACGACGAAAGAACGATAGTCCACCACAAAAAAAAGAGTGAGAAACATGGTGAACAGTGTGTGGATGGCGAGAACACAGATGTGAATATATGGCAGTGATGAAAGTGGTAGTGCGACCTCCAGACCAGATGCGAGGAAACGCAGATCAGCAAATCATCCCACCGATGATGCCTTAGAACAGGAGACGGCGAAACGCGTATGGGAAAATAAAGTAACTAGCAGCAGAAAAAGGCAGTTTGATTTGCAAAACAAGATTTTTTCTGTATTTGTCTCAGTATAAATATTTGGTCCACAACTGATACTAGGCCAAAAGCCATACTGATAATCAAGCAATATATCTTCCACATATGGGACTAATGTAGTGTAGAGAATTCCGGATAAAAACATATATTCCACATGTAGCAATGTGATCCCTCTGTATTTAGAGCAACATGCCTTGTCACCTTTGTTATGTATTAGCTGGATTACATCTGTGGTCCATTCTTCTGAATTTGTTTCTTAGTTCCACATTAAGGTAATGCCTCTTCTATTTAAAGGCTCGACAGTTATTTCGTCATTTGCTGGAGATCCAACCGACAGTACTTGTGAATATCTAGAACGGTTCATCTAGGGTGGTCGCAGCCACTTGTAAACTGCAGCTGTTTCCGCACGGCCTCCTTCCCGAGGCGCGGACCGGCCTCATCGGCCGTCACGGTGAGTGGCCAGGAGCCGGGATGACAGGTCGCCACCTGTTCGGGAAGGACATTCCGGAGTCTGCGCCATTAGGCTGTCGCAGCTGATGGACGCGCCGAGCCGGCCGCGCCGGGCGCAGGTGCGAGGCCCGAGGTAATTGCCCGGGGGTCCCGCCGCCGGATTACCATAGGCGGCTCATTAATGCCCTCCTGCGGGCAGAATTAAAACGGAGGACGCGGCCTCCTTAATGGAAGACGTATGCGCCTCCGCCGGCCCTAATCTCAGCGCCAGATGCCCGCCAGAAGAATTAACCGAGTGGCAGCAGTCCGCGAGGGAGGGGCACGCCGGATAATCGCCTCGGGGAGCCTTCTAGGTAGGGACCAGCGTTCACGATGCGATAAGAGAAGTTTCAAGAAAATGCTGACATTAGTTACCTCTGAGAAGTTCTTTCACATGTCTCCGCAGAAACGTATCGATTGCACCTACCAGACTGGGACAACCCTCCCCTCCGACCCCATACCCCGCCAACACTTTTCTTGTTATTGGTCTATTATGATTACAGTCCTATGCAGTCAGCGTGTGGTATATTACTGGATTCTCTCGGTGTAGATGTTTAATTACGCGAACTTATAAAGTTTCATAGACAGAACATTGTCATTTGATAGGTTACAGTCGCTTCTGCAATTACTTGTTTGGAATTGTATTTAGTAAGTTCCAGTCAGTAGGTTGGAATCAGTTCGCCACTTTAAATAATTTGCAGCAAGTGGCTATATTCGTATGATCACTAATTTGCTGTTTACAGCCAGGAAATCCTTACCAGTGTTTTACACACTATAGCTTTGCCATACACTGTTGCGATTAGTTGCTGTTAATTAACAGTATACACTCAGATTTACACAGCTGCTCACACCTACAGTTAGTCACTCTTTTACTGTTTGGTACTCTTTTACTGTTTGGTACATTTGTTACATACAGTTAGTTTTTTAACTTTTAATCGTAGACTTTCAGTAAGTTGATCATTTGTGGTTATAAGTTGTTAGGCATCTACAGTTGTGAGTAGTGAAGCATTTTCAATTCTACAGTAAGTGGTTAGCCACTTACACTACCAAGTAATTGACCATTTAGTGGTGCAGATACTAAACCATCTTCAAACTACGGGTGATGATTTCTTTTTATAGAGGCGGTTAGCAAAATGTAGACAGTAACCTACAGACATTCTACAATATTACAGAGTGCGTGTTGATGAGAAGGCAACGGCCTTGCCGCAGTGGATACACCGGTTTCCGCAAGATCACCGAAGTTCAGTGTTGTCGGGCGTGGTCGACACTTGCATGGGTGACCATCCAGGCCGCCATGCGCTGTTGCCATTTTTCGGGGTACACTCAGCCTCGTGATGCCAATTGACCGAATAGTAGCGGCTTCGGTCAAGAATACCATCATAACGACCTGCAGAGCGGTGTGCTGACCCCACGCCCCTCCTATCCGCATTCTCCACTGAGGATGATACGGCGGTCAGATGGTCCCGGTAGGTCACTTGTGGCCTGAAGACGGAGTGTTGTTAAGAAGAACAATGCAGTGATCCTTCGACGGCCACTGCAGAGCCTAGAGTTCTTATGAACGACATGAAATCTGTTCGCAGTTGCGATTACGAACAACCCTCAGCTAAATAAAGAAATGACGACAGAGAAAATCGTGCCCGCCCGGGATTCGAACCCGGATATTCTACTTTACGTGAGTTTTCGTTTAACCGCTTAGGCTATCAGTGCACGACTCACAACCAGGCCCAAACGTCATATGTCGTCATTCCTGCCTCACAACCTATGTTCGTACACACATTATGCAATTTCGGTGCAAGGGAAGGCATTTTAACTGAAAATCGCTGCCTAGTGTAAGCGAATAAATACGATACTGCAGTCCCTACGTTAATGCGAACAATGTGATGTTCCTTCGGACATGCATGCATCATTCTTCTTACTCATGAAATACGGAAATGTGCACTACTGGCCATTAAAATTGTTACAACAAGAAGAAATGCAGATGATAAACGGGTATTCATTGGACAAATATACTAGAACTGACATGTGACTACATTTTCACGCAATTTGGGTGAATAGATCCTGAGAAATCAGTACCCAGAACAACCACCTCTGGACGTAATAAAGATCTCGATACGTCTGGACATTGAGCCAAACAGAGCTTGGATGGCGTGTACAGGTACAGCTGCCCATGCAGCTTCAACACGATACCACAGTTCATCAAGACTAGTGACTGGCGTATTGTGACGAGCCAGTTACTCGGCCACCGGTGACCAAACGTTTTCAGTTGCGGAGAGATCTGGAGAATGTGCTGGGCAGGGCAGCAGTCGAATATTTTCTGTATCCAGAAAGTGCCGTACAGGATCTGCAACATGCGGTCGTGCATTATCCTGCTTGAATGTAGCGTTTCGCAGGGATTGAACGAAGGGTAGAGCCACGGGTCGTAACACATCTGAAATGTAACGTCGACTGTTCAAAGTGCCGTCAATGCGGACAAGAGGTGACCGAGACATGTAACCAATGGCACCCCATACCATCACGCCGGGTGACAGGCCAGAATGGTGATGACGAATACACGCTTCCAATGTGCGTTCAGCGCGATGTCGTCAAATACGGATGCGACCATCATGATGCTGTAAACAGAACCTAGATTCATCCGAAAAAATGACGTTTTGCCATTCGTGCACCCTGGTTCGTCGTTGAGGCGCTCCTGTCTGTGATGCAGCGTCAAGGTTACCAGCTGATAGTCCATGCTGCTGCAAACGTCGTCGAACTGTTCGGGCAGATGGTTGTTGCTGCAAAAGTCTTCATCTGTTGACTCAGGGATCGAGAGGTGGCTGCACGATCAGTTACAGCCATGCGGATAAGCTGCCTGTCATCTCGACTGCTAGTGATACGAGGCCGTTCCGTATTACCCTCCTGAACCCACCGATTCCATGTTCTGCTAACATTCATTGGATCTCGACCAACGCGAGCAGCAGTGTAGCGATACGATAAACCGCAATCGCGATAGGCTATCAAAGTCGGAAACGTGATGGTACGCATTTCTCCTCCTTACACGAGGCATCACAACAACGTTTCACCAGGCGACGCCGGTCAACTGCTGTTTGTGTATGAGAAATCGGTTGGAAACTTTCCTCATGTCAGCACGTTGTAGGTGTCGCCACCGGCGCCAACCTTGTGTGAGTACACTGAAAAGCTGATCATTTGCATATCACAGCATCTTCTTCCTGTCGGTTAAATTTCGCGTCTGTAGCACCGTCATCTTCATCGTGTAGCAATTTTAATAGCCAGTAGTGTAACAGGAGTATTACAGTCACGTGCCAGCGAATAAGGCATTTGTTATAGTGTATAAAAATAAGAGAACTGATACGTCTTCTGTGTAGGAGGTTGTATAAAACATGGAAAGACCGCGTTTGCGTGACATCTGTAAATGCAAATGCTGGACAAGCGTGCAGATTGCGCTGTTGCATTTATCCACGAATGGTACCTACACAGTGTCCTCAAGGCGTTGCATGCGTAAGTCGTGGTCATAATACTGTTCTGTGAAGTCGGCAGTGCTTTATGTCAAAGCTAAGTGACTTCGAACGTGAGAAAGGTGACCGGGTGGAATGGTGGGTGCTTCTGTAACCAAGATTGCAGAAGTTTTCGGGGTTTCAAGAGATACAGTATCACACTTTTACGCCACATACAGAGAAGGCTGAAAAACATCATCCGCTAAGTAACAACAGCGACGAAAGTGTTGATGAGTGGTCGTGACAAAGGGTCACTGAAAAGACTGTGGCGAAAAATAATGGCAGAAGTCACTGCCCGAAGTCTAGACGCACTTCTACGATCTTTTTTATTCTTCTTTTCCGTCTCGGGATGGTAACACTGACAGCTCTTCGATGACACCTAAGACCACTGCTCCCCGTTTCTTCCCCTGAAGTTCAGTTGCTGATATCATCTATAAAACGGGGAGCAGCTGCTTCTCGCAAAGAGAGGACTTCCGACTGCAGATAGGTCTTTCCCGCCAGTTGGTTGGTTGGTTGGTTGCTTGGGGAAGGAGACCAGACAGCGTGGTCATCGGTCTCATCGGATTAGGGAAGGATGGGGAAGGAAGTCGGCCGTGCCCTTTCAGAGGAATCATCCCGGCATTTGCCTGGAATGATTTAGGGAAATCACGGAAAACCTAAATCAGGATGGCCGGACGCGGGATTGAACCGTCGTCCTCCCGAATGCGAGTCCAGTGTGGAACCACTGCGCCACCTCGCTCGGTTTTCCCGCCAGTATCTGCGCGAAAAGTGGCGCATACCTCGGAGGCGCCAAATTCACGGCCAGTCTAACTTGTCAAAAGTCTTTTCTTTTTACTACACGAGTTTATTTCATCGTTAGTAACCGACAAACGAAACCCATTTATCAGTTTGGCCACAATGCAGAAAAATTTAGTCAGCAACAGTTTGCTAGAGATAAGAGAAAAGTGTCCGGCAGTGTATCTTTAGGATTTATAACGTCGCAGTCTGGCTAACTAGCGGTAGAGCTGTATATATTGACGTTGTATAAAAAAAAATCTATTTGGGCTGCCCTGAAATCCCACAAAGTGCGTATTATTTGTCTCGATCAGGTCAAGCAATTATGTGCTCCCCGGACTATTTTAACACAGCTACACGTAGGGATATATCAGTTCCTATGCTGGTATTAAAAATGGTTCAAATGGCTCTGAGCACTATGGGACTTAACTGCTGAGGTCATCGGTCCCCTAGAACTTAGAACTACTTAAACCTAATTAACCTAAGGACATCACACACATCCATGCCGGAGGATTCCGGTATTAATCATAGCTTCAGTACATACACAACACCAATATATCCACTAAAGTTTTTCAGTTTACTTCAGCCTAATAGTTCGTAACAGAGCGATAATTTGTTAATGCGGCAAAGAGTACTTATGCACGCCGCGTTCCTTGGACAATCGTCGGCCGGAGTGGCCGAGCGGTTCTAGGCGCTACACTCTCGAACCGCGTGACCGCTACGGTCTCAGGTTCGAATCCTGCCCCGAGTGTGAGTGTGTGATGTCATTAGGTTAGTTAGGTTTAAGTAGTTCTAAGTTCTAGGGGACTGATGACCACAGCTGTTCAGTCCCATAGTGCTCAGAGCCACTTGATTTGAATCTTGGACAATCAATGTCGTCGCACAGATAATTATTTACTGAGTACACAATATTGAATGGATTAAAAGATGTTATTAACGCAGTAATAACAATGCTGTTTTACTGCGTTATTTTCGCATCCTAACATTGCCGTAAGGAAATAGCTTTTCCTATCTGGGTGGAATTAATGACGTATAATTCAGTCCAAGATATTATGCAAGTTCCAGAGTCTATTTTACGAAAGTTAATTCTTTTCTCACAATTCGGTTTCAAAGTTTAGTCTCTATATCGGTCCATCATTAATAGTTCCTAACTTTAGGTAATGTCCAGTTTTTTATTGAACATATTCAATTTAAGACAATTTCGAACCTTTCACTATCTATATTCTACGTGATATCCTATTTGAAGTTACTGATTTACTTATTACGTATTCAGTGAGACGTAGTAGATCGCAAATCTTTAGCGTTCAAAAAACAATCTCGTCGCGCCCACGTATACGCGCACACGCTGAGTTACGACTTGCTCCAGCAAACTCTCGTAACACAGTAACGGTAGATGGCTCTTTCTTAGGTATTACACACGACTCTCAAAGAGTACTCGTAAGGAGTATTCTTTGAGATCATTCGTCCTACTCCGTGATTTCTAATTACGGTACTTTGCGATCTACTATGATTTTATTTTGAAACTAATGGCATTCTATCTTTTTCCTTTCTTTCTTTTTCAAAACACTAAGCTACTTGGTACTGAATTTCTTTTCTATCTACGTGCTACTATTCAAGCAACATTATTGCAAAAGGGAGTTTGTTTTCTTTTTCTTTTTTTTCATTTATGAAATTTGGAACTTTATTTTTGGGACTTTTGGGCTTTTGGGCTCTCTTTTTATATTTTTCATTTTTCGTCCAAAGGAAGCGGCGTTACAATTTGTTACAATAAACAGAAACATATAATATCAGAGGGAAAAACACGAGTACGTTCTTAAATAAACGTTCGATATTATGTGCTAGACTGACAGGAACAGAACCAGGTTCGTTAAAAAAACGAAACCTTTACAGTCTTGACGCTCTAGAAACTTTGGGGTAAATTTTTAAGGATGTAAGTCTCATGAAAATTAATATCTAAGGTTATAAATGCTTACGTAATATTTGTTAGTTCGAAGGTAGCAGTAAATTTAAAGAAACGTCATCTTAAATTTGGAGGTGTATCGCACAGAACTAAACGAAGATTGTGTGTTTTATTCAGTACTAAACATGGGCTTTCCAAGAGAGAAAAGACATAAACAGTTACACTATTTTAAAAAGAACAAAAGACTGCAGAGGTTAATGAGAACAAATACCCTATGCTTATGGAGAATGCTGTACAAGAACGTTGGTAACAAAAATGTGTTGCCAAAGAATACCCCGTACTTGATGGGACCCTCTTCTGTGCATTCAATGATGACGTGTGCAATATTCCACAGTTAGGACACCGTTTGTTAATTCAACCTGTCAGTTAATCAAACTTCGAGTCAAATGCAAATACTCCACCGCTACGGTCGCAGGTTCGAATCCTGCCTCGGGCATTGAGGTGTGTGACGTCCTTAGGTTAGTTAGGTTTAAGTAGTTCTAAGTTCTAGTGGACAGTTGACCTCAGAAGTTAAGTCCCATAGTGCTCAGAGCCATTTGAATTATTTGTTGCATGGATCACACTAACATTCAAAACATCGATATTCAGAAACGTAGATTATGTTGGAACATTATAAATTTCCTCGAAGAGAATGGTCTATTGACACATAGTCAACACGGATTAAGAAAACATCGTTCTTATGAAACACAAAAAGCTCTTTACTCACACGAAGTACTATTGACAAGGGACTTCAAATTGACTCAGTATTCCCAGATTTCCACAAGGCTTTTGATCCTGTACCACACAAGCGGCTTGTAGTGAAACTGCGTGCTTATGGAATATCATCTTAGTTGTGTGACTGGCTTCGTGATTTCCTGTCAGAGAGATAACAGTTCGTAGTAATTGATGGAATGTTATCGAGTAAAACAGAAGTGATTTCTGACGTTCCTGAAGGTAGCACTATAGGCCTATAGGCCTTATCAATATAAATGACACAGGAAACTATCTGAACAGCCGTCTTAGGCTGTTTGCAGATTTTGCTGTCGTTCATCGTCTAATAAAATCATCAAAGAGCAAAACAAATTGCAAAACTATTTAAAAAGATACCTGGATGGTACGATAATTGACAATCTACCCTAAATAATGAAAAGTGTGAGGTGATCAACATGAGTACTAAAAAGACTACATTAAATTTAGGTTAAACGATAAATCAGTGAAATATAAGAGCCCTAAATTCAGCTAAACACCTAGGAATTGCAATTACGAACAACTTAAATTAGAAAGAACACATAGAAAATTTTGTGGGGGAATGCTAACCAAATACTGCGTTTTATTGGCAGAACAGGAACAGTAAAGATGTACTAAAGGGACTGGCTCACTACGCCTGTTCGTCCTCTTTTGGAAATCTGCTGCGCGGTGGGGGCTCCGTACCAGATAGGATTAACGGAGTAGATCGAGAAAGTTCAAAGAAGAGGAGCGGCTTTTGTATTATCACGATATGGGAGAGAGAGTCATTTATATGATAGAAGAATTCGGGTGGATATCACTAAAACAAAGGCATTTTTCGTTGCGACAGAATCTTCTCACGAAATTTGAGTCACCAGCATTCTCATCCGAACGCGAAAATATTTTGTTGACGCCGACGTATATAGGAAGAAACGATAATAATAATAAAATAAGGGACATCAGAGCTCCCATGGAAAGACGTAGGTGTTGGTTTTTTCCGGGCGCTGTTCGAGATTGGAATAATAGACACATGTTGTGACTCTGGTTCTATGAACCCACCATCAGGCACTGAAGAGTTATTTGCAGAGTATCTAGGTCGATGAAGAAACAGATGTTGATGCATGCAGGCAGTCATATGAGTTTTTTTCCAGTTTCACTTCTCATATATGACTCAAAATGCAAAAATGCATGCTGTTACATGAAATGGCCAGAATTGGTTTTTTTGTTTTCATTTCTGACTACTAGAAGAGCACTCATTTTTGATAACGTCTCACATCACAACAAGGAGGAGCAGAGTACACCGTCTACCTCTAGACGGCTACAAAGTGAAGTACCACCCACAGTGGCCAGTATTTACCAATTTTATTGTGTGTATCCGAGTAGCGTCTAACTTCATCCGTTTATTTCATTGACAAAATTTTACAAAACAACCAATTTGTTCCCGTACAACCCCCTTCATACCATTCAGGACTAAATTTCTTACAACTGACCTGGGATCTTGCAAGGAAGAAGATCCGTAAGCATAATATATCAGGATAGCTCGTTTCGCTTCGGGAATAAAAATCACAGTGGCCAGCAGTGCGTGGGAGTCGCTCTCTGAAGGTTCTGCACAAACTTCGTTATGTCGGTAGCCACTTGATCCATCGAGTGCAGTCGAGAAACTCGATCCTTTTTGCCGGTTATCGACATTGATAGTGGCAAGACATCGGCTCCGGAAATTCTAACGCTTTCTACAATGTTTTAATTTACGTTGAAAAAAGCATCTTTTTCTTGTGATGTGATCTGAAATTAACATTTTCACATTTTCTCCTTTACTTATATTGTGAAAATCTTGCATCTTACCAAATTTCATAACTCTAGGTCAACGGAAAGTACCTTACAAGTTTTGCCAGTGAGTTCGTGAGTACAAAAATATTTGACATAAGTGTCTGTATCTTTTGGCTGCATTGCCCGAGAAGCTTCAGTTTTTTACACCAACGAGGTACTATAGATTTCAGTAAGTGACATAAATTTGAGCATGTTACGTGTACCTTTCCACTAGAAAAATTGTTTTCAAATGTTGGACAGACAGATAGACAGACAGACAGACAGGCGAAAAACAAAGTGATCATTATAATGGTTCACATCAAACGAATTAGCAATTGAAAATAAGGACAACCACCAGCTGTAGAATGGAATGACGACGATGAGAATTTGTGGCAGACCGGGACTCGAACCCCCCCTCCCCCCCCCTTATCGCGAGCGGTCGCATGTGTAAAGAATCTTTGCATCATAACCATAACGACACAGCCACTGCAATATCGTCTTATAAGGGTTCCGTTTTCACCGATTAAGGTGCGTATCCCTGAAAAACGATCCACGCTTTTGGGTAACACAAGAAGACTGGACTAAACTGTGCTGCAGTTAAAAAAATGTGTGATGGTTATTGGAGGAGAGGTGCTGCAATGAACTACGAAATGAAAATCTATACATATAAAAGAAAGTCTTGTTAGTTACACTATTTATAACTGAAGAACGGCGGGACCGGTTTGGCAGAAAATTGGTGGAGAGGTAGCTTAGAACCAGGAGACGGACATAGGATACTTTTTATCCCGTCCGACCGCTACAGAACGTGGTATAACAAAAACGCATCTGGCACGCATTAACAAAACGCAAATGTCAGCTACACGTCACTATAAAAAGTGGTATAACAAAAACGCATCTGACGTGGAATAACAAAACGCAAATGACAGCTAAACGTCTATGGTTAAGTATCAGTATGTATCATTAATTAAAAATTTAAACAAATAATTTGTATTTTCTTTGAATCATCATTAACAAGCCGCGACCAAGACGATCGAATATTTCTCAACAAAGCCGTAATGCAAGAAGGATACAACACAGCCAGTACTTCCTAGATCAATGGCTGCAGACGGAATAAATGCTTGCCTCAGATCATCGAATCTATGGCGCTATGTGAAGAAACTTCAGCTGACAACAAATATGAGACTTGCATTGCCTAATGATACATCTGCTGAAGATTCCCCTGAGCAATTGCTGACTATCGGCAATGGTCGAGCACCTGTCGTAGAATCGAGCGGATTGATTTCATTTCCTCATAATTTCTGTAACTTTGTCTCATGAGAAGACGAACTTATCAACAAAGTATTCGCAAACATCATTACTAACTACAAACGTAATGAATAGTTGAGTGAGCGCGCAATTTTAGCGGCTAAGAATAAAGATGTAGATGACCTAAACTACATGATTCGGAATGAGATCATTGGTAAATTGCATTCATTCAAATCTGTTGACGGTGTAACAAATGAAGATGAAGCCACCAACTATCCAATTGAATTTTTAAACTCCTTGGGTGCGCCTGGCTTACCACCGCACAATTTACGCCTAAAAGTTGGCTCCGTAGTAACTATGCTTCGAAACATAAACCAACCAAAACTGTGCAACGGTACGCGTTTGGTGGTAAGTAAATTATTGAGCAATGTTATTTACGCGACGACACTCAAAGGATAATTCGAAGGTGAGGAAGTTCTCATTCCGAGGATCCCCATGATCCCAACCGATACGCCGTTTGAGTTTAAAAGACTTCAGTTTCCGATCTGTCTTGCATTCGCCGTGACCATTAACAAATCACAAGGCCAATCCTTGAAAGTTTGTGGTTTAAATCTGGAATATCCATGTTTTCCACATGGTCAATTATATGTGGCATGTTCACGGGTCGGAAGACCATATGCGTTGTTTGTTCTAGCGCCTCATAATAAAACAAAAAGTGTCGTGTAACACAAGGTACTTAATTGAAGAGTGTTAGCTATGTAGCAGAAACCATAATGAATAAAGAATCATTAAAATACTTAATTTTTTATTTGTATTTCCTTATAAAAAATTGAACTTAACATCCAAAACCTGATTATTTATTGGCTTTAAGGCGGAACAGAGTTCGCTGGGTCAGCTAGTATAACAATATTAGTCGGTGTGGTCTCGAACTAAGAGGCGTCATTATCGTTCGAAACTGACAGTCGTCGAAAAGGCAAACACAAGTGACGAAGAAATCGGCATCGCTGTGGAATGTAGTTTTGCGATTGCCGCCAGCGAAAAGTTGTGAGCTGCAGATGTAAGACAAATATATCGTACTTCCTGTTCTGTTCTTGCGGTAAATGCGCAGTTATTTCAGTAGCTTGAACGGACGTACACACAAAACACACACATACACCCCCCCCCCCCCCGCCCCACACACACACACAGGGAATCCGGTGACGAAACACAGACTACTCTTATCGAATAACGCAAAATGAATAAACGAACTTGCTGGCCGAGGAGGCCGAGCGGTTCTAGGCGCTACAGTCTGGCACCACGTGACCGATACGGTTGCAGGTTCGAATCCTGCCTCAGGCATGGATGTGTGTGATGTCCTTAGGTTAGTTAGCTTCAAGTAGTTCTAAGTTCAGCCGGCCGCGGTGGGGGAACGGTTCTGGGCGCTCAGTCCGGAACCGCGCGACTGCTACGGTCGCAGGTTCGAATCCTGCCTCGGGCATGGATGTGTGTGATGTCCTTAGGTTAGCTAGGTTTAAGTAGTCCTAAGTTCTAGTGGACTGATGACCACAGATGTTAAGTTCCATAGTGCTCTGAGCCGTTTGAAATATTTATAAGTTCTAGGGGACTGATGATCTCAGCAGTTAAGTCCCATAGTGCTCAGAGCCATTTGAACCAATAAACGAACTTGAAGTCTCTCTGTGACGAACAGGCCACCATGTACAGTGCCACATTTCCTCACTGCATCAGACAGTACAGCGAAACTTCTGCACAGAAATTACCGTACCGTCACACAGTCTGGCAGCCGGGACCTGAGCGGTACGACCCCTCTTCCCCTCTCCCACCAAATAGTGGTGATGAAAATTCGTTCCAGCAGGACTAATCAAACCGGCTACATCAGTTCCGAGTGAGCCGCACTACCAAGCGCGAGCCTTTATTAATTGCTGCCTTTAATACGTTCGCGAAGCGTTGACTGATAGGTTGCGCGGCAGGGGAGCCGGTTGTCTGTACATTACGCCGGGGAGAGGCGGCGTTCTATTTTACCGGCGGAGAGGACGTGTCACTGTGAGCCATGTCCGCCATTAAACTCCGTGAAGGACGCAGTAGAGGGACGGGCTCGCGTCCCACGTACTCCAGGCCGCTCCAGCCACCGTCGCTCGCCTGCAAATTGCTGCCGTTCGATCACCGTGCCCAGACAATGTCACATGGAAACCGTCGTGCCCCGCCTAAACACTACTCCTGACGTAAGAGACACGTTATCCACGTATCTCTATTCGTAATTCTGATAGGTGATCTTGGCATCACTTTTGAAGCTCTATATGGAAAATGAGAGAAAAATGTTGTCTTCCAGTAAGGAAGTGCACAGGGTTGCTAGACAAATGCTGTGTGCTCGAATACTTCTTAACAAGTAGTACCGCGGTGCATCTCGTCTCCATCTACATTATTTCTCCACAACCTACAGTACAGTGTACTACGGAATATAGTGCCACACACATAAACATAAACGAGTTCCACACACATAAATCCACACAAGTTGAACTGAGCAATACCAAAAACTGTTATAAAGACTTCCTACCATAACGCAAGGCGTGTTTACGAGCGCTGTTCAAAAAATTGAGGAACATTCGTAATTTTGCGTGTGTTGGAACGAAATGCGGTTTGCATTCCTGCACACGCCTCTGTTTAATATGTAACTGCCGGAAGTTGTGGACACACGGTACTTTTTCAATATTTCTTGATAAACCAAACTGTAAAGTATTTGCCAGATATCGCTCGCCCAATCAGAGATAAGTAAGAGCACTGACAGACTCTGAGGGACAATTACATAATTATGCTCTTCAGTTAGTAGCTTCAGTAGTAGTTTTCTGTCCTGTTCTTGTTCGTCATAAAGTGCAGACGTATATGTGGAACCAGGTACTATATTTACGAAAATTTATTTGAATAATCACCAGTTTAAGTCAAAACGAAATCTCCGCGTTTATCATTATTTATGGAATCCTAATAACACATTCTCCTGGACCAATATTGTTATTATTTATACGAGATGGAGACAGACAGCAGCGACGATCCTCGCGACGGCGCAGTACATACATAAATGGAGGTAGGTCAACATGTACTTTTCTTCCTTTGTGGTCGTCATTTTCATTTTCTTTAATTGATCATTTGTCGCGACATTAATACCTGCAGCCTTCAACATTTCTCTTTTCTTCTAATGAAGTCTGATTCCTTTTGTTGTAATGTTTACCTGGTTCTTGTTTGTTGTTGTCATCTCCAGTCCAGAGACAGGACTGATGCAGCTCTCCATGCTACTCTATCCTGTGCAAGCTTCTTCATCTCCCAGTAAGTACTGCAGCCAACATTCTTCTGAATCTCCTTGGTGTATTCATCTCTTGGTCTCCCTCTACTATTTTTACCCTCCACGCTGCCCTGCAGTGCTAAATTGGTGATTCTTTGAAGCCTCAGAACATGTCCTACCAACCGATCCCTTCTTCTGCTCAAGTTGTGCCACAAATTTCTCTTCTCCCCAATTATATTCAATACCTCCTCATTAGTTATGTGATCTACCCATCTAATCTTCAATATTCTTCTGTAGCACCACATTTCGAAAGCTTTTGCTCTCTTCTTGTCTAAACTGTTTATCGTCCATGTTTCACTTCCACACAAATACTTTCAGAAAAGACTTCCTGACACTTAAATCTATATTCGATGTTGACAAATTTTTCTTCTTCAGAAACGCTTTCCTCGCCATAGCCAGTCTACATTTTATATCCTCTCTACTTCGACCATCATCAGTTATTTTGCTCCCGAAATTGCAAAACTCCTTTACTACTATATGTGTCTCATTTCAATTGACTGAATTCGGCTATGTTCCATTACACGCGTTTTGCTTTTGTTGATGTTCATCTTATGTCCCCCTTTCAAGACACAGTCCATTCCGTTCAACTGCTCTTCCAGGTCCTTCGCTGTCTCAAACAGAATTACAATGTCATCGAGGAACCTCAAAGTTTTCTATTTCTTCTCCATGGATTTTAATTCCTACTCAGAATTTTTATTTTTGTTTCCTTTACTGCTTGCTCAATATACAGATTGAGTAACATCGGGGAGAGGCTACAACCCTGTCTCACTCCCTTCCCAACCACTGCTTCCCTTTCATGTCCCTCGACTCTTATAACTGCCGCCCTGGTTTCTGTACAAACTGGAAATAGCCTTTCACTCCCTGCATTTTACCCCTGCCACATTCAGAATTTGAAAGAGAGTATTCCAGTCAGCATCGTCAAAAGCTTTCTCTAGGTCTACAAATTTTAGAAACGTAGATTTGCGTTTCCTTAATCTTTCTTCTAAGATAGTCGTAGGGTTACTGCCTCACGTGTTCCAACATTTCTACGGAGTCCAAACTGATCTTCCCCGAAGTCGGCTTCTACCAGTTTTTCCATTCGTTTGTAAGGAATTCGTGTTAGTATATTGCAGCTGTGACCTATTAAGCTTACAGTTCGGTAATTTTCACGTCTGTCAACACCTGCTTTCTTTGGGATTGGAATTACTATATTCTTCTTAAAATCTGAGGGTATTTTCCCTGTCTCATACATCTTGCTCACCAGATGGTAGAGTTTCGTCATGGCTTTTAGTAGTTCTAATGGAATGTTGGCTACTCTCGGGGCCTTGTTTCGACGTAGGTTTTTCAGTGCTCTGTCAAACTCTTCACGCAGTATCATAACTCCCATTTCTTCTTCATCTACATCCTCTTCCATTTCCATAATATTGTCCTCAAGTACGTCACCCTTGTATAGACCCTCTATATACTCCTTCCACCTGTCTTCTTTCCCTTCTTTGCTGAGAACTGGATTTCCATCTGAGCTCTTGATATTCATACAAGTGGTTCTCTTTTGTCCAAACCCCTCTTTAATTTTCCTGTCGGCAGTATCTATCCGACCCCTAGTGAGATACCCCTCTACATCCCTACATTTGTCCTCAAGCCATCCCTGCTAAGCCATTTTGCACTTCCGGTCTACCTCATTTTTGGGACGTTTGTATTCTTTTTTGCCTGCTTGGTTTACAGCATTTTTGTATTTTCTCCTCTCATCAATTCAATACATCTTCTGTCACCCAAGGATTTCTACGAGTCCTCGGCTTTTTACCTAATTGATCCTCTGCTGCTTTCACTATTTCATCCCTCAAAACTACCCATTCTTCTTCTACAATATTTCATTCCCCCACTCCTGTCAATCGTTCCCTAATGCTCTCGCTGAAACTCTCTACAATCTCTGGTTCTCTCATTTTATCCTGGTCCCATGTCAATAAATTCCCACGTTTTTGGTTCTTATTTCCACCATAACTGATATTCCTTGTAGTCAGGCCACAAGGAATAGTAAATATTAGTAAATACTCGCGTCTGCCTTTCCCGTATATTCGTCATATATGAGTGACTTTTACAATAGTTTCAATTTATTACCATCGCCCCCAATCCAGTTATTAGGCAGCTCACCCGCTCGCGAATGTACGCGCTTTTTCTCGTTGTTGCACCCAGGGGTGTTGTTAAATATTACCTATATTTTATTAATATTCTGTGGCACAGTTTCCACTTGTGCATATTGCTATTGACGTGACTCTACTTGACTGTGAGATTTATTGCGCGACTTTATAATTAAACCCATTTTCCAAATTACTGCATCGGCTGGCGAAATAATCAAAAAGATTAAAAACCAACGGGGAAGGCGAATTACAAAGTTTAACCGTTGTATGCCTGTTAGTTATCGTTCAGTGCTGTGTCGAGTAGAACGTTGTGCCGCACATTATGCGAAATTGGAGATGGCAGAGTTTGAGGACCAACGCATGTGCATTAAATTTATCGTGAAACTGTATAAAATATTTATAGAGAGAGACACACCAAGTGATGCAGGAAACTTACGGTGATGACTACTTCAGCCGTACACAGTGTTATGAATGGTTCACCCGGTTTAAAAATGGCCGGACGGAAGTTAAAGGTGACCTTAGTTCAGTACGCCCTTCGGTGTCTACCGAGGAGGCTCATATGAGGAACGTCAACGAAACTGTGCGTGCGAATCGAAGACTGACTGTCCGAGAAATTGTAGAAGAATGTAACATTTCAGTTGGATCATTTCATGGTATACTGACACAACATCTTGAGATGCATCGTGCTGCCACCAAGTTCGTCCCATGCCTCAAGACCAGAAAGACCTTCGCCTCGCAATCCCTGAAGAGCTTTTGGGTCGCGCGAATGAGAACGATAAGTTCCTTAAGAGAATCATTGCTGGTGAAGAGATATGGGTCTACGATTATGATGTTGAGTCTAAGGTTCAATCTTCACATTGGATAGGGAAAGGTTCTCCAAGACGAGAAAACGCTTGTCAGATCAGGTCAAATGACAAACCCATGCTCATAGTTTTCTTTGACTTTGAAGGATTATTCCATCACGAACTCGTGCCACAGGGACAAAATGTTAATCGATGGTACTACCGGGGCGTGTTGAGATCTCTGTAAGAAAATATGAGAAGGAAACAGCCTGAAACGTGGCGAGACAACTCATGGCTCTTGCATCACGATAACGTACCCTCAAATTCCTCGCTGTTGGTGCGTGACAGTTGCACAAAAAACGAAATCACTATGCGGGCCTCATCCTCCGTACTCTCCAGACCTGGCCCCTGCGGACTTGTGAAGTTGAAAACTCCTTTGAGAGGACGAAGATTTGCAACGGCAGACGAGATAAAAGAAAATTCGGTGCTTCACGTGATCCAGTGGAGACGGCGTTGGGATCAGCATGAATTTTGGGAAGTAGTATTACGAAGGACGGCATGCACAATAAGTAAAAGGAAAGCGTAAAAAATTTTGTGAATAAAGTTCCGGAATTTTTCGAACAGACCTCGTACTGATGCCGAACGTCCACATTATCTTCTTCCAACTCTGAAAGACAACCAGGAGATTCCGTGATGCTGTGGATCGCAATATAACGATTTCTGTTGGGTTCTGTGATCACGCTACGAGCCTACGGAAACGTCATTGTACCCTCTTCATCTGAAGCAAATCGACGGCTGCGTGCGTCTTGCTTCAGCGTTCCAAAAATATGGCAACCGCATAGGGAGAGATCGGGGCTGTGGGGAGGTTGTGTAAAACCTCTGTAGTGTAGTCGAACAACCATGGCAACGTGTGGTCGGCCATTTTCCTGCAACAGAGTAATGCCACCTGTAAACATTCCTGGGCGCTTGTAATTCATGGAGAGCTTCAGTTTTTGCAAAATGTCTACATATTGCTGTGCACTTACTGTGGCTGCGTTTTCCAGAAAGTCAATGAGTAGTGGGCTGTCAATTTGTTTCGGATGTAGAGCTGCATGCACGGGCACAAACATGGTTCCGTAGGCAACCGCAAACGTATTTCCAAGAAGGCAATGACCGTCTTATCTCACAGTAGGATAAATATATCAATAGTTACGGCATTACTTCCGAAATAATAAGTTTAATTACTTTTTTTCCATCTGTCTCACTTTTATTTGACTGCTCTTAGTTTTTTTATTTTTTTTTATTTGTTTATTTTTTGCTTGCGAATTGACCACTTAGGATCACGCTACAATTTCATTTCTTCTTTGTCGGAAGTTTCCTCTTTCACCAGTATTCCTGTTGCTTATGTTCCTCCGTCCAGGTTCTTCCAGTCTTCTTAGTTCTTTCAGCTTGGAATCCTTCCAAATTTTGAATCATGGGCCGAAATGTATCCCTATTTAACATCTGAACTTCCTGAATCTTGAACCTTTCCAGATCCTTAAGAGCTTCCTTAACTCATGTCTTCTTTTTCCACAGTAGTCGAGTATCCTTTTGGTTAGTCTGGTTTTGTCCATTCTGTACAGTTGTCCTAGAAATGATACCCTCTTCTTTTTCATGGCCTACGAGATTTTCTCCACCATTTTGTAGATTTCATTGTTGCTCCGAAGTTTCCAGCCAGTTTCAACTTGGGTTGGACGTATGATTTTCCGTGATATTCTTCTTTCTAGAATCTCCAACTTTTCCAACATGTAATTCATTGAGAGGCATTCGCTGGCATACAGGCATTTTGTTTTTACCGCGGCACTGTAGTGATTTATTTTGGCATTCCAAGATATGCACTTTTCTTGTAAACGTTTTTAGTTAATCCGTAAGCGCTCACTATTTCTGAGATACGGTCCCCCACAGCAGTTTTCTCCAGTCCGTTCTCTTGTATGGCTTCACCGAGGTATTTAAACTTTTTTACCCTCTCAATCCGTCCAATATCTGTTTCAAGGAATTATGTTCCATGTTTGTCACTTGTCATAAATTTGGTCATCTCTTTCGAGATCCTAAGCCCTGTCTTGCTAGCGATCCTTTCTAATAGGTTGATCTTTATGGCCGCTTCTTCTAAGTTCTCTGAAAGTATTGCAAAATAATCAGCGAAAGCCAAGCAGTTGACTTTGATTCCTTCCGATTTTCTTCCTAGGCAGATTGGGCTAATCCCTCGATTTTCAAATTCGGAATACCATATTCTCACAATCTTCTCCAAGACACAGTTAAATAGTAATGGTGATAATCTATTGCCCGTCGCACATCTGTCTTGATTTCAAATAGTTGGGACAATTCTCCCATAAACTTCGCTTTGGAAGTAGTGCCTGTTAAGGTTTCTCTGATAGTTTCCCAGCTTGTTTTTGATGATCCTATCTAGAGCCTCTCTATCCACCGAGTCAAAGGTTGAAGTCAATGAAAGAAACCACTATAATTTTGCGATTCAGCATTCTGTGTAGGATTATTGGTTTCAAATTAGAAATTTGTTCGCCGCAGGAGCGGGCTTTCCGGAACCCACCCTGGTACTCTCCAAGTTTTTTTTATTTTTATCGAGGATTCCTTCACTTCTATTTGGAGTATCTTTTAGAGGATTTTGTAGGTAACTGGGAATAGTGACACGCCTCTGTAATTGTTTCGTCTTGTTTGTCACCTTTCCTATGGAGTGAGTGGGTCATTGCCATTTTCCATTCATCTTGCGGTTTTTCTGTCTTTCATATTTGCTGGAAGATTCCGTATAGGTCGTCTAGGATTTGCGGTTCTTCCCATTTCAACATTTCTGCTGATATTGAGTCTTCTCCGCTAGCCTTGTTGGTTTATTTCTTATTTTGTTGGTGACATATCTTCTAGGTTCTCAGGAGGAGTCAGAAGTTCCAGTTTGGTGGTTGGAGATGGGCCGTTGAGCAGCTTCTCGAAGTATCTGCCAATTTTCTTGATAGTTAAATCCAATTTTGCCCGGTTCATTTTTGAAGGTTACACTGGCGAGCTGGTATCCTTTGAGCTTGTCTTTGAAAGTTTGAAAGAAATCTCTGCTATTATCTTTTGTGACGCTGTCCTGGAGACTGTAATTTTGCATTCTCAAATGATCGTTTGACTCTGCGGAATATCCTTGATGTTTCTTTTCTTTGTTTTCTGAGTTGTTCCCAGTGTTCCATATTTCATGAACTTTTCCAACTTTTCCATGTGTCGACTCTCTTTTCTAGTGCTTTCTCACATTCTTCATTCCACCAGACTGACCCTATTGTCTTTGCCAGACCGAGTGTTTTCTTTGCGGCTTCATTGCTCCCTGTACGTAGTGTAATCACTGACACAGTACTCGATAAAGCCTGTGCTATGGTAAGTGAGCGGGATTCACCTTATGAGAAAGGATTTTCGTATAGTTATCGACCGAGTGGTGGCAAATCGGACTTACATCCACGCAGTAATAACAATGGTCCGTCAAGTAAGTCCGAAATTCAATTACACGTCAGGATGGATTAAAAGCAACCCAGAAGATGCTACCAATAGATAATAATACGCTCGCCAGCCTAATTAGGCATTAACTGAATTTCTTCCCTATACAAGTTGGTATATATTCATGCAAAACAACAAGTTGTAACACTGCATAATATAGTCGAATTTTAGAACCAGAAAATCTATTAAACTGATAGTTTCACATTCTGTACTGATATATATTTAAATAATGTCTTGGTGGATGTTCATTCGGTTGGTGTTGTATTTGGTCACTTGGAGTGGATCTCTTTTCGTTTTGCCCTTAATACTACATACATGAAAGTAATTGTTCAATAGTGCATTATTACGGACAGAAGAACTTCAGTTCTCCAGAGTAGACGACACTTGTGCCAAACGAGTCATCTTTACGGACGAATCGACCTTTAATCTATTGGGTAAAGTAAACCGCGGTAATGTAAGAAACGGGTCACAAAATCCTGGCGTCGACATCGAACATTAAATAGACTCACCGAAACTGAACGTGTTTTGTGCCGTTTCTGTTCACAAAGTTTATGCACCTTCCTTTTTTGTGGATGAAACTGAAAGGGATGTTATACGTGGACATGATGCAAAATCGGTTGTTTCTTTAGCTTCACGAAGATTCCAGTCAACATCTACCCTGTGCAAACCACCGTGAGGTGCACGGCAGAGGGTGCGTCCCATTGTTACAGTTATTTAAGTTTCTTCCTTTTCCATTTACATATGAAGCGCGGTAAGAATGGTTGTTTTAACGTTTCTGTGCACGCAGCAGTTATTCTAATATTATCCTCACGATCAAAAAATGGCTCTGAGCACTATGCGACATAACTTATGAGGTCATCAGTTGCCTAGAACTTAGATCTAATTAAACCTAACTAACCTAAGGACATCACACACATCCATGCCCGAGGCAGGATTCGAACCTGCGACCGTAGCGGTCGCTCGGTTCCAGACTGCAGCGCCTAGAACCGCACGGCCACTACGGACGGCTATCCTCACGATCCCTGTGTGAGCGATACGTAGGGGGTTGTAGTGAAACCCTAGGGAAATCATTTAAATCCGGTTTTTGAAAGTTTGTTAATAGTCTTTCTCGGAATTGTTTACGTCTATGTTCAAGAGTCTGCCAGTTCAGTTCCTTCAGTATCTCTGTGACAGTATCTCACTGAATTTAACACAAGAAAGCGCGTACTCACGCATCTGGGAATTCCGAAAGTTGGTTCACTGGTGTGGAGATGAAATAGTACATCGCCTTTGACCACCGCAATGTCAGGATATGGATAGTATCGTGCGTCAGTGCTCTGAGTTTGAAAATCATAACTCCATTATCTATCTCTTTTTACAAGGAATAGTATAAAATTTAATTTGCCCACTGTTCCATATTGATATAAAGCATCTTCTTCATACTGTTATTGGCAAAATACCTCCTTGCCTAGGTGCTGATGGTATATTACCCAATTCATTTTGTTGTCAGATAATTTCATCCCTGACGAAAGAAACGACTGTGCCAATTTCGCTTTAATGAGTTTGTGGGGCGGCGAGTGAGTTTGTAAAAATAAATGCTTGCTGGATAAACACTTGAATCAGTTTCTGGCTTTTAGAATGTTGTTAATGCTGTCTTTCGCCGTTCTCAACACTGGCTCTCTATTTACTTTTTGGCACCCAGAAAGTGATTTAATAAAACATGGAACCAGTAATAGAGATCCTAGTGCCCACTTCATTTGAGATACAATTATAGCTGCAACTTATAGCTCTGAGGAATTAGGAGATTGTCGGGATTTCTAATCAAAAACGGTTTTCCAAAATAGTTGAGTATATTCTGAAATTCACTGATAAAAAACACAAGTATCCCTACAACCTAACTAACAGAGCAGTTCAGAGTCTAATGCGCTGATGCAACTATAAATGTCCGAATTAAATGTTAAAAAGAATGCTCGCCATAATTTGATGAAAATATTTCATCAAACGCCACGCTAAATATTTGGTAGAATGTCTGTCCCGCGACAGCACGTGAAAATACGACAATACGCAAACTGAAGCTAGATAATGAAAATCATTCCAGAATTAACACTTCACATAAAATGTTTTCATGGTTCCGCGTATCTCTAGTAACTTAATACGGCACCCGAGACTGTTTGTAGCAGTGACACTGATGCGACGCGGCTCCCGACACAGATGGCGTGTCATTCAGCGTCTGGAGAACTGGGGCCTTGCTTCCTCTCGCAGCGTTCTTATATATATATCCGCGGTGCGGACGGCTAAGGGAACGCCTGATCAAATCGGCTGTCCCGACTAGCCGCTGGGCTAGTAACGCATCACTTCAAGTTACATAATAATTTATAGCTTCTTTTGCTGATGGCCGAAGAAGCTCTTAATTTGAACGTGCATTCAGCACGCGGGTAAGTATTGATAATAAAATTTTGACGTGGCTAAGTTAAATATTTTGGGCGAGAGAATTAATTAAATTACACTGCACGCAGTAGATGAGCTCTGAACTGCCCGTTTTGAGATCCGCTATCGCTATAATTTTATAGGTATTAAAAAGAAACTTTACACATTTTCATAATCATAGCGGACCTCCAACCTATTTAAATCTAAACATCCTAGCCTTATTTATTAGCCTACTTAATCTATCTTGCTTCCTTCAGTTTTGAGATGAAAACCACAAAATCATGAATTTCCACTAAAGTCTTAATTTGTGAAATCCAAAGTACTGTTATTATTAAATTATTATGAAAGATGAATCTAAATATAAATTTTGAAGTCTCTAGCTCTTTTCTGTTGCGCCAATGATTTTTTCAGAAAAACGCCCAAATTTCGAAAATGACTGAAGTTATCGAACTGATATTTAACACACCTTAATTTAGTAGTATTTCTGACATGCTAGAAAAGTTTTAGGTTCTTTGCTTGATTTTTAAAGTATTGCGCAACATTTATGACGTCAGAGCTAGTTACAGCAGACTGGCTGGCACACGATGGAAACTGATGTGAATTTACTACAGCGTGAGTACGCTGGTTCCCTACATCACCCTCTACTTAAATTTTTTGTTTATGAATGTTAATGAATGAAAAAAAAATTTAATTACAAAAAGGGAAGCAAGAGTACAGTTTAACTCCCTATGAAAATTCAAAATTGAAATATAAACCTGTAGAAACATTAAAGAAAACTGATTTACCTACATTAAGTATTTAAATTGTGGGCATGTTCACTGCCTTTTAACCAATGTCATTACTCAAAATTTTAAGCAAAGTCAATGAAATATTTTGGCATACATTTTGCCTTAGACAAACAAACACATACAAATTGAAAAATTATGAAAATCTTAGATCCATTAAATACATTTTTACATACACAAATTCAAAGAAAATAACATGATACATGAACAGATGATTATCTCTTAGCAGTCTTTTCTAAACCTGAAAGAAAAGTTCACAAATAATTTTTACACACGTGGTTGTAGCCGCTTTGGCTGGCGTCCTACACTTCCATTCACAAGGGTAGAGGAGGGGAAGTTGCTATGGTATGCGTCCTTCACGTTCTCTCTAAATTACATGGGGGAAAGGGGAGGGGTCACTGTGAGTTGTGTCCAAGTCACTCCACGCTTTCACGCAGCTACCAGGCTGCCATTATCTGGTTTGTCCTGTAGAACAAACAAAAAGAGTGCCTCAGACTCTGTTCACTTAATATCTATGGGTGGGTCACAATGAAATGGGGATATATACATTTTATCCTTTGTTATTTTGCTGGAACAAAGTTAACAGAGCTTTTTCAGTTTTACTCTTACAGTTACTTAATTGTCATAAAATCGGTAAACAAATGGCTCAAAACGCCGTTAGTCACGTACTAGAGAAAACTTATGCTCAAGGCATACAATCCTAAATTCTATTCAACATCAATTTATTATTTCTGGGCCGGAACACTGAACCAATGCTCGGTACATTCCTGACAAATCTGCATTTTATTTACTTAACTGACTCATCTTTGATTACCTTATTCTTAGAGATAGTATGAGTATATTTGATTAGTGGTTGTTTTCTCAGCTTCTTTGTACATGTGAGTAACTTTTGGTAATAGTACAGTTGTGAGTGTTCAAAACACACTACGTTTAGTTGACTACAAAATCCACTTATTGGTCCTCTGCTGTTGCCAGTTCCACATCTGCAATTAGGTACTTACTTACTTTGAAGTGTATTTATGCTGAGCTAAAATAATGTTTCACGTCTGTCAGTATGTTATTTATTTACTTTGCTAGTGTATGAACTTATTTAACACTCACTGTATTAACATTTAAAGCACAGGATAGAACATTTATTTCATATTCATAGTGTATTGCAGCTGATTAGTTTGCTCACGTGGCAATCCATTTCCACTCGATCGGACGCTGAAACCTCAGGTAGTCTCTCTCAGACCTACCACTAATGTGCATCAAGTAATTATGGATGAGCGTAATGCTAAATTCCTTAAACCTATAGGACACCATGAGCTGCTCTGTCTCATCTAACATAAGGGTACCTATGGTCGCATTCACGCCTCCAACTCATAACCTCAATACGTGTAGGTGTATCCTGTCACACACTACACCCAAAATAATGGCCAGTTCCAACCTTATAAATACTTCAGGGACGTGTCCTTCACGTCTCAACCACAAACACTGTTCAATTCTATTATACTGCAATTCCTTGCTATACCAGGTGAGTTTAATCTTACAACTTATCTGCATATTTTTCCTAACACTAAGCAATCTCTTTTACTATTTCTTAGTTAGCTCTAATGCATACACTAGGTTTCACTACCACTTCAGATCCTGCTTGTACATGAATTCATATATCTTTTTAAATTACTGTTGGTGGACCATTTCCAATACAACAACACTTTGTAGTTACTACATTACCAGCGTACTATACATAATTGTTACTCAAATACATTTTATATCTTCATTACGTCATACTTCTCTACTGTTTGTCACTATTAGGTTTGTCACATTAGGTATTTTTTTGTCACTAATCGGTAGATAGAATGGTTACATAACTCATGGCTTGATAGCCATGACAGAAAATTTTCATGTCTGGAAAGAAGAGGTCGAAATATTTGAGGACAGGAAAGAGGAAGAATGAGTGAGATCTGAAATGGGAAAGAAGATCTCACACAGCTGGGACTGCACAGCTGCCACACTGTGTAGAGGTTACAGAACAACCTCCTCCCTACAGCATTCATTCATTACCTATGAATTTCTTTAGGTCAATCACGTTCCTGAGACCTAATAGCTTCTTACTTTTAGGGTACTCCAGCCTATATGCATTGGCATGTGGTTTTCCTATGATCCTGAAAGATCCTTGGTATACGAACATGAATTTCTTTGTTTCTGCATTTACTTTCTTTGATTTTTCTTTGGTTTTGACAAGGACTAATTGACCTATTTCAAAGCTAGTAGGTACAGCTTTTGCGTCATGACGCTTCTTCCTATTCAACGCTCTTTTTCTCATATTAGCCCTAGCCTTTAGTATCTTCTCGTCTGTGGATATTTGCGTTAGAATAGGGAATTCTACCATATCTGCAATCACATTATGCGGTTCTTGGCCAAACATCAATTCGCAAGGTGCAAAACCAGTTGCATCATGTCTTAAGTTGTTAATTACATTCTCAAAATACTTAATGTGCTCTGCCCAACTTGAGTGTTTCCGAGCACAATAAGTTCTGCAAAGCCTATTCAATTCCCTCATAATACGTTCACTCATATTTCCTTGGGGGAAATACGCAGAAATTTTCAGATGTTTCACGCCGGCCTTATCTAGACATTCCTTAAATCTATCAGAAGTAAATTGAGGCCCATTGTCTGACAGCAAATTCTTCGGAACGCCAACGTTCACGAAGAAATCTTTTTCCAACTTTTCAACCAATGTTTTTGCATTTGCTCTTTTAATTGGGTATAGTTTAACATATTTACTGAATCCATCCACCACAACAAAAACATGGGTACAACCACCTCTCGAAACAGGAAGAGGGCCAAACAAATCAAAGCCAGTAATTCTAGGGTTTCAGTTGGCTCTACTGAATGCATATCCCCTTGTATTCTGGTGTTAGCAGCGCGGACTTTCTGGCACACTACACAAGATGCTAGACGCTTGGCCACACGGCGGTACATGTTGTCAAACACAACCTTCTCTTTTAATTTTGCAATGCACTTCTTTGCACCGTAGTGCCCATACCTCAGGTGTACATAGTCGATTAGTAAGTCTACATGTTGTGAGGGAAAGCACAGCTTCCACTCAGAAACACCTATCTTTTTCCTCCTAAACAGAATACCTTTATGCAGACAGTAGTATTGCGAAACCTTAGGATAGTTCGCATTCCCTAAATAGCTCTTCACTAATTTCAGTTGGTCATCTGCATTCTGCTCACGTCTCAAGTTCTTAATCACTCTCTTTAATGAACTTTCTTCCTTTACTTCGTGCAATGCAAACATTCGAACTTCATTTAGGTCGGTTGCTGTAATTCCCGCGTCATCACAGAGCTCTGCACTTCTAGATAACCCATCAGCTACCAGATTGTCTTTCCCTTGAATATATTTAACCTCAAGGTCAAACTGCTGGAGATACAATGACCATCTTACCAAACGAGCATTCCTCAATTTACAGGTCTTTAAAAAGGTCAATGCCTTATGGTCACTGTAAACTATTATCTTGTGACCTAATAGATACTGCTCAAACTTCTGTACCCCAAATACAATTGCCAACGCTTCTAGTTCTGAGATGCCATAATTTCTCTCTGCTGCCTGTAAAGGTCGATTTGCGAAAGCTATAGTCTTATGCACTTCTTGTTCGTTCTCTATTTCTACTTGGAATATCTCCACAGCTATACCATAGCCACTAGCATCAACAGACATACAGAATGGTTTTTCAAAGTCAGGATGATGCAAAATTGGACTATTAATTAAAGATTGTTTAAGCACCTCAAACGCCTGTTGACATTCTGCTGTCCAAACCCAAGGGGTATTCTTTTTCAGCAGGAGGTGAAGACAGGGAGCATTAAAAGCCTGATCACTAACAAAACGCCTATAGAAGCCGAAAAGACCGAACATTGATCTCAACTGCTTCTTGTTTCTGGGAGCCTCAAATTTTTCAATGACTGCTAGCTTGCCTGGGTCAGGCAGAATACCTTTTCCACTTATCCTATATCCCAAGAAACCTATTTCCTCTTTAACGCACTCTGTCTTTTCAATCTTTAGTTTCATGCCACCTCTCTCAATAGCCTCTAACACTTCCTCTAATAAATCTATGTGTTCTTCCCAGGTAGGAGTTGCTATTAACAGATCATCTACGTAGACTGTTATTTTATTACTTAAAGCTGGTCCTAAAACATGGCACATCACACGTACGAAGGCACAAACAGAGATATTAAGTCCGAAAGGTACCACACGGTATTGGTAACAAACTCCTTCGTACAAGAAAGCTGTGTACTTCCTTGAACTTTCCGCCAGTGGCAAATTCCAATATCCACACGTGATGTCCATAGAAGTTAAGAATTTCACTCCCCGGAATTTTTGCAATAACTCGTCCATGTTCTGCGGTCTATCACTTTCCCTAACCACTATTTCATTCAACCAACGAGCGTCCAAGACCAATCTGACACTCCCGTCTCTTTTTGGTACAACAACAAGAGGATTATTGTACTCACTGACCGCTTTCTCAATCACACCCCACTCCAGCATTCTCTGTATCTCCTTTCGAACCGCCTCCTTCCTTGCTACATGTATTTGGTATGGCTTCCTGAAAAACACTTGGCCGGGTTTCACCTGTAATTGACATTCATAACCTTTGACTATGCCAGGTCGATCCGAAAATACCTTATGATGCCTTTTTAGAACCTGTCTCAGTTCTTCCTTCTGATTGGCTGAAATCTTATCGATTTCCTGCAATTTAGCTTCTATTTTGTCTAAAATAATTGCTTCTTCTTCTTCTTCTTCTGTGTTTAGCTTACTGTTACTAAGATTAACACCTTCGTCCCAATACCTCCTATTTTTCAGAACTCGTATAGGCAGCTCCCAAGTTTCATGATCAGTTACTACATGTTTATCACTAAAAGGTACTATAATTACTCCAGTTATTGGCAAGATCATTTTTAACTGGCTTCTTTCAAAGTCAACAACACTCTGATATTTTGACAAGAAATCTATGCCAATTAAAACCTCAATACCGAGATTATTTACAATTAAACATGGATGATCAATTAAATTACCACTTATGTTAAAGGGTAGTAAAGCTTCTTGCTTTATCGTTTTTGACACCTTGCCAGTAGCACCAATTATTCTTAGTCCTGATACCCTCATGACTGTAAGCTTGTCCTTACCAGGTAATGCGTCAAAGAAGGACTGAGATATTGCACTCACCTCACTTCCACTGTCTAAGAGGCAACGTACATTGATACCCAACATATTCACTATTATTATAGGGTGGCTTATTCTAGGTTGTACAGGTGGTTCCTCAAATTCATCTAGTAGTTCCTTTTGGATTTGTCTCCAACTAAAGTGATCGACATCTGTCTTCATTACATTTAGGTCACAGTGTGTAGGGGTTTCCTGAATTACATTTTCAGCTGCCTTTTCCAGTCGGTCTATTAATTTTAAATCAAAACACCGCACGACTTCATTATATTTAGTTTGCTGAACATGACCCAAATTACTGTAGTCTGAGCGATTCTGCGCCTCCAGACCGGGCATAACATTAGTTACAGCTAAACCACTTTCACCATTATCGTCGGTTTCCTTCTCAAGTGACAACTGGTCACAGCTACTGGGTTCATCGACCCTCAACAGCCTACCCTCTACATTCTCACTTATCTCCTGTCCTAAATCTATTAGTACATTATCAACATCCTGCACAGGCACTTTAGATAAGAGCACATCATCTTCATCGTAAATATAAGCATGAATTTCTTCTGCTTCTTCACCTGACAATTCAATATTTTGTAGCTCTTCCCTGTCGTTACACTGCTGAGCCTTCTCTTTCTCTTCCCACTTAGAAAGCGTCTCTAACACGGTATCTATCAAATACGGTGAGTGATCTAATGTTTCTGTTGTATCCTTAGTTGCTACCGACTCTTCATCCACATGTTCAGTTTGAGTATTCTGATCTGTCTTACCAATTCCCTTAACTACTGGCATAGGAAAAGTAACCGCCTGGTGAGCGCCAGTGTCCTCATAGACGGGAACTAGTTTTCCTGCCTCGGCATACTACTGTTTCCTTTAGTTTCATTATAGTTAGCTGGCATAGCCTTACTTTCCGTACTGTTGTTTACATGCATATTTCTGTTTGGAACAAAATTATTATCCCTTGGACGCCATTGTTGGTTCTGATAATTATTTCCCCAATTTCTACCTCTCTTAGGATGGTGAACACCTACTGTTCTGATGTTTACATTGCCATTTTGCTCGTTCCTAAAATTACTATTATTGTTATTGGCATTTCTGTTATTACGTGCTTGCTCCTCATTGGCAGCAACACGTTCTACACGTTCCAAATACTCAATGAAACGATCCAGATTGTCTCTAGGGGCAGATATAATTCTAGTTCGCCAATACCATGGCAGTTGGCTTCAAGACCTAGTATAATCATTTCAGGTTTCAGCTTTTCCGCCAAATGTGACAAACGTGAAATCCATGACCTAGCAAACTCTTTAATTGATTCCTTGCCTGCATTGAAGCGTTTCCCACTCCAAAATTCTCTCAACACTTCATTTTGCTTATTGCTAGACCAATACTCATTAATAAAAGCTGTTTTAAATTCCGCTAATGTTTTACATTTCTACATAACATCAGCTGACCAACGCATGGCGTCACCTGCTAAATGGCTTTTAACAAACGAGATTTTCTCTCGTTCAGACCAAGTTGGTGGAATCACATCTTCAAAATCGTTCCAGAAATCTAGCGGATGGATATTTTTATCTGGATAGAACCGCAAGAACTGCCGACACCCGATAAAAGCGGCGTTTGCAGCTACAACTTGTTGTACATTACCATTACCAGAAGTTACTGAAGCTACTTTACTCTCAATGTTAGCAATGTTAGTACTGATACTTTCTACTTTCATTTCAACATTTTCTACTCTTTGTACAATATGAGTAGTATCAGTTTTGATTGCGTCTACTTCTGCTTTACATATGCTTACTTTTATGTTAACATCTTTAAATCTATCTGAGCACAGTTCAGATTCCGCCTCGATCTTTTCTGTTAACTTGTGCTCCAGCTTCGCATCTTCCATTTGGAAGTCTTTGCGAACCTCAGCAACTTCGGATTTAACTGTTTTATACATTTCAGAAAACTGTTGAGCAACCTTTTTCTTAATATCCTCATGATTGTAATCAATTTTATAATTCAAACTGTCAAGATCCTCTTTCAACTTATTGCAACCAGCCTTGAAGGTATCGTCCATTACCTCCAATCGTTTATTAAAATTTGTTTGGCTGGCCACAATTTCAGACTTTAATTCAGCATTACTGCTTTTGACCTGTTCACTTATTTCAGACTTTAATTCAGCTGTCATTTGTGCATTACTGGCAGCTATTGCTTGTAATATAACATTTAGATCAACAACCCCAGCATCTTTGGGTTGCTCACTGGCTGGCTTTTTATCACACTCAGGTGACAAAAAACTAGCTCCAATACCCGAATCATCAAAATTAAATGAAACTTCTGATTGATTAGTCATCTCTAACTTCTCCTTCTTAAACTCTACCATCTCTGATGACTGTTTCATTTTTAATTCATCAGAGAAACTATCATCCAATAAATTTACAATTTCTACCTTCTGCTTTACTACAGGGGTCTCTATTATTGAATCATTGCCCCTTCTCACACTACTGTCAGGAGACAATACTTCATATTTCACTTTAACATTACTACTTTCATGCATATTTACACTTGAACCGTTGTCTGGATTTACAGTTCCCTCAACACACATAGGTTCTGATTTAAGTTTAACCTCAGTTTCTTTTGGCGGTTCCATCGCCGACAGTCTTTTAGTGCAGGTTAGTAAAATTTTTAACAGCTTTTCACTTAACTTAGTTCCTTCTGCACGACGTATGGCGTTGCCGGCTCGGCGTACCAGGATTCCTGATGCGACGTGGCACGTTGAACTGCAGACGGCTCTCCGACGGCTGTTGTGTGTTTGTTTGGCCCGCAATTGCAGGCTCTGCGCCGGCTGCTCCAGCGGACGACTGTGGTGCGGCGAGACTGGCTTCTCGCGATGCCGGCAGCACCGCTAGACTCAGTGCCAGCTCCGTCAATCCAGATGCGTTGTTAATCCAATTGCGTCGTCCACATGCACACGTAACACATTCACTGTTCTATACTCAGTTGCATGTCGCATTTCACTCGCGAATCCGAATAGTTAAAAATCACTTTCACTTAATTGATTTCCCGGCCGATGCACCATATGTGGGGCGGCGAGTGAGTTTGTAAAAATAAATCTACTGTTGTATCCTTGTTTGAATGTTGTAACATTTCCCGGCCGATGCACCATATGTGGGGCGGCGAGTGAGTTTGTAAAAATAAATGCTTGCTGGATAAACACTTGCAAGTTGAATCAGTTTCTGGCTTTTAGAATGTTGTTAATGCTGTCTTTCGCCGTTCTCAACACTGGCTCTCTATTTACTTTTTGGCACCCATAAAGTGATTTAATAAAACATGGAACCAGTAATAGAGATCCTAGTGCCCACTTCATTTGAGATACAATTATAGCTGCAACTTATAGCTCTGAGGAATTAGGAGATTGTCCGGGATTTCTAATCAGAAACGGTTTTCCAAAATAGTTGAGTATATTCTGAAATTCACTGATAAAAAACACAAGTATCCCTACAACCTAACTAACAGAGCAGTTCAGAGTCTAATGCGCTGATGCAACTATAAATGTCCGAATTAAATGTTAAAAAGAATGCTCGCCATAATTTGATGAAAATATTTCATCAAACGCCACGCTAAATATTTGGTAGAATGTCTGTCCCGCGACGGCACGTGAAAATACGACAATACGCAAACTGAAGCTAGATAATGAAAATCATTCCAGAATTAACACTTCACATAAAATGTTTTCATGGTTCCGCGTATCTCTAGTAACTTAATACGGCACCCGAGACTGTTTGTAGCAGTGACACTGATGCGACGCGGCTCCCGACACAGATGGCGTGTCATTCAGCGTCTGGAGAGAACTGGGGCCTTGCTTCCTCTCGCAGCGTTCTTATATATATATCCGCGGTGCGGACGGCTAAGGGAACACCTGATCAAATCGGCTGTCCCGACTAGCCGCTGGGCTAGTAACGCATCACTTCAAGTTACATAATAATTTATAGCTTCTTTTGCTGATGGCCGAAGAAGCTCTTAATTTAAACGTGCATTCAGCACGCAGGTAAGTATTGATAATAAAATTTTGACGTGGCTAAGTTAAATATTTTGGGCGAGAGAATTAATTAAATTACACTGCACGCAGTAGATGAGCTCTGAACTGCCCCTTTTGAGATCCGCTATCGCTATAATTTTATAGGTATTAAAAAGAAACTTTACACATCTTCATAATCATAGCGGACCTCCAACCTATTTAAATCTAAACATCCTAGCCTTATTTATTAGCCTACTTAATCTATCTTGCTTCCTTCAGTTTTGAGATGAAAACCACAAAATCATGAATTTCCACTAAAGTCATAATTTGTGAAATCCAAAGTACTGTTATTATTAAATCATTATGAAAGATGAATCTAAATATAAATTTTGAAGTCTCTAGCTCTTTTCTGTTGCGCCAATGATTTTTTCAGAAAAACGCCCAAATTTCGAAAATGACTGAAGTTATCGAACTGATATTTAACACACCTTAATTTAGTAGTATTTCTGACATGCTAGAAAAGTTTTAGGTTCTTTGCTTGATTTTTAAAGTATTGCGCAACATTTATGACGTCAGAGCTAGTTACAGCAGACTGGCTGGCACACAATGGAAACTGATGTGAATTTACTACAGCGTGAGTAGGCTGCTTCCCTACAAGTTCTGTTCAGACATCGTAACGAAAAATACCAGTGTAGAGCAACTGTCAAGGGATCAGATTACAAAGATGTAATGCGAACAACTTCTAGATGGTCTTAGCGTTCGGAGTTCTTAAAAGGTAGGAATGACGGCAGATATCGAACGAATTAAGAGACGTACCACTAGGGTCGTGACGTATCACCTACATTTTAGTGTAACGTGAGCTCTCACAGAATAAATGAGAGACAGTCAAGGAATTTTTATTATCGCCTCGAAAATATTAAGCTGTGACCATTAAACTTGATCTTTATGTTAATCCTTCTCTATATAGGGTGATTAAATGAGAAAGAACAGATTTCAGTGTTATTGCAGACAAACTGTGAAAGACAGAAGTACTTTGTGCACGGCACTTGGTAAAGAAAGGTTCAAAGTGTTATGTTCGCACAGACACTGTACTGTACACTCAAGAGGTGCACATGCGTTGTTCCATTTCATTCCACACACGAATCAACAGGTCCCCATTTATCGAATCGGCAGCGTCAACAATCAGATTCCTCAGCTTTTGAAGAGCAGCTGCCGTAGGAAGGAAAAAGACTCTGTATTTTATGTACCATCGCAGAGAAAAGTTCCAATGTGTAAGGTCTGGTGACCTGGGAGAAGAAAGCCAATGAACAAGATTTTGTTGTCCACCTCTTCCACGTTGAGGGCTGGTATTGTTAAGATAACGCCACACATGAAGGCGAGAGTGAGGCGGGATGTCGTCATGCAGAAAAGTGGAATTATGTAGATAACCTCTGGCTCAAGTTTAAAAAAAATATTTGACTATGCACTGAACAGGTATGTACACAGTAAAACAGTTCGTAATGGGAGGGAACCTCCGTAGTACACAGTGACTGTAAAGAAACTTCTAAAGAAACAGAGACTACTGCATAATAGGTGTAAGACAAATCGTAGGGCTACAGATACAGACATGCTGCATTAAACGAGTTTGGCTGTCAAGAGAGCAATGTGTGAAGCCTTCAATGACTGCCGTAGTAGAATATTGTCAAATGACGTTTCACAAAATCCAAAGAAATTCTGGTCGTACGTAAAGGCTGTTAGTGCTACCAAAGTTACTGTACAGTCCCTAGCGAATGAGACAGGAACTGAAATTGAGGGTAACAAAGCAAAAGCTGAAATGCTTAACTTCGTTTTCAAATGTTCCTTTACAGAGGAAAACGCAGGAGGTTCAGTAGTGGGTAGAGCAGGTGGTAGACTTCGGTGTATCGGTAGAATACTAGAGAAGTGCAATCAGTCCACAAAAGTGGTTGCTCACAAATCAGCTGTGCGACCCATCCTAGAATACTGCTCAAGTGTATGGGACCTGTGCCATATAGGACTGGACGTGTACAGAGAAGGGCAGCACGAATGATCACAGGCTTCTTTAATTCATGGAAGAGTGTCACAGAGATACTGAAGGAACTGAATTGGCAGACTCTTGAAGATACACCTCAACTATCTCGAGAAAGTCTATTAACAAAGTTTCGAAAACTGGCTTTAAATGATTACTCTCGGGATGTACTACAACGCCCTACGTATCGGTCACACAAGGATCGTGTATATAGTATTAGAATAATTACTGCACGCACAAAAGCATTCAAACAACCTTTCTTACGGCGCTCCATATGTAAAGGGAAAAGGAAGAAACTTTAATGAGTGGTGCAATGGGACGTACCCTCTGCCGTGCACCTCACGGTGGTTTGCAGAGTATAGTTGTAGATGTAGATTTAGACAGGAATCACCGTGAAGTTGAAGAAACAACTGATTTTGCAGCATGTCCAGGTATGACATCCCTTTCAGTTCCCTCCGCAAAAAAGAAAGGGGCATGAACTTTGTGAAAAGAAACGTCTCAAAACACGTTCAATTTCAGTGAGTCTACTTAATGTTTGACGTCGACGCCAGCATTTTGTGACCCCCCAGTTTCTCACATTACTGCGGTTTACTTTACCCAACAGATCAAACGTCGATTCGTCTGTAAAGACGAGTCGTTCGGAACAAGTGTCGTCTACCATACTCTGGAGAACTGAAATGCGGAATTCGTGCCTCCAGCTATGATCGCCGGGGCTCAACTAGTGCGATAACTGCAACTTGTGCGACGTCACATGCAGACATCGTATCAGAACACCATACACCGTTGTTTGATTGAGTTGGAGTTCCTGGTCTCGGTCTTGTGGACTTCCGAGGGCTCCGTGTGAACGCATCTCGGATACGCTCAACATTTTCACCAGACGTCCGATGCCGACCAGTGCTCTTCCCTTCGAATATGCAACTAACTTCGAAGAATTTTGTATGCCTGTCATAAATCTACTTGTGCAGAGGCGGCTTCTAACTAAATCGACGGCGGAATGGACGTTGGAACAGTGGACTTCGGGCAGATTCCAACATACAACAGGACTTCTCTTGACGTGTAGTCACCATGTTGGTACAAGCAAACAACAGTGCAGCTGCGGTGAAACTCTGACCTTCCAATGTCCAGTTACATGCGCAATGGATTTCCATCATTTAGAGTTTGTCTCTAATAAACAACTGAAATCCGTTTTTTTTTTCTTTTTGAATCACCCGGTATATTCACTTTTCAGTGCAATACAGAAGCAAATGACTTGAGGAAGGTGATGGTTGTATAAATCTGCATTTTGGATGTTACGGAAAAGTTTCATCTCGAATACCATTTCGTCGTCACTCTGAAAATGCCTGCCACGCAAGATTTCTTCATGTAAAGAAAGAATAAGAAGCCACTGTGTGCCATGTCAAGGTAACATGAACAAACAACAAACACCATCAGAAGAGGCCTTGAAGACCATACGGCACCGACCAGCCGCCTTGTCGTCCTCAGCCTTTAGGCGTCACCAGTCGCGGATTCGGAGGGGGTATGTGGTCATCACACCGCTCTCCCGGCTGTCAGTGCCGCTACTTCTCTGTCAAGTAGCTCCTCAGTTTGCCCCACAAGGGCTGAGCGCACCGTGCTTTCCAACAACCCACCCAAGTGAGACGAAATTTGGTAGCCGAAAGAAGGAGCACGAGTGGCTGAGTCTTGTGCCGACTCTACGGTACAACGGCAAACAGATATTAATGTGTCGCGGACCTGCAGACATACACCTGCAAACAGACAAAAATATAATTACTCTCTTCGAGGTGGTGATTAAAACTTTACGACAGCCCCTCATATCTAATCGCTCTGTACACTGAAGATACCGAAGTCAAGGGACAGCACATATACAGACGGCAGTATTCTCGCGCACGTTAGGTGTAAAATGGTAGTGCATTGGTGAAGCTGTCATTTGTACTCAGGCGATTTATGCGAAAAGGTTTCCGGCGAGAATTAACAGGCTTGGAACGCGAGCCATAGTGACAGGCAAATTCTCTCGTTCAGAACGCAAATAGAATAGTGTAAAAAATCGATAACACTGGAATGAAATAGTGTCCAACATGCGCTGATAGTAGCTTTAGAGTGTATACGTAGATTTTGATATGTGTGCGGAAGTAATAGCGCAGAGAGAGAGAGAGAGTAAGAAGTCGTCGTGCCTCTCCTGCCTCATTGCGGAAGTCACAAGCAGTTCGATCGCTTGTGCTACCAGTTTTTCTTTCTCCCACTTACCTAGCTTGGGTCACCAGTTGGAAAGCAGAGAGTCTGCCCTGCGGAAAGAAATCTGGGCGGACTGATCTGCGTGTGAAGCTTTTCTGTCGATTTTACAGCCACCCGTAGTTGCTAATAAGCCTTCGTGCTTGATACAAGAAGAGAGAGAAGCGAAGATTACTGGTAGGTAGGTCATCACAGAGCAGACCCACTGTAGTCCTGGTATAGATTATGGTATTGGTGGGCCATCAGAGGTGCAGACCCACTGTAATCCATGTAGAGACGGTAAGCAGCCATCTGTTGCGACTGTGCAGGTGCACAACCACCATCGAAGAGTCTTGCGGAGAATATAGCAAGTCCATAAACCACCACTTGTGCGCTCACAAAGTTTTTTTTTATTGTCCTTATAACCAGCAATGCTGTTAACCAGTCCCTTGCAGAATTACTAACACACGTGCAAACACTAACAGTCCCAACTTCTCACATATTGTGCATATAGTATGGCCAACAGAAACGTGTGCAGTGAAATGTAACTTGATTTGGAGAACTGGTGTCTATACAATTATAAATTTACAACATAATAATACAATTACAAAGGTGCAAAATGCATGATTAAAGAACATAATAATACAGAAAACATTTGTGGTAATGCAGGCTTTACAAAAGACTCGAAATAATATATATACCAGTGTTACAGGAATTACGACATAAGTAAATATATAAAGGATCAGAATAACTTTTGAAACATCAACTTCACACATGAGCATTAAAACAAAGCAGAATAAATAATGTCTAAACATCTTTACAAAGTAAATAACATATTATCAGAAAAATTCTACAACGTAACTGTCATCTGATAAACACATAAAGACAGGAAGGACACAAATACCCAAGGGTACACAAACACACAATGGGATAACACAAGGAAAGGACAGGGTTTGTTTCACTGCAGTATTTTGCAACCAAAACTTTCTTTACTTCTCGGAGATCTCCCTTCGTTCTTCATTATTTCCAAAAAGTCCTATCTATACCTGCTTTCTGTACTTTTTTCGTATAACTTCTCAATGCATTTCTTCCAATTCATCGCAACTCATTCTCTTATATAGTCTACCCCCTCTTAAGCTAACTTAAACCTACTGAGCTCAGATGCTAAACTAAGGGGTGAGGCAATTCAGCAGCACAAAACAATTAATACAAACAGCAATGAAAAAAATGCAAATTGGCAAAGCTAGCAGTAGTAAATGTAATAACTTGTATCTAAACATGACAAGCCCACAAGCAGAAAAAAATAGTACACTAAAGACAACAATGCAGGTAAGGGAAATGTATATTCACATATTAATGTCTATGTAATTAAAGTGGTGCACCACAAGAAGTTATTCTACCATAAAAATTACCAAGTACTTGAAAAGAAAATTATGTATGCAGTTCCTGAGAAGGGAAATGTCTTTCTGTGCTCCCTCATTTTTTTTGGAAGTATGTCATAAAATTATTATTTACTGGATCTGTAGACAGAAAATATTTATATTAGTACATCTATTACATTTTATTTTAACCAATGCTGCAGTGCAGCTAGAAACTAGATATTAAACAAAATAAGCAAATGTATATATAAAGCAACATATGAAACGTCATTCACTAGGCAAATGGCGTCTTGCAAGGCAAAAAAAATCTCTCAGCTAGAAAAACGATACATGTAAAATGTTTCTCATCTTTTCATTAGGCATTTTAGTAAATATCATAAATTACGAGCTCCACAGTATAATCATATGTTTTCAAGTTTGTGCGTGTCGTATTTGCGATGCTTTCTGCAAAGAAATGTCAATAGCGAGGATAATGGCCTCCTTTTTATCTCCACCTGTGCCTCTGAAAGGCACACACTAATGGCTTTTTTCCAGACGTCTGTCGCGCAGCGGGGTGCCCACAACTCATTACGTGAAGGTCACTTAACTTTCTTACCGAAATATTTACAACACCAGTTTGCGCTACAGTGACAGTCTCATATTAAAAATTTCACAGGTCGAGAATTTGTGTTGCAAATGTGTAGAAACAAAATCCTATCAATATAACAGTGTCCATAAAATTTTCGCCGGCATTGTGATACATTCACGCATTTTCACACATTTCATAACTCTTAAAGTTCAATTCTTGGTTTCCAACACCCTTTTTCACAAGTCAGAGTCCCTGACCACTACTCATTATTCCTTACCTTATTACACATATACATATTCGTCGACACTTCTTCAATATTTCATCATAATAAATACATAGCATAATCAAATTCCTCATATAGCATCAGCTTGTGGATCATAAACATACCTCAACAGCATAATACACATTGTCATCGTAATAATAATATCATAAAACCTCAGCCAAATCTCAAAACGTCGTAGCTTTCTGCAATAGTTTCAAAACCTAAAGAAAATTCTCTGCTCATTTCAATAGTGTCATCTACCTCAAACGTACCATAAAAGCATGATCCCATACCAAACACATCATTCAAAGCTCTCATAGTATCACAATGGTTCCTCAAAAAAATATGAACAGTTCACAAAGTACAGACAAAATACAGTTTCATAAGTGTGAAGTTATCCAACTGCGTAGTTGCGTAAACATGTGTCACTGGTGTTGTAAAAAATGTTTGTTTCTCTGTTAAATAATCAGATAGCTGTGTAATTCTGTGTTAGAGAAATATGGTACCGATGTGTAAAGTTGTATAAGCAAATACCATATTAGCTAGGGCTCCTTGTGCTTGCCAAACACATGGTACACAAAGTAAGCGTGTACCCCCTGAGGATAAATGTAATTATACCCTCAGGTGTTAGAGATTACAGCAATGGAATGAAATGTATCACAGAATACTTTCTTTGTAATTCAAAAATCTTGGAAAATAAATGGTTTAAGTACAAAATTAATCACTCAAATGCGTGTCCTGTAGCGCTAAATGTGTGTCTTGTTGTAAGATAATCTCTGGGGAAGTGTCGTAGTAATCGTCCTCTGTAAGCAAACTTCTGCTGAAATCAATGTACTTACCTCATCATAAACGAAAGTGAAATGCTTTCCGTATAGATATCGTAGTTATTACGTACCTTACCGTGATCAAGAAAGTACTATAATGTAACGTATTGTTGCGTTACGAAAAAGGCTGTCTCATTATAGCTATACCACAAAAGTTACTACTAAAACATGTTTTACTTTCCAGAAGAATTCAGAAAAACTGGGCAGATATAAAACAGAAACTCCGCAAAAGCAACATTGTAAATGGTCACTCATTAGTAGCGTCGCGATAAAATCGTGTAGCTGTCACATAAACTAACCACTGTGTCATCTGGTATCTCACAGAAAGTACTTTAAATCCAGAATGTATTTTCAAGTAAACCAAAATGTTGCATTAAAATCTCATTAGCAATGCCAGTATATGTTCTAAGTATGTAAGCCTGATAGTCGTTACGTAATCGTGCAACTAACAAGCAAGAATGCACAAATAACAACACTGTGTCGTCTGATCACTATAACAATGCATTCATAATTTCCGTTTAAAAATGTTCCTTAGGTTCTAGACTGGATAGTTGACCTCAAAACATTGTTGCCTGTTAACAGTTTCTCAGTGTGACAAATTGTACTAGTAGCGTGAAGTGAAAAGTTTTATGGCAAAGACTAAGTTAAAAAACAGATTATCTTTCAATAAACAGTTTTACATATGAAATGTGGTGCAGTCCTTTACCCTTTCTAGTGCGCAGAGTTTCAACTCCAAAGTAATTATCATGTTGTACACGTCGGTAAGGAATGCTAAAATTTTTCTCAAGGTTAGTGTCTACATTATTTTTCGGTGAGCCAGCCGGCGCACGTGGCTGCCTGCGGTGCGAGTCATTATCTGTCTCTTTTGTTGGCGCGCATAGTTATTGGGATTAGGAGACCTAACTTCCACAGATTCACCTTGCCAAGAGGGCATTGCCCTGTTTGAATCCCACCGGTTCTGATGAAATTCAGGTCTGCCGTTATGACTATATCGTCTGTCGTCATGTCGGTAGTTCCTGTATTTTCTTTCTTGTCGGTTAAGTGGTGGAGAATTTCTCCCTGAATTATCACTGCACAGTGGACCGTGGTGTCTGAAATTATTCTGTCTCCCTTGATAATAATTGTTTTGGTTTCCATATTGTCTGTTTCTGTGCTTATCTCTGTCATATTCATAATTACGCAAGTGCGATCTTTCTCTGTAACTATTATTCTGCCAATGGTTGTCATACTGGTGGTGTCTGTTTTGGTCACGATTTGTGTTGTGAGAATAGCCTTCTCGTGTCCAGTTATTATTTCTTCCATCGCGGAATTGCGACGGATGTGACCTGTAATTGTTGTGTTCCTGTTTTCGCGTTCCGCGATTGTCAGTGTCAATTTCTAATTCTTGTAAGAGTCCCTGACAAGCTTCAATGTCGTCTTTGCAACGTCCTGCCAAAATAATATGTCGTAAATGTTCAGGCAATTTGATTAAGCAAATGCGGATGAGTTCTGAGGGGCTGTAAGGGTTTGACAGGTACTGATTCTTGTGCAACATGTCTTCAAAATATTTCACAAGACTAGAAAATTCAGATTGATCGAAATGTTTCATCAATATGATGCTATGTTTTACTCGGTCTTGTGTAGCTTGAGACCAATATGCTGAGAGGAAGGCATGATAAAATTCTCCTTCACTGTGACAATCGTGAATGACCGATCGCATTCTTACAGCTGGTCCACTCTCTAAGTAAAGCACTCTGTCTTCAGGCCACAAGTGGCCCACCGGGACCGTCCGACCGCCGTATCATCCACAGATGAGGATGCGGATAGGAGGGGCGTGTGGTCAGCACACCGCTCTCCCGGTCGTTATCATGGTTTTCTTCGACCGGAGCCGCTACTATTCAGTCGGGTAGCTCCTCAATTGGCATCACGAGGCTGAGTGCACCCCGAAACATTCTCTAAGTAGCCACACATAAATTCTAATCTATGCTCTAATGACCAGTTGGGAGGAAAACAATGAGAAAATTGATGGAGCCACGCTTGTGGATGAATGTCGTTGCCAGAATTCTTAAATGTTTTGAATTTACGTGTGGTAATGAACAGCTTATAGTCGAAATCATCGTGTCGGCGAGTCGCATATCGGTCTTTGTTGCGTCGTTTCGGCGGTTCCATTTCAAAATTCGGTGCACCTTGCCAATTTCTTTCATAATTTCAGAAATGCGCTGTGTAATTATTTTGCGGCTTTTCCGTATTTCTAAGTCCCTTTTCCCCTGTTGGAGCGCGAGTGTCCTCTGAAATACGTATTTCTTGTATTACCTGTGTCAGCGGATCTTGTACTTCACGGATTTCTCTTTGATGTTGTGTATTAATCTGATTCTGATTTTGTTTGAATTTCCTAATTTGTTCGTACTCTTCTGTGTCATTAAAGACTACCGGTCTTGCGTCATTCAGATTATCATCTACCTTCGTAGATAAATTATTTAGCTGATCCGAAAGTTCGACTACTTCCTCTGATAGTGAACTAATTTCCTCCATGTGTCTTTCTGAACCAATTTTCAGAGTATCTACTGTGTCCTTTAAGTTTTTCTGAGTTTTTTCAAGTTGCGTAACCGAATCGGTAGATGCAACTGAGTCAATTTTAGCTTGCAAGGTCTCATGATTTTCATGAACAACAGTTTGCAGTTCTTTTATGGCTGCTTCGTGATTCTGTAATGCATTTTCATGCCGCGAAAAAATAGGTTGAAAATGCTCACAAATTTGTGTTTTTACGTCATTACAGACTTTTTGACATTTCGATTCAATGTTATGTAACTCAGTAGTTAAAGCTTCACGTGTTTGTTCACGTGTGGTGTCTAACTTTTGAAACTTTTGCTGTGTTTGTCTCTGATTTTGCTCCATTGTGTGTAACTTTTGAAGCTTTTGCTGTGTTTGTCTCTGAATTTGTTCCATTGTGTCTAACTGTTGCTGTGTTTGTCTCTGGTGTTGTTCCATTGTGTCTAACTTTTGAAGATTTTGTTCCATTGTGTATACCTTTTCAAGATTTTGTTCCATTGTGTCTAACTGTTGCTGTGTTTGTCTCTGATTTTGTTTCATTTGCTGCAATAATAATGTATTAGTGTCTGGAATCTGTTCCTCTATGCTTTTCGGCAGTGCATTTGCACCGGCAACATTTACATTTTGACGAGCAGAAAATGTGTCTTGACTTATTTGAGAGAAAGGTGAGGACCCAAAACCTGAGTCTACAGTATTTGCAATATTGTATTCTGTCATTTCGGATTCCTGAGGCGAGCTGTTGCCGACCGATCGATCGATAATGCTTCCCTGTTCACTTCTTGTTTCACTGTCTACACCATTATTTGCCGCCCGCTCCATTTCCCTATGCACAATTACCAAATTACTAGTTTGAACATTAGTTAATTCATTACACGGTGGCGCTAACACACTTCTTTCGTCTTCACTGTCATTTCTCAGTTTACTTTGGAGCCTAGTATTACGTTTTTCACACGCCATTATTGTCACAATATTTCACACGACAACACAGAAAAGCACAATTTGAAGAGCAAATAAGAAAACACATTAACATAGCACTGAAAATAATATCCAGTTAATTGCAAGCGCAGCTGAGAAATACTTGGTGCAAATCTACATGCATGCCACAAGTGTTTTACTGTACAACAATGAAAAACTACAACTACAAAGGAAATTCCCTCCATAAATACGCGCTAGCAATAAACAATAGCTACACTAATTACACAAACTACAAGAAAAAATCAGAAAATTCCAGTGAGGTATCCTCGGCTAAGGGTCGAAGTATGAAACGTCCCCTTAGAAAAATTATACATCACTGTGCTTAAACTGAAACACAATATTTTTTTAGCGCAACGCAATCTGACTTTCAGTAATCCCTACAAGAGAATGGCCCTGATTAAATTAACCTATACGTTTCACAAGTCACTTACCTCACAAAAATCTTCGTTACTCGAACTACTGCAATACAGCGAGCGCCACTACTGCCAGCTAAATAAAAGATTCAAACTACGGAAGGCACTAACTACTGATAGGCACAGTTAGCAAATGAAAGATTTTAATAGAGAACAAAAAATGTATTTACCTTAATAGTCATAATATATATAGCAGTTCATGACATCCATTCTTACAAATCTACTGTTTCTGATGGACACACCACCAGATTATCCATTCTCTAAAATCCGCCATCTCACTTCCCCACATCCACCACTGCTGGCGGCTCATCTCCAACTGCGCAACGCTACGCGCTGTTAACATCCAGCTGCCCAACACTGCAATGGCAGACAACAATGCAAAATAGTCACAGACTGCACAGAGCACAGCCAGTGATTTTCATACAGAGCGCTACGTGGCGTTACCAATAAGAAAACCTAAACAGCCTACTTACAAAATAAATAGCATTGTAAAAAGTGGCTGGTTCCTGTTATCTTCTATGTAAGAGGCAACCCATATCTTGTACAGAGCCACGGGCTCAGAACGTCAGTTTTCGACAAAAAAAAATTACATAGTAGACTTATGCGAAACTGAAATCACGCGAAACTAACTGTAAACATCAGACCGGATATACGAGAAAAAAATTCCATTTGCTTCATCACTGGGGTGCCCAGATGATAACGGAGACGCTTTATAGGATATTGCTCTTTGCTGTGCCACTTTATAGACCACGATTTCGCCTCACACTTGATTTTACGTGCGTATTTTACGTGTACAAATAGAGTAACTTTGAATCTCTGAGTCATGGAGATGGATAAAGATATCAAAAACATTTTCGTTGTTGCTAGATATCGGAATCTAGGAATATATTGTAAAAATTTCAGCCATTTGCTGTGGATAGCCGACTTGGAATCCTCGGTTGGGTTTCAGTCCGCGGATAACGGGGAAAATATAGTAAAAAACCCTTTCGTGGGGTTTTCCGAGAAAACTCCGGTGAAATAATGGTACCTGCGTAAGTCCCATCAAGTTTGTCGTAGACCACATTAAATTCAAAAAGAACCATCCGATTTTCTCCGTTTGCATAACGAGGGTGAAGTGTGTAATGTTCGTAGTGTCACTCTGTACTCTGAGATAGTGGTACCAAGACGATCCTTCTGTTGGGTATACAAACGGTCCCTAGCCGAAGGCCTATCCAAAACTCTTGACCAAACCTGTTTATCACCAACAGAATCCGAGGTATGAGCATCATCAAATCTCATTTTTATACGCAGCATTGTGGAACATACTGGGTACACATTGAAAGATTCCCGTCTAACCTCCTTGCTTAAGGACGCCAGATGAAAGTTGATGTCGTCAAGTCCTGATTGAAAATTGCGCAACGGATAACTGGGGAGAGGAGCTTGAGAGCGCTACCTAGAGAGCGTGCCCTTTCTGTCTGGTACTAGGCAGGGGGCTGGAGGGCTCACACACTGATGTGTGGGTCCCTGCATTCTGTATCTTTTATCTTAAATGAATTCCTTTAACTTGACTTCTTTGTGATTTTTAAGGCATGTTAAAAATTGATGACAGTTGATTACCTATTTATTTTAAACATTATCACTCGACTTTACAGCGATTGCAGCAGTTGTTCCAGTTTACAGACATTACAATTTTACAACTTATAGCTCGGGTATATTATATACTAATCTGCACGCACATTTCCACAGGCAAGACGGAATTGCGTTGGCCAAATGTATACCACCAAAGTCTCCCAATATTTTACATGGGACATCCACTATGTGAGGGGGATAACGGGCAAAGTGGGGACCAGATACATTAACACAGGGGTCAAATTTCCGAAATTAAACTAGAACATTCATTTCCTTACACAATCCGAAGCTAGGAATAAAATAATTATTACAAATATTCAAATACCTCTCTTCCATGCGTGAACATTGAGAGAGACGCACTGAGGTCACGTCTGCTCACTTACCCGTCTTCTGTAACACACCTCTCGAATATGGCGGGCACCCGGAGGTTTTCCTGAGCCCTGATGGAGGGGATGGTCGAACCACTTGGCTGTGACCAACCTCTCCACCCCAAATCTTGTGACACTGGAACATCTTTGACTTTTACCTGCCTGTGATGTCTCTTTGATCCCCTACCCAGGAGTGAGGTTGGCACTACTATCCTACAGAACTACTTCCCAACTAAGATTTGGCCACGCTTCACGGAAAGGTGTCAGGAGGATTAGGAATGTTCATGTGCAGATTCACATTCACGTACAAGAAATGCATAATACATGTCACATATACAGGGTGTTTCAAAAATGACCGGTATATTTGAAACGGCAATAAAAACTAAACGAGCAGCGATAGAAATACACCGTTTGTTGCAATATGCTTGGGACAACAGTACATTTTCAGGCGGACAAACTTTCTAAATTACAGTAGTTACAATTTTCAACAACAGATGGCGCTGCAAGTGATGTGAAAGATATAGAAGACAACGCAGTCTGTGGGTGCGCCATTCTGTACGTCGTCTTTCTGCTGTAAGCGTGTGCTGTTCACAACGTGCAAGTGTTCTGTAGACAACATGGTGTATTCCTTAGAACAGAGGATTATTCTGGTGTTGGAATTCCACCGCCTAGAACACAGTGTTGTTGCAACAAGACGAAGTTTTCAACAGAGGTTTAATGTAACCAAAGGACCGAAAAGCGATACAATACAGGATCTGTTTGAAAAATTTCAATGGACTGGGAACGTGACGGATGAACGTGCTGGAAAGGTAGGGCGACCGCGTACAGCAACCACAGAGGGCAACGCGCAGCTAGTGCAGCAGGTGATCCAACAGCGGCCTCGGGTTTCCGTTCGCCGTGTTGCAGCTGCGGTCCAAATGATGCCAACATCCAAGTATCGTCTCATGCGCCAGAGTTTACACCTGCATCACGCTATCTGGACATTCTTCGTGAATTTGTGGCGGTACAAACTGCCTTAGACGACACTGCGAACACCTCGTGGTTTATGCAAGATGGTGCCCGGCCACATCGCACGGCCGACGTCTTTAATTTCCTGAATGAATATTTCGATGATCGTGTGATTGCTTTGGGCTATCCGAAACATACAGGAGGCGGCGTGGATTGGCCTCCCTATTCGCCAGACATGAACCTCTGTGACTTCTTTCTGTGGGGACACTTGAAAGACCAGGTGTACCGCCAGAATCCAGAATCAATTGAACAGCTGAAGCAGTACATCTCATCTGCATGTGAAGCATTCCGCCAGACACGTTGTCAAAAGTATCGGGTAATTTCATTTAGAGACTACGCCATATTATTGCTACGCATGGTGGATATGTGGAAAATATCGTACTATAGAGTTTCCCAGACCGCAGCGCCATCTGTTGTTGAAAATTGTAACTACTGTAATTTCGAAAGTTTGTCTGCCTGAAAATGTGCTGTTGTCCCAAGCATATTGCAACAAACGGTGTATTTCAATCGCTGCTCGTTTAGTTTTTATTGCCGTTTCAAATATACCGGTCATTTTTGAAACACCCTGGAAATACGTATTATGTGCGGTAGCGTTCTCGCTTCCCACGCCCGGGTTCCCGGGTTCGATTCCCGGCGGGGTCAGGGATTTTCTCTGCCTCGTGATGACTGGGTGTTGTGTGATGTCCTTAGGTTAGTTAGGTTTAAGTCGTTCTAAGTTCTAGGGGACTAATGACCATAGATGTTAAGTCCCATAGTGCTCAGAGCCATTTGATCCATTTTTATTATGAGGCCTGACACATTTCTTTCCACCCGTCCACATGGGTTCTGTTGCACCCGCGGCCGGCCGCGTCGTGCAATAAAATTGTCGGCAGAGCCGCCTCTGTTTGTATTTCTCGGGCCGGCCGCGGTGGCTGAGAGGTTCTAGGCGCTTCAGTCCGGAACCGCGCGACTGCTACGGTCGCAGGTTCCAATCCTGCCTCGGGCATGGATGTGTGTGATGTCCTTAGGTTAGTTAGGTTTAAGTAGTTGTAAGTTGTAGGTGACTGATGACCTCAGATGTTAAGTACCATAGTGCTCAGAGCCATTTGACCATTTTGTATTTCTCGGTGCGAGCGAGCAGCGAAACCTGCTGCTTATAGAACTGAAACTACTGTACCGTTTCAACATGCTGTCCTCTGCGTACCCATTGGAACTCTTTTTCTAGTTTAGACTATTAGTTCCTCCTGTAGGAGTATGTGAGATTCTTTTTAAAACAGCCTGTATCTTGGATGACCTGGCTTACGATGAATCATGCACTACTCACATACGACGTACGTCCTTTTATGCAGGACCGTACCAAAAGTTGTTGTGAGCTGTGTAGCGCGACCTGGTCTCGGCAGTGACAGTCGTGTTGACACTGTGCTGGGGCAGGGATTTCTCGAGCGGCTCGGCTTTCCCCCCGGAGCGTTTAACCGGAGGCTGCGACACGGCAGCGGCGGCGGCGGCAGCGGCGGCGGCGCTCAGGCCACCGGGTTTTTGCGCCGCAGAACCAGTCCGGCAGTCCGGCTGCGGTGCGAGGTGTGAGGCGCGGCGCAGCGACACGGCGCGAGCGGGCGACCCGCTCCTCGGCGTGTTTCTTGCGGACACCTGGCTGGCCTGGCCGTGCCCGCCTGCCGCCGCTCTCCTCGCCGGGACGGCAAACCTGTCACCTCGCGACGCCGCCGCGGCCTCCTCCTCCACCCACAGCTTTCGCCCGGCTCCACAGGACGGGATGCTTCGCAGCTCCGCTCAGCCGCGAGTAAAAGGTTCACATCCGGAAGGAAGCATTGGGTGTCAATAGTTTGTCACTGTTTTTCCATTTCAATACTCTACGCTCTGCTACATTCGCTCTTAGGTGTGTTCTGTTGGTGAATCTTCAGCTCCTGAAAGAGGAAACGCCGCTGCACATGATGGGATACGGTTCTAGGCGCTACAGTCTGGAACCGCGCGACCGCTACGGTCGCAGGTTCGAATCCTGCCTCGGGCACGGATGTGTGTGATGTTCTTAGGTTAGTTAGGTTTAAGTAGTTCTAAGTTCTCGGGGACTGATGACCTCCGAAGTTAAGTCCCATAGTTCTCAGAGCCATTTGAACCATGATATGATACTACTTCGATTTTACACAGAGTACTCGAAGGAACTGGCCCCCCTTCTTGCAGCGGTGTACCGTATGTCTCTAGAAGAGCGTAGCGTTTCAAAGGATTAGAAAAGAGCACAGGTCATGCCGTTTTCAAGAAGGTACGTCGAACAGTTGTGCAGAACTATAGACCTATATCTCTAACGTCGATGAGTTGTAGAATTTTGGAACACGTATTATGTTCAAGCATAAGGACTTTTCTGGAGACGAGAAATCTACTCTGTAGGAATCAGCATGGGTTTCGAAAAAGACGATCGTGTGAAACCCAGCTCGCGCTACTCGTTCACGAGACTAAGAGGGCCGTAGACACGGGTTCCCAGGTAGATGCCGTGTTTCTTGACTTCCGCAAGGCGTTCGATAGAGTTCCCCACAGTCGTTTAATGAACAAAGTAAGAGCATATGGACTATCAGACCAATTGTGTGATTGGATTGAAGTGTTCCTAGATAACAGAAAGCAGCATGTCATTCTCAATGGAGAGAAGTCTTCCGGAGTAAGAGAGATTTCAGGTGTGCCGCAGGGGAGTGTCGTGGGTTCGTTGCTGATCACAATATATATAAATGACCTTGCGGATGATGCTGTGGTATATCGAGAGGTTGTACCAATGGAAAATTGTACTGAAATGCAGGAGGATCTGCAACGAATTGACGCATGGTGCAGGAAATGGCAATTGAATCTCAATGTAGACAAGTGTAATATGCTGCGAATACACAGAAAGAAAGTTCCCTTATCATTTAGCTACAATATAGCAGGTCATCAACTGAAAGCAGTTAATTCCATAAATTATCTGGGAGTACGCATTAGGACTGATTTAAAATTTAATGACCATATAAAATTAATCGTCGGTAAAGCATATCCCAGACTGAGATTCATTGCAAGAATCCTAAGGAAATGCAGTCCGAAAACAAAGGAAGTAGCTTACAGTACACTTGTCCGCCCACTGCTTGAATACTGCTCACCGGTGTGGGATCTGTACCAGATAGTGTTGATAGAAAAGATAGAGAAGATCCAATGGAGAGCAGCGCGCTTCGTTACAGGATCATTTAATAATAGCGAAAGCGTTACTGACATTATAAACTCCAGTGGAAGACTCTGCAAGAGAGACGCTCAGTAGCTCGGTACGGGCTTTTGTTGAAGGTTCGAGAACGTACCTTCACCGAGGAATCAAGCAGTATATAGCTCCCCCCCCGTATATCTCGCGAAGAGACCATGAGGATAAAATCAGAGAGTGTAGAGCCCACGCAGAGGCATACCAACTATCTTTCTTTCCACGAACAATGCGAGACTGGAATAGAAGGGAGAGCCGATAGAGGTACTCAAGGTACCCTCCGCCACACACCGTCAGGTGGCTTGCGGAGTATGGATGTAGATGTAGATGTTTGGGAAGACAGAGCCCACACGACGAAAATTGATGCTCAGCTTAATGAAGTCGCCAGAGATACTGTACTGTTCGGTCTACTCCGATTCAATGGTAACCTGTACTAGTTATCAATGTAATAATGCTCCAAAAGCTCTAACAAGGGAAACTTAACATCGCAGACCCCCCTCCCCCCCCCCCCCCGGAGATGGTCCAGCTCTTCAACAACTGAACGCAGATCAAACATTAAAACAGGAAGAAGGTGTATTGAACTGTGAAAAAAGACGCAAAATAGAAACAGTGTACCGTCTAAGTTTATGATGTACAATATCGACCTCATTTGTATAGCAACGCCCTCGTGCTTATGTGGAGACGGTGTTGGATTGCAAAGGAGAAGGCTTGGGTTCAAATCTCTCTCGTGCCCCATTTTTGTCACAAAATTCTAAACTACCCGTCCGATCATTGACGTGTCTGTTCGTTGTATTCAAATTTGTGTCTGTATCGTGGTGTAACTTCCGTCTGCAACAGCGTGTTGTAAGGAAGGGACCTCCAGACTTCCGTATCATGTTACGACTCTTGCGTTTCGTTTCGGTAGTTTTGACTCTAGAATTCCTTTGTTGTAACTTAGTTCACTCCCGTTTATTTGTGAGGTATCTAGCCTGCTCTCACTTTTCATCATATTTACTTACGACGGTAATGTATTCTTTAGCCGGGCGATTCTAGGCGCTACAGTCTGGAACCCCGCGACCGCTACGGTCGCAGGTTCGAATCCTGCCTCAGGCATGGATATGTGTGAAGTCCTTAGGTTAGTTAGGTTTAAGTAGTTCTAACTTCTAGGGGACTCATGATCTCAGAAGTTGAATCCCATAGTGCTCAGAGCCATTTGAACCAATGCATTCTCGTGTTCTGCAAGCTAAGAATAGTAAGACAACTGCCAAGACTACACAAGGAGAACCGACACGCCAATTACCAGACTGACAGTTCGTAAGTTTGTGGAAAGAAAAAAATGCACGAGGGGCATTTGAACAGAGATCTCCCGCTTCGCAGTCCGACGCCCTGACCACACAGTCACGTCGCGGTGGCTATAATAATTTTCTGGATGTAGCATATCATGAACTTGCACCTTTACTGTTTCTATTTTGCTTCTTTTTCGCAGTTCAGCACAGCTTCTTCCTGTTTGCATGTGTAACGCCGGAAATACATATCCTCCTATTTCCATCTATTGTACTATAAATTTTTTTCCTTATTTTGTTACCTGAAGATATGACATTTCTGTGTCTTTATTTATTGTAATTGTTTTAATATATATATATATATATATATATATATATATATATATATATATATATATATCGATGTATAATTGGTTTGTTTTGTAAATATTATTTGTATTTTTACGCTGAGTCTGGCCTAGGGAAAACTATGCTATCGAACGATTACATCGATAGGTCGTGTGGAGAACCAAAGTGTTTAGGCTCTTTAGTAGTGTTAACTCTGCCGCGTGGAGCGCGGGCAGAGCGGAGTCTGGCTGGAGTAGGGCTATGGAGCAGGTGCCTTGTGCGACGCTCCCGCTAGTTGCCGCACTTTCGGGGTTTGGCAGCATGTAATTGCGCTCGACTTGCTATGATAGTTTCTGACATGGTGTCGCGGACGGGAAGCATTATCTGGCGCACATCAAGAGCCCGTTTCGCCTGGTGACCGTGTCAAGAAGAAGGCGTGCCAACATCCACCTTCTGCAACGGCGACGGCCGACTATGTGTGACTGTCGCCACCTCCCCGATCGACGACTTCAAACTTCCAATCAACCAAGAAGGAAGACTAAAAGCGCGTAAAGTTTTAGAACTGTATGGCAGACCTCAGCTTTTCAAACTGTTGCATCACAAAAATACAGCAATTAACATGAACCTTTGTTGCTCATTGTCCCAATTACATTACCAAGCAGGGTCTCTTCCTTTTCTGGAATGAACCCGAGTGTCGTTGAAATTCATACGCCAGCATTAAAGTAATATCATTCCATTTCACTGCTTTAATTTCAAAGTTCAGTTAAAGTATTCATAGCTGACTACAATATTTAGATTACACGAGCAGAAATTAAGAGTGCGAATTTTGTTACCATATTTTAGCTTACCTGTGACTGCAGGTCAGCTTGGTAAGTACTAAATTTTGCAATTGTTAATTGTTCAGAATCATTTAATTCAAGTTCAAAGTTAAATCTATTTCTAAATTGCGTAGATTCAAGTAGCTTTTGAAATGATTGTTGAGGTAGCCCAAGACTAACCTTATTTTATTGAATTTCGTAGTGCTTCAGAAACAAAGTTCACTATTAATTTCAGTCACTAAATTAACTTTCAGTTTTCCGGTTTTATTAATTCTTTTGCAAAATTAATTCAGAGTGTGGCGAAATTTATTATTTCTGACAAACATTCACTTTTCACACAATTCGTGTCAACCTTCAGTTGCGGCGCTTTTAGTGCTAATTATATGTGCATTAATCTTTCATTTTCAGTTATTTTAGTAGTTGTCCATAGGACTGGCGACCGTAATTTTCCCCAAATCTCAAATATCTATATAACGGCAATTAATTGCTAATGTAACGACCGCACATTTACTTTCTTTATTAATCTTACCCTTTTCTCAAAATTAATTTCCTCCAATTTCATTTGCATTTTCCCTTTCATTTAGATGTAACCCTTTCCTCCCTCTTTACCGACAGATTAACTTCGGTGACGATTGATTTTCCCAAATTTCCATTAGGTACACGCAGTTTAATTTTTCACTGTCATTAAGGTCGATAAGTGAGGGGGAGGTTACACGATTTTGTTTCTTTTTCGCAGTTCAGCACAGCTTCTTCCTGTTTGCATACTTGATTTGCTTTTAGTTTTCGACGGGCTATCCAGTGGTTCATTTTGCGACTAAATCTGAGGGAGATGCGACGGGGAGTTTTCCTGGTAAACAGAAAAGTAGCTAAGAAAAACTTGCTGAATGTGATGACTTCTCTTAAGCTCTCTCCCTTGTACGATGCTGTACAAGATGCACTATCGACTCGTATGGAATCACCTGGACTGATTCAGGAAGTATCAATTTCTTCGACGTGATGTCTAAATGACCCGAACATCCACCGAAGAATGCTCACATGGTTCAAGATCCCACAAGGAAGATTAAGGGATTCGGGCTACTGTGCAAGACCTGGTCAAAGCTGAACCGCATTAGGGCAGGCCAAGGGAAGTGTGGCTACGTCTTCAAGATGTGGGGTTTCCGTTCATCTACTGACTCGACTACGGAGCGGACTAGCAAACAGTGGACCCATCGTTTAGCAGTGCCCGCTTCGAGCACTTGACACACTACACCAAGTACTCTGTTTCACAAATTTGTTCATTTCTATTTCATTGTTGGTACTTCCATAACAAGCCGATATACGAGTACTGTAACTGTAACAGTAGCAACGTTTTATTTAGGAATTACACAAGATAAGTAAATGTTTCATAGTTTTACTGTCTAGTATGCACTACTGGCATGAAGTTGCCTGCGAGTTGAAGGATCGGGCCAGATAGGGGTTGAGCATCATTCGTATGAAGATTTTTACTAACACTTGCCAATAACATAATTTTATTAATTACGCCAGCAGGAACCTTGACATATTATAACAAAACTATTTATTTAAATAAATTTACCTAAACAATTACTGACAATCGATCAACAATTTATTAAATATATCACAGATATCAAATAACGAAAGGCTATAGTGTTAATTCAGATACTTGCTTCCAACTCTTCAAAAGCCATTAATGAAAACATGAGGTATGAAAAGTTACATCTACATCTTTCCAAAAATATACGAGTACTTGTGTCTTTGGTTACTGTTGTCAAAATATTTTCAGCAATTTTAATAAGAGAAGTAAGATAATATTTCAGCAACTGAAGTTGCATAACAATCTGTTCAAAGGTTCTGCGAAAACAGCATTCCAATAGGTAGTCCACAAACATCTCTCGAATATGTTTGACTGTAGTACAACGTATAATTGAGGTTCACCTAAAAAGGGTTCATTAAAATGGAGCAAAAACAATTAAAACTCTTTGGTATGGAACAACCACACGTCGGGAACTGTGGTCCGGACAAACGGATCCGAAATTACTTACGACAGGTCCGATACAATGCTCACCACACTCCTTTTGTAAGCAACCACTGAGAACATGCCCCGAGGCACAAGCATACAATGACAGCCTGATGAACAGAGAAATAAAACGAGTAATAACATAAGTCATCAGATTACACGTTGGCATTGCGGACAAAACAGTTGTGATAAGCAGCTAAAAGGTATTAACGTAACCAGCCAAGGCAACCAACCGCCCCCCACCCCCCCCCACCCCCAACCCCGCATTTACACCTGATGATAGTGAAGAAGTTCAGCGGCCAACCAACATTCAGCTTCAAATCACGCCACGAAGCGGAAACGCAAAAACTTAACCGTCGCATGGTGCAGAAACCATAGGTGGAAGAAAGACACGAACTGTTGGCTGATGAACATCACCTATGTAAGTATAGCCTTGGCTTGGAAGTGTAACCCACCAAAATACATGCAGCATGATTTGCACCAGTAAGACAAATAAACTTCGGGCTCCAAAAAGCTAAATAAACCGACATGGCGATTTAGTGCACGACGTAGCAGATAAGAGAATGCGTTTAACGTCCTAAATTATGACACATTAAACACTAAAGCAATTTACAAAACCGCAATAATTTGTACAAACCATCAAATAACGAAAAAAATGTTCAAATGTGTGTGAAATCTTATGGGACTTACCTGCTAAGATCATCAGTCCCTAAGCTTACACACTACTTAACCTAAATTATCCTAAGGACAAACACACACACCAATGCCCGAGGGAGGACTCGAACCTCCGCCGGGACCAGCCGCACAGTCCATGACTGTAGCGCATCAAATTATAACTCTATGATAGTTACCATATGTAAGCTATTATACTTCGATACGAACGACAAGCTTCTCAAATTTCCTGGCCAGGCGTAGGAACGTAGAAGAAGAATAGAAGACTGAATTGAATCCGATATACTTGTAGAAGCAGCAGGGCACACAAACACGCGCCGGATGTGAGCCAGTCACAATTATTGCGCTCACATTGGAGAGAAAATCAGTCTTGATGTCGCGTGGTCTCGGCGCCGAAGCAATGAACTAAAAATAGCTCACCGAGCATAGAAAGCCAGTGTACGATGCCAAACAGTGGAAAACTTGGAGCCGCCAGTAGATGTGTGGCTGCAAACTATCCACCGCTCGCCTCCAAAACTGATCGCCCAAAGCAATAGTGTGCCCACTCTCGTTCCTGTTAAGGTTCCTCGTGTCTGGTAGATGCTCAGCCATACAAAGTTGGAAGCCACACTGACGGCAGAACGAACAGCCAGCCGGTTGCCCCACAGACCTGCTTTGCCTGTGCTGCTTCGCACACTGCCTCTACCCGCCGCCACGGTAGCTCAGCGTGTTCGGCCAGAGGGTTAGGTACCCTCTGTAACAAAAAAAAAAACTGAGTGAATGGATCAACAGACAACCTGAACGGGTGTCATGAGACGACCGCCCCGAACATATACCACGAACAAAATAGAACAAAATGAGATCAACTAAGAATTTAAAAAAAAAAAAAAAACGGAAAACGGTCTCAAGGCTGTCGCAGCAAACGTGCCACGCACCCTTCGTACCGAAGAATGTGTTCCTTGAACGTGGCGCGAGCTGTCTATCGCGAGATGGTACAGTGTCCTTGAAAGTAGTTATCACCATATACAGGGTGACAACTGATGTGTTGGCAGAAGAGCCAACACCGTGTTGCTAGAGGAGGCCGAAATGCACGCGTTTAAGCTCGCGCAGACTGGCGTGAGGTCTGGAACAGTTAAAGGAGTTGAGTCTAATAAATAAAGTACGAAGCTCTTGGAATACTTAACTTTAATCCACAATTGGAGAACATCGGTCTGACGGTACAGGCATCCATAGATAAATATTAAATGATACTGGCGCCTTGCTAGGTCGTAGCAATTGACGTAGCTGAAGGCTATGCTAACTATCGTCTCGGCAAATGAGAGCACTATTTGTCAGTTCCATCTCTAGCAAAGTCGGCTGTACAACTGGGGCGAGTGCTAGGAAGTGTGTCTAGACCTGCCGTGTGGCGGCGCTCTGTCTGCAATCACTGACAGTGGCGACACGCGGGTCCGACGTATACTAGCGGACCGCGGCCGATTTAAAGGCTACCACCTAGCAAGTGTGGTGTCTGGCGGTGACACCACCACAACTATTGAACTACATGAAATGAAATCGTCATAATTTCTGAACGGTTTACGTTAGGACGTAAAAACTCACGGCTGGTCGCGGGGCATTATAGGAATTAGTAAGGTTTGACTTAGCGACGAAGCCCACTTTCATTTGGATGGGTTCGTCGATAATCAAAATTTGTGCATGTGTGGGACCGAGAATCCGCATTTCGCAGTCGAGAAGCTCTTCACACTCGACAGGTGACTGTGTTGCTTGCAGTGTCCAGTCACGGAATAATCGATGCGATATTCCTTGATGGCACGGTGACTACCGAACGGTACGTAATTTCATCGCCATTATCCAAAGTGACCCTGATTTCAACAAGATGTGGTTCATGCAAGAAGGAACTTGACGTCATCGAAGCAAAAGAGTGTTAGATGTCCTGGAGGAGCATTTTGGGGGCAGCATTCTGTTTCTGGGGTACCCAGATGCCACTGGCGTGGGCCTCGATTTCCGCCATATTCTCTGGACCTGAACACGTGCAACTCCTTTTTGTGGGGCTATATTAAAGACAAGGTGTGCAGTAATAACTCCCAAACCATTTCTGAGCTCAGCGATTCCGGAGGTTATCGACAGCATCGATGTCCCGACACTTCAGCGGGTCACGCAAAATTTCATTGTTCGTCTGTGCCACATCATCATTAATGATGGCAGGCATATCGAACATGTCATAATCTAAATCCTAATATCTGCAACAGTTCTGAAACGAATGCCGTGAATTGCTTCTTTCAATTTATCAATCAAGTTGAAGTGACAAGGGCCTAAGTCTTGGGAGTGTAGTGGGTTGTGCAACACTTGCCAGCTCCCTCGATGGAACTAGTCAGTCACAGTTTTGCGCCATATGCAAAAGAGCATTGTCGAGCAAAATGATGGTCGGGTGCTGCAGCAAGTGACGTCACGTCTTTCCCTAATGTATTATTCTTGGAACACAGCATATGAACAAGTTAGAGAATGAAGAGGCAACAGTTTCTGTATGGCCCGTACTTCATTCTGTAGGACAATGCACGGGCGAACATGGCGCAAAGTTCTGACACGCCTGTTCTGCCGATGGAGCTGGGAAGTGTTGTACGTCCCACTGCGCTACCAGGACTTAAGCTTTTGTGGCCTCTACTTGATGTGTAAGTTGAAGGAAAGACTTCATGGCATTCCCTTCAGAACCGTTATATAGAGTCGTTGGGCAGTAGACCGCTCCACTAGAACTACCAGCACAAGTGGCGCAGCTAAGGGTATCTTACGACTGCCACATTACTGTAGTTGGTTATACACAGTGTTGGTGCCAACTTTAAAGGAAATTAAAACTTTGAAATACATGTATGCTTTGTATAAGTTGAGAGGTTAAAAGCCTCTTGTGGCCTGCCTCCTCACGTTTTTCCCATTTTTTTATATCGTTCTGTTAATGTATCTCTGTGGGGGGAGGGCCGAGAAAGGTCATTGCTGTAACTGAAACAGGAAATGAGGACTCTGAATTTATTCCTGATATCTTTAATTGGTGTTGAGTCAAATGCTTGCTCTTATGTTTTTCTCCTGTGGGTCAGCTGGGGCTGAACGACGGCCACCTCCGTCGACTGTTGGAAAAAAAAAAAAAAGAAAAGAACATGAGGTTGGGCTTGACCAACTTTTCTGTGAATACGAGGGGGAGAGGACAATAGTGTGTGGCTGCACCTCAGTGCGGTCGACCTGCTACGGTTGTTGGCCATTGTATTAGTTACGAAGCGACGGCGAGAGCGACTTTCTGGAGCCAGCACTGACTGGTGTTTCCTCTCTGGCCTTCGCTTAGCCGACGCCAGGTGGTACTGTTTTTTTCAGTGGTACTAAGACTCTGACGTCTAAAGCCATGAGAGGCCCAGCACATTGGCGCCTAGCATCAGGGAGATATTCTGTCTGGTTTTGGCGGCCGTTTTCACGGCTGTTTACACGCGCCCCTCGAAATGCAGGGAGTTGATTGGGAAACCCAAGAAGACGCGATGTGACGTGAGAGAGCCCTGCTGAAAATCGGAGGCAATGACCGCGATGGGTACAAAAAATATTGCCATCCAGCTTGTTGCGATTTTGCAAAGTGCACTGATCACAGATGTTGGGTGCATTTCCCTGTAACCTCTTACGACTGGAAACATTCGAGAGTGGTGGGGTCGCGGAGCACTAGTTTTCAAGAGCTGGTGCGCTGTGCACGAGATAGTGCGTCCCCTCTGGAGCGCCAGGGAAAGTAGGTGGACTGATGGTGTCTCCTCCTGGAACTACTCTTGCGCAGACTCGGGAGTGAGACTGTCTCGATGATCCAGACAGAAGTGTAGATTTTCTTCCGGAATTAACCTCATCAGGGTTTGTCAGCAGTCATCGACTATCAGAGAGCTCAGCATTACAGAGGTCAGCAGCTGCACCAACCGACTGCTGTTTTTTGTCTTCACACTGCGTGATAAGCTGGTAAAGTATTTTCTGCACCAGTGTAACAAAGACCTGTAATTCTTCTCTAACGCCCTCAGCAGCGTAGGCTCTCGTTTAGGCGCTACAGTGGGGGCCGATACTGAATGGATTTATTAGTATAAAGTTTTATTTTTATTTTTTCACTTGATGTTCGGTCAGTGCCTTCTGCCTGGCGGTAAGTTGCAGCGTCTCAGTCACGTTGCCCAGAAACGGATAGAACCACCCTGGAACTCACGTATTGAACCATCAGCAGCTGAACTCACGTGTTGCTGACGAAGTAACGCTACCGAACTGCATGTCTTACCATCTGACCGACCAGTAGGGAGGGTTGGAGGTGGTCAAGTGGGGGTGGACACGCGGCCAGCTGCCGGGAGCGGACACACTGTTCGCTCTCTTCTGCTGGCAGCTTCCAAACCGATCAGACGCCCCCCCCCCCCCCACCTGCTCTGTTGGGCGGCTGCCCATTCACTCTCGGCGGCTTCTCCAGGCCTGCCTTTTTTACGGCATTAAAACTTCATACAGTTCAAACTATGGTTTATTCTTCACCTCAACGGGTGCCTACTGCTTTCCCCTCGTAGCCAATCCTGACGCATCAACAGTACCCACAATTTTGCATGTGGCTTTTTCACAAGTTCTCATTTCCAATCGGCATTCTGTCGCGTAGTCGGCGTTTATCAGTATCTCTGTTGATTGGCTCACTCATAATTAATTACCATATTCAGTATTTAGAAAACACGCCAACGACGTATTCTTAACACCACTATATGGTGCCCTTGTTCTATTAAAGGACTGTTTTGTGAATCGCAGATTTTCATTTTCATTAAGTAAAATAAATCTCTTTGTGATACTTAATTTGTTTATCATTTAGTAGTCAGGTGATAAATTTCATTTCCTACCTATATCTATTGAGCAGAGAGATTGGTTAGTAACTTTATTAAATTATAGCGCGCGTGCAAACCTTCTTGCAACTCATGTACAGGGTTATTATATTAATTCTCTTAGCGTTCACTTCTCCATTGCGCATAAGTTAAGGTGGTAGTTAAAACGGGGATGGTTGAGTATATGAGCAGTTCTCACGCAAGTTCAGTTCAATCTAAATGTTACATACACTTCTCCACTCTCCCCCCCCCCCCCCCCCCCCCCCCACACACACACACACCTCGCAAAATTACAAATAAATAGTTGTCGTTCATGTGACTCTTCACCACTGACGGATGTCATGACAGTGAAGTGGTGTGGTGCATGCGATCAACATAGTAAGATGGGCAGACGTGGAGATGTGAGAGAATAGAAGAAAGGACCTTTTGCTGTTGGACGTGACCATGACCACACCAAGAATGAAGATGCCCAGTTTTTTTGGTATATCAATGCAGACTGTCCATATTGTCTACAAGTAATGACGTCCCACTCGTAGCCACAAAACACAGCTTCACGAAAGGGTCCAGAGATAAGTAGAATGCCTTGTCAGTAACAATCGGTTTCAGATCCGATAGGAGCTGCTGGTCGCGGTGAATGCAGATCCATCTCAACCAGTTTCCTGGCAAACATTGCGAAGGGAACTGCATGCAATGGACATACATCGTAAAAGTCATTGCCCACAGTGGAGAATAGAGCTGTATATTGTCAGTTAAGCAACATAGAAACTGGACAGGTGCTGACTGCAGTTGTGTAACATGGTCTGAGTAATGATATAGTCTCTTTTCAAATGATCTGAAGTACTGAGTCCATTAACATCCCTGTGAGGTGTTTAATCCGTTGTGTTGTTCAGGTCGGGGGTGCATGTTTTTTGTAACACGACTAGGACCTACTCACTGAAGTTACCGTTAACTTTAACCAGAGTTTTTTGGGGGCCAAGTGTTGCCTTTCTTCCAAATCTTTATGATGAATATGCAGTGAACACTCCCAACTTCCAAGATATCAACAATAACATTGCCGATTTTATGAACAATCTACCACCATATAGCATCTCAAACGGCTCCCTAATCATTCCATTGTCAGTCCCTTGGAAAATGTCTGCGGGTGTTCAGCCGAATAGTGGCTGAAACTTAAAATTCAACATCTCCACAATTTTATCAAGTCTATAGTTGGTGCTGCACGGTATTAGCGTGCCTCTAGGTGCCTTAATTTATTTTGTCCATTGTGTTTATTTGATACTGTGGCGTACGCCTCGAGACCTCTTTGTCCTTTCTACAACTGAGGCACCCAAGGTTGCCTCATTCGTTTTACCAGCTTGGGTATCCATCCTCCAGTGCCCTCCAGGCCTCATGTTAAATGAGCGGAAGGGGTACTCATTGCACCAGTTAAGCGAACCATAATGTGCCGTTGAATTTTTTAATTCACATTAACTATATTACTCACTTTCCAACGGAACCTAGAAAAGGAACGCAGTACATTATTAACTATCTGACATTAATACTTTGGACAGTGAAATTCATCTGTATTCTATGAACTAACTTACTGTTTCTTTGTTTTACATTCAGTTTTTAGTATCCATCTGCTTACCACACAACAGATAGATCCATTCACTTCTTTCTCAGATTTTCATGCTTCTTTGTTTCATGTAAATCCTTTACCTGTGATTTATACCCGCAGTTTCAGGAACTTCTTCTAACATGGTAGGCCAGTTTGCGAAAAACCAGTCAGTCGTTTCGCTGGAGGTTGTCATCACTTTCGCCATTTAGCCCTACGTATGCCACATTTTCTGTAACATGAGATTAGTCCTTTTTACACTGGCTGAAGGTAGTAGGTCCAGTTCTCCTAGCAAGTAGCTGGACTTGAGCTTCCAACAAGCTGATACTGCCGTTATTACCTGAAGCTATGTTTGCAAACAATTGAATTCATGTGTCTGTACTGTTGTTGCTTCCTCTAGGCAGTTCACCTCACAGACTGGACATCTCTTCTGCTAAGGCATTAATTAATAGCCAGTTTCGTCTCTATGAAACAGAGATGGTTTACAGCTTGTAATGTCCGATGTATTGGGGGAACGACAATTCTACAGTTCTATCTGAGCTCGGTTGCACTTTGCATCAGTAGATCGTTCGCGTCAACTATCATGGTGCTTCAATATGACTGTCCTAGCTGCTTTCTGATTCACCGCTTTATTTTGTATAACACTGTAGTTATTAGATTATAAATTCCAATAACTTACAGAATGATCTTCCCATGTTACAGTTTCAGAACTATGTACTATTGATTTAACGTTTTCTAAGGATGGTCTGGTAAGAGTTGTCCTGTCTTAGAAGTGCACTTACTTAGGTTATGATGTACAAGAAAGCCATTGGTATCTCAGAAAGATTTCTCTGTTGAAATTACGAGAGCGCATTTGTCCACAAGAGTCAGGTAACATATTACATTCTCTGATATACTCTTACGTCCCGAGAAATGAGCACGGCGAGAAAATCAGAGAAGTCAGAGCTCATACAGGTGTTTGTCGATAGTCGACTTACAACACTCTCCTTGTATTGCCAAGGCGTGCCCAGCCAGACCTCTCCTTGTAATATGAAGATCGTACACGCGAGGCTATCTTCGGAGATGAGCATGTCTGTCACATATCGCAGTTTTTCTGAAAGTCACTAACCTTGTATCTTCAGAGAAGATGTCTCTTGGCTACATTGACAGGTCGTGGGTTCGTTCAGAATTGACAGACAGAGTTGCAGTTTTAATATTTGGAGGAAATAATTAATTATTTAAATTGAAGGAAAAAGCACGCAGTGTGACGTTCCTTAAGGGATACCAATTATTTATTCCTGTGGTTTTTCGCATCACATCCATTGTACAGTGCACAACATTAGTTATCCATTCTGTGGCTGTAGACAGATTATACTTTATTTCCTACACTATAATTACTATCAACACACCGTATGCAACTGCACGTTTGATCGGCAAACGACTATGCAAATATGAACATTTTAATGATATTTTTAACAAATGACGAGAGCCACTAACGACACACCCGTTGACGGTGGCCCACACTGCTGGACTGCCGGTGCCAGCACGACGTTCAGGCCTGCTGAAACAAAGAATGTTCTGCGTCACTCGTTTCAGCCAATCGTATCCACGGAAATTTCGTTTTACTACATATATTGGTGACCAGCACAGCCTATCTCAAGTTTCTGATGCGAGTGACGATGTGACGCCACGTCATGTCGCATTGGTGCCACACTGGAACCTCCATGTCATTCCGAAGCAACATTTCCCTTCTTTGCACACAGCAGGCTTTACGTGGTACTGCACAACCTCATGCAGCCGTCGATACACGTTACCGAACATAAATGTAAAAGAATGAGATTTTCATTCTGTAGTGAAGTGTGAGCTGATACGAAACTTCCTGGAAGCTTAAAACAGTTTGCCGGACCGAGTCTCGAACTCGGGACCTTTGCCTTTCGCGGACAAGTCCTCTACCAAATCGGAGCTACCAAAGCACGACTCGAGCCTCGTCCTCACAGCACAAGTTTGGAAGGCAGGAGACGAGATACTGCCAGATGTAAAGCTGTGAGAACGGGTTGTGAGTCGTGCTTGGGTAGCTCAGATGGTAGAGCGCTTGCCCGCGAAAGGCAAAGGTCCGGAGTTCGAGTCTCGGTCCGGCACACAGTTTTATCTGCCAGGAAGTTTTATAAATGTTACAGTTTTTCCCATCCATAATTCCCCAATGGAACAGGGAAAGGAGAAGAAATGTTGGTGGCAAAGAAAGTACCCATGCAGAGCGTAGTAGTACATAACTGGTTTCTGACTGGACCTCTGGGATGCTAATGTTTCAGAAATCAGTTAAAAAGTCTTGTTGCATTGCGTTGACTGCAAGTAGAACCTTTGACATTTCAATGTGTGTCCGAGTAAGTCACTTTCGTAACGACTTCAGAAAACCTGTCTGTACTCCACTGCTTCAAACCCATTTAAAGAATCGCTCGAAAATCAGCACCATATATTGTGCAACACACTGAAAACCAAGATGTCGACGACGATTGTCCCGGCTGGACTCTCAGCAACGTTATAGTGTTCAGCACTGGGAGACATTCACTGGGAGCCATTTACTAGCAGTGTTCTTGCTTACCCACAGTTATGAGACTGGTTTCATGCAGCTCTCCATGCTACACTATCCTGTGCAAGCTTCTTCATCTCCCAGTACCTGCTGCATCCTACATCCTTCTGAATCTGCATAGTGTATTCATCTCTTGGTCTCCTTCTACGATTTCTACCATCCACGCTCCCATCCAATGCTAAATTTGTGATCCCTTGATACCTCAGAACATGTCCAACCAATCGGACCCTTCTTCTTGTCAAGTTGTGCCACAAACTCCTCTTCTCCCCAATTCTATTCAATACCTCCTCATTAGTTATGTGATCTACCAATCTAATCTTTTTAACATTCTTCTGTAGCACCACATTTCGAAAGCTTCTATTCTCTTCTTGTCCAAACTATTTATCGTCCATGTTTCACTTCCATACATGGCTACACTCCATACAAATACTTTCAGAAACGACTTCCTGACACTTAAATCTATAGTCGATGTGAACAAATTTCTCTTCTTCAGAAACGCTTTCCTTGCCATTGCCAGTCTACATTTTATATCCTCTCTACTTCGATCATCATCAGCTATTTTGCTCCCCAAATAGCAAAATTCCTTTACTACTTTAAGTGTCTTATTTCCTAATCTAATTCCCTCAGCATCACCCGACTTAATTCGGCTACATTCCATGATCCTCGTTTTGCTTTTGTTGATGTTCATCTTATATCCTCCTTTCAAGACATTGTCCATTCCGTTCAACTGCTCTTCCAAGTCCTTTGCTGTCTCTGACAGGATTACAATGTCATCGGCGAACCTCAAAGTTTTTATTTCTTCTTCATGGATTTTAATACCTACTCCGAATCTTTCTTTTGTTTCCTTTACTGCTTGCTCAATATAAGAATTGAGTATTTTTGGGGATTGGTTAGAGCCCTGTCTCACTCTCTTCTTAACCACTGCTTCCTCTTCGGTCCCCTCGACGCCTACAACTGCCATCTGGTTCTTGTACAAATTGTAAATAGACTTTCGCTCCATGTGTTTTGGCCCTGCCACCTTTAGAATATGAAAGAGAGTATTCCAAACAATATTGTCAAAATCTTTCTCCAAGTCTAGAGATGCTAGAAACGTGGGCTTACGTTTCCTTAATCTATTCTCTAAGATAAGTCGTAGGGTCAGTATTGCCTCACGTGTTCCAACATTTCTACGGAATTCAAACTGATCTTCCCCGACGTCGGCTTCTACCAGTTTTTTCATTCGTCTGTAAAGAATTCGTGTTAGTATTTTGCAGCTGTGACTTATTAAACTGATAGTTCGGTAATTTTCACATCTGTCAACACCTGCTTTCTTTGGATTGGAATTATTATATTCTTCTAGAAGCCTGAGGGTATTTCGCCTGTCTCATTCATCTTGCTCACCAGATGGTAGAGTTTCGTCATGGCTGGCTCTCCCAAGGCTGTCACTAGTTCTAATGGAATGTTGTCTACTCCTGGCGCCTTGTTTCGACTCAGGTCTTTCAGTGCTCTGTCAAACTCTTCACGTGGTATCGTATCTCCCATTTCATTTTCATCTATATCCTCTTCCATTTCCATAGTATTGTCCTCAAGTACCTTGCCCTTGTATAGACCCTCTATATACCCCTTCCACCTTTCTGCTTTCCCTTCTTTGCTTAGCACTGGGTTTCCATCTGAGCTCTTGATATTCATACAAGTGGCTCTCTTATTTCCAAAGGTCTCTTTAATTTTCCTGTAGGCAGTATCTATCTTACCCCTAGTGAGATAAACCTCAACATCCTTACATTTGTCCTCTAGCCATGCCTCTCAGCCATTTTGCACTTCATGTCGATCTCATTTTTTAGACGTTTGTATTCCTTTTTGCCTGCTTCATTTACTGCATTTTTATATTTTCTCCTTTCATCAATTACATTCAATATTTCTTCTGTTATCCAAGGATTTCTACTAGCCCTCGTCTTTTTACCTACTTGATCCTCTGCTGCCTTCACTACTTCATCCCTCAGAGCTACCCGTTCTTCTTCTACTGTATTTCTTTCCCCCATTCCTGTCAATTGGTACCTTATGCTCTCCCTGTAACTCTGTACACCCTCTGGTTTAGTCATTGTATCCAGATCCCATCTCATTAAATTCCCACCTATTTGCAGTTTCTTCAGTTTTAATCTACAATTCCTAACCATTACATTGTGGCCAGAGTCCACAACTGCCCCTGGAAATAATTTAAAACCTGGTTCCTAAATCTCTGTCATACCATTATATAATCTATCTGATACCTTCTAGTATCTCCAGGATTCTTCCATGTATACAACCTTCTTTTATGATTATTGAACCAAGTGTTAGCTATGATTATGTTGTGCTCTGTGCAAAATGCTACCAGACGGGTTCCTTTTTCATTTCATACCCCCAATCCATATTCATCTACTAAGTTTCCTTCTCTCCCTTTTCCTACTCTCGAATTCCAGTCGCACAAGGCTATTAAATTTTCGTCCTATTTCACTACCTGTATCATTTCTTTTATCTCATCATACATTTCATCAATTTCTTCGTCATCTGCAGAGCTAGTTGGCACATATACTTGTACTAGTGTAGTAAGCATGGGCTTCGTGTCTATCTTGGCCACAATAATGCGTTCACTATGCTGTTTGTAGTAGCTTACACACACTCCTATTTTTTATTCGTTATTAAACCTACTCCTACATTATCCCTATATGATTTTGTACTTATAACCTTGTATTCACCTGACCAAAAGTTTTGTTCCTCCTGCCACCGAAGTTCACTAATTCCCACTTTATCTAACTTTAATCTATCTATTTCCCACCATCGGCACGGTCATGTTCTTAATGAAGTTAATTAAGTGGCTTCTTCTGAACTCATAATATTCTCATAATGCCGCAAATATTCTTCGCTACAAACAAGCGATTTCATTCGACAGACATAAATTCCAGCAGTGAGTTTGTTATGTAACCAGAAGTTACAGCCTTACGTAAACCTGTCATGTTTCCAGTCGTGTATACACAGTGACATTTGTCACAAACGTCCTACTTGACAAGTCGTTGTGGAGGTATGCCAGCAATCAGGTTTTCTGTCTGACTTCATTATGAGAGAAACGAACGACAGTTCGTTGTTTGCTTCAAATGAGGCAGAGGACGCATAATGAGCGTGAGCAGACAGGCCTTGTTCACAAGCTTTTCATACAAGAAGAACACTGGAAAACGTCTTATTACAACTCATCTTAGAATCTCAATTTTTATGTCGGTCTTAAACATGACTCTTGCCTTATATTTGGTAAATTGTTAACCGGAACTGAATACCAGTTGATTAAATAATATAACAAACTTTTCCCTATGTTTGATATTATTTTATTTTATACATCCTCGTGAAACGGAATATGACATTCGTACGTGGCGTGGACGACTGCCGTTCGTTTTGGCCGTTGGAGAGCGGTACCGGGCGACGAACTAAATACGATGTCTCTTACCATCGAGAGGTCGATAGGGATGTTTGACTGTCGAGAGAGGACGAGAAGAAGCGGGAAGTTGGTTGGAACTTACAAACAGAAAATGTGAGGGTATATGTGGTTTGATATATTTCCTACCCTGGTTTGGTTTCAAGCGGTGCTTTCTTTCTTCCTTTCTGTTTCTTTTTTAATTTGATTTTTTTTTTTTTTTTTTTTAGAAAATAAATTGGAAGATCTTCTCTTCAATACCGCTCTGTGCACACTTAGTATGTTTGCTTCTAAAAGTCCTGTGGCGTACATAGATATTCATGACATGGTCTACACCTTATTTAAGTAATGACAAATGTAATGTAGCAGCTTTAATCGTATTAACCCTTATCCATGAAGATGGTCCATCACTGAAACTGGTTGATTATTGGGTTTAAAATAAACGCAGCTGATGGTAAAACTCGCAGTTTATATTTCCCTTTTCTGTGATAAATGCTGTTGATTAGCGTAGCTGTGAAAGTTGCTTATAATGTTTTAAGCTTTATCACATCTGTTTACAAGTCAATTATTTTTCAGTTCGTGGCAAGGAGCTTATTACACAAGTACATAATTTACTGATTTTTAAGTTCATGACCGGTAGGTTATAGTAAGTTACAAACGTACTTAATATTTCCTTCATTCTTCGAAAGCAGCTATTATGACAATAAAACAGGTACACACCAGAACTTAAAGAGGTTTTTAAGTAGTTGGTGGTGTTTGTTGGATACTGATGTATATCATACAGTATGGCATTTTATCTGAGGAGTTTTAAATGTAATTTTGATTGAATGCAGTGTATTTTGTTGTATTTATCAACTGACTGTGTAAATTTTTTTTTAATATTGAAAGTTGGTTTTCAAAGTCCATTTTTAATGTTGGTGTCTTGTGTGTTATAGTGTACTCTGGAAAGAAACCGTATAACCATCAGAGAAATTAACTGGTAATGCGAAACACGTCATGATCTTGCCTCTTCAGTAGATCAGCGAGAAGGTTGACCAGAGGAAGTATCGTTATGGTAGGCGAAACTGTTCCTCAGAAACTTTGGAAGATTCATGAAATTCTCTGGAAGAACGGATTGACTGCATGTCTTCGATAAGACTTGAAACGTACAACTGCAATTTATTTTCCACAGTGGCTACTACGTACAGTAACTGATAAAGATCGTGGAACATAGCTACATTCGTATTGGTTAAATGGATAGATCAGGGGTGCATTACACACAGGAAGCAACTGCTCTGGTAGCAGAGTAATTGTGCAGTGCAGACGAGGGTTTCTTAGGTAAGGTGGTATGTTGACGTTCTCTGAGGAACGCTAGCCAGATAGTTCGCAGATAACGAAATCAAACAGCGTTCACAGTAGAGAAATTTCGAGTGCCAAAATTTTATGACTAAATTGTCCAAGTATTCGCAATGAAGTCCGGGAATTCACTGTCATCCAGGACAATTCTCACGCTGAAATTATTCTCGGTACAGAGAGCTGGCTGAACCCGACACAGAAAAATCTGAGATATTTAGCAACTCATGGAACGTATATCGAAAAGACAGGTCAGACCTCATAGGAGGGTGTTCATTGCAGCTGACAAAAATATTGAAACTTCCTGACAGATTAATACTGTGTGCCGGACCGAGACTCGAACTCAGGACCTTACAAAACTATTGTCTCTGTTGAGGTTGATTTTCAGAATGACAATTAAGTTATGTGGTCGCGTATAACAGGTCTAGGTGAAGTCAAGTCAGTTGTTAGATTTTTTTCCAGTACCCCATTCTTCTATGGCGGCTTTAGAGTCGTTGAAAGTAAGTCTCTGGTCAGTAGTACAGAAATACCCATACCACACAAATTGCCATTACTTTATGAAGATATACATCTATAGTAGAGGCAGGCCACCACTCAGATTTGGCACAACTTTAAAATATAGAAAAGTCTTGATATCACAATTCTTTATTAAGCGTTACGCGTTTCAAAGTTTCACCGTAGTCCACAACTTCAGTCTGGTGATGCAATTCTGAAACACGTAACACATAATAAAGAATTGAGCAATAAAGAATTTTCTATATTTCAATGCTGTGTCATACGAATTAGCTGGAGGTGGCTTTAACATACCGAGACTTTAACATACCGGATCTATTGCAGAGCGTACAGACAGACAGTCTTGCGAAGTTATTCTGAAAACGTTATCCGAAAACTGTCTTGAGTATCTAGTTCGACACCCTCATGCAGTGGAAATATTTTAGACTCTGTAGATACTATCAGGCATGACCTATTCGACAGTGCAAGTATAAATCCAGAGATTAGTGACCGTGATGTCATCAAAGCGACTTTGATTAAAAAGTTAATAAATCGGTAACAATGTTAGGGCAGTAATTCTATTACAAAGAGCAGACAGACAGTTGTAAGTGTCTCACATAGACAAAGAACTGACATCATTTAGGTCCACTACTATGGACGTAGAGGAATTATGGTCTAAGTTTAAGCGGATTGTAAATCACACTCTGAAGAATTATGTGCCGAGTGGGTGGACTGAGCACGGAAAAGACCAACCGTGGTTTAACAACGAAATTCGAAATATGGTGAGGAAGGTAATGCTGTTGCACTCTCGGTTCAAAATAGAATACGAAAATGAGGACGGGCAATAATTAATAGAAATTCGTGCGTCTGTAGAAAGATCGCTGGATGAGGCTTACAACTACCACTGCCATACCTTAGCAAAAGATTCTGCCGAGAACAAAAACAAATTACGATCCTACGCAAAACAACCTAGGGGTCTAAGGCTTCCATCCAGTCAATCCCTGACCAACCTGACGAGGCAGTAAAAGTAAAGTAAAAGTTTTAAATTTCGAATATAAGAAATCTTCAACGCAGGGAATGGTAGAAACATATCATCTGACCATCGCACAGACTCCCGTACGGAGGATATTGTAATAAGCATCCCTGGTGTAGGGAAACAACGTAAAAAGTTGAAAGCAATTAGTCTTCTGGTCCTGACGGATTCCCAATTCGGTTTTACAAAGCGTATTATACAGGAATGGTCTCTTACTGAGCTAGCATTTGTCGCCAATCTCTCGCCCAGTGCAAAGTACCAGCAGACTGAAAAAAGTGCAGATGACTCCTTTGGATAAGAATGGTTAAAGAACGGACGCGCAAAATTACAGACCTTTAGATCGGGTTCCTGCAGAATTCTAGAATATATTATCAGTTCGGATATAATAAATATCCTTGAGAACGAAAATCTTCTGCCCACAAATCAGCACGCTTTTAGAAAGCATTCCTCGTGCAAGGCTCAGCTTGCCCTTTTCTCACGTGACATCCTGCGACTATAGATGAAGGGAAACAGGCGGATTCCAAGTTCCCAGACTTTCGTAAAGCATTTGAGACGGCGTCACATTGCCAACTGTTACCGAAGGTACGGGCATAAGGAGACCAAGGGCGTTCAGAAAGATTTTGCACACTTGTCTCTAACTTTTTATTTTTTACAGGAGGAGATTGGAATTTGTTGTGAACATTCTTGGAACATTTAGCTATAGGCTACAATGAGCCTACTCAATGTAACCTCCATCAGCTGTGACGCATCTGGCCCAACGTTCTCTGCATGGTGTAAATGCACTTCGGTAAAAATTCTGGGAATTGACTTTTACACCATCGCTTGACACACTATAAAATGTTTTACCGCGCAGGTGGGCCTTCAGACAGCCAAAGAGGTAATTATCAGACGGAGCCAAGTCCGGACTGTAGGGAGGATGAGGAACAATTTTCCAATCCATTTTTCTGATTTACTCCTGCGTCAGAACGGCTGTATGGGTTTTGGCTTTGTCATGGTGTAGTCTGATAAGCTGACCCTGAAGCTGTGGTCTGTGGGTCTTGATGGCACATCGCAGCTTGTCCATTGACAAACAGTAACAGTCTCGGTTAATTGTGGAGCCAGGTTCCAAAAAATCAATGAAAATGACACCACACTGATCCCAGAAGGAGGCGGCCATCACTTTTAGGCCTGCTGTTCGTGAAAGTCTTGGTTTCTTCTTCCGAGGGGCACCCAGATGACTCCACTACATCGATCGGGTTTTGCTCTCACGTTCGGACAAAAACAACCATGTTTCAACTTGGGTGATAACGCCATCAAAACACTGTTTCCACTCTTCAGTAAACGTTTTCATGAGACTCTCGACACATTCTTCTTCATCGTTTTCATTTCTCTTGTCAGTAATCGAGGCACTCAACGTGGGCAGATTTTTCTGTACCATAGTGACTGTACCAGTAGTACCACACTACCCAATAAAAAATGAGTCGCCGGCCGGAGTGGCCGAGCGGTTCTAGGCGCTACAGTCCGTTAGGTTACAGTTAGGTTTAAGTAGTTCTAAGTTCTAGGGGACTGATGACCTCAGAAGTTAAGTCCCATAGTTCTCTGAGCCATTTGAACCATTTGAACAAATGAGTCATTTCAGCAAGCTGTCGTGTTGTCAAACATCTGTCATTTTGGATGATTTCATCAATGGTCTCCTTATTCACATCACTCACTGCCGTCGATCGCCTAACGCATCGTGGATTGTCCAGTACAGAGAAATCACCTTCTTTAAACCTCTGCAACCACCGCTGGATACTGCTGTGATCCACTGTGTCCTCCACATAAACAGTGAACAACTTCCTGTGAATCGATGTGGTAGAGTCATCGCCGGTCTTGAAGAGACCGTTGTCGCAACCTGACATCTACTTCATGGTCCATTATGGCTCACTTGTAAATAAAAGAAAATGCTTTTATACACTAACTTATAGCTAAATGTTCCAAGTATGTTCATAAAAAATTTCGTTCTCCTCCCGCTAGAAATAAAAAAAAAATTAGTGACGCCCTTTTTATGTGAGTGACTCGAAGACGTCTTAAGTAACACAACCCAGTATTTTGTCCCCGTCGACAAGCGTTCATCAGAGACAAAAGTACAGTCAGGAGTGATCCGGGGAAGTGTGATAGCAGAACTGTTGTTCTCTATATACATAAATGATTTGGGGGGCAGGGTGAGCAGCAGTCTGGCTGTCTGCTGATAATACTGCGTTGTGTGGCAAGGGGTCATCGTTGTGTGACTTTAGGATGATACAAGATGCCGCAGAGAAAATTTCTAATTGGTGTAATAAGTGGCAGCTAGCTTTCAATGTAGAAACATGTAAGTTAATTCAGTTGAGTAGGAAAAATAAACACATAATGTTCGGGTACAGTATTAGTACTGCCTGGCACATTCACATCGATTAAATATTTAGGCAGTATGAAATGAAATGAGTATGTAAGTATTTAACTAGGGAAGGCGAATGTTCGACTTCTGTTTATTGTGAGAATTTTAGGAAAGTATGGTTTATCTGTGAAACTGTGCGCGTGTAGGACACTAGTGAGACCCATTATTGAGTACTGTTAGAGTGCGTGGGATCCGAACGGGTTGGATTAAAGGAAAACGTCGACGCAATTCTGAGGCGGGATACTAGATTTGTTACCGGTAGGTTTTAACAAGTCGCATGTATTACGGATATGCTTCGGACAGGAGAGGAGGCGACGTTCTTTTCGAGGAGCACTACTGCGAAAAGTTAGAGAGCCGGCATTTGAGGCTGACTACAGAATGACTCTATTGCTGCCAATGCACATTTCACCTAAGAACCACGAAAATAAGATTAGAGACATTAGGGCTCGCATGGAGGCAGATAGACAGTCGTCTTCTCCTCGCTCCCTTTGCGAGTGAACCGTAAAGATCCTCTACCAGGCACCATACGGTGGCTTGCGGAGTAAGTACGTAGATGTAGGTGTAACATAGATATTGCAAGTACGACCAAATCCAAACAAACACTGAAACAACACCCCAGAAGGAAAAAGAAAGGAAGGTAGCGTATAGCGTTCTGTCCACGATTAAGTCGTTACAGACGGTGGACAGAAACGGATAAGGAAAGGATGGCGAGGAAAGTCAAGAGTGTCCTTCCCAGATGCATGATCACTGTACCTACCTAGTTTCTACACCCATTGTTGATAGAATGGAGTTAACTATTACATACAAAAAAATAATCCATGTTGAAGATTCTCTCATGGCGTATCTAAATCACCGAATGGGTAAAATGGTCACCCAGTCACCCACTCCCTGCTGCAGGTTTCCTACCTGTTGGTTTCCAGGGCTGACACACATCTATCTGATTTTCAGTGTATTATGCAACCTGTAGCTGCCACCCACGACGGCGTCCTCAGTGCCTGCGGCGTGCGAAGGAGCGCGCATCTAGGCATTGTCCTACTGAAGTAGCTATACATTACACTGAGGTGAGAAAAGTACTGGAACACCTGTTAATATTGCATCGGACCTCCTTTTTCCCCGCGTACTGAAGCAACTTAACGTGCCATGGACTAAACAAGTCGTTGAAAGTCCCCTGCGGCAAAATTGACCCCTGTTGCCTCTATAGGCCGCCATAATTGCGAAAGTGTCGCCACTGTAGGATTTTGTGCACGAACTGACCTCTCGGTTATGTCCCATAATTTTTCGATGGGATTCATGTCGGACGGTCTCGGTGGTCAATTCATTCGCTCGAACTGTCCAGGATGTCCTCCAAAGCATCTACATCTACATCTACATTGATACTCCGCAAGCCACCCAACGGTGTGTGGCGGAGGGCACCCTACGCGCCACTGTCATTACCTCCCTTTCCTGTTCCAGTCGCGTATGGTTCGCGGGAAGAACGACTGTCTGAAAGCCTCCGTGCGCGCTCTAATCTCTCTAATTTTACATTCGTGATCTCCTCTGGAAGTATAAGTAGGGGGAAGCAATATATTCGATACCTCATCCAGAAACGCACCCTCTCGAAACCTGGCGAGCAAGCTACACCGCGATGCAGAGCGCCTCTCTTGCAGAGTCTGCCACTTGAGTTTATTAAACATCTCCGTAACGCTATCACGGTTACCAAATAACCCTGTGACGAAACGCGCCGCTCTTCCCTGGATCTTCTCTATCTCCTCCGTCAACCCGACCTGGTACGGATCCCACACTGATGAGCAATACTCAAGTATAGGTCGAACGAGTGTTTTGTAAGCCACCTCCTTTGTTGATGGACTACATTTTCTAAGCACTCTCCCAATGAATCTCAACCTGGTACCCGCCCTACCAACAATTAATTTTATATGATCATTCCACTTCAAATCGTTCCGTACGCATACTCCCAGATATTTTACAGAAGTAACTGCTACCAGTGTTTGTTCCGCTATCATATAATCATACAATAAAGGATCCTTCTTTCTATGTATTCGCAATACATTACATTTGTCTATGTTAAGGGTCAATTGCCACTCCCTGCACCAAGTGCCTATCCGCTGCAGATCTTCCTGTATTTCGCTACAATTTTCTAATGCAGCAACTTCTCTGTATACTACAGCATCATCCGCGAAAAGCCGCATGGAACTTCCGACACTATCTACTAAGTCATTTATACATATTGTGAAAAGCAATGGTCCCATAACACTCCCCTGTGGCACGCCAGAGGTTACTTTAACGTCTGTAGACGTCTCTCCATTGATAACAACATTGATAACAGTTGCGAACAACGGTAGCCCAGTGGCAAGGCGCACTGTCATCCATAAAAATTCCATCGTTGTTTCATGAATGGCTGAAAATGGTCCTCACAAAGCCAAAAATAAACATTTCCAGTCAATGATAGGTTCAGGTGCACCAGATGGTCCAGTCCATTCCACGTAAAAAAACAGTCGACACCGTCTCGCAACCAGCATGCATAGTTCCTTGTTTGATAACTTCGGTTCATGGTTTCGTGGGGTCTGCGCCTTACTCGAAGCCTACCACCAGCTCTTTACAACTGAAATCGGGACTCACCTGACCAGGTCACTGTTTTCCATTCGTCTGGGAGCCAACTGATATGGTTACGAGCCCAGGAGAGGCGCTGTAGGTGATGTGCCGTTAGCAAAGGCACTCGCGCTTGTCGTCTGGTGCCAAAGCCCCTACAGTTACTTCACGCAGCATTGCTTGTCTGTTAGCACCGACAACTCTACGCTAAAATCGATGCTCTCGATCGTTAAGTGAGCGCCGTCGGGCAATGCGTTGTCTTTGGTAAGAAGTAATGTCTGGAATCGGGTATTCTCGGCACACTCTTACCACTGTCGATCTCGGAATACTGAACTCCCTAAAGTTCCGAAACGCAATGTCCCAGGTGTCTAGTTCCAACTACCATCCCGTGTTCAGAATCTATTAATTCCCGGCATGTGGCCATAATCACTGTTCTTTTATACATTGCGTACGCGATAGTAACGCCATCTGTACGTGTGCAAATCTCTATCGCACGACTTTCGTCACCTCAGTGTACATTACACGAAGTTTCATTTCCTACTTCACCCTCATAAGGAGCGATTTTTCCATCCTTTCTAAAGTAGCCCATGTTCTTCCTCAGCGTTCAAGCTATCTCAGCACCAAATTTCATTGAAATCTTTTCAGCTGTGTACGCGTGAAAAGCTAACAGATAAGGCGCTGCAGTCATGGACTGAGCGGCTGGTCCCGGCGGAGGTTCGAGTCCTCCCTCGGGCATGGGTGTGTGTGTGTTTGTCCTTAGGATAATTTAGGTTAGCTAGTGTGTAAGCTTAGGGACTGATGATCTTAGCAGTTAAGTCCCACAGCTAACAGATAAACACACTTTCACATTTACTATATTTGTATGGTTTGACTTTACTTAAAAAATAAATAAATTGCTGTTGGAATCTACCCATCAAGAGGTATACTCTTTGGTTAAACATTTGATACAACATGTCAAGTATAAACTGTGCAAATGTCTTGTGGTAGCATAACTCACGGCGCACAAATATCCGGACTTGGTTGATCCAGTATTTCAGAATGGGATCACGTAGCGACTACCAAGAAACTCTGCACATAACTTCAGACATGTTCGAAACTTACTATTGCTAACACCCTCCACAAATCAGTGAAAGGAAAAAAAAAAAGAGTGTACCACTTGAGCTGGTGCGTTTCTGGCGCCAATTTCCATCGATCGTCATTTTGATCTTTGAGTCGACTTCGATGCTTATTTGCCTTCTGCTCATCTTTGGCGGCGCGGATTTAAGGGCAGCGCGTGCGCTCTGCTGGGGAGGTGTGTCGGGATCGGCGGTGAGCGAGAGTCACGTGGGACGGTGTACGTAGGCAGGACGGAAGAGGACGAGTCGGACAACGAAGGAGCGGGGTCAGCGGCTACGGCGTGTTGAGTCGTGAGGGCAGATCCACCGCCCGTGGTGATTTGGTTTTCCTAGACGTCAGGAGGAGAAGCTCCTTCGAGTCTGTTATAAGCTACGCCGGCCGACCGAACTGGAGTCGCCGAGCTGCTTCGGTGGGTTGCGTGCGGCGTAATTGAATTTGTCAGTGTACTAAAAATCCTTTGGAATTGTTTTAGTTGTTTATCACTTACCTCGGTGTAGTGACTATCTTGACGGCAGTTGAGGAAGTGTGGCTACGCCCAACCAACCGATATGAAGCGTGGTTTAAGACGTAGCTACAAGTGCTACGAGTAGTGACTAAGTCCGGCTCTGGCGTTTCGCCGGCCGGGGTGGCCGAGCGGTTCTAGGCGCTACAGTCTGGAACTGCACGACCGCTACGGTCGCAGGTTCGAATCCTGCCTCGGGCATGGATGTGTGTGATGTCCTTAGGTTAGTTAGGTTTAAGTAGTTCTAAGTTCTAGGGGACTTATGACCACAGCAGTTGAGTCCCATAGTGCTCAGTGCCATTTTAACCATTTTCTGGCGTTTCAAGACACACCGAGATACGTCCTGTACTCTACTTTGTAGTTCATTTGGTAGTTTGGCGTGTAAATGTGCGGCGAGATAATGCTTGTCATCTTACATTTAGGGCATGCTTTTTAGCGAACTTAATAATCAACGTTTAAGGGCTGGCACTGGCCAAGTAACTCACGGAGGATAATTTGTTTCTATTCAATTCTATAGATCACCGGTTCTTAATATTGTGTAGTTTATGTCGCAGAATATTGTCTGCCGTTGATTGTTGTGTTAAAGATGATTGGCAGCGGTCGACGCGAGCATACTCGGAGCAGAGCACTGTTCGAATGTGTGTGAAATCTTATGGGACTTAACTGCTAAGGTCATCAGTCCCTAAGCTTACAACTACTTAACCTAAATTATCCTAAGGACTAACACACACTCCCATGTCAGAGGGAGGACTCGAACCTCCGCCAGGACCAGCCGCACAGTTTATGACTGCAGCGCCTTACACCGCTCGGCAGAGGAGAGCACTACGGGGGCAGAGAGATATTTAAGGCCCTGTCCTCTCCTTTACATCTTGGGTTATGTTGTCACTGTTGCGTGATTCCATCCTTCTGGTGGAGAATTATAGGATCTGAACTTCAATTGCAGTCCAAAGTTGATTACTTTTCTATGTCATTTCCGGTTTCGTGGATCTGTCGTATTGATTTGAATCCTTGGTCTGCTCACGTCTATCGCTAATTCACACGCAGTATTGAAATAACCTCATTTTAGGGGTATTGCCATATGGTCATGTTCTAGTTGTAATCATTTTAAGAATATTGTTGATTAATCAAGAAGATTAGCTCGGACAAAATTAAAGCACCTCCTCAATTGTTTTCCTCGTTTGTCTATTGTTTTGTTTAGGAATATTCGCTAGTCAAACCTTAAAGGATCTGTGTTCTTACCCTTAATCTGTTCCTCAGATGATTAATGAGAGTTCTGATGGGAATTGTATGGACATTTGTACTATTTAAGTAAAGCTTTACCTGAGTATATCTACCTAGTCATATTCAAATTTTATAGGTCTTGTTCCGGTTAAAGAAATTTATTTGTTTTTTGTTCAAGTGATCTGACCTTGTAAGGCAGTCTCCCGTATTATTGTGATTGTGATTTTATAATGCTTTTGATTGTAATAAAATATGAAGCAACTACAACGGATTACTATTGTGATTTTGGTGTGTCACTACCATAATACATTTCACCGCTTACTACATGTTCGCTATTCGTACAGTATAACTTCAGCATCAAGAGTGACATTTTAATTTATTACAGCTTCACTACCGACTCTGTTCGCAATCACATTTCTGGTGTAATGTCCATGTGAACCACTGAATGTCCCTGAAAAATTGTTCTACGATGCTTGGTTGAGGAGGGGACTCGAGACAGGGGTAAGCCGTAGCGCTTACGTTCAAGCACGTGGCACTGCAGATCTGCAGAGCAGCAGGCGACTCTGGCGGAGAGCGAGTAACTAGTTCAAACAGGTTTAACATTTCTTAACTACAAGTTTAAATGTATGCAAGTTCCCGTTGGCACACGGAAAAAGTAAGACCCTTAGTCGGTATCTTCTAAATTAAGTACTGATTTCCCGTGTGCACTGCGCGAAGCCGAGCGTTCCCGAAGTGTGGCGGACAAGCCTGCTAGTGTGACGTCACTATTTCTTTAAAGGCCCGTGTAACTCGATCGCCCCGGTTCAGGAGATATGACGTCATAAACATTGAGACACGAGAGAAACTAGTTTTTTCTTAAAACGGAACGCAGATTTCTCTGACTATATTCTTATGTTGTTTTAAAATAAGAACACTTAGTGTCTTCCAACAACCATAAACTTTATTTCAAACCATTTCTAAGTTTTTTCCCCTTACGTAATTAACATAAGGTATTTAACGCATTAACTCATTTTTAATGTAATCAGAAGTTTGAAGCTCTTTTATGCATTGGAGATCGACACTTTAAAGGATCAGGCTTCTACAGATAATGCAGATGACATTTTAGCAGCGGTAACAAAAAATTCACATCTCTATACGAGGCAGGTTTAATTTACATACGGAATTACCCAAAGGAGTGTTCTGTGAATATTACATTCCAGCGCACTTAACCTTTCCACATTTCTCTCCACTATAGCTTCGGTCGGTCTTAGCTGCTACACCTTGTGTAATGATGGTAAATAGATTCAAAGACGCTAGTCACAACCAACAAGAAACATTTCAGTGGAGTAAGCTGAGGTGGGAGGACCTCATACGTCAAACTTCAGGGAAGGCAGTCGAAAAACTGAAACTTGTAAGAATGTTACGAAGGAAAAGTGATCCAGCCACGAAGAAGTTCTCTGATATAACGGAGCGTAGTACAGCCAATTCTTAAGCATTGTTCGATGGTTTGGGAACTTTACCAATTTGGAGTAACGGAAGAGAGAGAGAATGCAAGGAATGAGGAATTCGGAAGAATAGCTCTGTTTGCTCAGAGCGTCATAGAAATAGTCTACAAGTGGAAGACCCTTCAAGAAGACGCTTATTCTCAAAATTTCAAGCACTCGTGTCTGAAAAATGGTCAACAATCATGTAGCTTTCTTCGAATAAGCTTTGTACAAGGTACATCTACTCAACAATCATATAGCTTTCTTTGAATAAGCTTTGTACAATCTGCATCTACATCTACATACATACTCCACAAGGTGCCATACGGTGCATGGCGGAGGGCCCCCTGTACCACTATTATTAGTTACTTCCTTTCCAGTTTCACTCAAAAACGGAGCGAGATAAGAAACATTATTTATGAGTCCTCCGTATGAGCCCTAATTTCTCTTTATATTATTTTTGTGGCCCTTATGCGAATATAATGAATGTGATGCACAAATATAATAAATTAAACAGTTCTTTCTGCGCTGTTGGCAGCTACAATAGATGAAATATTACTTAGAGAATTATGCCTTATTTATTCTTAATCTTGTTAGTAATTGATGCCTTGCTGTGCTTATTCGTGCTGCCGTGACTGGCAAACTCTAAATCGCTAATATCATAAACGGCTGGCCAAGATTACTGTCGTTGCCAGTGCCGGTAGAGATGAATTATCGGACGACGTTTTATTTGAACATATTGCTGTGCTACACGTAATGTAATCCTGTTGCTCCAATATACACTAACGGCGCACGTCTTGCAAATGTATCTCAAGATTAGAACTGTGGACGTATTATTAATCTGTTTGTCCTCTTTCGTACTGCCGGGAGGCTCGCTTGCATACTCGCAAGAAAAAAGTCGCAGCTGTTTGCACGTAGCTTGTTGTTATAGATTAGTCGCGCTACAACGCAGCGGCAATAACGACCTCCACCAACACCTGTGGTAATTTCGAGCTGTATAGTGTCGCACGCTACACTACTCGCGATTCGTCTCGGAGCGGCGAGACTGTCGCCTTGGAATTGCGATTATCTCTCTTATTTGAACGTGCTTCGGCATTCCGTAAATACAGTCGCTAACAGAAAATACAACAGACCTCTCCTTCGGTCACAAGTAATTGTACTCCACTGCAGCACACAACGGATTTCGGTCCCAGTGCGTCCTTCGTCAGGAGTATTTGGTATCTTGACCTGTTTCCTAACAGTGGCACTGGTATAATATTTGTACATGGGGCGAGAGACTATCCACAACTAGTACTGACATTAGATTGGTTGGTGAATTTGGGAGGGACCAAACAGCGAGGTTAACGGTCCCATCGCATTAGGGAAGGATGGGGAAGGAAATCGGCCGTGCCCTTTGAAAGGAACCATCCGAGAACTTTTCTGAAGCTTGTTAGGGAAATCACGGGAAACCAAAACCAGAATGGCCGGACGCGGGTTTGAACCGTTGTCCTCCCGAATGCGAGTCTAGTATGCTGGCCACTGCGCCACATCGCTCGGTCAGAAATTACACTGCAGTCGTAAGAGACAAAGGACATGGAAGAGAAGCAGTAGGTGTGGGACAATACCCTGTCCACGATGTTATGTAGTCTGTAGATTGAACAATCAATAAATGGAAGTAATGAGAAATTTGGAACAGGAATTAAAGCTCATAGGAGCAGAAATAAAAAGTCAGGTTTGACGATGATACTGTAGTTTTGTCAGAGACGGAAAAATATTTGAATCGTGTCTTGAAAGGAGATTGTAAGATGGATACCAACAAAAGTAAAACCAGTGTAATGAAATGTAGTCGAATTGAAGCAGGAAGTGTTGTGGGAATTAGATTAGGAAATGAAACGCTTAAGGTAGTAATAAGTTTTGCTGTTGTGGCAACAAAACAACAGACGATGACACAAGTAGAGGGGATATAAAATATTGACTGGGAACAGCACGTAATGCGTTTCTTAAAAGGAGACCAACACTTTCAGAAAAACAGTAAAGCACTCAGGAGACGTTTCCGGATGTTAATGTGAGTTCATTCAACCATCGTTGAGTATGTAAGTTACCAGATTTGCAATTCATTCTGCAAATAGAACGGCCACAACAAATTATTAATGGTGTTCACGTTTAGTGTTGTTACTAGCCTTTTTGGGTATATGGGATGAACAACGTCTTATTTTGAACAATCCCTGTGAAGGACAAGGATATGTCGTATACTCATGTACGAGAACTTTATAAGTAACAGACAGAGTTGAATAGGACCTCAGTGTGCGGCCGCATTTGACTGTCTGGCCGAATAGCGCAATATCCACATCTGGGGAGCATTCGGTTGTCCATTGCTGGACCGCATGAGAAAGTGAGACCAGGCATAATCGTCACGTCGTACGTGTGACCATCACAGGGGTGCTCGAAGCACGTCGTAACCACTTCACTTCCGCGTCTGACATCCAAGAACAAATAAGAGGAATCCCTGCCACACCAAGTGTCATCTCACACCACTGCCCTGAGATTAGGGAACAATGGCCCTACACTACTGGCCATTAAAATTGCCACACCACGAAGATGAAATTTAACCGACAGGAAGAACGTGCTCTGATATGGAAATGATTAGCTTTTCAGAGCATTCACAAGAGGATGGCGCCGGTGGCGACACCTACAACGTGCTGATATAAGGAAAGTTTCCAACCGATTTCTCATACACAAACAGCAGTTGGCCGTCATTCCCTGGTGAAACGTTGTTCTGAGGCCTCGTGTAAGGAGGAGAAATACAGGGTTATTACAAATGATTGAAGCGATTTCACAGCTCTACAACAACTTTATTATTTGAGATATTTTCACAATGCTTTGCACACACATACATAAACTCAAAAAGTTTTTTTAGGCATTCACAAATGTTCGATATGTGCTCCTTTAGTGATTCGGCAGACATCAAGCCGATAATCAAGTTCCTCCCACACTCGGCGCAGCATGTCCCCATCAATGAGTTCGAAAGCATTGTTGATGCGAGCTCGCAGTTCTGGCACGTTTCTTGGTAGAGGAGGTTTAAACACTGAATCTTTCACATCACTATGTGTGAAACTTGCCCGCACGCGTTCAACCGTTTCTTCGCTCACTGCAGGCCGACCCGTTGATTTCCCCTTACAGAGGCATCCAAAAGCTTTAAACTGCGCATACCATCGCCGAATGGAGTTAGCAGTTGGTGGATCTTTGTTGAACTTCGTCCTGAAGTGTCGTTGCACTGTTATGACTGACTGATGTGAGTGCATTTCAAGCACGACATCCGCTTACTCGGCTCCTGTCGCCATTTTGTCTCACTGCGCTCTCGAGCCCTCTGGCGGCAGAAACCTGAAGTGCAGCTTCAGCCGAACAAAACTTTATGAGTTTTTCTACGTATCTGTAGTGTGTCGTGACCATATGTCAATGAATGGAGCTACAGTGAATTTATGAAATCGCTTCAATCATTTGTAATAGCCCTGTACGTACCATCACGTCTCCGACTTTGATAAAGGTCGGATTCTAGCCTGTCGCGGTTCCGGTTTATCGTATCACGCCATTGCTGCTCGCATTGGTCGAGATCCAGTGACTGTTAGCAGAATATGGAATCGGTGGGTTCAGGAGGGTAATACGGAAAGCCGTGCTGGATCCCATCGGCCTCGTATCACTAGCAGTCGAGATGACAGGCGTCTTATCCCCATGGCTGTAATGGATGGTGCAGGCACGTCTCGATCTCTGAGTCAACAGATGGGGACCTTTGCAAGACAACAACCATCTGCACGAACAGTTCGAAGACGTTTGCAGCAGCATGGAATATCAGCTTGGAGACCGTGGCTGCGGTTCCAGTAACATATTGAAAGATAAAATGTATATATCCCCATTTCATTGTGACCAACCCTTAGATATTAAGTGAACAGAGTCTGAGGCACTCTTTTTGTTTGTTCTACAGGACAAACCAGATAATGGCAGCCTGGTAGCTGTGTGAGAGCGTGGAGTAACTTGGACACAACTCACAGTCCCCCTCCCATTTCCCCATGTAATTTAGAGTGAACGTGAAGGACGCACACCATAGCAACTTCCCCTCCTCTACCCTTGTCAATGGAAGTCTAGAACAAGAGCCAAAACGGCTACAGCCACGTGTGTAAAAATGAAATTGTCATGATTTGTGAAATTTTCTTTCAGGTTTAGGAAAGACTGCTAAGATATAATTATCTGTTTATCTATCATGAATAACTGTATTATTTTCTTTGAATTTGTGTATGTAAAAATATATACAGACAATTTAATGGATTTAAGATTTTCATAATTTCACATATTTTTATGTGTTTGTCTGTCTAAGGCAATATGTATGCCAAAGTGTTCCATTGATTTTGCTTAAATTTTGAGTGATAATGTTGCTTAAGAGGCAGTGAACATGCCAGCAATTTAAATAATTGAAGTAGGTAATAAGTTTTCTATTAATATTTCCATATGTTTACATTTCAATTTTAATTTTTCATAGGGAGTTAAGCTTTACTCTTGCTTCCCTTTTTGTAATCAAATTTTTTCATTTACATTCAAAAATAAATTAAGTAGAGGGTGATGTAGGGACGCAGCCTACTCACGCCTTATAAAATTCACATCAGTCTTTCCATTGTGTGCCAGCCAGTCCGCTGTAACTAGCTCTGACGTCATAAATGTTGCGCAATACTTTAAAAATCAAGTAAATAACCTGTAACGTTTCTAGCATGTCAGGAGTTATACTAAATCAATACGTGTTGAATATCAGTTGAATAACTTTAACCATTTTAGAAATTTGGACGTTTTTCTGTAAAAATCATTGGCGCTACAGAAATGAGCTAGAAACTTATAAATTTATATTTAGATTCCTTTGGCATAATAATTTAGTAGGAACAGTATTCTGGATCTCACAAATTAAAATTTTAGTTGAAATTCATGATTTTCTGGTTTTTGTCTTAGAAATCATGGAAGCAAGATAGATTAAGTTAGCGAATAAATAAAGCTAGGATGTTTAAGTTTAAGTAGAAGGGAGATCCGCTATAATCATAAAGATGTGAGAAGTTTCAATTGAATAACTACAAAAATATAGCGATAGCGTCTCTCCAAAGGGCAAGTTCAGAGCTCGTCTACTGCATATAGTGTAATTAAATTAATTATCTCGCCCAAAATGTTTGACTTAGCCAAGTCAGACTTTTATAATGATTACTTACCTGTGTGCTGATTCCACATTTAAATTGGAAGCCTCATCGGCCATCAGCAAAGGAAGCAATGATTTATTCGATAACTTAAAGTGGTGCATTACTAGCCCAGCGGCTAAGTGAAGTGTTAATATTGGGATGACGTTAATGATCTGTCTTTAGTCTGCGTATGTCGTATTTTCACGTGCCGCCGCAGGACAGACATTCTACCATTATTAGCGTGGCGTTTGATGAACATTATCATCAAATTATGACGAGCATTCACTTAAACATTTAATTTGAACCGTTATAGTTGCATCAGCACATTGGACTCTGAATGGCTCTGGTAGTTGGATTGTGTGGATTCCTTTTGGTCTGTGACTTTCAGAATATAGCGAACATTTTAGAGAGAGTGGTTTTTGATTATGAATCCCAGACAATCTCCTAATTCCTCAGAGCTGTAAGCTGTAGCTATAAATGAATTTCTCGGATGAAGTGGGCACTAGGAATTCTAATTACAGGCTTCACGTTTTGTTAATCACTTTCTGGTTGCCAATATTGTAGTTAGAGAGCCAGTGTTGATAACGGCAAACAACAGCATTAAATAAATAATAGGAACATTAACAATTATTCCACCCGCCGCCCCACATATGGTGCATCGGCCGGGAAACAAACTGAGTAACAGTCAAAGTGATCTTTAAATATTCGGATTCGGAAGTGAAATGCGACACACAACTGAGCAATGGAACAGTGATAGTGTTACGTGTGCATGTGGATGACGCAATTGGATTAACAACGCATCTGGATTGACGGAGCTGGCGCTGAGTCTAGCGGCACTGCTGGCATTGCGAGAAGTCAGTCTCGCCGCACCGCAGTCATCCGTCGGAGCGACCGGAGCCGCGTCTGCTGTTGCGGGCTACGCCCACAACACAGCAGTTGTGGAGGTGCTGTCTGCAGTTCAACGCGCCGTGTTACATCAGTAATCCTGGTACGCCGCGCTGGCAACGCCGTACGTCGTGCAGAAGGAACTAAGTTAAGTGAAAAGCTGTTAAAACATTTACTAACCTGCACTAAAAGACTGTCGGCGATGGAACCGCCAGGAGAAACGGAGGTTAAATTAAAATCAGATCCTATGTCTGTTGAGGGAACTGTAAATCCAGACAACGGTTCTAGAGAAAATATGCATGAAAATAGTAATGTTTAAGTGAAATATGAAGTATTGTCTTCTGACAGTAGTGTGAAAAGGGGCAGTGATTCAATAACAGAGACCCCTGTAGTAAAGCAGAAATCAGAAGTTGTTAATTTATTGGATGATAGTTTATGTGATGAGTTATAAACGAAACAGTCATCAGAGGTGGTAGAGTTTAAAAAAGAATAAGTTAGATATAACTGATCAAATAGATGTTTCATTTCGTTTTGATGATTCTGGTATTGGAGCTAGTTTTTCGTCACCTGAGTGTGATAAAAAAACCAGCTAGTGAGCAACCCAAAGATACTGGGGCTATTGATTTAAATGTTATATTACAAGCAATAGCTACCAGTAAAGCTAAAATGACAGCTGAATTAAAGTCTGAAATAACTGAGGTCAAAAGCAGTAATGCTGAATTAAAGTATGAGATTGTGGCCAGCCAAACTAATTTTAATAAACGATTGGCGGTAATGGACAATACCTTCAAGGCTGGTTGCAATAAGTTGAAGAGGATCTGGACAGTTTGAATTATAAAATTGATTACAATCATGAGGATATTAAGAAAAAGGTTGCTCAACAATTTTCTGAAATGTATAAAACAGTAAAATTCGAAGTTGGTGAGGTTCGCAAAGACTTCCAAATGGAAGATGCGAAGCTGGTGCACTAGTTAACAGAAAAGATCGAGGCGGAATCTGAACTGTGCTCAGATAGGTTTAACGATGTTAATATGAAAGTAAACATATGTCAAGCAGAAGTATATGCAATCAAAACTGATACTACTCATATTGTGCAAAGAGTAGATAATGTTGAAATGAGAGTAGAAAATATTAGTACTAACTTTGCTAACATTGAGAGTAAAGTAGCTTTAGTAACTTCTGGTAATGGTAGTATACAAGAAGTTTTAGCTGCAAACGCCGCATTTATCGGATGTCGGCGCTCCGTCTCTAATGACCTCGTTGTCGACGGGACGTTAAACACTAACCACCACCACCACCACCAGCAGGTGACTCCATGCGTTAGTCAGCTGATGTTATGTTGAAGTGTAAAACATTAGCGGAATTTAAAACAGCTTTCATTAATGAGTATTGGTCTAGCAATAAGCAAAATCAAGTGTTGAGAGAATTTTGGAGTGGAAAACGCTTCAATGCAGGCAATGAATCTATTAAAGAGTTTGCTAGGTCATGGATTTCACGTTTGTCACATTTGGCGGAAAATCTGAAACCTGAAATGATAATACTAGGTCATGAAGCCAAAGTACCATAGTATTGGCAAACTAGAATTATATCTGCCCCTAGAGACAATCTTGATCGTTTCATTGAGTATTTGGAACGGGTAGAGCGTGTTGCTGCCAATGAGGAGCAAGCACGTAATAACAGAAATGGTAAGAACACTAGTAGTAATTTTAAGAACGAGCAGAATGGCAATGTAAACAGTAGGTCTTCGTCATCGTAAGAGAGGTAGGAATTGGAGAAATAATTATCAGAACCAACAATGGAATCCAAATGATAGTAATTTTGTCCCGAACAAAATTATGCAGGTAAACAACAGTGCGGAAAGCAATACTGTGCCAGTTAACTATAATGGAAATAAAGGAAACAGTAGTAGGCCGAGGCAGGAAAACTAGTTCCCGTCTGTGAGGACACTGGCGCTCACCAGGCGGTTACTTTTCCTAAGCCAGTAATTACAGTAATTGGTAACACAGATCAGAATACTCAGATTGAACATGTGGATGAGGGGTCGGTAGCATCTAAGAATACAGCAGAAATATTAGATCACTCACAGTATTTAATAGGTTCCATGTTAGAGACGCTTTCTAAGTGGGAAGAGAAAGAGAAGGCGCAGCAGTGTAACGGTAGGGAAGAGCTACAAAATACTGAATTGTCAGTTGAAGAAGCAGAAGAAATTCATGCTTATATTTACGATAAGGATGATGTGCTCTTATCTAAAGTGCCTGTGCAGGAAGCTGATACTGTACTAATAGATTTAGGACAGGAGGTAAGTGAGAATGTAGAGGATAGCCTGTTGTGGGTCGATGAACCCAGTAGCTGTCACCAGTTGTCACTCTAGAAGGAACCCGACGATAATAGTGAAAGTGGATTAGCTGTAACTAGTGTTATGCCCGGTCTGGAGGCGCAGAATCGCTTAGACTACAGTAATTTGGGTCATGTTCAGCAAGCTAAATGTAATGAAGTCGTGCGGTGTTTCGTTTAAAATTAATAGACCGACTGGAAAAGGCAGCTGAAAATGTAATTCAGGAAACCCCTACACACTTTGACCTAAATGTAATGAAGACAGATGTCGATCACTTTAGTTGGAGACAAATCCAAAAGGAACTCTTGGATGAGTTTGAGGAAACACCTGTACAACCTAGAATAAGCCACCCTATAATAATAGTGAATATGTTGGGTATCAATGTACGTTGTCTCTTAGACAGTGGAAGTGAGGTGAGTGCGATATCTCAGTCCTTCTTTGATGCATTACCTGGTGAAGACAAGCTTACAGTAATGAGGGTATCAGGACTAAGAATAATTGGTACTATTGGCAAGGTGTCAAAAACGGTAAAGCAAGAAGCTTTACTCCCCTTTGATATTAATGGTAATTTAATTAATCATTCATGCTTAATTGTAAACAATCTCAGTATTGAGGTTTTAATTGGCATAGATTTCTTGTCGAAATATCAGAGTGTTGTTGACTTTGAAAGAAGCCAGTTAAAATTGGTCTTGCCGATAACCGGAGTAATTACGGTACCTTTTACTGATAAACATGTAGTAACTAATGATGAAACTTGGGAGCTGCCTATACGAGTTCTGAAAAATAGGAGATATGGGGACGAAGGTGTTAATCTTAGTAAAAGTAAGCTAAACGCAAAAGAAAGAAAGAAACGTCATGATGCAAAAGCTGTATCCACCAGTTTTGCAATAGGTCAGTTAGTCCTTGTCAAAACCAAGGAAAAATCAAAGAAAATAAATGCAGAAACAAAGAAATTCATGTTCGTATACCAACGACCTTTCAGGATCATAGGAAAATCACATGCCAATGCATATAGGCTAGAGCACCCTAAGAGTAGAAAGCTATTCGGTCTCAGGAACGTGATCGACCTAAAGAAGTTCATAGGTAGTGAATGAATTCTGTAGAGAGGAGGTTGTTCTGTAACCTCTAGACAGTGTGGCAGCTGTGCAGCCCCAGCTGTGTGAGATCTTCTTTCCTTTTCAGGTCTCACTCATTCTTCAGCTTTCCTATCCACCAAAATTTCGGCTCCTACTCTCAAATACTAAAATCTTCCGGTATGACTATCAAGCCAGCATTAAGCTAATGAATTCTGTAGGGAGGAGGTTGTTCTGTAACCTCTACACAGTGTGGCAGCTGTGCAGTCCCAGCTGGGTGAGATCTTCTTTCCCATTTCAGGTCTCACTCTATCTTTATCTTTCCTATCCACCCAAGTTTCGACTCCTTCTTTGCAATACAAAAATTTTCCGTCATGACTATCAAGCCATGAGTTCTGTAACCATTCTATCCACCGATTAATGAAGAAAATACCTAATGTGACAAACCTAACAGTGACATAAACAACAAAGAAGTATGATGTAATTAAGATAACAAAGGTAATTGAGTAACAAGTATGTATAGAACCCTGATAATATTATAAGTACAAAGTTGTTGTTTTATTGGAAATGGTCCACCAACAGTAATTTAAAAAGATATACAAATTCGTGTACAAGCAGGACCTGAAGTGGCAGTGAAACCTATTGTATGCTGTAGAGCTAACTAATTAATAGTAAAAGAGATTGCTTAGTGTTATGATAAATATGCAGATAAGTTGTAAGAATGAACTCACCTTGTGTAGCAAGGAATGGCAGTGTAATAAAATTGAACAGTATTTGTGGTTGAGACGTGAAGGACACGTCCTTGAAATATTTGTAAGGTTGGAGCTGGCCGTTATTTGGTGTAGTGTGTGACAGGACACATCTACACGTATTGAGGTTATGAGTTGGAGGCGTGAATGCGACCATAGGTACCCTTATGTTAGATGAGACAGAGCAGCTCATTGTGTCCTATAGGTTTAAGGAATTTAGCATTACGCTCGGCCATAATTACTTAATGCACTTTAGTGGTAGGTCGAGAGAGACTACCTGTGGTTTCAGCATCCAAATCAAGTGGAAATGGATTGCAACGTGAGCAAACTGATCAGCTGCAATACACTATAGATATGAAATAAATGTGCTATTCTATGCGTTAAATGTTAATAGAGTGAGTGTTAAATAAGTACATACACTAGCAACATAATTGAGTAACATAATGGCACACGTGAAACAATATTTATAGCTCAGCATACATACACTTCGGTGAAGTAAGTACATAATTGCAGATGTGGAACTGACACAGCAGCAGAGGACCAATAAGTGGATTTAGTAGTCAACTAAACGTAGTGTGTTTTGAACACTCGTAACTTTACTATTACCACAAGTTACTCACATGTACAAGAGGCTGAGAAGACAACTGCTAATCAAATGTACTCATACTGTCTCTAAGAATAAGGTAATTGAAGATGAGTCAGTTAAGTAAATAAAATACAGATTTGTCAGGAATGTACCGAGCATTGGTTCAGTGTTCCGGCCCAGAAATAATAAATTGAGATTAAATAGGATTTATGATTGTATGCCTTGAGCATAAATTTTCTCTAGTACGTGACTAACGGCGTTTTGAGCCATTTGTTTAGCGATTTTATGACAGTTAAGTAACCACAACAGTAAAATTGAAAAAGTTCTGTTAACTTTGTTCCAGTAACATATTGAAAGATAAAATGTATATATCCCCATTCCATTGTGACCCACCCTTAGATATTAAGTGAACAGAGTCTGAAGCACTCTTTTTGTTTGTTCTACAGGACAAACCAGATAATGGCAGCCTGGTTGCTGCGTGAGAGCGTGGAGTAACTTGAACACAACTCACAGTGACCCCTCCCCTTTCCTCAGGTAATTTAGAGTGAACATGAAGGACGCACACCATAACAACTTCCCCTCCTCTACCCTCGTCAATGGAAGTGTAGAAGGAGAGCCAAAGCGGCTACAGCCACGTGTGTAAAAATGAAATTGTCATGATTTGTGAAATTTTCTTTCAGGTTTAGGAAAGACTGCTAAGATATAATTATCTGTTTATCTATCATGAATAACTGTGTTATTTTCTTTGAATTTGTGTATGTAAAAATATATACAGACAATTTAATGGATATAAGATTTTCATAATTTTTACATATTTTTATGTGTTTGTCTGTCTAAGGCAATATGTATGCCAAAGTGTTCCATTGATTTTGCTTGAATTTTGAGTGATAATGTTGCTTAAGAGGCACTGAACATGCCAGAAATTTAAATAACTGAAGCAGGTAATAACTTGTTTTTTTATATTTCTATATGTTTACATTTCAATTTTAATTTTTCATAGGGAGTTAAGCAGTACTCTTGCTTCCCTTTTTGTAATTATTTTTTTTCATTTACATTCAAAAAAATTAAGTAGAGGGTGGTGTAGAGAAGCAGCCTACTCACGCCTTATAAAATTCACATCAGTCTTTCCATTGTGTGCCAGCCAGTCCGCTGTAACTAGCTTTGACGTCATAAATGTTGCGCAATACTTTAAAAATCAAGTAAATATCCTGAAACGTTTCTAGCATGTCAGGAGTAATACTGAATCAATATGTGTTGAATATCAGTTGAATAACTTTAACCATTTTCGAAATTTGGACGTTTTTTGGTAAAAATCATTGGCGCAACAGAAATGAGCTAGAAATTTAATAATTTATATTTAGATTCCTTTTGCATAATAATTTAGTAGAAACAGTATTCTGGATCTCACAAATTAAAATTTTAGTTGAAATTCATGATTTTCTGGTTTTTGTCTTAGAAATCATGGAAGCAAGACAGATTAAGTAGGCGAATAAATAAAGCTAGGAAGTTTAAATTTAAGTAGAAGGGAGATCCGCTATAATCATAAAGATGTGAGAAGTTTCAACTGAATAACCATAAAACTATAGCGATAGCATATCTCCAATAGGCAAGTTCAGAGCTCGTCTACTGTGTGTAGCATAATTAAATTAATTATCTCGGCCAAAATATTTGACTTAGCCACGTCAGACTTTTATAATGATTACTGACCTGTGTGCTGTTTCCACATTTAAAGTGAGAGCTTCATCGGCCATCAGCAAAGGAAGCAATGATTTATTCAAAAACTTAAAGTGGTGCATTACTAGCCCAGCGGCTAGTCGGGAGAGCAGATTTGATCAGGCGTTCCCTTAGCGTACGCACCGCGGCTTTATATGTAAGAATGCTGCGCATGAAGGAAGGCCCCAGTTCTTTCCAGACACTGATTAGCGCACCACCTGTGCCGGGAGCCACGTCGCGTCGGTATCGTTGATATAAACAGCCTCGGATGCAGTAACAAGTTACTTGGGATACGCGTAACTATGAAATCGTTTTCGAGTGGAGTGTTAATTTTGGGATGACGTTAATGATCTATCTTTAGTCTGCGTATGGCGTATTTTCATGTGCCGCCACAGGACAGACATTCTACCATTATTAGCGTGGCGTTTGATGAACATTAACATCAAATTATGGCGAGCATTCACTTAAACATTCAATTTGAACCGTTATAGTTGCATCAGCGCATTAGACTCTGAACTGCTCTGGTAGTTGGATTGTGTGGATTCTTCTTGGTCTGTGACTTTCAGAATATAGTGAACATTTTAGAGAGAATGGTTTTTGATTGTGAATCCCAGACAATCTCCTAATTCCTCAGAGCTATAAGCTGTAGCTATAAATGTACTTCTGAGATGCAGTGGGCACTAGGAATTCTATTTACAGGCTTCACGTTTTGCTGATCACTTTCTGGTTGCCAATATTGTAGTTAGAGAGCCAGTGTTGAGAACGGCAAACAACAGCATTAAACAAATAATAGGAACATTAACAATTATTCCACCCGCCGCCCCACATGGCCGAACAACTGGCTCGTCATAATGCGCCAGTCACTACTCTTGATGACCTGTGGTATCGTGTTGAAGGTGCATGGACAGCTGTACCTGTACACGCCATCCAAGCTCTGTTTGACCCAATGCCCAGGCGTATCGAGGCCGTTATTACGGCTGGAGATGGTTGTTCTGGGTACTGATTTCTCAGGATCTATGCACCCAAATTGCGTGAAGATGTAATCACATGTCAGTTCTAGTATAACATATTTGTGCAATGAATACCCGTTTATCATCTGCATTTCTTCTTGGTGTAGCTATTTCAATGGCCAGTAGTGTATGCGGAGGCAGCTGTCTATACCACCATACTGACAGCTGCAATTGGAGTGGTGCCGTTACAGGGAAGCATGGAATGGTGATGAATAGAAAAGCACAGTGTTCAGTGTTCAAATCGTGGTTCTGCGCTACTACGGATGGTTATCGTCGACAAAAGATACCGTTTCTCCGTTGTTTTGGAGAGGCACTGCGGCCGGCCGAAGTGGCCGTGCGGTTAAAGGCGCTGCAGTCTGGAACCGCAAGACCGCTACGGTCGCAGGTTCGAATCCTGCCTCGGGCATGGATGTTTGTGATGTCCTTAGGTTAGTTAGGTTTAACTAGTTCTGAGTTCTAGGGGACTAATGACCTCAGCAGTTGAATCCCATAGTGCTCAGAGCCTTTTGAACCATTTTTTTGAGAGGCACTGCGGCGTTGCTCCTGACGTCACGATGCCGGGATCAACCGCATATGACTTCAGGTCAGGGCTGGTATGGGTTGAGGGAACTTTGGTGGCATGAAGGTACTCCACGGACTCCAGCGTCACATGCGACCGTATCGTGATGCCGTTTTCTTTAACAGGACAGCGCTCGTCCACGCAGATGGCAGGTATCTCTGTGAACTGTTCGCGTTGTATTGAGTTACTCCATTGGCGACCGAGGTCCCCAGATTTGTCCCCGATACAACACATTTGAATCAGCTCGGACCTCATCTCCGTCATATTGCCAGTATCCAGTATACCGAGGACCGGTTATAGCACTCGTATACCATCTTGCCTCTGGCGAGGACACAACCACTGTTGCCACAAGTTTCCCCGAGTGAAATTCCCTGCTATTTCTCTGATTTACAGACGAGTTTTAGCATTTTTCCTTGTTCTAGAGATCGCAAACGTAAGTGAAGACGTAAGTTGACAATCTGTCTTTGCAGCTACGGTACAAGAAACAGTAGTGCAAGCGAGAAAATATGTAAAATAACAGGCAAGCAGATAGCGTTTTCTGTTGTGAGCAAAAATCTTAAGTACTTACACAAACATCTTCTGTAATGAACTGTGTATGTTATTTTATTTCAATAAAATGAAGCACATTTGGTGACAAAACTATGCATTTCCTTGGAGTCATAAGACAGATTTAAAATATCTTCACTGAATTCAGAAATAACCTCAGAAACAAGTAGGCCTCTTGAAAGAAATGTGTAAGGCGGGGAAAAATTGTGTAATATTGGTTGGTTCTGAGCACTATTGTGTAAGCCAACACTGTAGATGACCTCCACTAAAATGTTGGTTCTACTGTGTTCGTTATTGTTGCTTATTGCCACTGTGTTATACCTATTATTTTACATGTATCGTATGATTGTTCTCTTGAGAAATACATGAGTTCATAGCGAGAAAACTCCCAGTGACTGATAATTTTCTTATTCTTATGATCCATACTTTCTAACATATTACCTACTTTTGAAGTGCTAAAATGTACTAGAACAAAATAAAATGTCTAGGAAACGCCACACTGCAATGCACGTGCGGTGAGACAGTCGCAATTCTTGAAATCCATTGCAAATGGCCTGTAGCCTGCTGAGGAGCACCTGAGTCCAGGGTCCATAGATGAACCATGAAAATCCGCTGTATTACGCTACACACAAACAGACCCGGCCTGCAGGCAGATCGGTGAGACTACACGCATCGTGCAGGGCCTGCAAATTAGTGGGAACTGAATGGCTTCAAATCGTCATGCCCGATCCATTACAAATATCTGCAAAATGGCCTCCGGTTTTGGTCCGTGGTTCAAATCCACTCGTATGGCCAGCTATTCACGAGCCACAGACAACGTGTCGAGGAAATGAGTCGATGGTGACCAGCCCTTGCAACAGACAACTTGTTAAAATACCCTGTGAGCCAATAATAATGGGGGCAGGCATTTTTCACAAAGATCTGACGTTTCTGTTAAGATTTCTTTATCTTCTTGCTTTACTGTGCTGTATGTTAAAGGCAGGAAAAGATCAACTACTTCGCAATACTATTCTCCTTGTGATTTTAGTTCTGCTCGTAGTTTCTCAATAAGTGCAATAAGTTCTACAAAAAGTTTTTCATGTCCGCCCATTTCTTCTGATTTTTCCCCATTAAGAAATCATCTTATTTCGCGTCTCCATTCGTCACTATATCCTTGATACACATGCTCACTTAAGCTCCTAGCGTGATTTTCATATTCATCACAATTTTCTCTATCACACTTCAAAAACAAAATAAATGATCTGAAAGCATGACATCCACTAATTAAATCCATTCCAGACTTTTGCAAATATTTGTTAGTTTTGTCCTTTCGAGACATCACGCCATCCCAGGAAACAACCAGTTTCACAGTCTCCTGTTTCTTTTTCTTTTTTTTACTTTTTTCCGAAGCGATTCTGCCTCATTTCCTGTCACTGCCTTTTGTTCTTTGTTCATAACAATTCCTTCAAGTCTTCAAGTGATTTGTAAACGGCATCGAATTTCTATCGAACAGCTGATATTGTTTCCTCTAGGCGCGACCATCAAGTATCGGTCAGTGTCTCAAGTCATCCATTATTCTTCACAAGAATGTACCGTCGTTGAGCAGAAGCTATAAAAATCTCATACAGTCGTTGCAACACTTGAGAAAGCTAACTAACACTAAGGGTTTCTCTGCACTGTTTTGGACTAAGAGGGTTAACTAGTGCGCAACATAGGGCACATAAAAACTGATGATTTCAAATCCTTTATCTTTGAACTTAAACATGAATATTTCCCACTCAGGTTACTGCCATTGTCATAGCACTGCGAACGACTGTCTTCTATCCTAATATCGTATTTTCCAAAGAAATATAGGAAAGCGTTTCTAAGAATTTCTTCCGTATGACTGTGTACGGGAACAAAACACAAAAATCTTTTGTGAACTCTTCCCTAGAAACAATACCTTACTACAACGGCTAGTTGATCTTCATATGCCGTGTCTACAGTTGCATCTAAAACTAGTCCATAGTATTTTGCTGACTGAATTTCGCCAACTATTTTACTCAGTACCTTGTTTCCCATAAGGCCGATGAATTCTTCACAAATATTCTTGAACAAATATGAATGATGGCCACGCCCCTTAGAGCAACTCTCTTAGATGTGTTGTTTCACAAATGGTTCAAAATTGGCAATTTTTTCCATGGAATTTAAATGCTTATCTTCATTTCTGCCCCAAAAATTACGTTACAACGTGAAAAGCAAGTCTACTTATTGCCAGATGTTTAACTACTTCCACCGTACGCCGAACCGCTTCATGCCGATATGTTTCCTCTGCAGTTCACTGTCGATACGACCCCCGTTCTTCGACAGCAAAAGCCACATCACTGAATTTTTGCCATGATTAGCGCAGTTTTTTTTTTTTAGAACAAGTTTTTGTATTGTACCGTTTTAGTGATTCTTAGATGTGTTCATGTTTACTTAGACCATACAAGTTGTTCTTTAAATAGTCTAAACCTTTCGCTAAACACAGATCAGCGAAATCGATTTTCACGTTTTTGTTTTCCATTTCGCCGGATCCACTGTTGGGGACTTTACTAATCCACTGTTAGTAAAGTCACTGGTTTCGGTTTTATGATCGCCTGGTTCAACACTCACATTCATCATCGCCTCATTTACAAAATACTGCTCCTCAGCTATTTCAGAGTCACCGAAACTTGTCAAACACTCCTTAGAAGAAGTGGGCAAAGGTGCAAGAGGTTCTGGTTCAGTAGAAACTTTACTAAAATTACCAGTCGAGTAATCATTCTTCGTAAAATGCGAAATCACTTTTGGATGTTTCTTCACAAATTTAGCTGCTTCTTTCTGGGCTTTTCTTGTTCTGGTACCACTGGAAAACTTTCTCATGTGATGGGATTCCATTTCGAGTAGCGAAAACGAGAAACGAAACTCACATATGAGTTATACACTAAATGATTAGAATAATCAACGTCACCTCATGAACCAAAAACGGCTAAGCTGCAAATGTACTGTACATAAAACGCTCCAAACAACACAGCCACACGAGTTAGAAGACAAGCGATATAAGCAGTGAACAAAGAAGGAAGTCCACTGCTGTAGTAAAAAAAATTCTACCCGATTTCACACATGCAAGGTTTATGAACAGATGTACGAGTAACTTGTTACATGAAAGGAACATATCCTACTGCGTGGCTATGCAGTGACTTAATTTTTCGCTGGATTGTGGCTGGGTACTGGAATGTATACCGCAGAGACAGGCTGGACGGTGAAGGGGGAGGCGTGTTTATAGCGATAAGAAGTGCAATAGTATCGAAGGAAATTGACGGAGATCCAAAATGTGAAATGATTTGGGTGAAGATCACGGTTAAAGCAGGCTCAGACATGGTAATTGGATGTCTCTATAGGCCCACTGGCTCAGCAGCTGTTGTGGCTGAGTACCTGAAGGATAATTTGGAAAATATTTCGAGTAGATTTCCCCACCATGTTATAGTTCTGGGTGGAGATTTTAATTTGCCGGATATAGACTGGGAGACTCAAACGTTCATAACGGGCGGCAGGGACAAAGAATCCAGTGAAATTTTTTTAAGTGCTTTATCTGAAAACTACCTTGAGCAGTTAAACAGAGAACCGACTCGTGGCGATAACATATTAGACCTTCTGGTGACAAGCAGACCCGAACTATTTGAAACAGTTAACGCAGAACAAGGAATCAGCCATCATAAAGCGGTTACTGCATCGATGATTTCAGCCGTAAATAGAAATGTTAAAAAAGGTAGGAAGATTTTTCTGTTTAGAAAAAGTGACAAAAGCAGATTTCAGAGTACCTGGCGGCTCAACACAAAAGTTTTGTCTCTAGTACAGCTAATGTTGAGGATCAGTGGACAAAGTTCAAAACCATCGTACAATACGCGTTAGATGAGTATGGGCCAAGCAAGATCGTAAGAGATGGAAAAGAGCCAACGTGGTACAACAAACGAGTTAGAAAACTGCTGCGGAAGCAAAGGGAACTTCACAGAAAACATAAACATAGCCAAAACCTCGCAGAAAAACAAAAATTACGCGAAGCGGAATGTAGTGAGCGGAGGGCTATGCGAGAGGCGTTCAGTGAATTCGAAAGTAAAGTTCTATGTACTGACTTGGCAGAAAATCCTAAGAAATTTTGGTCTTATGTCAAAGCGGTAGGTGGATCAAAAAAAAATGTCCAGACACTCTGTGACCAAAATGGTACTGAAACAGAGGATGACAGACTAAAGGCCGAAATACTAAATATCTTTTTCCAAAGCTGTTTCGCAGAGGAAGACTGCATTGTAGTTCCTTCTCTAGATTGTCGCACAGATGACAAAATGGTAGATATCGAAATAGACGACAGGGGGATAGAGAAACAATTAAAATCGCTCAAAAGAGGAAAGGCCGCTGGACCTGATGGGATACCAGTTCGATTTTATACAGAGTACGCGAACGAACTTGCCCCCCTTCTTGCAGCGGTGTACCGTAGGTCTCTGGAAGAACGTAGCGTTCCAAAGGATTGGAAAAGGGCACAGGTCATCCCCATTTTCAAGAAGGTACGTCGAACAGATGTGCAGAACTATAGACCTATATCTCGAACGTCTATCAGGTTGTAGAATTTTGGAACACGTATTACGTTCGAGTACAATGACTTTTCTGGAGACTAGGAATCTACTCTGTAGGAATCAGCATGGGTTCGAAAAAGACGATCGTGTAAAACCCAGCTCGCGCTTTTCGTCCACGAGACTCAGAGGGCCATAGACACGGGTTCCCAGGTTGATACCGTGTTTCTTGACTTCCTCAAGGCGTCCGATACAGTTCCCCACAGTCGTCTAATGAACAAAGTAAAAGCATGTGGACTATCAGACCAATTGTGGGATTGGATTGAAGAGTTCCTAGATAACAGAACGCAGCATGTCATTCTCAATGGAGAGAAGTCTTCCGAAGTAAGAGTGATTTCAGGTGTGCCGCAGGGGAGTATCGTAGGACCGTTGCTATTCACAATATACATAAATGACCTTGTGGATGACATTGGAAGTTCACTGAGGCTTTCTGCGGATGATGCTGTGTTATATCAAGAGGTCGTAACAATGGAAAATTGTACTGAAATGCAGGAGGATGTGCAGCGAATTGACGCTTGGTGCATGGAATGGCAATTGAATCTCAAAGTAGACAAGTGTAATGTGCTGCGAATACATAGAAAGAAAGATCCCTTATCATTTAGCTACAATATAGCAGGTCAGCAACTGGAAGCAGGAAATTCCATAAATTATCTGGGATTAGGCATTAGGAGTGATTTAAAATGGAATGATCATGTAAAGTTGATCGTCGGTAAAGCAGATGCCAGACTGAGATTCATTGGAAGAATCCTAAGGAAATGCAATCCGAAAACAAAGGAAGTAGGTTACAGTACGCTTGTTCGCCCACTGCTTGAATACTGCTCAGCAGTGTGGGATCCGTACCAGATAGGGCTGATGGAAGAGATAGTGAAGATCCAACGGAGAGCAGCGCGCTTCGTTACAGGATCATTTAGTAATCGCGAAAGCGTTACGGAGATGATACATAAACTCCAGTGGAAGACTCTGCAGTAGAGACGCTCAGTAGCTCGGTACGGGCGTTTGTTGAAGTTTCGAGAACATACCTTCACCGAGGAGTTCAAAAATGGTTCAAATGGCTCTGAGCACTGTGGGACTTTTTTTAGTCCCCTAGAACTTAGAACTAGTTAAACCTAACTAACCTAAGGACATCACAAACATCCATGCCCGAGGCAGGATTCGAACCTGCGACCGTAGCGGTCTCGCGGTTCCAGACTGCAGCGCCTTTAACCGCACGGCCACTTCGGCCGGCTCACCGAGGAGTCAAGCAGTAAATTGCTCCCTCCTACGTATATCTCGCGAAGAGACCATGAGGATAAAATCAGAGAGATTAGAGCCCACACAGAGGCATACCGGCAATCCTTTTTTCCACGAGCAACACGGGACTGGAATGGAAGGGAGAAGCGATAGAGGTACTCAAGGTACCCTCCGCCACACACCGTCAGGTGTCTTGCGGAATGTGGATGTAGATGTAGATGTAGATATTCTATAGCTAGAAGAGACTGCAGTGTACTCCTGTTCAATGAGAATATGTGAATCACGATTATCATGCACTATATTCGATATTATATTCAAAACTGGTCTATCTAACAACGAAGAAATTTGTTTTATATTTTTGGTCCTATTTTATCCTGTGATGATTGTTATTAGACAGCTAGTTGAGAACTCGGTCAGAGTGGAGGCCTTCCGTCCAGTTGGAAGACGGGCTCTAGAACCGACCTGAGGACCCCCCCCCCCCCCCCCCCCCCTTCACCTGCCCCTTAATCTTATTCTTCTTGATAGACTGGTCCACACTTCACTGATGGGAGGGATGTGTAAGTGCAAAAAGATCGTAAAATTGGTAATGTCTTTCCCAATATTCATACTTTTAATACAAATTTGGAAGGGATTTTCCACTTCCTTTTTCCAGTAAAGATATTACACAACTGCGAATTTCTAAAAGTTAGATGTTCATACGAAGGCCACGAAAAAGGAGCATAAATCTTTCCTTCAGTAACTGAAGTGCTGAATATACATAACCTGTAAATCAGACCACTGAAATGGATTTTCTGTCAATAAAGTTCCCTGCGTCGTGTACGTATATACATGGTGACAATTATTGAACCATATGTAAAAAACGTAAATTAGTTACAAAATCTACGGCGTGCACACACTTTACTCAACATGTAAACACCACTAAGGATATTGGGATCTAGGTTATGACTTGTTCGATATTCCTGCCGTCATTGGCGATGATGCGGCGCAGGTGAAAAGCGAATTTCTGCATGACTCGCTGAAGTGTCAAAATATCGATGCTGTCGACGACCTCCTGAATGGCTGCATTCAGCTCAGCAACCGTTTTGGGATTAATGCTGTACACCTTGTCTTTAATACAGCCTCATAAAAAGGAGTCGCATGTGTCCAGATCCGGAGAATACGGCGGCCAATCCAGGCCCATGCCAGTGGCCTCTGGGTGCCCCAGAGCCAGAATGCGGTCCCCAAAGTGCTCCTCCAGGACATCAAACACTCTCGTGCTTCGATGGGGTCGTTCTCCGTCTTCCATGAACCACATCGTGTCGAAATCAGGGTCACTCTGGACAATGGGGATGAAATCATCGTCCAAAACCTTTACATGCCGTTCGATAGCCATCGTGTCATCAAGGAATACCGCACCTATTATTGCGCGACTGGACATTTCATCCCACGCAGTCACCCACTGAGGAGACTTCTCGATCGCGAACTGCGGATTCACAGTCCCCAAAATACGCCAGTTTTGCTTATTGGCGACCCCACCCAAATGAAAGTGTACATCGTCACTAAGCAAACAACAATGCGCACACTAATTCCCATCATGCCCTACGGCCAACGGTGCAGTTTGAACGTCCTAGCGCAAGCCGTTCGGAATTTGTGACGATTTTATTTCATACAGTTCAATAGTTGTCATCCTATACCATCTCACTCGCAAGAACGCCCTCATTTCAAGGTGGCGTAAGGCCGTAGCATTGAATGGAGATTACGTTGAAAAATAGTGTTGTGTAGCTAAAAGATTGGGGAATAACCTGGTGTATTTCAATGCTGAATAAAACAACCCCTGTTTCAGAAAAAAAATGTGTTGCATTACTTATTGAACTGCCCTCGTAGTATGCCTAATGTGGCAACGGCTACTGCCAGCTGCGCACTGTGACGCCTTCAGAAGCAGAATAGTGTCCGCTGTTCTAAAATCATTTTCATGAACGTAATTCAGTCTCCATTATAACTGTGACTACATTGATGAGATCTGACTGATATAAATATGTTAAATAGTCTCATCTCTTGTGTGGATTAATATTTCTGTGCTGATATCGCTCAGTTTCTTCGTTTGTGTAAATAACTGATGTATAAATAGGTTGTTATAACGATCCTGTGCTTATGACAACTACTGACATGTTTTTTCGTCATAGTACACGTTTTGTTTCATTAAGTTCAAACAACAGCAATCGCGATTCCTCGCCTGTTTCTTACTTATTATGGAGATGTTATTATGTATGTCCGCGCGCGCCCACACACACTCACACACAAAGACACACACACACACACACACACACACACACACATACACACACACACACATACCTACGCACACACACAAACACACACACATACATACATACGCACACACACACACACACACATCTGCCAGCGTGTGTAGTGCCAACAGTAAAATTCGGAGGCGGTGGTGTTACGGTGTGGTCGTGTTTTTCATGGAGGGAGCTTGCACCCGTTGTTGTTTTGTGTTGCACTATAACAGCACAGTCCTGCATTGATGTTTTAAGCACGTCGTTGCTTCCCACTGTCGAAGAGCAATTCGGGGATGGCGATTGCATCTTTCGACACAATCGAGCACCTGTTCATAATGCACGGCCTGCGGTGGAGTGGTTACACGACAATAACATCCCTCTAATGGACTGGCCTGTGCAGAGTCCTGACATGGATCTTACAGAACATCTTTGGGATGTTTTGGAACGCCGACTTCGTGCCAGGCCTCACCGAGCTTCCAGCACTTGATAGGAGGTATGCCTTCGTGGGTGGAAGCTGCCGTCAAGGCTAAGGGTATGCCAATACCGTTTTGAATTCCAGCATTACCGATGGAGGGCGCCACGAACTTGTTAGTCATTTTCAGCCAGTGTCCGGATACTTCTGATCACATAGTATAGGCGTGTTGTCTGACTACGCTGGTTTACAATCTTAAATGTTTTACACCGTCAAGAGACTGTAGACCTTAGTGCCCGACATAAATTTCAGCCTGATACATACACCAGTTTCTTAAAAACTGTCTTAATAGTCGGATAGCCAGACGACAAAGTGATCCTGTAAGGGTTCCGTTTTTACCGATTGGTATACTGAACCCTGAAGGTAAAAGGGAAAGGGTAAATAATGAAACACAACAGTGTTGCAAAGAAATTTACAACACAGCTGTCCCTGAAGTCCACTTGTGAGACAATGATTTCTGGACTACCAATGGCACAAACTGTGTGTGGAAGAAAGCGAGAGCATGTGTACCTGCCCCCCTCCTCGCCTCACCTCTCACATGCATCCTTCAGAACTGCCTTCTGCATTTAGCAGACCTCACGCAGTAGAGCGTGGCCCCTGTGCACACATGCAATCTTATCCTTAGCGCTTGCCGAGTTCCGAGTTAAATAGGGGCGGCAGCCTCAGTTGGATGTCGCCTGCTGAGCCGCGCGTTACACTGGTGGGAAACTACTGATTCTGAGCGTCTGCAACTGTAGACCTGGCGTAACCTGTCACTGTGATCACCTGCAGACTCTCTAGCTGTAACTTGCAAGTTCTGAGAGTTGGAAGTTGGTGTAGTGGAGACCTCAACTCTTGAACAACTCCTCCCCTACGGCGCAGCGGAACCCTCCCCTACAGTCTGTTCTAGAACATTTTCTCCCCATAAGCGACACTTCATTTGGACTCCTCTTTACCCACCCTTATACATTAGATGTCATTCCTTGGGCTCTTCGTAGGATCTTTACAGATAGAAAACCTTGTAGATAGTACAAGTCTTCTACTCTCTCGTGATTCATTGTTATACAGGTGTCACCTGAAGTTGTGCCGGTTATATGGTAATAAAAAGATTAAATATAACTTAAGCGGCTTCTTAATCACTAAGACGTTTAAAAATAAATCGAAATCCCAGTTGTGTGAAAACGTGCTTTTTCTTTCAAAATAAATTGTATGTAGACAATCCTCTGTGAGAGAAATAAATTTCAGTATCTTATTCCGGTGCTGAATTTAAAAGAAGAAACAATTTCCATTTAAGGTAATTCCGAATATCTTTAAAATATTTAGCGAAAGGAGAAAGAACTAGTTCTATTCAGTAGTTACAGATACAATAAATATGTGACACACACACACACACAGATATATATATATATATATATATATATATATATATATATATATATATATATATATATATATATAAAATATACACTTCAAAAATTATTTCAATTCCTCCAGAAAAAGCGGGATATTAATTCAAAAAACAAATGATCGACTTTTGTATTGGCATGTTAAACATAAGGTTCAAATGGTTAAATTGTATATGACATATAAACAAAATTCAGCCGCAAGTAGTACCTAAATTTTATGAACTTTGCCGTGAAAGAAGCTGAAGATTAGTAAACATAGTCATACATTTTATGTATGCAAATGAAAAGGAAAAAGCGAATTTGCGAGTGATACAAAAAGAAAATAAACATAAAGAAACAAATAAAAGTCATATAAAAACACATTTATTAGGGAAGCTACCTATAATTCCTACAGCTGCTCATTGTATGAATTGACAATTTTTGCACAAACCATTATGTGCAACCGTTTCTACTCTTTAACTTACCAAAATATTTTTAACTGAATCTATTGTCTTCAATGTATGACTTTCAAAGGCTAACGTTGACAGTCCACACAATCGTTGTTGAGGAAGATGTGTCTATATTGAACACTATTCATACTTTAAAAACTTCTTTCACCATATTCAACGTACTGAAATAGTGTGGTATTGTTTGTTGACGTAGGCCTTGTCCGAAATTTGAGCACAGTTACCTGAGGAACTACTTGAACAGTGTATATTTCGAATTCATTTGCACTAACTAGCCCAATATTTGTTACTAAAGTCGGTGACCTCTCGTAATCACACATTTGCAATTATGTCCCAAACGGCTCCTTGGTGGACCCATATTTACTGGTACGTAGTTGCTTCTACTACAGTATACTTTCACTGTGTCATTTTCGGCTATTAACTGTCAGATATTGTGTGTGCAGAATAGATTTAGCAATGTGCTCTTCAGCTAGCCGCACCAAGCGCTCTCTTGTGCCACTTGGGCCTTAGAACGACCCTGCGTCTCCCACTGTCATTGTCTCTTCCCCTGCTGAGCGGTGCGCAAGTACAGGCCACTTTACACTGTCAGATAAAAGAGTGAAGTTAGCAAAAGACATAGTCAGATGGCAAAATAGCTCCTTACACGTTCATACCATCGGTGGGCTTGTAATAGACTGGATTTGCAATTTTCTGTGATTGCTAGAATGGACACCAGGGTGCATTAGTTTTGTTCGTGTTTACTGTTGTTACCAGGCCTGGTAAGGTATATAGGGGGCGTGAGTAGCATGATGTTGAGTGCTCAATGTGGACAAATAGATGTCACACATTCGTGTGTGGCAGCATTGTCGGCACCCGACAGAGTTTGGAAGGGGCTTCATTGTGGGGTCTCCGTTTGGTAGGCAGATTTATGGGGCATTCAGATGTGATCGTGCCCTGATGTTCGCCTGTATGGGAACTTAAGAGCAGCCATACTCGTCTTCAAGGATCGCCGTGCACCAAGGACATGGTAACCCCTTTCACCTCTGCACCTGGTCCCCGAGAGTCATGCGACAGTACCATGGTACCGTTTTTCAAGAGATCAATGCTCGTCTACACACGGTTCGTGTCTTTATGATCCGTCTCCGTTATGTCGAGGTACTCCCAGGGCTAGCAAGGTCACCAGATCTGTCCACGATAGGACATGTCTACGACCATCTCGGAGGTTAACTCAGTTCTAGTGCCATGGTCCAGGGCACCACGAACCAGTTAGAGTTGTGGGCCAGCCTATCTGAGGAGATGATACAACGGCTTTTTAACAACCCCCCCTGAAACGTTCCCTAAGAAAAATTTATGAATGACTGTGCTGATAAAACTCTTACATTATTTGATTTTCAAACAGCTGAGCAGAACTGAACGTACTCAGACATTTCGCTCTTTACCTGTTCTGATCAACACTAAACTGACACACAATATTTTCAGCGCAACGCAATCTGACTTTCAAAAATCCCTACAAAAGAATGGCCCTGACTAACAATAACCTATACCTTTCATGAATCACTTACTTCACAAAAATTTTCATTACTCGAATTACTGCAATACAGCAAGCGCCACTACTGCCAGCTAAATAAAAGATTCTGACTACTGAAGGCACTAACTACTGATAGGCATAGTCAGCAAATGAAAGATTTTGATAGAGAACAAACAATGTATTTACCTTAATAATGTTGCAAAGTCATCACATATATATCAGTTCATGACATACAATATTACAAATTTACTCTTTCTGATGGACACACGTCCAGATCGTCCGCTCTCAAAACTCCGCCATCTCTCTCCCCACATCCACTAATGCTGGCGGCTCACCTCCAACTGCGCAACGCTACGCGCTGTTAACAGCCAACTGCCCAACACTACAATAGCAGATTCCAACAATGCAAACCAGCCACAGACTGCACACAGCACAGTCAGTGATTTTCATTTAGAGCGCTACGTGGCGTTACCAACATAAAAACGTAAACAGCCTACTTACACCCCTCCTGCCTCGCATCCGAATCGGTGCATGGATCTATGCCAGAGGGGCTGTGCAATGTCAGACTGATAAGCACGCTCTTACTGACAATTTCTTTGTAATTTTGGGTCTGTTTTGTAATCACTGAAATAATGTCACGTACGTTTTCAATCGCTGATGACATTGCTATCCTGAGTGAAGATGGGAAAGAATTATACGATCTGCTCAATGGAATGAACACTGTAATGAGTAAAGAATATGGACTGAGGAAGAATCGAAGAAAGACGAAAGTAATAAGAAGTAGCGGAAATGAGAACAGCGAGTAACTTAACATCAGGATTGATGGTCATGAAGTCGATGAAGTTGAGGAATCCTGTTAACTAGGAAGCAAAATAACCAATGATGGGCGGAGTAAGGAGGACATCAAAAATACGCTGGCACTGGCATAAAGGGAATCCCTGGCCAAGAGAAGTCTATTAGTATCAAACGTAGGCCTTAATATAATTTCTGAGAATGTAAGATTGGAGCACAGCATTGTATGGTTGTGAAACATGGACTGTGGGAAAACGGGGATTAGATTAGATTAGATTAGAACTTGTTCCATAGATCATGAATACGACACTTCGAAATGATGTGGAGCGTGTCAGGTTAATAAAAGGTGTCTATACAAGATATTACATTAGACAAAATACTACATGACACTCAATATTTTTAATTTTTTTGGTGGGGGTTGGGAAATTACCCACTTACTATATCCAAAAATTCATCTAATGAGTAGAAGTGGTTGCCAGTAAGAAATTCTTTTAATTTCCTTTTAAATGCTATATGGCTATCTGTCAGACTTTTGATGCTATTAGGTAAATGACTAAAGGCTTTTCTGGCAGCATAATTTACACCCTTCTGAGCCAAAGTTAGATTTAACCTTGAGTAGTGAAGATCATCCTTTCTCCTAGTGATGTAGCCATGTACACTGCTATTACTTTTGAATTCGTTCGGATTGTTAATAACAAATTTCATAAGTGAATATATATTTATTGTGAGGCTACATTGAATATTTATAGCTCTTTAAATAAGTGTCTGCAGGATGATCTTGGATGAGCTCCAGCAATTATTCTGATTACACGCTTTTGTGCAATGAACACTCTTTTACTCAATGATGAGTGTAATATTGCTACATGAATTTTGCTATGCTGAAATCGGGTGCTAATAGTAGAATAAAAGCGGGTTATATGCTGTGAGCTGTCTGGGGAAAAGTTAACCGTGCATTACTGCGCAACTGTTTCACCAGGTAACTAGTCTAGGTTTACCACATTACCAATCAGACTAACATTGATTATAATCTTTTACAGTCATACAACAACCGGTAATATATCTATATATAAAAAGGAGAATTTAAATAAAATGAAAGAAATCAGTTTATATTTGGATATTTATTTTAAGATTGTTCATTGAAATTTCAGCATATTATACGTGAGTTATAACTGAGCTGGTGCCTTGTTTAAGGATTGTAAAAATGTGAGATTTTAATCTTACGGAACACATCAAATATGGAGCCAAGATTGGGAGACTGCATACAACCCTGCATTCACAAAACAACACCCAAAGAACGTTGAAACATAAGCAAGAAGAAATTAACCCCAACCAACAGATTCAGTTTTCACCCAAATAAATTACGTTCGTAACACAATCCTGTCCGTCATGTAATTACCACACACTGGTATACTAAATTCATATTAACTCTTTGTGAAATCTTCCCAAAAAGAATAGCTGAAAGCTACTTTGATGATTTCACCACATGCTCCACGTGGTCAACTTGGTTTACAGAAAGCGTATAACTCCACAGTAATTTTGATAATTAAAATAAATTCGATCGAAAAGCAATTGACAAAAGAAAAACCTTGAACTGGTTACTAACGTCTTACTATTAACCTGATGGGTCAAACAGTTATATAAGCACGTGGTACTGGTCTCGCAAAGTACACTCCACGTGGGTTGAACATAAAGAAAAGCATAAAGAAAAGTTGCTATATCGTAAAATATTGTGAAGACGAGACATTATAATCACACAAGCATTCACATTTAAGATTGATGAACTTAGTTAGAGTTACTGATCAACACGTGGTTCCACTTTACTCACAAAGTAGTAACAAAGCAACAACCGGAAAATAATATGAACTTCACACGAGAATTACACTACGCTGCAATTTAAGATAACCTTAGATATTTTAGAGCTAAACCCGAAATAAAGATGATTAAATTTTCAGTTAGGCTGAACTTAACAAATCCATTGTCCTATGGACTTAGCAGACACGCGCTTAGCCGGAGATCTTACCACTTCAGACGCTCCCCATGGTCCCACAGCAACTGCCTTACTACCGAGCGTGCTTCCTGAGGGTGGCTCACAAAGACAAACGGAAGGGGCCAGAGGGGCAGCTTCCTATACCAACATGACAACGGACGGACAGAACCATACTACGGATAGAAACCTCTCTGCTTTAAGAAAGCGTAGCTACCTGTTCCGACGTTGGTCCTACTGTTCTCTAGCAGACAGCCTTGTCTGCTACCCTCAAGCATGCAACTACAAACACATTTGATCATTCATCCTCTCACACAGAAGGGAAGGGGGATGACAGGATCTTATCATATACAGTATATAACCGAAAGCGGATGTAGGCTCCGTATGAGACTGTGTGACATGAATTACATATAAACTGTGTTTTAAAGTGTAGTAGTGTGACAGATCGTTCTTGTTTACGTGTAAAGGTAACACGTTCCACTACTCAGTCTCCTCCCAGATAGTCAGAAACGCCACAGTAAATTTAGAAGAGGAATTTATTCCATAAATGACAACAGATTTAAGAAATCAAACATGAAAGGAATCCAACAGAGACCTTTCATAACCCCAACGCTCCGGGAAAAGACTGTGCAGGGAATTTTCTGGCCATGCTAGGACATTCCCAAGCAGGCTTCTCACACCCTACTTAAACCAAAAGTGTAAAAGAAAAGGCAAAAGGACACCAGCTACTTGCTAAAACACAATAATTTCAACACATCTTTAGAATCTACCAATTTCAAACAGAAAAAAAAGAACACAATCTGTGACACCTATTTAAAAGGTAGTATAGACCTAATTCGGTCAGCAAGTAAAAACAATGGTTCCTGTGTCATTAATATGAAAACAATTTCTGGTTGTTACCCTTATGGAGTTCACCAGTATTTGCTCATTGCAAGAGCCAACTGATCACAGGAAAATTTATGACTGTTTATTAACAAGCAAAATTTATGAAAATAGCAAAGGTGCCACAGCAATTAAAAAAAGAACATCAAATAACATCGGTATTAAAAAGTAGAACATAACAATGCACAATCTGCAAAAGCAACAAAATGATAAGAGAAAAAAACATGTTTTACAAAGTGGTTATCGCAAAAAAAATTCTATATCGTATAAAACTAATAATTTGTAGAATTAAAATAACTATGTGGCACTCATTTAATCACTCTACTACATTTCAATTAGCTAGCAAACAATGAGCACTGTGTCATTATATTGAAACTACAATAATTATGTGATTGTTACCCTTAAGGGGTTCCTCACTATAAATATGCCCCATGCAAAGGCTAATCGATCACAGTCCAATGAGAATGAATAGCAATCTGACTGATAAACGAAGCAATGCCACATGAATGAATTTACGAAACAAAATACCACAAATCTAATACATCACACAAGAACAGACATTGATCAATAAAACAGTACAATAGTCAATATCTAATAAAAAACACCAATAAATAGAACACCTGCAAAATACAAGAGTCAAAGTCTAAAATAAACAATAAATAGAACACCTGCAAAATACGAGAGTCAAAGTCTAAAAAAAATTAATAAATAGAACACCTGCAAAATACAAGAGTCAGTCTAGTAAACACCAATAAATCGAATCCCTGCAAAACACACGAGTCAAAGTTTCTGTGACAGAAACACACGTATATGCATTGAACTAAGAACTGTATAATCACAGTTCACTGATACACTCACTAGTTCCACTGTTCCGAGGCACAATATAAGGGGAGGGGAAGGGGGTGCGTCGCCGCAGCTGTCAGTAGGGATTTTTGTCCATCTGTTGCGTGCAATCCCGCCGTCTCTGCCCTCTCATGAAGTTTCTCTTGGTGGTCAGTGTCATGTACATCTCGATTTGGTTCCACGTTTGTGTTGTCAAATTCGTGCGGTATCCTATTTTCCTGGGCAAGGATGACACTTAGTGGCTCTTCTTTTGTGCCACCCTTAGCGACCAGAGAACATCGAACCATGATTTACTGTCGCTTGACAGTAGGCATCCATCAGGAAATGTTGATAGGCGTCGTTGAAGTCTGCCAGTTTCTCTGGACAGTACCCGTCAAAAGGCTCCACGCCCCTTGTGTTGTTTCTCCGCTGCCGTCTCGTCACGGTCGCGTGCGTGTGGTGCGTTGCCAGCAGATGGATTTCCGCGCGGTGGACCGCTCGCCCATCTCAGGTCATCGCCTCGACGAAGGGTCGCCCGGGGCGGCCGCTCATTAGGTCCAGGTGCAAGGGAAAGTGTTTGCCGCGTACCTTCTTTTGTTGTCGGCCGCACTCCCGAAGTGGCCTGGCTGACAGCGTGTCCTGCCGGGAAACCCGCCAGTTTACATCTAGTCCGGCTGCTCCCGCTGTCTCTTAAGAGTTTTGCCGGTTCGCTTTCACGTTCTCAACTGCATTCACAGAAATTTTTCATCATCCTTATGTGATTACACAATAGCATACATAATACCACTTAGTATTGTCTTTCACAATTTTTAAGAACAAAGTGAGACTTAATATTCTTTTTTTTTTTTTAAATAAAAAAAATTAGATGAATCGACAATATAAAATAAAATTTAAATGACTTGACAATGTAAAAAAAATAAAAGTGAAATGACTTGACAGTATAAAAATAAAAATTTAAATGAACTGACAATATAATATTTAAATCCACATCACTGATGTGGTTCACTTACGTTTTAATAAATCAAATGCTATTTATTAATTCACTAAAATGAATAGGATTATGCCTTGTGCAAGTATAGGTCAGGACAGCATAGGGTTCACATGTTATTTACACACACATACATGCACACCTGTTGTCTATTCTACAAACTAACTACCCATAAACATGCATTACTCAATATTCTACTTCTATCCACTACTAGTTAAGCCAATAAGCTACTTCAATGCTATTTCAACACCGTGTATATACCACTACAACATTGTTCTAATTCGTCCTCTTCTTGACGCTCGCTGCATACGTCTTGTCACATGATAAATATGGAGAACTTTCCTTAAACATACACATTAAAAAGAACAATGGTTATTTACACGCCAAAACATTTATACCAGTTCACACACCTGAAAAGAGACTCGCAATTATACATTTATCATACTCATATATTCACACATAAAACAGTAAGAAAATTTCATCTAAAATTACGTTATCACAAGAATTAATCACACAGATGGCTCTGAGAAGGTAAAGATGTCTGCACTATACAGGTTACACTACATTTTCTTACCCATTTTGCTTCGATTTCGTTCCTTCTTTACGTTACCTTTCGCTTCCAAATCAGTTATTTCGCCTGTGGTGGTTATTCTGGATTCATTTCTCATGAATGGCAAAATTGTGGTCACCTCTATTCTGTAAAACAGTTATCTTTACATATTGAACTTACAACAGACACAAAAGATCCGAATCCTCCTGTAGTTTAAATGACAAATGTTTTGCTTCATCCTTATTACCTTAAACCAAGCTTTCCTTCGTTCCATAATCAAAATTATTCAATCATCCTCTACCTTCAAGAGGGAAACTTCCTCAGTACAAATCATATAGGCTGCAGTGCATCCCGCACCAGCGAAAACAGTAAGCTGTAATGCTCACAGCATCAGCAAAATACATAAACGTCGCTTTTCTGGGACAAGTATTAACGCAGAATAATTTTTCAGGCTTTGGCTCAACATCAATCAAGACTACCAAAAGGATCCACATTTCCGTTCCATTCTCTACTTGCTGGAAAACTGCTCGTATTTGACTGCCACAATAATATTTCAGGGCGACGTAAATTACACAAACCACAATTCTTCTTTCACCTTGAAGGGAATGAATATACTTACGAAATCCACAGACAGCACTTTACGTACTCAGCTATAAAGAACAAAAAAGACATATATCATCAATATTAACATATCATCGCATATTGGGAAGCCAATGGTTAAACAATCGTATTATCCCGTCCTGTTTTCAAGATTCCAGATTTACTCATTCCTTTCTCAGAGTTCTCCTGTCTTAAAATATTCATACAGCACGCATACTATAGTAAGAGATCCTCATTTATACTGACACATATAGAATAGTAATAGATAGATAGTAGCACTGAAAGCAGGAAATCGGAAACAAGGCTACTAACAGCTGGGGACCTGGGTTTGCCAGACCCATAATACCCACAGATCGGATATTCCCCTGAGTTTTGCATTAATTCAACACAGATCTTGCTTCTCTCAGGAGCGGCTCTTTTCAATTTACACACACAAAAAAAACAGCATTTCACTCGTTCACAAGGAAACCTTTTATCTTTACGTTTGAATCGAACTAAATCCTAATTGCACAAGGAAAGAAAACAAATTAACAACATCACTTCAATCAATCACATAAAAACATCTTTATCATTAATTTTTACCAACATATTATTCAAAATGCATGTCACAAATTTAAACTAATCAATTCATTCTCTTCACCGTCCTCTCTACTCCTCACTGTCCTTTCTACTTATTTGCCATGTCGCTCATTTGTTCCGATTGGGCGCCTTCTGCGCTGATCGTTTGTCATTGCCGGTTTTGTTCATTTCCATTTGCTGGGTTATGTCTAGGGTTAGCCGGCCGAATTTCAACATCATGAGGTGCTCCGCCTGCAGTCCTATTCCCACCGTGTTCATCGTAGTATCGATTCTGGTTGCCGTACCTGTAGCGTTCACGATCTTGTCCACGTCCTCGATCATTTCCGTTGTTCCACCTGTGTTCGCGACTGTTACCCCAGTTTCTATACGGCCGGTCCCGATTATTGTTTCGTTCGCGTCGCGACGACCAGTCACGCCGTTGATTAGTAATACGGCCACGACTGCGGTCGCGCTGCTGTGCCCCGTAATAACTTTGTGCCTGATTAGGCGGGCATTCTGCTGTATTATATTCCAACTCTTGGAGAAGTGTTTTAAACGTTTCCACGTCCTCTTTGCATCGTCCCGCAAGAATGACGTGCCGCAAGTGCATCGGCAATTTGCTGATGCATATCCTAATTAGTTCCGCAGGCCCGTATGGATCGTATAAAAATTGATTTGCCTGCAGCATGTGGTCGAATAGGCGTGCAGGGCTGCCGAAACCAGACTGGTTCAAATTTGGCAGCATAATTATGCCATGTTTGACCCTATCTTGTGCCGCTTCCGACCAATAGGCGGAGAGAAAGGCTTGTCGAAACTCCCGAGTGGAGTTGCAGTGACGCGCTGCCGACCTCATGCGAATCGCCGGTTCGCCTTCCAAATAGCCACACATATATTCTATCTTATGTGAATTTGCCCAGTCGGGGGGAAGACAGAACTCAAATTGCTCGAGCCATGCTCGTGGATGTATTCCTTTTTGCGAATTTCGGAATATCTCAAACTTTCTGACCGTAAGGAAATGTTTGAAATCAAATCCCCGCAGTTCCTCCTGGCGAGGCCCTTGAATGTTTCTATGTCTCTCATGTCTGCCCCTTAAATTACATTCTTCCCTGTCGTCAAAATCTCCCTCGTGGCCGGAGTCCCTCTCTGCACTGTTCGTACGGCTATTTTTAGTGCTATTGGCGAGTTCGGAATCACACGCCATGCGGTTTTCCAGATGCGCCACGCGTTCTTGTAATTCGCCTGTTACAGCCTTGTGTTGCCTGTTCACTTCGAATTGTCCCTTCTGAAATCTCAGAAGCGAACGCACTTCTTGGGTCTCTGCGGCCGCTACCGGTGTAGTATTGTTCTCGCTTTCCGTCAGCTTCATCGTGCCTACAATGTCCGCTAATGCCGCAATCTTATCATCTATTTGTCTCTTGTCCTCCGCCCCAGTCTGCTTCAATTGTTCTACTTGCTGTTCCAACGCGTGGATCGCTAAACTGTTGTCCGCTATTGTGTTGCTAACGGACGTGGGACAATGCGTTTCTGCGTCTTGGACCCTCGAGAGTACCTGCTGATGTTCCCTTTGGCATTCTTCCCTCAGCTCTTGGAAATTCCTAAGTAGCCGTTTTTCGCTTTCTTTAGATTCGGCATCGCGACTCCGCTTGCTCTGTTCTAAGGCTTGCAGACGATCATCGATTTGTTCAAATGTACGGCCTAATTCTTTCATAATATCACTTTTTATTTCACTTGCCAGATTGTTTATTCTTTGTGAGATATCATCCGACACTCTCTGCATCGACTTGTCGACTTTATTTGTCTGCTGGATTAGTTTTTCGTCTATTTGTTCGCCTAGCTCGCAGATCGATTTTTCGGATGATTCTTTTTGTTCTCGGAACGATTTTTCTGATTTCTGCGTCATTTGATCGCCTAGCTCTCGGATTGATTTTTCAGATTTCTGTGCGTTTTCTTTATTTTGTTGCAATAAGGCTTTCATGAGTTCTGCCAAATCATTTTGGTTAGTAGGAGGCAAATTAATTTGTGGCTCTGATGTGAGCCCGTTCGTGCTGTTCTGCGTTTCGTCTGAAGTATTTCCCATTGCATTTTCGTAACCGCCCGACGCGTTAACATTCGAAATCAAATTATCCCCTTGGTCCATGTTGCTTAAGTTGTCGGACCGCTTACTTTTAGTTTGGTTACATGTCTGCATTCGTTCCATTTTTACCCAGTACGCAACACACTAATCACAGTAAATGTATCCCCCAAAAATTTCGACAGTTACACGAAAGGTACCCAACCTAGTACTCACTTTTTCACACGCAAAACAAATTTTTATCTTTGATCGAAACAGTGGAATTTACAAGCGAGAAAAAAAAACCACACACATATATAAAACACACAAATATAGAAAACAAAACAACAAGACAAACAACACAACGCCGCTCAACAACGCAGTGAATCTTTACAAAGTCTTCTCAGAAACAACGCAGAAGTTGTTTGAGCGCTGTAGGGAAAAAAAATTAAGATTATACAACGCTTGCAATCTAACGTCTCAGAGATTCCAGAGTCTAGCGGAATCACAGAACAGGGTCGCCATGTGTAATATTGCTACATGAATTTTGCTATGCTGAAATCGGGTGCTAATAGTAGAATAAAAGCGGGTTAAAAGCTGTGAGCTGTCTGGGGAGAAGTTAACCGTGCATTACTGCGCAACTGTTTCACCAGGTAACTAGTCTAGGTTTACCACATTACCAATCAGACTAACATTGATTATAATCTTTTACAGTCATACAACAACCGGTAATATATCTATATATAAAAAGGAGAATTTAAATAAAATGAAAGAAATCAGTTTATATTTGGATATTTATTTTAAGATTGTTCATTGAAATTTCAGCATATTATACGTGAGTTATAACTGAGCTGGTGCCTTGTTTAAGGATTGTAAAAATGTGAGATTTTAATCTTACGGAACACATCAAATATGGAGCCAAGATTGGGAGACTGCATACAACCCTGCATTCACAAAACAACACCAAAGAACGTTGAAACATAAGCAAGAAGAAATTAACCACAACCAACAGATTCAGTTTTCACCCAAATAAATTACGTTCGTAACACAATCCTGTCCGTCATGTAATTACCACACACTGGTATACTAAATTCATATTAACTCTTTGTGAAATCTTCCCAAAAAGAATAGCTGAAGGCTACTTTGATGATTTCACCACATGCTCCACGTGGTCAACTTGGTTTACAGAAAGCGTATAACTCCACAGTAATTTTGATAATTAAAATAAATTCGATCGAAAAGCAATTGACAAAAGAAAAACCTTGAACTGGTTACTAACGTCTTACTATTAACCTGATGGGTCAAACAGTTATATAAGCACGTGGTACTGGTCTCGCAAAGTACACTCCACGTGGGTTGAACATAAAGAAAAGCATAAAAAAAAGTTGCTATATCGTAAAATATTGTGAAGACGAGACGTTATAATCACACAAGCATTCACATTTAAGATTGATGAACTTAGTTAGAGTTACTGATCAACACGTGGTTCCACTTTACTCACAAAGTAGTAACAAAGCAACAACCGAAAATAATATGAACTTCACACGAGAATTACACTACGCTGCAATTTAAGATAACCTTAGATGTTTTAGAGCTAAACCCGAAATAAAGATGATTAAATTTTCAGTTAGGCTGAACTTAACAAATCCATTGTCCTATGGACTTAGCAGACACGCGCTTAGCCGGAGATCTTACCACTTCAGACGCTCCCCACGGTCCCACAGCAACTGCCTTACTACCGAGCGTGCTTCCTGAGGGTGGCTCACAAAGACAAACGGAAGGGGCCAGAGGGGCAGCTTCCTATACCAACATGACAACGGACAGACAGAACCATACTACGGATAGAAACCTCTCTGCTTTAAGAAAGCGTAGCTACCTGTTCCGACGTTGGTCCTACTGTTCTCTAGCAGACAGCCTTGTCTGCTACCCTCAAGCATGCAACTACAAACACATTTGATCATTCATCCTCTCACACAGAAGGGAAGGGGGATGACAGGATCTTATCATATACAGTATATAACCGAAAGCGGATGTAGGTTCCGTATGAGACTGTGTGACTTGAATTACATATAAACTGTGTTTTAAAGTGTAGTAGTGTGACAGATCGTTCTTGTTTACGTGTAAAGGTAACACGTTCCACTACTCAGTCTCCTCCCAGATAGTCAGAAACGCCACAGTAAATTTAGAAGAGGAATTTATTTCATAAATGACAACAGATTTAAGAAATCAAACATGAAAGGAATACAACAGAGACCTTTCATGAGTTACCCCAGAATATGATTCCATTCGAAAGCAGAGAATGAAAATAGGCGTGGTAAGCTAATTTACTGAGATGTTTATCGCCAAAATTTGCAATGACGCTAATAGCATAAATAGCTGAACTCAAACGTTTCAGCAGATCCTCAGTGTGTTTTTTGCAGTTCAACCCCTCATCAATGCATACACCGAGAAATTTTGAATATTCTACCTTAGCTTCCGATTTCTGATCGAAGTCTATATTTATTAATGGGGTCATTCCATTTACTGTGTGGAACTGTATATACTGTGTTTTATCAAAGTTTAATGAGAGCCCATTTGCAGAGAACCACTTAATGACTTTCTGAAAAAACATCGTTTACAATTTCACCAGTTAATTCTTGTCTGTCGGGTGTGATAGCTATACTTGTATCATCGGCAAAAAGTACCAGCTTTGCACCTTCGTAAATATAGAATGGCAAGTCATTAATATATATTAAGAACAGCAGAGGACCCAAGACCGAACCTTGCGGCACCCCATTCTTGATTGTTCCCCAGTTTGAGAAATCACCAGTTTTTTGTTTATTATGTGAACTGTTTATTTCAACTTTCTTCACTCTTCCAGTTAGGTATGATTTAAACCATTTGAGCACCGTCCCATTCATACCAGAGTACTTGAGCTTATCTAGAAGTATTCCATGATTTACACAATCAAAAGCCTTTGATAGATCACAAAAAAATCCAACGGGTGACTTCCGGTTACTCAGAGCATTTAATATTTCATTAGTGAAAGTATATATAGCATTTTCCGTTGAAAAACCCTTCTGGAAACCAAACCGACATTTTATTAAAACTTTATTTTTACAAAGGTGTGAAGCTACTCTACAATACATTACTTTTTCAAGAATTTTCGATAAGGCAGTCATAAGAGAGATTGGGCGGTAGTTGTTGACATCAGACGTATCCCCTTTTTTATGCGGAGGTTTAACAATGGCATACTTCAGTCTATCTGGGAAAATACCCTGCTTCAGAGAGCTATTTCATATGTGGCTAAGAATCCCACTTATTTCTTGGGAACAAGCTTTTATTATCAAAGATAGAAGATAATCGAGGCAATTGAGATGTGGTGCTAAAGATGAATGTCAAAAATCAGGTGGACTAATAAGGTCAGCAATGAGGAAGTTCTGCCCAGGATCGGAAAGGAATGTGTCGGAAACACTGACAAGGACGAGGGACAGGATGGTAGGACGTCTGTTAAAACATCAGGGAATGACTTCCATGGTACTATAAGGAGGTGTCGAGGGCAGAAACTGTAGAGGAAGACAGACACTGGGTGCTTTACCTTTTGTGTCAGGCAGTGTACTCTGTACGCTCCCTGCCTGGCTGCCCCGCCTGTGGAAGTCATGCGGTGCCTGTCCGCCGGAGCGGAATCGCTGCTCGAAGCGCCTCGATCACTGCCCAGGCAGACGCTGCGCGGGTCCCTGACCTGCGGCCTACCTGTATTTGCCGGTGATTATCGCTGACTAACTGTCCCCTCGGCTCCACGGCTGTGAGGAGAACACGTGTAGGGTTGTCAGCTTGCAGCAGAGGCGCTATCAGCCGGTGGGATCTGCCGCCAGCTCTCGGGAGCGGCCGGTCCGCCCACGCCGCTTGTCGCGACTCGCGGCGTGTAACACGAGTGAGCAGCCACATCCTGATATGTGTGTGCGTGCGTGTCTGTCTCTCTGTGTCCGGAATACACAACCCGCCACTCCCCGCCGGCTGGACACCTGGCCGTCACTGCAGCCCGCGTTAGCAGCCACGTTTCCAGTAATCCAAGACACGCGGTCGTTTTGTTTTGTACGTCACGAAAACAGATTTGTGGCGCCCACACATCTTCCGTGCTTGATTTTCCACTGAATCTGTAATGAGGTGTTAAAATTTTATGTTGCACTTGTCAAAGCCTCTGTATGTCAAACGAATTGGTGCATACTACACTGTATGCTTGATTTTCCAATGAATCTGTAATGAGGTGTTAAAATTTTATATTGCACTTGTCAAAGCCTTTGTATGTCAAACGAAATGGTGCATACTACACTGTATGTTCAAAAACATCCGAACACTCCTATGTAAAGTGGAATTCATCACTGGGTGTCGCGGACCCACAAGCATAAAAGGACAGCAGGAGTATTGTGTAGTTAGTAGAGAACCACGAGCAGAAGAATGGATCTGTCAGGAGAGCTCAGTGATTTCGAAAGCGGGAGTCATCTGAGTAACAAATCCTTCAATTACATTTGTTACTCAGGTGCCATGCACGTTCGAAATTACCAGGACATTTCAACCCCCCAGAACCTGCCCAAGTCGAATGTTGGTGACATGATCGTGAAGTGGACAAAATTAATGAACAACCACCGCTAAACGAAGACCAACAGACCTCATGTAGTAATGCACAGAGACCGTCGATTATTGAGTAGAATAGTATACAAAATCGCATGAGATTAATGGGAGGAATTACTTGTGAGTACTACCAGCAATCCAGCAAGCGCAATCACTATGAGTAGTGACTAACAAGGAATGGGTTGCATCGGTCGAGCAGCTCCTCGTAATCGTACAATGAAGGCTGAAGTGAGTAGCGTTTACTTGTGTTCAAAAAATCGTTCAAATGGCTCTGAGCACTATGCGACTCAACTTCTGAGGTCATCAGTCGCCTAGAACGTAGAACTAATTAAACCTAACTAACCTAAGGACATCACACACATCCATGCCCGAGGGAGGATTCGAACCTGCGACCGTAGCGGTAGCTCGGTTCCAGACTGTAGCGCCTAGAACCGCACGGCCACTCCAGCAGGCTGTTTACTTGTGTGTTTGTTACCATAAATGCAAACCTGGGAATGTCAACTCACAACCTAAACGTGATACTGAGCTCAAAGTCACATCACTTGCGTGAAACTGAAAAGAATCCTGTGTGTGCTGGGTGGTGTGGCCGAGCGGTTCTAGGCGCTTCAGTCCGGAACCGCGCTGCTGCTACGGTCGCAGGTTCGAATCCTGCCTCGGGCCTGGATGCGTGTCATGTCATTAGGTTTAAGTAGTTCTAAGTTCTAGGGGACTGATGACCTCCGATATTAAGTCCCATAGTGCTGAGAGCCATTTGAACCATTTGAATCCTGTGTGTGTGAAGACCTATCTCATTCATAAGGAAATAAACAAGCAAGTCAATAATTTCACGCTCACGAGACTTGGTCAATGTGAAATGTTTGGAAAAAAACGTAGCTGGATAAAAAAACCAAACTATAATGTGGATATGTATAAGAATGTAACCTGAAACACACGGAAATTTCTGCACTGACATATGCCCCTGGTCAAAGAAAGAAACTGACGGAACCTACATTGAGCGAAGGAAATGTAAGAATCACATATTATTAATCTCATTTGCAAAATGAAATACTGGCAGAAACAGCGGCACAGCAAAACTCGGCGACAACTAAAAAAAAATTCTGCTAAACCTAACTACAGTTGGTCCAAGGAAATTAATTTCATAGTCTTGACTCAGAATGTCAATAAAACACATGAATCAAGCTTTAAGTTCTGCGATTTCTGTTGGGAAGGAACTTATAAAAGAAAAAAAAGAAAAAGTTACAGACTCTAATAAGAAAATTCATTGAATCTGATAATTTCCAAGGTACAGTAAATTAATACAGAAGATCAGTCAATAGAATAATTATGAAAAACTCGACTGTGACGAGTGGACCAACAATGTAAGTCTACAAAAACAAAAATAATTTCTTTACCTCATCAAATGATACCTTGTTCTTCATTTCAAAACCTTTTTTTATGTCCGTATGCTATCCGACCATTGCTCTGAGCCGTTATCCCCCCTCGTAATAAATCTGCAAATCACATAGTTTCAAAAGTGCGTCCATGCATTACGCTCTACACTCACCGGAACCTCGCCCCACCGCAGCTTTCCACTACTGACTGTCAAAGGCTCTACGTCTACACCGTGCAGCCATGACAGACACAGGTACTATTTCCTAACAACTGTTTCTCTGACCACAGTTCTTTAAATATAAAATTTTCCTTTACAAATTTTAACACATCCAATAACGTCATAGAAAATAGCCATCTTACAAGGCTTTCTCGACCTACTGTCTTACTAGCTACTTAGTCTTCCGGGTTCTATGACCGTGGTCCATGAAACTTTTCGGTTCCTGACGTTTCGTCCAGAGCTGCGCTGGACATCTTCGGAGATGCTCCTGGCGACACTGAGTCGCGCCGACTGCCGAATCGGACGTCGGCGAGCGGCTTAAATGCTGCCTAAAACGGGGGTGGTCCACTTTACACGTGGTCAGCAGAGATTACCCTTGTCAGCTCTGGGCGAAACGACAGGAAAATTTTTGGGACTACGGCCAAACACACCGAAAGACCCACCATAAAATTAGCTCCTCAGAAGTGTTCGTTCAGCAAGATTGTTGAGAAGGTAATATTAAACCGTATCACTAGGCACTGCATCGCCAGTGACACCCTAAGACCGGAGCAATTCGGCTTTAGGAATCGCCACTCGACAACACAACAACTCCTCCGCGTAGTCGAATAAATAACACACGGCTACAACATGAACAAAGCCACAGGGGCCGTGTTCCTGGACATCGAAAAGGCTTTCGACCGTCTCTGGCACAACGGACTCATACGCGAACTAAGCGAAACTGCTTTCCCGGACGGACTCGTATGTCTCATACACTCATATCTCACGAACAGGTGTTTCAACACTAACGTGCAGGATAAACAATCAACACAACATGGCATCCAAGCTGGAGTACCCCAAGGAAGAATCCTAGGGCCCATCTTGTTTAACCTGTACATTAACGACTTCCCAGCAACACAAAACACGACGTTAGCCATCTACGCGGATGACACCGCCATCCTTGCGCAAGATTGGAAACCGTCGAACATCATTTCACGAATACAGACAGCACTCAGAACAGCTGAGCCTTGGTTGGAGGGATGGTGTATTAAAGCAAACGTCGACGAGTGCGAAGCAGTTCTGTTCACAAGCAGACCGAAACTACTGCACAAACATCAACACTGTAGACTGATAACACTACATAGACACCCAATACGTTTCCGAGAGAAAGATACCTAGATGTTTGGCTGGACCGGAAACTTACATGGGGGGACCACATTGAGTACGTTGCCAACCGAGCGCACGCGAGGCTGAAACAGCTCTACCCAATGCTCAACAGGGAAAGCACACTGAATAGGAGGGTGTCGAGGTCCATATACATGACACTGATTAGACCTCTGATGACGTACGCAGCTCCCGTCTGGGGATATGCAGCTCCTACACGACTGCGCCGCCTGCAGATCATACAGAACAAAGTGCCATGAATCATTATCAACGCTCCACGCTACACACGCACCTTGGATCTTCACCATGAATACTGCCTTGATAACCTCAAAGAAGTATTCAAAAAACACGCCACACAACTATACAGGAACTCGAGACACTCGAACAATCCTTCCATCCTCACTCTGGGAAACTACGATCACAACCATAGGTGGAAGCACAAGCGGCCAGAGACACTGCTAGCTATGGCATAGCCACCCATGGTAAACTAACATACGCAAACAAGCGACAAACGTCGGCAAGCCCCTGAATATCAGCAACACTGACTGGTAATTACCAGCTGCTATTAGAGCCGACCAACAGGCCACAGCAGGGACACCGACGAGCTCGCCAACTGACGCACAAACAAACCGCCAACATTACCTTACACTGTGCGTCCGACATATGAGCTATCGGACATAAAAACGATTATAAACCTAACTGGTGCAGGTTGCTGACGCTGAACGAGGACTCTACACCAGCACCCAGCGCCAGCCTTCGAGCAACACAACCGCACAACGTCAAGGTATCGACTTGCATGATACCCACTACTAACAAAACCTATCCTTCCGCCACCTATCGCAGGCAGCAAGACATCCGCTACTGCTTTTACCACCCGACCTAACTACCGCAGAGGTTTTCTTAACTTGGCTCTTGCCTTGGTACTTTTTTTCCTCTGCCCTTAAAACCGCTACCCTTCGTTCGATTTCGACCCAATCTATCTCCAGATGAGAGCGTATTAATGGTTAACTTAACCAGACGTACGCAAACATCGCAGTACCCACATCCTGCGACACTTCACGTTAGTGAATACTAACCCTTACGCAGAGATGGCAGTAGACCTATTGTGTTGGCCATCTTGCCGGTGTGGGCTTGGAGGGGCTGCACCTCTATTAAAAAAATTAAAAAAATAGACACACATTTCTGTAGTTAGTGATAGAGAGTGGATGACTTGAAGCGATTGATCTGGAGTAATGTATCACGCTATAACTTGTGGCAAACAGATGCAAGAGTTTGAGTTTGGCGAATTCCAGTTAATAGCTACCAGCCATGTGGTGGTGGTGCCTATAGGGTTATTTTTCGTCGTTGGGGTGCAGTCCCCCTTATTACGCTTAAGAAAAGGTTAAATGCGGAAAGATATGAACACAATTCACAGTGTTGTGTACCGTGTCTCGTAAAGGAAGGGTCATTTCGGGGACCATGAGTGTTTTTATCGGGATGACAACGCACCCTGACACAAGGCAGCGTCTGTGAGGAAATGGTCTGTGGAAAGTACGTCCCAGAAATGCGCTGGCCAGCCCCGAGCCCCCTATATGACCCCAAACGATTCCCTTTGTGATGGAATTAGGACATCGATTTCGCTCCAGACCCCTCAACACTGCTACCATCTTTGGTTTTGGCTCTTGAGGAAGAATGGGCTGACACTCATCGACAGGATTTCAGACACGTCACTGAAAGTGAAAAGAAACAAAACAAACGTCTATTGCACTGTAACTGACATGTGACAGACTTGGAGTATTTATCTTACTCTTGCTTCAGTTTGAGCTGTTACGCACCACGTTTTCATGCAAACCAGTCACTCTTGAGTGGCAGTTACTCATGAATGACAAGTGGGAAGTATAACACAAGATTCGTCGAGCTCTTGAAACCATACTGCTTTGAAGCTGGAGAGTTTTTTTTTATTGTGGTTGAAGGTGTGAGTTGTGCTACTAACACAGAGAAAGTCTATAGCAAGCGACATACAAAAGAACCCACAATCCCGACGTATGTTATCTCATCTTGTTGTGGCACTTCAGCAAACGGGAAGTTTGAACCCAAAGCAGCGTAATCGTTGCATAACTGGCACGAACTAAGCCGTCGAAGTTACTGTTACAATGAATCCACAAGTGAGCCGATGGCAGCTTGGACAGGAAATCGGCATTCCTAAAACGAGTGTATCTCACACTCTACCATGTCAGCAGCTTCATCCTTACCGTGTACAACTGCATCAAGAATTACGTGCGAAGTATTTCCATAGCGGTGAACAGTTCTTTCAGTTGACTCAGCAGCAAACCCTTTCGAACATCTTCTCCTATGTTCTTTTTAGCGATGAATATTCCTCCTCAAACAAAAGACAGGTAAATACAAAGAACATGGATTATTATTGATCCAGTGAAAACCGAAGATGGCTTAAACAAGTGGAACGGTAGCGTCAGTGGAGAGGTGATGTTTGCTGTACGACGCTTGGTGCTACAATAAATTATCAGCCCTCACTGCAGCAACGGTGACCTAAACTGCAAGACGTGTTTCAACATTATCGCACCATTTCATCTTCGTATTCTGGATGAAGTGCCACTAAGAACCAAAGTACTTATGCGGTCCCAACACGAGCTTAACAAATAGAATGATAATTTCAGTCATTCAAAGAGTAATAAAAGAAATACAACCTTCTTCTCTGTGCTATGGTTGTTGATTCATCACGTCAGTAAAGGTCGGCTTCTTACGGGTGACCGTGTAGCTTACAAAATTACGAAAACCGGTTGCGCTAATCAGCCACTTTGTTACAATATGAAGAAAGCAGAGTTGTACGCAGACCATATGTGAAACTACATAAAACGGAATACACCCTGTCAACGGGCCACAGAACGTGAAATTCGATCCAAAAATAACTGTAGGCTAAGCAACACAGCACACTACTGGGTATGAAACTCATACATACATTCCCAGCGCCTGTACACAGGACAACATCAGACTGGTATTCCATCTCTGTACAGGGCGTCTTCAGACACGTCTTCGGCCTGGAATCTCATTGATTGAAGTAGAAATATCTCCAGTGATCACTCCTGCTCCGAAGTGAGCTCCGATAACTAACAAAGATGCCACGGACAGAAATGCGGTACCAAGATGAGTGTTGTCCACCATTCAATTCGATAATCGAGACTGCCCCCCCCCCTCCCCCACATCAACCGTGGGCCTTGCCGTTGGTGGGGAGACTTGGGTGCCTCAGCAATACAGATACCCGTACCGTACATGCAACCACAATGGAGGGGTATCAGTTGAGAGTCCAGACAAACGTGTGGTTCCTGAAGAGGGGCAGCAGCCTTTTCAGTAGTTGCAGGGGCGACAGTCTGGATGATTGACTGATCTGGCATTGTTACATCAACCAAAACGGTCTTGCTGTGCTGGTACTGCGAACGGCTGAAAGCAAGGAGTGACTACAGTAATTCTTCCCGATGGCACGCAGCTCTATTGTATAGTTAAATGACGATGGCATCCCCTTGGGTAAAATACACTCCTGGAAATTGAAATAAGAACACCGTGAATTCATTGTCCCAGGAAGGGGAAACTTTATTGACACATTCCTGGGGTCAGATACATCACATGATCACACTGACAGAACCACAGGCACATAGACACAGGCAACAGAGCATGCACAATGTCGGCACTAGTACAGTGTATATCCACCTTTCGCAGCAATGCACGCTGCTATTCTCCCATGGAGACGATCGTAGAGATGCTGGATGTAGTCCTGTGGAACGGCTTGCCATGCCATTTCCACCTGGCGCCTCAGTTGGACCAGCGTTCGTGCTGGACGTGCAGACCGCGTGAGACGACGCTTCATCCAGTCCCAAACATGCTCAATGGGGGACAGATCCGGAGATCTTGCTGGCCAGGGTAGTTGACTTACACCTTCTAGAGCACGTTGGGTGGCACGGGATACATGCGGACGTGCATTGTCCTGTTGGAACAGCAAGTTCCCTTGCCGGTCTAGGAATGGTAGAACGATGGGTTCGATGACGGTTTGGATGTGCCGTGCACTATTCAGTGTCCCCTCGACGATCACCAGTGGTGTACGGCCAGTGTAGGAGATCGCTCCCCATACCATGATGCCGGGTGTTGGCCCTGTGTGCCTCGGTCGTATGCAGTCCTGATTGTGGCGCTCACCTGCACGGCGCCAAACACGCATACGACCATCATTGGCACCAAGGCAGAAGCGACTCTCATCGCTGAAGACGACACGTCTCCATTCGTCCCTCCATTCACGCCTGTCGCGACACCACTGGAGGCGGGCTGCACGATGTTGGGGCGTGAGCGGAAGACGGCCTAACGGTGTGCGGGACCGTAGCCCAGCTTCATGGAGACGGTTGCGAATGGTCCTCGCCGATACCCCAGGAGCAACAGTGTCCCTAATTTGCTGGGAAGTGGCGGTGCGGTCCCCTACGGCACTGCGTAGGATCCTACGGTCTTGGCGTGCATCCGTGCGTCGCTGCGGTCCGGTCCCAGGTCGACGGGCACGTGCACCTTCCGCCGACCACTGGCGACAACATCGATGTACTGTGGAGACCTCACGCCCCACGTGTTGAGCAATTCGGCGGTACGTCCACCCGGCCTCCCGCATGCCCACTATACGCCCTCGCTCAAAGTCCGTCAACTGCACATACGGTTCACGTCCACGCTGTCGCGGCATGCTACCAGTGTTAAAGACTGCGATGGAGCTCCGTATGCCACGGCAAACTGGCTGACACTGACGGCGGCGGTGCACAAATGCTGCGCAGCTAGCGCCATTCGACGGCCAACACCGCGGTTCCTGGTGTGTCCGCTGTGCCGTGCGTGTGATCATTGCTTGTACAGCCCTCTCGCAGTGTCCGGAGCAAGTATGGTGGGTCTGACACACCGGTGTCAATGTATTCTTTTTTCCATTTCCAGGAGTGTATACTACAGGTAAAATAGTCCCCCATTCGGATCTCCGGGTGGGGACTACTCAGGAGGACGACGTTATCAGGAGAAACAAAACTGGCGTTCTACGGATCGGAGCGTGGAATGTCAGATCCATTAATCGAGCAGGTAAGTTAGAAAATTTAACAAGGGAAATGGACAGTTGAAAATTATATATAGTGGGAATTAGTAAGGTTCGGTGGCAGGAGGAACAGACTTCCGGTCAGGTGAAAACAGGGTTATAAACACAAAATCAGATAGGGCTAATACAGGAGTAGGTTTAATAATGAGTAAAGAAATAGGAACGGGGAATAGCTACTATGAGCAGCATAGTGAACTCATTATTGTAGCCTAGATAGACTCCAAGCCCACATCAACCAATGCAGTACAAGTATATATGCCAACTACGTCCGCAGATGAGGAGATTGATGAAATGTGTGATGAGGTATAAGAAATTATTCAGATGGTTAAGAGAGCCGAAAAAATAGTAGTAGTGGGGGACTGGAATTTGATAGTAAGAATAGGAAGAGATGGAAAAGTAGTAGGTGCATATGGACGGGGCGAAAGAAATGAAAGAGGAAGCTGCCTGCTACAATTTTACACAGAGCATAATTTAATCACATCTAATATTTGGTTTAAGATTCATGAGAGAAGGTTGTATGAGTGGAACAGACCTGAAGACACCGGAGGGTTTCAGGTTGATTATATAATAGTTGGACAGAGATTTAGGAACCAGATTTTAAATAGCAAGACGGATGTGGACTCTGACCACAGTTTATTGGTTATGAACTGAAGATTAAAACTGAAGAATCTGCAAGAAGGCAGCAATTTAAGGAGATTGGACATGGATAAATTGAAAGAATCAGAGATTCAAGAGGGTTTCAGAGGAAGTATTAGGAAACGATTCACTGGAGCAGGGGGAAGGGATACAATAGAAGAATGGGTTGCTTTGAGAGATGAAATAGTGAAGGGAGTAGAGGACCAAGTATGTAAGAAGACGAGGGCTAGTAGAAATCCTTGAGTAGCACAAGAGATATTGAATGCAATCTAGGAAAGGAGAAAATATAAAACTGCAATAAATGAATCAGGCGAAAGGGAATAAAAACGTCTAAAAAATGAGATCGACAGCAAGTGTAAAATTGCTAAGCAGGAATGGCTAGAGGACAGATATGAGGATGTAGAAACATATACCACTAGGGGTAAGACGGATACTCCTAAAGGTAGAGACCTGTGGAGAAAAGAGAACCACCTGTAAGAATATCAAGAGCTCAGATGGAAAACCAGTCCTAAGTAAAGTAGGGAAAGAAGAAATGTCGAGGGGATATATAGAGGAGCTATACAGGGGAGATGTATTTGCGGGCAATATTATGGAAATGGAAGGGAACGTAGAGGAAGATGAGAAGGGAGATATGAGACTGCGTGAAGAATTTGATAAAGTACTGAAAGACGTAAGTCAAAACAAGGCTGCAGAAGTAGACAACATTCCGTTATAGCTACTGATAGCCTTGGAAGACATGACAAAACTCTTCCATCTAGTGGGCAAGATGTATGAGACAGGGGAAGACTTCATGAAGAATGTAATAAAAGCAATTTCCAAGAAATCAGGTGCTGACATGTGTGAGAATTATCGAACTATCAATTTAATAAGCTTGGGAAAGATCAGTTTGGATTTCGGAGAAATGTAGGAACATGCGAGGCAGTACTGACCCTACGACTTCTCACAGAAGATAGATTAAGGAAAGGCAAACCTATGTTTATGGCATTTGTAGACTTAGATAAAGCTTTTGACAATGCTGACTGGAACACTCTCTTTCGAATTCTAAAGATGGAAGGGGTACAATACAGTGAGCGAAAGGCTATTTACAATTAGTACCGAAACCAGATGCCAGTTATAAAAGTCGAGGGGCATGAAAGGGAAGCTGTGGTTTTGAAGGGAGTTAGACAAATTTATAGCATATCCCCGGTGTTATTCAATTTGTATATTCAGCAAACATGCAAGAAACAAAAGAAAAATTTGAAGTAAGAATTAAAGTCCAGAGATAAGAAATAAAAACTTTGAGGCTTCCCGAAGACATTCTAATTTTGTCAGAGACAGCAAAGGACTTGGAAGAGCAATTGAACGGAATGGACAGTATGTTGAAAGAAGGATATAAGATGAACATCAGCAAAAGGAAAACGAGGAGAATGGAATGTACTCCATTTAATTTAGCTGATGCTGAGGGGATTAAGTTAGGAATTGAGACACTTAAAGTAGTAAATGATTTTTGCTATTTGGGAAGCAAAATAACTGATGATGGTCAAAGTGGAGGGCATATGAAGTGTGGACTGGCAATGACAAGAAATGCATTCCTGAGAAAGAGAAAAGTGTTGACATCCATTATAGATTAAGTGTTAGGCAGTCATTTCTGAAAGAATTTGTATGGAGTGTAGCCATGTGTAGAAGTGGAACGTGAACGATAAAAAGTTTAAACAACAAGAGAATAGAAGCCTTTGATATGTGATACTATAGAAGAACGCTGAAGATGAGACGGGTAAGTCACATAACTAATGAGGAGGTAGAGAATAGAATTGGGGAGAAGAGAAAGAAGGGATCGATTGGTATCGCACATTCTGAGGTATCAAGTGATCACCAATTTTGTACTGGAGGGGAGCTTGTAGCTAAAAATAGTAGAATAACCCAAGAGATGAATACACTACGCAGATTTAGAAGGATGGAGGGTGCAATAGTTACTCGGAGATGGAGAGGCTTTCCCAGGATAGAACAGCATGGAGGGCTGCATCAAACCAGTCTTTGGACTGAAGACCAGACCAGCGATGACCAGGAGTGATGGTAGGGTGTGCCATTTCTTTTCTTAGCAGGATCCCTTTGACTGTCATCCGCGCCACCTTTACATGTAATCTGACGGAGTTCTACATCGCGTATCGTTTCCCTTCTTGGCAAGCCATAATGTGCTTACATTTCAGCAAGATAATGCCCGCCCGCGCATGGCGGTAGCTTCTGATGCTTAACTTCGTGTTCGCCAAACCCCACCTTGGCCAGCAAGGTAGCCGGATCCCACTCAATTAACAACGTTGGGAACATTACGGCAGAGCCCTCCAACCAGCTCAGGATTTTGACGATGTAACGTGCCAATTGGACAGAATCTGGCACAATACCCCCCAGGAGGATCCAAAAACTCTGTCAATCAGTACAAAGCGAATAACTCCTTGTATGAAGGCCAGAGCTAGACCAGCGAGTTGTTGACTTGCTCGATTTGTGAAGCTCGTTCTCTTGGGTAATTCATCGTAATTCATCCATTTTTTCTGAATCTGTAATTATTTGGCTGTCTGTACAAGTACATCAAATCGACCGCTTTCCGTCCTATTCGAATGATTCCTTCTTGTCATTTTATTTTATTTCATTTATTTATTTATTTTGTTTTAGAGTGTAGTTTATGGCTACCATGGACAACCCAAATTAGAATGCGCGGGCGAGGATTCGAAGCTTTCGTCAGTCGACTACGCCTCCAGTGTCTTGTATATTCCGTGGCCCAGCTCTGTTCGTAAAATGGATGTGTAGGAGTGTTCCCGTGTACGTTCCAAAGGCCAGATGGAGTCGTCGCTGGACGAGCAGAGCGAGAAAGATGCTGCGACCGCTACCTTCTGCCCTCCAGTGAGCGCTGATTTATGAAGCAAAGATGAGACAGCCCGATACGTGGACAGTAACTGCATCATTCGACCTCCGCGTTCCGAGACATTTAGCGAGAGCTTTTATAGAGAATGCAGTCGACTTGTCCGCCGGTTCGGTGACAAAGGCGACTTAAAAGAACCGCACGATCCATCTCAGGAGAACGCGGGCCGTTTCGCGACGATAATCAGATGCCGCGGTCCGGTTAGCTATCGATCAGCGGTCGAGGTGAACATAGCGCGGGGTGAGCCAGCCGGCGCGCGGGACAAGCGCGGACTGCTTGCGCGATCGGGCGGGCTGGAGGCGGAACGCCGACGACCGCCATCCGTCTGTAGCGCCGGGCGCGTCGCGCCGCCGTCCCCGTGGCAACACGTGGGAGGCGTGCTGTCGCACAGTGGAACTCGTGCGAACGGTGGGACGGCGGCCGTTTGTCAGGGAGCAGCGGTAACCGGAGAGCGGTCGGCTCTGCCTGCCCAGCCCGCTCTCGCATTCATAGCTGCGCACGACACCGCAACACCTCGCTATATAAGGCGGGCACGGAGGAGGCAGTGCGAGTGTCGCATGTACTGGAGAGAGCGGATAGAATACACTGCTGCTTTAAGGATCGCGTAAAGGAAAAAAATGTGGCATAAGGAGTCACCCTCGCTGTGCAACCGGCCTCGTTGAAAAGGACAGAGGAGCGGGAAAAAGCTCAGAGCCCCCTTTTGCCCTTCAGGTGGGGAAGGTGGAAGAAGCAGCAACGATGAACGATATATGTGGTTCCCCTTCTTTCGGATATGTCAGAGAGGACAGACAGCTTCATATACACTGAAGTCCCAAAGAAACTGCTACACCTGCCTAATATCGTGTAGGACCTCCACGAGCACGCAGAAATGCCGCAGCACAACGTGTCATGGACTCGACTAATGTCTGAAGTAGTGTTGGAGGGAGCTGACACCATGAATCCTGCAGGACCGTCCACAAATCAGTACGTTGCAAGGCATCCCAGATATGCTCAATAATGTTTATGTCTGTGGAGTTTGGTGGCCAGCAGGAGTGCTTAAACTCAGAAGAGTGTTCCTGGAGCCACTGTATAGCCATTCTGGACGTGTTGGGTGTCGCGTTGTTCTGCTGGAATTGCCAAAGTTCGGCGGAATGCACAATGGACATGAATGGATGCAGGTGATCAGACAGGATGCTTACGTACGTGTCACCTGTCAGAGTCGTATCTAGACGTATCAGGGGTTCCATATCACTCCAACTCACACCTCGCACCATTACAGAGCCTACGCGCTTATGTCACGTTGGACGATCCTGTTCAGTCGTCGTTGGTCCCGTTCTTGCAGGATCTCTTGCCTACCGCAGCGATGTCGGAGATTTGATTTTTTGCCGGATTCCTAATATTCAGGGTACACTCGTGAAATGGTAGTACGGGAAAATCCCTACTTCATTGCTACCTTGGAGATGCTGAGTCCCATCGCTCGTCCACCGACTATAGCACCACGTTCAAACTCACTTAAATCTTGATAACCTGCCATTGTAGCGACACTAACCGATCTAAAGCTGTGCCAGACTCTTGTTGTCTTATAAAGGCGTTGCCGACCGCAGCGCGGTATTCTGACTGTTTAGCTACTCTGTATTTGAATGCGCATGCTTATCCGAGTTTCTTTCGCGCTTAAATATGTAATTAAGGAGATGACGGCCAATGATCCCTTCAGCGCAGAGGCAAACCAAGCTCGAACTTTAACGGAAATCGGCGAGATTCGGCGAGTTATGATGCTAATGAGCAGGTGCAACGCATCAGTAATGTGTGGTTAAGTTGAGAATTTGGGTCTGATGGGAGGCGTGCTGGCGCAGTCCGTGAGGCTGTGGTGACCGCTGTGTCCGGATGGCGGAGTCGTCAGCGCATCTGCCCAGTAAGCAGGAGACCCGGGTTCCACTTCCAGTCCCGCACAAATTTTCATGCCCCATTGATATAAATCAATGTTCACTGGCGTCTAATGTCTTTAATTCTTTAGTGTAACAAAGAGCGGTATGAAGATGAAGTAAGCAATGGAAACCATTGTATTAAAGGCGCTTAATGTATATCAACAGGACATTGACCAGTAAAGGAGAAAGTGTCAGGATGACGCCACGGTTGCCAAATTCTTCCAGACTGGTCCCCCACTTGGATCTATAAATGGGGACTGCAAACGGGAAATGACCGTAAGAAAAAATGTAGTAACTACTGTAAGGCTGATATTTTACAAATGGGAGGGTGGAATGTCGTAAGTCTGAAAATGGTAAGGAAGCTATAGAATCTGAAAAGTGGAATTCTGGCTCAGTCAAGACATAGTGGGGGTCAGTAAGGGATATGGGAAGAAGGTATACAGGGTGATCCAGAACTCCACTGACAAATTCTGAGAGGCTGTCGTGTGGATCAAAACAACAAAACAAGTGTCTCGTAAACATGATTTCTAAAATGGTTACCTTATGAGCTACAAGAACTTCGGTACTATGAAACACGACTCCTGTACTACAAGTCATTTTAAATGATTATTAATGGGTGAATGGTTATATGGAAAGTGATTTGCGAATACAAACTGGGAGGAGTTAGCTAATGTGCAACTCTGCAGTCTACCATAAATTTTGTGTGTCACAAAATTTTGCGTGGTCGCCACCCAATTTAATTAAAATTGGGAAAATTTAACAAAAGAACTGAATTAATCACAGAACAAGTAAGCATTACTAACGTGCTAATATTAACAGAAAGTTCCGAGTGAATAGGTGGAATAAGTGTATCGGAACACTTTAAGTGCGCGTGTTAAATAAAATAATTCAGAGCATGCAGGAGCTTAAGGCTCAACAAAAAGAATAAGACAATGAGACGAAAATCAAGAAATATAAGGCCTAACTTTTAGGCTTCAGAAACGCCAGTTGGGATGTATTAAAAATACCACAAAAGGGGAGGGGTTTGTCTGAGAAACATTCATCAGAGTTTAACGTAGTTTATTAAAATAAATCATCGTATTAAAAAGTAATTCTAAACTATGATCTGTCGTTGACTATTATTTAATTAATTAAATCACTTATATTATTGTTATATTCAGTGCTGAATCATACTGCTGGGATAAATGAAAAGGAAATCTTAGGCGCGCATGGGGAAAAGTTCTCGCAAACGTACACGATCCACACAGACACACAAGAATAGAGATAAAAATAATTTTGCGCATCACAGTAACTCAAATGCTCGGAAGTTTACCCCTGTCGCTGTGATTGAATTATTGTGAATACAAATACTGTGGAACACTTTCCGACAAAGAACTTTATCTGCATCAACTTCCGCTTGAAACTAAGGTACGCTGGCGTGAAATAGTACGCTGGCGTGAAATACGTACAAATGCATGAATGTGCAACGTCAAAGCAAAATTACTAATACTCGTGCAAACTTCAAAGACACAAATGTAAACCGTACAGGCACAAAGTGCAATAAAATACCAATCGAAATTAAGAATAAAAATTACATGCTGACACTGAAATTACACACGGTGAAACTACCAACACGTGGTATGAACATAGATACACAATTCTAAAACTGAAACGAAGTGAAAAGCAGAAGAAATAAAACACGTACATATGAGAAACGTTCACACATAGATTAAAAGGAAAGGCGGACATTTGAATTTTAAACCTTTGCTCGAATAACGAACTTCGTGCACCACGTGTTCTGGTTACCGAAAGCAAGGACCAGAAAACCTTACTAAATACAGAAAATATACTCATGATCACTCCCTGAAAAATATAAGAGTTCGACTACCGAACTTGAAAATGAACTATCAGATCAAACGTGTACATCGGTTAGAACAGCTACACACCATCACATACTAACACACTCACGAGCACAAAGCCCCTCTTAAGACCACCAGCTTCACTCACCACAGGTCCAGTCCCGCATGCCGAGAGCACTCGCTCCCGGCAACGAACTTTCCCCAGGTAGCCGGAGGAGACCAGAGGCGCCCTTTCCGCCACCAACTTGTGCCGAATGACTGCCGAAAGGGTAAAAATCTCTATGTCTTGACTGAGACAGCTACGTTGACTATACTTCTGCTACCACAGTAGACAGCCAGACGCTGTACTGTTACCATGTAAAAGACAAATTCAACATAAACACCCACTCACTCATTCGTGCAAAACATAAAAAGACAAAGGAAATTTGGAAGCACAAATTGTAGGTAATATACATAAGATTACTTGCTTACTGGATAAATTGCTTGTTTAATGAAATTCTGTACGAAAGAATGAGGACACACACGAAGTGCAATACTAGATTACAAGTAATTGAGCGTGACAACACTAAATAGAAGTTAAATAATATTAAACGAATCTAGCAGAGACGTTTCACTTTGATTCCCAAATTCTGGGAGGAGGTAGTTAGAGCAAACAAAAAAAGGTCCATTAAACTTGGGCTCTAAAATACCTATCTTAAGAGCTAATTCAGTAGAAGAGAAGCAGCGAAGATGAAATTACGCTTATAGCTCTTAAAGTATGTTCTTTCGAGCCCATATTTCCTGGAGTATTTTTATTGTTTTGGTTCTCTCAAAATATGGAAGGTATACCTTTTGTAGACGGTATGCGTCAAGCTACGCCTTTGACAGCCCTTGTTTACTGGATATTGTTTACTCGTTTTGGTCTATATTACTACCTCTGAAAGTTTGTCAGTGGAGTTCTGGTTCACCCTGTATAGGGTAGTATCTTCAGCAGAAGAATATGGTAAAACTAGGTAAAGCAATTGGCAGACTTCGGTTTATTGGTAGAATACTAGAGAAATGGAACGCGCGTAGTAAGAAGATTGCTTTCAAAACACTAGTACGAACCATCTTAGTATACTACTCAAGTGTGTGGGACACGTACCAAATAGGACTGACAGGAGATACTGAATGCATGTAGAGAAGAAGGGTGGCACGAATGGTGAGTGGTTGGTTTGATCTGCCGCTTCCCGGCACAGGTCTGATTGCCAGCTCTGGAGTAAGTTGTAGCCTGGGTGGCGCAATCACGACGTAGATGACAATGTGGGGTGATTTCTACTAAGGTACCTTTTACAGATTGAGAGGGAGAAAGTCTCCTACGATGCTTAGAACAGGTGATTTTGGAACGGAGAGGCGAAGTTGTTGGGTTCGTAGGAAGTGATTAAGAGTGCAAGACATTAGGATTCAGGTGAACAAACATTTATTTCCCAGTAGTTAAAGCTTATTTGGAGAGGTGTCTTATAGTTGCTTTATAGCTTTTCACATCAGCGATTACACCCTACCAATCTGTATACCAGTCCCTCCGAGCAACTCCCGGTTCCTGAATTCTACGCTTCGCTAACAGAGACAAGCGTTCTAGTTTCTATTCTTTCCAATAACACGCATTTGGATACTATGACCACACTTGGAGACAAGTGCGAGGGAGCTTTTGTTCCTTGCTATATTCTGACACACAGAAAATACCAGCTAATACTCGATGTGACTATACACAGCCATTCACGATAGGAAATAAACTGTGAACCAGCGCTTGTTCCTCTCTATACTGATGACCAGGAAATAACAACTATTACACGTTGGTACTATTGGAGACAAATTCTAGAAAGCTTGTTGTTTCTAACAGGCAGACAATTCAAGATAATAACTATTGCTGGACAGGTATCGGGAACTCAGTTATCCTCCCTCGAATGCGTACGGTCTAGGTGCAGATTACTGCGACAGCATCGAGGTATCACTCTATAGTGACCCTGAGGCTCTGTTGAAGTACTGAATACCGAAGAAACTGAACTGGCAGGCTCTCGAAGATAGACGCACAGTATCCTTAGAAAGAATATTCACAGAGTTTTAAGAACCAGTTTTAAATGACGACTCTAGGGATATACTACAACCCCATACGTCCCGTTTTCTTAAGCATCGTGAGGACAGCGTTGATTAGCTATCGCGTGCACAGAGGCATTTAAACAGCCGTCCATACCTCCAGTCCTCCATTCGTGAATGAAACGGGGTGAATCCCTAAAAACTGGTAACATGAGATCTACCGTCTCCCATACATTTTAGTTTTTCGTTTTGGAAGTAAATGCAGATGTGCTGGAGGTGTTCAATAAGTAATGCTACACATTTTTTTTTTTTTTTTCTCAAACTAGGTTGGTTTTGTTCAGAATTCCAGTTCACCATACTGTTGACTACAAAATCCTAGTAATCCCAATTTTCAACATAATCTTCGTTTAGAGCGACGGCCTTGCGCCACTTTACTTGGACGGCCTGTATGCCCGCATTGGTGGACGTCGGAGCCAGCGTCTCGCTGCATCAGTAACCTCCCGTCATCCACGTGCTTCTTCCAACGGAGTGCATCCTTGACTGGGTCCAACAGATGGCAGTCGAAAGGTACGAGATCCGGGCTGCAGCGTGAATGAGGAACAATAGTGCAAAGTAGTTTTGTGAGTTTCACTCGAGAGTGCAGACTTGTATGAGGCCTTGCGTTGTCATGAAGAAGGAGAAGCTGGTTTGTATTTTCGTGGCCACGAAGACGCTGAAGTCGTTTCTTCAGTTTCCTGTGGGTAGCATAATAAACCTCAGAATTGATCGTTCCACCATGTGGCAGGACATCAAACAGAATAACACGTTCAGAGTCACAGAAGACTGTCACCATGGCTCTACCGACTGTGGATACTTTTCCTTTGGAGGAGAAGTGGAATGACGCCACTGCATGGATTGCCGATTTGTTCCCGGTTCGATGTGATGAACCCATGTTTCATCGTTCGACAAAAAATTATCACGACCAGGCTCGTAACACGCAAGCAATACCGCACAGATGGTCCTTTGTTACTGTTTAAGGTCTTCTGTTAGGCGTCTAGGAACCCAGGTGGGCACACACCTTTGACTACCCTAACAGATTGATGAGTGTATCAGCACTTAGCAACAAAGGCATCCAGCTGTGCAGCGAGGTGATTGTGATCCGTCGATCACCCCGAATGAGAGTGTTCGCACGTTAGCCGGCCGCAGTGGCCGAGCGGTTCTAAGCGCTTCACTCCGGTACCGAGCTGCTGCTACGGTCACCGGTTCGAATCCTGCCTCGGGCATGGATGTGTGTGATGTTAGGTTAGTTAGATTTAAGTAGTTCTAAGTCTAGTGGACTGATGACCTCAGATGTCAAGTCCCATAGTGCTTAGAGCTATTTGAACCATTTGTCCGCACTTTCCAACAATGCAGGAGTCGTGCTTGGGTAGCTCAGATGGTAGAGCACTTGCCCGCAAAAGGCGAAGGTCGCAAGTTAGAGTCTCGGTCCGGCACAGAGTTTTAATCTCGCGGGAAGTTTCATATCAGCGCACACTCCGCTGCAGAGTGAAAATCTCATTCTGGAATGCAGGAGTTTCAGCTGTGTGTGGGGGATAATGACAGACGCCTCGCCCAACGACTCACCGTGCTTTTGTTCGCTCCAAGGTCTCCGTAGACATTCTAAATTCACCTATGAATATATGCAATGCTCTGATTTCCCGCCAAAAGAAATTCAGTGACAGCTCTCCGCTTGGAACGAACCTCCGTTCCAGGCACCATTTTGAAGACTACGTATAGCGACACCACCTATCGAAGGATTTTCATGAAACTATAGTGCGCAAATGGGAATATTACACACTTTCTCACAAAAAATTTTGCATTTTTGAATTGGAACTGGCCGAGAAAAAATGTGTTGCATTACTTATTGACTGTCTCTCGCATGTGAGGAGCAATAGCAGACATAAGACTTGTTGTTGTTGTTGTGGTCTTCAGTCCTGAGACTGGTTTGACGCAGCTCTCCATGCTACTCTATCCTGTGCAAGCTTTTTCATCTCCCAGTACCTACTGCAACCTACATCCTTCTGAATCTGCTTAGTGTATTCATCTCTTGGTCTCCCTCTACGATTTTTACCCTCCACGCTGCCCTCCAATACTAAATTGGTGATCCCTCGATGCCTCAGAACATGTCCTACCAACCGAACCCTTCTTCTGGTCAAGTTGTGCCACAAACTTCTCTTCTCCCCAATCCTATTCAATACTTCCTCATTAGTTATGTGATCTACCCATCTAATCTTCAGCATTCTTCTGTAGCACCACATTTCGAAAGCTTCTATTCTCTTCTTGTCCAAACTATTTATCGTCCATGTTTCACTTCCATACATGGCTACACTCCATACGAATACTTTCAGAAATGACTTCCTGACACTTAAATCAATACTGGATGTTAACAAATTTCTCTTCTTCAGAAACGCTTTCCTTGCCATTGCCAGCCTACATTTTATATCCTCTCTACTTCGACCATCATCAGTTATTTTGCTCCCCAAATAGCAAAACTCCTTTGCTACTTTAAGTGCCTCATTTCCTAATCTAATTCCCTCAGCATCACCCGACTTAATTAGACTACATTCCATTATCCTTGTTTTGCTTTTGTTGATGTTCATCTTATATCCTCCTTTCAAGACACTGTCCATTCCATTCAACTGCTCTTCCAAGTCCTTTGCTGTCTCTGACAGAATTACAATGTCATCGGCAAACCTCAAAGTTTTTATTTCTTCTCCATGAATTTTAATACCTACTCCGAATTTTTCTTTTGTTTCCTTTACTGCTTGCTCAATATACAGATTGAACAACATCGGGGAGATGCTACAACCCTGTCTTACTCCCTTCCCAACCACTGCTTCCCTTTCATGTCCCTCGACTCTTATAACTGCCATCTGGTTTCTGTACAAATTGTAAATAGCCTTTCGCTCCCTGTATTTTACCCCTGCCACCTTTAGAATTTGAAAGAGAGTATTCCAGTCAACATTGTCAAAAGCTTTCTCTAAGTCCACAAATGCTAGAAACGTAGGTTTGCCTTTCCTTAATCTTTCTTCTAAGATGTAAGGTCAGTATTGCCTCACGTGTTCCAGTGTTTCTACGACATAAGACTTACCCTTGTGGAAACCATTACGTGATTTCTCCACAGTCAAATCTTCTCGTAATTGGTAGAATTGCAAAGTATAGCTTTCTGCATGCGTTCGGTTAGTGTTTTTCTTTTCTCTTAATGTCAAAACTAGAAGAAAAGTGCCTCCAATGATATATGCGCGGTGTTCGATAAATAATGCAATAAATATTTTTTCTAAAAGCAGGTTCATTTTTTTCAGGATTCCAATACCCATGTTATTACCTACTATTTTAGTTACAAGTACTAGGTTTTAACATAATCTCCATCCAGTGCCACGGCGTTACCCTACCTTACTGGAAGTGCCCGAATGTCCGTTTGGTACCACTCTACTAGATGACGTTGGAGTCAACGTCTTGTTGCATTGATGATCTTGTCGTCATCCATGTACTGCTTAAAACGGGCCGCGTGGGATTAGCCGAGCGGTTTAAGGCCCTGCAGTCATGGACTGTGCGGCTGGTCCCGGCGGAGATTCGAGTCCTCCCTCGGGCATGGGTGTGTGTGTTTGTCCTTAGGATAATTTTGGTTAAGTAGTGTGTGAGCTTAGGGACTGATGACCTTAGCAGTTAAGTTCCATAAGATTTCACATACATTTGCTTAAAACGGAGTGCATCCCAACAGATCGAAGTCGGAATGGGAGGAATGCAGTGGGCACCCACTGTTGAGTATCTCGACTGGTGGACGAGTGTATCAGCACAACCAACAGACACGTCCAGTGTGCAGCCGGGTGTTCGGTGGTGATCCGTCCATCACCTGTAACGGGAGTGTCCACACGTTCCAACACTGCAGGAGTCACAGCTGTGTTTGGCTGACCGGCACGCGGGTGATCGGACAGGATTGCGCGACCGTGTTGGGATCACGAGAGACGCCTCGCCCTACGACTCATCGTACTTTTGTTCACAATCAGATCTCCGTAGACATTCTGCAAGTGCCTGTGAGTATCTAAGATGCTCTAGTTTTCCTCCAAAAGAAACTCATTGAAAGCCCTGTATTTGGAATGCACCCCTGTTATGGAATCCATTTTGAAGACTGGGGGGCAGTGCACAAATTGTTTGATTCATACTTAACTGGAAGAATGTAGAAAGTTGAAATAAGTGGTTCATGTAATGTTAAAACAACACCTGATTCCTCAAACTGGGGGTTTATCAAGTACGGGGTCCCACAGGGTTCGGTCTTAGGTCCTTTACTGTTCTTGATATACATTAATGACTTACCATTCCACATTGATGAAGATGCAAAGTTAGTTCTCTTTGCTGATGATACAAGTATAGTAATAACATCCAAAAACCAAGAACTAAGTGATTTAATTGTAAATGATGTTTTTCACTAAATTATTAAGTGGTTCTCAGCAAACGGACTCTCTTTAAATTTTGATAAAACGCAGTATATACAGTTCCGTACAGTAAATGGCACAACTCCAGTAATAAATATAGACATTGAACAGAAGTCTGTAGTTAAGGTAGAACTTTCAAAAATTTAGGTGTGTCAATTGATGAGAGGTTAAACTGGAAGCAACACATTTATGGTCTGCTGAAACGTCTGAGTTCAGCTGCGTATGCGATTAGGGTTATTGCAAATTTTGGTGGTAAGAATCTCAGTAAATTAGCTTACTATGCCTAATTTCATTCACTGCTTTCGTATGGCATCGTATTCTGGGGTAATTCATCGTTGAATAGGAAAGTATTCATTGCTCAAAAACGTGTAATCAGAATAATTGCTGAAGGCCACCCACGGTCATCCTACAGACATCTATTTAAGGATATAGGGATCCTCACAGTAACCTCACAGTATATATATTCACTTATGAAATTTGTTGTTAATAATCCAACCCAGTTCAAAAGTAATAGCAGTGTGTATAGCTATAACACCAGGAGAAAGAATCTTCACTATGCAGGGTTAAATCTGACTTTGGCACTGAAAGGGGTAAATTATGCTGCCAGTCTTTGGTCACCTACCAAACAGCAACAAAAGCCTGGCAGATAGCCAACTAACATTTAAAAATAAATTAAAAGAATTTCTAGATGACAACTCCTCCTACTCACTGGCTGAATTTTTAGATATAAATTAAGGGAAAAAAAAACTTAAACATTAGTGTCATGCAATATTTTGTGTAATGTAATATCTTGTACAGATATCTTTTATTAAACTGACACGTTCCACATCATTACGAAGTGTCGTGTTCATGATCGATGGAACAAGTATTAATCTAATCTTTACAGACGAATGGAAAAACTGGTAGAAGCCGACCTTGGGGAAGATAAGTTTGGATTCCGTAGAAATATTGGAACACGTGAGGCAATACTGACCTTACGACTTATCTTAGAAGAAAGATTAAGGAAAGGCAAACCTACGTTTCTAGCATTTGCAGACTTCGAGAAAGCTTTTGACAATTTTGACTGGAATACTCACTTTCAAATTCTGAAGGTGGCAGGGGTAAAATACAGGGAGCGAAAGGCTATTTACAATCTGTACAGAAACCAGATGGCAGTTATAAGAGTCGAGGGGCTTGAAAGGGAAGGAGTGGTTGGAAAGGGAGTGAGACAAGGTTGTAGCCCCTGATGTTATTCAATCTGTATATTGAGCAAGCAGTAAAGGAATCAAAAGAAAAATTGGGAGTAGGTATTAAAATCCAGGGAGAAGAAATAAAAACTTTGAGGTTCGCCGATGACATTGTAATTCTGTCAGAGACAGCAAAGGACTTGGAAGAGCAGTTGAACGGAATAGACAGTGTCTTGAAAGGAGGGTATAAGATGAACATCAACAAAAGCAAAACGAGGATAATGGAATGTAGTAGAATTAAGTCGGGTGATGCTGAGGGAATTAGATTAGGAAATGAGACACTTAAAGTAGCACAGGAGTTTTGCTATTTGGGGAGCAAAATAACTGATGATGGTCAGAGTAGAGAGGCTATAAAATGCAGACTGGCAATTGTAAGGAAAGCGTTTCTGAAGAAGCGACGTTTGTTAACGTCGAGCGTAGATTTAAGTGTCAGGAAGTCGTTTCTGAAAGTATTTGTATGGAGTGTAGCCATGTATGGAAGGGAAACGTGGACAATAAATAGTTTGGACAAGAAGAGAATACAAGCTTTCGAAATGTGGTGCTACAGACAAATGTTGAAGATTAGGTGGGTAGATCACGTAACTAATGAGGAGGTATTGAATAGGATTGGGTAGAAGAGAAGTTTGTGGCACAACGTGACTAGAAGAAGGGATCGGTTGGTAGGACATGTTCTGAGGCATCAAGGGATCACAAATTTAGTATTGGAGGGCAGCGTGGAGGGTAAAAATCGTAGAGGGAGACCAAGAGATGAGTACACTAAGCAGATTCAGAAGGATGTAAGCTGCAGTAGGTACTGGGAGATGAAGGAGCTTGCACAGGATAGATTAGCATGGAGAGCTGCATCAAACCAGTCTCAGGACTGAAGACCACAACAACAACAACAACAATCTAATCTAATCCGTTACCTGTCAGAACTTCATGAGACTATAGTGGCTGAAGCGCGAGTATTTCAGGGTGTACCACAACAAATTCCACAATTTTTCATCCGGAAAAGGCCGGAAGAGAAAATGTGTTGCATTACTTCTCGAGCGCCCTCGTAAAATGTACGTACGCTTTCTTATACTTAACGTGGCGCCTCGGACGTGGAGCAGATCCAGGTGGAGGTGCCGGACCACAAGTGGCCGGGCAGACCCGTCGGCGCGACGTCTTCTGCCGGGGCGACCGCAGGCGACGCCAACTGGGTCGGCCTTTCACTGGACGAGCAGCGGGTAGGCGGGCTGGCGGAGCGCTTCCGCATTGCGCGCGGGAGGACGCCGGCCGGCTGGCTGGCTGGCTGGCTGCCGCTAGGGCGTTGGCCCCCCGGCCACCGGCGGATCGCAGCCCCCGTAATGACGACCTCGCCAAAGACTCGCGCCGGTAGCCGGCGCCGCGGCCCGTCATTACCGTAATGCGAGTGCCGGGACGCGCCACCGCACCGGACCCTCCCCGTTGTTGAAAGGCGTCCATTGTTCTGCGTCGAAAGAAAATTACGCCTTTCCATTCCGCCAGCACGCCAGCATCGAAAGCGTTATTTGGTCGGAAGTGTGAAACTGCCGCTCCCAACCCAGCCGCCGATATTCCTGTTTAGGCTCAGCTTTTGCAAGTTATTGCTCCACCAAGTCCGTCGTAAAATCATCTCATTTTACTCGCAATAGAAAGTTCTTTGAATTTTATCCATAGCGGATGCTGTCGAACTCCGTGACTGTTCCTTTATTGGGTGTAGAAAAATATCCGCTACCGCTCACAATAAAAGGTTAATCGTTTTTTTATTCCAGTCTCTGATCACAAATGAATTCTTTAGACAATGACCGGTTTCAGTCTGTTATGACCATCCTCAGATCTGTTGTTGTTGTGCTCTTCAGTCAAATGGTTTAAATGGCTCTGAGCACTATGGGACTAAACTTCCAAGGTCAGTAGTCTCCTAGAACTTAGAACTAGTCAAACCCAACTAACCCAAGGACACCACACACACCCATGCCCGAGGCAGGATTCGAACCTGCGACCGTAGCGGCCTCGCGGTTCCAGACTGCAGCGCCCATAACTGCACGCCCACTTCGGCCGGCTCTTCAGTCCTGAGACTGGTTTCATGCAGCTCTCCATGCTACTCTATCCTGTGCAAGCTTCTTCATCTCCCAGTACCTACTGCAACCTACATCCTTCTGAATCTGCTTAGTGTATTCATCTCTTGGTCTCCCTCTGCGATTTTTACCCTCCAATGCTAAATTTGTGATCCCTTGATGCCTCAGAACATGTCCTACCAACCGGTCCCTTCTTCTTGCCAACTTGTGCCACAAACTCTTCTTCTCGCCTATTCTGTTCAACACCTCCTCATTAGTTACGTGATCTACCCATCTAACCTTCAGCATTCTTCTGTAGCACCACATTTCGAAAGCTTCTATTCTCTTCTTGTCCAAACTATTTATTGTCCATGTTTCACTTCCATACATGGCTACATTCCATACAAATACTTTCAGAGACGACTTCCTGACACCTAAATTTATACTCGATGTTAACAAACTTCTCTTCTTCAGAAATGCTTTCCTTGCCACTGCCAGTCTACATTTTATATCCTCTCTACTTCGGCCATCATCAGTTATTTTGCTCTCCAAATAGCAAAACTGCTTTACTACTTTAAGTGTCTCATTTCCTAATCTAATATCCTCAACATCACCCGACTTAATTAGACTACATTCCATTATCCTCGTTTTGCTTTTGTTGATGTTCATCTTATATCCTCCTTTCAAGACACTGTCCATTCCGTTCAACTGCTCTTCTAAGTCGTTTGCTGTCTCTGACACAATTACAATGTCATCGGCGAACCTCAAAGTTTTTATTTCTTCTCCATGGATTTTAATACCTACTCCGAATTTCTCTTTTGTTTCTTTTACTGCTTGTTCAGTATAAGAATTGAACAACATCGGGGAGAGGCTACAACCCTGTCTCACTCCCTTCCCAACCACTGCTTCTTTTTCATGTCCCTCGACTCTTATAACTGCCATCTGGTTTCTGTACAAATTGTAAATAGCCTTTCGCTCCCAGTATTTTACACATGCCACCTTTAGAATTTGAAAGAGAGTATTCCAGTCAAAATTCTCAAAAGCTTTCTCTAAGTCTACAAATGCTAGGAACGTAGGTTGGCCTTTCCTTAATCTAGCTTCTCAAATAAGTCGTAGGATCAGTATTGCCTCACGTGTTCTCATATTTCTACGGAATCCAAACTGATCTTCCCCGAGGTCGGCTTCTACCAGTTTTTCCATTCGTCTGTAAAGAATTCGCGTTAGTATTTTGCAGCCGTGACTTATTAAACTGATAGTTCGGTAATTTTCACATCTGTCAACGCCTGCTTTCTTTGAGATTGGAATTATTGTATTCTTCTTGAAGTCTGAGGGTATTTCGCCTGTCTCATACATTTTGCTCACCAAATGGTAGAGTTTTGTCAGGTCTGGCTCTCCCAAGGCTGTCAGTAGTTCTAATGGAATGTTGTCTCCCCCCTGGCCTAAAATATATATATATATATATATATATATATATATATATATACATCTAGTGAGCAGTGTGTCTTTTAACATGAAACAGCAATATGTATCACAATATACTGTCCTACACCAGGGAAATGTACACTAAAATATGGTATAACGTACCTGTTTTTACACCATGTCCTAAAGTGATACGGCCATAATGGCATCGTCAAAACATAGAAGTATAATCAGCATAGCATCGTCACATACATTTAAAATATGGTGTAGAATGGGCTACATCGTCCAGATAATGATTATTGCCAACTAGCTACTGCGGTACAGTAGCACCCAGAAAACTGTTTGCCTACATCCTCCCTAGATGTCGCTACTGTGGGCTTGCTTATACGTAGTCATCATTTACGCAAAAACATAATCTGATAAAAGCACATGAGATAAAATGCATGTAGCAGACTTATTAAAATTTATGACTATTATAAAAACCAATTGTGATACATTAAAAGACGAATGCAGTTATCCATGTAAAATTATTAAGGGAGGGAGGATGTAGGCATACAGGTTTCTGAATGCTACGGTACCGCAGTAGTTAGTTCGCAATAATCACTATGTGGACGATGTGTCCTATTCTATACCATATTTTAAATCTATGTGCCGATGCTATGCTGATTATATTTCTATGTTGTGACGATGCCATTATGGCCGTATCACTTTAGGACATGGTGTAAAAAAGATACGTTATACCATATTTTAGCTGTACATTTCCCTGGTGTATGACAGTATATTGTGATACATATTGCTGTTTTATGTTAAAAGACACACTGCTCACTAGATGTATATATATTGGATCTGAGGATTGTCATAACAGGCCGAAACCGGTCATCGTCTAAAGAATTCATTTGTGATCAGAGACTGGAATAAAACAGCATTTTACAGTATTGGATCACTGTTTGTACACGCGATTATGTCACAGTTGGGGAAATAGGTTATTTATTTGTCACACGACCGGTTTCGGGCCTGCGCCCGTCCTCAGGTCTTTATACATTCATTTACATGTTTATACTGTTGGATATCAATAAAGATGAAGCACTATTATTACAGTTATGCTGTGGTGACTGCTTCGCCCACTGCTTGAATACTGCTCAGCAGTGTGGGATCCGTACCAGATAGGGTTGATAGAAGATATAGAGAAGATCCAACGGAGAGCAGCGCGCTTCGTTACAGGATCATTTAGTAATCGCGAAAGCGTTACGTAGATGATAGATAAACTCCAGTGGAAGACTCTGTAGGAGAGACGCTCAGTAGCTCGGTACGGGCTTTTATTGAAGTTTCGAGAACATACCTTCACCGAGGTGTCAAGCAGTATATTGCTCCCTCCTACGTATACCTCGCGAAGAGACCATGAGGATAAAATCAGAGAGATTAGAGCCCACGCAGAGGCATAGCGACAATCCTTCTTTCCACGAACAATACGAGACTGGAATAGAAGGGAGAACCGATAGAGGTACTCAAGGTACCCTCCGCCACACACCGTCAGGTGGCTTGCGGAGTATGGATGTAGATGTAGATGTAGATGTAGTTACACACTTATTGTCATTTTCACGTGCCTATTTCAGTTTTAACAAGTATAGCTTCATATTTCACTATTATGAGGTGCACTCGTGAAATACACTATGTTTACATACAAACATGAGGGCTGTGTTCAAAGAACTCGATCTCCAACAGTATAAACATGTAAATGAATGTATAAACACCTGAGGATGGGCACAAGCCCAAAACCGGTCGTGTGACAAATAAATAACCTTTTATTGTGACTGGTAGCGGATATTTTTCTACACCCGAGAAAGTTCTTTGTCTCTCATCTGATCCATTATGATTATCATACAACCATTTCTAAAACGTACGGTATCCTTTATAGTAACCTAGCTGTCAAATAGAAGCTGAACGAAGCGAAAAATGAGTATAGGGAGAACAAAAAGAGAAGCGTTCAATGACTGAAAGTAACATTTTGACAACCGATCTGACTAAAAACCCTAAGAGCTTTTGTCTTACGTAAAATTAGTACACGGTTTAAACTCTTCTTTTCTTTTATACAGTGACAATAAAGTACCGAAACGAAAGATAGTAGAGATAAGGTAGAAATATTGACTTCGGTATTCCAAAATTGTCTTACTACGGAACATCGCAACTCAGTCCTCCCTTTCAAGCACCGTACGAACATCGACATGGCGGACATTGATATAACTTCGTATATCCATAATTGAAACGGACGACTTGGGACGTCAGCTAGTATAATATATGTTAAAAAATGACGAAATTCCTCCAGCTTTATTAAGGTGTTGGTTTTGTGGCAACTAGTTTCGATGTTGTTACATCATTATCTTCAGTCCCATACTTATTGACAGCAACCATATATGTCTAACACTAGTAGTCAGTAGTGAGATAGGCGTGTTCCATGTAATTACTACCCGCCTTCCGCATGGAACACTCCTATCCCACTACTGACTTGTAGTTACTACCTGCCTTCCGCATGGAACAGGCCTATCTCACTACTGACTACTAGTGTTACACGTATATGGTTGCTGTCAACAAGTATGGGACTGAAGATGATGTTGTAACAACATCGAAACTAGTTTCCAATAAAACCAACACCTTAATACAGCTGGAGGAATTTCGTCATTTTTAACATATATTAACGTAACTGATCGCGGATTCGAAAATCAACTACAACCACTTAGTTGTAGAAAGACATAAGGAACAGATTACGTACTTCTGAGAGTCTACAAAAATTATGGGAAAGAACTCGCTCCTCTTTCTTGTATCAGCAGTTTGTCGTAGTTCGGTGGAACTAAGAAGGGTACCTAGGGAGCAGAAAAAAGGGCAGGTCATTCACATACTCAAGAAGGGTCGTAGGATAGATGAACGTAATTATAGCCTTATACCGCTGACGCCAATCTGTTGTTGAATTATGGAACGTGTATTATACTCAAGAATTATAAGGTTTTAGGGGAACGAAAATCTCCCCCATAAAAATCAACGTGGAATTCGCAAACACAGATCTTGCAAAACTCAGGTCGCTGTGTTCGTCCATGAGATGCATAGCGCTTTAGACCACGTCGCTCAGGCTGATGTCGTGTCCCTTGACTTCATCAAGGTATTTGACGCCGTCTCACACCTCTGATTAGGGAAAAAAGTACGAGCCTTCCTAGCATCGGACAAATATGCGACTGGAGTCAAGACTTCCTTGCTGACAGAACTCAACAAGTCGCTCTTAGTGGAACAAAATCGATCGACGTACAGATAATGTCCGGAGTAGCCTATGGGAGTGTTATAGCACCGTTACTGTTTAAGTGTGTATACACTGATGAGCCAAAACTTTATGACAACCCCTTAATAGTCTGTTTGTCTGTCTTTGGAACAAAATGCATCACTGATTCTACGTATCATGGATCCGACAGTTTATTGGTGGGTTTGTGCAGGTGTGTGGCTATATATATCTGAATACAGGTCACGTAATTCGCATAAACAACGGGTCGCCTATTTGCATACGCGTTGATAGCGCCTGACAGCGAACTTGATGTGTTCCTTAGGATTTACATTAGGCGGATTTGATCGCCGAGACATCAACGTGAGTTCACTATAATGCTCCTCAAACCACTGTAGCGCGCTTCTGGTACCGAGACACGGACATTTATACTGCTGAAAGATGACATCGCCGGCGGGGAAGATATCAGGCATGAAGCGGTGCAGGTGGTTCGCAGCTTTCAGCGTGTCTTCGATTACTACCACAGGTCCCATGCAAGCGCAGGAGAAAGTCTCCTATACCATAACACTGCTCCCACCAGCCTGCGTCCTTGGCGAGCTGCAGCTTTCGAGCCGCCGTTGAGGACGCCATTTGTTGAGGCGAACCATCGACAGAGTATAGCAAAAATGTTTTTCGCCCAAAGAACCTATACGTTTTCATTGATTGACGTTTCGAAATTTTATGGTCCCGTGCCCACTGTAATCGTAACTGACGATGTCATTGGGTCAACATGTGAATACGTAGGGGTGGTCCGATGCGGAGGTCGTTGTTCAACAATGGACGATGAACGGTGTGCCACGAAACACTTGTGAGTGTACCAGCATTGTGTTCTTTCGGCAGAGTTGCCACAGATCACCATCTATCCTACTTTACAGTAGCAGCCGAACGATTCTACTAGCGCCATCACACATTGCGCATATGGACAATGAAGATAAGAACCAGGGCGCCTACGGAGGCATACAGACAGTCGTTTTTCCATTGCTCTACTTGCGAGTGGAACAGGAAAGGAAATGCCACGTAATGACAAAGGGTACGCTCCGCCACACAACGTACGGTGGCTTGCGCAGTATCTGTGCAGATGTAAATGTACAGAGAAGATAAGCCTCCGAACCTCACGCTCGTGGACGTCAAACTATTTAGCGCTTAGTGGATGTTTCGCTGTCCTTTTACCTCTTTTCACGGATACAGTAGATGCTCACGACAGTAGCACGTGAACATACCACCAGCTTCACCTTTTTCGAGATATTTGTTCACAGTCTCTGCGTAACAATGATCTGCCCTTTATCAAAGCCGTTCATCTCAATTAATTTCCCCATTTGTAGTACGTATCGGCGTCAGGATGATCCCCCGTCCGTATCTGCTCTGCTTACATACTTTCGTTACCGCGTCACATGCCCAAAAAGCCACCAGGCGGCATCCAACGTTGAGAGGGGGATGTGTCATAATGTTTTGGCTTATCATTGCACATGATCTACTAGAAATCGTCGGACGTTCTTTACGACTGTCCACAAATGACGCCGTTTGTCTATGAGAAAGCAGCAATGCCAAAGACATTATCGATTTGTAAAATGAACTGTAGAGGACTGATAAATGGTGCAGACTGGCAGTTGACCCTAAACGTAAATTAACGTAAATTACTGTGCAATCATAGGTAAACATTCTACTACCGTGCAGCTGCACGACTGACTACAAATTGCTAGAAAAAGTATATATCGTCAAATACTTATCCAGAACGACCTTAAGTTGAATGACAACATAAAAGGAATAGTAGGAAAAGCGAACGCCAGATTGAGGTTCATGGGAAGCATCTTTACTAAATGTAACCCATTCACAAAAGAAGTGGCTACAAGGCTCTTGTTCACCCGATTTTTGAATATTGTTCGTCAATCTGAGATTCTTACCAGATAGGAATGTTAGTAGAGAGAGAGAGAGAGAGAGAGAGGAGATCCAACGAAGATCTGCGCGTTTCGCGAGGGATTCGTTTAATAGGCACCACAGCGTTACAGAGACGCTCAACCAACTCCTGTAGCAGACATTACAAAAGAGGTGTTGCACATCACGAAGTTATTTCCGGGTAGAGTCGAATGACATATAACTTCTCGCACACACATCTCACGAAATAATTGCGCGAACCACACCTTTTCCACTCCGCCAAGCTCCTTTCGTAGCTGCGGCGCTTTCCCACACCTTTTACGTTTAACTCTACGTTTCCTAATTATGGACGAAGCCGTTTATAGTACATTACAGAACAATTATGCAAGTAGTTATTTAAATTCACAAGCATATTTAAACAACATCGTTCAAAAGTTCACGTAACTGAAATATGTATACGAAGTCAAAGAATTTCCATGACAGATACAACATTATATATAAGCGATACTACAAATTGACATAGAAATATCGATACAGATACAAAATAGGTCAAAAATAGGTGTTACACGTCTTTATTCAAAATAAATTGCAATTCACAGAAAATGTATAGGTAAATCAAATGTCTGGACTACCCAGTCGCCACGATGAGGAAAAAACCCGTAAAGCTTCACATACGCGTGTACCGTACCTGGCTGACATAGGGTACAGCAATTCTTAAGAAAACGAAAACAATCATATCCACATATTTCAATAAGTACTAAAATGGTTAGAGTAAATTAAAAATCAGTATGCGCTTGTACACAGACTTGCTACAACTTAATTACCGTAAGTACAGGTATTGAAAGGTGGCTACACTGAGTCACAGCGTCAGAGACTGTGCCAATGATTATTATTCCGCTGCCTCTACTAGGCAGTAGTAGTTCAGAGGATGTAGAGGGCAGTTGTTGTTCGGGTGGGCGAGAGAGTAGACGCTGTTCGGTTGGTGTAATGTATAGATGGAAGAAGTTGCAATTGTCAGAATATATTTGAGAAAGGAGATGGGCTTTTGATTTATGATGCTGGTGTAATGGAATATTTTCGTCAATATATAATGAGGTAAAAAGATATTACAGTTTTCTTTAATGACAATCCCTCTTGCTCACAGGTACAGTCAACAGAGCATCTGGCTCGTGTTCATTTATTAGACTTGTAATTCTGGTTTCTATGTGCAATTATAGTATTTCTGGTTTTTGAATTAGTTCATTGTAAATGGTGTTTAAAATATTTTGTCGTATTGAGAAAGGACCGAGCCAGATACATGTACGTTGAGTCACACTACCACACACAGAACAGTTACGCTTGTGCTTTGTTGTTTCGTAGCTTTTATAGTTGCATGGGACTTAATTAATTAATTGTGTTAATGGAAATTCCTTCTCATTTTTTTATTTTTATTTTGTGCAGTCACATTGCGTGCTAATACTAGTCAGAGCCAACCGGTTACGAGACTTCGTAGCCGGTCACACAGCTACTAAAATTATTGCATTTATTCATTAATATTAGTCCTTTTCTTTTTAATTAAGCCCCCATGCAGTATGTCGTAACAAATGTTCAACCTGACCACCGTTAGCGCCATAAATATTCAACTGCAACCCCTAATTCTTATATTCAAGTTCCTTCATCTGATTGTATTTTTCTGCCCTACACTTTCGGTCAAATTGTTTTTACGCACTGTACACAGTGCTGTATGGTTCACAGATATGTGACGGTGGCAGAGGTATCAGAGGAATCATTTCATCCATGTAGATTCTAGTAACATATCGACATCAACGAATTACGGGATAAGAAGAGAGTCAGTGAAAACAAGCTTTCTCAGCTTCAACAGATTGCAGGAATCCCGAACTGCAGCACTAATCTAGCTTCATAGAGACACGCAGGTCACATTCCGGCGTCCTCGTTCTTGCACTATATTCTCAGCGAACAAGAAGCGGAACGTAATCGTAGGATATAGCCCGACGTGCACCCGAGTTGCTCTGTAATTACACGTGCCTCCGCGAAGACGGCCACCAACAGAATTTCATTGTGTAAGCTACGTGCATTCCGCTGCCGGTCAGCTTCTTTAGAGCTGCGGTAATTACCTTCATGTGCGCGCAACATTATGCCTCATGGAATTACTGAATGGGAGCACGTTTTAGGCTAGTGGAACATTCCCTTTGATAATACGGTGCAACACAGCAATTAAGAACCTGACTGCTCTGCAGAATGGGAAGAGCGTTTATTTTGTACAAGGAAGATTTCTGTGTGACACTGTGTTTCTGTGCCGGCATGACTGTCGGTTGAAATGATACAGCATCAAATGGTCAAGGGAGGGAAAATTGAGCGGTACTGTCTTTCTCACAAGAATTACCCCGTCATTAGGTTTAATCAGTTTGCGTCAACTATGGCGGACAGGAATCAGTGCGGCCAGAAAGGCGATGAATCGTAGGCCTCGTGAATGATAAAATGCGGCGCATTAGGCACTGAACTCACCTCGTTGAGTGTCGAGGCAGAATGTCTGGCTATAAATACAGCGACTCGTGGTTCAGTGTCCAGTTTGTTCTGCAATTATTTCTTTCCTTTTCATGTTAACGCTTTATGCGTGCAAAACGTTCAGATTTCCACTCTGGTCTAGATCCATATAAAATTCCATAATTGCTTCTGTGTTTGGCTGGATGAGTCAGCGACAGATTGGAGAAGGACAGTGTAGCATCATATGATCAACATCAAGATAATGAATAATATAGTTAGAATACACGTGTCGGTCTTTAGTACATAGTTATAACGTGGCGTTTTCCATTTACCAAGACATCTACTACGCCCTCTCATATCCATTGCCGGAAAAAATACACGCTCAAGGTCTGTGTTCAGTGGCACCAGGGCATATCAGGTATAGAAGTATGAAACCAGAATTTCGCTATAGATGGTGCTAGCGGTCAGTGTAGCGCCCGTGAGACTGCGTTTGGAGCGCTATTTGCTTCCTGTAACGGTCGACGACGAATGTCAACACACAGTAACCCAAATTCCATACATCGATATCTGTCACCAACCCGTAAATATGTCGAGTTGTGTGCCTGCGAACTACGATTTGCGGACAGCATTGGTTTTCTGTTTGCATTTGTAGGAAACTGCTGCCGAATCGCATAGAATGTCTGTCGAAGTTTTCGGTTAACGTGGTCTTGGGAAAACACAATGTTTCGAGTGGTTCAAAAACTTTAGAAGTGGTGATTTTGACGTGAGAAACGACAAGCGCGGGAAACCACCGAAAAAGTTTGAAGACAACGAATTGCAGGCCTTACTGGATGAAAACACCACTCAGACTCAACAGGAACTGGCGGAACAATTGAATGTGACCCAGAAAGTAGTTTCTCTTCGGTTTAAAGTCGTGGGGAAGGCACGGAAAGTAGGAAAATGGGTTCCGCATGAACTGAATGAAAGACAGCAAGCAAATGGAAAGACCACTTGTTAAATGGCGCTCGCCAGATACAAAAGAAAGTCGTTTCTCTATCGAATAGTGACAGGTGACGGAAAATGGATATATTTTGAGAATCCTAAGCGTCGTAAATCATGCGTGAATCCAGGCAAACCATCGAAATCAACTGCAAGGCCAAATCGCTTTGGAAAGAAGACAATGTTCTGTGTTTGCTGGGATCAGAAGGGTGTCATCTATTATGAGCTGGTAAAACCTGGTGAAACCGTTAACACTGATCGCTACCAACACTAAATGGTCGATTTAAATCGAGTATTACGTGAAAAACGATCGGAACAAGGAAAACGGCAACACAGAGTCATATTGCTTCATCCCCCTATCACACACAGAAAAAAAGGTCAGGTAAACGACCGAGGCGTTCAGTTGGGAAATACCAGAGCATGTGGCTTATTCTCCAAGACTCTGCTCCGCCCGATTATCATCTTTCTGCATCACTGAGACACGGTCCCACTGAACAACGCTTCAGTTCGTATGAAAATAAACGAAAATGGCTCGCTGGCTGGTTCGCTTCAGAAGAAGAACTTTCTTTTTTGGCGTGGTATTCATAGCCTGCCGGAGAAGTGGTAGAGATGTATAAACAGCAATGGAGATTATTTTGAATAATTACCATTTATCAGTTTCAAACAACTAACGTGTAATTATTGCAACCAAATTCCGGTTTCGTGCTTCTACACCTGATAATACGTACATACTGAGGGGTTGTAGTGTTAGTGACTTTTTTGTCGCAATCATCGGCGCTCAGGAAGCATATCTGTGCACCTTGTGCCTTGACTTCGCTGCGAGTAATTGTGCTGAGTTTAGAGGTGAACATCGTTTTCAACATTCGTGTTAGTGCAAAACTATACGCCACTGACGTACTCCTGTTGAATAGCTTGACCAACTGAACGGGGGCGCACTGTAGGCCTGCGGGAAGTAGATGAAAGGAGATGTTCGACGAATTGCCACAGACTTTGGCACAATGTATCGCCGACGTTTGGGTGCTTTCCATTGTGGTCTGTGGTACATTCCCACACCTGTAGACCAGCTTCTGGAAGTCCACGTCTTACAGACGCGCAGCACTGAGCGAGCAGCGGTAGCCGACCGGACATCATCCAGAGACGAAATCCGGGCACATGTTGCACCTGCTGTGTTATCAGGAACGATTGGGAACCGTCTACGTGCTGCAGGATTAAGATAGCATTTGCCTCTGGCCAGACTCTCACAGCACGGCACAGCCAAGCATGGCTACTCTTGTGTCGTGAGGAACTTGTCTATTGAGTGTAATGGCGTCTCGTTATCTTCGGTGATGAGAGTAGTTTTCGTCTGTAGATGAGAGATGGGTTTACACGTGTATGACGCAGATCTCGTGAGCTGTCTATTCCAGAGTGCCTTCGCCGACGACACCCAAGTCGCACCACAGGTTTCATGGTGGTGGTAGTGGTGGTGGTGGTGGTGGGGAGCATGACTACAACTTGTGGTCATATTTGGTCTTTCTGTAAGGTAAAGCAACCAGTGCCCGCTAGATTGCACAGGCTGTTATCCACGTGCCACTGTCATTTCTTCGACAGGAAGGAGATGCGCTTTTCCGGCAGGACAATGCGCGTACACATACGGCTGCTGCGACGCAATGTGATCTTCGTGGTGTACAACAACTGCCATGTCCATCAAGACCATCAAATCTCTCGCCAATTGAGTAAGTACGTGACACGATTAAGTGGGAAGTCACTCGTTCTCCAAGGCCTGAAAGAACCACTGCCGAATAGCGAATAGCAATAAAAGGGTGCACGATGCTTAGGACATTCTATCGCAGAATGCCAATCGGCATCTTTACGATCCTTTGCATGTAAGAATACAAGTCTGCGTTGCGGTCAGGGGAGAATACATTGCATGTTGACGCAAATGTGCGGGCACCTTTTACTGGCACTTGTGCAATTCATTTGGTCTGAATTTGTAATCACATACTGTACTCCTAAGAGAATGAACCATCTGTCACCTCATTTCTCAATAAAATTAACTTGTCTTTGACGGTGTTGCATTTTTTGCTGGATATGAGGTATTGGTAAAGTAGGTTACAACCTGTTTTTACCCAGGAATATACTGGTGGTAGCCTTCCTCTGTTAGATCAAAAATAACTTTTTGAAGAATAATTTATTCGATGTATTAACGATTATTGCCTTCGCTTACGGTTTGTATGCTGCTCCCTTAACCTCTGTGGCACAGTTTAACTGTATTTAATTACCCTGTACAATTCAGGATGCGCTGTTATGGACATTCGCGTGCATTTTGTCACTAAATTAATGTCACGTTCTCTTTAACGTGTTTTTGAAGCGTGTATTTACTTTCTAGTGTTGCCAAATGTCACAGCACGTCCTTCGGTCGTCTTTTGTTAGTTCTGTAGTGGTCATAATGTTTTCTTTTTAATGACTCTGGAATTGTTGGTGGGTGGAAGACTTATCTAGATGATCTTTTGTAAAAGAAGTGTATCTCTTTGGGAGAAAGTACTACTACTAGTAGTAGTAGTAGTAGTAGTAGTTTTATTCATCCCTAGATTACTATTAGTAGGATGTTGGACACAACAAAAATATCGTCACTCATGTTACAGGACATTATGTACTTACAGCTCTAGTTTGATAAGGATGGGATAGATAGTCAGCCACGGCTTAAAGTAGAAACCATCCTGGCATTTGCCTGAAGTCACTTAGGAAAACCACAGGATATCTAAATCAGGATGAAGACTGGAGCCTCCATCCTCCCGAGTACAAGTCACGTCTTGATGTGTAGATAACTGAGGCAGCCAAGAAAGAAAATCAGACATCTATGAAAAGATAACCCCGTAACAAGCTTCTTCAGAATATGTATATTTAAGAACTGAGATACACATACATTCTTCTGTGGTGCTAAGTTACACAAAGTGATTCAGCTGCTCCTACAGATAGATTTTATGCAACCCATAACGCTTTCAAGATCACGGGCGAGATTTTCCTGTCTGTGCACAAACACTTAGTAGTACAGAAAAAATGAAAAGGAACATCTTTTAGAAAATTTAATGTAGTTACATTTTGTGCTGGTATACGTTTTCGGTCTAGACAACGGTTTTCGAGGTATTCAAGAAAAACGCGTTTGGAGGTAACGTTTGTACGTTTCTCTTGAATAATTCGAGAACTATAGCCTCTTGCGAAAACGTATCCCATTAGCCTACCAAATTCAACTACATTTAAGTTTTCTACAGAAAGGTCCTTTTCATTTCCCTAGGTCTAATAGTTCGTGCATAGAGAGCGAGAGGCTACAAAAATCTTGCATGTGATGTTGAAGGCACTCTGGGTTGCATAAATACCAATGGGTATGGGCAGCTGAATCACCTTGTATACAACAGAGGGAATTGTTCTTGATAGATACAAGCAGTTTCCGAACAACAGTACGAGTGCGATGGAGCACTGGTTAGGACACCGGACTCGCATTCGAGACGACGACGATTCATACCCGCGTCCGGCCATCCGTGATTTCCATAAATCGTTTCAAGCAAATGCTGGTATGGTTCTTCTGAAAGGGCACGGTCAACTTCCTCGTCCATCCTTCCCTAATCCGATGGTACCGATGACCTCGCTGTTTGGTACCCTCCCCTGAATCAACCAACCAAGCAGCCAACCAACAACTGTAATGCTTAGGGGACTCATACTACGTGATATATTTTCTCACTGCAATGTTTCGTACTAAGGTTGATACGTGTATGTAGATTCACTGAATTTTGGGCGAAGCTCTGAGTGCGGTCGCTTAAAAAGATGTGGCAGGCAACCAGATTTGCAGGCAGTGAAGACACGCCAATGTAGCTCCATCTTGTCGCGTGTATGCGTGGCGGCCCCCCCAATCGGCGAAAGCGAGCGATGGAAGAGCGAACTCGCCAGCGACGCGCTGGCGGAAGGTTTAAATGTGCTGCCTCTTGGGTGGTGCGCCGAATACAATCAATGGACATGCCGTCGACACCGCAAGTTTGTTTAGAACAAGAGTACCTCATTCGTTATATCTCTAGTGTAGAACACTATTTTGGAAAGAAGTTACCCATACATATTATAAATGTGTATCTATTTACGTATGCCGGCCGGAGTGGCCGTGCGGTTCTAGGCGCTACAGTCTGGAACCGAGCGACCGCAACGGTCGCAGGTTCGAATCCTGCTTCGGGCATGGATGTGTGTGATGTCCTTAGGTTAGTTAGGTTTAATTAGTTCTAAGTTCTAGGCGACTGATGACCTCAGAAGTTAAGTCGCATAGTGCTCAGAGCCATTTGAACCATATTTATGTATGCATACTCCGTATTCCCTCCTAAACAAAAGGATCGAATTCAATCACACATATCTGGAAATAACAGCTGTAAGGGTAGGAGGTAGGGGGAGAAAAAGAAGAGTAGCTCACGACTTGCAAATAGGCATTCTGTACCCATCATGTGTTTGGGAATGAGAGCACATAGTGACCTCCAACAAACATTACAGATAATTTCCAACATCTACGAGACATTTTCTTATTCCCACCCCCCCATAAAATAACGAAAGGGAAAAAAGTTTATCGGTTATTTTCGCTGTTCATGCAGTAAAACTGCCTCATCAGGCACGAGATTTAAGATTGCTACGCCTTCACTAATAGTTCTATTAGCAACCCATTTTGTGGACAGTATTCACATGTACCACTGAAAGTACCTGCAAAACTATGTCATTAAACGACTCATAGACCAGCAGAAATGTCGTCATAAAAACAGAGATGCTTGAAAAGCTGCTGCATCATGCATGGCGTTTTAATTTATTACGTCTTTGCTACTAACTCTATTGCCATCACTTTACGGCAGACTTTGTCCACATCTACCACTGGATGTACCTGCAAAATCATGTCATTATATGACACATAGTTCGTGGGATACCAGTTCATAAACATTGAGCTATGAGAAAACGAAACTGCACGACGAAATCGCTACAGATACAGCCGAAATATATGTACAAATATGAGTGAAACATCTTAAATATATGTGACATGAGCACATGCGAGCAAAATCTTGGGTATACAGCGGCTATTGCGGCCCTGGTTCGATTTTAGCCACACTTAGTACAGATTTTACTTAGTATCTGGAAGTGGGGGTCACAACCGCTAACCTCGTATTCGGGTGGGGCTGATAACGTGGAGGATGAAGGGGTACGGCAAGAAAAAGGGAATAAAAGTGAGATAGCGTTAATACTTTCATCCTTTCTTACCTCCTCTGCATTACTGTAGATGACGTGTCACTGAGCACATTTGTACTGTGCATGCAGTACACGTGAGGTGCCTAGTTGTTTCCACTGCCCTGTGTGGAATACATAAGTTCTTGTAAATTTCGCTTACCTGATGTCTTCATGATGATGATGTCCCCAGCTCAGAAAACAGCACCAGTGTCGTGGATTCTTTTTCTCGAGGCTGAAATTAACTTCGCAAGGAACTGCTGCTACGAATAAACTATAACTCATTTGGGATGCCACTCTCGTTTTTATTGATATAGACAAGAGAAACTATTCTTGATCACAACGTATTGAACATATCTTTCCACAGTCACTATATCTGGCTAAAATAACATGAAATACATCCCGCCACAGACAACATGTCTGTCTACTGGAACCGTCAGAACTGGAAAATAAAATTACAAGAATCAAATACTACTATCACAGACAACATGTCTGTACCTAGCGACGGTCGGAACTGTAGTAAATAAAATTGCATGAAACAAATACTGCTATAACAGACAACATGTCTGTCTACTGGAACGGTCAGAACTGGAGAGCCGGACTGCCCGAGACACTTCGCGCGCCAAGCCAGCAAGGCGTGACCCGAACGCCACCGGAGTGCATCGGCAGTAATATCGTCAGTCTTTTGTTTTTGTAATACTTTGATTTTAATAATTTTGAAATGACTGATTGATAGCTGGCTGTTGAGAGATGTTTATTTAAAAAAATTAAGTAATTTGGGTGACAGGTTTAATTAATAATATCAACAAAAGTTTAACGTTTCGGCGCCCTACCGCCGAACACAGCAGCTAATCACAGAGCACCAGCATCATGCAGGCGGTCTTTCTCACGGGAATGGTACCGAATCTAACATCTGTCACCGGTACCTCATCCCATATTGCGTCATCTCTATGCTTCTTGCATCTCCACTGCCCTGGGAATAGCTTCCTGGAGCCTAATGTTATAGCTGAATAAGCCAGAAATATTACAGGGGGCAGGAGGAGAAAGACAGAAAGGCGGAAGTAGGAGATGGACACAGACAGCGGTAGAGATAGAGCTGGCTAGTGAGAGGGGGGGAGGGGGAATTGACAGAGAAATGGATGAGGTCGAGATTGATGGAGAGAGGGGGAGGAGCAGTCGTTCAGAGAGAGAAAGGGAAGAAGGAGAAGGAAAGAAGGAGAAGGACAGTGAGAGCGTCAGGAGAAGATGTACAGAGAGAGGGAGCGAAGAGATCGACAGAGTGAGGAGGGGAGGAGATGGGTAGAAGGAGGGGGGAAGAGGTGACCCACAGAGAGAGTGAGAGGAAGAGATGGACTTTGAGGGTGGTGGGGGGAAGATGGAGGGGGGAGAGATGGAGGTAGACTTAGAGGGTGAGTGGGACATGGACAGAGTGGGGAAGAGAAGATTAACGGACAGAGGACGGAGAAGCATATGAACAGACAAAGGGCAGGAGGAGATGAACAGCGAGTGGGAGGTGGAGGAGGTGGAAAGACAAAGGGGAGGAGAGACAGAGAGAGGGGGAAGAAGAACGTGGACTAATACAATTGGAATAAATACATATCCGGGCAACGCTAGTTTAATAATATAAAGGCTAGAGCTACTCTACTGAGTCATTTCTCACTCCCAGACCCTGTACACTATACAACCGTTATATAATGGAAAACTACACACACAGTCAGCTAAAGTCATAACAACAGCGACGATATTTGGTTTCCATTGTCAGTATTGCAACTTCTCACTTGATAGCCCGAAAGAACAGATCCATCATCTTACCGTAATGATTGAGATGTGGAGCTAAGAAAGATGGTAAAGGTGTTGGTGTCATACGTTGCATAACTTTCGGAGTAAAGTTTTTTTAGAAAAAAAGAAAAAAGTATGAACTACATTAATGCACTACTCTAGATACTGACACAGACAGAAGCTACTATGGAAGTAACACTTCGCTACCTCCACAAGACAAGACAGGAACTTCAGACACGCATTGAAACGGGTAACCATGATATCATACACTACTGGCCATTAAAATTGCTACACCAAGAAGAAATGCAGATGATCAACGGGTATTCATTGGACAAATATATTATACTGCAACCGACATGTGATTACATTTTCATGCAATTTGGGTGCATAGATCTTGAGAAATCAGTACTCAGAACAACCACCTCTGGCCGTAATAACGGCCTTAATACGCCTGGGCTTTGACTCAAACAGGACTTGGATGGAGTGTACACGTACAGCTGCCCATGCAGCTTCAACACAATACCACAGTTCATCAAGAGTAGTGACTGGCGTCTTGTGACGAGCCAGTTGCTCGACCACCATTGACCAAACGTTTTCAATTGGTGAGAGATCTGAAGAATGTGCTGGCCACGGCAGCAGTCGAACATTTTCTGTATCCAGAAAGGCCCGTACAGGACCTGCAACGTGCGGTCGTGCATTATCCTGTTGAGATGTATGGTTTCGCAGGGACCGAATGAAGGGTAGAGCCAGGGGTCGTAACACAACTGAAATGCAACGTCAACTGTTCAAAGTGCCGTCGATGGGAACAAGAGGTGACAGAGATATGTAACCAATAGCACCCCATACTATCACGCTGGGAGATAAACCAGTATGGCGATGACGAATACACGCTTCCTGTGTGCGTTCACCGCGATGTCGCCCAACACGGATGCGACCTTCATAATGCTGTAAACAGAACCTGGATTCATCCGAAAAATGACGTTTTGCCTTTCATGCACCCAGTGTCGTCGTTGAGTATATCATCGCAGGCGCTCCTGTCTCTGATGCAGCGTCAATGGTAACCGCAGCCATGGTCTCCGAGCTGTCATTGGATATTGACCGACGCGAGCAGCAATGTCGCGATACGATTAACCGCAGTCGTGATAGGCTACAATCCGACCTCTATCAAAGTCGGAAACGTGATGGTACGCATTTCTCCTCCTTATACGAAGCATCAAAACAACGTTTCATCAGGCAGCGCCGGTCAACTGCTGTTTGTGTATGATAAATCGGTTGGAAAATTTCCTCATGTCAGCACGTTGTAGGTGTCACCACCGGCGCCAACCTTGTGTGAATGCTCTGAAAAGCTAATCATTTGCATATCACAGTATCTTCTTCCTGACGCTTAAATTTCGCGTCTGTAGCACGTCATCTTCGTGGTGTAGCAATTTTAATGGCCAGTAGTGTAGAATCTCCAAATAGCTTCTTTGGTTACTGGAAACTCGATTCAGCGACAACGACCGGATTCAAGGACTCGAAACACGGAATGCCAAAGAAGGATATCGTTGCGAAACAAAGCTGTATGGACGCGAGGAAAAATGCGGATTGAAGTGGTACGTACGACACATTTGCTGAAGGCGAGAGCCCAGAAACACAAAGTTATACGAGAGATGGGAAACTAATCGCCCTGTCGTGCAGAAACTGGTCGCGGCGGGCGGCCTACATCCGCCCGCCATCGCGCCGTAATCTCGCGATTAGCATGCGCGCTGATCGGCGCTTAAAAAATATGGCGCCGTCAACCGCGGCCACGCTTGTCCCGGCGCGACCGTCTTCATCACGGCGACTCGGCCACCGCGTTTAGAATGCAAATTGATGTTACCCGCGGGCGCCGATTACCGCCGTAAACAAAGCAATAAGTCAGGCTGAGGGGCGGCGGCTGCCGATACGGCTGCGTGGGACTTCCCAGGCTCCCGCCGCGACTACGCGTGCTGGCGTGTCTCCGGATATTCATTACCCTTCCATCCAAGGGAGACACAACTAATACTTTCTAGGGTTTCCTACAGCTGCTTTTACAGCCTTTAATCGCCGAGAAACACTTACCGCTGGTTTCTATGTACTGCAGGCGAGACTGAAACATGGATACTCTTGCGCGGGATTTGCCTTTTATTACGCGATACGGCGCCGTACGCGAGTCACTTGTTTCGTCACACAATCTCAGTCGTTGGCAAATTCGTCAGCCGACGGAGTGGGTCTCTGAAAAGCACCGCGTGGTATATCACAGTTCGCATGCGAAACTTTTATCGTGTAACGGCAACACCGACTCAAAGGAAGGCCTCGGCTCCTGTTGGTGACGTCACGTCAGCTAGGCACGGCGAACGCCAGGCCTGTTGCAGGCATACTCATAATGGTGGTGTCTCCCTCTCTGACACAGGAAAATGTGAAACTATTGGCGATAGTTGACCAACACACATTGTTCTGAGAGATTTCTGCAATCAATTAATTGTACAATTCATTACACTTCTTAACAAATAGTGAACTCCTGAACTTAAATTTCCACCTATTTTAAGGATTGACATACAAAAACAACTTCATGGTCCAGAAGCAACAGAATTCGTGCTTCTTTACCCTATTTGTAAATCTGAGCAATTTACGTTTGTACTGCGTTGCTTTTACAAGAAACTGTGAACATATTGGTGCTCTTCTTTAGGTATCTTGGTTGACTATGGGGTGAAGAGCACTGAATGTTAACGAAATATCTTGCGATTGTTGGGGGAGTGTGTGGGGACAGAAGAAGAGGCAAAAGAGAGATACTTGTTTCATCAAATAAAATTTTTTATCTTATAAAGTTTCTCCTGTCAGTTGCAATAGGGGAATATTTATCTTTTCTAATGTGCATGTTTAAAAAAGGTTAAGCTCAGCAGTATTTTCGATGTATGAAGCTATTTTGTTTCCTGTTTAGAATTCCTTTCGTTGAAAACGACTGTAATTTAATGACTGGCAACAGTTGGACATTTACACATGTAAATTAATTCACATTTCCAGTGACGATGTCAAACGAAAATAAATAAATAAATAAAAGAAACGAGTGCATTGTAAGGGGGTTGGGGTAAGTTTCGACAGCAAAATGGATCAAGTAAATATAGTTACTTGAATGTAAAATTTCCGAAGCTTGCAATGGGGCAAAGCATCTTCTCATATTCATCTACGTTTGTTTCGACAGGATTCAGTAATACAGAACTATGATCTTCATTCGTAGCTTTACAATAGTAAGAAAATCTTTCATCTAAATAAAACTGCAGAATCCAAAACAATACCAATCATTTTGTCCAAAAATAAGAGATTTATAGTGATAAGCACGCCCAGGCGTTTCTGCCTGCAACAGACCTGGCGTTCGCCGTGCCTAGCTGACGTGACGTCACCAACAAGCGCCGAGGTCTTCCTTTGAGTCGGCGTTGGTAACGGCCGGTCTTGTTGCAGGCCGTCAAAATTTCAGTTACGGGACGGGGTGTTTATGAATAGAGCTTACCATCTTCAACTTTTATAGTCCTGTCTTCCTCAGTTGCGTGTAATATTACGGTATATTGATAATTTTTACTTATGGACCGTCTGACAGCAACTGAATAAAACACAATTTTTGTCTGTGAGTGTGTGTTCAATGTTTTTCAGTGTTCGTTTCACATTTGCCTGGAATCGGATAATTGGATCTGACTTCAGTTTTGTATGGCGTTGGTGTTTATGTATTCCTTGGTTTTCGTGATGTATTGCTCTTTGTACATGAGTACTGTTACATTTCCCTTGTCTGCTCTTGTTATTAATACGTTATTGTCTGTTAACTTTTGTTTTAACCTTTTCATAGTAGCTGCTTCTGTTTGGTTGTTCTTATTGTGTGTCTGCTGTGTTTGTTTTATTATGCCTTTTATTTCTTCTTTTACTAGTTCTCTTGTCAGACCTATGTTTATTTCACAATTATTTTGTTGTTCTTCACGTGTAAGGATGTGTTCGGTTTCTACTATGAGATTTTCTATGTATTGATTGTGCACTTTGCTATTGGTGCAGTGTTTCAAACCTTTTTCCAAGAGCATTTTTTCATTTTCGTGTAGTTCTGTCTCTGTTAGGTTAACTAAGCGTGGAAGGAATGTGTGTTGGTGTTCATGTGGTTTCACATTTAAAGTGTAAATGTATTTTTGCGTCGTTTTTACTGTTAGCTTCATTATCTTCTGTTTATGTTTGTTTTGTAAATGTTTCATTGCTGTGTATGTGTTGTGTTCAGTTTTTTCTACTAGGGCCATGAAAACTGCGGAGTTTCCTATGTTTTTTGCCAATTCTAGATGAGTCTCATAGAGCGTCATGTTTAAGTGCTGTTTTTTCGAATAGAGCATCTTAATTTCATGTAGTAACCAATATCGTTCTGCAAATGATTTCGACTTTTGTGCCACTGTAGAACTGTTTTTAACCTTTACATTGATGTTTCTTGGAATTAAATCGTTCTTTTTGCATGTTTTGTTGAATTTTATATGCTGTATCGTCTTATGGAGTCTCAGATGTATTTTCTTGAACCTGTTGTACACGTTGACAGGCAATGCTTGACATAGCTGTATTGACATCTTCAACTTTTATAGTCCTGTCTTCCTCAGTTGCGTGTAATATTACGGTGTATTGATAATTTTTACTTATGGACCGTCTGACAGCAACTGAGTAAAACACAATTTTAGTTCCATACGCGTTTCGCCTTTATTTTCTGCAAGGCATCATCAGTGGCTTGGAATATGTACATATGTTAGCTATTTTATTTACATTTTTGTCGTTGTGCCTATAGGCTATAAACAGTTCTGGTGGTTGGTATTTCCTGTTAAGTAGTAATGTTTTGAACTGTACTTACAGGTTGCCTGGACAATTTCTTACATATTACGCTCCTGTTGCATTTTTGGTGTTGTTCTTCTTCTTATGAACGCCAATTAAAGGAAATGATAACATAAAACAAAAAAAAAACAAAAAAACTCTTCCCCACACCATCTGGAGACACACACACATACACATACACAGCCAAAAAATATATATATATATATATATATATATATATATATATATATATATATATATATATATATAACACCAAAATACACATACACACACACACACGCGCGCGCGCAAACACACACATACACAAACGCACACACAAATGCATGCACGAACAGACCACAGATACTCCGATAGTTACACTCATAAGTTTGGCAATAACATTCGATCTTTGGCAAAAACATTTGACAGTCGGCAACAGAAACCAAAACATTGCATTAAAACAAGCGTTCAGTGCATAGTGCTGTGGAATGTGGAAAAAACCGCAAATTGGCGTTCATAAGAAGAAGAACAACACCAAAAATGCAACAGGAGCGTAATATGTAAGAAATTGTCCAGGCAACCTGTAAGTACAGTTCAAAACATTACTACTTAACAGGAAATACCAACCACCAGAACTGTTTATAACCTATAGGCACAATGACAAAAATGTAAATAAAATAGCTAACATATGTACATATTCCAAGCCACTGATGATGCCTTGCAGAAAATAAAGGCGAAACGCGTATGGCACTAAAATTGTGTTTTATTCAGTTGCTGTCAGACGGTCCATAAGTAAAAATTATCAATATACCGTAATAAGAGCTTACCATTGCTACTCGTTCCTCGTCGAATGGCTATTGTATAGACGCTTGTCTTGTGTGTTTCACGATGGGCGCATCCAACATTCTGTGTCACAGGATTTGGTGAGACCGCAGCTTGCATTCGCACTTCATTTACATTCCTGCAATTTATATTGGTCTGTTGCATAAGATCGTAGCCTTTCCCGTAAGTTTAATAAGCAAAACAGATATACATGACAGAGACTTTAGGTGTCACTGATATATTCTCCTTCACTACTTACAAGAGTCAGCCAACGCTACGTTAACATCGGGCGAGAGTTATCATAGAGTAGCATGACTTCACCCCGTCTTCCTGGTCGTTGTTCTTGGACTCCTTCTGCAGGACGTCTCAGTGGCTGACAGTAAATAACAGCACTCGTGGTTACACTTCGGGGAAGCATTCCGTATTATACCTCACAGTCGCTATTCCACCAGCTGCATAACATTATCTCTTGTAGATTCGGGCAGGTTATATTATGGGGAGTTGCTGCTTTGATTGGGTTCAAACATTCTTTTTTTCTCCTTATATTAGCATAAGGACACAATCTCTCGTCACCAGTAACGATAAAGGATATGAATGGTCGGTGCTGTTGACGACCCATTTCGTGACTAGCAAACTGCGACTGCACATATAGCCACCCGCAGATTTTTGTGATTTAGGCTTAGAGGATGGGGAACTCATACACCGGTTCTTGGAACCTTCCCCATTGATGCAAACGTCGCACGATGGTGGAATGATCGCAGTTGGTAACATCTGATAGTTCTCGAGTACACTACCGTGGATCATTGTAGATTAAAGCGTTTAAGCGATCTTCATCAGACACCGAAGGTCTTCGTGAAAGTGGAGGGTCACTAATGTCAGAAAGGTCCTCCACAAAACGAGAAAACGATTTTCTTGCCTTGCTCTGTGCAATGGCACTACCCCATACACTATACAAATGTCTCTGGCAACCTCCGCTGCTGTCACCCCCTCCCGTCCCCCACCCCTGCACCTCCTATTGAACTCAGACAGAAGAAAATTTCGAAAGTGTTCCGATTTCTCCACTTGGCACTCCATTTTATAGCGTCCACAGCTTCACTAACTACCTCTAAATGAAAAAACGGCAACACGTAAACTGAAATAGCAGCAGTGAATTACAAATTAAAAATGGCAATCGCTTAATAAACCTACAGAAAATGAAATATAGGCGTGCAGAACAATAACTCTACAGACTTAACGCACCAACCTAATACTTGCTTTACAGATATGCGGAATAGAGCTCAATTCTCATGTCGCGTTATCATTCCTATTTCTGGAGGAACTTAGCGCCGTTTGTGGTCCGTCCAATTTAATTAGGACACATGGAAGCTAACGAAAGCAACTATTCAGTTCTAGTTCCGACATTTGACGATAGATGTGATTTATAACGTCTTTCTCTCTCTTTAATGACAATTGTAACAACTTCACCACAAAGGATGCCTATCCACCATACAGCAGCGCACATATAGAAGCACTGAGTGAGCTGCCTACATGTTAATTTACATGTTTAATTAGCCGGTGCGTGCCGATGAAACCAGATGTGTGATTAAACTCAAAATGATTAATTATCCAAAAGTTACTACACGAACAAGATGGCACCACGTGGTCTATATGTAGACACACTTCATGAACAACACATATATCATGAGGTTTCTAGGTTTAATAACCAATTACAGCTCCACTCGTAGTTCAAATTCCGTAAAAGGCACATAAATTTAGGCAGCAGCAGTTGGAAAGAGGGGCTCATTTCCTACAAAAATATGGTGCCATTTATGCACGTGTTGAAACTCTTCCACGCACAATCAGCAAAAACTGAATACTGATGTTTTCATTTGAAAAAGTTAATAATTTTAATTAATATGGTAGGCGACCTCTTTATCTATTTTATAGTAATACTAATTGACAAACCCTGCATTGCCCGGGTATTCATTTTGCTAAGTTTCTATAAGAACTAGAACAAAAGTTGAACCCTGTTTGTAGTGTAAACCCGAAAAATTACATTCGTATATATTCTTGATAACACCTTTGAAATTAGGAAACGGTCGTACAAGTAAATACACATAATGTACTAATGAATAAGTACAGTATTCAAATTAAGAAACATAGTCTAACGTACCTCCACTTCTTCTACTGGCTATTGATGGCGGAGACTTGCCATGAATACGTACAAGTGATAATTTGCGTAATGGATACTTTAACGTTATTGAAGTCAAGTCACCCTGACACTTTTAAGTCCCCCAGTAGGAGTAAGTTATCCTCATTAATTATGTAAATTGTCATGCGATAACCTACCCATTTCCTAATCTTATCCTGTTTATACGATAGAATCAAAATCCAGTCCTTCTTTTAACTAAGAAGTTATATAATGTACACAAGAGACAAGATTAATTGGTACAGGAAAATACTATCTACTAAAGTATAAACGCCGTGATTTTAACACATTTATTCACCATAAAAAAATAATTTAAAGACACTAAACAATAATTACAAATCTCAGGTTCTCCCTGTGTTAATACTGGCCCTTAAACTGTCTGGCTCTGTCCTCTAATGTACTCGCGATCTGTGATTAGGCGCGGAGTAACTGACATCCCTCGTTGTACTAACATAGCAAGAAGTACTACTATTTCAATGAGCAGTGTGAAACCTCAGTGCAGAATGGAGTGGAGCACGTGATTCACCATCGTAGATTCACTTTCCTATACGCCGGCGCATAAGCAAGATCACCGTAATGATCAGAAGCTATAACCACAGAACTTCTCGCCTCAGCGAGATAATAGCAAAATTGTACCTCACAAAAATTACATCCGAAGACGTGCGTCGACTGCCGTAGACTTCCAAGATGACTCTCCTGTTCCACGACCCACCCACGATTCGCTTCACTCCTCCCCTCTTTCGCTGCTCAAAGTCTTTTTCCCCCCTTGAATTTGGGTGGCGAATCATCTTTCCGGAAGGTGCTCGTTTCTGTGCGCCGACCAATCACAGTTTAGAATCCAGATCGAAGTTTCGGGGAGTTCTTTCTAGGTTCGTATGAGCAGTTGCCAGGGGGCTCATGCGCATGCGCAGAGCTGAATTCGCGTATGAGCAGTGCCTTCCTCCCGCTTCTGGCTACTTGAAGCGTGGCTGTTTGCTGTATGAGCAGTAGCAGCAAGTAGCCTGAAGCTAGAAGCTACCCGGAAAAATATTTCTGGCGCGCCCAAGCTGCCAGATTCGCGCATGCGCAGAGCAAGCTGAGTTACAGGGGGGAGGGGGGGGGGGGGGTTCCTTCCCACGTGAACCGTGTATGTGTTTCGTGTCTTCGTAAAATTGCTTGTCTCTTCGTTTACAGCTCCCACATCGAATGAAATCAAAACAGATTTCTGTGGCCAGGAGCCATAAAGTAAAATTTCCTGGCAGATTAAAACTGTGTGCCCGACCGAGACTCGAACTCGGGACCTTTGCCTTTCGCGGGCAAGTGCTCTGCCATCTGAGCTACCCAAGCAGGACTCACAAAAGCCTTGTCTCCACAATATCCTGGTATCACGAAAACCACATTAAAAGCTGAATATCAGGTACTTCAGAGTGCATCTGGACATAGAAATGTGCAATTAGAGCGGAATGAGGCATTTTAGTATGGTTTATGAAATTCCGATGCTGCTAAAGTAGTCTCTGATGTCCTGTTCCTTTTATGACACTGTAAGATCTATTAATGCTATATACGCACGAACATTCGTAAACATTGACTTGAAGCTGACTAAGTGGGCAAATTTGGTCAGTAGTTTTCAACTAAATATTTTATTTCAAATATAATGACAGCTGTAGCAGAATTTTACAAATCTACCTTCTGTCAATCACAAGGTACTTGTCTAGTAATTCCTCTAGGCCTGAAGTTATTTCTTAATTTGTGTTTACGTCTTAAATTTATAGAATGCCATTCTATGCTAAATTGTAGACTGGCAGCATACCGTCTTTTATCGTTTTAACTTCCCACATGGCTTCTTATTTATTCCTAGAGTAGAATATAAACTGTCAGTTGTACAGTTTCTTTGGCTCACAGACAACCATGTTAATTTTTTCCACATTTTGAAATAGTCACGAAATTTATTGTTCTTTATTCCGGTGTAAGATACACAAGAAACTGTCTCAACTTTCTTCTTTTTTTTTTTTTTTTTTTTTTTTTTTGCAAGAAATTTGTATTCCATCTTACTAGCTTTTTGCAGTGCTGTGTAGATGTAAACCTGTTGGAAATTCTACTTAACAATATTGCAGAGTACGAAGTAAAAAAAAAAAAAAAAAAAAACTGTCGGTCACCCCTTAGCAAAATTTTATGGTACTTCGAGCTGTGGAGTCTAATTTTGAAATGATATTTTGCCAAGAACTGCTTCGTTATTTGCGCCCTTTACCTGTGTGGGATATGATAAAACAATTGCTCTAAGTACACCTCTGTATGTCCTCTCAACAACATGCCGCAGGTCTGCACATGGTCACGTAATGCCCCACCACGCACGAAATTCCACCAGAAATGCGACGAAAAGCGTATGAGCAGAGCAAGCACCAAGCACGGTCTGCCTACGTCATCGTAGCTGCGCATGCGCAGTACAGCCTGTTGTCTGGCGCTGTCTGGTAACTGCTCAAACGAAATTTCTAGGTCCGTAGGAAAGTACGCAAATACCTGCTGCCTTGTGTTTCTGGCCGAACAGGCCGCCTTCTCAAGCCTGTCCGCCGGACACGCGTTCCCGTTTTGCAGGTGGTCCAGTTCACGGGCGGGTCCCGGGATTAGCACCGGAAGCGGCTGTGCCGTCCTATTGTTACGAGTTTGACTGCTCTGCTTGTTCCCCAGTTACCCAACATGCAGACATTGTACAATAAATTAAATGTACAAGGCGATGTCAGTCACATACATGTTTTTACTGGCCGAGCACAAACCTGTCTTTTCTATCATTGAAGGGGCTTACTTATGTCGTATTGGATGTAACCGCGGTTTGCAAGTTGTAAAATAAAGCCACTTACAATTGTACGCAAACTACAAATTCTCTGTAATGTTCACTTAATTCGGAACTTGGTTGTAAACAATATTTCTAGCTCTCTTGGCGCAGCTGCTTCTTGTGACTACAGGGAGATTTTGTAACAGTCTTTATGGCAAGACTTCTTCATTGCTCTATAGACGACTATTGTTTACGGCTACAGCCGTTTGCGTTTCACAGTTGAAAGAAGTCATGCGTTAGGGATTTCCTTAAGTTGAATCGACTGTTGGAGTGTCTCAGTAGTACGGAATAAGGGTATTAAATTTCACTCATGATGCGTGGTCTCTAATTACGCTTTCTTTTCATAAGAAAGCTTTCGTATTCAAAGTAACTGTTTGTGGCTTAAGCTAACTGCAATATACATCTTTTGTCGTTCATAAAATGCTTGATAACCACAAAGAATCCTTAACTAAAGTGTTCAACTTATACTGCGTGCAATATAAACGGTAGTGTGTTTTGTGATACTTGACAAGGTATGTCTCGTATGTAATTACGAAACTTTGATCACACTACACTCAGTAACTCGTAAGCCATTCATCGTATGCTAATTTTCATACGTACAACGGTCCTGTAACGTACTGTACAACACTGCAGTGTGTAATGCGCCAATGCCCACTTTGACGTTTTGATGCTGCATTAGGTTCAGTACCTACTCCGTCTACGTAAATTCAGATACTGCGCGACGTGTGAAGATGTGACGCGAGTTTTAACTCGAAACTCCTAATGATATGGGAACCTTTAAGAAACTGACTGTTCTTACTCATCAGTCAGTTCAAAAACACATCTGTGCACCGAATATTGTGCAGGAATGTACCAAACACTAAGCACCTAGGTTCAAAGAAACGAACCGCATTCACCATGTCGGTTAACCATTTGTGGGTGTATTGTAAAAAAACTGACAGTAATTATTCATTGTTCTACTACTTTTTACATAGAACGGAATTAGTCGCATGTCATCTTAAATTTTCCCCCAGCATTTTATGAACCATCTGAAATCATCAAAAGTAGCGGTGAAAAGTTCCCAGTGATTTCAGAAAGTCACCTCAAAAACATATTTCTAGCATTTAAGGAGTGTCAAAATCTTTGGAACAAAGACATTGGTGTCAGAAAGACTAGACAGAAAAAAGTCAGCAGCATTATAAGAATAATAAAATTGTGATGCATATGAAATTAATGAATATTATTTACTTAAAACTTCTCTTACAGTTTTTGTTATTATGCTCATTTCCATCTTCCTCCATAAGAAACTGTAAGGTGGCAGAATAAATGAAGGTCAATTTTGCACCTTACGTAAGAGTTTTATACATCGTAACGGGAAGGTGTATACGACACTTAACTTACCTCAGCGGTAATGAGCAGATTTGTCTGTAAGTATGTAATGCAAGAGGGATGACGCTCAATCGACGGTATTAACACACCACTCCCATATAATGCACGTCAATGAGCAGAAGGTGAAACAAACAGCGAGAGGAAACGTTTTGTGTGGAAGCAGTTGTGGGCAGAAGCAGAGGCCGCACCATGGGAGGCACCACGAAAGCTCTTAGGGGGCGTCCCGCGGTGGGTGTCAGCGACCGGACAGGTGACGCATACTGGAGAGCAAGTAATGGGCCACCAGAAGTAGGACAGAAAGAAGCTTTAGAAAACTGCGTTTCGGAATTCCAAATGGTACGAACAAAACCAGTGACGCAGTTGATCACGCAGTAACGTTTAGGTGTGTTGAGCGGGCACAAAACGTCCGATTGGCGGAAACGAACTAGGAAGGAGTAAAGTGCCGAGATTTCGAAGCAGTTTAATGGTAGGGCCCTTGCGACTAGCAGAGAAAGTTTCCACAAAACAAGACGAGTGCTCCTATTAGTCGAAAAAAGCCGTGACGTGGAGAACGAAAAAACCCAGGTAGGGAGACAGTTCAGCTACGAGAGAAACGAGCGAAATTTTCGAGGACTCTTCTCTGAGCTGGCGTCAAGTGGAGAACGGAGCGCATAACGGTCTGTACGATGCAGAGGAGAAATTGGTGTGAACACCGCGTTGACCATGGCTGACGTTCAGCTAGATCTTAAATGTAGCGTTCTTGAGCTCCAACTATGGAGAAAGGAACCAGCCAGTTAGTTAAAAGTCCTTGTGAGGATTGAGAGGGCATTTTAATATGCATGCTGCTCTAACCAAGCGCGTGCATATCGCCATATTCCAAGACTAGGGATGAGTTCATGTTTTCTCGCATAAAGAGAAACATAGGGAGAGCTTCTATTGACAAAATTAGCAAAGACTTAATTAGTTTTTTATAGGAATTTCAGTGGGTGAGAGGAGCCATGTAGATGTCAGCTCATCACAGCTGAGAAAAATACCCGAGCAGAGGTGTAAACATGTTGGTTCACCAGCTTGCGTCCACTGCAAACTGGAGCGACCTTGGGTAATCGATTGCTCAACTTGCCACAACACTAACCATCCTCCGTAGACTTGATTGTCATCCTAAATAGTGCCGAACCTTGAACCGGAATCGGATGATTGATCGTAGTACTGGCCAACATCATGACGTAGTCGTAACAATAATTTTGTAAAGAAACTTCTATTTATAATTTACCATTGTTGTGTTTAGGACTATTTCACTTTCTGAGAACGAGATGCGTTCGTTGACGACTGTTGTAACATTGTCACATTGTAAACTATGTAAATATATGTATTTCTGCCATCAGATTGCAACATTAAACCAAAATATTTACAGCTTTCACAGTCGTTGTTCTGACCCCAAAACAATACAAAACTTATTTCATTACTTATATTTCGACTTCATTTAAGTTAATATTTCACATCATGCTAGAATTATCTTTTGCAGCCGCAAACCCAAGAAAGTACAAATAAACGAAATAAAATATTCGACAATTGAGAAATGTACTGAAATGTGGAAGTCAGTTTGAAGAATATTGAAAAGGATCTCAGCATAAAGGACATACGCTGAAAACGCTAGTTGGCATCCCTGGTTAAAAAGAAGTAGCAATGTTACACATAACAATTTACAAAGTATCTCTTAAGCGTCTTTAGAAAAATACTACATATTACCTATTAAGTAGTTAACATAAGGTAGGTCGATTCCACGTACACTATGTGATCAAAAGTATCCGGACACCTCCAAAAACATACGGTTTTCACATTAGGTGCATTGTGCTGCCACCTACTGCCAGGTACTCCATATCAGCGACCTCAGTAGTTCAAATGGTTCAAATGGCTCTGAGCACTATGGGACTTAACATCTATGGTCATCAGTCCCCTAGAACTTAGAACTACTTAAACCTACCTAACCTAAGGACATCACACAACACCCATTCATCACGAGGGAGAGAAAATTCCTGACCCCGCCGGGAATCGAACCCGGGAACCCGGGCGTGGGAACCAAGAACGCTACCGCACGACCACGAGCTGCAGACACCTCAGTAGTCATTAGACATCGTGTCAGAGCGGAATGGAGCGCTCCGCGGAAGTCACGGGCTTCGAAGCTTCGAACGTGGTCAGGTGATTGGGTGTCACTTGTGCCATACGTCTGCAAGCGCGATTTCTTCACTCCTAAACATCCCTGGGTCCACTGTTTCCGATGTGTTAGTGAAGTGGAAGCGTGAAGGGACACGTACAGCACAAAAGAGTGCAGGCCGACCTCGTCTGTTGACTGCCAGAGACTGCCGATAGTTGAAGAGGTTCGTAATGTGTAATAGGCAGATTTCTATCCAGATCATCAAACACGAATTCCAAACTGCATCAGGATCCACGGCAAGTTCTTTGACAGTTACGCCGGGAGGTGAGAAAACTTGGATTTCATGGTCGAGCGGCTGCTCATAAGCCACATATCACGCCGGTAAGTGCCCAACGACGACTCGCTTGGTGTAATTAGCGTAAGCATTGGACGATTGAACAGTGGAAAAACGTTGTGTGGAATGACGAATCACGGTACACAGTGTGGCGATCCAATGCCAGGGTGTGGGTATGGCGAATATACGGTGAACGTCGAGTGCCAGCGGTTGTTGTGCCAACAGTAATATTCAGAGACGATGGTGTTATGGTGTGGTCTTGTTTTTCATGGACGGGGCTTGCACCCCTTGTTGTTTTGCGTGAAACTATCGCAGCACAGGCCTACATCGATGTTTTAAGCACCTTCTTGCTTCCCACTGTTGAAGGACAATTCGGGGATAGCGATTACATCTTTGAACATGATCGAGCACCTACCTGTTCGTAATGCACGTGTGTGGCGGAGTGGTTACACGACAATAACATCCCTGTAATGGACTGGCCTGCACAGAGTCCTGACCTGAATCCTATAGAACACCTTTGGCGTGTTTTGAAACGCCGACTTCGTGCCAGGGCGACCGGCTGACAGCGGTACCTCTCCTTAGAGCAGCACTCCGTGAAACATAGGCTGCCGTTCCCGAAGAAACCGGGCAGCACCTGACTGAACGTATGCCTGCGAGAGTGGAAGCTGTCATCAAGGCTAAGGGTGGGCCAACACCATATTGAATTCCAGAATTACCGATGGAGAGCGCCACGAACTTGCAACTCATTTTCAGCCAGGTGTCGGATATTGTTGATCACATAGTATATATTTGCAGGCAGGTACGTTTAATTGTGAAGTTATAAATAGTCAAAGACTGTGTAACAATGCAGGCACGTTTTAAATTCCACCAGTGCTGTCTGCGAGTAAGTGAACACCAGTCGCGTACGTTACCAGTTCGTTCTGGAATATGCGTAAAGCTTTAGATCGCGGGACACCACAACTTAATGAAACACACTTGAACACGAAACTCTGATTTAGTAATGAGATAAGTTGAGCACAGTCACAAATAAATAACTCGGAAGTTGAACGTTACGTCTTTCTTTAAATGTTTGCTTCAGGTTACTTACATGAAATATTACATGACGACTACGCCTCCTGGGTGTCAAAAGTAATAACTTTCACGCAATAAGTGCAGTTAGCAAGAAGTCGATATTACTCCCTAATCAGGTGTATTCCACCTCCAGGGAGAGTACTCAGGTAAGTTACTCCTGATTTCGAGATTTACTTAGTAACAGTAATTGAGGGATCTGGTGTCGTCCAACTATTTTTCAGATAAATAAAAGTTCATCAGTTTATCTATTTTTCATAGAAACATTATAAGTTGTCTTACACAGCAATCGTTAGTTAATAAAGAGGTGGCAATGGACGGCGTATTTAATTAAGTCTTAGCAACCTTCAGGTAGACGCAAAATGACCAGACGCAAAATTAGTTACTGATAGTCAAGGAAAGGACGAAAAGAATGAGCCAACCAGCTGTGTAGCACAGGTTCATTAGAACCCTTGACCAAGGTTTCGATAGTAATAAAATTATCTTCTTCAGAAGGAGATTGTGACACCTCGAACTTACACATTCGTTTCAGATGGTTCAAATAAAGCAGAAACAGTAAGTGAGTATAAAATACTGGAAGCCAAGAGTAAACACATTTTTCGTATTGTGTTGAACATTTTGCAATAAAGGCGTTTGGCTCTTGTCATTAAAAGATTCACCTCAAAAATAATTAAAAAAAACAAGTAATGGTCATCAGCTAACATTAGTGTGAACTCCACGGATAAAACTTGTCAAATGACTAACGTACTAGGCTATTCCAGGTACAGTAACTTCCATATAAAGGGAGCCACTTGTGTAACGCACAAGAAATGCGCAACTAAGCATTCTTAGTGGCTCATATATAATCACTTGACAAATAAAAATTGCACGCTCGACAGTTGATGTCAAATAATCGACAAAAAATCGTACGTCATTATCGATCGTTAAAAGTCTGTCTTTAACAATATCACCTGTTACGTAAAATGCTTTACAGAAAATGCTAAATAAATTTAAAAACTGTCTTAAAATTCATTTCAACAGGAAAAATTTCATAAAACTTCATTTCTTTAAAACAATCACTACACGATGGATAAATGAAAGGTACAGAACTTTATTTATTAATTAATTTATTTTTTTACATTAGAATTAAAATTCGATTTTAGTACAACGAAAAACGAGCGAAAGTTGCGAATTTCACTTTTCTTTATTCACTTAATTAGTGTACGAGAAAACATGAAGGTTTAAAATTGAAATAGATGTGATTACTGGACTTCTTTGCCGCGACGTGACAACTGGACTGTATACTACACTACCTACTGCTGGATGAGTGACATAATGAAATGTGTTTGAGAGAAGTGACATCCTCGACATCGCACACGCATCCGGTAAATAGTTTTTAAGTGGCCAAGAATAAGGGCGTAAAGCCGTCAGGAAATTCTTATTACTAAGCTGCAGCTGTTCATTCAAGATAAAACCGAAGGACATTGTATGTTACTATCCATACACTATCATACTGACAACCTGCTTTTCATGCTACAGTAGGGATATCAAGAGCATAACATAGTTTCATTTCATGCGGGAAACCTAAGATATAGTGTGCGAGCATCGGACGTCGATTTTGTGATACATGGAAGTTTCTGTCCATCTGCTAAGCGTGCACGGATGGTCAAAGTTGTTAAGGTGACCGCTCGCGTTAAAAGTGAAATCCAGGTTCGAATCTGGGTCTGCCCCAAATTTTCACGTGTGACTAAGTAGTTCTACGACTGACGTATTCGCAAATTGCGAATATGTTTCTTCAGTTTAATACGAGTATGGCTGTAGTAACGCCAACAATGTCTGTTCCTTCGAACTACTGTACAGACACTGTAAAAAAAGAAATTATGAACTTGTAACTTTTAGTTTCATCCTGAACAGCAAAGACGTTTTCGGAGCTGCAGTAAGCGTATTTATTTCTCTAACATCTCTCTAATATGAGTAACCTGATCTACCAAAGACTTTCCTCGTGTCCAGATTCTGTTCCGAATAACTATGATACTTAATTTCTCACACTGTTTGATAATTTTTTGCAATAATGTTGTAACTAATTGGAAAGCAATACTAAGTTTCAATAGCCTGAATATTACGCATTGCCATGCAATGGCTCCCAGAATTTTAAAGAAAATAGTTAAGTTTGAGTCTCACTCACAAGTTTCTGTGTTGGCAAATTACCACGATCCTGCGAATGGCTAAACTTTCTACTACACGAACTGCAACATAGTTAAAACAACCACATGCAAGGAACTAACTAGAGAATAAAGGAAAAGCCCGCGTTTTGAGCTCCAGCGACAGAAGTCGTCACCAGCTTGCTCCGTCGCATCCGTACGTGAACTTTTTGCAGCCTCTTGTATATTCTTCTTTTCAATTATTGGTGAGGTTTCACTGAACGGAGAAAGAGAACAAACAGTGATTCCAGTACAACGAAAAACCAGGCAGATTTGCAAATTTTGCCTTTTTCATTCACTTGATGACTAGTCTCGGGGTGGGACCCATTTTCAAATCATCCTACAGGGCAGAAAACCGAATTTACACTCGTGTACAGTACAGGTAGCGTCAAATTTAAGCACACGTCAAAAGTACAAAACTGGTAGTTTCAAGACTTACGTAACATAGTCAAAAGTGGTACTTTCTAAATCGCAAAAACCATGTCAAAAATGTGCAAGCGAGCCGTTACATTGCTTATATACGTAACTGGCAGTCTACTCCTTGGCGCTGCCGTAAGGAAACCTTGGGAAGGCGCTGCTCTGTCAGTATACAGGAAATCTTTTGTATTTATTAAGATACACTAATTAACACAACAACCGTACAAGTCAACAGTAAAATTAATACTTTTAAAATCTTTACCAAACACAGTGAAATACTTAAAATCAATGAACAGTAAACCACAGGAGCGCAACATACGGCGCGTATTACAATGTTGTTTACCATGTTGGCACGTAAAAATCTTTAAATACGAACAACAATATTAGTATTAAGAGAAACCAAAAATATGAAGTCAAAAAAACTTCATCAGTTCCAACTCTTTACAACAATAATAACTTTACCATAACAAACTATACAAAATATGTCAAGATAAAACATTTTTTTTCTAATATGCCCCAGGTAAAACCGACATTAAACCACAAAGTTGTTTTCAACAAAGCACCATATATATATACGTGCCACCCTGAGGGAAGACACAGCATAACCACACTCATGGACTGCAAACGAGTGTTCGCCATTTTTATAATCAAATAAATAAGAACTAACATACTCAACAGAGAAATCGCGCTCATATGCCACTCAGGAGTAATCGTACAGACAAAATCCGCGCGGAGTAGCAGCGTGGTCTGGGCGCCTTGCCACGGTTCGCGCGGCTACCCCTGTCGGAGGTTTGAGTCCTTTCTCGGTCTTGGGTATGTGTGTTGTCCTTAGCGTAAATTAGTTTAAGTTAGATTAAGTAGTGTGTAAGCCAGGGACCGACGACCACAGCAGCTTGTTCCCATAGGAACTTACCACAAATTTCCGAAATTTTCCAGACGATATATGCTACCAAAAAGGAAACCAGAAAACATTTTAAATATAATTTAATGGGAAGGCAACATAATCAACCATTAAACCGAGCTTCAAATTCTGGCATACACATCATACATAAACAAAAAATGGTTCAATGGCTCTGAGCACTATGGGACTTAACATCGGAGGTCATCAGTCCCCTAGAACTTAGAACTACTTAAACCTAACCTAAGGACAGCACACACATCTATGCCCGAGGCAGAATTCGAACCTGCGACCGTAGCAGTTGCGCGGTTCCGGACTGAAGCGCCTAGAACCGGTCGGCGACTTCGGCCGGCCACCACACAACATATGCAGCGTAAAGACCCAACAAACACAGAAGAAGCATTATTTCCAACGAGCAGCAGTCTATAGGGCCCACAGACAGCAGTGCAAGGGGGAAAAGGGGGGGGGGGAGGGGGTGGATGGAACGAGTTGCAGGCCGTAGATAAAACTGAACTCAGTACATGACAATGAGAATGTCACCACGAGAATATTAGATGTGAGGTGGGGTAGCGATGGGGGAGGAGGAGCAAACAGGGGTGGGGGTGGGAGAAGAAGGGGGAGAGAAAAGCGGTTATTGTATTTTCGGGAATACCATTTTTGACTATGTTATGCAAGTCGTGAAACTATACATTCTGTATTTTTGGCAAGTGCTTGAAGAAATTTGGAAATACCTGTATTGTACATGTTGGATGATTTGAATGTGAGGTCCTGGCCCGAAACTAGTCATCAAGTGAATAAAAAAAGTGAAATTTGCAACTTCGAATAATTTTAGTTCTATGGATTAACAGAAACTGCTGACCTACAGCTATTCCAGCATACTGGAGGTTCGTAAACATTAATTTATTGTACAATTAAGTTCTTTAAACGATCGCCCGTGTGGTGTTTGCTATTAAAGAAAGATAGCTGTTTCACAAAAAGTATTTAACAAAGTATCTGCTAAATAGCCTTAGAAAAATAATATATACTAAATGGTTCACGTAAGGCAGGTCGATTCCAAGTATAGTCAAAGACAGTTAAGGTTAACTGTAAAGTTATAAATAATTAATGAAAGACCATATAATGTTGCAGACACGTTTTAAATTCCAACTACCCAGTCTACGAGAGAGTGAAAGCCCAGCCGTACACATCACCACTTCGTTCTCGCAGATGAGTAATGCTATAGATCACGAGACGTCACAACTCAAAGAAATACACTTGAGCAGCAGGATATGATTTAGCAACAAGACCAGTTTACTACACGTTACGAATGAATATCTAGGACGTTGAACTTTACCTCTCGGTTTTAATGGTTTCATCAAGTTTAATACATATACATGAAATGTTACACCGGACACTACGATTCCCGAGAGTCACAAGTGGTAATATTTACGTAATATGTCCAGTTAGCTATAGCAGTTGATAATAAGTGAATGCCACTGCCGGGAACGGTACAGAAACAGGTTAACATTTCGAATGTATTGGAAGACAAAAGACGCATGGTAATCAATCAGGGATGTCTCGACATCTACTCAATTGTAAAGGCTAATCACAGAGTAGATAAAAAGTGTACTACTATTCAATAAATATATTAGGCTATCATGTTGGTTCTACACCAGTCAGTGCTTGTATACAAACACATCTACCCAAAGACAGGACACAAAGCAGCTCCACACCAGACGAAAAGAATTCGCGATAAAGCTCTCACATATTGGAAGATACAGAACTGAGAACTCATAACTTACAAAAGCTGCTGCCACCGAAAAAGGATTAATAATAAAACAAACTCCGCTACATACTGATTGCGTCTGTTATTAGAAATTTCACACACATTAAAATAAAAGTTGCAGAATCAGTTTCAATGGAGGTACCTCGACACATGAAGAAAGTAAGGAAAACTGACTAGAAAATTTCACATTTGAATAAATCTTTTTTTTTTTTTCAATGAAGACGAAAGATGTGATACTCATATATACAATAAACTGTCGAAAAACATGTATTGGTTCGAATTGCACTAACTCAAATTTTGATACGTCTTTCGCCTGAAGTGAATGTTTCCGTATTCTCTAAAAGATTTAATATTTAAAGTAATACATGTCGTCAAATGATTGATATGTGAATGAATTTTGATGTTATTGCTTATTAGTGTAATCAGGTACGACATTTTCGACTAGTAGGTGTTAATAAAAATAATAAAACATCAAATCTAAAACATATTACTTTTTTCCTTCAGTTCTTGTAATTTCACGCTGTAAACAGCATTACAAAATTTATATACCTATCGTATGACGTGTTTTCGAACAACTAACCCATCCAAACAAGATACGAAAAAGTTTCATGACAGAAAAAATATTTCTCGGAGTTTCGACGAAATACTGTGAGTTTATTCAGAATATGAAGAGTGTAATCACATCTTCAATGCAACAAAACGATTCAGTTCAAATAAGCGAATAAAAAGTAGTGAAACTATTAACTTTACAGTCAGTACAACTCAGACGTATATGTTGTTATTATATGTGGATTTAAGTCATTTCACTGTGACAAGCAATATGGCGATTTTCCATGCGTGAAGTACAAAAGGAAGCCTTTCTTACGTAAAGCGGCTGCAGCAAGATTTGTGCTGTCCAGAAATGAAATTACAATGTAACATTAGCCGAATTAAAGCGGAAGGAGATAAGAAAAAGGCAACATTTAACAGATTACTCATTGATTGATCACAGAAGGAGTCAGTAAAAGACATTACAAGGACAACTGCGGAATGTTTCCGAATTCAGGTTGCCAAAACACATGACAGTTAGAAACAGTAGAACAAGGAAGAGAAGTACAGAGCTTAAGCGATGGAAAGACCAGAAAAGAGACGGGAGTAGTCTACAGAATCGTGATAGCAACTTTGACGATGATAGCAGTCAAATGGTTCAAATGGCTCTGAGCACTATGGGCTTAACTTCTGAGGTCATCAGTCCCCTAGAACTTAGAACTACTTAAACCTAACTAACCTCACACACATCCATGCCCGAGGCAGGATTCGAACCTGCGACCGTAGCGGTCGCGCGGTTCCAGACTGTAGCGCCTAGAACCGCTCGGCCACCCCTGCCGGCAGCAGCCACAATGAGGATGATGATGATTATAACGCTTCTGATGAGTGTGATAATGATAAAGATGTGAGTAATGATGGTGAAACGAATACAACACGTATGATGGTGATGAAATGATTACAATGATAGTGATGTTAATGATGCTGATTTGATTACTATGAGGACAAAACTGATGATGGCGATTATGATGAAGACAACGATTATGAGAAAGACTGCAGTCAGTATGAGGATGATGGTATCATTTATGATGAGAACAGTGATATTGAATGATATTGAAAACATGAGAATGATGCCGATGATGATAAAGGTTACGATGAGGATGATGATAAAAATATGGCGGTCATAATGATATTGATTGCAATTATAATGAGGATTATGATGATAACGATTATAATGATGAAGAAGATGTTTAGGATAATGATCATGATTACAGTGAGAACTATGATGATGATTACCATGAGGACGATCACAGTGACACCATCGATGATGAAAATGATGGCGGCGGTTATGGATATGTACTGAAATGAAATGGGCGTATGGCATTGCTGGCCGGGAGGCCCCATCTGGGCAAGTGCAGCCGCCGAGTGCGAGTCTCATTTTAGTCGACGCCACATTGGGTGACTTGCGTGCCAATGATGAGGATGAAATGATGATGAAGACAACATGAGCGGAGAAAATCTCCAACCCGACCGGGAATCGAATCCGGGCCCGCTGCCTGGGAGGCAAGCACGTTACCACTCACCTAAGCAGGCGGATGATTATCTACCAATTTATATACACGCGATAGAAAAATAGGCGCCAACTACATGATCAGAATAGGTAAAGACTGTTATCAGTAGCCAGACTGGTTTCAGCGAACCGTTACTAGTTGTGTAGAACAGAAGACGTTCGCATGATGATCTTCTGGGTGACCTCCTTTCACTAGATACTTTGCAGTACATTTTCTTTTTTTTTTTTCCTTCGTTCCACACTCGTCAGTTACGTCATAGCCGACTGGGAACAAGAAGGTGGGCGTGATTCTGCGTTAGTTTAGAAAAGAGCGGCTCTACCTCAAGGTGACATTCGCCGCAGCAAGAACTCGCAGCTTTATATTGCCCTTAATGACACTTATTCCGCGAATTTATGCTCGCGTGGTCGGAACGAAACCACAAGGTAGCCAGTTTTACAAGTGGGCTTTAGAGGCCACAAGGAAACGGCGACGAGCCGCAATTTCAGTGACGAGCCACGCGCAGTCGCGGCTTCGCGTCTCGGAAACCTGTCCTCTGTTGGAGAGTGCGCCGAGGGCGACAGGCAAGAGTGGCGGACAGGCCGTCCCATCCAGGACCTGCTCAGGCAGCGAACCGCTGGCCAGTGACAGGTGCAGAGGCGGTTCCGACCTCGTGCCCAGCCCTGTGCCCTTCCAGAGCTAAAGGATACAAATGCTGGTGTCGACAGACAGAATGGGTACAAAGTAGTAGTAGTAATTTTATTCGCTTTCACGGGCGTATTGGCCTGTCATGGAATAACATGTTAAAGGTATACTTTCAAACGCAGTAAATTAAAGTTATTATGTGAAGCCCTATTAACGTTTCCTATTCCTAGAAGACAAATGTAAGGATGTAGAAGCCTGTATCTCTAGGGGTAAGATAGATACTGCCTACAGGAAAATTAAAGAGACCTTTGGAGAGAATAGAATCACTTGCATGAATATCAAGAGCTCAGATGGAAATCCAGTTCTAAGCAAAGAAGGGAAAGCAGAAAGGTGGAAGGAGTATATAGAGGGTCTATACAAGGGCGATGTTCTTGAGGACAATATTTCGGAAATGGAAGAGGAGGCAGAAGAAGATGAAATGGGAGATACGATACTGCGGGAAGAGTTAGTCAGAGCACTGAAAGACCTAAATCAAAACAAGGCCCCGGGAGTAGACAATATTCCATTAGGACTACTGATACCCTTCGGAGAGGCAGTCCTGACAGAACTCTACCACCGCAAGACCGCTACGGTCGCAGGTTCGAATCCTGCCTCGGGCATGGATGTTTGTGATGTGCTTAGATTAGTGAGGTTTAACTAGTTCTAAGTTCTAGGGGACTAATGACTTCAGCAGTCCCATAGTGCTCAGAGCCATTTGAACCATTTTTAGAACTCTACCACCTGGTGAGCAAGATGTATGAAACAGGCGAAATACCCTCAGACTTCAAGAAGAATATAATAATTCCAATCCCAAAGAAATCAGGCGTTGACAGATGCGAAAATTACCGAACTATCAGTTTAATAAGTTACAGCTGCTAAATACTAACGCGAATTCGTTACAGATGAATGGAAAAACTGGTAGAAGCGGACCTCGGGGAAGATCAGTTTGGATTCTGTAGAAATATTGGAACAAGTGAGGCAATACTGACCTGACGACTTCCCTTAGAAGAAAGATTAAGGAAAAGCAAACCTACCTTTCTAGCATTTGTAGACTTAGGGAAAGCTGTTGACAATGTTGACTGGAATACTCTCTTTCAAATTCTGAAGGTGGCAGGGGTAAAATACAGGGAGCGAAAGGATATTTACAGTTTGTACAGAAACCAGATGGCAGTTATAAGAGTCGAAGGGCATGAAAGGGAAGCAATGGTTGGGAAGGGAGTGGACAGGGTTGTAGCCTCTCCCCGATGTTATTCAATCTGTATATTGAGCAAGCAGTAAAGGAAACAAAAGAAAAATTCGGAGTAGGTATTAAAATCCATGGAGAAAAAATAAAAACTTTGACGTTCGCCGATGACATTGTAATTCTGACAGAAACAGCAAAGGACTTGGAAGAGCAGTTGAACGGAATGGACAGTGTGTTGAAATGAGAATATAAGATGAACATCAACAAAAGCAAAACAAGGATAATAGAATGTAGTCGAATTAAGTCGGGTGCTGCTGCTGGGGTTAGTTTAGGAAATGAGACACTTACAGTAGTAAAGGAGTTTTGGTATTTGGGGAGCAAAGTAACTGATGATGGTCGAAGTAGAGAGGCTATAAAATGTAGACTGGCAATGGCAAGGAAAGCGTTTCTGAAGATGAGAAATTTGTTAACATCGAGTATAGATTTAAGTGTCAGGAAGTCGTTTCTGAAAGTATTTGTATGGAGTGTGACCATGTATGGAAGTGAAACGTGGACGATAATAGTTTAGATGGGAAGAGAATAGAAGCTTTCGAAATTTGGTGCTACAGAATAATGCTGAAGATTACATGGGTAGATCACATAACTAATGAGGAGGTACTGAACAGAATTGGGGAGAAGAGAAATTTGTAACGCAACTTGACTAGAAGAAGGGATCGGTTGGTAGGACATATTCTGAGGCATCAAGGGATCTCAGTTTAGTATTGGAGGGCAGCGTGGTGGGTAAAAATCGTAGAGGGGGACCACGAGATGAATACACTAAACATATTCAGAATGTAGGTTGCAGTAGGTACTGGGAGATGAAGAAGCTTGTACAAGATAGAGTAGCATGGAGAGCTGCATCAAACCAATGTCTGGACTGAAGACCACAACAACAACAACATTCCTTTTCTTTAGCACTTGACTCTATAATCTATTAAACTTCGCGAGTGTGAGAATATTCCTTGGCTTCTTGGGTTTAACGTGTGATATCTGGTGTGCTAAATTTGCATTACAACCGTTAGTGATTCTACTTTGGAAATGAATACACGTTGTGCTGCTCCAAAACACAACAGATGTGCTTCTCATGGCCTCGAACTGCCACAATACCTGAAATAGAATCGTCTGCATCTTCGCTTTACATAAACCACACTGTTGTGCTTTGTGAGTGTTCGAAGTGGTTCTGCAGTAATAAAGTGGAAGAGTGAAGTCGTGAGGTAATACGAGTCCAAATCTACAATGAGGAGACATAAGTCATGGGATAGTGATATGCACATTACAGTTAGTGGTAGTACGGAGTACATAAGATGTGGAAAGGATGTGCACTGGCGGATCTGTCTTTTGTTCTCAGGTGATTCACGTGAAAATGTTTCCGACCTCATTATGGCCGCAAGCTGGGAATTAACAGACTCTGAACGCGGAATGGTAGTTGGAGTTTGTCCTATGGGACAATCCATTTTGGAAAGCGTTAGGGAATTCAGTATCCCTCGATTCGCAGTGTCAAGAGTGAGCCCAGAATACCACACTTCATATTTCAGGCATTACCTCTCGCCACGGGCAACGCAGTGGCCGACGGCCTTTACTTAAGGACCGAGAGTGGCGGCGTGGCAGCGCTAACAGACAAGAAACAGTGTGTGAAATAACCGCAGAAGTCAACGTGGGTCGCACGATGAATCCGCTAGTACAGTGCCGCAAAATTTGGCGTTAATGTGCTATGGCTGCAGACGGCCGACGAGAGTGATAACAACACGATAACGCCTGCCGGGCGTCTCCTTGGCTCGTGACCATATCGGTTGGACGCTAGACTGGAAAATCGTCGCTCGGTCTGAGGAGTCCCGTTTTCAGTTGGTGAGAATGTGACGCAGACCTCACAAAGACATGAACCCAATTTGGAACGTAGGCTTCTGCGGCCATTGTCACAGTCATATGGTTCAAATGACTCTGAGCACCATGGGACTTAACTTCTGTGGTCATCAGTCTCCTAGAACTTAGAACTACTTAAACCTAACTAACCTAAGGACATCACACACATCCATGCCCGAGGCAGGATTCTAACCTGCGTCCGTAGCGGTCGCGCGGTTCCAGACTGTAGCGCCTATAACTCTGGTCGGCTTGTCCCAGTCAACAAAACTTTTCTGCGTTTGTGGCCGCATTGTAAGTATGCAAAACACGACGTTTCGGTCACCGTTGCAAGTGACCTTCTTCAAGGTGCTTTCGTTTAGCGCAAGAGTGACCGAAACGTCAGTAGTTTTACGATCGACAATGCGGTCACAAACCAACAAAAATTTTACTGAATGGACCCAACTTGTCAAAAAACCACTGTGAATGCTGTTGGTGGCTCCACAATGGTACGGGCCGCGTTTGCGTGAAACTGACTGGATCTTCTGGATGTTCGGCTGCTTGGGGACCATTTACACCCATTCATGATCGTCATGTTCCCAAACAACGATGAAATTTTTACAGACGCGCCACTTCACCAGGAAAAAATCGTTGGCGACTGATCTGAAGAACATTCTGGACACTTCGTGGGAATGATTTGGCTATCCAAACGCTCGACAATAGTCCCCTAGAACATTTGTGGGACATAATCGGGAGGTCATTTAGTGCGCAACATCCGGCACCGGCAACACTTTCGTCATTATGAATGGCAGTGAAAGCAGCATGGTTCAGTATTTCTCCAGGGGACATCCAAGACATAGCGACTTGTTGAATCCAAGCCACGTCCAGCTGCGCCGGGATAAAGGTCCGATACAGTATTAGGACGTTGCACATATAACTCGAAAGATTTCCACATGAAAATGTTTAAATTATCTGAAGGGACATATTCCTGAACATACTGCATAGCGATCTGTTGGCAGTCTGTTAATTTAGATTTAAATGCACAACTAGTGACAACCAAAGGTTCGAGTCTATTTAATAATTACCATGACGTTTATGAAAACAGTTACAAATGGACAACATTTGTAGGCAAATATAGGCCATTACGAACCCGTATAAACTCAGAACTTCAGGTCTAGTGCCCTGATCCATTTCATCGCTTCATTCGATAACTGGTGAATGCCTGTCATTGTTACTTTCTACGCTCGAAGACGACAGTCACCAATGATACAGCGGACTGTCTGTAGGGAAGGACAAAAGTCTTAATTTTCAGAACTAACATACCCTCACTTGTGCATTAGGCACCCACATACTGCTTGAACAGTTAGAATTCGCCTCGTGATCCTCCACTGACGCCTGCGGAGATCGAATCCTTATATCCGCAGGAAAGGGTTCTCAATTAGATTTTTGTTGACGACTGATGACTGCTTCCTCTGGATTTTCCAGTACTGGTTGGCACCGAGAGAGTGCGCAACAAGGTTGTTTGCTCTTACTCACGACTACATATTTGATTTCAAGCATTAATGTTCTGAATGTGCAATATCTCAATGAACGTGTAGCTGAGGATTCTTCTGAATGTTGTTACAGACCTTCACGAGAGCTTCTAATCTTATTAGCACTTGAGGTCTGATAATGCAGATAACCGAGTCCATAGGGGGTTTTTACTCTGAATAAGTGCCATAATTATTCAAATTGCCTGACTGAGTTGCACGTCTGCCTTCTTAAGGCATTATTTTTCCAGGTCATACAGCAGTTTTCAGCAACAGAGTATGGCAGGGCTAAGGCTGTGGACCTTAAAACATGTGCATTAGCTCCCCATGAGGTACCAGCAAGTTTCAGAACGATGTGGTAGCTACAGCTGTGAGGTGCCACTTCAAAGTTAAAGTTGTATTTAGTGTTTTTACCAGGTCTTTTGGTTTACTGCAGTATGGTAAGACTTGGCCTCTGTGTCTGACTTCTTGCCCCTAATTTGCCTGTCTGTTGTGTAGGTGGAATACGGATATAGCTGTGGGCTGATGACTTAGACGGAGGCACATTTCTTGAAGTATACATCTAAGTCTTCCGTATGAGTGTATAAAATGGCTTCAGCATCAGAAATATTGGAACTCTGTTTCACCAAACATGTTTCATCACCATAAATAAATTTATTTGAATCGTGTCAAGCTTCCGTATGATATCGAGCTGCAGTCGCAAATGGACTGATCCCAGATAACGCTAAGAACCAAGCGACTCCCGTGGAACAGCTACCTAGACAACACCTTTGTAATCAAATACCTGACGTCAAAAAACTCGCAAAATTATTGTTCCAGCATAAGAGTACTACAAAATATTAGAGATCGCGACTTGTGGAAATCGTTCATACAGATAACCGTACACAACACGTAGATGCAGTCGGCAGTCAGTATACTCCAAACTGCGTCCACGAAGCACGTTTCTCTGTGTGTCCAACAAAGTTCTACCTCCACGTTTACTTCCCCGGAAACCCGTTGACGCCAGCTATTATCAACCTAACCCAGACTGGCACAGACGTCTTCTGCACACATCTATTCAAACGCAAGGCTCTGTTAGGCTGAGTTAGCAGACGATAGCTAATGCCATAGTACCAAAGAAGTAAACATAACGAAAATTGCAGTTATATGTTTCAAGTTACAGGAATATTTTGAAGGATATGGGAAAGGTAATCGTCCATGGCGTTATAAAAGTAGCCATCCAAGAGTTTTCCTGGAGTAATTAAACGCAACGTTAGTGGCAGAGAACACTAAAAGTAATATGAGTTTTGTTATTTAGCCAGCATAACAACTGACCATTGGGAGAGGCAGAGAGGATATAAAATGCAGACTGGCGAGAAAATCATTTCTGAAAAAAAAGGAATTTTGTTACCTTCATGTATAAACTTAAAAGCAAGGAAGTCGTCCCTCTAGGTGTTTGTCTGGAGTGTAGCCTTTTACGAAGGTGATGAGTGGACTATGAGCAGTTCAGACCAGAAAATATTAGAAGATATAGATATTTAGAACCGCAGGACAATGATGAAGGTTAGACAGGTATGTAGGATAAATAATAAGCATGTTTTGAATAGAACAGGGATAAAGAAAACTTATTAAGTTTTGTACCTCTTACGACACAATCACGCATGCATTTCCGTTAGCCGTAACCAATTTAGGCCAGACATTGGTAGTCTGAAAGCTGGTTCTGCTATGGTGTATTGTTGACATCTCAACCGATACCACTTGTGGTATACGCCTTTAGTTTGAAGGTTATTAATGGCAGGCCATAACTGGTTATGGCAGTGTGAAGTGCATGCGTGACTGTGTCGTAAAAAACATAAAAATAAAGAAAAGAACGTAAGGTAATCACTTAATCTCCCAGACAGCATGATTTCTTTTTTCAAAAACGTTTACAAGACAGCTTGACTAAAAGAAGAGACGATACTTCGGTAAAGCGGACTTGTTGCCATCATTCAAAAGGTTCAAATGGCTCTGAGCACTGTGGGACTCAACTTCTGAGGTCATCAGTCCCCTAGAACATAGAACTATTTAAACCTAATGTAATTTTTCCTCCTATCTATGTAATTATGTAGTTCTCAATTCGTTCGAGCAATCAATCAATCATAATAGGAAACACAATCATAACGCAGTCTTTTTTTTTTCTGGTCATCAGTCTACTGACTAGTTTGATGCGACCCACCACGAATTCCTTTCCTGTGCTAACCTCTTCATCTCAGAGTAGCACTTGCAACCTACGTCCTCAATTATTTGCTTGACGTATTCCAATCTCTGTCTTCCTCTACAGTTTTTCCCTCTACAGCTCCCTCTAGTAACATGGAAGTCATTCCCTCATGTCTTAGCAGATGTCCTATCATCCTGTCCCTTCGACATATCAGTGTTTTCCACGTATTCCTTTCCTCTCCGATTCTGCGTAGAACCTCCTCATTCCTTACCTTTTCAGTCGACCTAATTTTCAACATTCGTCTATAGCACCACGTCTCAAATGCTTCGATTCTCTTCTGTTCCGGTTTTCCCACAGTCCATGTTTCACTACCATACAATGCTGTACTCCAGACGTACATCCTCAGAAATTTCTTCCTTAAAAATTAAGGCCGGTATTTGATATTAGTAGACTTCTCTTGACCAGAAATGCCTTTTTTGCCACAGCGAGTCTGCTTTTGATGTCCTCCTTGCTCCGTCCGTCATTGGTTATTTTACGGCCTAGGTAGCAGAATTCCTTAACTTCATTGACTTCGTGACCATCAATCCTGATGTTAAGTTTCTCGCTGTTCTCATTTCTACTACTTCTCATTAACTTCGTCTTTCTCCGATTTACTCTCAAACCATACTGTGTACTCATTAGACTGTTCATTCCGATCAGCAGATCATTTAATTCTTCTTCACTTTCACTCAGGATAGCAATGTCATCAGCGAATCGTATCATTGATATCCTTTCACCTTGTATTTTAATTCCACTCCTGAACCTTTCTTTTATTTCCATCATTGCTTCCTCGATGTACAGACTGAAGAGTATGGGCGAAAGGCTACAGTCTTGTCATACACCCTTCTTAATACGAGCACTTCGTTCTTGATCGTCCACTCTTATTATTCCCTCTTGGTTGTTGTACATATTGTATATGACCCGTCTATCTACAGCTTACTCCTACTTTTTTCAGAATCTCGAACAGCTGGCACCATTTTATATTGTCGAACGCTTTTTCCAGGTCGACAAATCCTATGAAAAAGTTTTGATTTTTCTTCAGCCTTGCTTCCACTATTAGCCGTAACGTCAAAATTGCCTCTCTCGTCCCTTTACTTTTCCTAAAGCCAAACTGATCGTCACCTAGCGCATTCTCAATTTTCTTTTCTATTCTTCTGTATATTATTCTTGTAAGCAGCTTCGATGCATGAGCTGTTAAGCTGATTGTGCGATAATTCTCGCACTTGTCAGCTCTTGCCGTCTTCGGAATTGTGTGTATGATGCTTTTCTGAAAGTCAGATGGTATATCGCCAGACTCATATATTGTACACACCAACGTGAATAGTCGTTTTGTTGCCACTTCCCCCAATGATTTTAGAAATTCTGATGGAATGTTATCTATCCCTCCTGCCTTATTTGACCGTAAGTCCTCCAAAGCTCTTTTAAATTCCGATTCTAATACTGGATCCCCCATCTCTTCTAAATCGACTCCTGTTTCTTCTTCAATCACATCAGACAAATCTTCACCCTCATAGAGGCCTTCAATGTATTCTTTCCACCTATCTGCTCTCTCCTCTGCATTTAACACTGGAATTCCCGTTGGACTCTTAATGTTACCACCGCTGCTTTTAAAGTCATCAAAGATTGTTTTGACTTTCCTGTGTGCTAAGTCTGTCCTTCCGACAATCATATCTTTTTCGATGTCTTCACATTTTTCCTGCAGCCATTTCGTCTTAGCTTCCCTGCACTTCCTATTTATTTCGTTCCTCAGTGACTTATATTTCTGTATTCCTGATTTTCCCGGAACATGTTTGTACTTCCTCCTTTCATCAATCAACTGAAGTATTTCTTCTGTTACCCATGGTTTCTTCGCAGCTGCCTTCTTTGTACCTATGTTTTCCTTCCCAACTTCTGTGATGGCCCGTTTTAGAGATGTCCATTCCTCTTCAACTGTACTGCCTACTGCGCTATTCTTTATTGCTGTATCTATAGCGTTAGAGAACTTCAAACGTATCTCGTCATTCCTTAGTACTTCCGTATCCCACTTCTTTGCGTATTGATTCTTCCTGACTAATGTCTTGAACTTCAGCCTGCTCTTCATCACTACTATATTGTGATCTGAGTCTATATCTGCTCCTGGGTACGCCTTACAATCCAGTATCTGATTTCGGAATCTCTGTCTGACCATGATGTAATCTAATTGAAATCCTCCCGTATCTCCCGGCCTTTTCCAAGTATACCTCCTCCTCTTGTGATTCTTGAACAGGGTATTCGCTATTACTAGCTGAAACTTGTTACAGAACTCAATTAGCCTTTCTTCTCTTTCATTCCTTTTCCCAACCCCATATTCTCGTGTAACCTTTTCTTCTACTCCTTCCCCTACAACTGCATTCCAGTCGCCCATGACTATTAGATTTTCGTCCCGCTTTACATACTGCATTACCCTTTCAATATCCTCATACAATTTCTCTATCTGTTCATCTTCAGCTTGCGACGTCGGCATGTATACCTGAACTATCGTTGTCGGTGTTGGTCTGCTGTTGATTCTGATTAGAACAACCCGGTCACTGAACTGTTCACAGTAACACACCCTCTGTCCTACCTTCCTATTCATAACGAGTCCTACACCTGTTACACCATTTTCTGCTGCTGTTGATATTACCCGATACTCATCCGACCAGAAATCCTTGTCTTCCTTCCACTTCACTTCACTGACCCCTACTACATCTAGATTGAGCCTTTGCATTTCCCTTTTCAGATTTTCTAGTTTCGCTTCCACGTTCAAGCTTCTGACATTCCACGCCCCGACTCGTAGAACGTTATTCTTTCGTTGATTATTCAATCTTTTTCTCATGGTAACGTCCCCCTTGGCAGTCCCCTCCCGGAGATCCGAATGGGGGCTATTCCGGAATCTTTTGCCAATCATGACACTTCTTCAATTACAGGCCACATGTCCTGTTTATACACGTTACGTGTCTTTAATGCAGTGGTTTCCATTGCCCTCTGCATCCTCATGTCACTCAAAATGATTCGGAAATTTTACTTGTTAGAATGAAATCAGGCGATGATTCTTCTTCTCTGCAGGTTCGTGCTTTGCGGCAGTCTGCTAATCTGTACAAATAAACTGCCAAGTATTTTTGGGAACGTTGTATAATCAGTCGGGAAACCTCAGATCAAGCAGATATTTGGCTTTGATGAAGTTTAACCTTCCGGAGAAGTAATGGAGCTCTTGGATTATTAAATGCAGGTTCGTATCCAGTCTTTCGGAAGTTCCCTTCTGATTAACAACTACGCAATATATCGGTGAATATCATTAATTCTCAAATGTCAAATAATGTAAATTGTTACACACCCTTTGTATGAAGGAGCAATATATATATATTTCCCTTTTAATCGTACAATGTCGTATCAGTTATCTTTCGTCGTAAATCTCAATATTCAGATTACAATTCTTCAAACAATGCTCAGGCTATTCGGCACAAAGACACTCTCGGAAGCTTTTTTCTAACAACCACCAGAGAGAGTACTACAAAGAATAATTATTCGCTCATGCATAGCTATTGTATGAAACTACTTTGCGCATGGATTCCGCGAGTATGAAGATAGAAAATTAGTAAACGTCATTCAAGGGTAGAACTGTATCAGAATAATTCATCGAATATAAAGAGATATTACAATTGCCCCTCGCAGCGAGCAAAGTTAATGATAATACACTTTGCGAGCTAACAGAAAAAATTTGTTGGGTTGTTTATTCAAAAGAGGAATATTTTGAATTAATAGAATTTTACTATAGAGAGTATGGGTAACAAGTTAAGTAAGTAAGTTACGAGAATACCTAAGCTGTAGCTTTTACATGTACCAAAATATCCGCTTGATCTGAGGTTTCCCGACTGATTGTACAACGCTCCCAAAAATACGAGGCATTTTATTTGTACAAATTAGCAGACTGCTGCAAACCACGAGCCTGCAGAGAAGAAGAATCATCGCCTGATTTCATTCTAACAATTAAAATTTCTGAATCATTTCGAGTGACTGAGTTATGACTGTGTCTCCTATCATGAATGATTGCTCGAACGAATTGAGAACTACATAACTACATAATTATATAGATAGGAGGAAAAATTACACTAACTAACCTAAGGACATCAAACACATCCATGCCCGAGGCAGGATTCGAACCTGCGATCGTAGCGGCCTCGCGGCTCCAGACTGCAGCGCCTAGAATCGCATGGCCACTCCGGCCGGCGTTGCCATCGTTGGCTGGTTGCTGATGACTGCTACTCCTCTCGTGGCAGCGCCCTGTTACGTATACGTTGGCAGTTACATCCTCCATCACTCCCCTCCAGTCACTATAACAGCAGTCGTCTCGGTGAGTGTGAGCGTTGAAGGGGGCAGCGACGCCCGGCTGCGAACCGTGGTCTCCCGTGTCCGCGCCATAGCTGTTGGCTGCGACCTCAGCGCACAGGAACGCCTCGCCCCTTTTTCGTCTCCGGGCAAGGTTCCACGCCTGATTCATTTGTAGGCTGCTATCTCTGTTGATTAGAGCATCTTGGACCCTCATTGGAATGATCTGTTTAATCACACAATCCAAAGAAGTCTTCTTAAGTATCTTGGTTTTTTTCGTAGTCTATTGTTTTTATACTACGTGATCGGCCGCAGCTTATTTAGTAGTCTAGCATAATTCAGTGCTCCGTCTATGATCTTCTGCTGTATTTACAGTTTCCCCAGTGTATGCCTTGCCGTGTTTTCAGGGACTCGATTGATCCCTGGACTGCTTAGGCCTTCAACAACCTTTACTCTGCCTTGTAGTGTCAATGTCTTGTAAAGGGGCGAAGGCGAAATACACGTCTAACGCTTTGTCACTCCACAACTCTGGCGACTTTTTTTTCTGGGGGTATTTGATGAAAAACTGGATGTTCGCTAGTGATTAGTGCTCGTCTTTCTCTTCGTGCAGTTGTCTAGGAACAACCTGACTAAACGCACGCCGTCTCTGCGTGCAGCCGTACCCATTCGTTCAGAGTGTGGTCTCCAGGTGCTTCAGTTCAATGAGAAGGCTGTGTTGGTCGCAGATGGATCACGCCATTGAAGAAGTGTGCGTACAATGCCTTGACCCTGGAAGTTGTGGTGGCTACTGGTTGCATGTAGATACAGAGCCGTGTGTGCGGACTTTTTGTACATGCTATGTCCCAGACTGCCATCTGGTTTCCTTAAAATCAGTGCATCAAAAAATGGGAGGAAACCATTCTGTTGCACGTCCAAGGTAAACATTACTTTAGCTTGAATCGAGATGATCTGATGGAGAAATTCACCCAAGTTGTCCCTTACACATGGCCAAACATCCACACCTTTTGATGTCCACTTGTAGCATGGATACCTAAAGAAGGCTCCCATCACACAGAGGAATGAGTGCCTTTCTATTTGTCTCACCTACGCCATTCTGGTATCACAATGTTTAAAACTTATCTCTAATGTTTTACTCCAAATGTTGAGTCTATTTTCTGTGAGCGTAGCACTGAGTAGATCTCAGTACACCTCTTGAAGTGCTGTGTATGTCTACTTTTCTGTGTCGTGGCATACGTAGCAAAAGCTACTATCAGTGCTCCAAAGACTGCCGAATTCTGTTCTGCTGTAGCCTGAAATTTGCGGTGTCTGCATATTTTGTTCTTATTTAAGATGTTACGGCATAAAGTCAAGGGCCGTCACGACAAAGACTGTGAGAAGAAATCAGCCAATCACACAGTGACCGGACCTCCCTCCTGGACGACAATGTAACAGTAGCGGCCCCTGTGTGAAGAGGACATTAGCGCCGCTCCCAACTGGTGACGACCCTGTTCTGTAGCAGCGTCAACATTACCCAGTTCAATAGCAGCTTCGAGATTAGGCACTTGTATATCAGTGTCAATGCTTGTCACTTCACTTTCACTCTCTAGGTAGTAGATCGTCTATACTGAAGAAGATTACTTATGTTGTATGTCGCCCTTTGCTTGCGACACATCTGTGTAACTAAAGAAGTTAAAAAATTCTATCTTTCCTTTCTGTAATAAAACTCATTAATACGACTTGATTGAATGTTTGTCTAGTGAACTGAGTATGCAGGCTTCCTAGACACCACATAAGATGAGTTTATTTGTGTTGTTTATTGCTGCCTTATGACACGATGCATAAATAAAGAAATAGCAGAGAGTGATTAGCTTTTCCAGCGGCACCCGAGATCGCGAAATATCACGTGGCGTAATTTACACTATCAACGAACCTAGCTGCCGCTGTGCTGGTAACACTAATTATACTTCACATTTTGTTAACTCCGTCAATAAATATCCTGGAACTGAATTTCGAAAAAGACAATTTTCAGTTCGTTCAGCCAATAGGTTACATAAAATCTGTTGAAACTAGAACGTATCAAAGAAAACCGGAACGCTGACATAATTCAGTGTTGGTATGTGACATAAGAAAACATTTAGGAAAATGGTGAGTGAGAATGTGATAAGATTATAATGCATGAAGAAGTAATGAGGAGGCTTTTACAGGCAGTATGTGCATTGAATTATGACGATAATGATTATGGCGAAAGAAAGTCGCTCGAATTTTGCATGTTTAACACCTATCGAACAACGCAGTCAGCACTGCCATATGACGAACTTTTTTCTTTCAGTCCTATACTTTACGTCATAGTAATGAGGGCAATATCGGTACACCTCATGAATCTTACTGTTCCCTTGATGTACGTTTCCAGTCGTCGACCAACCATTCTCTCCCCTTTTGTCAACGTCGCTTAAGTTTATGGGCTTGGACATTCCTTCCACACTGAGTTTACACAGCGACTTCCTTGTAAGTATCAAATTTTCATTATTATTATCATCATCATCGGTTTGAAGCAGCTCTACACTGTAGTCTGTCTTGTGCAGAGTTTATTCAGAACCACATAACTGTTTCATTCTTTCAAATGTTGTTTTGTTCCAGTCTTTGATCACAATATTAATTCTTTAACGATGACCGGTTGCAGTCGGTAATGACCATCCTCAGATCTACAATATAGAAATATATACACCTAGTGAGCAGTGTGTCTTTCAATATAATACAGCAACACTTATCACAATCTACTTTCATGCAACCAAGGAAATGGACAGATAAAATACAATAAAACGCATCTTTTTTACACCATGTCCTAAAGTGATAAGGCCATAATGGCATCGTCAAAACATATTCTTTATCCGTTTGAATATACTGTAACCAAACCTTGGTGTCCCGTTCCAATCTCCCCTCCCCCACTCACTTCCACCCAAAACCAAAGGACTGTTCTTCACGCCTCTGGATGTATTCTCTCAACTGGCCCCTTCTTTGAGTCAAGTTTTGTTATAGCAGTCTTTCCTCTGCAGTTCGATTCAGAACCACTTCGTTAGTTATTTGATCCACCCATCTAATCTTGAGCGTTCTTCTGCAGCACCACATTTCAAAACTTCCTGTTCTCTCCTTGTCTTTACTGCTTATCGTTGATGATGCACTTTCATGTAGGAACGCACTAAATGATTTTTTTTCTTTTGTCTGTCACTGTTGAGCCCCACTTTCTGGGCCACCCTTTCACGAGTGGCCGCCGTACATCTACTGCCATTGGCGCACTTGGATGCGGTATGGAGACAGTGACATCAGCACGCTGTTGTCCTGGCCGGTTTCACCTAGTAGGTTTTGAAATCGCTCCTTATCATTCACACTGCTCCTCAGTTGGCATCTGGAGACTACGCAGAACCCGTTCCAGACCAATGGAAAATACCCTGGAAATATCGGCATTACCCACATGACAGTCATACACGCTGACATCTACGCAGATTGAGGCGTTACTTTCGTTTTGCCTCAGGTTACAGTAGGAAGTAATTATGTTTTCTGTATCGAGGTATATGTTTTCCTTTGATTGCTAGCAGCTTCAATACTTCGCTGGGTGAAAGGAATATTTGACGCATTTGTTTATTTCTTTTCATCATTTCACAAAGAGGTCACACAGCGTTTATGTGTATACTCCTTGTTCCATCTTGTATGAGTGTGCATGTGTATGAATGGAAGTCAAATGTAACGGGAGCATGGACCAAAGGGAACAGTTTAAGGGAATAGCAGTCATTGCCAACATTACAAGAATAACGGCAGGTAGACCAGAGCAGCAAGCAAAGATGAAAACAGGCACGAGGGTAGGTTACAAAGTTGGTGCGGGGGTGAGGTGAGTCTCCCCACCACCGCGTTTGAATGGGAACGTTGGGCGGATTTTGGCGCGTGGAGAGCACTGTGGGGCTAGCCATGAGACGGGCCGGACGCGGGAGCACAGCAGCTCGCAGATTTGGTGAGATAAAAATTACCTAATGTGGCTAAAAATTCACGACAGGGTATGCTCATAGCACGCATTCAACATATCTTCATCGGTACAGATTACGGTTTTAATTTATTTGCAATAGTTATCTCGGAAATGTGTTTGTAAAATTTTGCTTTGTGGTTAGTGAGCATGCAACAGGAACCATCAGTTCATGTAGCTATTTCCCAAGTAATAAGCTTCACCTTAGCTCAATGAGTGTAGATTGCGTATCAGATGGTAGATCGAGAAATTTCTGTCGTGAAATTTAATTATTTTTGGTACTTTCTTTGTGAGTTCAGTTCGCACTCTCTTTGGCGCCAATAGCACATCATTTTTGCCCAGAATCTTTTCTTTGATACAGGTTTTCTACCTTCAGCAGTTTCCTACCGTAAATTTCTAGTAGTGTAATTCATACATGATGATACGTGAGTCTTGAAGAATGAATGACGATTATCCCGCTAAAGACGGTGTGGCCCACTTACGTATTTTTTGTGTTATTATGAAATTATGTGTCATATATGAAATTATTCGTTTAGTGTTTTCATTTTGTCATTGTTCTACCCATGAGAGGTTTAACGCTGATTCAGACATAAGTTTTGCAACTAAAGAAAAATTCTGATGTGTCGTCTTCTAAAGTTTTCATCAAAGTAGAAAATAAATCTATTAAATGAGAGTCAGTATTTCAGTTAAGAAAGATTCCCCCAGTCACCTGATACATGAAATGGGTAGGATGTATCTTATTCAGTTCAATTAAACCTGGGAAGCCTTTTCAGTTCCATTTTCTAAAGTTAATGAAAGACAGAAATAATCTGCAATGTGAATTTAGATAGGTTACCAGCTGCTATAGTGACGGCTTTGAGTTCAACCACCCCAGAACGCGTTATCTTAGAGAAACTCGCACCAGTTTCCGTTGTGCACATTTCAAAAAAAATTAATTTGTTTATCAAGTTAATCAAATAAGGGTCACAATATAGACACCATTTGTTATGGGCCTGGTATATTAGCAACCAGGACGCAAAGTCGAGTACAATTCTCTAAGGTAACGCGAGGAGATGGTCACACAGGTTCAATATAAATTAAAAATATATAAAGAACCAGCATACAGCCAACGAGCAGTCATATAGCAAGATCAACACTCAGAAATTCTTTCAAAAATGCTTTTCTTCTTACAGTGAGTCTTAATTTTATACGAGCTCCAAGTCAGTCATTGTCAGTCATTTTTATGGTCAAATAGTAAAACTGCTGAATTACCTTCAGTGTCTCATTCCTAATCTAACTCCTTCTGCATAATCTGACTTACACCGCAGCCCAGAGTCATGGGATGGCGACATGCGTACATACAGTTGGTTGAAATATTGTGCACACAAGGTATAAAACAATATTTCATTGGCAGAGCTGTCATTTCTATCGAGTGACTCATGTGAAAAGGCTTCCGACGTGACTGTGGTCACACGGCGTGAATTAACAGACTTCGAACACTGGACGGTAGTTCGAGCTAGGCACATTCCATTTCCGAAAACGTTAGGGAATTCAACATTCAGAAATCCACATTGTGAAGAGTGTGGCGACGCCCTTCAAATAGCGAGCGACATCAGCGACGTTTCCGTGGAGTTGTCAGTGCTGATAGACAAGCAGCACTGCGTGCAATAACCGGAGAAATCTATGTGAGACGTACGGCGAACGTATCCGTTAGGACAATGAGGCGAAATTTAGCGTTAATGGGCTGTGACAGCAGACGACTCACGCGAGTGCCTTTGCTAAGGACAAGACATCGTCTGCATAGGCTACCCTGCGTTCATGACCATTTCGATTAGACCCTAGCCGCCTGGAAAATCATTGCACTATCAGATCAGTTCCGATTTCAGTTGGTAAGAACCAAATGATAGAGTTAGAGTGTGCCGCAGACCCCTCGAAGCCACGGAACCAAGTTCTCAACAAGGCACAGTGCACTCTGGTAGGGTCTTCCTAATGATATGGGCTGTGTTTACATGGACTGGACTCGGTCCTCTGGTCCAACTTAACCGATCATTGAATGCAAATGCTTATCTTCGGCTACGGAAAGATCATTTGCAGTCATTCATATTCCCAAACAACTATGGAATTTTTGTGGTTGACGATGCACCATCTAATCGGGCCACAGTTATTCTCCATCGGTTTGAATAACATTCTGGACGATTCGAGCAAATGATTTGGCCACCCTGATCGCAAGAAATGAATCCCATCCAACATCTATGGGATATAATCGACAGGTCAGTGGGGCCGGTGGGGCCGAGCGGTTCTAGGAGCTTCAGTCTGGAACCGCGCGACCGCTACGGTCGCAGTTTCAAATCCTGCCTCAGGCATGGATGTGTGTGATGTCCTTAGGTTAGTTAAGTTTAAGTAGTTCTAAGTTCTAGGGGACTGATGACCTCAGATGTCAAGTCCCATAGTGCTCAGAGCCATTTGAACCCTGCACGGACAACACTTTCGCAATTATGGACGGCTATAGAGGCAACAAGGCCCAATATTTCTGCAAGGGACTTCAAACGACTTGAGTCCACGCCACGTGGAGTTGCTGCACTACGCAGGGCGAAAGCAGGTCTGTCACGATACTGAGGTATGTCGTGACTTTTGTCACCACAGTGGTTATCTTGGTTATCTTAATGCAGCAAAGCAAAATTTTTATTTCTCCTGCAGGAACTTTGTTGAACCGTGATTTAGTTTCAAGGAATATTCTTAAGAATTATTTTTATTTACTAGCGATTCATCAACAACATTAACACATTTAATCACACTGCGTAAGCATGGAAGTAGTTGACAGGGAATAACTGATGAAATCATAACCAAATTTTTTTTTTTAACAAATGGGAATTTTATTCCCAAATTCTTTTTGAGAAACAGTTTTAAAATTATAATCAGAAAGCACCATCTAAATATTAAGTTACAGTTTATTCAGAGGCAGAAAGAACCAAGTTTTGACTGTATGACGTTTCGGGCAGAGAACCTTGCCGCTCCCTTTTGACACGGCCGTAGCTACGACCGCTCACAACAGCCTCTGAAAGACTAGACTGGTGCAGATCTGCAACACACCAGATTACTTTCAACTAAAAGTTTTAACAATTTACACAAGCACACAAACTATGCACTCCCGTAGGAGGGATGGAAATGGTACAAAACACTAATAATTAAAATATTAACTTTGCCACCGAAGGGGCAATTTGATTTTAACTTCTAGGAAAAGTCTTACGGTGAAAGGGTGGCAACTTTATATACTATAATTATCATTTAAATAAAAGCCCATGAAATACAATCTTATATAAAAAATTCTACAAGGTTGGCCAAACAAGTTAAGGTGCTCTACAGTACACAGATACCACCTCTCAAGATCATACGCAAGATCAAAACATATTTCAGATATTGGGCCGTTACACTCCAAACAATAAATTCCTTAACACACCAAATCCGACGGAACATGACAGAGGCAGCTCCGAACGACAGACAGACACTAACTGCCTAATAAATGCGGACGAGAGACAGACGAGCAAGCTGGGGACAAGAGACTGACCAAGAAAACAAGTAGAATTTCACAAGAGTAAATCACACAACGTATCACCAATCACTTAGCTTCTAATAAACTGCGATTTCCCGAGAAGACCTGGCGCAGCACCCCCAAATCGCTCTCCCGAACCGTCCACTGCCAGCCTCTTGAACGGTTGAACGGACGCAGGAAGGCGCGCCCATCTCCCGTCTCACGGCGTCGCAACTCGCACCGGCCAGACTGATGTCGAGGGTTGCCTCCTGTTACTCTCGTGTCGACCGCGTAGTCATTACCCCTCGGCCGGCCGTTGTGGCCGAGCGGTTATAGGCGCTTCAGTCTGGAACAGCGCGACCGCTACGGTCGCAGGTTCCAACCCTGCCTCGGGCATGGATGTGTATGATATCCTTAGGTTAGTTAGATTTAAGTAGTTCTAAGTACTAGGGGACTGATAACCACAGATGTTAAGTCCCATAGTGCTCAGAGCTATTTGAACCTTACCCCTCGCTATACGCCGCGGCCCACTGGACTCAGGTGGCGACCTCACATGCGCCGACGCTCAAGGCGGTCAAGTCATCTTGAGTCTTAGTGTGCGACCGACCAACCGATCGATCCAACCGCCAATGACCATTGCCTGAGCAACTCGAGCAGACTGGCGGCCTAACGCGCAGACTCAGATGAAGGAACTAAGCCCCGACCGGGCGACCACTCGCTCAGTTCTGTTACTGGCGGAGTGGAAAGACTAATTTATCCGGCTTTAAAGACTGATCCGAACGAAAGGCATACTAGCACTCCAGACGATAGACAGACACTAACTGCCGCACAAATTCGGACGAGAGACCGACCCCGACTGGCTTCCGACTGACTCACTGGCGAGCTCATAGCGCCCCTTAAATGCACGCGAACGGGCAACCTTTCCCCTTTCCCACCAGAGGGAGACACCAAAGCTGCGATTGCCACAGCGGCGCCACCGCCAGAAACGGAACGCGACTGCTTCACACTACGCGCTGCGGCGCGCTCTTCAAAACAGCAGTTTTTACCACGGCTCATTTGGTTTCCTTTATTCTTGGCTCAAGGTATAATCTGAATAACACGGAGGATGTATAGCGACCCTGTCTAACCTCCGTTCATATCCACATCTCTAATGCACGGCACATACTGCGTCACAGACCCTCGTGTGACGTAAGCGCGCTTATCCTCGGGTGCAGGCGCCCTCGTAATGTTCTGGTGTTCTGACTGTACAGCAGAGAGAAAACGTTTAAGACTAAAAAAAAAAAAAAAACAAAGCAAGTAAGAAAACCATGAGCTGCACGTACTAACGTGAAGGCTGCGCCGAAGAAGTAGAATATTTTAGTGGCTGTCAGTGCAGCATGCCGGACATCATTATCGATCGAATACTCCGGCCGTGTTCTCTCAAATCTACAACTGACAATCGATTGTCGACTCTAAGAGTCCCATTCGAGACACGGCGCGCCACGCGGCGACTCCGGCAATTCTTTTATTCCACACATACTCGGAGAGGTCACGGGTTCCGCCGATACATCTTGGGCCACGTCGCGGCCGCATAGCATTCCGAATGTCTTTCCGAGCCCACAAGCGCAGAGTTGAAGGCAGGAGGAAAAAAAAAATGAAACGCGAGGCGAGCCCGGGCTGCCTCGTACGTGACGCAGCCAAACGGCCGCGCGCCGCGGTCTTCGTCTTGCGCTCGGACACGCTCGTCGATAAATAGCTAATCGACGTCGTGTCCGGCAGGTCCCCGCTGAGCAATGCGCAGGCGCCTTTCGGCGGACGAGTCGCATTAATAGCGGAATTAAAAGTCCGGCCGCCGCACACCGGTTTTCTTAATCGGCGATAACTCAGCGGGAGGCACAAACCGGGACCTCGTAGCGTAGCACGGGCTGCAGAGTTACGCATCCGCGACGCGAAAAAGCTGCATCTCGCGCCTCGCCTGCATACGAGGATCTGGGGCGCAGTCCCCAGCGTAATTCAGAGATGGCGCCGAAGCCAAACAAATTTGGTATTTGTTCAGATGCTAAGTTAAAAGGAATCTATGCGGTATGTTTCTAAAGGAGGCACTAGCCGTCAAAAGTAGAAAACAAGTGCCTCCAAAGGTATACGAGAGGCATTAGATAAATATAGCAACATTTTTTTTCTGAAAGCAGGTTCATTTTATTCAGATTCCAAATCCTACTTTCTTCGTGTTGTGTTCAGCGCGCACACAACTTTCCCAATAGAGCGCGCCCCGCTAAGCACAACAGCGCAGGCACAGCGCTAGTCCGTCTCCGCACTACGAGATGGCGCTGTCTTAGAGGCGGACCAAATTCTGCTTCCGCCGATCCGCGTATTAATATGCAACGCAGCCAATGAGTTTGCTGCTAACGTAGAACCTTTTCTCCTCGCGGATCATACTCGCGCAGTGATACATGAACGCGCGAGGTATTATAACGAGTGTACAGACCTCCGATTAGTTAGTCTGCATTAGTCTGTAGTCAAGTTTCAGTCTGCGCCTGTACATAGCCATGAAGATAAATGTATAGACACTTTTGTCAAGTATCAGAGATATGTGAGAATAAGATTAACGTACCAAGACCAAAGGAACTTCAGATTGTCAATTGTAAATAGCATCCAGAACCAAGTTAAGTTATTTTTATGATAGTTATTATTTTAATAAATGTGTGTGAAAATTAATCAAGTTCTGTTTACAGTTGGTCACCGTCAATCTGCTACTCTAAGCGCGCAAGTGGCATTTCTATCATCTGACCTAACGGCAGAAGACAAACACGCCACGATAAGACCACGAGACATATTGCTGACACGCGCCTACTTCGCTAGAGCGACAAGTCAAATAATCTGATGGTGTGTGCACCGAAGGTCTTACAGTACGCTCACCACACTTCGCTACAAAATCCTATTTTTCAACATAATCTCCTTTGAATGCGACGGCCTTATGGTACCTTACTGGCAGTGCCTGTATGCCCGCTTGGAACCACCCTACCAGTCGACATTGGAGTCAACTTCTTGTTGCATCAATAAACTCCCAATTATTCACGTACTGTTCCCCACGGAGGGGATCCTTCATAGGGCCAAACAGATGGAAGTCGGAATGCGAGGAACCTATAGGGCACACACTTTTATCATCCAAACTGGTGGAGTAATGTATCAGCTCGCAGCTACGTGTCCGATTGTGATCAATCGATCACCTCGAATGAGAGTGTCCGCACGTTCCAATATTGCAAGAGTCACAGCTGTGTGCGGACGACCGGCACGCGGGAGATTAGACATACCTGCGCGACATTGTTGCGATGATGATAGACGCCATGTCCAACGACTCACCGTGCTTTTGTTTACTGCCAGGTCTGCGTAGACATTCTGCAAGCTCCTATTAATATCTGAGATGCTCTGATTTTACGTCAAAAGAAACTCAATGACAGCTCCCTGCTTGGAACGCTCCTCCGTTACAGGGACAATTTTGAAGACTACCTGTCGGAACTTCATGAAACTATAAAGGCTAAAGTGGGAATATTCCACGATTTTACACAACAAAATCTGCATTTTTGATCCGGAATTGCCCGAGAAAATTTTTTTTTTTTGCTGTACTTATCGAATGCCCCTCACATGTGAGGAACGATAGCGGCCATAAGCGATTTCTCCATACTCTTGAAGAATCTCTACAAACTGGTGGTATTACTGAGTATAACTTTCTGCATTCGTCTGGTTAGATTTGGCATTACCCATTGGTTGGTTATACTATTAATTCCTCGAACTCTCCGTTTGTCAAGGAAAATAATTCATACACACATTCAAATGTCTTAGATACATCACACACAATACGATCAGATGCTATTTTGTTATTTAGTGCATGTAAAATTAGGAATTTGGGTGTACACCTTCAATATAAAGAGGTCTTTTTACATTTTAACATTATTAATGATATCGTATTTGATTTCTACTATACGACTTATGTCAATCTTTACACAAAAAACGCAACGTTCTGACTGACTGAAGCAACCATCTTCGCCCAGCCCAAACCGCTGAGGATAGAAACTTGAATTTTGGAGAAGATGTGGATTTCATACTGCAGTCGTCTCTTAAGAAGGCATTTTTCGAAATTGCAACCCTAAGGGGGTGAAATAGAGCATGAAGTGTTTTTCTTTTTTCTTGAAAAATGTCGTTATTAAGGCAATTTTGAAGCTAGATCTACGAAATTTGGTATGTGGTTTTTCAATGAGACATAAACAAATACGTGTTTCAGTATCTTTGGAAATTTGACACTATGGGGGTGAAACAGTGGGTGAAAGCTGTTTTAGATAATATATCATTATTAAACAACTACTAAAGTATTTTAAATTATCATTGGTATTTGACTTCATTGGTTCATTTGACTTCATTGATTTCATTGACTTCATTGGTATTTGTCTGCTGGGTTGCAAAATAAAAAAAATACTTGCTTCATTGTTTTTGGAAATTGAAACCCTAAGGGGTTAAGATAGGGGATAAGATTTTTTATGCAAATATTTTTTAAAGCTAAATCAATGAAAACTTAAATGTGGCTTCCCAGCTAGAAATAAAAAAAATAATTGTATCACTGTTCCCGGGAATTCAATCCCTACGGGATGAAGTTTTTATGGAAGTATTTCATTGTGCAAGCATTTTTTTCAGCTAAATCTATGACAACCTTTATTTGGCTTCTTTGTTAAAAATAAAACATACGCATGTCACTGGTGTCGGAAATTGAATCCCTCAGGGGGTGAAACGTTTTATGAGAATGTTTCATTGCAAACGCATCTTTAAAACTAAATATTTGCAAATTGGTGCTTGGCTTCTCGGTTAGAGATGAAGGAATACTTGCTTTTGGAAATTCAACACCTAAGGGATTAAATAGGGTCAGATTGATTCACTGATTCATCATCGCCCACCCCACGCCTCTAAGGATATAAACTTGAAATTTGGAGAGGGTGTTGATCTTATACTGCAGGTATCGTTCAAGAAGAGACTGTTCGTAATTGCTCTCCAAAGGGAGTGAAATAGGGGATGAAAGGATTTTTGCAAATAAGTCGCTACTAAGATAATTTGAAGCTAGAACAACGAAAACTGGTATCTGGTTTCTCAGTTAGAAAATTAAAAAAAATACGTGTTTCAACGTTTTTAAAATTCAGCCACTGAAGGGGTAAAAAAGTGGATTAAAAAAATTTTGAAAATAATTTATTACTAAAGAATTAGTAAAGGATTTTAAGGCTACATCTACGACAACTGATATTTGATTCCTCGGTTAGAAATACAACAAAAAAAAATGCGTGTTTCAATGCATCTGCAAAATCAGCCCCTAAGGGTGTGCAATAGGGGATGAAACTTTTTAAGAAAACAGTTCGTTACATAAAAAAATTTTAAAGCTAAGTTTTTGAAAATTTGTATTTTACCTCTCGGTTATGAAAGTTTCTATGGAAATATCTCTATAAAAACGCAAAAGACATTATTAACAAAAACTTTGGACTCCGTCTGCTAAACTCGCTGTTTGGTCATCAGTACATTCGGAAAAGACCATGACTATATGGCTTTAGTTAGTGTGAGAAGCTTAGAAGGTGTTGCAGTTTCCGAATAACATAATAATTCTAGTAAATAAAATCAAAAAAAGTCTCTGCAGCCTACAAGAGCGAAACAGCGGACGCTAAGCTATCTTTATGTATCTAGACTGAAGTGGCGAGCGACAATTCGTACTAAGGCTGGGAATAGAACTCGGACCTCCTGCTTACTAGGCAGGCGCGTTAGCCACTGAGCCACCTTGACACGGCTATTGACACAATTGCACGGATTACCTTTTCAAGCGTCACTCCTCGACCAATTCTGAATGCCATCCCAGTCTACTTTAAATGTCCTCTTACACGTGAACGGAATTGCCGAAGCTCTCCACGTTCTGGAATAGCACCTCAGCATGGAATCTAAATGGGAGTACACCCTGAAACCTGGGTGTAGGTATTTATACATATGAACTGACATAATTTCACAGACTTTACTGGTCTCATACAGATATGTTTTTATAGATATAGACTAAAGTGGCGAGTGAACATTTATGCCAAGGCCTAGTAAGCTGGAGAACCGGGTTCGAATCCCGGCCATCGTAAAAATTTTGACTCTCTGCTTCAGTCTGTATGTATTTAAAATGGTTCTAATGGCTCTGAGCACTATGGGACTTAACATCTGTGGTCATCAGTCCCCTAGAACTTAGAACTACTTAAACCTAACTAACCTAAGGACATCACACACATCTATGCCCGAGGCAGGATTCTAACCTGCGACCGTAGCGGTCACGCGGTTCCAGACTGAAGCGCCTAGAACCGCACGGCCACAACGGCCGGCTATATGTATTTATTTCAACATTAACTATTGCAATTTCTACCTTATGATAGTATCGAGTGGTTATAATTGCTGAAAACAGTAATAGTCGACATTAATAAAATTAGTAAAAATGAGTGAATTTCTGTGGCTCGTGTCAGCCATTGTCACATACACTACAGGTTTGTGCCGATGGCAGAAAAACTCATGGAACTGGATTCGTGCTTCTTGCTCGTTTCAAAAACCAACATCGTGCTCCAAGAGGTCGTTAATGTAACAGAAAGCGTCTGTATTTAACAGCTATGAGACATATTACAAATAAAATGAAAAGTCAGTGACTCTAAGAACGAAGTTGCCTCCCGCTGTGGAAAATCTGAGGAATTACTGGAGCGTCCATGCTCTTCGCCAGATTTATCGTATCCATATTTTCATCTATGTTCTCATTTTATGAAATTTTCCGTTAGATTTGTTTCAGTTAAGATTGTCATAGCTTTTCAAACATTTCCAATCTGGATCTCTGAGATGGAAAAAATTACTAGAAAAATATTGAATAAAATGCTTTGAACCAACGATGACACTGTTGATAAAAATATTTACATTTTCTTCTTTCATACTTTGTCATCGGTACATTTGTTTCGCATCATATCTGGAACTTTTTCTTTACCACCTCTATGTAGGGTGTTTCAAAGGCTTCCAGTTATTTTTTCTAGCTCTTCCGATGTCCTATTCAAACATGCTAGAAGTGTACAGTTCTTAAAATCTCTTCAAAAGTCCTACGTCACAGATTGTCTGTACCACATTTGTTCGGGGGGTGAAACATTTTCTCTACCAATTCTCGTGGGAAAATGACGCTTAGGAAGCAAGCACTGAATGAATTCGACGGATGTGGCTTCAATTATAAACATGTACGGAAACACGTGCAGTAGCCCACCAGAAACGATGAGATGAGCTGATGTACTACCGCTATATACACCACAGGCGATAAGAAGATACACTATGTGATCAAAAGTATTCGCACACCTCAAAAACAATGCGTTTTTCATATTAGGTGCTCTGTGCTGTCACCTACTGCCAGTTACTCCATATCAGCGACCTCAGTAGTCATTAGACATCGTGAGAGAGCAGAATGGAGTGCTCCGAGGAACTCACGGGCTTCGAACGTGGTCAGGTGGATTGGATAACACTTGTGTCATACGACTGTATCCGAGATTTCCACACTCCTAAACATCCCTGTGTCCATTGTTTCCGATGTGATAGTGAAGTGGAAACGTGAAGGGACACGCACAGCACAAAAGCGTACAGGCCGACCTCGTCTGTTGACTGACAGAGACCGCCGACAGCTGAACAGAGTCGTAATTTGTAATAGGCAAACATTTATCCAGACCGTCACACACGAATTCCAAACTGCATCAGGATCCACTGCAAGTACTATGACAGTTAGGTGCGAGGTGAGAAAACTTGGATTTCATGGCCGAGCAGCTGCTCATAAGCCACACATCACATCGCTAAATGTCAAACGAAGCCTCGCTTGGTGTAAGGAGCGTAAACATTGGACGATTGAACAGTGTAACAACGTTGTGTGGAGTGTCAAATTACGGTACACAATGTGGCGATCCGATGTGAAGCTGTGGGTATGGCGAATGGCTGGTGAACGTCATCTGCCAGCTTGTGTTATGCCAACAGTAAAATTCGGAGGCGGTAGTGATATGGTGTGGTCATGTTTTTCACGGAGGGGGCTTGCACCCCTTGTTCTTTTGCGTGGCACTATCACAACACAGGCTTACATTGATGTTTTACGCACCTTCTTGCTTCCCACTGTTGAAGAACAATTCGGGGATTGCGATTGCATCTTTCAAAGTGTTCAAATGTGTGTGAAATCTTATGGGACCTAACTGCTAAGGTCATCAGTCCCTAAGCTTACACACTACTTAACCTAAATTATCCTAAGGACAAACACACACACCCATGCCCGAGGGAGGACTCGAACCTCCGCCGGGACCAGCCGCACAGTCCATGACTGCAGCGCCTTAGATTGCATCTTTAAACACGATCGAGCACCTGTTCATAATGCACGGCCTGTGGTGGAATGGTTACAAGACAACAACATCCCTGTAATGAACTGACCTGCACAGAGTCCTGACCTGAATCCTACAGAACACCTCTGGGATGTTCTGGAACGCCGACTCCGTGCCAGGCCTCACCGACCAACATCAATACCTTCCCTCAGTGCAGCACTTCGTGAAGAATGGGCTGCCTTTCCCCAAGAAACCCTCAGCATCTGATTAACTTATGCCTGCGAAAGTGGAAGCTGTCATCTAGACTAAGGGTGGGCCAATACCATATTAAATTCCAGCATTACCGATGGAGGGCGCAACGAACTTGTAAGTCTTATTCAGCCATGTGTCCGGATACGTCTGATCACAAAGTGTATGGGGAGTTGTGTGGTTACTGATTAGCTTTGTTGCTGCCTGTGACACAGGGGCCAGATTATAGTAGGATTTTTATGCATTGTGTTCGCTTTCAGTTTAACTGACGCTGATGTCTTTTCGACCTTCTACAAAAAGTATGGTGACGACAGTCGATACGTGATCACGCAGAATCACAGGTGTGAGCATATTTCAGTCCCTTCACATAAAGTTATACATTGTGATTTAATATGGATGTTTTTCTGCTTGTGGTAAATCGACTGCACTGACGTACGTCCCAGTCGTCACTCATCGTTGTCGCGTGTATTTTACAAGAAGCGCTTGATATGGCTATATCCTACAGGCATCCATTCCAGACTGCCGCGTTTACAGAATAACTATAAGTATTAACTCCTCCATAGGTCACAGCCATTATTACACTGGTGAAATGGATTAATACGTTATAAAATACCATTAATAGCTAATTACGATTAAGGCAATGTCTCTTACCGTTCACGTCACATTACTTTCTGAGAAATACCTACTTAAGTATCTCAGCTGTTCTCAATACATGTCTTCTGGCGTTACATTTGGACACAGTCTTATATATATATATATAGTCACGGTATAATATGTGGTTAAATGCGTGTGTATCTTGAAGCTGAGGGCAGTTGTGCAAATTAGTCTTAGTAGCTTTGTCACTGAAGTGTCTCGTTGCTGCCGGCCGATGTGGCCGAGCGGTTCTAGATGCTTCAATCTGGAACCGCGCGACCGCTACGGTCGCAGGTTAGAATCCTGCCTCGGGCATGAATGTGTGTGATGTCCTTAGGTTAGTTAGGTTGAAGTAGTTCTAAGTTCTAGGGACTGACGACCTCAGATGTTAAGTGCCATAGTGCTCAGAGCCATCTGATTCGTCTCGCTGCTATGGTATCCCACGCGCAGAGGAGTCCTACTCCAGATCACATATTAGCCTGGTTGGACGAAGTGAGTGGACGTGGTAGATACCCTAGTGCAACCTACTGCAATAAACAATTTGCCATGTCATTAAGCAATAAAAAATTTACCATAACATTAAGCATTACAGCTGCCTTAACTACACGCATTTTATGGCACATTCATGACTCACCCCTGTGCAGGTGACGCATCTACGCACGACAGCATTTGATCAGTCTTACATGACTGACACGAGGGGGTATAGTCTTTCTCCTAAGGTTATTATAGCCTAACATGTTTTAGACCCTATTGAATAACCCTATGTTATCCTTTAGTTGTGTGTACGTACCGTTCCTACCTTGTAGCACATCTATGTTGTAGACTGTCTGATTTTTCTGCATTAATTAGAAACAGAGATACGGGATGGGCACTGTCTATAGCTGTTGCCTTCCATTAAAGCTTTTAATACGCTGCTGGTCACACGTACAAATGTAATTTGGATTGGTCCAGTCAAGTATTGTTAGTTAACGTATTAATGTTTTTTTTAAAAAAAAGTAGCTATAGATATTATAATGTTGTATTTTGAACAGTATGATAACTCAGTTATTTGGTGTATCCAGGAGCCCGAAGATAGTTTACCGTACAGGTGAAAGTGGTTGCACGTAAATAAAGGTATTAAACTCAGCTGATGGCCTATAGAATGACGTTTTCACACTAAATGAAAGGTTGGAAATTTTTTCCTTACTTAATATATTCTGAAACTTAGGTGAACAAGTATCACTGCCTAGCCCGTGCTAGTCTTAACAAAGTCACTCACAGTCCCTTTCACTCACGTTAGCAAGTTTATGGTGTTGCATTTCCCTAAATCGTAATAGCTACAAAAATACGGATTGTTTTTGATTCAGAATGCTCGCCAAATATTAAGTCTTTCGGTACCTAATGTAGTGACAATTTTTAGCCACCGACCTGCTCAGTACGCCACGCGGAATTTCTATACTCCCATCGGAATAATTATGGCATCACTTTACAACACTTTTTATGTATGAAACACTGCTGGATCCGGCAACTTATCATTTCCATCGGAACTACTACTACACAAGTTCGAACTGTTTGATGGCTAGGATCCCACTCCTCTTTAGAATGCTCTAAGTCTTCTCTACCAGTAGAGAAAGCCGCGCGAAGAGTATTGCTTTACCATTGGTCAGTTTACTCAACAGCCAATAGCAAAGCAACATTCTCCCGCGTCAGTCCGCGCTTTTCATCAGTAACCAATCGCAAAATAGTAAACCTAACGACTGCACTTTTTACCGACGTAATTATCTAATATGCTAAAGTTTTGTTTATGCATAAAGTTATTTACTATTGTTATTTATACCTGAATTAAATTTCCCTTTACCACAAAATTACTTTTCAAACCTACTCTACAAAAATCCCCTTTGTCCACATCCATACTTCTTCGAAATGTTCCCACACTAGATCCCACTACATAACTCGTTAAACAATTATCTTCATATTAACCTTAAACCACACTCACGCGTCATTCATACTGCTAAAACACATTTATAACAATTTACCTACACAAAAACAAATAATAACACTTTATGAAAATACTATAACAGTTTATGAAAAACATGCTATTACTTTAGTGCACTCTAGTGGGCACAATCGAAACTAAATCAGTCTCCTATCCAACATTGTCCTCTATCAGCTGATACATAAACTAGGTGCGCGTCCAGTCTCGCGTCACCATCTGTCACTATCCAGCTCTGAGACATATCTCCCACTTAACCGCCTCCAAGGCACTACGCCTCACCCTCTCGCAGCTTTACTTCCAGCAGTACCTCGTCTCCTACCTCCCAAACTTCACAGAAGTTCCACAGTATACTGAGGTGACCAAAGTCGTGGGACAACGATATGCACATATACAGGTGGCTGTGGTATCGCATACACAAGGTATATAAGGGCACTGCATTCGCAGAGCGGTCATTTGTTCTGAGGATTCATGTGAAAAGGTTTCTGACATGATTATGGCTGCACAAAGGTAATTAACAGACTGAACGGCAGAGTTGTCAGTGCTCCCAGACAAGAAGCAATGGGTGAAATAAGAGCAGAAATCAATGTGCGACGTACAATGAACTTTTCGATGAGGACAGTGCGGCGAAATTTGGTGTTAATAGCTCTGTCAGCAAACTATCGAGGCTAGTACATTTGCTAAAAGCACGACATCGCTGTAGCGCGTCTCGTTGGCTAGCGACCGTATCGGTTTGGCCCTGGAGAACTGTGACCTGGTCAGATAAGTCCCGATTTCAGTTGGTAAGAGCCGACGGTAGGGTTCGAGTGTGGCGCAGACACCACGAAGCGGTGGACCCAAGCTGTCATCAAGAGACTGTTCAAGCTGATGGTGCCTCCAATAATGGTGTGGTTGTGTTTACATGGAATGGACTGGGTCATTTGATCCGACTGAATTGACCACTGACTGGAAGTTCGTCATCTGGAGACCATTTTCTGCCATTCAGGGATCTCAAGTTCCCGAACAACAGTGACTTGTCACCCGGCCACAGTTGTTCGCGATTGGCTTGAAGAGTATTCTGAGCAGTTCGAGCGAATGATTTGCCCACACAGATCGTCTGATATGAATCCCAACATTTATGGGACATAATCGAGAAGTCGGTTTGTGCACAATATTCACCACTGGTCTTCTTCTTCTTCCTTATCGTCGCCTTGTCCCACGTCACGTAGGGTCGGCGTTGCTCTTCTGGATCCTTCTCCTCCATAGTTCTCTATCCATTGCCTCTTCCTTCTTCCAGCCTTTCTCCCTTAGGTCCCCGGATATCTTATCCTTCCACCTCATCTTCGGTCTTCCCCTCCATCTCGCTCCTTCAATCTTTATATCTTCAACTCTGTTTCCGATATACTCTTCCCCTTTTCTCTGTAAGTGTTTGTACCACCTTAGTCTGCTCTCTTGCATCTTTTTCCCCATGGGTCCCACTTTCACAGCTCCTCTAACAAATTCATTTCTAATCCTGTCCTTCCTTGTTACCTCACAGATCCACCTCAGCATCCTCATTTTCACCACTTCCATCTTCCTTTCCTGGGCTACTGTGACTGGCCATGTCTCTGCCACGTACATCATAGCACGCCTTACCACCGACTTGTACACTTTCCCTTTCAACCCAATGCTCACCTTCTTGTCACACGATACTCCACTCATTTTCCTCCAGTTGTTCCAACCGCAATTTGTTCGATGTTGTATCTTGCTTTCCAGTCCTCCACCCCAGGTATTTAAATTTGCAGAGCGATTTCAGCTCATCATCGTGGATCTTGTAAGACCTCATCTGCACATCCTTCAGTGTTAAATATTCTGACTTTGTCTTGATAATTTTCATCCCTCTTTCTTCTAGTGCCTTCCTCCAATCCTCCAGCTTTTCACCAAGTCTGTCGATGCTCTGCTCACAAAGAACATCATCCGCAAGTATCATATTCCACGGTGCTTCCTTCTTCACATATTCCACCAGCACATCCATAATCGGGCCAAAGAGGTAGGGACTAAGCGCAGAACCTTGATGTAACCCTACTTTTACTGGACACTCCTTTGTCATGCCCACACTACTTCCCACATTCGTCATTGATCCTCTGTACATTTCCTTCACTAACCTAACATATTTCTCTGGCACGCACTGCTCTCTCATGCTTCTCCGTATTTCGTCCCTTGGGACTCTGTCATATGCTTTCTCCAAATCAATGAAAGCCATATGTAGATCGACTTGTAGCTCCCCGTGTCTCTCCACTATCACCACTGATAACTATTTCAAAATTATGGATAATTTCCGCAGGGGACTTCCAATAACTTGAGTCCACGCCACGCCGAGTTGCTGCACTATGCCGAGCAAAAGGAGGTCCGACACGATATTAGGATGTATTCCATGAATTTTATCACTTTAGTGTATATATTGTAGGACTAGCAGTCCTTGGAGAAAGAATATTGCGGAAACATGGCTTACTCGCAGCCTGAGGGGTGTTTCCACAGTGGCTTTTCATTCTGCAGCGGAGTGAAGGGCGATTTGTCCTTGGCAGACTGAAACTAGGTACCGGACTGGGACACGAACCTGGGACGTGAAGCTTTTGGAAGCAAGTGTCCACCTGACAGGTTCAGCTCACGGTCCGACACACAATTTTAATCTGCCAGGATGTTTCATAGCTTATGGTGTTGTTCTTAATCCATGTGAGAAACGATGACATTTGTTTTCCCAATACCTACCAGAAGATGGATATATGGAGGAAAGCCACAACATGAAGTCTCATTGGCACTCTTTGTCTCTGAGCCAATCCAGGCCAACTGATCTATCGCCTCGGCCGGATGGAAGCACAGTGAGCTGAGTGGCGCGGGCTCCCCGTGCTCCAGCTGGGTAATTGCAGCTATCCGGTGTGTCAGACCCACCATACTTGCTCCGGACACTGCGAGAGGGCTGTACAAGCAATGATCACACGCACGGCACAGCGGACACACCAGGAACCGCGGTGTTGGCCGTCGAATGGCGCTAGCTGCGCAGCATTTGTGCACCGCCGCCGTCAGTGTCAGCCAGTTTGCCGTGGCATACGGAGCTCCATCGCAGTCTTTAACACTGGTAGCATGCCGCGACAGCGTGGACGTGAACCGTATGTGCAGTTGACGGACTTTGAGCGAGGGCGTATAGTGGGCATGCGGGAGGCCGGGTGGACGTACCGCCGAATTGCTCAACACGTGGGGCGTGAGGTCTCCACAGTACATCGATGTTGTCGCCAGTGGTCGGCGGAAGGTGCACGTGCCCGTCGACCTGGGACCGGACCGCAGCGACCCACGGATGCACGCCAAGACCGTAGGATCCTACGCAGTGCCGTAGGGGACCGCACCGCCACTTCCCAGCAAATTAGGGACACTGTTGCTCCTGGGGTATCGGCGAGGACCATTCGCAACCGTCTCCATGAAGCTGGGCTACGGTCCCGCACACTGTTAGGCCGTCTTCCGCTCACGCCCCAACATCGTGCAGCCCGCCTCCAGTGGTGTCGCGACAGGCGTGAATGGAGGGACGAATGGAGACGTGTCGTCTTCAGCGATGAGAGTCGCTTCTGCCTTGGTGCCAATGATGGTCGTATGCGTGTTTGGCGTCGTGCAGGTGAGCGCCACAATCAGGACTGCATACGACCGAGGCACACAGGGCCAACACCCGGCATCATGGTGTGGGGAGCGATCTCCTACACTGGCCGTACACCACTGGTGATCGTCGAGGGGACACTGAATAGTGCACGGTACATCCAAACCGTCATCGAACCCATCGTTCTACCATTCTTAGACCGGCAAGGGAACTTGCTGTTCCAACAGGACAATGCACGTCCGCATGTATCCCGTGCCACCCAACGTGCTCTAGAAGGTGTAAGTCAACTACCCTGGCCAGCAAGATCTCCGGATCTGTCCCCCATTGAGCATGTTTGGGACTGGATGAAGCGTCGTCTCACGCGGTCTGCACGTCCAGCACGAACGCTGGTCCAACTGAGGCGCCAGGTGGAAATGGCATGGCAAGCCGTTCCACAGGACTACATCCAGCATCTCTACGATCGTCTCCATGGGAGAATAGCAGCCTGCATTGCTGCGAAAGGTGGATATACACTGTACTAGTGCCGACATTGTGCATGCTCTGTTGCCTGTGTCTATGTGCCTGTGGTTCTGTCAGTGTGATCATGTGATGTATCTGACCCCAGGAATGTGTCAATAAAGTTTCCCCTTCCTGGGACAATGAATTCACGGTGTTCTTATTTCAATTTCCAGGAGTGTAGTTTGTGTGTATAGGGTAGTCAGAGCCAGTCTGAAAAGCTTGTAAGGGTGTTTCAGGATAGTTAGGTTGAGAAATAATTATTAACAGAAAAGTTCGGTATGTTGCATCGTTCGCGAATTATTTAGCATTAAAGTTAGCCGATCTACCAGTTGCGCGCGCACATTCAAGCGCCATGCCAGAAACAGCGTCGCCAAACGTGTCCTGTTTGGTTCTCAAAAATCGAACAAAAATTTAGCATCGTACGGTAGTAAGAATCGAACACGAGCCAAAGGCTCAGCTGTCTCGTGCGCTATCGTCTACACTATGAAAACAGCTGACTCTAACTGCGTCTAATGTTCTACATCTACTACATCTACATACATACTCCTCAATCCACCATACGCTGCGGGATGGACGGTATCTCGTATCACAACTAGCATCTTCTGTCCCTGTTCCACTCCCAAACAGAACGAGGGAAAAATGACTGCCTATATGCCTCTGTATGAACCCTAATCTCTCTTATCTTATGTTTGTGGTCTTTCCGCGAAATGTAAGTTGACGGCAGTAAAATTGTACTGCAGTCAGCCTCAAATGCTGGTTCTCTAAATTTCCTCAGTAGCGATTCACGAAAAGAACGCCTCCTTTCCTCTAGAGACTCCCACCCGAGTTCCTGAAGCATTTCCGTAACACTCGCGTGATGATCGAACCTTCCAGTAACAAATGTAGCAGCCCGCCTCTGAATTGCTTCTATGTCCTCCCTCAATCCGACCTGATAGGGATCCCAAACGCTCGAACAGTACTCAAGAATAGGTCGTATTAGTGTTTTATAAGCGGTCTCCTTTACAGATGAACCACATCTTCCCAAAATTCTACCAATAAACCGAAGACGACTATCCGCCTTCCCCACAACTGCAATTACATGCTTGTCCCACTTTATATCGCTCTGCAATGTTATGCCCAAATATTTAATCGACGTGACTGTGTCGAGCACTACACTACTAATGGAGTATTTGAACATTACAGGATTCTTTTTCCAATTCATCTGCATTAATTTACATTTATCTATATTTATAGTTAGCTGCCATTCTTTACACCAATCACAAATCCTGTCCAAGTCATCTAGTATCCTCCTACAGTCACTCAACGATGACACCTTCCCGTACACCACAGCATCATCAGCAAACAGCTGCACATTGCTATCCACCCTGTCCAAAAGATCATTTATGTAGACAGAAAACAACAGCGGAACTACCACACTTCCCTGGGGCACTCCAGATGGTACCCTGAACTCCGATGAACACTCACCATCGAGGACAACGTACTGGGTTCTATCACTTAAGAAGTCATCGAGCCACAATGTTAACTCGAATTTGCGCATGCCACGGACCGATTGGCATAATTCGATGCTAATTGAGTCGGAAACGGCGCAGTGTGTAGAATTTTTTTCTTAAGAATTATTTCTCAGCACAGTCTACCCTACAAAACCCTTAAAACAAGAACACGAAGGGAAATTCTTACTCCAGCAGTGACAGCATCTACATCTACATCTACATCTACATTTATACTCCGCAAGCCACCCAACGGTGTGTGGCGGAGGGCACTGTCCACGCCGGATAGTGCTGCCGTGCAGCTGCGCTACCGATCGCTGCTCAGTACAGGTTGTTCTTTATTACTGTCGCTGTTAATACACTTCGATAAAACGAATATCGCAATAGACTAATTTAGGATAGCTGTATCGAATGGGAACGTAAATTTTGACTTTAAAACCAATCTCCTTGTAATGGATAAGAAATCAACGCTTTCCATTCGCTATAGACACAGCATGAAAAGCACGATAAGCAGTACTTGTTTGGGCTGACTCCAGCTACACATCGCAACAACTCATCAGCGAAGATCTGCTGAAACACAACGGAAAATGCCCCTAATGACTCTGTACGACAGACACCAGATGTAGGGATAAGACGCTTTTGCAGGCCCTGCCTGATAGGCTGACAGAATTAGCTTGCCTTAGCTATCCGGGTTGCAGGGCAGCCTATATGTGAGAGGCAAGAAACATTTCTCAAGGTCATGTGCTGAGAGTGAAAACGCTCCGAGGCCCCTGGACAGAAGTGATCTAAATCTGACACACAGTTTCCTTGCCTCCAGAGTAATAACATAGGGGTTCTTATAACACTCTAATATTTACAGAGATACAGACATTCAAAGCCTTTACCAGGTTCCTTATGAGTAATTCGATGGACAGCCAATCACATGCATACATGCATTTGCTGATTCCTTCTCCTCTTTCCTCAGTGTAATTGCCAAGGTAATGAGAATCAGTACATTACTCCTAAAGCTGCACTGCACAAGAGGGAATCCTATCAGCCTGTCTTACTGACGTGCTTTGCAGGGCAGCCAACTAGTCACGTAAAAAAAAAAAAAAAAGATAAGGCAGTTTTCCAGCCCCTGATGTGTAGGTTGTCTACTACAGCAGGATCATTGTGTTGCAGTAGTATCAGCCTATGTTCTCTATCCACTTTGTAGGGAAGCCTTCACTTCAGGGGTGAGAAATAGTTTTTCTGCAGCTGATATGTAGGCTGCCCAGCACAACAGGCGTGTTCTTTCGTGTAGTATCAGCCTGATTTGCATAGCAGCCTACATGTCATGGGTGTAAAGGGTTTCCAGGCTCTTGGCATATAGGCTGTGCTGCATGACAGACAAGTTGTGAGAATAGAATCAGCCTGCTTTATAGACCTCTTTTTCAGGGGCAATATTTGCAGATAGACACGCTTTGGTGAGGGTTGACATGGATAGAAGAAGAGATAGAGAAAGGAGGAGGCAGGAGGGGATGGATAGGCGGAAAGGGTTGCAGGAGGGGATGTGTAGAGAGAGAGAGAGAGAGAGAGAGAGAGAGAGAGAGAGAGAGAGTGGATTATAAGGGGATTTATAGACAGAGAGGGCAGGGGAGTAGGAGATAGACAGACAGATGGGATGGAGGAGATGGGCAGAAAGAGGGGAGGCTGGGGGAGATGGGCTAAGAGGTGGGAGGAGCGGATGGGTCTGTAGGCAGGAGATGAGTGGGAAGAAGGAGATGGACCTAAATACGTGCACAGTATTGTAACATACTTGTATGGAGGCAAAGCCATGGAGAAAAGGCCACCAGAGTGTAAGTATATACAGGGTGAGTCACCTAACATTACCGCTGGATATATTTCGTAAACCACATCAAATACTGACGAATCGATTCCACAGACCGAACGTGAGGAGAGGGGCTAGTGTAATTGGTTAATACAAACCATAACAAATGCACGGAAGTATGTTTTTTTAACACAAACTTAAGTTTTTTTAAATGGAACCCCGTTAATTTTGTTAGCACATCTGAACACATAAACAAATACGTAATCAGTGCCATTTGTTGCATTGTAAAATGTTAATTACATCCGGAGATATTGTAACCTAAAGTTGACGCTTGAGTACAACTCCTCTGCTGTTCGATCGTGTGTATCGGAGATCACCGAATTACGTAGGGATCCAAAGGGAACGGTGATGGACCTTAGGTACAGAAGAGACTGGAACAGCACATTACGTCCACATGCTAACACCTTTTTATTGGTCTTTTGCACTGACGCACATGTACATTACCATGAGGGGTGAGGTACACGTACACACGTGGTTTCCGTTTTCAATGACGGAGTGAAATAGAGTGTGTCCCGACATGTCAGGCCAATAGATATTCAATGTGGTGGCCATCAGTTGCTGTACACAATTGCAATCTCTGGCGTAATGAATATCGTACACGCCGCAGTACATCTGGTGTAATGTCGCCGCAGGCTGCCACAATACGTTGTTTCATATCCTCTGGGGTTGTAGGCACATCACGGTACACATTCTCCTTTAACGTACCCCACAGAAAGAAGTTCAGAGATGTAAGATCAGAAGAACGGGCTGGCCAATTTATGCATCCTCCACGTCCTATGAAACGCCCGTCGAACATCCTGTCAAGGGTCAGCCTAGTGTTAATTGCGGAATGTGCAGGTGCACCATCATGCTGATACCACATACGTCGTCGCGTTTCCAGTGGGATATTTTCGAGCGACGTTGGCAGATCATTCTGTAGAAACGCGATGTATGTTGCAGCTGTTTGGACCCCTGCAATGAATTGAGGACCAATGAGGTGGTCGCCGATGATTCCGCACCATACATTTACAGTTTACGGTCGTTGTCGCTCTACCTGTCTGAGCCAGCGAGGTTTGTCCACGGACCAGTAACGCATGTTCCGTAGATTCACTGCCCCGTGGTTTGTGAAACCCGCTTCATCGGTAAACAGGTAGAACTGTAACGCATTCTCTCTTAATGCCCATTGACAGAATTGCACTCGATGATTAAAGTCATCACCATGTAATTGCTGATGTAGCGACACATGAAACGGGTGAAAGCGGTGACGATGCAGTATGCGCATGAAACTACTTTGATTCAGTCCACCGGCTCTCGCAATGTCCCGTGTACTCATGTGTGGGTTCACGGCAACAGCAGCTAACACACCAACTACATCCGCTTCTCCTGTGACGGGCCTGTTACGGACCCGTTTGCGTGCTACGACCATACCTGTTGCATACAGTTGGCGGTAGATGTCTTGCAATGTGCGGCACGTTGGATGCTCTCTGTCCGGGTGCCGTTCTGCATACACCCTGCAGGCCTCAGCTGCATTTCGTCGACACTGGCCATAGATGAGTATCATCTCCGCCTTTTCAGTGTTCGAATACTCCATGGTCACAGTTCCTACAACACTACACTATCACAGACGTCTGGTAACACGGTGTACTACAGTTGGTCTGCGTGCGGAGACGAATGCAGAATAACAATAGTAGCAAGCGCTACATGCGGACACTGCTACAGCTAGACCAAACCACAACAGTGCACTACAGTCACACTCCTAAACACGGTCGCCATTGTAAACATGTCCCTGCAGATGCTGCTCGCCGACCATGGCCCGTGTTCGTTATAACACGCAACTGAACGTCGGAGGGTCAAGCGTCAACTTTAGGTTACAATATCTCCGGATGTAATTAACATTTTACAATGCAACAAACGGCACTGATTACGTATTTGTTTATATGTTCAGATGTGCTAACAAAACTAACGTGGTTCCATTTAAAAAAGTTAGGTTCGTGTTAAAAAACATACTTCCGTGCATTTTTGTATGGTTTGTATTAAACAATTACACGAGCCCCTCTCCTCACGTTCGGTCTGTGGAATCGGTTCGTCAGTATTTGATGTAGTTTACGAAATATATCCAGCGGTTACGTTAGGTGATTCACCTCGTATATCAGGGATCTCCTCCCAAACCGCTAGATCGATTTCCAACAAATATGCTACACACAGCAATATTCAGGAGTTTTATAACCTCATAGCTGAAATAGGACAGGTAGCAGTATTGGGTGCCCTGCATGGCAGGTGGGAATAGTATCAGTCTGCCTTACTTAACTGTTTTGCAGTACAGCCTACACCTCATGGTCAAGAAAAACTTTTCCAGCACTGGTGTGTAGGCTGCACTGCACTAAATATGTGTTGTGGGAATACTATCAGGCTGCTCTTTTGCTCTGCTTTGGATGGCATCTTAGGTATCACAGATGGGAAACAGTTTTTGAACCCCAGCTGTGCTGGGTTCCCAGGTTGACAGGTATATTGTGGGAGTAATATCAGCCTGCTTAATCAGACTGTTGTGCAGAGGCTACACACGCAGATGGTGTGGTTTGGGAAAAGTTTAGATGAACGCAGGAGGGATGGACAAAGAGAGGTAGGTAGGTAGAAATAGATATGGAGAGAGGGGGCAGGATGGGACGGACAGAAAGAGGGGAGCAGCTGGGGATGGACAGAGGGGGCAGGAGGGAATGGACAAGGAAGTGCATGAGAGGGGGACAGTGAGAGGGGGCAGAGGAGTTTGATAGACAGGGGGGAGGAGGAGATGAACAAAGAGAGAAAGGTGAGAGGAAGAGATAGAGAGGGGGGAGTGAAGAGGCTGAGATGGTTTGAGAGGAGGGCAGGAGGGGATGAGCAGAGTGGGTCATGGGATGAGATGGCCAGATAGGGAGTGATGGAGGTAGACAGAGATATGTGGGGAATAGATGGGCAGAGAGAGGGGTGGATCAGATGGGCAGACAGAGGGATGAGGAGGACACTAGTGGAGGTGGGAGAGAGGATATAGATGGAGAGGGGAGAAGGATATGGAAATAAAGAGTTGGGATGAAGGTGGAGGTCATCAGAAAGGGGGCATGGGAGAGATGATCAGAGATAGGTTGGGGAGAATATGGGCCAAGATGGGGAGTATATGGACCAAGGGAAGGAGCAGGAGGAGATGTGTGCAATATATGTGTCAAATATATGTGTGGGTGAAGCTACAGGGAAGAGGCTGGTATATACACAATACAGCATAAGTGTATGTATGTCTAGCATTCTTCTGAAATACCTCATATGATTTCAACCAAAATTAGTATATAAACAGCAAACTTCAAGAGTATCAGTACTGTGTGAGTCAGAATATCCTAGCTCCTATAGGAGTGTAATTACAGAAAAGAAGCTGTTTTTCAGTCTATGCCATATAAGCTGCCCTTTATGATAGGCATGCAGTGTGGGAGAAGTATCAGGCCTGCATCGTCGACCTTCACAAGTATCAGCATTGTGAGTGTTAGAATATCCTAGCCCCCATAGGAGCAGAGATATGGGCAAAAAACGATTTTTCAGCTCCTGCTACGTAGGCTGCCTTGTGTGAAGGGCGTATTGCTTGTGAGTGGTAACTGTCTACTATACTGAACTGCTTTGCAGGGGCCCTATAAATCAGGGGCAGAAACTGTTTTCAAGCCCCTGACGTGCACACTCAACTGCATGAAAGGCATGTTGCGGGAGCAGTGTTGGCCTGCCTTATAGCCCTTTTTTTTCCAAAGGCTGCACATTCGTTTTGGCATGGCTGGGTAGAGGTTGAGATGAACAGAGGAGGAGGTGGTCAGATAAATGGGGAGAAGACATGTGCATAGCGAAGCAGGAGGAAAATGTGGTCAAGGCAGATGGACAGAGGGTAAGGAGGAGAATGAGAGACAGAGAGACTAGGGATAAGGAGATGGACAGAGAGATTGGAAGGGATGAAGTGGAAAAGCGATGGAGAGCAGTGGAGTGGGCACAGAGAGGGGAGGAGAAATTGTCTGCAGTATATGAGTTTAACGTGTGTATGTGAGTGAAGCCATGGTGAAAAGGCTAGTTTAAAAACTACAAATTTATTTGGCTAATGTACCTGACATCTTGTCAAGAGTGATAATTAAATTAGAACATTAATATTAGACAATGAGTTCACGCAGAGCTTTATTCAAATAGCATTTTAGTTTTTTAACTTATTTAATTACATTTTTAGACAATATCATCGTTGGATCTTAATACTGCTCAGTATTAATTGCCTACCGTATTCGCCTCCCACCTTCCACCCTCCCATACCCTTTACCTACGACACACTATTCTCTGTGACGCTGCGTGGGTTTAGTAAAACGACTGACAAGTGTCACAAGTGTACCACAGGAATGTTTATTTTATTTTACAGCTTATGATTATGTTCCTTTTAAAGAAATTTGTCATTTTGTAACTCTGTAACAATCAGATGCAACATTAAGCATTTTAAATTTTAAGCATTTACCGTATATATTACCCTCTTGGTCAGATGTAATACTTTGGATTTTAAATTTTAAATATTTTCGACGTATACGTCATTTTATTTTTATATCTAAAGATGAACATTACGCACGATCGAAAGTAGTCCTCATGTGTGAGCAATTGCAACTGAGACCGTTGTAATAAATATTTTAAAAATTTTGTACAGTTACGCCGGCTCTCATGAGAATATGTCATCCATTATCACTTTTTGTAACAATTTAAAGTTTGCCGTTTTACAGTTCGAAGATAAACTCTAGGCGCTACAGGGAAAATAATGGGTTGAAACATTTCGTGCTATATGCAAACAAGGCAGATGAAAGTGATGGAGCGACACGGGGAGAATGCCAGCTGAGCTTTGTGAGTGCCGCTGCTGTTTGATTTACGACCTGCGTTAGAGCGCTATCGGCCGTGCATCACGACTTTTGTGAAGTTTCCAGTGCTGGAAACGGCGGTAAAAGGGGCCACCTGGGAGAGGAACCCGTCCGTCACGATCGCCGCTAATTTGATGGATGTGATATCTCTGTCCTCCTACCGGAGCGCTCATGATGAATGCTGCCGGTCCAGCGCGCTGCCCGCAGTCACGGGGGTCAGCCAGATGTTGAGAACACCGACTCCGCGGTTAATCAGCGCTGGCAGCGAGTGATTTAATGACCTTCACTCCGCTCCCTTCTGCTCCACGGAACCGCTGGCAATAACACAGCTTCCTCGAGGCAGAGGTGTGGGACACATTCTCGCTTGCACCTCCTTGTGTGCCTGTCAGTAAGCTGCAGATTCAGGAAGGAAATAATTCAATTATCCGCCTTCCATAAACTCATGGAATAAGAGTGCACAAGACACCGTATATTATCATTTCTTTTCTACATCTACACCTACATTTATACTCCGCAAGCCACCCAACGGTGTGTGGCGGAGGGCACTTTACGTGCCACTGTCATTACCTCCCTTTTCTGTTCCAGTCGCGTATGGTTCGCGGGAAGAACGACTGTCGGAAAGCCTCCGTGCGCGCTCGAATCTCTCTATCTCTCTAGTTTAACATCTCTCTGATCATCTCTGGAGGTATAAGTAGGGGGAAGCAATATATTCGATACCTCAACCAGAAACGCACCCTCTCGAAACCTGGACAGCAAGCTACACCACGATGCAGAGCGCCTCTCTTGCAGATTCTGCCACTTGTGTTTGCTAAACATCTCCGTAACGCTATCACGGTTACCAAATAACCCTGTGACGAAACGCGCTGCTCTTCTATGGATCTTCTCTATCTCCTCCGTCAACCCAATCTGGTACGGATCCCACACTGATGAGCAATACTCAAGTATAGGTCGAACGAGTGTTTTGTAAGCCACCTCCTTTGTTGATGGACTACATTTACTAAGGACTCTCCCAATGAATCTCAACCTGGTACCCGCCTTACCAACAGTTAATTTTATATGCTCATTCCACTTCAAATCGTTCCGTACGCATACTCCCAGATATTTTACAGAAGTAACTGCTACCAGTGTTTGTTCTGCTCTCATATAATCATACAATAAAGGATACTTCTTTCTGTGTATTCGCAATACATTACATTTGTCTATGTTAAGGGTCAGTTGCCACTCCCTGCACCAAGTGCCTATCCGCTGCAGATCTTCCTGCATTTCGCTACAATTTTCTAATGCTGCAACTTCTCTGTATACTACAGCATCATCCGCGAAAAGCCGAATGAAACTTCCGACACTATCTACTAGGTCATTTACATATATTGTGAAAAGCAATGGTCCCATAACACTCCCCTGTGGCACGCCAGAGGTTACTTTAACGTCTGTAGACGTCTCTCCATTCATAACAACATGCTGTGTTCTGTTTGCTAAAAACTCTTCAATCCAGCCACACAGCTGGTCTGATATTGCGTAGGCTCTTACTTTGTTTATCAGGCGACAGTGCGGAACTGTTTCGAACGCCTTCCGCAAGTAAAGGCAAATAGCATCTACCTGGGAGCCTGTATCTAATATTTTCTGGGTCTCATGAACAAATAAAGCGAGTTGGGTCTCACACGATCGCTGTTTCCGGAATCCATGTTGATTCCTGCAGAGTAGATTCTGGGTTTCCAAAAACGACATGATACGCGAGCAAAAAACATGTTCCAAAATTCTACAACAGATCGACGTCAGAGATATAGGTCTATAGTTTTGCGCATCTGCTCAACGACCCTTCTTGAAGACTGGGACTACCTGTGCTCTTTTCCAATCATTTGGAACCTTCCGTTCTTCTAGAGACTTGCGGTACACGGCTGTTAGAAGGGGGGCAAGCTCTTTCGCGTACTCTGTGTAGAGTCGAATTGGTATCCCGTCAGGTCCTTTTCATGTCTTCACTTAAAAATTGTTTGAGGATACATAGCTTTCGTATGCTCATGGTTAGTTTCTGCTTCACTGGTAGAAATCCATGTTCTACATCTACATCTACATTTATACTCCGCAAGCCACCCAACGGTGTGTGGCGGAGGGCACTTTACGTGCCACTGTCATTACCTCCCTTTCCTGTTCCAGTCGCGTATGGTTCGCGGGAAGAACGACTGTCTGAAAGCCTCGGTGCGCGCTCTAATCTCTCTAATTTTACATTCGTGATCTCCTCGGGTGGTATAAGTAGGGGCAAGCAATATATTCGATACCTCATCCAGAAACGCACCCTCTCGAAACCTGGCGAGCAAGGTACACCGCGATGCAGAGCGCCTCTCTTGCAGAGTCTGCCACTTGAGTTTATTAAACATCTCCGTAACGCTATCACGGTTACCAAATAACCCTGTGACGAAACGCGCCGCTCGTCTTTGGATCTTCTCTATCTCCTCCGTCAAACCGATCTGGTACATACCACTATCTGTACATGAGAATGAGGGCTAGAACTAGTGTACATTAAAAATTCGTCTTATTGATCACAGCCCTGAAATGAATCAACATGATTAGCCAATAATTTGTGGAACGAAATCTGTTTGTACACCTGTGCCGCACCTCACAGCATCACGTAGCAGCAAACTTGCTTCATACGCTAAAACATACCGTTGATGTGTCTGAGTGTGTACTGCACGTAACCCAGTTTGTTATAAAAGAGTGAGATCGTGAACATGGGAAAGGCAGGCCGAGATTGCAGAAGACTGGGCAGAGGAAAGTCAATAACAAAAATTTACATTCAGTCGAAAATAGCAAAAACAGTGAGAATCTCGTAAATAGTCTTCACGGGATTGCTGCCGGATCACGTTGTGCAAATTCCACAATATTTTCTCGGAGCAACTGTCCGACAACTTCAGGTGGTTCAACCACCTGAAGATGTCGGACAGTTGCTCTGAGGAAATATTGTGGAATTTGCACAACGTGATCTGGCGGCAAAGCTGTGAAGACTATTTACAACACATCCGCCAGGAAAGCCTGAAGAGTCACAGTGAGAATCTCAGTCACAATGTGAGCACCCACGTGGCGAAATACTAAAGCCACGCAATGAATGGCCATGCGTTACCGAAAATGCGAGCCTTACAAACTCTTAAAATAACGTTGATTATAAACAGCACATCGAAAATGGTCACAACGTAATACAATCTGGGCCACAACACATGTCGAATTACCGATTGGTCGTTTTCTGCGTTGAGAGTCGTGAAACCGAGTAGTGTCACACAGACAGCCGTTTTCCTTCGCTCGAGACGCAAACGGAATAACACGGAAGATATAAAGAGTGTCTCAAAAGCGACTTTATAGCTTCAATGCCAGATAACTCGACTTGTAATTAACTTAGAGAAGAAACGGTAAAGTTCTTCTGAAGTACGAGGGCAGTTCATTAAGTAATGCAACACATTTTTTTTCTGAAACACGCGTTGTTTTATTCAGCATTGAAATACACCAGGTTATTCCCCAATCTTTTAGCTACACAACACTATTTTTCAACGTAATCTCCATTCAATGCTACGGCCTTACGCCACCTTGAAATGAGGGCCTGTATGCCTGCACGGTACCATTCCACTGGTCGATGTCGGAGTCAACGTCGTACTGCATCAATAACTACTTCATCATCCGCGTAGTGCCTCCCACGGATTGCGTCCTTCATTGGGCCAAACATATGGAAATCCGACGGTGGAGATCGGGGCTGTAGGGTGCATGAGGAAGAACAGTCCACTGAAGTTTTGTGAGCTCCTCTCGGGTGCGAAGACTTGTGTGAGGTCTTGCGTTGTCATGAAGAAGGAGAAGTTCGTTCAGATTTTTGTGCCTACGAACACGCTGAAGTCGTTTCTTCAATTTCTGAAGAGTAGCACAATACACTTCAGAGTTGATCGTTTGACCATGGGGAAGGACATCGAACCGAATAACCCCTTCAGCGTCCCAGAAGACTGTAACCATGACTTTACCGGCTGAGGATATGGCTTTAAACTTTTTCTTGGTAGGGGAGTGGGTGTGGCGCCACTCCATTGATTGCCGTTTTGTTTCAGGTTCGAAGTGATGAACCCATGTTTCATCGCCTGTAACAATCTTTGACAAGAAATTGTTAGCATCAGCCACATGACGAGCAAGCAATTCCGCACAGATGGTTCTCCTTTGCTCTTTATGGTGTTCGGTTAGACAACGAGGGACCCAGCGGGAACAAACCTTTGAATATCCCAAATGGTGAACAATTGTGACAGCACTACCAACAGAGATGTCAAGTTGAGCACTGAGTTGTTTGATGGTGATCCGTCGATCATCTCGAACGAGTGTGTTCGCACGCTCCGCCATTGCAGGAGTCACAGCTGTGCACGGCCGGCCCGCACGCGGGAGATCAGACAGTCTTGCTTGACCTTGCGGCGATGATGACACACACTTTGCCCAACGACTCACCGTGCTTTTGTCCACTGCCAGATCACCGTAGACATTCTGCAAGCGCCTATGAATATCTGAGATGCCATGGTTTTCCGCCAAAAGAAACTCGATCACTGCCCGTTGTTTGCAACGCACATCCGTTACAGACGCCATTTTAACAGTTCCGTACAGCGCTGACACTTGTCGGAAGTCAATGAAACTATACGGGACGAAGCGGGAATGTTTGAAAATATTGCACAAGAAATTTCCGGTTTTTTCAACCAAAATTGGCCGAGAAAAAAAATGTGTTGCATTACTTATTGAACTTCCCTCGTACCATCTAGAAAAGCTTTTTTTTTTTTTTTTTTTTTTTTTTTTTTTTTTTTTTTTTTTTTTTTTTTGGGAAAATGTAACGAATAAATATTTTGCCTTTACAGGTGACAAGAGAAAATGTTTCCTTTATTGTTGTACGTTGATAGGATAACCATTAATGAATCGAAGAAGGAGTCTGGACACGTAAACAAACAGTGTGTGCTTTATTTTACTTAACCGACGTCACGCACTAAATTTCAGAGTAACGAATAAATATTTTGCCTTTACAGGTGACAAGAGAAAATGTTTCCTTTATTGTTGTAGGTTGATAGGATAACCATTAATGAATCGAAGAAGGAGTCTGGACACGTAAACAAACAGTGTGTGTTTTATTTTACTTAACCGACGTCACGCACTAAATTTCAGAGACATTTAAAAACGTAATACGAGAAACTACCACCTCTAGGGCATAAGAAAATGACACAGGAACTTCATGGAAACTGGGAATGTGGCTATTAAGCTGCATGTGGGCAGACCAAGGAGATGTGACGAAGATACGCGAGAGATTTCGAAAGGTTTTCCAGCGTTCGCTATAGAAGCTTCTTCGCATGCTATCAAACAAAACAAGTGCGAATACCTCGTACCTCTGTGCACCGGGTACAACCGAAAGCGTCTACCTCTGCTTCCGAACAGTTCTGAACAATCCACACTGTTACAGAAAATCAAACCAGATGACAAGACCGTGGACCATGTGGCTGAATTTAATGTAATAATGACTCCAACTGTTGATACAGTTGATGTTGGCATGTTAGGATGCGTTTATACAGAGTCTGAATATCGACTAGTTACTGTACGCGCCACAAGGGGAGCGCATTTACAAGAACTAGATTAAAGGAGAAGAAAGAACTTTTTGAGTTGGTACATCAGACAGACTTTACTTCTTTCTCTAAGTTAATTATAATAACATGACCCTTAGGTTGTAAAATTACCTCTCGGGATTCCCGTAATATGCTTACAATTTACCCTCCGCCGTGTACTGTACAGTGGCTGCGGTGTATATGGGTGAAACCGAAAGCCACCGACAACATTTCGGAGGTTGACAAAGGAAATATATTCGCAATTGCGAATACGACCCACTGCCAGCTGTATATTGGAATGAAGAGTGTGGTATCGATAGCTACGATGCTAGGCAGGTGCATTACCCACTAAACCACCTTGGCCAAGTTATTCACACTAGCGATGGGATTACCCTGGTACGCCTCCCCCCTCCTCGATCCTAATAAGCAAGAGATCGTGTTCGATTCCAGGCTAACCTAGAACATAGAGAGCGTCGGCAAATCTATTCGCGCGTAAGGAGGAATTCGCGGTAGGCTGGGACGGCAGCGATAATTTGGATCCAGGAGGGAGGCGTGCGAGACGTGCGAGGGTAACACTTGCAGATGTGTGAAGCCCTGTGCCAGGGTGGATTAGTGGCTAACGCACCTGCCTACTAGGCAGTAGACCCGGGATCGATTCCTGGCCTTGGTACGAATTTTCACACGCCGTTGCAGTCTGTATTCAGAAAATGTCCTCATTGTTTTAGTGGAGGCTGAGGTTTATCTTACTTTTAGGACATTCCCCGATTCCATCCTCAACACGTAGACTGATAGGCGGCACCGTTCTTTTAGCAAATTTGACTGTTTAAGAATATAGGCATTGCTCCTATGCAACTATCTAATTTTCACTTGTCATTGCCGGCCGCGGTGGTCTAGCGGTTCTGGCGCTGCAGTCCGGAACCGCGGGATTGCTACGGTCGCAGGTTCGAATCCTGCCTCGGGCATGGGTGTGTGTGATGTCCTTAGGTTAGTTAGGTTTAAGTAGTTCTAAGTTATAGGGGACTTATGACCTAAGATGTTGAGTCCCATAGTGCTCAGAGCCATTTGAACCATTTTTTCACTCGTCATTAGATCTCAAAACGAACCCGTTGCGTTTTTTCATTAATATACTATTATATTTGTGAAAGACGGAATTTTTATAACCACTAAGGCTGTATTAATATTTCACATTTTAACAGTCCACTTTCATTTTTATATACGGAACTCACTCTGATCTATACCGTTACATATTTTTAAGCACTTCAACACACGTTCTGCCTTCCCTCACCCTTCGATCTTTCTGTCTCTTCTGCCACCACCTGCAAACATTTTCCGGCGTGTAGAACGGTCAATACTTCATTGTCCAACGAGCGAGGTGGCGCAGTGGTTAACATAACGGATTCTCATTCTGGAGGGCGACGGTTCAAACCCGTGGCTGGCCATCCTGATTCAGGTTTTCCATGATTTCGCTATATTGCTTCAGGAATTTGCCGGGATGGTTCCTCTGAAAGGACACAACTGATTTCCTTCCCCATCCTTTCCTAATCCGAGCTTGTGCTCCGTCTCTAATGACCTCGTTGTCGACGGAACGTTAAACACTGGCCTCCTCCCCCTCCTCCCCCCCCCCTCCTTCACTACCTTGCCTACCGCTGCCTAACCACCTTCCTGCTCGTTGGGCGGTAAGACTCCTCTCGTTTATCGGGTTCATACATTGAAATTGTGTAGATGCGTTATTAGGCTACAGCCCTTTTCCATGCCGTCTTCATCTTTTATTTCTATAGGTTCTGTGCCGTACCCTTCATTTTAACTATGGACTACCGCTTTTAGCGCGCTTCCCTTTATAACTCGACGCGAACGATGGGGAGCAGCGCCAAGGCGGTTAACACTGCGATATGACTTGTTAAATAAAATCTCTGGGAGTACGGTTCAGTTGTTGCTACGAGATATTATTTCTGGTAATTTTTGTCCTTCAGATTATTGTTAAGAAGTCTTTGTAATTTTTTTCATAATTTTTGTACAGATCACCTGCGGATGCATATTCAGTTGACGCGAAACCGGTCGTGTCTTTCAATAAAACTATTTCGCAGCCACTGCGGATCGTTTCATTCAAAATTTGGAAATTATTCCGCGGTTGCCTGCAGTTTAAAATAACAAATGTTACCATGACTTTAGCCGTATGAGAAGCAAAGTGGACAAACCAGAGTTACTTACTAACAGAAACATTTACAATAACCTGACATCAACACCCCACTGTAACGCAATCGAAGACAAATATCCTCGGTACATCATGTCGAGAAACATAAACAACGTGCACCTTACGTCGGCCGTGAAATCCAAATGGTACATCGTCAATGACAAATTACCGACCATCGAAAAAGGTCACACAGTCAAACTGACGACTGCACTATATGTAGAAATGTTGGTACATTAAACCACGGATTGAATTTTGGACACGCAAGTGATATGTGGTATCTCCTCCGCCAGAAAATGGAAGTGACCGACGGGACAAACCCTGCACATGCAGATAAAACTGGATCATACTACCGGAAAGGCCCAGGTACCCAAGGATAAAGAACAAGCCTGCAATATATATGCTTGTGCATGCTGAAACATACATAACACATCACGGAGCACCATCGTACTACGATTATTTATCATGCATTGAAAACGAACGCTGAGAAATCACGGTGTATGCCAAATATACGGAAAGCTTTGGAACCTGCTAATAAATAGCAACGACGCCGTAAATACAGCAAGAAAAAGGAGGAGAAGAAGAAGATGGCGATCAGTTGTTGGCAGTGCAGGAAAAGGAATAAAACTTTTTAATGTGCCGAATCATTAATGATAATGACGTGAATATCCGCACTGGAGGCCCGGGTACGGTGACGGGTAGTATTAAGTATCTATGATCAGACGGCTTGTCTGGCATGGCGTATTTTGTTTGCGAGCCACGAATAGAATTATTCAGAGAACAACGTTAAGTAAGCGAATATAATCACTTTCAGATGCTTACGCGATGTAAGCAGCGCACCGCAGGATATTTACCTGCAGGTCTCAGTGTTATGTCTTACATATAGAATTGGCATTTGGAGTGACATTGATGGGAGCACATCGTGGTGTAACTAATATGTTTGCTATCAACGTAATAATTGTATGAGAATCATGGGTGTATGTGTGTTTCAGTGATTCAATATGCATCGGAGGTTGATTGAGGTGGCACAAATATAAGAAAAAAAACTGAAAGAAACGCGTCTTCTGTCCATATGTAAGTAGTGTTTCAGCACAGTTCTTGCGGAGCTAAACATTTACTGTGATGCAATGTTGAGACTCATTGCCGCATACCTTTATGACAGACTTCTTCGCCGTGCCACCAAAGAATCGTGGCCGCATCTACCTTTGATTCAAGGTAAGCCGAAAACTGTAAGTTGAGTCATCTCATGCACTGCTGAAAGAGCGTAAAAATAAAACATCACAAATTTTGCATGCACACATTTTTCCCTTTGCAGCTGTTCTAAAATGATCGCAGGGAAACTACTGCTTAAGCATATATGATTATTTCAGATTGTCTCACATTGTATGATAAGGTAGTAAATTTTCGTTATTGTTCATGTGCATTAGAATACTTCAAACTTCAGTAACTCAATGCCCGTTATTCGAAGAATTTGCAGTGGATTAAGATGGCGAATTGCGATAGCTAACATGAGGGAAGCAGAAATTCTAGGTCTAAACTGGCGTCATATTTCGAAATGCATCTCTCAAGCATGTGTAGAAGTATTTCGAAATCTTGAGTATTCTTCCGCTAAAAACTTCTGAATCCATTCAGGAAGATCAGGTCCATGTCCTTATGATCATTAAAAGGCCTAAATCTCTTTCTCGCCTGATTTGAAAGCGTGGCAACAAATAACGTATTTCGTCCCATCACACAAAGAACAGTGTTCGCATTTTGACTCAAAGAAAGCAGAAAGCTGAAAGTTTAGTTATATGCTGTGCTGCTGTAAGACTTCGTTTGTATAAACTGAACAGAAGTGCATCCTATGATGCCTTTTACTTCATGAACAATGAAAAGTAGGCGTATTCAATTCGCATGGATTTTTCACTACGCAGTTGTCCCGAAGCGATTGCAATAAACTGGATGTCACTTGGGCAACTTGCAGGTCCCTAACCAAGTTACACAACATGAAAAAGGGGAGCTAGAGTGTAACACTGAATCTGACTGCTATTCGTTTCTGGCGAAACTCCACATCACTGAGAGGCGAATGCTAGGTTGAAGAACTGAGTGAAAGAAAAAAAGCGACCCACCCGGGATATGAGTCCCGAAGCTCACGGTTTCTACCCAATTCTAGCAAACTGGGTCACGCTTTCCGCTCTCTAAAGCCACTAATCCTTATAAGACGTGTATATTTCTATTGTCTCTTGTCAAACCATAATTTATGAAATATGTTTATATTTTATTAATAGGATTAAGTAGGAATAATTAATATTTGTCATGTTGGAAGTAATTTTGGTAGCAGGGAATGTCTGCACCAAAGTATTGTTGGCAAGAGAGACCGCACATTGATATAATTTTAAAAAGGGCGGAGAGACCGCGTATGGATACATTTTAAGAAAAGAGCGGGAAAGACCGCGCATTGATACATTTTGTAATGGTACCAGGGATAGTCTGCACCAGAAAGCATTGTTGGCAGTAGCGTTCGTAGGAAGTCAGTAGTAAGCGAGATGTGAAGCGAGTTGGTAGCAGGTCTGAAGCGAGAGGTTGAGAGGAGTAATGTGCCTGCCAGCCACCAGCTATACTTTACAAGAGATTATAAATGGATGTACAGAGACATCAACTAACTATTGTCATAAGAGGAACTAATATTATTGAATTATTTTCTTTGCAAAACTCAAGACTACTGAAGGTATGTTTGCGAAATGCTAGTTCTAAGATTATTGTAAAAAGTAAGTCCATTTGAACGTTTGTAAAATCATTTCATTACCAATAGTAAATATTTGAAGCATTTTCGGAATATAATTAATTTTTGCCAGCAATGTTGCATTACTGATGATAATCCATCCCAAAAACCATCAACGTAAAACTTTGCAAAAATTTTATTGTTGTCAAGAAACGTGTAACTATGAATTACGTAACTTCAGTCAAATTAACTAAAGAATAACGTCAGCTTTGCTATTAAAGAATAACGTCAGCTTTGGTAATAAATACAGCCATTTATTATGACGGCCCACCAGCAGTTAATAGAGAATAGTAAACCAGAGTATGTATATTCATGTCGCAGTTCGATGTAGCAGTCAGATGGCGACCCAGTAACAGTAAAAAAGGTAAGGAACAGTTTTGGGTTATTGCAGATAACGACTGAGGGCCACGACGACGACACATTCTATGTTTCGTCGAAAAAATCAGAAAATCACTTTTAATAAGCAGCAATTAAATTTGTATGCGAAGATTGAGAAAGAGAATAAATTTCAAAGGGAAGATTTCATTTGTTATTATTAAGCAAGAGATAGAAATCCTAAGGAAAGGTTTCATAGGTTACTGTAGAAGGGAACAAAAGGAATATAGAGGAGACGGGAAGGTTTCATCCTCTATCAAGTTAGGGCGGGGGCTCGGTAGATGGCAATGACGTTGGTTTCATAACATAATTTTATTCAGGCGACTTGTAGAAAATATTTATAAATAATACCCAAAAACGTTCCTCCTGAACCAGTGTACCTGTAAGTCAAAACCAGATCAAAAGCATCAGTTCGTGAGATGAGGCTATACATACATACGGATGCCAGGTGGTGAATTCAGTTTATATATGTGTACACTTATGGCGCCTCCTGGCGTCCGTATATATACATGGTCCACTGATCGTGACCGGGCCAAGTATCTCACGAAATAAGCGTCAATCGAAAGAACTACAAAGAACGAAACTTGTCTAGCTTGAAGGGAGAAACCAGATGCCGTTATGGTTGGCCCGCTAGATGGCGCTGCCGTGGATCGAACGGATATCAACTGCGTTTCTGTAAAGTTTGGAAGGTAGGAGACGAGATAATGACAGAAGTAAAGCTGTGAGTACCAGGCGTGAGTCGTGCTTCGGTAGCTCAGATGGTACAGCACTTGCCCACGAGAGGCAAAGGTCCCGAGTTCGAGTCTCGGTCGGGCACACAATTTTAATCTGCCAGGAAGTTTCATATCTGCGTTTGTTTAAATAGTATCCCCCATTTTTATTACATATTCATGTAGTACGTAAAGAAATATGAATGTTTTAGTTGGACCACCTTTTTCGCTTTGTGACAGATGGCGCTGTAATAGTCACAAACATATAGCTCACAATTTCAGACGAACAGTTGGTAACAGGTAGGTTTTTTAAATTAACATACATAACGTAAGTACGTTTGAACATTTTATTTCTGTTGTTCCAATGTGATACGCGTACCTTTGTGAAACTATCACTTCTGAGAACGCATGCTGTTACAGGGTGATTACCTGTAAATACCATATTAATGCAATAAATGCTCATAATGATGTCTGTCAACCTCAACGCATTTGACAATACGTGTAACGACATTCCTCTCAATAGCTAGTAGTTCGCCTTCCGTAATGTTCGCACATGCATTGACAATGCACTGACGCATGTTATCAGGCGTTGTCGGTGGATCACGATAGAAAATATCTTTCAACTTTCCCCACAGAAAGAAATCCGGGGACGTCCGATCCGGTGAACGTACCGGCCATGGTATGGTGCTTCGACGACCAATCCACCTGTCATGAAATATGCTATTCAGTACCGCTTCAACCGCACGCGAGCTATGTGCCGGACATGCGTCATGTTCGAAGTACATCGCCATTCTGTCATGCAGTGAAACATCTTGTACTAACATCGGTAGAACATTACGTAGGAAATCAGCATACATTGCACCATTTAGATTGCCATCCATAAAATGGGGGCCAATTATTCTTCCTCCCATAATGCCGCAGCATACATTAACCCGCCAAGGTCGCTGATGTTCCAAGTGTCGCAGCCATCGTGGACTTTCCGTTGCAGAATAGTGCATATTATGCCGGTTTACTTTACCGCTGTTGGTGAATGACGCATCGTCGCTAAATAGAACGCGTGCAAAAAATCTGTCGTCGTCCCGTAATTTCTCTTGTCTTGGCTCTGAGCACTATGCGACTCAACTTCTGAGGTCATTAGTCCCCTAGATCTTAGAACTAGCTAAACCTAACTAACCTAAGGACATCACACACATCTATGCCCGAGGCAGGATTCGAACCTGTGACCGTAGCGTTTCTCTTGCGTCCAGTGGCAGAACTGTAAACGACGTTCAAAGTCGTCGCCATGTAATTCCTGGTGCATAGAAATATGGTACTGGGCAATCGATGTTGATGTAGCATTCTCAACACCGACGCTTTTGAGATTCCCCATTCTCGCCCAATTTTGTCTGCTACTGATGTGCGGATTAGCCGCGACAGCAGCTAAAACACCTACTTGGGCATCATCATTTGTTCCAGGCCGTAGTTGACGATTCACGAATGGCTGAACACTTCCTGTTTCCTTAAATAACGTGACTATCCGGCGAACGGTCCGGACACTTGAATGATGTCGTCCAGGATACCGAGCAGCATATATAGCACACGCTCGTTGGGAATTTTCATCACAATAGCCATACATCAACACGATATCGACCTTTTCCGCAATTGGTAAACGGTTCATTTTAACACGGGTAATGTATCACGAAGCGAATACCGTCCGCACTGGCGGAATGTTACGTGATACCACGTACTTATACGTTTCCGACTATTACAGCGCCATGTATCACAAAGCTAAGAAGGTGGTCCAACTAAAACATTCATATTTCTTTACGTACTACACGAATATGTAATAAAAATTGGGGTTTCTATTTAAAAAACGCAGTTGATATCCGTTTGACCTATGGCAGCGCCATCTAGCGGGCCAACCATAGCGCCATCTGGTTTCCCCCTTTAAGCTAGACGAGTTTCATTCTTTGTAGTTTTTTCATTTGATGCTTATTTTGTGTGATATTTGGCCCGGTTACTATCAATGGACCGCACTATATATAGTGTTACAGAAAAGTACGGCCATACTTTTAGGAAACATTCCTCACACACAAAGAAAGAAAATATGTTACGTGGACATGTGTCCGGAAACGCTTACTTTCCATGTTAGAGCTCATTTTATTAGTTCTCTTCAAATCACATTAATCATGGAATGGAAACACACAGCAACAGAACGTACCAGCGTGACTTCAAACACTTTGTTACAGGAAATGTTCAAAATGTCCTCCGTTAGCGAGGTTACATGCATCCACCCTCCGTCGCATGGAATACCTGATGCGCTGATGCAGCCCTGTAGAATGGCGTATTGTATCACAGCCGTCCACAATACGAGCACGAAGACTCTCTACATTTGGTACCGGGGTTGCGTAGACAAGAGCTTTCAAATGCCCCCATAAATGAAAGTCAAGAGCGTTGAGGTCAAGAGAGCGTGAAGGCCATGGAATTGGTCCTCCTCTACCAATCCATCGGTCACCGAATCTGTTGTTGAGAAGCGTACGAACACATCGACTGATACGTGCAGGAGCTCCATCGTGCATGAACCACATGTTGTGTCGTACATGTTAAGGCACATATTCTAGCAGCACAGGTAGAGTATCCCGTATAAAATCATGATAACGTGCTCCATTGAGCGTAGGTGGAAGAACATGGGGCCCAATCAAGACGTCACCAACAATGCCTGCCCAAACTTTCACAGGAAATATGTGTTGATGACGTGATTGCACAATTGCGTGCGGATTCTCGTCAGCCCACACATTTTGATTGTGAAAATTTACAATTTGATCACGTTGGAATGAAGCCTCATCCGTAAAGAGAACATTTGCACTGAAATGAGGATTGACACATTGTTGGATGAACCATTCGCAGAAGTGTACCCGTGGAGGCCAATCAGCTGCTGTTAGTGCCTGCACACGCTGTACATGGTACGGAAACAACTGGATCTCCCGTAGCACTCTCCATACAGTGACGTGGTCAACGTTACCTAGTACAGCAGCAACTTGTCTGACGCTGATATAAGGGTTATCGTCAACTGCACGAAGAATTGCCTCGTCCATTGCAGGTGTCCCCGTCGTTCTAGGTCTTCCCCAGTCGCGAGTTATAGCCTGGAATGTTCCGTGCTCCCTAAGACGCCGATCAATTGCTTCGAGCGTCTCCTTGTCGGGACACCTTCGTTCTGTAAATCTGTCTCGATACTAACGTACCGCGCCACGGCTATTGCCCCGTGGTAATCCATACATCAAATGGGTAACTGTCAACTCCGCATTTGTAAACATTGCATTGACTGCAAAAGCACGTGCGTGATGAACACTAACCTGTTGATGCTACATACTGATGTGTTTGGTGCTAGTACTGTAGAGCAATGAGTCGCATGTCAACACAAACACCGAAGTCAACATTACCTTCCCTCAATTGGGCCAACTGGCGGTGAATCGAGGAAGTACAGTATATACTGGCGAAACTAAAATGAGCTCTAACATGGAAGTCAAGCGTTTCCGGACACATGTACACATAACATCTTTCCTTTATTTAAGTGTGAGGAGTGTTTCCTGAAAGTTTGGCAGTACCTTTTTGTAACACCATATATATATATATATATAGGGTGAGTCACCTAACATTACAGCTGGATATTTTTCGTAAACCACATCAAATACTGACGAATCGATTCCACAGACCGAACGTGAGGAGAAGGGCTAGTGTAACTGGTTGATACAAACCGTAAAAAAATGCACGGAAGTATGTTTTTTAACAAAAGCCTACGTTTTTTTAAATGGAACCCCGTTAGTTTTGTTAGCACATTTGAACATATAAACAAATACGTAATCAGTGCCGTTTGTTGCATTGTAAAATGTTAATTACATCCGGAGATATTGTAACCTAAAGTTGACGCTTGAATACCACTCCTCCGCTGTTCGATCGTGTATATCGGAGAGAACCGAATTACGTAGTGATCCAAAGAGAACGGTGATGGACCTTAGGTACAGAAGAGACTGGAACAGCACATTGCGTCCACATGCTAACACCTTTTTATTGGTCTTTTTCACTGACGCACATGTGCATTAGCATGAGAGGTGAGGTACACGTACACACGTGGTTTCCGTTTTCAATTACGGAGTTGAATAGAGTGTGTCCCGACATGTCAGGCCAATAGATGTTCAATGTGGTGGCCATCATTTGCTGCACACAATTGCAATCTCTGGCGTAATGAATATCCTACACGCCGCAGTACATCTCGTGTAATGTCGGCGCAGGCTGCCACAATACGTTGTTTCATATCCTCTGGGGTTGTAGGCACATCACGGTACACATTCTCCTTTCACGTACCTCACAGAAAGAAGTCAAGAGATGTAAGATCAGGAGAACGGGCTGGCCAATTTATGCGTCCTCCACGTCCTATGAAACGACCGTCGAACATCCTGTAAAGGGTCAGCCTACTGTTAATTGCGGAATGTGCAGGTGCACCATCATGCTGATACCACATACGTCGACGGGTTTCCAGTGGGACATTTTCGAGCAACGTTGGCAGATCATTCTGTAGAAACGCGATGTATGTTGCAGCTGTTTGGGCCCCTGCAATGAAGCGAGGACCAATGAACCAATGAGGTGGTCGCCAATGATTCCGCATCATACATTTACAGTGCACGGTCGCTGTCGCTCTACCTGTCTGAGCCAGCGAGGATTGTCCACGGACCAGTAATGCATGTTCCGTAGATTCACTGTCCCGTGGTTTGTGAAATCCGCTTCATCGGTAAACAGGTAGAACTGCAACGCATTCTCTGTTAATGCCCATTGACAAAATTGCACTCGATGATTAAAGTCATCACCATGTAATTGCTGATGTAGCGACACATGAAACAGGTGAAAGCGGTGACGATGCAGTATGCGCATGACACTACTTTGACTCAGTCCACCGGCTCTCGCAATGTCCCGTGTACTCATGTGTGGGCTCATGGCAACAGCAGCTGACACACCAACTGCACCCGCTTCTCCTGTGTCGGGCCTGTTACCGACCCGTTTGCGTGCTACGACCATACCTGTTGCATACAGTTGGCGGTAGATGTTTTGCAATGTGCGGCACGTTGGATGCTCTCTGTCCGGGTACCGTTCTGCATACACCCTGCAGGCCTCAGCTGCATTTCGTCGACACTCGCCATAGATGAGTATCATCTCCGCCTTTTCAGAGTTCGAATACACCATGGTCCCAGTTCCTACAACACTACACTATCACAGACGTCTGGTAACGCGGTGTACTACAGTTGGTCTGCGTGCGGAGACGAATGCAGAATAACAATAGCAGCAAGCGCTGCATGCGGACACTGCGACAGCTAGACCAAACCACAACAGTGCACTACAGTCACACTCGTAAACACTGTCGTCATCGTAAACATGTCCCTGCAGATGGTGCTCGCCGACCGTGGCCCGTGTTTGTTACAACACGCAACTGAACGTCGGAGGTTTCAAGCGTCAACTTTAGGACACAATAAATAATTAACATTTTACAATGCAACAAACGGCACTGATTTTGTATTTGTTTATATGTTCAGACGTGCTTACAAAACTAACGTGGTTCCATTTGAAAAACGTAGGTTTGTGTTAAAAAACATACTTCCGTGGATTTTTGTATGGTTTGTATTAAACAATTACACTAGCCCCTCTCCTCACGTTCAGTCTGTGGAATCAGTTCGTCAGTATTTGATGTGGTTTACGAAATATATCCAGCGGCAACGTTAGGTGACTCACCCTATATATATATATATATATATATATATATATATATATATATAGAGAGAGAGAGAGAGAGAGAGAGAGAGAGAGAGAGATAAATTGTTCAGTTACTGTTAGTAAATTATTTAAAAAACACTGCCTACGCACAACTTGCTCGTCGAACATATATGCATTGCATACAGTTCCTAGTTTAAGCTGGCGCCGTAGTTACTGTGCAGGCGTCGCTTGTACAACAGGAATAAAACCAGTCTCGGAACTTCTTTCCCGGACGATGAGTTTGTATTTTTTTGCGGATCCGGGCAGCTCACCTCAGTGATGGAGGCTGGCGTAGTCGTGTGGGAACAGCCGTAAATACAGGTGCGGGGACACGCTTCCCGGTTCGGCGTCTCCTCCGGCAGCAGCAGGTAAATGCGAGGAGCTTAGCTCGGCTCTCATCTCGCAAAATTGTGGGCCACTCGATCGGGCGTTGTTTACTGCCGATTGGCCGCGCGGGGTAATTACAGCGTAATGCGCCGGGCGAAGGGGACGGCGCGTGGGGGGGAATCCCCGAGTCTCCGCGGGTCTCGCCTGCCGGAAGCGCGCGCCGACGGAGGACTGCCCGGTGAAATACTGCCGGCGCCGGCAGTTAGGCGGGCCTAAATGTGTGCTGATTGCGGCTCGCGATCCTATCGGGGGGCGGCGCTATGAAGTCGGAGCGAAGTCGTCGTAACCGCCGACCCGGTCGCTAATAACTCTGTGACGTCGTCGCGCCGTTTTCCTGGGACACCCGCAGCCCGCGGTTACCTGGGACTTTCCGCGTCTCGTCGTCCGCGGCGCGAGTAGAAGTCGACACACGCGTCGTCTGACACCGGCTGTAATTATGCCGAGGCGGTGCGCCGCTTGCTAATTGGTTTTTGATCCCCATCGGCAGATTTATCCGCCGGCGGCCGCACTGTTATTGCGGCGGAGAGGCCGTTACCCGCTTGCCGCTGCGGTTTCCTATCAGCAGTTAAGATGTCGCGTCATATTTGTGGGCTTGCTAACGGCGACAAGCGATTTCTCAATGACACTGGCCGCCGTGCGGAATGCGAAGGGGTCAAGCGACAGCCTTTATAACTGTTCGTACCAGGGAGCGTCGTCGGATGACCTCGCAGAAGTCACAGCCCGGCCGTGGAGTCGTGGGAGAGGATTGCAGCTTATCGCTGAATCTTTACAAATGGTCGAAGTGATTTCACAGATAACAATCTCTGTATGACACGATATATGCTGGGATTTAGCAAGGAGCATTATAGGATAACCTGAACGTGTATGGCCGGCCGGTGTGGCAGTGTGGTTCTAGGCGCTTCAGTCTGGAACCGCGTGACCGCTACGGTCGCAGGTTCGAATCCTGCGGCGGGCATGGATGTGTGTGATGTCCTTAGGTTAGTTAGGTTTAAGTAGTTCTACGTTCTAGGGGACTGATGACCACAGATGTTAAGTCCCATAGTGCTCAGAGCCATTTGAACGTGTATGAAAGCAGAAATACAGGTAAAAGCAGCTAACGCCTTTAAAATATGGCAGGTCACGCATTCCGAAGGGCAGCTGCATATGTGTGAGAGGTTTTATCATGAGGGTATTGTACAGTGTTGTTTATAAGTACCCCCGGAGTTTCAGAACACTAATGTGTCGGAAGTTCCATGCGGCTTTTCGCGGATGATGCTGTAGTATACAGAGAAGTTGCAGCATTAGAAAATTGCAGCGGAATGCAGGAAGACCTGCAGCGGATAGGCACTTGGTGCAGGTAGTGGCAACTGTCCCTTAACATAGACAAATGTAATTTATTGCGAATACATAGAAAGAAGGATCCTTTATTGTATTATTATATGATAGCTGAACAGACACTGGTAGCAGTTACTTCTGTAAAATATCTGTGAGTTTGCCTACGGAACGATTTGAAGTGGAATGATCATATAAAATTAATTGTTGGTAAGGTGGGTGCAAGGTTGACATTCATTGGGAGAGTCCTTAGAAAATGTAGTCCATCAACAAAGGAGGTGACTTACAAAACACTCGTTATACCTATACTTCAGTATTGCTCATTAGAGTGGGATCCGTACCAGGTCGGGTTGACAGAGGAGATAGAGAAGATCCAAAGAAAAGAGCGGCGCGTTTCGTCACAGGGTTATCTGGTAAGCGTGATAGCGTAACGGAGACGTTTAGCAAACTCAAGTGGCAGACTCTGCAAGAGAGGCGCTCTGCATCGCGGTGTAGCTTGCTGTCCAGGTTTCGAGAGGGTGCGTTTCTGGATGAGGTGTCGCATATATTGCTTCCGCCTACTTATAGCTCCCGAGGAGATCACGAATGTAAAATTCGAGACATTTGAGCGCACACGGAGGCTTTCCGTCAGTCTTTCTTCCCGCGAACCATACGCGACTGCAAAAGGAAAGGGAGGTAATGACAGTGGCACGTAAAGTGCCCTCCGCCACACAACGTTGGGTGGCTTCCGGAGTATCAATGTAGATGTAGATGTAGAAAACTACAGGCAAACAGAAAATTACCCAAAACAGTGGTTACCGCATCTCTCCAAGCTCCGGCTATCAGTACACGACATGGCGTCGTTGGACAAGAGGGCAGCTCTTCCACAACACGTAGAAACATCATGTACTCCGTGTTGTTGCATCAAATTAATTAGAGCTTGTAGACAAACAACCATGTGGGCGAATTTCTAAAGCAGTCACTCCTTCCAGGGCGATTTGAGTCGCCGACTTCAATGAATTTCACACACGTATCGCGCTTTCCCCGGCCCAAATGGTGCCTGTATTGACCACTTCTGTTAGTTAACAACTCTGTCCACTGATAAGTGTTTATTTCCTGTATTTCTTGAAATTTTCGCACAGTCTTGTTCTGACGTATCAGAAGTACTTCTCAATAACGCTTGTAAGATGGCTATTTTTTGATGATGTTATTGGGTGTGTTATTATTTGTAAAGGAAAATGTTATATTCTAGAACTGTGGTCGGAGAAGCAGTTGTTAGCAAACAGCATCTGTCTGTGATGGTAGCACGGTGAAGTCGTATAGTCTTTGACAGTCAGTAGTGGAAAGCTGCGGTGTGCAGAAGGGCGGAGTTTCGTTAAGTGTACAGCGTATAGCATGGACGCACTTTCGGAACTACGTGAGCTGCAGATTTATTACGAGGGGAAATGATGACTCATAACAATGCTTACGTAGAATATGGACATAAAAATGGTTTTGAAATGAAGAGTAATGTATTATTTGATGAGGTAAAAAGTTTATTTTTATTTTTGTAGACTTGTTTTGTTGGCCACCTCACCATCGTCACAGTCGAGTTTTTGACAATTGCGTTGGGGTTGGCTTGTTTGTGGGAAGAGACCAAACTGCGAGGTCATCGGTCTCGTCGGATCAGGGAAGGACGGGGAAGGAAGTCGGCCGTGCCTTTTCAAAGGAACCACCCCGGCATTTGCCTGGAGCGATTTAGGGAAATCACGGAAGACCTAAATCAGGATGGCCGGACGCGGGATTGAACCGTCTTCCTCCCGAATGCGAGTCCAGTGTGCTAACCACTGCGCCACCTCGCTTGGTTTTTGACAATTATTCTGCTGATTTATGTTCTGATTTCACTAATTGTAGCATGGAAATTATTAGAGTAAATGAATTTTCATGTTCGAGTCTATAATTGTTTTTTTTCTCTCTCTCTCTTTGATAAGTTCTTTCTAACTGAAATTTCAGAAATTAAAGGTTGAGTCATGTGTTTGATACACATTATGTATCAAGATTGAAGATTATGCACCCAGTTTCCCTGGGCCAGCTGTAATTAGTTTTTTTATCAATATTTTTTTAGCCGTTGCGGAGTCTTGCTGTTTTGCTGTTTCTTCCAGTACTTGTGTTGGCAGGTGAGATTCATATTACACGATTATCTCGTTTCCTCTGCGCTATGTATGTACTGTCAGTTTCTTTATTTTACCAGGGCCATATATCAGTTCAGAAATTTTCGTGTATTTCAGGTTGCATTCTTATGCAGGTCAACATTGCAGTTTGATTTTTCTTTTATGCAGTAATTTTTTTTTTCAAAGAGTTTGCACTGACCAAGTCTAGTGAGCTTGGAATTATTGGTTTCCTTATTTACTTGCTGGTGAATAAGTTCGGTTTTCGCGCACACAGGATTCCTTTGAATTTCCGGTAAATGATGTGGCTTTGAGTTCAGTAGCACATTTAGGTTGTCAGTTCACATTTCCAAGTACGTATTTACGATAACACACGCACACACAAGTAAAGGCTACTCATTGAGACGCTCTATGATCCGTATTACAACTGGCCGTGCTCCACCACTTACAGTCACCTGGGTAACAGCTGGAAACGGCACACACAGCCTAATCGCACAATCTGAAAGATTATGCCTACACCAACACTTCAGCGAATACATAAAGAAGTGCTGTTTACAATTAGTCAGCTTTATCTACGCTGCCCAAAATAGTTAAAGCATCGCTCTTTCGAAACGCCGTAATTGTTTCTCATTGGAACTGGTAGTTGTATCTGTGACTCAAAGGTGCCTACAACATTCCTCTGTAACGGTGCAAAACCCGGGGCGCTCTACGATGTCACACTCGGGCTTGGCGACACTTCGAACAGCATCGTGTAGACACATGTGAAGAAGAGGCCAGAGATCAGAACTTCATGTGACATGTAAGGTCAGTTAACGATGTCACACTGAAGCCAATCTGCACCACGGTTCTGCCCCGCGCCACCGTGGACCTGTCTCACGATGGGGAGGTCGTCACCCCCTCTCCCACCCGCGCTTCACCCATTCTCTGGTCACCTGTGCGGTAGACAGAATCGCTACGAGCAGCGTTGCGCACTGCCACTCACAAACGACACGAAAAGGCCTCAGGGGTTGGCATAAAGAGCGTCACTGAAAAACGACGCCTCCGTTGGGGCGTTGATTCACACACATTTGTTGGTCGAAAACTTCGCGATATGATATCGCACTAGGACGATGTTACTCACAACCTTTGACACTGTTCGCACCCCGCGGACGATTGAATCCTTCTCTAAGGACATCGTTGGGTTGCAACTGTCAATGAAATATCGGTCTCTCGATATTTTTCCAAACATTATCCGTCTATATCGACGATATTTCTTCTCCGATATGTCGTTATATCGAAATCGAAATGCCTGCATCGAGCGCCTGATATTTTTATTTTATATTACATATTTTTCGCAATTTACGGTGAGTATTTGAAATTGCCCTTTGAAGTTGTAGTAGAACATAATTTTCCTTTCTGTGTGTGAAGGAGTCTCAGTACTCTTCGAGCTTTCATCACGTCTCGTCTTTCTCTTCGATTCTGTAAAGCAAGAATAAGTGGCACCAAGAAGCAGCTCCATTGCAATGCTGTCGGTGGGCGGGGGGGGGGGGGGGGGGCGACAATGGGAATTACAAGATTTCCGATGTGCACAAATAGCATTTTTAACGCAACTAGTGTGCTATTTCTTCTCATCGGCATGCTTCAAAAACAGTTGCTGGAAATGATGAGTAAAAGCCTAAATGACAAGATTGGCCCTTGGGGACGTAATCGGCGCCCGGCGCTAGCAGTACAAACTGCAACGTTTAACTTCACAACAAAATTTTGACACTATAAATGCTAGGTCGCTAGCGTTTGCAGAAATGAAGAAAACAGGGAAGTCGACATGAAAAGTTCCAGATAAATCCGCTATGTGACGTAACCGAACGACGGACCGATCTGACACCATCTACTGTGCGACTTATATGCAGTTATTATTGTTGGCAAAGTGGTTATCACCAAGCATGAACGTCCTTCATTTTCCTTACAGTTCTTGCTGTAAGGGGAATAAGCAGACTGACGGCTTGTTCATGTACAGAATATCTAATAATAAATCAATTGTTAAGTATGGAGCTCTAACACGGCAATATATTTATCATGTGCAGCCCTTATTTTTATAAGCCGGTAAGCAGATATTTCTTGCGTCTACATATCGATGTATAGATATCCTTTTTCGATATATCTAGGGCCATTGTGATATATTTTTTAACTTCGATACACTGGATTCACGATATTTTTAAAAATATCAGCAGTCCTAGCTGCAACCCCATTGAACGTGATTTGGCGAGTTTGGAGTACAGCACTCCCACAATTTTTGCTTTGGTATCCGGGGTGTAGCCACTACGGACCTTCCAAAACAATTCGACAACTTTCACATAAGCATGAATACTAAAGTAAATCGTCCCTCTAAGACAGCTTAGTTGGGCAACACCCTCAGGGTCACCGGTGCACCTTTGTTGAGCACTTCCCAAACGTACCGCTACAGAGACTTCAATACCAATTCAACTCAGTGAGGCTCTACTTATGTACTAGCATCTGCTTACGGGCACGGGGAATCTAAAACGAGTCAAAGGGTTTGCCTGCCCTCAGGCGCTACAACGCCAGCTGAATAGGCGTTGACGTCTCTGAACTGCCATTTTTTCAAACTGCTCAACAGAGCTGCACAGGTCGCACCGAGGTTTTTGGTCTTGGTAGGTAGGGATGTCGTAGAGGAACCGCCTGAAAATGTAAAAATACGTCTTTCTGTTTTGGACCACACTCTACTATCGTCGCATGGTCCTGAAGAGTCCCTAGTGGTAACACCCTATATACCAGAAAATAGAGTGCGGTCGCACTACATTCTAAAGTGGTGCGAACTCATTAAGTGGTGGCGCAGGTCCACGGCGTCCTTAGAGACGGGTTGAGCCGTCTGGGGAGGGAGAAGGGGGTTCAGCAACGTCACACGTTGTCAGGAACGTCCTCCTCTTGCTCATCACACTGCACACTGTTGTTTTAGACTGCGAAATGTGTGCGACTCAATGTTCCAAGGGATGGGATCGTTTCATTGACTCACTTTTATGCTATACCCTGATGCCTTTCGCGTCACTTCCGGGCAGTGGTGTGTCTGGAATGTTTTATCCCTCTGACACCCATAAGAAAACTGTATTATTTCGACTCGGGCTGTCGCGGTTCTGACTGTCGAAGAGGCGTCAATAAAAATTGTGAAATGTGGGTAATAGGGTGTGCGACGACGGTATCATCGTGTAACCGTCCACGTGGCGTTGGGCAGAATTTTGGTGAAATAATGTGGTGCAAGCGTGACGTCATTAACCTACCTTCAGCACTATGTGATCTGAACTGGAGCCTTTCTGCAGCGTATCTCGACAGACTGCTTTTTAAACTGTCGCCTAACCTGAGGGTGATGTGCAGGGCACCGTGCTTTGTGCACAGTTACAGAGGAAGTTGGGGCATCTTTGAATTAAATTTCAGACTTTTTCATCGTAATGGAAAACAATTACGGCATTGCGATAAAGTGACCCTTTAATGTGTTGCACAGTGCAGTATACGGATCGGATGTCATCAGTAAGCAGTTGATCTTTGCCTATCTTCAGAATGCCAGTAGCGAGTTCTTAGCTCTGCAGCGGAGTGTACGCATGAAAGTTTCTGACAGAATAAAACTGTCCCGCGTTGGGACTGGAACTCAGATCTTTACCTACTGTTTACGTGTCAATAGTCCCTGTCCGACATACAGTATTCATTTGCTCTGAAGTTTCACAACAGTGTACACCTTATTGCAGACCAAATGACTCATTCTGTGCTCTCTTCCGGTGCAGACTGTATAGGAATTAGATTTCTTTCAGAGTATGCTGATGCAATAGTTTCATACTTAACAATCATTCACAGCCACTAACTCGATGAAACATCCGTACCCAAAGACAAGAAAATTTTGCAAAAACAGACATAATGTCTTATGGGATAACAGCAATCAGTGATTTTATAATGTTACTTAAAATCCGTCTTGATTGCAAATTTTTTTTATTATTCATATGACCGGTTTCGGTTCATTCAGAACCATCTTCAGATCTGATATTTCAGTTACAGGAGTAACCCGTCCAAATCCTGAATGAACCGAAACCGGTCATATGAATAAAAAAAAAAAAAAAATTTGCAATCATGACGGATTTTAAGTAACATGACAAGAAAATTGTAAAGGTCACACAAAAAAAAAAATGTTCAAATGTGTGTGAAATCTTATGGGACTTAACTGCTAAGGTCATCAGTCCCTAAGCTTACACACTACTTAACCTAAATTATCCTAAGGACAAACACACACACCCATTCCCGACGGAGGACTCGAACCTCCGCCGGGAGCAGCCGCACAGTCCATAGCCTAAGACCGCTCGGCTAGTCCCGCGCTGCTAAAGGTCACACCAATACTCCAGAAAGGTAGTAGAAGTAATTCAATAAATTACAGGCCCATATCATTAACGTTGACATTTAGCAGGATTTTGGAATATGTATTGTGTTCGGACTTTATGATTTACCTAGAAGACAACGGTCTTGTCACACATAGTCATCATGGCTTTAGAAAACATCCTTATTATGAAAAACAACTATCTCTTTACTCACACGAAGTGTTGAGTGCTACTGACAAGGATTTTCATATTGATTCCGTATTTCTAGATTTCCAGAACGCTTTTGACACCGTACCATGCAAGCGGCTTGTAGAGAAACTGCGTGCCTATGGAATACCGTCTCATTACCGTGACTGGATTCGTGATTTCCTGACAGGTCACAGTTCATAGTAATTGACTGAAAGTCACAGAGTGAAACAGAAGTGATTTCTGGTGTTCCCCAAGATAATGTTATAGGCCTTCTGCTGTTCCTTATGTACAGGGTGGCACAGGAAATGTGTTACCGTTTTGTTATTGAATATAAACTTTATTTTCAATACAATCTGAAAGGAACATATACTACAACGAAGAGCCGTCCATGGATATTTGTTCTAACTCAGCACATGCTCAATATGTCCACCATTTCGTTTCCTAACTACCTTCAAACGAACACTGAAGTTAGGGATTACCCTACTGTTCGTCTTCCGTAATTTCACTGCAAGATTGAAGAATAAGTCTTCTGAGCTCCATTAAATGACGTGGACGTTTCGGGAAAATTTTTTCCTTTAGGTACCCCAAAGAAAAAAGGCACATGGATTGAGGTCTGGACTATTGGGGGACCAATTTTGTCCGTCATTGAAGCGACCTGGAAACCTGAGTGAAATGATCCGCATGTCGAAATCCTCGTGTAAAAACTCCAACACAGTGTTTGCAGTTTGTGGCCTTGCTCCACCTTGCATGAACCACTGCGTGTTGAAGGGCAAGGCAGTCTTCCATTGTCTGTCATTGCTGCTTACTAGTCTCCTAGCGGCAGTATCGTGAATTACACGTCATTTCGTAACTCATTTGTTTTTCCAAGCTCTGCTGGTACTGCTGTAGAGATCCCAGTGGGATATCTAATGTGCGTCGTAAATTGTGAAAGAAACAATTGGTAACATATTTCGTGCGCCACCCTGCATATAAACGACTTAGGAGACAATCTGACCAGCCGTCTTCGGTTGTTTGCAGATTATGCTGTCGTTTATCGTCCAGTAAAGTCACCAGAAGATCAAAACAAATTTGTAGACGATTTAGAAAAGATACCTGTGTGGTGCGTAAATTGGCAATTGACCTTAAATAATGAAAAGTGTGAGGTCATACACATTACTGCTAAAAGGAATCCGTTAAACTTCGGTTACTCGATAAAACAGTCAAATATGAAGGCCCTAGATTCAGCTAAATACCTAGGAATTACAATTACGAACAACTTAAATTGGAAAGAACACACAGAACATTTTGTGGGACGTCAAACCAAAGACTGCTCTTTATTGGCAGAACAGATTGCCTACATTACGTTTGTCCGTCCTTTTTTGAAGCACTGATGCGCGGTTGCGATCCTTACCAGGTAGGATTAACAGAGTACATCGAGAAAGTTCAAAGAATAACAGCACGTTTTGTATTATCGCGAAACAGGGGTGAGAGTATCAGTCACATGATTCAGGATTTGGGGTAGCCATAATTAAAACAAAGGCGCCTTCGTTGCGTTGGAGTCTTCAGACGAAATCTGAATCACTAACTTTCTCCTCAGAATGCGCAAATATATTGTTGACGCCGACATACACAGGGAGAAACGGTCATCATAATAAAATAAGGGAAACCAAAGCTCACGCGGAAAGATAGAGGTGTTCGTTTTTCCCGCGAGCTGATCGATATTGGAATAATCGAGAATTGTTGTGAAGGTGGTTCGATGAACCATTCTGCCTGGCACTTAAGTTTGATTTGTGGAGTATCTATGTAAATGTGACGAGAAGTGACTAGTGCGACACGTTAACCCACAATTCTTACAGAACTACGTGAAAAGGTCGAGCGAGCATGGAATGACGTATCCCAGGACAGTAGATGTAACTGTGACGTGTAGCTAAGCTATTTCCCGTCTCTTCATAGTAATATCAGTACAACTGAGACGGCTCGCCCCATGGGGCTTACTATTCCAGAGGCGTCTCTGAATTTGACCTTCCAGCTGATATCCGTAGACATGCCATGTGTCAGATACCGCTCTGATCTACTGTACATTTTCCACCCGTCAAAATATCGAGTAGCTCGTTAAAGAAATTCCCCCGTTGAGAAGCATTATAAATTTCATTATTAGGTGAAAGGATCCTATATCCTCTATACAGACAACTTACGTAAGTACTACATAAAATAAGCAAAAAATTCTATAAATAAAGGTGTTAAAATTAAGATGAGAGTGCCAACAGTGGGAGAAAAAGAATGAAATAACGTGAATAAACAGGAAGCATGGATATTTGATGAATATGTCATCCACATTCAGAAATAATGGTATACTGGCACATATACTTTAAATGCCGGCAACGAAGAAAGAGTGTACAGAGAAACAGAGGTTTTCTTAATAATCGTCAGTGAAGAAATAATCGGTTAGTCATTCCATGAAGGTATAGATGGCATGCTGTTAGTCATCAAACAAAACCGTGTAAACATTTAATAACCGTTTAGATCAATGGCCAATACCGTAAATCAAAGTTTTGTCGTTAGAACCAAAACATGCTGGATATTTACATACTGCTGTATACAATTAGGTCATATTCAGAGTCAGAAAATAAACAAGAACACCAAATAAATTATTATAGTATTGAAAAAAGGAGATGAGTTATAATGCGTGTTGAAAATTATAGAACTGCTTCTTCCTCTATCCCCAGATCTATGTGCCTCCATGCCCTCCTTCACATCTTGCGAAGCATCTCAGAAATTATGCTTTGAAAAGTTTCCTGAACACTCTTGCGCTGTTCTTAGTTGGTCCTGTTACTACGATGACCCACATCGGACCTGATAATTCCCCAAAATGTTTTCTTGGTTGGTAAGTTTTGGGCACCATTATGGTGGATGTTTCAGTGGTGTTCAGATGATGTCGAATGGCGTTAAGTATGATGCAAACATCGGCTGTGTGGCCATGAAACTGTTCATTAAGGATTTCACGGATATGAATAGCAAACTGTACTGGATCTCAGCCCAGCTGTAATCACACAACATAAAGCAATACCATACAGTATTGACAACGCATTCCGTCAGCTTCAAACCAGAGGTATCAATAAAACAAATACTATGCCGGAAAAAATAGTACACCTGGAAAAATGACGACAGTTTTAATCCAAAGACTGTATATGCCACCTGGAGGATAGAAGATCTACTGATAATGGTTTCAAACGTCACCCGCCAACAGATAGCGTAGTGGCATAGCTTCCAGAGTGTCATTTGTGTCTGTCCTTTAATAAGGAATATTTACTCCCAACCACGCGGGGTAGCCGTGCTGTCTTGGGCGCCTTGTCACAGTTCGCGCGGCTGCCCCCGTCGGAGGTTCGAGTCCTACCTCGGGCATGGGTGTGAGTGTTGTCCTTAGCATAAGTTAGTTTAAGTTAGATAAAGTAGTGTGTAAACTTAGGGACCGATGTCCTGAGTAGTTTGTCCCCATAGAACTTACCACACAATTTCCTAATTTTCTTGCTTACTCCCAGAAGGCTCAGTGTGGCACAATCATGTGAAGAAAGGAGCAGCCTTGCCACCGAGACTCACTCGTGCATCCTACAACGAATTTGAAAATGGTAAAATTGTGTTCCTTCGAGCGGTGGGACCTTTCGGACAACTGCCACTGAAAATGGACGTGCTGCATCAGTTTTGCAACGACACTGATGTGAGTGGTCATGTGAACATTCTCACACCCTTAGACGAGATTCTGGTCGTCCATTCAACGCAAAGGACCTCCAGAATCGTCGTGTTGTAAGGGCAGCAGTGGCAGATCGTACAGCTACCACAGCACAGTTAAGATGGTCTGTTTGTGTTAACACGAACTGTTGCGTTATTAGCAGAGAGGCAGTGGGACTACGGGCAGACGCATCTCTACCCACGTCATCGACACCAAAGGCTCGACTGGTGCCGTCAGGAGAACAGTTGGAAGATGAAAGGAGCGCCGTTGACTTCAGCAATGAAAGCAGACTGTGCCTGTACGCAAGTGATGGTCTTTTGCGCGTATGACGTAGACCTGCTGACCGCTGTCTCGTACAATGCTTTCGTCCAAGGCACACTGAGTCCACTCCAGGCCTCATGGTCTGGAGTGCGATAAGCTGTAACTCTCATTCACCTTTGGTGATTCTGGAGGGGACCCTAACCAGTGATAGTTAAGTCCAGATGTTAGACCCGTTCTTTTGCCGTTCTTGCAACAGAAAGGTGATGTGTTGTTCCAACAGGTTAACACTCACCAACTTACTGCAGGTGATACTCAACGTGCTCTCCAAGACGTACAGCAACTTCACCTGCCAGCACAATCTCTGGATTTGTCTCTAATCGAGTACGTGTGGGATATGATGCGACGAGAAGTGACTGGTGCGACTCGTCAACCAACAACTGTTACAGAACTACGTGAAAAGGTCGAGCAGGCGTGGAATGACGTATGCCAGGACAGTAGCCATCATCTGTACGATCGACTGGATTCCAAAGTCAGTGCCTGTATTCCCGCCCTTGATGGCTACACCACGTACTGACATGGGTGTTTCAGAATGGGTCGATACTGGATACCTCCGAACTCCTTATGCTATTGGTCTTTAAACGTAATCATTTCATGTAATCCACATACACTGATGGAAAAATAAACCTTGAGTGAATTGAAAACCTCTAAAAAGGTGCAGAAATTTTTTTCACAACTGTACAAGCTGAAGATGCTAGTGTGGACTTCGTAAAGCGTGCCTGCCAGAGATATGCTTGGCGAGTTCTTGTGCTCCCACATTCGTACTGACAACCATACCCCACAAGCCACCATACCGTACATGGCAGAGGGTACCTTTCCTCCGCTGCAAATCATCGTTTTTCTTGTTCCATTTGCAAATGGAGAAAGAGAGACAAACGACTGTCTACATTCCTCCGTACGAGCCCTGATTTATCTCGTTTCGGCTTCTCTTATGATGAACGTTGGCGGCATCAAATCTTTCTGCAGTCAGCAGCAAACTTTCTCAGTAGTATTTTGCCAAAAGAACGTCGTCTTCGATCCAAGAACTCCGTTTCGATTTCATAGAGTATTTCTGTAATACTCGCGTGTTGATGGAATCTACCAGTAACAAATCTAGCAGCACTCGAGCTAATCGAGAACTGGTCACACAAGTTTTATATACACTGTCTGGGTTGCAGGTGATCGTTTTCCCAGAATTCTTCCACCGAAGTCGACCACTTGCCTTTCCTACAACTGACCTTACGTGCTCGTTCCATTTCATGTCGCTTTGCTACGTTATGCTCAGATATTTTATCGACGCGACTGTGTGAAGCAGCACATCCCAAATACTGTATTCGACCTTCACAGGACTGTTTTTCCCAATCATCTGTGTTAGTTTACATTTCTCTGCTGTTACAGCTCTCGGCGTCTCTAGGCGGATTGCGGAGCCACATTGTCATCGTTGAGTCCAGCGTCCATAGTGGGAGCCAATCCGGTTGTTCTGAGCTTAACAGCGATGAAACAGTATTTCCAAAAGGCACAGTGTGACTTACGTTGAACGATTAGTCGTATTTCACCTCCTGATTCTGATAACTGAGAGAGATTTCAGATTCGCTGCCTAGAAAAATCTGAGCGGGTTAATGAAGAGTCTGATTGATTGCAGAAACCAAGCGAGTATGCCTGGTTAGGAACCCAGAGTAGCACCGGTCGATGTGATAGCGGTTGCTGTGGACAGGAACCCAGGTTTACAACGGGGTCGCAAGTTTCTCCAAAATGAGACACGAGTCGTAATGATGGCGCTATCTGGCGGTTCTTCGCAGCCCCCATCAACAGATTACGATCCAGAGCGCTCGAGATTGAAGCCTAATAGGGGTGACCTGCACAGAACAGTGGCGAAAGTGAAAGACGATGAAATACGTGGTCAGCGGCGGGCGCGATGATCAATAACTCCTCGATGTTATCCTAAAAGGCGCGGAAGTGGCTGTTAGTGGTACAGAGAAGGTGCAGATCGGACCATGATAGACGACGCCATCGCGGGCGCAAAGTGTTTTATTTTTTCCCTCGCCGGCGGTAATTGCGGGCCGCGGTGAATGCCGGGAGCCGGCAGCGGCAGGAAGGCAGCCGCGACGCGACGTCCCGCAGATGCTATCAGCAGCCTCGAGCCTGCCCAGTGGTAATTGGCCGTCCCGGCGCCCGGTCCGCCAGACCAGGAAGGTTCCCCAGACCTTGCGAGCCGCTATCGCCGCATCTGCTCGCGAGCCCAGATCCGAGTCGCAGCTGGGAGCGTCAAGCTGTGACGGATGCTCCGGGCGTTTGGTGCGGAGGAAGTGTCAAGCAGCAGCTACGCGGAAAAGGCGACTGGAGTAACTCCCCGACACCACCGACATGCCTGAACCAACCCAAACTACGAGTGTCGTTCAATAAGTAATACGTCACATTTTTCCATAGCCAATTTCAGTTGAAAAAAATGCGGTATTTGTTGTGGGACATTGTGGAATATTCCTTTTCCAGCCCCTTCAGTTTATTGAAGTTCCGATAGGTGTCGGCGCTATACATACCCTACTGGCCAATAAAATTGCTACACCACGAAGATGACGTACTACAGACGCGAAATTTAACCAAACAGGAAGAAGATGCTGTGATATGCAAATGATTAGCTTTTCAGAGCATTCACATAAGGTTGGAGCCGTTGGCGACACCTACAACGTGCTGACATGAGGAAAGTTTCCAACCAATTTCTCATACACAAACAGCAGCTGACCGGCGTTGTCTGGCGAAACGTTGTGATGCCTCGTGTACGGAGGAGAAATGTGTACCATCACGTTTCCGACTTTAATAAAGGTCGGATTGTAGCCTAACGCGATTGCGGTTTATCGTATCGCGACATTGCTGCTCGCGTTGGTCGAGATCCAATGACTGTTACCAGAATATGGAATCGGTGAGTTCAGGAGGGTAATACGGAACGCCGAGCTGGATCCCAACGGCCTCGTATCACTAGCAGTCGAGATGACAGGCATCTTATCCACATGGCTGTAACGGATCGTGCAGCCACGTCTCGATCCCTGAGTCAACAGATGGGGACGTTTGCAAGACAACAACCATCTGCACGAACAGTTCGACGACGTTTGCAGCAGCTCCGAGGCCATGGCTCCGGTTACCCTTGACGCTGCATCACAGACAGGAGCACCTGCGATGGTGTACCCAACGACGAACCTGGGTGCACGAATGGCAAAAACGTCATTTTTTCGGATGAATCCAGAGTCTGTTTACAGCATGATGATGGTCGCATCCGTGTTTGGCGACATCGCGGTGAACGCACATTGGAAGCGTGTATTCGTCATCGCCATACTGGCGTATCACCCGGCGTGATGGTATGGGGTGCCACTGGTTACTCGTCTCGGTCACCTCTTGTTCGCATTGACGTCCCTTTGAACAGTGGATGTTAAATTTCAAATGTGTTACGACCCATGGCTCTACCCCTCATTCGATCCCTGCGAAACCTTACATTTCAGCAGGATAATGCATGACCGCATGTTGCATGTCCTGTACGGGCTTTTCTGGATACATAAAATGTTCAACTGTCCCATGGCCTGCACATTCTCCAGATCTCTCACCAATTGAAACCGTCTGGTCAATGGTGGCCGAGCAAGTGGCTCCTGACGATACGCCAGTCACTACTCTTGATGAACTGTGGCATGGTGTTGAAACTGCATAGGCAGCTGTACTTGTACGCGCCATCCAAGCTCTGTTTGACACAATGCCCAGGCGTATCAAGGCCGTTATTACGGCCAGAGTTGATTGTTCTGGGTACTGATTTGTCAGGATCTATGCACCGAAATTGCGTGAAAATGTAATCACACGTCAGTAATAGTATAATATATTTGTCCGATGAATACCCGTTTATCATCTGCATTTCTGCTTCGTGTAGCATTTTTAATGGCCAATAGTGTTGTTTGCTTCTCAAGCAGAGAGCTGTCATTGAGTTCCTTTTGCCGAAAACCCAGATAATGGCAGGTATTCACAGACACTTGCAAAACGTCTACGGAGAGCTGGCAGTGAACAAAAGCACAGCGAGTCGGTAGGTGAGTTTCTAGTGATCATTGCAAGAAGGCCGTAAAAACCTGTCCTATCTCCCGCGTGCCTTCCGGCCGTACACAGCTGTTACACCTGCAATTTGGAACGTGCGGACTCTGTCATTTGGGGTGATCTATGGATCGCAGACAAACATTTCGCTGCTCAGCTGAACGTCTCTGTGATAATGCTGATGCACTCGCCCACCAGTGGCTTCCAAGCGGTCTAACACAGGACCATAATGAGCACCATCTGTGCGGATTGCTTGAGCGTTACCAGGCTGATGGTGACAATTTTTCGTCAAACATCGTCACAGGCGATGAAACATGGGTTCATCACTTCGAACGGGAAACAAAATGGCAGTCCATGGAGTGGCGGCATACCATCTCTCCTCCGAAGGAAAGGTTCAAAGGTGCACCCTCAACCGGTTAAGTCTTCTGGGATTCTGAGGAGGTCGTTTCATTTGATGCCCTCCTGCATGGTACAGTGTTCTCTCTGAAGCGTATTCTGCCACCGCAGAAACTGAAGAATCTACTTCAGCTTGTTGGCCGTCACAAAAATGCAAACGAACTTCTCCATCTCATTGACAAAGCAAATCCTCACAGAAGTCTGCGCACCCGAGAGGAATTCACAAAACCTCATTGGACTGTTCTCCTTCATCCATCCTACAGCCTGGTTCTAACACCTTCCAACTTCCATCTGTTCGGCCGAGCGAGGTATTGCAGTAGTTAGCACACTGGAGGACGACGGTTCAAACCCGAGACCAGCCATCCAGATTTAGGTTTTCAGTGATTTCCCTAAATCGCTTAAGCCAAATGCCGGGATTGCTTCTTCGAAAGGGCACGGTCGTTTTTTCTTCTCTATGCTTCCCTAAACCGAGCTTTTGCTCCATCTCTAATGACGGCGTTGTCGACGGGAATTAAAACGCTCATGATCAGGTAAGGTCGAATCCTTCCTCTTTAATCACCAACTTCTTTGTAGTTTTTTTGCCACAGCTCAGCCGGACTCATCAATATACACTTTTTTACAATGCTGGCAATTTATTTAATATATACTAATCTGTGGCAAGGGCTACATTTTGTCTTTACTATTGAATAAAAATTCAGATATGTTATTGGTGTTACAAAATGCAGGGCTGTAGTTCCGAGACTTTAACTTTCTTGCAAGATTGTCTGAAGCGTTGGCAAGGGAAGGAAATTTGCAGCAGGCTTTGAAACTATGGAGTGATTTTTGTTGGCCAGCGTACAGAATAGATGTAATTTTATTCATTTTTTCGTAGAATGTTATCAGGGCAGAGCTATAGCCATTGCTGGAAGTAGTTTGTTTGATTGTTTGTAGTTCTGTTTGAAAGGCTCATTTGGATAATGGAACAGATATGAGGCAATGCACCACTGAATCTAAAGCTACATGTTTGTTGCTGTGTGGATGCTGGGAGCTTCCAGGGATTACTGCATCAGTAACTGCGGTTTCTGTAAATGCTAAATACGTATTTTCTTGTATTAATGTCTATATTAAGGTCCAAGTAGTTTATAGAAGACCCTTCTAACTACGTTGTAAACTCAATCTTCTTATGTTGTGAGTTTAAATGCTGTAGTAATGTATCTAAATGTCTAGCAGTACCGGCCCACAAACAGAGCACGTCACCGACATTTCAGAACCAGTACATAATTTTAGAGTTCAGTGGCTCTTTCTGTAGGAAATTTTGTTTGAAACTGTCCATGAAAATTTCGGATAGTATAGGAGCAAGAGGTGAACCCAAGAACATTAGGAGCTCTTTTCTGCTTTAATGTTATTATTATCATGTTCTGCCAGGCATCGACAGAAAATTCATTAAATGTTAATACATTAGAAATTACCTTCAGTTTTAACAGTTTCCGTCTTACAAAACTTCCACAATGGACAAGAATTATTTATTAACGTTAATGCGAGAAAGAACAGAAAAACAAAATACTGCATTTAGGGAGGTTATACCAGTGATAGGCAGCTAGTAGTAACTTTGCATGGTTTGATCTCCGGCAGGTCAAGCTAGTGATTGGAACTGGAAACATTTGCACAAAAATACTTTTGATACCAGATCGCATAGGCTTGGGATGTTTCTGTAACACTAAATAAATTAAGCTATCGTTTCTTTGTCCACTTTCAAAAAAGTTTAAAAGTTAAATCGCTTGATCTTCGCAGTTAGCGGTTGTCTTGTATAGAAGCCAAAGTGGAAAAGTGCGTCCAAGTGAATGGCGAACTCTCAGACAGATAATACTCGTCCTCACACGCTCAGTATGTGTTGATAATATTGAGAATATTTTGGTCGGCATCAATATTGTTCGCTAATATTTCTAGCACTGATAGTACGACAATACTCGCTGTCAGATGGCTATAACATTGACATATTGACAATAATATTGAACATGTGATGTCCCCTTAACTTCCGGGTGGCATATTTACCACTGCAAACGACAGGCACGAATCTTATGTTGTTAAAATTATACGATGTGGTCGAAACTCCTCAAACCCATGATAGCAGAGCTCACTAAAACTCTTAGAGATTGTACGACGAGCCGAACCTCGGCGGAAAATGAGTCCCAGGCTGAGTACAGTGTGAGAATCTCGCTCTCTACAGTGAATTTTTGCCGCGGTCCGGATCAAAACCAACAGCCAGCCGGATCTTGCCTCGGTTGCCCACTCGTGTTCTGGAGGTCCCTCCAGTTAATATCAACCAGTTCAAGTGATTATACAACCATGGTAACCTTTTTCGACAATGCGAACTATTAGAAAACACACAATCAACAACCATATCCATATTACATAGTTTGAATACACATCGAAACAAGGTCGCTGAAATAGCAGACATTCTCTCAGATTTGTTGAGATCTTTAGTAAGTTCGTCGATCGTGTCTCGTAGCACTTTTCTGTACTTAGTGCACAGTGAGTACTTGACAATGCTTAGAACAATATAGTATGAAGTGCGTGCTATCTTCCTATTTCTTCATGCTGAGGGGTTCCGCCTGATTTCATGCAGCCCACATAACAGAACAGTCATGCGTGACAGCAAAGTACGGCTGTGGCATATGAAAGTATGAAGCAGAACGTACAGACTTACGTAATTCAAGAGATCAGGGAATGAAGAGAGTGTCAGCCGATGATATTGTTCAGCGAGTGGATCAGGCGATTCTAGAAAATCGTCCGCAAAGGTCAATTCAGAACAAGCGAAAAGGAATGTTGTCATCATACAGTTTCGTTCTTCAAGACAATGCTCGGCCCCGCACTGCAGCTGCAACAAAGACACTCCTGTAGCATTTTCAATGAGAAGTAATAGCTCATCCACCATTCAGCTGGGGCTTGGCTACCTCTGTTTTTCATCTCGTTGCTCACACGAACCGCTGGATATGACAGCATTTTCGTACAAGCAGCGAGCTGCAGACCAGCATCAAAAAGTGTGGAAAGCTCGGATATCTCCCTCACATACGAGGGGCGTTGGAACATAAGTTTCCCTTGTCGACTGTGGGCAGAGTTGTGTGATATGGGTGAAAGACGACACGGCGACATGGCGTTCAGCCTAGAACAGCTCGTGCATTACCATGAATCTGGCAATGACCTTCTGCTTCCGATTGTGACGGGAGATGAAACGTGGGTCCACCATTATACGGCCGAATCGAAGGCCGCAGCCATGGAATGGAAACATCCGTCATCACTTGTTCGAAAGAAGTTCAAAAGCACTCTTTCTGTAGGCAAAGTGCTACTTACCGTTTTCTGGGACGCCAAAGGAGTTTTGCTGCTGGACTTTCTGGAAGATGCAACCATCAGTGCTGCACGGTACTGTGCCACTCTGTTGAAACTGGAAGGGCTGATTCGGAAAAATCGGCCTGGCCTTCTCAGGTCTGGCGTTCTGCTGTTGGATGACAATGCGAGACCACACACGGCGACGGCAACGCAAAACCATATTGCAACTCGTGGTTGGGAGCGCCTACACCATCCGCCTTACAGTCCGGATCTCGCACCAAGTGACTTCTATCTGTTTCCTGCTTTGAAGAAGACTCTCGGCGGAAGGAGCTTTGACAGCAGTGCTGCCGTCAAACAAAGAGCTCAACGCTTCTTCCGTATGCAGCGCCCTGATTTTTTCCTGGTAGGCTTTCTGAAGCTTATAAAGCGGTATGACAAATGTCTCAATGTACTTGGAAATTACGTAGAAAAATAAAGATATGTCTTATCTTCAATGTCTCATTCTCTTTTTTCTTCCTTTCACACACAACTCTGACCACAGTCGACAGGGGAAACTTATTTTCCAACTCCCCACGTACCTTATTATGTTATGTGGGATATAACCAATGACGTGTAATCTATCTCCTTCTATACAAATAAAAATGCAAATGTTCGTTTCATGAAAAATTTTTATCACCGAAAGCTAGAAGATGACGATTTTAAGGTATTTTGAAGGTCAAGTCGGTTTTATAAACTAAGAAATTTTTTAGTTTGGCTTTGCTATCTGATACTAAAAAGGGTAAATATATTATTTTTTTAAAAAATTGCTTGCAAGTTAAGATGCATCTTATAGTCTATAGCGTCTTATAGTTAGTAAAATACGACACACACACACACACACACATATATATATATGTATATATATATATATATATATATATATATATATATATATATATATGTTCCAGAATCTGAAGTATCAACTGCAGTAAACAAGGTTCGAAGGTCAGAATATATATATATACGAGGGGCATTCAGAAAGTAAGCTCCGATCGGTCGCGAAATGGAAACGACTATGAAAATCCGATAAAGCTTTGCACAGATGTGTTGGGTAGTGTCTCTAGTATAACCCCAGTTAGCATCACGTCGCTCTTCTCATTTCTGAGCTCGCAGTGAGTGCGTAAAGATGTCTAGAAAATAGTGTCTGCCGCCAAGTACGAGGGCCTGGTGAGAAATTTCGCCTGAAGCTATGCAGCTAACATTACATAACTGTCGTGCTGTTTCTTCTTCAAGACAATTCTCAGCCGCATTCTGCAGGGGCAATGAAGATGCTCCTGCATCGTTTTCAAATGGAAATGTGAGATTACCCACAATACAGTCCGCAATTGTCTCCCCCTGAGTTTCATCTCTGGTCACATGAACCGCTGTCTTTGAAGGCAACATTTTGACACAGACAACGAGGTGTAGGCCAGCGTGGAGAATTGGCGGAAAGCACTGGCGGCTGCCTTCTATGATGAGGCTATTGAAAAGTTGGTACAACGCTATGACAAAAGTCTAAGTCAGAACGGCGACTACGTAGAGAAGTAGCTGAAAGGTGTAGCTAATTGTTACAAGTAAAACATTTCTGATGTTCACTGTGGTTTCAATTTGGCAATCAATCGGAGCTTACTTTCTGAACAGGCCTCGTATATATATATATATATATTCCTCTGACCTTCGAACCTTGTTTACTGCAGTTGATACTTCAGATTCTGTAGTGGTATTCTGATCTAAAGCCAATGAGCCAGAAATACAAGTTTCCTGTTAGCTAATAGGAAGGAGAAGATGGACAGAGGGGTGGCAGTAAATGAACATATAAAGCAGAAAAGAGGAGACAGACACAGAGGATATGTATGGAGAGGGGGGAGGACAAGATGGACAGAGAAAGGGTGGAGGAGGGGTTTGACTAAGAGACGGGGAGAGAAAATGGGTGGGAGATGATGGTGAGGGGGAGAGGGAGGGAGAGAGAGAGAGAGAGAGAGAGAGAGAGAGAGAGAGAGAGTGGGGAAGGAGAAGAATGGCACAGAGGTGGAGAAGGTAGTACAAAGAAAGAGGGGAAGGAGATGGAGTTGGGTAAAGAAAGGGGGAGGGGGAGATGGACAGATAGATAGAAGGAGATTAGGACATACATCCAATTCCCAGACATCTTAGAAACGTGTGCTTTCTCTTTTGTTTCTTGTCCATTTATGCAGACTGAACCACAGGAAAGTGTGGATAGGTACTGCCAATATTGCATAAATATTGTTAAATAATTATGATCCGACGATATCTTGATGCCTCAGAATATGTGCTATTAACTGATCCCTTTTCATGACAAGTTGTTCCATAAATTCCTTTCTTCCTTATTTCTATTCAAGCTCTCGTCATTGCTTATTCGATTCAACCAGCTAATCTGTAGCATTTCGTATTTTAGAAATGACTGTTCTTTTCTTCCAAGAATTATCACTGATCCATATGAATAATCGAATAGTCTGAGTGGTTCAGTACAGAAGAGCTTATGGCGTGAAGAGAGTAGCAAATTCTTGCGGTTGTGAGTTCCACTGCTGGGTACGAGGGCCACAGTTTATTGCCTGCTGATTATGATGCTCGGAGATGTCTGGAAGGACGAATACCATCGAGTAATAGCAAACATTTGACCATTGCATATATCAGTGTTTTGCATAATATGAAAAGCATAGTTTTTACGGAATGTAAATGTAGGCATTTTTAATTTTTTTCCAAGTCACTATCAGTTGGATCAGGATCTGAGTTCTGATCTCCTGTATCCCGAGTGTCATGACGAACTTCTAATGAGAGTTGTAACCTTTGCCAGAAAATAAATTTAAGATTGAAAATGCGGATTGTGTTCTAAGTAGTTAATCTCACTAATCAACATTTGAATAATAATAGTATTAATCTAAGTTTCAAGATAACATTTGGAAGAAGTATTGAATAGAACTTAATCTATCAAATTTCACTAATCTCTTTGTTATAAATTGTATTATGATTTTTGATTTTGATTTTATTTTTTATTTTCATTTCTTTTTTTTTTCTTTTTGCTGGGATTATGTGTGGCGATATCGTATTTCAGAGATGCAATAATGCTTTGTTGCCTACTTAAAAGCATTATTATCTGAATGGAGCAATCTTGCTATTAATATCTGGGTATTTTAAAAGCGTTCTGTGTCACACGTCGTGGCACTAAGAGTTACATGGAGATCACGCACCTCGATAGTCGCCCATAGCAGTTTCATTCATTTGTCACCCCCATTCATTTATCAGCGTAATAAGTAACTCTAAATTTTCTGATTCTAGATGTTGACTAAATTATTCCGTAAGTACAAAATTTTTACTCAAGCAGTAACTATTGTCACACAAAGGAGTATAACAGACTGTTGCCTGAACACATTCCACTCAAAATCTAATTGTGTAAAGAATAAGATGTCCACTTTAGAACTAGCTACCGCATTAGTTTATTAGCTTATTATTATTTCACCGAAATATAAATAAAATTCAGTCATACTCCTAACTAATAAACCAAAACTAAATTTCATAATTACGTTTGCTTTAATGAAATCATAAGAGGGACAATATAGTAAACAGTAATTGTGGTCATGGCTTGTACACTTTCTCAAATCTTTTGTGGTAAAAATAATTCAATATTGACGCCTCCTCGCCGAGTTATTAGGTACAAGTCAGCATAATGAAAATAATTAAGCCGAACCAAGTACGAGGCCCGCAATACCTACCATACAAATAACAGACCTGCTGTGGAATGCGCATCTTGTAGGTAATGAAAAATCTGATCTGTGGTGCTTTATTAGCATAACTTCGAAAACGCTGCAATCATCATCCTCACATGAAAAGACAGTTAAAGTACCATCACATGATATACACATACAGCCAAGGAAAATTTATACATTATCACGCCATTGATTGGTTTATATAGGATAAGTCAGAACCGTAATGAAAATCTCTCTCGAGCTGATGGTAGTTGTTTGTTGAGTATTTTAATAGAAGAAACCTTTTGTCTCCAGTGACTCGTAACCGTGTCGCTGGTTCGATTTGCTATCCCAGTTACCTGTGTGACTGTATTATACTGATAAAATATACATAGCAGAGTAAATACTGTAACATAAATGTTTCCCGTACTCCTAATGAAAAAATTTCCATTGCCTGTTTGCAACATTGCTATACACATTCTTTTGTTTTTTCGTCCGACAGATTTTCATGACTAAAAGGTGAGACACTGGTCTCGAACAGGAATGGATAACGAAATTAAAAAACAAAAAATTAAGAGACATGACAGGAGGCAAAATAACAAAACATAAATGTCTCCTTAGGCGAGCCGTTCAGAATGTCGCCACCCATGATCACAACAATACTGCACCATGAACGGTCTCACATGCACGAAAATCACAGTATTTTGCGCAGTCAGTACAACAGTGTTTTCATAAGGTATTAACTACCTACGATGTAATTCAAAAACCAAAAAATATTCGCTTCGCCTATACTTCAGAGCTAACTTTGAGAAAGACGGGGAAATTACAGACAGACTCTATCGTACCTTTCTAAGTAGGTGTATACTAGGATAATTTACCGTTCTCTAGTCAGAAAACCTATCGCATCAACATTAGACGAATTCAGAACACACAGGGCTATGCATTGGTAAAACTGTCAATCTGTCGCTTCTCGAAATTACCTCTGTAGTATTTACCTAATTTGGGATTCACGCAACCTATTTTTAATTGACTCAGACTTACTTTTAACGATAAATCGTCAGTACGTCACCAAAATCAAACCTTCGGGTGCTAGAGGCACTAACTATTACAACACTACAGCCAACGATTACTTAACAAATATTTACCAATACAGTAATACATATCTGTACCTCTCGACAGCCTCATTCGTATCATAAGACGCTTCTCTGATGAATAACTCTTGCTAACTTGTCAAAGGGGGCCACATATTCAACCGCCCATCTTCGGCGACTGCTGCTTGCCCGCTAATCACGAAACTATTCTGTTGCCTGGCAACAGACTAACTTTTGTTCGCTCAGAGACGTTGTTTCTTTTCTGATGAGATCGTACTCTTTGACGCTTTGCGATTGCAGGCAGCTCCTTTAATTGTTGGTCTCTCACGGGTACAGAAACCTTATGTAATTATGCGGATAAAAATCTTAGATTTGAAGTGAGAACTCAGTGTAAACTGCTGTGCGGTAAGACTTAAAAACCTGGAAATGGCGTCACAGCCTGTCTCTTGGCAGCCTCTGTCCAGTTCCTGCCACCTGGATTTGATGCTGATCTGTTTCGTCACTAGTGCTTAGATTGAAATTCCAAGTCACCTGACCCAGACAAGTATAAGCGAGCATGATGAGTTTGTTGGTATGTCCGTGTAAATATTAGTTTTATGCACGAAACGCACTCTGCCTACCAGTAAAGTAATATTTAATTTCCAAGATTTAACTGTTTGGTAACGCCTCAAAACGTTGGGTTTTCTTGTTTTCCCAATTTTTTTCTGGTTTACACGTTTTTCGAAGCCCGTTATTGACGTACAAGTTTGAAATTTGGTTTAAAGGTGCCACAATCTTCCTCTCTAATGATGAAAATAGATGGCGGCCTGGTATGTCACTCCAGGACTCCACGACGCTCCTAACAGCAAGGTATCGATGTGTCGATATATGCGGAAAAAAAACCGCTACAGTTCTGGAGTTGGTACTGCTGACACACCTCGGACGATTGAACCCTACTCAAAGGACATCGTGCAGCTCAACGAATGTGAGATGAGCCCTTTGGAGTGTAGTACGACTGCAATTTTGTGCTCTGATATACAGGATCAAACGACTAGGGACCGTTCAAAACCATTCAACGAAATCTGGCACGCGATCCAAAACAGCAAAGGGTGTTACTGTTTTTTCAGCTTCCCTCCTTTGGCGTCCTCCAGTGCCGTGATCGCGGATGGTTGCAACACTGATATGTGTGTGAACAAAACTGGAAAAGGTCCCTCTAAGACTCCCCCCCCCCCCTCCTCAGTGCGGCCCACGCTCCTTTGCCGAGCATATTAAAAGTATACCTGTCAGAGATTTCGCCATCAGTTCTGCTGAGAGGTTCGTCGCGGCTGCTCTTGCTTCAGAGGGTAGGCAATTCTCACCTAAGGGGCTTGGAGGGTTCGAAGTATGAACAGTGAACGCAACTTTTGCGTGGTTTATTAAGGTAAGAAAGTGCAGACATGCAACTTCGATGGTTCTCATTATAAAACTACTTGCACAAATTTCTTTTGCTTAAATTTATCTGCTAATGGTCTGTAGACCAAAGTAACATCACTATAACGACGATTAGTAATTTCATTTCCTCTTTCCGAAGTTCGTAAAGTATTACTCGAAAAGGATGTTATTTATCATCTCGTTAGTTTTATTCTGCTACAAAGTTTTATTCTGCTGAGTTTAATGAATAGACTTACTTTCAAAATTCGTCCCATCACGACATGGCGAGCGGTATCAGCAGGCAGGGTTACTGATTTTTCCAGAGGAAAGTTCTCAAGGTGCGATAGCGTTAATTGGTGGCTCGATGGTAAATGCTGACACTGGGAAACATTAATTATCAGAATGATAATGAAAGGTATGAACGAAGCGACGTGTACACTTTGTTTCTAAATACAACGATCTACTTATTTGTCCACTAAACGCACTGGAGGATGTAGAATAGCCTAATTAATATTCACCCACTAAACGCACTGGATAATGTAGAATAGCCTCATTAATATTCACGCACTAAAGGCACTGGAGGATGTAGAATAGCCTAATTAATATTCAGACAGGTACAAACGCGGTGTACTAGTAAGAGATTTCGGTGTGGAGTGCAGAGCTAGACGTTGCAACAAACATCCGAGTTAATGGCAAGGTCAGGCAGCTTAGCAGGTGTGACAAGACAGTCGTAGTAAAAGACAATAAGATTTACGAATTAGAAGAGAGTTTGGGGTGCTATAACTGTGATGGGCTTATGTGTAGTGTGGTGTAACGTTTGTGTTGGATGGTCATGAGAGTCGAGAGAGCAGGTAAAAGCTGGAACCAGCACATAGGAACTCTCCTCACGAGTAACACCAGGAGGGCCCGGAGCTTAACATCCGCGTCACTGGTTCAAAAATGGTTCAAATGGCTCTGAGCACTATGCGACTTAACTTCTGAGGTCATCAGTCGCCTAGATATTAGAACTAATTAAACCTAACTAACCTAAGGACATCACACACATCCATGCCCGAGGCAGGATTCTAACCTGCGACCGTAGCGGTCGCTCGTCTCCAGACTGTAGCGCCTAGAACCGCACGGCCACTCCGGCCGGCTCAATTGGAAACGCTCGACTTTGCTTAACTTCGGTGATATGACGAGAACTGGTGTATTAAGCCAGGCAATACCGTTTGAATGTCTAGAAAATAATAATCGAAATGAACCTGGAAACTGAGTATTAAAATTTCAGCAAGAGGAAAAAGCGTTTAATTTATGGAAGGAGTATTTAGAAATCGACATGATATTACGCTGTAACATGGGTCTACAGAAATTCCATTCTATACAAATACTGCTACACGTGGGGAAAAGTAAAGAAGTAATTATTAAGATTTAACTCTCTTATATCGCAAGTGTGTCATCAGTCCTAGATCTAGTACACGTCCTAATGTTTATTAGTGTTGGTTGCTGTCAGCGAGTGACCTTACAGCGTTACCGAAGTTAGGCTTACGTGATGACCGATCCATACAAAGCTCTAACACAAGCAAAACTTATTAATGGCGGTGCTCTAGACGTAGGTGCAAAATGCAGTCCTGTACCAATACTACAGCTTCCAAAAGTCCACTTTTTTCCGTGAAGTTGACGGCGGCAAGTCGTGCATTTCTCTCGTGTGGTTGCGACTACTGTGGCCCCAGAGATGATATTTTGATACCTGTCGACAATCTGCATCTTCATAGATCGAGTCCACGCAATTCACATCCAGGTACTTCTTTGCCGGGAGTTCAAAGCTAGGTGGCGGCTTGGGAGCACTTTGACGATGGTCTGAAACAGAGTTTCACAAAATGATTAATAAAAAGAAATCCTTCCATGACTCAGCAAACGTTTGTAACCTGTAATTCTAATAATACATTTGGAATTAATACTATAGGGGGAATAAAAGGTCAATGTAACTGGAACCTTACAAACTGAGATGGAAACATTTATCAAGCTAGAAATGACCTATAGTCTCGTACTGTATCAATTTAATGGCATTCACAAATACGTATGGTCAGTGTGCGCAAGAGCTGCGTTTGGTCACCTGTAGACAGTAGAAACTGCAAGTCGATGAGACTAAATATGATACCATGCACGACTGCAAGAGTGGTACAATGAGTTGTGGATTTTGGAACAAGACATTTCTGTAGTGAGCCTAAAACCCAGAACTGTCGCGTTGTGAGTTTACTTTTCCAGCGATATGCAGTAATATGTAAGTAAACGTTGTTTTTCAAAGGAATTGATACTGAGAGACTGGGGTCAAGATATTTCTGAGAAACGGTGTAACTGCTGATACTGCATGTCTAAGACATATCTGAACAGTTATCGATATCTTCTGTAACACTTTGTTTTTCTCAGACAAAGATTTTATTTGTTATCCGACAGCAACCAAAAAGAAAACTCTAACTTGTTCAGCGACAATAAGTACTGGAATGCTCACCAATTCCAGAAACGAGTTTCGTCGGTGGTTTCTCCCAGTTTTTACGCTCGCGAAACTTGGGGACTTAACTTTCTAGTTTCGATGTCCCTTTCTACGACATGTTGCATCATCATCAAGTGTAATCAGATCTGAGCAATTGAAAACTACTTTCATTTCTCACAGAACTTTCACGTAAAAATTAATTCAGTATCTGTTTCATTACAATCCACTCTCAGGCGTCGATAATAACACGTTTCTGCACTACGCGCAGCGTTACGTGAAGAAGAAGAAGATGTAGAGAGTTCAGATTTTCACACCAGACACCACACTTATCCCATTTTTTATAGAAAGTCACTATTCCACATCTTGTCGCAGAAATGGTAATGGTAAAAAAATATTCAGAACTACGTCCAGTTCCTGTACTTTATCATGTGAAACGCTTTTGAATATTTATTGTCACAAGAAAATGGTTTTAGTTTCTTATTTAACTTTATGTTTACGTTATTGTTATATGTTTATCAGGCAGAAAATTCACAACAGTTCATATCAAATGCTCTATACTTCACAAATTATTCACGATACATTTTCAGAAGCCTACAATATATTTTCAGCCGATCAAGCTCACGCTTAAGAAGCAGCAACTTCTACGTACTTTCGTACTGTTAGTAGAGCGAGTTACGTTGCTCGTCTTGGTCCTCTTCCTTTCTCTTCGTTCCATGCCGGGAGCCAGCATTTCATCTCGCATATCTATCTTTCTTCTGTACAATTTAGTCTTCTTCCAAAGTAAAAGCACAACTCTAGAAGTCTTAATGCTGGTATCTTGGCACCAGGTAATGGTTTTATCACTACTGGCAGCTATTACGGTAAACCCCTCTGATGCGTTTATAACATGTGCAGCAGAATATGGAGAAGCTACATCTTGCTGTAAGTACATTGGTTTCAGTAAAGTATAGTGTTATCGATTTCTCAAAATATCACCAACCAGACGTCGCAAGCAGAAGCGAAGTGATACAGAAACTACGTAAGTATTTTGGGCGGGTTATTCAGTACGTAAAGGGAGACCATGGGGGGATTGGAATGCGGTTGTAGAGAAGGAACAGAAGAAATCGTTAGGGAAGAATATATGTTTGGCACTTGGAAGAAAAGGTAACTGAGTTGAGCGATAAATTTGAGCTGGTTATAGAAAATATTCTGTTCAAGAACGACAAGAGGAGGAGGCAGGGCTATACTAGCTACTAACCACCTTCCACACGGATCACGTCCGTATCTCATCACTGACTTCTAGGATCAGCCGCACGCAGTTGACGTCAACAAGTGTATGAATTTCTTCATTTTTAACATAAATTTATACCAGCTAACGTTCCACTGTCTTCCATTTCAACTATGGATGAACGAAGATACTCGGAAAAGGCCGGGGGATACAGGAAGATTACAGTTAGATTACGTCAGCCAGAAATTCCGAAATAGCAAACTGGATTGTAAGGCGTACCTAGGAGCAGACACAGACTAGTCAGATCTCAAGTTAGTAACGATGAAGAATAAGTTGAAACTGAAGAGACTAGTGAGCAAGAATCAATGCGCAAAGAAGTGACGTAAGGAAGTACTAAGAAACTGAGGGATACGCTTGATGTTCTCTGAGCTGGTTATTAATAGTTCACTAAGCTGTTTAGTTCAAGGAGGATGAACATCTCTAAAAACGGTATAGCAGAAGATGAAAAGAAAAACATAGGTACAAGGAGGTTAACTGCAAAGTAAACATGAGTAACCCTCTGCCTCCTCCGAGCCCCAAAACACTCCAAGAGCCACGCCAACAGCGAACAGTGAACAAAACAGTTGTATCTTAATTTAGATTAAGACACGTTATCTTTAAGTAATAGTCTCCTTCATGCATAAACGCCTAATGATAAGAAAAATATGCTTCAAACACGTTGAAATACGTAAAATTAAACATAAAAAAGTGACAGGCAGCAGAAAATAAAAATAACAATTTGCTGCGTATGAAGTGCTCATCTTCTCGCTGTGACAAATTTGAGTAAAAACTCAACCTGTCAAAGATTACATCCATCTACTTCATCTTGTGCAAGTGAGTTTTGAGGCTGACACCATTTTATACAAGGATGTCGACATGAGGTATTTAACGTGTTTCTGGGGTATTGCCTCCCAGGCTTCTTCGATTAAGTCCTTAAGTCCAAAAAACTTCGAATATGAGTTCTGGAGACAGAGGAAGGTCATCCGACCTGTGACTTCATGTCATACATGCTGACTGTGGCCTACGGATAGACCAAGATAAACTTTTACTACTTCTTTACAAACAGTTCTAGAGGGACCTGAATATGATCTGCTTGAAATTTGCCCTGTTTGAATGTAACATACTTCGTGTATTGAATGAAGATTTTGGCAAGTATTACTTCTCTTATGTTATGATTCTTGCTATCAGTATTCACAGCATGCATCAATAACGGCGAATGAAGACATGCAAAGTCGACCAGAGTGCCGACGAGTCCAGTTCTCGACTATTATTGATTAAAAGACGATCACGGTCGAATCTATGAGTGTAACTGTCCAGGAATGAAATATATTGGAGGTGTGGATAAGCTAAGACGAAATGGCTGCATGAAAAATGTAAAGAAATCGAAAAGGAAATGATTGTCGGAAGGACTGACATTGCATAAACAAAACTCAAAACAACCTGTGTTGAAAATAAAAGCAAGGGGTAACTTTAAGAGTGCAGTGGCAACTCCACTGTTAAATGCAGAGGAGAGAGCGATAGCTGGAAAGAGTACGACGAAGGCCCCTATGAGCTAGAATACTTGTCTGATGACGTGATAGGAGAAGAAAAAGTAGTCAACAGGAAAAATATAGGGGATCCATCATTAGAATCATCATTTAAAAGAGCTTTGGACGACTTAAGATCAAAACAGGCAAAAAGGATAGGTAACAGTCCGTCGGAATTTCTAAAAGTGTGGGGGAAGTGGCAACAAAACGACTGTTCACATCGGTGTGTGCAATGTATGAGACTGGCAATATGCCATCAGACTCACGGAAAAACATCATCCACACAATTCCGAAGGTAGTTAGACCCAACAAGAGCGTGAATTATTGCACAATAAGCTTAACAGCTCTTGAATCCTAGCTGCTGAAATGAATAAAATACAGAAGAATAGAAAAGAAAATTGAAGCTCTGTTAAATGACGATCAGTTTGGCTTAAGGAAACGTAAAGGCACCAGAGTGACAGTTCAGACATTGATAATGGAAGAAAGAGTGAAGGAAAGTCAACAGGCATTCTTAGGATCTGTCGACCTAGAAAAAGCTTTCAACAATTTAAAATGGTGCACGATATTGTAAATTCTGAGAAAATTAAGGGATAGTTGGAGGGAAAGGCCGGTAAGGTATAATATGTTTAAGTACCAAGAGAGAACATGGAAAGGGTGTAAGACAAGGATGTAGTCTTTCGTCCTGCTGTTCAGTCAATTCATCGAAGAAGCAGTGAAGGAAATTGAACAAAGGTTCAAGAGTGGTATAAAATTCAGGGTGGAAAAATATCTACCAAAATATTCAGTCCACAGTGAAAGTTATGAAGTATTACGGGATCTGCTGAATGGACTGAACAGTCTAATGGGTATAGAATATGAATTGAGAGCAAACTGAAGAAAGACGTAAGTAATGAGAAGCATCAGAAATGAGAACAGCGAGAAACTTAACATCAGAATTGGGAATTGTTCCGGCGTAACCACAAGCGCCGGCACGAAGATGAAGAAAGCAATATCAGAGAAGGCTGTGAGACGCCGTCAGCCAATAGCGCGCTGATCAGGACGGCACCACGACAGGAGCGGCGTCTACAAGAAGAGAGAACTACGATAGCCGTTATTAGTGATCCAAAAAACTGTGATACATATTTGCATGAATATTGTATGTAGGTAAGAATTCTGACTTATTTGCATGTTGCCCCTCGCTTGCGACACCGTTGTAAATTCAAAGTTAAGTGTTGTCAATCTTCTTTATGGCAATAAAAACTATTAATTTGATTTGCTTGAATTGTTTTATAGCATTCCGAGAACGCTGCACCGTTTAGGCACGCTACAAGCGACGAGTGGGCAGGACCCCACAGGGATCACGAAGTTGAAAAAGTAACGGATGTCTGCGAAATAAACCAAGATGGAAGAAGCAGGAAGGATATAAAAAGCAGAGCACTGACAAAGAGGTCATTCCTCTCTAAGAGAAGTCTACTAGTATCAAATGTTGACCTTAGTTTGAAGAAGGAGTATCTGCAAATGTACGTTTGGAGTACAGCATTGTACAGTAGTGGTACATGGACTGTGGGAAAACCAGAACGGAAGGAATTGAGATGTTGTGACACATAAGTATGTTGACAAAAAGATGGGCTGATAAGGTAAGAAATGAGGAGGTTCTCTACAGAATCGGCGATGAAAGGATGTATGGAAAACAATGACAGAAAGACGGGGTAGGATGGTAGGATATCTATGAAGACATCAGGGCCTAACTTCCATTGTACTAGAAGGAGCTACAGAGGGTTAAAAACTGAAGAGGAAGCCAGAGACTGGAGTAAATCATGCAAATATACTGCCAGAAAATAATTAGTACACCGTTTTAGAGGTTTCCAATTCACCCAATATTTATTATTGCAACGATGCAGAAAGAGTATATGAAAAGATTACACCTACAGTTCAATAGCACAGGCGGTTCTGAGGTTCCAGGTATTGACCCATACTGAAACGCCCATATAGTACATGATGCGGCCTCCACTGGCGACAATTCAGGGACTGACTCTGGCATCGAGTCGATCACACAGATGAGAAATGCTGTCCCGGGATGCGATGTACCACGCCTGCTCGACTGCTCGGTAGAGATGGGCAAACTCGTTCATCCTTGGGAACTAGTTCACTGCTGATCGTCCTTTTTTGGGAACCGTTCATTTTTACTCGTCCACCGTTCATTCGTGCTTGGTATATGGTTCTTATGAAAAACTGAAAACTAGTAGTGAAGGTGACTGAAGCATTGAGGACACCAAGAGGGGGCACTTGCCTACCCCATGAGTATAGAGTTTTTATTCATTACAGAGTTCTTATACACTTTTAGAAGTAATTTCTGTGATTCTGCGGAACCTCTCGTTTAGCCAACTGTAGCGTTGCGTGGCTGATCGCAGGGAAATAATATAGGGTGGCGCACGGAAAACCGGCCCCGAGTACAGACTGCTCGCCAATTACGGATGATGTGTTGCCCGTTACGAGCAGATACAACAAACAGACAAACATGTAATAATAAGGCAGTGAAGAAATAACAAGCTAATGCAAACAACAATTGCGAAACAATCGATGACGATGTGTAGAGAGCTGGAGAAGAGAACATGAAAATCTCACGCGACGCGCATGGGCTATCGCTCATTTGTAAACCTGTTGGTGGCTGTTCCCCAACATAATAGCCCACAAGGGTCTTGCATAAAATTCTTCGTTTCGACTTCCACTACATAGCTATGTTACGTTGTAAACAATAATCGTTTACACCCTATGTATACTTCACGTTGTCTCTGAGTTCGAAGGCAAAGTAGAGACTTTATGGAAGCATAAAATAAAATGTGGTTTTCTCATACTTGCGTCACACGCTTCGTAAAAATTAGTTTTTTTTTTGCATTATTAAAGTTATTGCAGCAATGATAATAATAATAATTAAGTTCGCAGTAATAAAGTTTTTGGTCTGAGAGCTCCTTCTGAAGAAATGTTTTTGAGATAATAAGTAAATACGAGTTTATGGCAATCTATGTCTTTTCATATGGAGAGGCACCGCTTTTCCTACTGAACCAAAATGACCCACAACCCACTTATATAAATTTTCTTACACTAAACATTAAGCAAATTTTTGAAAGTTAGCTGCTAAATCAAGTCGACAAAATCAAAAAATATATGAATAACAAAAAAACTTGCCTTGTTATAAGTGTGTCTTCTGCTGTTCATCGATATAATGAAGTGAGCTGATATGCTCTTTTGTTACCTGAAAAGACGTACCTGTTACATACAACGTAATTTTTGTAATTTACGTAACTATTAAATACTTTTTGATTACCGGTCGTGGATGCTGAACAGCCAGAACCAAGTGCAAGAACAGTTTGGAACCAATGTAAAATAGGCGAGCGCAGTGAACGAAACGAACAACTGGATACTGAACTAACTAGGAGCAGTCGGCAGTGGAACTGAGACAGGTGGCCATGCGAAGAACGATGAGTGCGGCGTAAGGATACCGAGACTGAGACGAGCACGCGACCGAGGCTGGAACGGGAACTGCCGAAGTGACCGCCGCGACCGAAGTGAACTAGTGAACTATGAACCGATCGTTCCTCGTTCCCGGGAACTATAAGTAGACCGCCGCGACCGAAGTGAACTATGAACCGATCGTTCCTTGGAATTCGTTCTCGGTCCTTTCGTGCATATTGGTGAGCCGTTCCTTTGCACCCGTTCGTTCTCGAACTACCCATCTCTACTGCTCGACCTATTCACGTAGTTCTGTAAGAGTAGTTGGTTGACTAGTTGCACGAGTCACTTTTTGTGTACATCTCTATATCTACATCCATACTCCGCAAGCCACCTGACGCAGTGTGGCGGGCGGTACTTTGAGTATCTCTATCGGTTCTCCCTTCTATTCCAGTTCGTGGAAGGGAAGATTGTCGGTATGCCTCTGTGTGGGCTCTATTCTTTCTGATTGTATCCTCATGGTCTCTTCGCGAGATATACGTAGGAGGGAGCAATATACTGCTTGACTCCTCGGTGAAGGTATGTTCTCGAAACTTCAACAAAATCCCGTACCGAGCTACTGAGCGTCTCTCCTGCAGAGTCTTCAACTGGAGTTTATCTATCACCTCCGTAACGCTTTAGCGATTACTAAATAATCCTGTGACGAAGACCGCTGCTCTCCGTTGTATCTTCTCTATCTCCTCGATTAAACCCATCTGGCACGGATCCCACACTGGTGAGCAATATTCAAGCAATGGGCGAACAAGTGTACTGTAACCTATTTCCCTTGTTTTCGGATTGCATTTCCTTAGGACTCTTCCAATGAATCTCAGTCTGGAATCTGCTTTACCGACGATCATCTTTATATGATCATTCCATTTTAAATCACTCCTAATGCCTACTCCCACATAATTTATGGAATTAACTGTTTCCAGTTGCTGACCTGCTGAATTGTAGCTAACTGATAAAGGATCTTTCTTTCTACGTATTCGCAGCACATTACACTTTCCCACATTGAGATTCAATTGCCACTCCCATCATATCCCACACGTACCCGATTGCAGACAAGTCTGGTGATTGTTCTGGCCGTCGACGTTGCCCCACATCTTGCAGTGCACTCTGAGTTTCACGGGCATTATTCTGGTGGAACAAGACGTCATCTTCCTGTTGCAAGAAGGGAAAAAATGGTATAACAACTTTCATCACGAAACCAGCGCTGTCGGCGTCTCCTCTAGAGACACCAAATGTGAACAGGATTGTAGCTCCTTGCACCCGAAACAATAAGGCTTGCGGTGTGGCCAGTGCGTCTTGGACGAATGCATTCCATCAGCAGGTTTACGTCGTACGAGCAAACGAACCATCACTTGGGTGCAGGCAGAATCTGTTTTCATCACTGAAGACCACGGCGCGCCATCCCATCTTCCAAGCAATCCTCTGACGGCATGAGTCGAACCCTGCATGTCGATGCTGTGGCGTGAGTGCAGGACGGTCTACAGGCGTGTCTGCCCATAGTCCCACTGCTACTAACCTGTTCCAACTGTTCGTGTTAGGCGCTACAGTCTGGAACCGCGCGACCGCTACAGTCGAAGGTTCGAATCCTGCCACGGGCATGGATGTGTGTGATGTCCTTGGGTTAGTTAGGTTTAAGTAGTTCTAAGTTCTAGGGGACTGATGACCTCGGCAGTTAAGTCCCATAGTGCTCAGAGCCATTTGAACCATTTGTTCGTGTTAACAAGTTTGGTCTCACAAGCCTTCTTATCCGTGCTGTGGTAACTGTACGGCCTGCCACTGCTGCCCTTACAGTGCGACGATTCTGGCAGGCGTCTGTGCTGCGTGGACGTCCAGAACCTCGTCTACGGATAAGAGAATGGTCACTTGGACAGTGGCACCAGCATCGTTGCACAAAGGACGAAGCAGGTTCAACTTGTGTGGCGGTTCTCCGAAAGGACCACCCCGCGACTCGGAAGGCCGCATTTTGACCACTTTCAAACTCGCTCAGTTACGAGGAAGCACCAGTGCTCCTCCGTTGCACGGTTGCCTACTCGCTTCACACGTTTGCACCACTCTGAGCCTTGTGGCAGTGAGCATTCCCTATTAAAGGGCAGAGACAGATGACGCTCTGCTAACTACGACACAACGCTAACTGTTGGCAGACGACGCTGAACCCATTATCGGTAACAACCTGCTATTCCCCACGTGGCATATTCCGTAATCTGATCAAAATCGACTTGGTCTTTACAGGTGTACTAATTTTTTCCGGCGATGTGTAATCGCAGATGAAATTGTGGGGAATTACCAAGCCTGCTTTCGGAGGAACAGATCAACTATAGACCAAATATTCACCCTGCGTCAAATTTTGGAAAATAAATGGGAACACAATAAACCAGTTCATAATCTTTTCACAGATTTTACAAAAGCATATGATTCAGTATTGCAATCAAAATTGTACAGAATTCTTTTGGAACTTGGAATACCAAAGAAGTATGTTAGACTTATATAAGTGAGTTGGAAGAACACAAAAGGTAGAGTACGCGTGGGGAAATTGAAGTCAGAAGAATTTGTAATAAAGACGGGACTTAAGCAGGGAGATGCCCTGTCTCCGCTACTTTTTAATTTAGTCCTAGACTATATCATACGAATGGCTGAATATAATTCAGAGAGTGTGGAGTTAAATGGAAATATTAAGATATTAGGGTATGCGGATGATCTAAACATCATTAGCGATAGGAAAGAATGTGTAACAGCAAATGCGAATGCGTTAATCAAGGCTAGTGAAGATGTAGGTCTAAGGATAAGTGAAGACAAAAATAAATACCTGGTTACTACTAGAATGTCAACAGCAGTAGATCAGGAAATGTTAAGAGTTGGAGACATGCAGTTCGAAAAAGTGGAACATATTTAAGTATCTAGGCGTGGACATCGCTTCGAGAAATGAGATTGACTCCGAACTGAAGAAGAGATTACGGGCGGGAAATGCGTGCTACTTCTCACTGAATAGATTACTTTCATCACGAATATTGTCTAGGAATTTAAAGGCTAGAATATACAAAACTATTATTCTACCAGTTCTGCTGTATGGGTGTGAAACTTGGTCTCTCACTGTGCAAAATGAAAAGCCGTTTCGAGTATTTGAAAACAAAATTTTGAGGAAAATTTTCGGAGCAAAAAGGGATGACATTAGCGGAGAGTGGCGAAAACTGCATAACGAAGAGGTTCACGAACTCTATTCAAGCCCCGACATAATCAGTAGTATTAAATCACGTAGACTGCGATGGGCGGGGCGCGTAGCTCGAATGGATGAGGGCAGGGCAACGCGCAGAGTACTGGTAGGGTACCTAGAGGGAAAACGTCCTGTGGGGAGACCGGGGCGTAGATGGGAGGACAACGTGAAGGTGAATTTGAGGAGCCTAGGTATTGAAGGGGAATGGAAGGAAATAGCCCAAGACAGGGACAGATGGCGAAAATACGTCGCTGCGGTAATGGACTCTCGAGTCCGGTATGACCAGTGAGTAAGTAAGTAAGTAAGTAAGATGTATAATCGTTAAGTGGCTGGGGAGCATGTTCAACCGCCACAATCTGTACCAGTTTCTCTTGACTTTACAGAAGTCTAGTATGTGTTTCTAGACTGAAATCTCTACGTCATTCTGTTATCAATTTCAATGAAAAACAACTTTACCAAAGACATTTTGTTGCTCAGCCATGAAGGCTTAACAGTGTGTGATGACCTCAACCCACAGGAAAAATAATTATCAAAATCTGAACTGTGAACGCATCCGAAATTCTAGTTGTAAAACCACTCTTTGTTATACTTCTCAATTGGTCACGATCCCACTTTGTCTATGAACTGAAAACTCTAATATTCACGAGAAACTGCTCTGAACTTAACCTGAACCGACAAAATTGTGAATATATTCTCTGAAACTTCAAAGACATCTAAGACAATATCTGAAAGTAATTAGAAAAATTGACAAAATTTCGTGAATCACACAAAATACTGTTAGTAATCGCATGAACACTGGAGGGTTTCATCATACATCTACCCACTTTTGAGTATAACCAGTGTCTCTTAATACTACGACTCGTAGCAATACAATATCAAAAACTTTTATTACTGGGTAAACAGTCCCTGCGTGATTTGACAGCTGACATTTATAATTCCCGCTCACGTCAGGAAATGTACCAATACGAGAATAGCAGCTTTTACGTTATTGGTCAGAACGCAAGCAATTATGGCGGTCGCCGTAATTTTCGCGCAATAATTTTGACATGCAGCGAGAATTAGTTCTAATGAGAGGAAGAAGTTTATATTTACTGATGTTTCAACAATGACTACCAGGCAACTTTTAATTCACTGATTGTAATTTTATTTTCTTTGGCAGAAGGCAAACATAAACTAAACAAAGAATTTATTTGAATAGAATCTGTAATTCTTATACTTTTAATAGAGACAGTGAGTTTCTAGTTCAGGGGATAGCGTTCATCGAAATCTCTTAACTTTTTGTTGCATATGAAGCGTTGCGTTGGGCAGCACGATGTCGGCGGGTTACGATGATGAGAGCAGGATACAGGCAGTTCCGCTGGTTAATCTTCTCCGGCGAAACGCAAATAAAGTTCCGGCACAGCTGTGTCATTAACCCCGTGGTGATTAACAAACCACAAGACGCCAGTATACGACCGTTGTTGACATGTCCTCTCTTTCAAAGTACATTACGTAGGCATCGCTCATTTTTACACTTTATGCACTGTCCGTGACGCTATCGTCCATAATTACACAGTTCGTCACATTCATATAGTCTTAGCCACAAATACACAGTTCGTAGAATTGTTCATGTGTGTGAAGCACACCGTGAATAATGTCCACTCTGTTCTCGCATTTCAAACTTCGACAACGTCACTGAAAGTCATTTACATTGCACAGTTAATTAAAGTCTTCACTTTCACGGCTTGATAGACTGTGATATACAACAGTTCCACCACCCAAAACCAATACCAGCAAAGTTCATTCGCATAAAAGCACAGTTCGTGTGGGCCACAACAAAGTATTGTTAGCGGCACTTTCACAGTCCGGTTTCTTTGCTCTTAAAGTTCGCTGGCGATGGCATTACATCCCGCAGTGGTAAAGAGAATTAACAATCTGATAGTTCGGTACCACTGTCCATACAATTACGTATGCTTTTCATAAAACACAGTACTATTTTCCCCGCGCACGCTTCACAGACACACCATCCATCATCCCCTCTACTACACAACAAACTTTCGACTATCGATATCACTACCGCTGTCCCCTGTCTATAGATGTTATATCGTTATCTTACATTACATAAATCTTTATAAATGTTATTGACTGCATTTTTCACAATTAATAATATTCCAAACGAGAACTTTACAAACTTTACCACAGGTACAAAGCAAGAAACATATTTATCCATTGGCAAACGAAATAATCACAATTACATCTTTACATTTAAAAACAGTAGAATGTTATCTAATCACAATTAGAAATGCCCATATGAACAAAAGAAAAAGAATAGAAATCTAAAGAAAATCGCGAAAAAAAATTTTGTATGCGTATTTAGCAATGCCTTCACAAGTGCCTGTACTAATTGTTTTGAAGGTGTTTGCAAATATTTTACATGCCGATTTCAATAATGTTATTCCTCGGTAGTTATCAGTTTTATGGTGATGTGTAACTTTACTTTAGCGAGGTGATGATTCAAAGTTTGAGGCTACCCCTAGTAAAACACTGTGCGGAGTGTGAGGAGGCGGCGCCGGCGGAAGCTGCCGGCGGTGGGAAAGGCCTCCCGGCCCCCTAGTCGCCTCGCCGCTGCCGTCCGCTATTAAGCCGGCGTGCTGCTCGTTTTGCGCCGAGTCCACAGACCTGCGACAGCGCGACGGGCCGCGACGGGACACCTCGTGTACTGAATTAATGCGGCCGGCCACTCCGTAGCCCCGGGCAGCGTACACTCGCAGCGCCCGCAAAGTAGCACCTCTCGCGCTTCTGCAACGCTGTGCCACACTCCCACACCTTAACAATGATCTACATACAAACCCTGGGGACCAATGTCTCTGTAACAATGGTCGAGTTGGGTTGGGTTGTTTGGGGAAGGAGTCCAGACAGTGAGGTCATCGGTCTCATAGGATTAGGGAAGAATGGAGAAGGAATTCGGCCGTGCCCTTTCAAAGGAACCATCCCAGCATTTGCCTGGAGCGATTTAGGGAAATCACGGAAAACCTAAATCAGGATGGCCGGATGCGGGATTGAACCGTCGTCCTCCAGAATGCGAGTCCAGTGTCTAACCACTGCGCCACCTCGCTCGGTAACAATGGTAGAGAGTGCTTACCACTCTACTACACACAGTAGAAACTCGCTAACCCGTACCCCTCAGAATAATTACCACGGGACGGTGATCTACATGAAAATTCTGCGAAAGCCTTTAAAGTGAATAATGCCAGAGGATGCTTGATAGCCGGCTAGTGTGGCCGAGCGGTTCTAGGCACTTCAGTCTGGAACCGCACGACCGCAACGGTCGCCGGTTCGAATCCAGCATCGAGCATGGACGTGTGTGATGTCCTTAGTTTAGTTACGTTTAAGAAGTCTTGCAACCTGAAAGAAGTGTACAAAGAAGTCGATATCAGAACTAGAGGAGAGCGGGGTGCAAAGACCTTCCTAAAGGTTGGATTAAATCTGAGGTCTCAGTGATAAAAAACTTCTTAGAAAAATCAGGAACCATTTATTCAGACTTTCTTGTAATACAAATTGCAGTTGAAGGTAACATAAAATGAAAGGTTTCGTATGTTATATCAATAAACTAAAGAAGTGTTTTGCAAGTCCGTCCCACGCCGCACACGGGGCAGAATGGATGCCCCCTTTTTTTTTATTCGATGGCTTCATCAACCTCACTATCTATGAGTGCACACGAAATACGAGCCCATTGCGTGCATTTCTAACATGCAATTCAACCCTCAGCTGAAGTGGAATATAGCCGGCCGGAGTGACCGTGCGGTTCTAGGCGCTTCAGTCTGGAGCCGAGAGACCGCTACGGTAGCAGATTCGCATCCTGCCTCGGGCATGGATGTGTGTGATGTCCTTAGGTTAGTTAGGTTTAATTAGTTCTAAGTTATAGGTGACTGATGACCTCAAAAGTCACATAGTGCTCAGAGCCATTTGAACCATTTGAAGTGGAATATACACTGAAGCGCCAAATAAACTTATATAGGCATGCGTAATCAAATATAGAGAGATGTAAACAGATAGCATACGGTGCTGCGGTCGGCAACATCTATATAAGACAACAAGTGTCTGGCACAGTTGTTCGATCGGTTACTGCTGCTACAATGGCAGGTTATCAAGATTTAAGTAAGTTTGAACCAGGTGTTGTAGTTGGCGCACGAGCAATGGGACACAGCATCTCTGTGGTACAGCTGAAGTGGGGATATTCCCGTACGACCATTTCACGAGTGTACTGCCAATATCAGGAATCTGATAAAATATCAAATCTCCGACATTGCTGCGGCCAGAAAAAGATCCTACAAGAACAGGACCAACGGCGACTGTAGAGAATCGTTCAACGTGATAGAAGTGCAACCCTTCCGCAAATTGCTGCAGATTTCAATGCTGGGCCGTCAACAAGTGTCAGAGTGCGAACATTCAACGAAACATTATCTACAAGGGCTTTCGGAGTCGAAGGCTCACTCTTGTACCCTTGATGACTCTACAACTCAAACCCTTACTCCTCGCCTGGGACAGTCAGCACCGATACTGGACTGTTAATGGCCGGAAACACGTTTCCCGGTCGGACGAGTCTCGTTTCAAATTGTATCCAGAGGATGGACGCATACGGGTATGTAGACGTCATGAATCCACGGGTCCTGCATGTCGGAAGTGGCCTGTTCAAGATGGTGGAGGCTCTGCAATGGTGTGGGGCGTGTGCAGTTGGAATGATATGGACCCCCTGATACGTCTAAATACGACTCTGATCGTCGACATGTACGTAAGCATCATGTCTGATCACCTGCATCGATTCATGTCCGTTGTGATTCAGATGGACCTGACCAATTCCAGCAGCGCAATGCGACATCCCACACGTCTAGAACTGCTACAGAGTGGCTGCAGGAAACCTTCTCTTAGTTAAAACATTTCCGCTGGCCACCAGAATCCCCAGACGTGAACATTGTGGAGCATATTTTGGATGCATTGAAACCTGCCGTTCTGAAGAGAGATCTTCGCCCCTGGTAAGCTTACGGACTTAAGGCCAGCCCTGTAGGATGCATGGTGTCACTTCCTACCAGCACTACTTCAGACGTTAGTCGAGTCCATTCCACGTCGTACCGAGGCACCTCTGAGTGCTCGCGGGGCTCTACTCGATATTAGGCAGGTGTACCAGTTTCTTTGACTCTTCAGTGTAATTCCTTGCAATATATACATGCCTCATCTTCGTCGTCTTCTGATGTCTAATTTTCTGTGGAGTCAGTTTTCTCTTCTTTTGTCGTCCTGTTCTTTGATTTAAGACCATGTCGTTTCACTTCCTTCTTATCTTCTCCAGCTAAGAGCCTGGTCTTTTTTCTAGTCTCTTCAGCTCCTTTAGCTTTCAGGGTTTTTTTGACTTCTTATTGTAGCGCATTCACATAGGGAGATGATGTGAGAATAGCGGTTTTCCCGTCTTTCGCGTCACTCATTTCTGCCCTTGTTTTACTTTGGGCATTGGTGTAAAATTTTCCGGGCTAAAAGTAGGGAAATTTAGCCCAGTGTAGCTATTGGTGGGTGCATATTTTCCTTGGACCAGTTTCGTCTCTCCATTTTCCGTAGATAATGACAACCATATGCAAACGAGAAAGACAACACTTCCGATAGAATTCGTCAAAAGAAGAATAAAAAGATGTCCAGCGCGGAACAGCGTATGCCAGTACAGCATTCTGCTCCAAAAGTACAGGGTTATTACAAATGATTGAAGCGATTTCACAGCTCCACAATAACTTTATTATCTGAGATATTTTCACAATGCTTTGCACACACATACAAAAACTCAAAAAGTTTTTTTTGGCATTCACAAATGTTCGATATGTGCCCCTTTAGTGATTTTGCAGACATCAAGCCGATAATCAAGTTCCTCCCACACTCGGCGCAGCATGTCCCCATCAATGAGTTCGAAAGCATCGTTGATGCGAGCTCGCAGTTCTGGCACGTTTCTTGGTAGAGGAGGTTTAAACACTGAATCTTTCACATAACCCCACAGAAAGAAATCGCATGGGGTTAAGTCGGGAGAGCGTGGAGGCCATGACATGAATTGCTGATCATGATCTCCACCACGACCGATCCATCGGTTTTCCAATCTTCTGTTTAAGAAATGCCGAACATTATGATGGAAGTGCGGTGGAGCACCATCCTGTTGAAAGATGGAGTCGGCGCTGTCGGTCTCCAGTTGTGGCATGAGCCAATTTTCCAGCATGTCCAGATACACGTGTCCTGTAACGTTTTTTTCGCAGAAGAAAAAGGGGCCGTAAACTTTAAACCGTGAGATTGCACAAAACATGTTAACCTTTGGTGAATTGCGAATTTGCTGCACGAATGCGTGAGGATTCTCTACCGCCCAGATTCGCACATTGTGTCTGTTCACTTCACCATTAAGAAAAAATGTTGCTTCATCACTGAAAACAAGTTTCACACTGAACGCATCCTCTTCCATGAGCTGTTGCAACCGCGCCGAAAATTCAAAGTGTTTGACTTGTCATCGGGTGTCAGGGCTTGTAGCAATTGTAAACGGTAAGGCTTCTGCTTTAGCCTTTTCCGTAAGATTTTCCAAACCGTCGGCTGTGGTACGTTTAGCTCCCTGCTTGCTTTATTCGTCGACTTCCGCGGGCTACGCGTGAAACTTGCACGCACGCGTTCAACCGTTTCTTCGCTCACTGCAGGCCGACCCGTTGATTTCCCCTTACAGAGGCATCCAGAAGCTTTAAACTGCGCATACCATCGCCGAATGGAGTTAGCAGTTGGTGGATCTTTGTTGAACTTCGTCCTGAAGTGTCGTTGCACTGTTATGACTGACTGATGTGAGTGCATTTGAAGCACGACATACGCTTTCTCGGCTCCTGTCGCCATTTTGTCCCACTGCGCTCTCCAGCGCTCTGACAGCAGAAACCTGAAGTGCGGCTTCAGCCGAACAAAACTCTATGAGTTTTTCTACGTATCTGTGGTGTGTCGTGACCATATGTCAATGAATGGAGCTACAGTGAATTTATGAAATCGCTTCAATCATTTGTAATAGCCCTGTATATCTATTGAGTAAACATCTAGTGACCACGGTAAACAGTCGTTTTACAACTGCATTGTACACAAAGATAGCTAAGAACATGATGATTGAGATGGACTAAGCGTTGATTGTGAAGAAAAAGCTATGACACACTTACTTCAGCTGTAAGCAGTCCGTTAAGTTATAGCAGAAAAGCGAATTCGTTCACTTTTATAGGCAGGCTACGGAACTGGAGAGCTATGACAGCAGCAACCTAAGTAAACCATAACAGACACTGGTATCCTCTATAACAGTGTCAAAGAATATCTCTTTAAGACATATTTCAGTATGTACATTGATGTACAGAAGAAATTTACGAAACACGAACGTTTTATACATGGCGTTTATAGTCAGTGGGATCTGATTACAATTGAGATAAACGAATGAAGAAGGCAGTTTTTTAAAAAATTTTGCTGTAATGGCGTTATGTAAATGCTTTAGTAACCACACAGGAGACAAAGTAAATCATGAGAGACAATTGTACATAAATGGACATTATATTAAAATGTGAAAGCTAGTCGAAGGTTTAAATTAATTAGACTATTGAAATTATGCATGACTAAGCAAGCAGTTTTACGTGTCGCTTCATGTTGGGTTAGTGTCTGCATGTTGTTATTGTTAAGGCGAGTAATGTCTATTTATTTTTCAAACGGAAACTGTTCTTTGAGAAGAGTCTGTGATGATTTGCTTCTATATACACATATTTCAATCTATTCAAGTGGGTACATAACACTACCTTTCTAAGCTAGGTGCAAATCTGGATATGGTCTACAATGCTGTTTATTCCATGGCTGGTGAGAGCTGTGTGCCTTGCAAATGTGGATTTAGGTATGTTGTTCAAGCGTATGGCATCTGTATGCTCTTTGAACTGAGTCTCAGACCATCTCATGGTTTGTTCTGCATAGTAGAATACGCAACGTTGACAGCTAAGTTCGAATATGCCAGATCTTATGTATGGAGAAGTTGGGAATTGCTATTTGTCGATGTTTGTTGTTTGTGTGTAAGTTTAGTTTAATGTTAGTGTTTTTAAATAGACTGGTTATTTTGCAGGATATGTTCCCTAACAATGGAAGTGCAACACGTTTTCTGCTGTTTTCTACTGTATCTTGCATTAAATGCACCATGGGGAAATAAAAAGTAAAGTAAACAACAAGAAATAAATATCTTAACGTGAACGATACTCCTATGATGAACCTGTCGCTTCGAAGCTGACGACGGCGCTATTTGTGTGAATAAACAGCATGATTAAGAGTGGTTTGTTGCTGTTTTCTTCTCTGCAAGAATCAACTCGTATTTTGTACAGAGGCAAGTTCTCAAAATGTCAGTTTTCGATGAAATAGCACCCTTCCGAATAAACCGAACCCTGCCACCTATGGCTGAACCTCTGTGAATATTCCACTCCATATCCATACGAGCTGTTGCACTCAAGCTGCTGTATGACTTGACTGATACCAACTGCGTCTCATTCGTATTACTGTCATAGCATTCTGCGTGTTTTAACTGAAGAATTTTGGTAAATTCGTGAATAGAAATCTATCGAATACAGCTAATGGGTAATGATGATGACGTCCAGAACCGTTTTCGCTGACGCCATGGAGAACCTTGATATTAACGCGTGTGCCAGCATATACGTAATTATGCAAAAAAAAAAAAAAAAAGGTTCAAATGGCTCTGAGCACTATGGGACTCAATTTCTGAGGTTATTAGTCCCCTAGAACTTAGAACTAGTTAAACCTTACTAACCTAAGGACATCACACACACCCATGCCCGAAGCAGGATTCGAACCTGCGACCGTAGCGGTCTCGCGGTTCCATACTGCAGCGCCTAGAACTGCACGGTCACTTCGGCCGGCAATTATGCAAAAGTATTTAGCTTATGAATGACAGTTTCCTCCACCTAAGTTCAGTTTCGAGAAAATTCAATCTTCTCTAAGTGGTTGTATTTTCTTCTGAACATAACATATTTATTTTGCGTACATGCGCTAGAGACGCCCTGCCGCAGACTCAGTCACAAGAATTTACAAGTACGCTAAGGCTGTTTCACCCGCCATACAGAATGTAGGCATACAGGATGTGTTGAAAACATCCGTACAGTAGCGGTCGCGCGGTTCCAGATTGTAGCGCCTACACCAGCTCGGCCACATCCTGGCCGGCTGCCGTGCTCTAGTGCTCCAGCATGTTCAAACATGAAATTTTCGCCATGTTCTCGAAGTTGTGAAGAAATACATGTCTGCAGCAGATCCAGTTATGTGATTTCTGAAACCCTTGCATCCGCAAGAAGTAATGGATCATAATTCTTTTGTCGACAAACGGCGTAAAACGCTGAAGCTTTCGAGAGCCTTCTCGCGCACCGCTGTGCTATGTGCCTGCTGTGTTCCCCTGCTCTTACAAATGGAAGGTAGCCCCGTCTCTGAAAACTAAAAATGAATGATTTTGCTGTCTTCCATCTCCATGCACAGAAAAATTTGCATAACTTAACAGATAGTTACACCACTGGAGATTAAAATTGCTACACCACGAAAATGACTTGCTACAACCGCGAAATTTAACCGACAGGAAGATGATACTGTGATACGCAAATGATTAGCTTTTCACAGCACGACACCTACAACGTGCTGACATGAGGAAAGTTTCCAACCGATTTCTCATACACAAACAGCAGTTGACCAGCGTTGCCTGGTGAAACGTTGTTGTGACGCCTCGTGTAAGGAGGAGAAACCATCACTTTTCCGACTTTGATAAAGATCAGATTGTAGCCTATCGCAATTGCGGTTAATCATATCACGACCGACATTGCTGCTCGCGTTGGCGAGATCCAATGACTGCTAGCAGAATATGGAATCGGTAGGTTCAGGAGGGTAATACGGAACGCCGTGCTGGATCCCAACGGCCTCGTATCACTAGCAGTCGAGATGACAGCCATCTTATCCGCATGGCTGCAACGCATCGTGCAGCCACGTCTCGATCCCTGAGTCAACAGATGGGGACATTTACAAGACAACAACCATCTGCTCGAACAGTTCGGCAACGTTTGCAGCAGCATGGACTATCAGCTCGGAGACCATGGCTGCGGTTACCCTTGACGCTGCATCACAGACAGGAGCGCCTGCGATGGTGTACTCAACGACGAACCTGGGTGCATGAATAGCAAAACGTCACTTTTTCGGATGAATCCAGGTTCTGTTTACACCATCATGATGGTCGCATCCGTGTTTGGCGACATTGCGGTGAACGCACATTGGAAGCGTGTATTCGTCATCTCCATACCGGCGTATCACCCGGCGTGATGGTATGGCGTGCCATTGGTTACACGTCTCGGTACCTCTTGTTCGCGTTGACGGAACTTTGAACAGTGGACGTTACATTTTAGATGTGTTATGACCCGTTGTTCTACCTTTCATTCGATCCCTGCGAAACCCTACATTTCAGCAGGATAATGCACGACCGCATGTTGTAGGTCCTGTATGGGTCTTTCTAGATACAGAAAATGTGCAACTGCTGCCCTGGCCAGCACATTCTCCAGATCTCTCACCAATTGAAAACGTCTGGTCAATGGTGGCCGAGCAACTGGCTCGTCACAATACGCCAGTCACTACTCTTGATGAACTGTACTATCGTGTTGAAGCTGCATGGGCAGCTGTACCTGCACACGCCATCCAAGCTCCGTTTGACTCAATGCCCAGGCGTATCAAGGCCGTTATTACTGTCAGAGGCGGTTGTTCTGGGTACTGATATCTCAGGATCTATGCACCCAAACCGCGTGAAAATGTAATCACATGTCAGTACTAGTATAATATATTTGTCCAATGAATACCCGTTTATCATCTGCATTTATTCTTGGTGTAGCAGTTTTAATGGCCAACAGTGTATTTATCGCCATCGTGAATAGCCTGTATAGTTCTGCACACAATCGTCGAAGCAAAGCACTTCAGACACACGTACGAGGAGTGGCAAAGTCTGCTCTAGCACGACGAGTATACTTCCGTAGTCCACTCAGGGAATGAGCGTAGTGTGGCTGATACAGATATACTGCATCGACGAGCTAGGGAAGGTGCCTGTGGAGCTGGTTTGCCGTTGCCAACTTCTAACCTGTTATGAGGTGTCAGTTGTGTCTTTGTGTTGCATGGATGACTGTGATTACTGGTTGTAAAGTGTGGTGTTCGGCTCGTGTTGTTGTGGATGAAGGGGACGGTGGAAATACCGCCAAGGGTCCCGCCGAACTCAACGTCCCTATCCGACTGTGGCAATGTCATTCCGTGTGGCACAGCGGAGACGTTCGGAGTTTAGTTGGGGACATTGGAGCAAAGACTGCTGAGTAGGAACTTTACGCCTCCACCTCTCGTCCCCTCGATTGCAGTGAAAAAGTTATACCAGCAGAATTCGAACCGGTGTACCTCCTAGCCGAGCGCTACCGCACAAGCGTGCCTTGGCGATCTCGGCTACGGAGTTGGGAGACTTCTATAGAGCAAGTGTAAAGCTTTGAAAATGCGATCTATGTCTTCAAAGGCGTAGAGGTAGGGGAATTGTGAATTTGCCTTAAAATAACCAACAAATGTCTTGAAACTGCTGGGGTTTTCAACGAATGTTTTTAGCCGTAGGGGGCGCATTCCCGTATACTCGGCCAAAGCTGGGTAGTGAGTGATTTGAACTTTTTGGAGCGGAAAACGCAAAACTCATTTTGTAACTGTGTCATCGACATCTCGTTGCCCATTGCCTAGTTAATGACTGTGCTACAGAGGTAGACAAGTTCAGATGGTTCAAATGGCTTTGAGCCCTATGGGACTCAGTCCCCTAGAACTTAGAACTACTTAAACCTAACTAACCTAAGGACATCACACACATCCATGCCCGAGGCAGGATTTGAACCTGCGACCGTAGCGGTCGCGCGGTTCGAGACTGTAGCGCCTAGATCCGCTCGGCCACCAGCGGCCGGCGGTAGACCAGTACTGGCAATCACATGAACTGTCAACTTACGACTGGCGCCGAGGTAAATATTTAATTTAGACACGTAAGTCAGAACTCATCTCAGTTTTCTATCGTCATTCAGGTAGAAAATATAATCTTGAGAAATCGGATGAATGTTTTTATAATACCCTTATATATAAGATGGGCAACGGCCTTGCTGCAGTGGATACACCGGTTCCCGTCAGATCACCGAAGTTAAGCGCTGTCGGGCGGGGCCGGCACTTGGACTGGGTGACCATACGGGCCGCCATGTGCTGTTGCCATTTTTCGGGGTGCGCTCAGCCTCGTGATGCCAACTGAGGAGCTACTCGACCAATAGTAGAGGCTCTGGTCAAAGAAAACCATCGCAATGACGAGAGTGCGGTGTACTGACCACACGCCCCTCCTATCCGCATCATCAGCTGAGGATGACATGGCGGTCGGATGGTCCCGAAAGGCCTCTTGTGGCCTGATGACGGAGTGCATTATATGCAAGATAACCGCCTCATAAAATCCATCCTGAATTTATTTATTTAGCGTACTGCACTACTGATAAATTACATAAAAATACGAAAATGAATACGGCATAAGTACAAATTTTATTTAATCGAACAGCTGCTATGTGCTAAACTTCAGTAGCCTTATACAGACGAGGTTTGGAAGCAATGAAAAAGTCGTTTGGACCATTCAGGTAGGATCTCAATTTTCCTTCCTTGGCAACGTGCCACGTGGTCTGATTTGGACCCCCACAACCACAGCTTGGATTGCTGCAAACGGAATTTGTGCAGGTTCCATGCACACGCATTGTATCCCATTCGAATGCCATTTACGTACACTGATGAGCCAAAACATTATGACTACCTGCTAAACAGCCAGTTTGTCCGTATTTGGAACGAAATACACCGCTGATTCTGCGTATCAAGAACCTTACAGTCTGTTAGTAGGTTTGTGGAGGTATGTGGCATTAGATGTCTACGCACAGGTCACGTAATTCTCATAAATAACGGGCCGCTGAGTTGCGTATATGGTGGTGGTGCCCGACAGCGACCTAGATGGGTTCCATACGATTCACATCAGGCGAATTTGGTCGTTCGAGACATCAACGTGAGTTCATTATAATGCTCCTCAAATCATTGCAGCACACTTCTGGCTCCGAGACACGGACAGTTCTATCGCCGAAAGACGACATCGCCGTCAGAGAAGACATCAAGTATGAAGGGCTGCAGGTGGTTCGCAGCTGTCGGCGTGTCTTCGATTACTACCGCAGGTCCCTTACTGGCGCAGGAGAGTGTCTCCCACAGGATAATGCTGATCCCACCAGCCAGCGTCCTTCGCGCTCTGCACGCTTCGAGCCACCGATGGTCGAATCCCGATAGTACCGTGTCCGCTGCAATCGTAATTAAGGATGTCATTGCGTTCAAATGGCTCTGAGCAGTATGGAACTTAACTTCTAAGGTCATCAGTCCCCTAGAACTTAGAACTACTTAAACCTAACTAACCTAAGGACATCACGCACATCAATGCCCGAGGCAGGATTGGAACCAGCGACAGTGGCGGATGTCATTGGGTCAACATGTAAATACGTAGGGGTGGTCTGCCGTAGAGCTCCACGTTAAATAATGTATGATGAATGGTGTGCTCCGCAACATTAATGCGTGCACCAGCATTTCGCTCATCCGACAGAGATGCCACACATCACTATCTGTCCTACTTTACAGAGCATACCCGTGGTCTAGGGGTAGCGTCTTTGATTCATAATCAAAACGTCTTCGGTCCCGGGTTCGATACCCGCCACTGCCCAAACTTTGATAAATAATCAGCATTGGCGGCCGAAGACTTCCGCCATAAGAAGTCAGCCTCATTCTGCCAACGGCATTGTCAAAGAGGTCGGAGGAGCGGATAGAGGTTCAGAGCACTCTCTTGTCCTAGGGGTGGGAAATTGCCCCTAAAGGCGGAAGAATCAGCAATGATCAACGACATGAGGATGCAGAAGGCAATGGAAACCACTGCATTAAAGACACGTGACGTGTATCCACAGGACATATGGCCTGTAATTGAAGAAGTGTCATGATGATCTCTCCATTGGCAAAAGATTCCGGAATAGTCCCCCATTCGGATCTCCGGGAGGGGACTGCCAAGGGGGAGGTTACCATGAGAAAAAGATTGAATAATCAACGAAAGGATAACGTTGTACGAGTCGGGCCGTGGAATGTCAGAAGCTTGAACGTGGTAGGGAAACTAGAAAATCTGAAAAGGGAAATGCAAAGGCTCAATCTAGATATAGTAGGGGTCAGTGAAGTGGAAGGAAGACAAGGATTTCTGGTCAGATGAGTATCGGGTAATATCAACAGCAGCAGAAAATGGTATAACAAGTGTAGGATTCGTTATGAACAGTTCAGTGACCGGGTTGTTCTAATCAGTATCGACAGCAGACCAACACCGACAACGATAGTTCAGGTACACATGCCGACGTCGCAACCTGAAGAGGAACAGATAGAGAAAGTGTATGAGGATATTGAAAGGGTAATGCAGTATGTAAAGGGGGACGAAAATCTAATAGTCATGGGCGACTGGAATCCAGTTGTAGGGGAAGGAGTAGAAGAAAAGGTTACAGGAGAATATGCGCTTGGGACAAGGAATGAAAGAGGAGAAAGACTAATTGAGTTCTGTAACAAGTTTCAGCTAGTAATAGCAAATACCCTGTTCAAGAATCACAAGAGGAGGAGGTATACTTGGAAAAGGCCGGGAGATACGGGAAGATTTCAATTAGATTACATCATGGTCAGACAGAGATTCCGAAATCAGATACTGGATTGTAAGGCGTACCCAGGAGCAGATATAGACTCAGATCACAATATAGTAGTGATGAAGAGTAGGCTGAAGTTCAAGACATTAGTCAGGAAGAATCAATACGCAAAGAAGTGGGATACGGAAGTACTAAGGAATGACGAGATACGTTTGAAGTTCTCTAACGCTATAGATACAGCAATAAGGAATAGCGCAGTAGGCAGTACAGTTGAAGAGGAATGGACATCTCTAAAAGGGGCCATCACAGAAGTTGGGAAGGAAAATATAGGTACAAAGAAGGCAGCTGCGAAGAAACCATGGGTAACACAAGAAATACTTCAGTTGATTGATGAAAGGAGGAAGTACAAACATGTTCCGGGAAAATCAGGAATATAGAAATACAAGTCGCTGAGGAATGAAATAAACAGGCAGTGCAGGGAAGCTAAGACAAAATGGCTGCAGGAAAAATGTGAAGACATCGAAAAAGATATGATTGTCGGAAGGACAGACTCAGCATACAGGAAAGTCAAAACAACCTTTGGTGACATTAAAACAACGGTGGTAACATTAAGAGTGCAACGGTAATTCCACTGTTAAATGCAGAGGAGAGAGCAGATAGGTGGAAAGAATACATTGAAAACCTCTATGAGGGTGAAGATTTGTCTGATGTGATAGAAGAAGAAACAGGAGTCGATTTAGAAGAGATAGGGGATCCAGTATTAGAATCGGAATTTAAAAGAGCTTTGGAGGACTTACGGTCAAATAAGGCAGAAGGGATAGATAACATTCCATCAGAATTTCTAAAATCATTGGGGGAAGTGGCAACAAAACGACTATTCACGTTGGTGTGTAGAATATATGAGTCTGGCGATATACCATCTGATTTTCGGAAAAGCATCATCCACACAATTCCGAAGACGGCAAGAGCTGACAAGTGCGAGCATTATCGCACAATCAGCTTAACAGCTCATGCATCGAAGCTGCTTACAAGAATAATATACGGAAGAATGGAAAAGAAAATTGAGAATGCGCTAGGTGACGATCAGTTTGGCTTTAGGAAAAGTAAAGGGACGAGAGAGGCAATTCTGACGTTACGGCTAATAATGGAAGCAAGGCTAAAGAAAAATCAAGACACTTTCATAGGATTTGTCGACCTGGAAAAAGCGTTCGACAATATAAAATGGTGCCAGCTGTTCGAGATTCTGAAAAAAATAGGGGTAAGCTATAGAGAGAGACGGGTCATATACAATATGTACAACAACCAAGAGGGAAAAATAAGAGTGGACGATCAAGAACGAAGAGCTCGTATTAAGAAGGGTGTAAGACAAGGCTGTAGCCTTTCGCCCCTACTCTTCAGTCTGTACATCGAGGAAGCAATGATGGAAATAAAAGAAAGGTTCAGGAGTGGAATTAAAATACAAGGTGAAAGGATATCAATGATACGATTCGCTGATGACATTGCTATCCTGAGTGAAAGTCAAGAAGAATTAAATGATCTGCTGAACGGAATGAACAGTCTAATGAGTACACAGTATGGTTTGAGAGTAAATCGGAGAAAGACGAAGGTAATTAGAAGTAGTAGAAATGAGAACAGCGAGAAACTTAACATCAGGATTGATGGTCACGATTGATGGTCACGAATTCTGCTACCTTGGCAGTAAAATAACCAATGACGAACGGAGCAAGGAGGACATCATAAGCAGACTCACTATGGCAAAAAAGGCATTTCTGGCCAAGAGAAGTCTACTAATATCAAATACCGGCCTTAATTTGAAGAATAAATTTCTGAGAATGTACGTCTGGATAACAGCATTGTATGGTAGTGAAACATGGACCGTGGGAAAACCGGAACAGAAGAGAATCGAAGCATTTGAGACGTGGCGCTATTGACGAAAGTTTAAATTAGATGGACTGATAAGGTAAGGAATGAGGAGGTTCTACGCAGAATCGGAGAGGAAAGGAATATGTGGAAAACACTGATAAGGAGAAGGGACAGGATGATAGGACATCTGCTAAGACATGAGGGAATGACTTCCATGGTACTAGAGGGAGCTGTAGAGGGCAAAAACTGTAGAGGAAGACAGAGACTGGAATACGTCAAGCAAATAATTGAGGACGTAGGATGCAAGTGCAACTCTGAGATGAAGAGGTTAGCACAGGAAAGGGAATCGTGGTGGGCCGCATCAAAAAAAAAAAAAAAAGAAGAAGAAGAAGATGCATCCGAACCCCACTGTCTTTGAAGTGTCTTGGACGTCCAACCTTTTAGCGCCTAGCGATAGTTCAAATGTGCTTCTTCTTGTTTCCGTAGGTGTTCGCAACCAAGAGAGTAGTTCGTGAACATTCGACTAGCTTCGCCGTTTTCGAGATATTCGTTCACACACACTGAGTAATAATAATCTGTCCTTTGTTAAAGTCGCTTATCTCAATGGATTAAACCATTTCCAGCCCATATCTTCGCTAGGGTGATCTCCCGTCCGTGTCGTCTCCGCTTTCATACTTTTGTTAACACGTCATTTACCAGCACCGCCCTAACGTCGTGGTCGGTAGTGGTCATAACGTTTTGACTGATCAGTATATATTCTTCCACTTAAGCGATGGAAGTTCAAAGCAGTTGGATCTCTGTAAAAGTTGAGTAAGATGTCTCACTTCAGGTGGAGCATTCGTAGTCCTGGTTTTCGATATTTTCTGTCAGTGGTGAGACTGCTATCGCCAAGCAGTCGGACCAGTTCCAAAAGAGGATTTCTGGAACTAAGTAGGTTTGCTGTCAGCGGAGGAATACATTCATGGGTGGGAATTTGGACGTCATTTATTATTTTGGAATATTCTTTCAACAAGACTGTGGTATCAGGTATAGATACCACCTTACTGGCGTTCCACAGTTGGTAACAGAATGGCAACTTCGCGCCCACCAGAGACAGCTGTCACGCGGAGTCCGGCGGACCCAGTGGAGCATTTCCTCTGAGCCACACCTCCAGAAGCGCCCTCTACCGCCATGATATACGACGGGTGGTGGCAGACTCTCAAACCCACTCTCACTCGGAATGAAGCTACGCAGACGGTGATGGTGATGATGATGATGACGTTAGGTTTGTGGGGCGCTCAACAGCGCGGTCATCAGCGCCCATACAAAGTCCCAATTTTTACACAGTCCAATCTAGCAACAGTCAGGAATGATGATGATGAAATGATGAGGACAACACAAACACCCAGTTTCCAGGCAGAAATTTCGCCAACCTGGCTGGGAATCGAACCCAGGACCCTGTGATCCAGAGGCACCAACAATAGAAACTAGATCACGAGTACGCAGACGGCACTAGCTCGTGTCTGCGCCACCATCACTGCTGCCGTTGTAAAAGCACGACTGTGTTTCTTATTGCATTATTTGTAATGTACCCGTTCGCATGGAGAAATAAAAGGTAAGTAGTTCTCCTGTTTGCGGTGTTACTTGTTCACTAACCATTTCCGCTCCTGTCCACCTTTCCTACGATGCCAGTTGCTGCATCAGTCTGTAGCCGACCTCACCTTACTATTGTGTATGAAGTTGTGCACAACAAGGACTTTCTGTCTTCATAACAGACGAGGAGCTACAATACGGACCATTAAAATTGCTACACCAAGAAGAAATGCAGATGATAAACGGACATTCATTGGGCAAATATATTATACTAGAACTGACACGTGATTACATTTTCACACAATTTGGGTGCATAGATCCTGAGATATCAGTACTCAGAACAACCACCTCTGGCCGTAATAACGAGCTTGATACGCTTGGGCATTGAGTTCAACAGAGCTTGGATGGCGTGTGCAGGTACAGCTGCCCATGCAGCTTCAACACGATTCCACAGTTCATCAAGAGTAGTGACTAGCTCATTGTGACGAGCCAGTTGCTCCGCCACCATTGACCAGACGTTTTAAATTGGTGAGAGATCTGGAGAATGTTCTGGCCAGTGCAGCAGTCGAACAGTTTCTGTATCCAGAAAGGCCCATACAGGACCTACAACATGCGGTCGTGCATTATCCTGCTCAAATGTAGGGTTCTGCGGGGATCGAATGAAGCGTACAGCCACGGATCGTAACACATATGAAATGTAACGTCCACTGTTCATAGTGCCGTCAATGCGAACAAGAGGTGACCGAGACGTGTACCCAATGGAACTCCATACAATCACGCCGGGTGATAAGCCAGTATGGCGATGACGAATACACGCTTCCAATGTGCGTTCACCGCGATGTCGCCAAACACGGATGCGACCATCACGATGCTGTAAACACAACCTGGATTCATCCGAAAAAATAACGTTTGCCCAATCGCGCACCCAGGTTCATCTTAGAATACTCCATCGCAGGCTCTCCTGTCTGTGATGCGACGTCAAGGGTAACCGCAGCCATGGTCTCCGAGCTGATAGTCCATGCTGCTGCAAACGTCGTCGAACTGTTGGTGCTGATGGTTGTTGTCTTGCAGGCGCCCTCATCTGTTGACTCAGTGATCGAGACGTTGCAGCACGATCCGTTACAGCCATGCGGATAAGATGCCTGTCATCTCGACTGCTAGTGGTACGAGGCCGTTGGGATCCAGCACGGCGTTCCTTATTACCTTTCTGAACCCACCGATTCCATATTCTGCTAACAGTCACTGGATCTCGACCAACGCGAGCAGCAGTGTCGCGATACCATACACCGCAATCGCGATAGGCTACAATCCCACATTTATCAAAGTCGGAAACGTAACGGTACGCATTTCTTTTCCTTACACGTTTCAACAGGCAACGCCGGTCAGCTGCTGTTTCAGTATGAGAAATCGGTTGGAAGTTTTCCTCATGCAGGACGTTGTAGGTGTCGCCACCGGCGCCAACCTTGTGTGAATGCGGGGAAAACTAATCATTTGCATATGAGAGCATCTTCTTGCTCTCGGTTAAATTTCGCGTCTGTAGCACGTCATCTTTGTGGCGTAGCAATTTTAATGGCCAGTACTGTAAATGACGGTGTGCTGCAAGCCACTATACTGGAGTAGTTCTTATGCACCGTGAGGTGATTCTCATTGTTGTATTGTGCTGAGTGTCTACTTTATTTACGTGAGGTCTGTTTAACCGCATGAGAACGCAATCTTCGGCCGTAGAAAACGCTAAACTGAGCGCCTAATTTCGACGCGTATCTGCTGGTGATCTTCGGTGAGTACTGCACAGATTTTGGATAAGGTTGACTTGTGTGCTTCTTCTTCACACTAACATCGCCTGGCTGTAATACACATGAAATCAAGTTTATATTTAGATAGCTCTCTTCAGAGACACGAGAAAAGGAATACTGTATCTCGTCTTCGAATTGGATGGTCCAAATCGACGAAAATCCGATCCGACAAGGCTAGTAACCGACTCATTGACGATATTTGCATATTTCGGTGGAAGCAGGTGGTGATCCTACGTGACACGGAGCAGGGCGCGGCACCTGTTGGTAAGCAGGAGGGGTGTGTCAGCGCGGAGGGGCGCTAAATGCGGCGCGCAGATTGGCCGCTCGACGTGACGGATCGCTGTCTACGCGACTCAGCTGCGGCCAATTACACGGCTGCGACAGCGCCACAGCCCGATGGCGTCACGCACCGAACGCATTTCTCAACAGCGCACAGTGCGCCAGGGCGGGAAACGGATAGCTGCAATTACCCAGCTGGAGCACGGGGAGCCCGCGCCACTCAGCTCACTGTGCTTCCATCCGACCGAGGCGATAGATCAGTTGGCCTGGATTGGCTCAGAGACAAAGAGTGCCAATGAGACTTCATGTTGTGGCTTTCCTCCATATATCCATCTTCTGGTGGGTATTGGGAAAACAAAATGTGTTCTTTTTTCCATTTCCAGGAGTGTATATTAAATTTTGTAGACCATATCTTTGTCACATTTTGTGACCCCGAGACTTTTCTGAGATGTTAAACACTCATGGATAAGTATCAGCTGCTCGCAGTCAAGTTCCATACAAAAGAAGAATGTTCAATCACCTAATGATCTTGTTTGGAATCACAGATTAATACAGTATATGTACACTCCTGGAAATGGAAAAAAGAACACATTGACACCGGTGTGTCAGACCCACCATACTTGCTCCGGACACTGCGAGAGGGCTGTACAAGCAATGATCACACGCACGGCACAGCGGACACACCAGGAACCGCGGTGTTGGCCGTCAAATGGCGCTAGCTGCGCAGCATTTGTGCACCGCCGCCGTCAGTGTCAGCCAGTTTGCCGTGGCATACGGAGCTCCATCGCAGCCTTTAACACTGGTAGCATGCCGCGACAGCGTGGACGTGAACCGTATGTGCAGTTGACGGACTTTGAGCGAGGGCGTATAGTGGGAATGCGGGAGGCTGGGTGGACGTACCGCCGAATTGCTCAACACGTGGGGCGTGAGGTCTCCACAGTACATCGATGTTGTCGCCAGTGGTCGGCGGAAGGTGCACGTGCCCGTCGACCTGGGACCGGACCGCAGCGACGCACGGATGCACGCCAAGACCGTAGGATCCTACGCAGTGCCGTAGGGGACCGCACCGCCACTTCCCAGCAAATTAGGGACACTGTTGCTCCTGGGGTATTGGCGAGGACCATTCGCAACCGTCTCCATGAAGCCGGGCTACGGTCCCGCACACCGTTAGGCCGTCTTCCGCTCACGCCCCAACATCGTGCAGCCCGCCTCCAGTGGTGTCGCGACAGGCGTGAATGGAGGGACGAATGGAGACGTGTCGTCTTCAGCGATGAGAGTCGCTTCTGCCTTGGTGCCAAGGCCAGCAAGATCTCCGGATCTGTCCCCCATTGATCATGTTTGGGACTGGATGAAGCGTCGTCTCACGCGGTCTGCACGTCCAGCACGAACGCTGGTCCAACTGAGGCGCCAGGTGGAAATGGCATGGCAAGCCGTTCCACAGGACTACATCCAGCATCTCTACGATCGTCTCCATGGGAGAATAGCAGCTTGCATTGCTGCGAAAGGTGGATATACACTGTACTAGTGCCGACATTGTGCATGCTCTGTTGCCTGTGTCTATGTGCCTGTGATTCTGTCAGTGTGATCATGTGATGTATCTGACCCCAGGAATGTGTCAATAAAGTTTCCCCTTCCTGGGACAATGAATTCACGGTGTTCTTATTTCAATTTCCAGGAGTGGATTATGATTCCAGTGATGGTAATCTTGGTCCTGCTGCATAATTAACTGACAAGTCGGTAGAAACTTATCTGGCAAAGTAATACATTAATATCAGTTTGCCGCAACGTCAAGAGCCACTGATGTGTTGTCTACGTAATGTACCATACGATGGTGGGGTAGATCATTTTTAATACCTTCTAATCAGTTAAATTTAGAAAGACAATATATAGCGTAAATCAGCAAGGTTTGTAGGCATTGATTTCAAATTTCGATTGCAAACACGTCATGTCTCGCATGTAGACCATTTTCTCCACAGGACGTTGCCCTGATGCCACCACAGGTTTCTCAATTTTAACGCCAGCTCATCTCGCCGCTCCAGCAGCCAAAGGCCGCAGGTACGGTCCTCCCAGCCACCTCCACTAAAGTTGCACATGGGAACTACTGTACATCCCGTCGGAGTAGGCACACACCCGTGCAGTGTCCGAGCGCTTAAAACCACGGAGAGACGCTCTCCAGACCATATCCCGTTACAGACCTTAGGAGGTATCACTTCGCTGTAGAAATCAGCGCGAAGGTTGCATCCTTATTTATTTGACACGTATCGGCCTCCATCACAGTGGCAGCAGTCTTGTGAAAATTCCGATTAGTAGTAGTTCGCTCGCTTTGTGATAATATTGCTTGTGGCTACTTCGTTCGTTTTTATTACGCGAAGACATGGCTTGGGTCGTAATCCGTCAGTATCACACTTTCAATGGTGTGGAATGATAAGAATTGTGGCACTAGCTCCGGTCGCGTCCGCATCCGATATTTCTCATGACTACACGGATTTGCTCTTGATGTTTACTTCCAATAGTTTATCTCACTTCTTTGAATACGACACTTTACGTACTTGACGAATGTATATTGCAGTTTTATGGTTTCCCTCAGGTTATTAAAGCTTTATACTGAAAGACGTCAGACTGGCGAGTGATCCACAATTGTAGGTTAATTACGTTCCGCAGCATAAAAAAACTACCGCGTATTTAATCTGCTTTTGATAAACAACGTATAATGATTCGATTAATTGCTTATTTGTTACTTGTTTATAGATGACTCTCAATGCCTTGTCCTTTTTCATACGTCTGTTATTCTGTCACCATAAACGCCTGCTTAAAGAGGTGTCCAATGCTTCCACGTTCAGTGAATGTAAAATTTATAGGGACGTACTGTTTTAACTACTTGTACGGCACGTTATTAGCTTCCTCATTTGCATCTCTTCCTAATCCATCATCGCTACAATTTCAACACCGCACAGAATTAGTTGCCACTCCTTCAACCGCTTTCCCATCATCCATGACACATGGTTTTGTACGAAACACAGTGCTTAGTGCCGGCCGGGGTGGCCGAGCGGTTCTAGGCGCTACAGTCTGGAACCGCGCGGCCGCTACGGTCGTAGGTTGGAATCCTGCCTCGGGCATGGATGTGTGTGATAGCCTTAGGTTAGTTATGTTTAAGTAGTTGAAAGTTCCAGGGGACTGATAACCTAAAAAGTTGAGTCCCATAGTGCTCAGAGCCATTTCTGAACAGTGCTTAGTGAATATTGAATACCACTGAATGTTGTCACAAGTGTGCTATAGTGCCGTTACTTTTATTTTACAGCTTATGACTGTTCTTTTCAAAGAAATTTGTCTTTTCACAAATCGTGAGTAGTCAGGCATAATTTTAAAAGTTCAAACAGTGATTGTTTCTTAGCATCTCATTTTAGTCTATTTTTAGAAGTACAGATGACCGTTAAATGATCGAAATTGATTGTTATGTGTGACTAATTACATCTGAAACTGTTACAATAAATATTTTAATAAAGTCATACATAAATAATGGAAGAAAATTATTTTTCTGTAAAAATCATTTGTGTGCCAAAATTACACATTTTTATACGTTCGAAAAAGTTCTCAAAACAATTCTTCTCTCTCTGATGTAACTGTCCTAATATTTTCTTGTTGAATATAATATAAGCTAACAATAGGCAGTCGTTATGCGATAAATCAGGTACCGGAAATGAGTCACTCATTGGATGTATTCGTCCGCCAAAGAAGCGAGTGTTTGACCTACCGTGTTACAGTTAGCATTGTCGTGATGAATAATGACGCGACGCTTTTCGAATTATCGATGGATTGAGACAAACAACTTACTCTAACACCATTCATCGTTAAATGTTCTTCGATCCTGAGGAGAAATTCAGGCGATTGGTCATTGTTTTGTTAGCACTTCGCGAATGAATCACTTGATTTCAATTCACCCTGTAACCCTTAAACAACTGAATATTGTTTAGTTTCGGGTTGGTACGAATATACCAAACTTCCGTCTAGTCTTACGATATTGTACACGGATTTTTCTTTTCCACTATATATTTTTTTGAGCTTTTCCTTACATCATTTGACAAGAGTTTGTTTTTGAGATTCTACTTCCATGCTTCAAAGCCACTTTACTGTGAGTGGCGGAGGGTACTTTGCGTACCATTCTCACTTCCTCTTTCTCCTGACCCAGTCACGGACGGTTCGCGTGAAGAATGACTGCTGATAAGTTTCCGTGTGAGCTAGAACCTAATTTTACCTTCTTGTCCCTGCGTAGCATATACGTAGGAAGAAACAGTATATTAGTTGACTCTCCCATGAACGTACTTTCTCGGGACTTCAGCAGCAAACGATCCGTGATGCGGAACGCCTCTCTTGTAAAGTATGCCACTGGAGTTAGCTGAACGTTTCCGTGGCACTTTCGCGCTTAATAAATGAACCTGTGATGAAAGATACTTCTATTCTTTCGATCTTCTCTATGTCCTCTATCAACCTTATCTGATACTGATCTCACTCTCACGGGCAATATTCAAGTATTGATCGAACGAGGGATGTGCAAGCTATCTACAATGTCGGAGGACTACATTTCATGAGGATGTCAGTGTGGCAACTGCCTTACCTTGATAAGTTTTATGTGGTGGTTCCACTTAAAATGAAAATGCACAATTTCCTGTACACCACCCAGAAATTATTATCATTATTATTATTAATGTTTTATTACCGTTACTTACTGCTCGTGTACTATCGATATTATACTCTTGACTCAATAAGGCCGTCCGGTTGGATATAAGAAGGTGACTAAATGCACTAATCTTATCTGGTGAAATAAATGTATAAACACGTTTTAAAAAGGTGTTCACTGTAGACATGTGTTAATATGAGGACTGGAACAAGAGTACCAGTAGGATTTAAGTTTTACAAAAACTGAACAATCCAAGTAAAATATTTAGGCAACACCCAAGCAATCGGACAGATGTACATTATTTCTGAGTATCTTAATAATGTACAATAAATTTCAATGGCGACCACACAATAAATTCCAGAACTTTAGCTTGTTACACGTTCACCATACATGAAGTAACTCCAATAAAATAATAAACTGAAAGAGAAATTAATGACATTATGTACACCGACGTTTTAGGGAAAACAGTCCTTCATACAACTTCAGCACTCTGTAGTAATGAGTGAAGCCGGTGGAGGTGCATGTTAAAGAGCTACTATCAGAGCTGGATATGTGTGTCCATTACTTATGACTCGCAGGTGGCCATTGCGCTCAGAACCAAAGAAGTGGGAGGCATCAGTCGTGCAGGTGGAGTGCATTTCATCGAGCCTAGTAGCAAAGTGCTTCCCGTGAAATCTGGTATCCACAATACAACAATCACTCTGCTAGTGTCTCCACTTGTCTCACTCTATAGTTTGGATTCTTCACCTCGGAAAACACATTATTTCGTGTTCACTTTTGTTGCCATTGTGTAACGTCCCCTTTTTCCCATACTGAAAGACCCAAACATTCACCAAAATAATTACTCCCTGCAAGCTTTCTTGCGTTATTTTGAATCACATTTAGATTCTCCACTATCTGTGAACTTCGCATCCTGTTTTAACTGCAGTTTCTCATATCTATTCGACAAACACTAACACTTTCGTTGAGCAAATACTGCCCTCGCTGCAACGCAACAATATATATACAGCCTAGGTACTCACCTAGTGTGGATGCCACAATAGTCCATGGAGACACACTCCTGTGTCCAGGAAGCTAGACCTCTCCCCCTCCCCCCCCCCCTTTCACTTGCCCATCATTTCCCGCCAAGAAATGATAGGCTTAAGAACAGCAGAGATAACTTTCGTTCTTGTAATCGCCTCTTGGCTGCATAATTCTTTGTATAACGCACCACTAGCTTCATCACCTATAGTTGCAATGCCTTGGTATATACAATACCTAGAATCACTGACTGCTAAATTCGTAGAATATTAAGTATATTTGGAAAGCTTACTTGCGCAAGGATTCACAATTGCCATAAAAACGGTAAACTGAATTTGCGTGAACTTGAAAAATTATAACAAGCACATCACCACACCTGAGTATATGTAAAGCTGCGTGCCTTACGCTCTACGATTGGCATGTGGACCCAGTCTATTATGATAGCTGACGAACAGATGACATCAAATAATCGCACTGTCTACAAAATAAACGACTGCGACTCTGCCAGCTGCGGCAATTCCAACACCTACCTTTCATGCAGAAAAATAACGGACAGAAATGTGAAGTATAACGTTCACAGTGATACACCCAGATTTCGATATTATTTGCAGTAAGAACCCTATAAGCATTCTATCAATTACTGAAGACAAGTAATAAGTTTCACTTTGAGTGTCTGTAGTCTAACTGCTAAAAAACAAGTCGGTATAAATTCGTGTAAATAGGAGATTGGTGGCACTAATCAGTAATGCTCAGAAAACACATGGTATACGGATTTCCCATATTAAAGAAAATCGATTAAAACATGATCCGTACAAGTCTCAAAATATTCAAGAAGGATCATTGACAGGAAGTATGACGAAATTAAATGTTACACAGTACCGGTCGACTGGTAAGAAACAGATTCTCTGCTGTGTATCGACACCTACTGTCCTTAAAAAGGCACAAAAATCATATCTCCGCACGGGAGACACACAAGTCATCAATGTTGCAGCGGAATCCACCACATTAAACTCGAAGATGCGATGTCTGCCACGAAAGTAGTTACGCAGAAACTACTCGCAGTGAATGATAACAAAATCGTATCGAAAGTGTAGCTCGCAGAGACTCTTCAAACACACGACGCAGAATTCGCCAAGAGACGGGATGTGACCAGATTGGTCCACTCAGCCAGAATTCGAAGTATCCTTCCTGAACAACGCACAGATGAGCCACAGATGAACCACGTTGATCGTAAATCACAACTAGGAACAGAATCGTATCTTTTCAGTAACCATGCGTTAACTAACACACGAAATAATTAATCAGTGGAAGCTGCAGATTACACAGTGCAATTGGCGAAGTCAACAGTCAACTTTCAAGCTGTTTATTGTAACTACTAAAACAATTAAATCAGGCTAGAAGGGTGGAGAGGGTGAAAACTGTTCGTTGTATTGGCCAAGTTCTCTATGTCGTATGTAAGTCTCCAGGCTTTCGGGGCCATTGTCACTGAAGTTAAAATCTTCTAAGTTATTAGGCCGCGTCATATTTCCTCTAAGACGATCGACGTTTCGACCCCTCTGCTGGGATCTTCCTCAGGGTCATCTGGTCACAAGATTTTAGCTTAAGTTTTCTATGTTATGTTTATTACGTTCATTGTACTTGCGAGCAGTTTTTGTTGGCATGTCTGCTTCCAGCCATCGATTTCCGTATATTCACTGGGCGTCCGCTACGCTAGTTGGTCTGTCTAAGAACTCTGAGTCAGTGCGGTCTTGACCAGTTAGAAGTAAAGGCGCTGCGACACTCCACATGGATGGTGAGTTTGGAAAGGAAACAAAGAGTTCTTGTTCAGGTCTTGAGAAAGGTTTGTATTTGTGTGTGAGTGATAAGGTGTTAATGAAACTGGCTGCACTGCACCATCCGGAGAAAGAGCTATGTATGAAAGCAAGCAGCAGTATGCTTGTATTGGTGAAGTGATAATCAAAATTAATACAGCTCATTTCCATGCGTGTACCCTGAACTGAAGACAATATTTTTCTACAACTATACGCTTTGTAACACGCCCGGGAGTTCAAATGGGGGTAGGGTGGGGGACCCTTAAACTGTTTGTCGTTTCGCGACTGTGCGCCCTGTCCACACCACGTACCTGGTAATCCCGCGGCAGTCGTACCGTTCTGCTCCACACTGCTGCTGGCTTACCTGCTATTATCTATCTAAATATGCAAGCTGGTTTAGGGGAGCCACCCAACGTCAAGCACCACCCTCTCCTGCGTCTGGTATGAACATCTGTATTCTGAGACGATAAAAGAAAATCGCAGGTTGCACTGCTTACAGTCTAAGTCATGTTTCGATGTCAACTTCTAGGTTATTGTCGGTCCACCAAATCGCTTGGACGAACGTACGCGTAACCGAACGCGGCGCGGATGATCGTTGATGATGAGGAAGCCGAGTAATCGAACGAAAGTTGTTACGCTCGCCACGCAAACACAGATTTTTGGTACCAGTCCTTCATGACACTAGTAATAAATTTTAACACTGTTCACAAAGTTAAATTTACAGTTCACAGTTCCCAGTTGTACGAGCGTGCACGTAACCGACGCGGCGCGGCTGATTGTTGATGATGCGGAAACGCGGTGACCGAACGCACGTTCTCACGCTCGCTATAAGTCACTGGCACTTCACTGCACTCTTTTATGGTAACTAATTTCTACTGATTCACGTCAGTTCATTCTGGGAGACCGAACACGGCGCGGAAGATTGACACTGTACGGTACGACACGCAACGAGACGATACACAATACGTTATCGGCGGCACTGCTCATTTTTAATTACTTCTTGACGCACTTTCCTCTGAACCATTTTCCATATTTCATCACTTTACTATAATAGCCCTTGTAGCAACACTTCAACGTCCATACAAACAATGCCTCTCATATGCAGAGCTACACACTACACAACATATCAGTTCCGTGTCCCGCGTTGGACTCGACAGACGCGGCTGCCCTCAAAGATACTCCACAACTAAGCCAGCGATATGACAATACGTTTACAGCTTGACCGAGCCCTGTTGGATTACTGAAATTTATCTCAGTTTGAATGATCTGCCGTTCTTTTCACGTACTGTAATGGGATGGTGATCAGATGTAACATGCCTTTATTTCATTCAACAAAAATTTTTTGTTGTATAAATGTTATTCAGCTCTACGTTACTTAGCAGCTGTTTGTATGACTGTGCCGAGAGCATCACGAGGGTTGTTGTTGTTGTTGTGGTCTTCAGTCCTGAGACTGGTTTGATGCAGCTCTCCATGCTATTGTATCCTGTGCAAGCTTCTTCATCCCCCAGTACCTACTGCAACCTACATCCTTCTGAATCTGCTTAGTGTATTCATCTCTTGGTCTCCCTCTACGATTTTTACCCTCCACGCTGCCCTCCAATGCTAAATTTGTGATCCCTTGATGCCTCATAACATGTCCTACCAACCGATTCCTTCTTCTAGTCAAGTTGTGCCACAAACTTCTCTTCTCCCCAATCCTATTCAGTATCTCCTCATTAGTTACGTGATCTACCCACCTTATCTTCAGCATTCTTCTGTAGCACCACATTTCGAAAGCTTCTATTCTCTTCTTGTCCAAACTAGTTATCGTCCATGTTTCACTTCCATACATGGCTACACTCCATACAAATATTTTCAGAAACGACTTCCTGACACTTAAATCTATACTCGACGTTAACAAATTTCTCTTCTTCAGAAACGATTTCCTTGCCATTGCCAGCCTACATTTTATATCCTCTCTACTTCGACCATCATCAGTTATTTTACTCCCTAAATAGCAAAACTCCTTTACTACTTTAAGTGTCTCATTTCCTAATCTAATTCCCTCAGCATCACCCGATTTAATTTGACTACATTCCATTATCCTCGATTTGCTTTTGTTGATGTTCATCTTATATCTTCCTTTCAAGACAATGTCCATTCCGTTCAATTGCTCTTCCAAATCCTTTGCTGTCTCTGACAGAATTACAATGTCATCGGCGAACCTCAAAGTTTTTACTTCTTCTCCATGAATTTTAATACCTACTCAGAATTTTTCTTTTGTTTCCTTTACTGCTTGCTCAATATACAGATTGAATAACATCGGGGAGAGGCTACAACCCTGTCTCACTCCTTTCCCAACCACTGCTTCCCTTTCATGCCCCTCGACTCTTATAACTGCCATCTGGTTTCTGTACAAATTGTAAATAGCCTTTCGCTCCCTGTATTTTACCCCTGCCACCTTCAGAATTTGAAAGAGAATATTCCAGTTAACATTGTCAAAAGCTTTCTCTAAGTCTACAAATGCTAGAAACGTAGGTTTGCCTTTTCTTAATCTTTCTTCTAAGATAAGTAGTAAGGTTACTATTGCCTCACGTGTTCCAACCTTTAACCGGAATCCAAACTGATCTACCCCGACGTCCGCTTCTACCAGTTTTTCCATTCGTCTGTAAAGAATTCGCGTTAGTATTTTGCAGCTGTGACTTATTAAACTGATAGTTCGGTAATTTTCACATCTGTCAACACCTGCTTTCTTTGGGATTGGAATTATTATATTCTTCTTGAAGTCTGAGGGTATTTCGCCTGTCTCATACATCTTGCTCACCAGATGGTAGAGTTTTGTCATGACTGGCTCTCCCAAGGCCATCAGTAGATCTAATGGAATGTTGTCTACTCCCGGGGCCTTGTTTCGACTCAGGTCTTTCAGTGCTCTGTCAAACTCTTCACGCAGTATCTTATCTCCCATTTCGTCTTCATCTACATCCTCTTCCATTTCCATAATATTGTCCTCAAGCACATCGCCCTTGTATAAACCATCTCTATACTCCTTCCACCTTTCTGCCTTCCCTTCTTTGCTTAGAACTGGGTTACCATCTGAGTTCTTGATATTCATACAAGTCGTTCTCTTTCCTCCAAAGGTCTCTTTAATTTTCCTGTGGGCAGTATCTATCTTACCCCTAGTGAGACAAGCCTCTACATCCTTACATTTGTCTTCTAGCCATGCCTGCTTAGCCATTTTGCACTTCTGTCGATCTCATTTTTGAGACGTTTGTATTCCTTTTTGCCTGCTTCATTTACTGCATTTTTATATTTTCTCCTTTCATCAATTAAATTCAATATTTCTTCTGTTACCCAAGGATTTCTATTAGCCCTCGTCTTTTTACCTACTTGATCGTCTGCTGCCTTCACTACTTCATCCCTCAGAGCTACCCATTCTTCTTCTACTGTATTTCTTTCGCCCATTCCTGCCAATTGTTCCCTTATGCTCTCCCTGAAACTCTGTACAACCTCTGGTTCTTTCAGTTTATCCAGGTGCCATCTCCTTAAATTCCCACCTTTTTGCAGTTTCAATCTGCAGTTCATAACCAATAGATTGTGGTCAGAATCCACATCTGCCCCTGGAAATGTCTTACAATTTAAAACCTGGTTCCTAAATCTCTGTCTTACCATTATATAATCTATCTGATACCTCTTACTATCTCCAGGATTCTTCCAGGTACACAACCTTCTTTTATGATTCTTGAACCAAGTGTTAGCTATGATTAAGTTATGCTCTGTGCAAAATTCTACAAGGCGGCTTTCTCTTTCATTTCTTCCCCCCAATCCATATTCACCTACATAACACGAGGGTTATGTAACATTAATCTTGTTGTTGTGTGTAAAACATTAGCATTCTTGGGACCCACGAATAATTAGAGGATTAAATATAGCCTAAGCTAAACTCCGTCCGAAGAGGTCTTGACATACACGAAGATACGGACTGACCGCTGTGTCGTTCTCAGCAAACTATCATCACAGAATGGGGATATGAAGGGATGTCGGGTCAGCACAAGGCTCTCCCGAACGTCGTGAATTTATGTGACTTGCAGTCACTCCTACGCAGTCAGTTTTCATCACGATGCTAATTGCAACACGTTGGGTCAACAGCAGATGGCGGCGCGATGGTCACCAATCCAAGTGCAGCCACTTCTGAAGGCGCTGACTTTGCGATCTGATGGGAACTGGAATATCCACCGTGCCACGGCTGTTGACTTAAACGGGATCTGATGTCTTTACTTCTATTTCGTGCCTTTCGTCAGTTTCATTAAATTAACTAAAATTTTTCAAGTCGATAACATTGAGTAACCATGAGACTCTGCGGTAAAGCCTAATTATTTGCGATATCTTTACGCTATCAGCTCGCAGTAACTATTGTCCCTTAAATTTATGGCTGGATTCACGATGCTATATTCATATCTTGCTGATTAATCTTCGTACATCCATATTTAAACTGATTACTTGAAATCTATGGACCACTTAAGAGACTCAAGGTTAAGGTCATTAATGAGAAAGTTAACTAATAATCAATAGTAAATCATTTCAGATGGCAACGAATATCCGTTGTGCGAAGTATGTGCGCCTGCGACGGTTTGTACCTGAAGACAGTTAGATCGCGTAATAAAATTATTTCCTTTGGGACTTTGATTTTATAAAAAGAGCGTCTTCATCAAAGACATTTAAAACGGGACTTTAACTATCACCACGACAAAAACTAATTTACATCTAATCGCAGACATCATACAATCGGAACACTTTTCCAACCCAATACGCTCCCAAACCTAACCAGAGTGCCATTTTAAGCAGACGCTGTCATTGCACAACTAAGAAAAGGAAAAATATATAATCGATGCTGTCGAAGTGTGCTACATATTTAGAATCCAGAGAGAAGGATTTCAGTAGCGCTTCAACAGATCAGCACGTCGTAGCAGTGCAAGCGCACGGTGTCTGAGATTGTGGAGAGCGGCGTTCACGCTCGTTGGCTGCGTTTCCCTCATCTGACGCGTCCTCAGGGCCGCGCCAATTAATAAGGCGCTGCGCCCTGACATCAGATAGCGCCGCCGCCATAATAACAGCGCCGCCGCCGCCGCCGCCGCCGCCACCGCCTCGCGCGGATGCTATCTGCCGCGCAGCTCAGTCAGATGTGTATCGCTCCCATAATGAAGGCGCCGAGGCGTCGCACAACCACACGACGCCAGCGCCTTGTCTTGGCAGCGGGAGGGCGTCCCGACGCTCATATCGGTCTCCAGGTGCACGTCGAGGTAGAATATCGCACGCTACACCAGTCACCAACCTTTCACATCAACGTCGATTGGGTACTAATTTAAATCGACGAAACTCAGTCGATAACTACGGCAACCTTGATCAGAGAATAATAGAATACGCTGTCTGATCAGAATCTACACTGGAACGAGAAGTCATGGGATACTGATATGGACATACAGACGCCGGTGGTATCGCTCTCATTGGTGGGGCCCTCATTTGTACTCAGGTGATTTGTGTGGAAAGGTGTCAGACGTGATTATGGCACGATGATACTTAAGAGACTTTTAACGTGCAATAATAGTTGCAGCTAGACGAACTGAACATTCCACTTCGTTAGGGAATTCAGTATTCCGAGATACACACTGTCAAGAGTGTGCCCAAACTGTCGGATTTCAGACATTACCTCTCACCATGGACAGTGCAGTGCCCCACGATCTTCACTTAACGACCAAGAGCTGTTGCTTTTGCGTATGTCAGTTCTAGCAGACAATCAAGAATGCGAGAAATAACCGCAGAAATCAATGCGGGTTGTACAACGAACATATCCGTTAGGACAGTGCGGCGAAATTTGGCATTAATGGGCTATGGGATCAGACGACACATGCGAGTGCCTGGAATAGGCAAATAAATGACATCGCCTGAAGTACCTTTCCTGGGCTGGTGACCATATGTTGAGCCCTAAACGACTGGAAAACCGTGGCCTGTTCAGATGAGTCCAGATTTCAGTCAGTAAGAGCTAGTGGTAGGTTTCAAGTGTGGTGCGGGTCCCACTTATCCATGGCACCATGTTGTCAACTAGGCACTGTGCAAGCTGGTGGTGGCTCCATAATGGTGTTGACCGCTTTTACATAGATCATTGACTGAAAACGATTAACTTCAGCTACTTGGAGATCATTTTCAGCCATTACTGGACTTCATGTACCCAAACAATGATGGAATTTTTACGGATGACAGTGCTCCATGTAACCACGCCACAACTGTTTACGATGGGTTTGAAGTAATGCTCTTGATAAAATATTCATAATCGATATATAAATATTTGGCGAGAAAGTATCGATATGAACCACTGGCTTTTTTCACTGATATATCGTTATTAAATTTTCCTGACACTGTGCCAATACCAAAGACAGCTTTGCACGTGAAATGCAACAAATGCACCAGACGAGTGCAGCTAGAAATTTCGTAACATCGATGTATCGGAAACAGTTGCACTGTATTTTAAATCGATATTTATTCATCCCAAGTGTTGGTAAATTTGATTTTCCGTGGCGATATAACAGGGAAATGTGATTTCATCATCTCTCATAATAGAGGAAACTTAACTTTAATACTGAAATAGCTGCAACATAACAATGGTACTGCAAGATGGCGAGAACTATGCCCTTTACATGAAGCTATTAAAGATCACCGATCTCACGTTGAGCGAACAGTAGGGCTGAACAAAAGTGACTGACAAGCACAATGCATCTTGTTGAGGGTATAGTATGGATGTATTGGAATAATTAATGTTGGGTGATTGTTTTAAAATAATTCACGCGATGTGAAAACTTTGTGGAAACGTTTATCCCAGGGAAGTATTCAGAGTTGACCGCAGCCAGGTGGCGGCATGCAAAGGGAAGCGACAATAGGCAGCTTAGGGCGGCTCAAACTCTGAGAAAGGGGTAACGGGCGCGGCCTCCAGCTTCCTTAAGATGAGTGACGGTGAGAGGGTGGTTGACCCCATGAAGGTGTACCGGGAAGAAGGCGGAGAACTTGTACACCTGCTGATTAATATCCATCATCCCGTTTTCAGTGAAACATGCGAGAAAGCCGTGCAAAGCTACGGTGAAGCGGTCAACAGAGGCCAAAATATGCATATTCGTGACTATAGCTAGTTCACGCTCAATTCACGGCCCGCATAGTCTGAAGTAAATCAGGTGAAGAGCGATAGAATGAAATACGTGGGCCTCCAATGGGAACATAGGACCAAGGAATTTGAAGTACTCTCCTGGGAGTCAGAATTTAGGAAAAATTGGTGTTTTGTCCAGACACTAACCTTGATGGTTGGTCTGGGAGGAGCTAATCGAAGAAGTTGAGAGGAAGGGAAATTTTGTGGGAATTTGTTCACTTCCCAGAGCAGGCATTGGTTGGCGCTGGGAAGCAAAGCATAATTAATGCGACTTGCGCTGCAATTGGCGTAAGTGATTTTGCTGGAGGGGAAACCAATGTGAAGAGCGGACTGGCAGAAGTCTCGGTAGAGGTCTTCCGTTCCCAGCTTACCTAGAGTGCAGACATGGCGTTCTTTACTCAGCTTGCCTGAGAGAGAGTGAGCATCTCTGCAGCTTAGGATTTAGCAAACGGAACGATTGAGCTTGGAGATAGAAAGTTTTCGTTCAGCTATGTACTGAGAAAGATATCTGTGAGTGAATAGACGAGTGCAGCCTTGCAGCACCACAAGGCCGGCCGACGTCCAGACAATGACGACGCTCCGCCACACTGAATTCGGTGATATTGCGCCCGCTCTGGCTTGAGTTAGGTCACTGATTAATTTGTTGGATCATGTTGGCAAAGTTTCCACGAGGGTTTTATGGGCCATGTATTGTAGAATTATTCTCGCACTTCGCATTACGCCTGGGTCAGTCGATAGGAATTAATATTGATTTATCGCACTTTACTCCACGTAAACGCAATTTATTCCCACTGCCTGTTAGGAGAGTCATGTAATGTGATGATCGAAGGTCGTGAGTTAAAATAAATTTGTGCTAATCGACTGCATCTGTTTTCAATCAAGTAGTTGAAATCCCAAGTCACTTTCTTAATTAATTTTATGTTCAACATTTGCATCTGGTGTTCAATAGCTGAATATAACATCAATGTGCACCCCTTTTTAATTAAAAGGGATCAATTCTAAATCAGTTAATGTCAACACTGGCACCGCAATTCAATCAGGAGTCACAGGGCCTTATTACTTTCTTTGTGTTATCCGATATTGCGGCATTTTTGCACTGACTGTTGATCTGTTAGTCAATTAGCTGGGGTGAACACACGCCAAAACCAGATAAGTGACGGTTGGGGTGTTACAGTACCTACAGTTTTTCCCTCTGATGTTCTCACAGAAATTTTGTCTGTTGTAAATTGCGTATTTTAGTAATCTCCTCTCACTCGAAAGTAAGGTTGGAAGAAAAGTTTGGTATGTAGTTCTCGAAACGTGGAACGTAAAAAAAAAGAAAAAGAGGGAGATAATAAATTTAGACATTCCCACAGCTTTCAGTGTGCCCCTGTATTTGTGCCATTTCCTGGACAGTCTAGTGATATGAAATTATAATTAAATCCAGACCTTTAGATGCTTGCAGGCGTTGATAAATATCAACGGGGACAGTTTATCAACGCCTGTAAGTAGCTGAAGGTCTGGATTTAATTATAATTTCATTCTTTGAGAGCTGCAAGGTCACCAATGGTATCTGTGCAGATACCACCTACATATGGTTAAGTGATAAGTCATTCACAATCTGAAGCGTCATATCTCAACATAGTTACAGTCTGTATCAGATAGTAGGACATATTTTGCAGTTGAAGGGACTTCAGTTCAGAACGGAAGTCTGTCTTCAAAAGCTGGTGAAGTGATTTCTGCTAGGAGAAGTAGATAAAATCAGAACATTCCAAGAAATTAATTTTTCCAAGTTCTTTTGAAATTAAGTTTCAGTTATAGTATCCGTATTTTGAGTGTTTTCCTCTATTATTTCATTTTCTGTAGTATAACATTTTCGTTTTTTTTTTAAGACGTTTTTGATTATATGGAAAATAATGAGTTAGTAAATTTGGTTTTTCTTATATTTTTATTAATCCTTAAATCCATTCTTCACCATTATAAATAATCGTGAAAGCATTAGTTATAATCTAAATTCTAAAACTATAATTTGACACTGGTATATCGAGATATCGGTACTTTTTTCCGATTGATCGTTGACATGTACACTTAGTGCTGCGGTATTCGATTATATCTTATATCAATATTTATTTTCCGATGTTCCACCCCTGCTACACGGTGGCTAGCTATACACTCGCAACACGGTAACGTACGCCAAACAAGACCAATTGTTGGGACCAGAAATAAAGAACAATGCACTCCCACAGTCAAAAAACAACATCTAATTCCGAAAAGTGATAGAAAAACCACTTTCGCAGGTACATATTCAATAAATTGACACGAATTATATCTCACAATGACGATCTTATCTTTTGCCTAAAACGATTCAGAGATACTGCCACCGATATACAGTGGGACGAAGAGCAGAAAGGAATTTAATCACCGCTTTCAGTATCTGGCAGCGAGATCGCTGTCACAGAGACCGCCTACCGTGTCATACCACGGACGGAAGTGCAAGAACACCTCCAAGCAGGTGGTGTATGGAAAATCTAATTCAAGGGTTCTGGCTGCAGGCTAGTGTTTGATCTGGCCAGATTTGCTGTTCTATTTTCAACAGCCGCGCATGGACTGGTTTTGTAAAGCACTGGTTGTAATTGTATTGTATTTTGTTCAATACAAACGATCAGTGATGCGTTAGGGAAGGGATTTCTGTGTGCTAAAACCTTTTATATTTTATTCTTTATGTAGAAAAAAAAGCAAAAATATTTTACTTCAATATTACAACACTTTAAATACTTATTTTAAAAAATCACTCGCCAATCACTCTGACGCAGAAGTGGGTTGAAACAACTCACTTTTGCAGTGAACGCGAAAACTCTCTCCAAGTTTTGCAGCTCAAACCTAGGTCATTGGTTTCGTCACAATGCACGATAGTGGGTGAAGATCACATGATGATAGACTTCTATGTTTCATCAAACGAATGTCACTGGGACGTACATTTTCAATTTCATCAACGTCTACTTCCCCTTACAAAACATTGGCAGTTTTACACACAATATGAAATCAACAATTTCTTCGGTCACACTTTCATTTTTATGTTTGGTAGCTTCAATTTTGGACGTTTGAATGAATTAATTTTTTCTCAGTATCATGCAATTCTTTAACTGCCGCAGTTAACAAGCTGGTTGATGCTTGTAATTTTTCGATAGAATGAAACAAAAAACTCAGATTTGCAGATACGTAGGTCAATTCATTTTTACTGTACTGTCCATGTGTAAGTTCTGAAGAATTTCAATTGAAGAAGAATAATCCTGATTTAGTTCCTCAGCCACAGATTTAACATTTCCGGAATCGTTTGCAGAAGACACTGCTGCGGGTCCAGGTGGAACTGCAAGATCTGAATTTTTGGCTTTCAACAAATCAGTTCTGTTAGGCGCTTTCACAAACACATTTTCGCCATATGAGATCAATTTGTCCACTTTAGGGTACAATGTACTTATTTGCTCGCATACCCTGCGTAACCCATGTACTACACAAGTTATTTAGCTTATGCGTGGGAATTTTACACAAAGGACTTCGGCTGCCAACTTCATATACGGAGTAGCATCCGTAAAATCAAATTTTACCCCATTCGGATACAACAACTGCAGAGAGTCATTGAATAAGTGGGTCGTTCTTACACGATACGATGCTGATAGTTCTTTACATGCTAAGGAAAAACTCAGCTTGGAAACTAGTTAATCAGTTTCTAGCACACTGACCCCGCCATTTCCGAATTTCGTGGCGCTAAAGTGTAACGGGTCGTCAATAGTTACCCGCTTTGTTTTATTTTCGATTCCTGCTCTGATATTTCTTCGCGTTCCTTTGTAGTAGGCAGGCCCGTATAATTTTCTTAACGTTTATTCTTCTGGTGTTTCAACATTTCTGTATTTCGTAAGAAAATTTCTGAGCCATAGACTTCCCAATTTAAGGAACATCACACGAAAGGAAAGTGCTTCATAAATCTGCTTAATATTCGAACTTTTTCAAAGTAGGGTATGTAGAAAGGAAGCTATGTCACTCAAAAGAACTTGCCTAGCTGTTGTACGTGAAGCGGCCATTCTGTGTTTATTACCTGTTAAATGCTGAAAGTCACATTTTGACAGTATGGAATTCTTTCATCACTTGTAAAGATGCCGCTCAATTCAGCAACATGTAGCTGGAAACGAGAGCGAATACTATATTTTACTTTCAGCATTATATCGCCAATCACTTCACTTAAGATGCCTACTGTATAAGTGCTCTAATTTAAAAAAAGACAAGGGCAATTGTTAAACACTGTTATGTAGATTGCATCAGCCGTCCACATCATACACTGACGGTAAAAAAAATCGCAGCACCAAAAAGGAGTTGTGCGACATAAACGAAAGTTGCTAGGCGGGTTTCAGCATCGGAAAGATGATGTCTATTCAGATTTCGTACCAGTCATACAAGAGTTCTCCTAGTAGAGTCACTATGACGATGCAAATCAGGTTTGCTCTAAATACACGCTGTAAAGATCGTGATCGTTAGTTGCCTTTGAAATTGGACGTGGTGAACTGATGTTACTCTTCAAAAAAGCTTTTAATCCGCAAATACGCGGTTGTCAGTGCCTCACTGAGTTTTAACGAGGTCGTGTAACAGTGCTATGTGAAGCTGGATGTTCCCTCCGCAATACTGCAGGAAGACGTGGCAGGAATATGGCGTCTGTACATGACTGCTGGCAGCGGTGGTTACCAGAATGTTCGATCACATGAAGGCCGAACTCCGGACGGCCGAGGAAAAACCATCGTTACCGACGTAAGGCTGTAGCTCCTGCAATTTGAGCCGCATTTAGCACCATAGTGACATAATAAACTCTTACATGACGGTTACTACAAAGAGAGCTCCAAGCCAGACGCCCTGTAGCGTGCATCCCAGTGACCCCAAACCCTCATCGTTTGCGGCTGCAGTGGTGTCAAGCGAGAGCCCAGTGGAGGGAAGCCTGCAGACCAGTTATATTTTCTGATAAAAGCTGATTCTGCATCGGTGCCAGTGATGGCCGTGTGTTGGTTATGAGGACGTAGCTGAGGACCTGCAAACAACCTGTCTGCGTGTTAGACACACTGGTCCCACACTTGGAGCTGTTGTCTGGAGTGCTACTTCATATGATAGCACGAGCACTCTCGTGGTTATCCCACGTATCCTCACTCCAAATCTGCAAGACAATCTGGTCATTCGACCTGTTGTGCTGCCATTCATCAGCAGCATTCCAAAGGGTGTTTTACGAAAGGCTAACGCTCGCCCACATACTGCACTTGCAACCTAACATACTCTAAGGAGTGTCGACATGTTGCTTTGGCCTGCTCGATCACCATATGTCTCCAATCGAGCACATATGAGACAGAATTGGATTCCATTGTCCCTTATTGACCGACCGCACGTTTGTGTATTTGATTTCAATATTCTGGTGTTTAAACTGGTTATTAATGTACCAGCAATTAAAATTTGTAATGGCTCATCTCACGCTTACGTTAACCTGTGATCTTGCAATGTTAATCACTGAAATATGTTACCTAGACTGATATCTTTCTCTAATTTCGTTATTCTAGAGTAATTCATTTTTTGGTGTCGCACCTTTTTTTCGTCACTGTAAATAAGGGATTCGCCTTTTAGATAGCGAGGCAGCACGTGTTGTGGAGGGCACTCACCACGCAATACATTTCATGGGATTTTGTTTTAAATTTAAAATTTATTACAAAGAAAGTGGCAAATTATGTGTTTTAGGAAAATAATTTGAAACATTCATTTACGTAAAATATAACTGCAACATGTGTTTCTATGTGAAATAGAATTTCAGGTACAAGTGAAATTCGGGAATTTCTGTCTTAGTTACCGCTTTTTCAATACAAGCTGAAAAATATCTATTTGCATAAAAATCCGTTCCCTAGTGGTAACGTACGATACAACTGCTAAGAAATAAAAATAAAGTGCCTCATACCTTTCCGCACAATCGTGCGGATTGGGTTATAAATTTTTCGTGTTTCAGCTACATCACGTTTCTGCGTCACTCCAGACTGCAGCGATGGTGCGAGCTCCGATCTTCCGTTTGGCAGCTGTTTTATGTCGTGCCTTGACCACCAGAGTGCAACAGATCATTTAAAACTTCAACGACAAGACAAAGCCATGAGTTGCCGAGATAAATGCATTCTGTTTTCCTACATTTTATTAGTTTAAGGAAATTCCTCCATCGTTTTAGACTGAGAATGTTTCACTCAAGGTGTGAAAGGTGTCTAGACACTTTCATGAAATGCTATTTGCATTTTATGCACGTTTGAATTTTGAATAGTATGATAATGCTGGTGACTTCTTGAACAAACTATCACTATGCGAATTTTTTCAGTATTTTTAGCTGATTCTACACGTGATAATTTATGGTGATTGGTACATATCAGATAACGTTTTAAGAAGTTTTCTCTCAGAGTGGAAAGGGTTATTCGAGATGCCATCCAGTTACGAAATTCCACTGGTGTTGAGTCTGAAACGACGGAAAGCCACACCAGAGAGCCTCCCTGGATCTGGCCAGAATGAAAGCCGAGGCGGGAATTTCACACAGACGCGCGCATCTCCTGCCTGTGCAGTTTTACTGGAGCTCGTCACGCGACCGAACGCAGCCGGGGGTCAGGAGAACTGAACCGCGCCGCTCCGCGGAGAAAACCGGCGCCGCAGCTCGGCCCCGTCACGTCACGTCTTCCGCGTCCGAGGCGCTTCCCCTTCCATTGTTTCACAGCTGTCCGAGCGTTGTAACAGGTTCCAGACACAGCGCCGCTCGTCGCTGAACTGTTTCATAAACAATACCCTTTCACTTCGAGATGCGCTGGCGAAATTAGTTGTCAGCGACTGACAGCCGACAATCTTCCGGCTCGATAACGTCACCACGAGATATGGATGAGGTGAATTAATTGTACTTCTTATTTGTGCCACTCACAAGACCCAGTTTCTGAAAGGTGTTTAGCAAGGTGAGAAGTGGGGAGAACACCATCCAGCATCCTCTGAACAACGAGGTCGTTTGAGATCGAGCACGAGTTCAGACAGGGGGAGGGTGGGTAGAGGCTCACTAGAGGACTATGCAGTATCGCGACAGGGTCCTTCAGCCTACAGCGTGCGCCAGAAAAATGTATACACACTTTAAGGAACGAAAGTGTCTATTTTACATTTAATAATTGATCACACATGTTGTACAACAGTTACTTTAAGTGTTCAAAATGTTCACCGTTGGCGGCTATACACTTAACAGAACGACAAGCGGTCGTCGCAACTACATCAGCCATTTTACAGTGGAGATCGCTGCACATTTCGCTGTAATATCCTGGCGAAGCGTGTGTGGTTTACGTCGGTAGACGTTATCTTTCACAGTTCCCCGCAAGTAAAAGTCCATAGTTGTTAGATCTGGCGACCGTGGCGCGACCTCAATGGTCCCTCTTCGTCCAATCCAATGCTCCGGAAAATTGTCATCCAGGAAAGCTCGTACGAGTAGGTGGTAGTGTGGTGGCGCCCCGTCCTGCTGGTAGAAGACCTCTTCATCACCTCTATGAAGCGCACGTATGCCTGGCAACATTTATGTGCGTGACATTTCCAGGTACACTTCTCCAGTGTCAGTAGCATCAAAGAAAAAGGCTCCTACCAAGCCCCTAGATGATAGTCCACACCACACATGAACCCCTGGTTCTCCTGATTGACCTCATTATCCACATGAAACATGCGTATTTTCCGGTGCCCAGTACACACTGTTAAGCCGATGCACTGTTTCATTAAGTCTAAATTGTCCCTCGTCACTCCACACTACTTTCGTCATAAATTGTTCGTCATCAGTTACCATTTGTTGACATCATTCGTAAAATTTCATTCGGCGAGCAGGATAGTCATCATTAATCGCCTGGAGTGGTCGTGGAATGTAAACTTTCCGCTTGCAGCTTTCAGAATTCTTCGTACACTTGTACTACTAATCCCCACGTCACGTGCACATTGCGTAGCTGATTTCTGTGGAGAATTAACCAACATTTAAACGTGAGAGCCGACGAACAGGACTTGTAGCTGTACGGTGTCTTCCTGATCTTCGTTTGTGAATATCACAATTCCTTCTATGCAATTCAAACTTGTCAATGATGCGTTTAACTGTTAGGCGGGTTGGCGGTTCTGTTTCAAACTCCCGCCGTTGCACTTCAACGGCATTATCAAACTTGAAAAATCACTTCACAATACCTTTTCGTTGCTAGAATGTCAAGCGTGCTCCAGCCGTGTTGTTTTCCCAATACCAAGATGAAAGTACTAACATCTGTTGAGTCAAAGATTATACTACAACACACTCGTAACTCAAATCGAACGACAATATTAATATCTCGATAGAGCCTGACGCAGACTGTATGCATTTTTCTGGCGGACTCTGTATTGTCCAGCCCTGCAGTTAATATTTCGCCGATGGTTTATGTTTGAAGGCGATAAAACACGCTCACTCTGCACCCATCGTAAGAATAGTGTCCTACAGTAGGTAGCAAACAACCGAATGGAATGAACCGAGCATGGAATGAACCGAGCAACCTCCTGATGTGAACTCGACTGTGCGTCTTTAGGGACAGTTGAAACTTTATATATATATATATGAAATCATGAAATCAAAGTAAATGAACAACGTGCGTGTCGCTAAAACTCATAAAGGAGTCTCGGTACGATCAAGAGAGTAATATGGTGTGGTAGCCCTTCGTCCCGCATCCACGAAGGAGGTTACTGGTTTTACATGAAGGTCGTGCTTTTGAAGGTATAAGGGCTTGGAAGTTTCGCTCTCTAGAAATTTCCAGAACATTCCAGAACATTCGAGAGCATTCCACAACATTCCAGAATGCTTAGAAATGTTGTACAATAATCCGGGATTGTTATATAATGTTCGGGAATAGTCTGGAACATTCGGGAAGATTCCATGATGTTCGGAAACATTCCGGAGCATCCCAAATCACTGTGGAACATTACAGAACACTCTTTAATGTTGCGGAATATGCTGGAATGTTGTGGCCGATTCGAAGCCTTTTTGGTATGTTCTGGCGGGCCGCTGTGACCGAGCGGTTCTAGTCGCTTCAGTCCGGAACCGCGCTACTGGTACGGTCGCAAGTTCGAATCCTGCGTCGGGCATGGATGAGTGTGATCTCCTTAGGTTAGTTAGGTTTAATTAGTTCTAAGTCTAGGGGACTTATGACCTCAGATGTAAAGCCCCATAGAGCTTAGAGCCATTTGAACCATTTTTGGTATGTTCTGGAACTCGCCACTGGGAGGGCAACCCATTGGTAGGGTTATGTAAAGCAAGATACGTCGTGGGTTCGAACGTTAATTTCTTATCAGTAACGAAGGGAAGAACCGAAAAAGTAGTGTAGTAAGTAAATAAAAATAAACAGTGAAGTGTGAGTAGTCAAAGTGATTCAGTGACTGAATTGAAATCGAAAATAAATTGTGTAAAATGTACTTAGTGTGTTTGTAAATAAAGAGTTGAGGAGGAGATCTTGCCAGTTTTGAAGTAAACAGCGAAAACAAAAACAACAGCGAGAAAACGAAAGAGACAGAGCACGATGCACCTTTTAAGTTCCCAGAGAACGAGAATTAGCACCGTGAAAACTACACCAATCCGGACTGGCTATTTGAAAGGGCAAGTTTTGGCAGCTAAAAGTAATATTGTCGAAGGTATAAACTTTGTATTCAAAAAAAAATTGCCATTGAAGAGAGAATATAAAATCGATCGACACAATGCTAATCGTTGAAAAAGTGTGAACTTTTCTACAGAATTTCTAAATAAGTACCAGGAATGCCATTACACTGCATTCGACTTAAAACTGAATCTCCAATGATGCTATTCCGAAATCTCACCTCACGAAAACTGTGTAACTGAACAAGGATGACCATCAAACAGTTACAAATAACATTGTCGAAGACAACCTTATGATGAAAGTACAAACACGCTGTTTATCCCCAGAATACCACTGATCTCTACTGAACTGCACGATACCAATTTCAAAGATTGAAATTTCCAATCAGAATACTGTGTTGTTTACCATTAACAAAGAGCAAGGACAAACTTTTATATTGCGTCATCAACTTGAAAGACTACTGCTTCTCTCACGATCAACTATATGGAGCTTGCTCTAGAGTAGGAAATTCGAAAAATTATTAATATGTACCTCAGATAAGAAAATGAAAAATGTTGTTTATAAACAAGTATTGTAAAAAGTTAGAATATGCTTTTACCTCTTATACTTTAAAATGTATTGTAGATAGTTAGAATATGTTTCCAATTTTTTTACCTTTTATACGTTAAAGTTTATCCTTTTATTCCTACTACCACATAGCCTCATATCAACTCCCTAAGCAAAGCCGGGTACCCCAGCTGCTGTGGCATAACAATAATAATAATAGTAATCACTCACACACTCATTCACACCAACTACACTACTAATCATGCACTATGCGACAGTGGTGTTAATACAACTGATACCGTGCAGCTAATGAAATCTGCTATACTGCTGCAATGGAGTTTTAGATATTATTAAAAAGATTTGCTGGAAGTGACGCTACACAACTTTAAGTTCAGACTTCAAGTAATGAGCAGCATTGCTTTAATACGATGCACTGTAAAATTATTAACAAAAAATAATTTCGTTACGTCGAAGGAAGTCTGGAAATAGCCACAGAGAAGCAACAAGATGTCGAAATTAGCTGTGTTGTTGCAGTCGACGTCGTGATTTAGTACCCCATTTTCACTCAGGCTTTTGCGTGGTGGTGTAACGTTAAATAATTAAAAACCGCTTCTTCTGACATCCTCAATAAATAACCACTAGAAACGTATAAACCCAAGACTTTCCTCCAAGCACTATATTTACGCACATTATTTCGGAAAACGACCGTTAGAGACAGACTAAATACTGTTTATTATTAAACCTGCATGATACTGTTACTCCTCTAATAATAATAAATCCTTTGACTACCCAGCCCAGTTCTTTTTGACACATTCACAAAACTGTTTATGAGTACATTTTATTTCACACTACACATCCTATCTTTTTTAAGTTTTTTGAGCTTTTAATAAAGTGATTCAGACAAGTAAGAAAAAAAAATAAAGTAGACAATTTTGGACAAGGAAAGTTGCCTAAACTTTTACAAAACTAGTTCTTCGCCCCGCAAACAGACGGCACTACATGGTACACTGATGGGACATTTGCGTGTACATTGAAAATGCGGAAGCTGAATTGTTAAATGAAATTGATAAATAAAGAATGAAATTTATGCTGTGTCTCGATGTTTTGAAAGCATATATGTTATTTGTACGTTTTCCCATGTTTTAACTATGTGATTACAAACAGAGCACCAGTGTTATAGTATTTTATTGCACAGAGAAATATTTTGATATAGTCTCGTAAGGCTTAAACTTTCATTTCCTTCTATCCTGGAATCGGGCTCCCCACACATTCGCAAAGCAGTACGTATGCCGGCCGGTGTGGCCGAGCGGTTCTAGGTGCTACAGTCTGCAACCGCGCGACCGCTACGGTCGCAGGTTCGAATTCTGCCTCGAGCATTGATGTGTGTGATGTCCTTAGGTTAGTAAGGTTTAAGCAGCTCTAAGTACTAGGGGACTGACGAAAAAACGGTTCAAATGGCTCCGAGCACAATGGGACTTAACATCTATGGTCATCAGTCCCCTAGAACTTAGAACTACTTAAACCTAACTAATCTAAGGACAGCACACAACACCCAGTCATCACGAGGCAGAGAAAATCCCTGACCCCGCCGGAAATCGAACCCCGGAACCCGGGCGTGGCAAGCGAGAGGGACTGATGACCTTAGACGTAAAGTCCCATAGCGCTCAGAGCCATTTGAACCATTTTGTCAGTAGGTGTTACAAAACTTTTCAAGCAGTTAAAAACAATACTTAACACAAAAAGGAGTAGTAAGCATAACCTATGCAAACGTCCATGTGAGGAGCAAAATAAACTTGCTTTGCATTGACTAAAAGTGTTAGTGTAATACAGTGGCGGTTCGTGAGTATACATTCTGGGTGTTCACAAATTTTTAGATTCAGATGAATTTGAGAGTGTGAAATCAGTTGCATCTGCTGTATAAAAGTTATGCTTATCAACAAAATTATACAATTATAGCCAACTGCCAATGATAACAAAAACAGTAATAATAATAATAAGCTGCATAACTTACCTGACAAAAGAAAGAATTGTTTTTGTGAAATTTTGTTGTTTTGTACGTAATTAAGTACAGTTCAGGGCAACTCTCCATTTCGCATTTTTGTATAAGGTCCCTAACAGATATATTATTTCTGGGCTGAAAATCAGATATTCTTACGCTGCACCCACACAACAACTTGTGCTAACTGTACACTTCGTTGTTGAATGTTCGCTTGTAGTCATGCTTATCGGAGCCCTAGTTCCTTTGCGGCTAACTTTACCCGTTAATATATTTTTCTGTTCCCAGAATGAGATTTTCACTCTGCAGCAGAGTGCGTGCTGATACGAAACTTTCTGGCAGATTAAAGCTGTGCTCCGGACCGAGATTCGAACTCGGGAAATTTGACTTTCGCGGGCAAGTGCTCTACTGACTGGTCTATCCAAACACGGTTCACTACCCGTCCTCAGAGCTTTAAAACGGATTCAACGTAGTTCATGTTTACACTGCGCACGAAAGCCGATACCCACACAGTAAACTTTCAACACCAAACACAAAGTGTCTTTTGTTGAAATGTTTAAACTCAAGTAGTAATGTCTACCAACATGTCCACTTGACTAGAATACGTATGAGACTCTGAGAAGCCATAAGACCCTAAAGCCCACCGCCGTCGATCCCACATTTAAGTGAACATCAGAGAAACCAGTGATACAGCTATTCGTGAATTTCATATATGCAATGTGGGCCTACAGCAGAAATAAACCTGACTCACCATAATATCAACAGATTTGAGAAGAATGAAAAAATGCTACAGTCTCACAATTGACGGTGATATGCTTTAGACACTTAAGATTCTCAGCGCCTCAAATGGATTACTGTACCATAAAATTCATAGCTTAATATACTATAACTCATTCTGAAACTCACAAAATAGGTTTTACCGTCTGTACTACTTTAACATATACTGACATTCAGTCTAATTTTACTTTAATGCATAGTGAGTGAATTAACATAGCTGAGGGGTATGCTACCATCTAGCAGGATTTACGCCGATCGAACTAATATAAAAGTCTGCCACAATCTGCTAACACCTGGTGTCACGGACATAAGCTTCTCGTTGAGTGGCGAGGGCTACCTGCGTACATCGTGAACCGAGAACGTTATTTTTCAAATCCGTGTGTATTTGACAATCACGTCACGTGAGTTGAGCATGCGCAAAAGCTCCTTACAACGTGCACAACTGGAGGTGTGCTCGCGACCCTGTTGCCAGGTTTCACGTAGTCTAGTGGAGCAGTAGCACGGTAGATTTAAGTTCGGTATCTTTCAGATTTCAGCATCTGTGTTACTTTTAACAGTATTCAAAAATAAATAACAAACAAATCCTCAAGGAACCGCAAGTTAGGTTGTTCGCGTGCTCTTGTGCTCTTACACAGCTGTGGCCACTGAGTATTACGACTATCTCTCACTGGGTAAACTTCAAGGAATTGTAGGAGTTGGACCCGGAGATGCAGAGGCCATGAACCACGTACTAGATACAGGTTGGCGCGCAGACTGCCTGATCAGTTGTGTAAGGGAGTACCTCAGAACGAGAGCTGTAATTAGCATGGGCGGTGATTTTGCAGCGTCGTGCAACGAATCGGTGTTATTACCTACTGCCTCAGTTGTCTGTTATTTCACGGTCGAGCTAAAGCACAATCAGTAGATAAAGTTCTGCCAACATTGTAAGCCGAAGTGAAGAGACGACATGGAAGTGGAATGTTGCAACATTGTAACCAAACGGAAAAGGCTTTTTTCATCCATCTGTCAGCTTCATTTTCTCAAGTCTGTGCTTAATTGTTACAGCTATCCTTCCAAGTCTTCTGTTATTTTTGGCCAATTGCTTCTAACTGCCAAAACTATCTCATCTGATTACACTTTTTACTACTGATGGTCTTGTTATAAGCCTTGACATTTAGCCTAGGATGTTTCTTCCAGTGATGTTCGTCAGGAAAATATTATGACAACTTAAGCATTAAAACTGTTTGTTTTTCTGATCCATGTGGTGTTTAAGAAAGATTATTCCCTCATAAATTTCTTGTATTTGTTGCCAATTGAGTTTTACTTCCATTGCATGTTCCCTTGGTGGGCACAATGGCTATTATTGGCAATACCAAGGCAGTAAAATGAAGGGAAATTGTCACAATTCACAACAAAGATCCTCCAATAACCAACTGAAATCCTAACGACACATCTGTGCTTCGAAATTTACATTGCCAACTTAGATGCTGTATTGAAAACAAAGTAAATTAATGTTGACATTAGGGTTTCCAATATTTTTCATTATATTTTTTCGTATCCATGGGTCTGTTACTTATAATTTCTTTCTTTTTTGGAAATAAAGCGCACAGAAGTCACAGTATGTAAATTGCTCAAAACCAATCTCTTGATATCTTTATTTTCCTTCAATATCCATCACAGTTGCGATAAGAGTCAGTTCCTTGTGATGACTGGTTTTGGACAATCCCTTCCATATTCAAATAATGACCTATGAAAAGTGAAGTTATTTCCCACGAACAGTCACCACAAATAAATGCTGTTATCGCAGCTGTGACGGATATTGATGGAAAACAAAGATAATAATAACTCAGATTGCTGTTCTTATCCTCCATCGGATGTTGGAACTTAATAAATCTGTCGATAGGTTGTGTTCTTCTTTGTATGTCATGGTAGCTGCTTATCAGTTTGAGAGGCACCCACATGCCGTGCTCATACTGTGGCATCAAGCAGTCACGCCTGCAAGATGAGTGGTCTGCCAAGCGAGTGGATTTATTCTTATTTCTCGAGTAACATCAATGACTAATTGTGAACTCTAGTACCCACAATTAAGCTACAGATTATTCTCCTGTTTGAATATTACGCAACGGAAACGGATAAGGCACTTTTGACTATTAGGAATTTACAGAACTTTGATGCTCTGGCAATAACACATTTTCTTTCTTGCCCAACGGCTTTGATCAACACGTGGCCATCGCACTGAATATGAATGGCGCATGCATTATAAATTCTGGATATCATGACTACACACTATTCGAAGGACAACGCCACCAATCTTTTTCTTTTCACTATCTTTTTTATTTCGATAAATTCTATTATGATTCAAAGATAACCTAAACACACCATTACAGTTTATACAACAACTACACATGAGAAACTCCGCCCTGTGGGCATGGCTTTACATTGGTGATTCTCTATCGTATGGTCTCGTAATTATCTAATGCTGCAGTGCACTTTCTGGACAGGATGGTGGATCTTTTGCTATATCTCACGCTTCGACTCTCACACCCATCATCACGAAAATTTACTCCAGATCGAGCGGTACGAAAAGTATCATGCATAACCCACTGCCTCTGAATCTATCTTGCTACTCTCCCATGCAAACCACACGTACTTAAATTACATGAAATACTTCACACTGGCAGCATAGAATACATCACAAAGAATAGTCACAACGTTAGAATCACTTTAGGCTTTCCCACTTCAATTAGTATTCATCCTAGTTTCACACGACACTGCCCCACTTCGTAACTTTTCTTTCCTACTACGAACTCTGGAGGATATATGCACGTCTTCCTGTGCAATGCAAGCCAAGTGGCGTTGCTGGATAGACGGCTGACTCACCTTGCTTCTCTCTCAGAGTATTAGAGTTTGAATCTAGCGTCACACGGAAACATAACACGCAAATTAATATTAAGATTATATCTGTCACACACGAGTCCTCAACTGATACCTTGGACGAGTACTTCTCTTTATCCTTTGTTTCACACACAGATTGAGACTCACACAGTACTCACCACGTGGAAGCGCTCGTCTCTAATTTCAAGTCCTGCACACGCCATTTCTTAAATATTTCCAACTTATAGTATACACGACAGTAATTCAGCTTCAGTTTAGCACTCGGAAGTATTTCAACTTAGTACTAGCACTCGCAAGTATTTCAACTTAGTACTAGCACTGGCAAGTATTTCAACTTATTGCTACACGTGGTTTCATTGTGACTGTTGATCACTTCCGAAGATTACTGTGATCCCCTTAATATTAACTGCCTGTCATTTAATTCTCCCCCCCCCCAAAAAAAAACGTTCCTGAAATAGAAAAATAATTGTTCTAAACTACTCTTAAGTATTTCCCATGCATACCATTCTCTCCACACTTTTGTCTTTACGGAGCACATCTAAGACAGGTCTAACCAACACAAGATCCAGCGCCAGAGTGCTGAAACATTGCCATTCTTCATGTCATCTCGCACCTCCGCCGAGGCAGGGGAGCACCATACTACCGTATTGGTCAGCCACACTTCAGGCACACAGAGCCCAGGTAAATTTCACCTCTTTGGTTCCACCATAGGTGACCAAAGGACTGTCTCAAAGATGATCATATATTACACATTCACTATCTGCTGTTAGCAGACGACCATACATTCATTCATTTCACAGATCTCACCAAATTGGATGTAGGGATTTATTTTGTGGGAGTGCACATGTGATCAAATTGAATAAATAAAAATGTCCTTCTTTCCTACACTGGTATCCCGCTTCCGTGTATTAAGTGAAATTGATTTATTATTACAAAAAATATGTTGTTCTAACAAGAATAACAAAGAATGTTGTACCTATTTTCAATGTCGGGCGGTACTGTACCCTTTCAAGCTAATTAATCTTATTTGTACAGACTTCGTTTAGTTGTTTTGTAATTGAGTTTCCGATTTAGATATATGTTCTACCATGAGTGTTCAGTCTATCAATGACCACAATTGTAGCTTCCTGAAGAATGGGTCCACAAGTTTTATAAATTGCTTGAGCGACGTTATTCCCGCATGACACTATCCATATTTTATTACACTGTAAGACGGCAAGATTTTTCATCATACACAAATAACTTTGAAAATGCATATTATGTATTTACGAGGCGTATTCCGAAAGTAAGGACCGATCGGTCGTGAAATGGAGACCACCATGAAAATACGAAAAAGCCTTACATAGGTGTGTTGGAAAATATCTCTAGTATCCAGAATGAGATTTTCACTCTGCAGCGGAGTGTGCGCTGAAATGAAACTTCCTGGCAGATTATAACCGTGTGCCCGACCGCGACTCGAACTCGGGACCTTTGCCTTTCGTGGGCAAGTGCTCTACCATCTGAGCCACCGAAGCACGACTCACGCCCGGTCCTCACAGCTTTACTTCTGTCAGTAGCTCGTCTCCTACCTTCCAAACTTTACAGAAGCTCTCCTGTGAAGGTTCGCACTTGCCCGTGAAAGGTAAAGGTCCCGAGTTCGAGTCTCGGTCGGGCACACAGTTTTAATCTGCCAGTAAGTTTCATATCAGCGCACACTCCGCTGCAGAGTGAAAATCTCATTCTGGAAACATCCCCCAGCCTGCGACTAAGCCATGTCTCCGCAGTATCCTTTCTTTCGGGAGTGCTAGTCCTGCAAGGTTCGCAGGAGAGCTTCTGTAAAGTTTGGAAGGTAGGAGACGAGATACTGGCAGAAATAAAGCTGTGAGGACCGGGCGTGAGTCGTGCGTCGGTAGCTCAGATGGTAGAGCACTTGCCCGCAAAAGGCAAAGGTCCCGAGTTCGAGTCTCAGTCAGGCACACAGTTTTAATCTGCCAGGAAATGTCTCTAGTATGCCCGTTGACCACGTCACGTCTGTCTTTTTAGCTCTCAGCCCACAGTGAGCACGTAAAGATACTTAGGAAACAGTGTCTCCCGCCAAGTATGAGTTCCCATGAATGATTTCGCGTGATCTGATGCAGCCCACACAACTTAACTGTCATGCATTTCCTTCTTCGCGACAATTCTTGGCACGCACTCTGCACGGGCAATGAGGACGCCCCTGCAGCGTTTTCGATGGGAAGTATTTGCTCGCCCTCCATACAGCCCAGACTTCACTCCCTCTGATTTTCATCTCTGCTGACACGAACCGCTGGCTATGAAGTCAACGTATGGCACAGACAACGAACTGCAGATCAGCGTAGAGAATCGGCGAAATGTGCAGGCGGCTACCTTCTATGACGAGGGTATTGGAAAGTTGGTACAATGCTACGACAAACGTCTCAGACGGAGTGGCGACTATGTAGAGAAGTTGCTGGAAGGCGTGGCTAGCTATTGTAAATAAAACCCTTTTGTTTTTCACTGTAGTTTCCATTTCGCCACCGATCGGACTTTGCTTTTGGAATACGCCTCGTATTTAGTATAGCATCAAATTTTAAGTGGGGTTATCGAACAATAAAGCGTCTATTGGTTGGCGCTTGGTAACCTCATACTAATGTTTCTGTAGAGTTGCACTGGTACCGACCGCAGGAGTCAGAGGCCTCCACAGCCTTTCAAAGACACATGGGCTGAGGGAGATAGCACTGGAGGTAGGGCAGTTTTTATCGCTGTGAAAAGAAGACGACTATGGGAATGTTTACTATCGAGAGCTCCCACCCTACTGAAAAGCTGGTAGAACAGGCTCATCTCAGCAGCCTGTGTCCTTGCTAAAAGGAGCCAGGAGCAAGGCGATGGCTGAAAGCTTAAGATCAGAGGGTGAACTTCTTACAAGCATCGCTATCATCCTTTCTAGCATGAAGGTTCAAATGGCTCTGAGCACTATGGGACTTGACTTCTGAGGTCATCAGTCCCCTAGAACTTAGAACTACTTAAACCTAACTAACCTAAGGACATCACACCTATCCATGCTCGAGGCAGGATTCAAACCTGCGACCGTAGCGGTCGCGCGGTTCCGGGCTGTAGCACCTAAAACCGCTCGGCCACTCCGGCAGGCCTCTAGCATGAAGGAATGTGTGGGGGGACGTTTGCTGCAGATGCAAGCTAACGGCCACAGAAATTCTCATTTGAGACACCAGGCTGTAGTTCTACCACACAGCACAGAAATGAATCTGATTGGCTGAATTTGTAGTCAGAGGAGGAGGTGGAATGTTCTAGAGCGTGCTACTGAACTGAGCATGGCTGAAGGCGATTGGCTGATAGCTTCATAAGTCATAGAATGGGAGGTATTCCATTTGCAACGGCGCAGTGATTGGCCACATGCAGATTGCAAGCTAACTATGTGGGGTTTGCTCTAAACTGGAGCACAGCGTGTCATGGATTATCTGGCGGGTGTCGACAGGGCACACATCGCTGGAGACATAGCTGGCAAGGTGTCAGTGACCAGTCTCACTATTAGACTTCATAAAATGCTGATTTCGCCCCTAGGTGCAGAATCAGTCTCTGTGATCAGAGAAGCGAATCTGTGCTTCTTTGTGGAGACTGAGACATTACAATGTGCTACATTGTGAAAGCTCACATGAGTCAAGTCTCTGCTCCTGGTTTGCGAGCAAGAAGAATTCTTAATTCGTGTCCGGTATTCTACTGAGGTAGTTTTCGATCCTAAGAGTTTGCGGCTGCTGTTTCATGTCCTCTGCGTAGTCAGAGTTTACAGCTCCGCAACGCACTTCGTCTACGCGAAATCTGGCAGCTCTGAGCAGATCAGCGCTGCAGGACTGCTCTTCCCAGCTCTGAATTCAGCGATATGTGCACCACGGCTTGGCAGAGAGGGAATCTTTAACAGGACATGTGTTATGATCCAGTCGTTGATATCTGACCTCTTACTGTCTCTGCCACTCGGTGCGGAGGATTTCTTAATTTCGATGCTAATCGGTATCAACCACTTAATGCAGTGGTTCCCAGCCTGCGGGTAATTACCACCTAAGGGATAAAACAAGATTTTCTGAGGCGTAAAAACTAAACGATTAGATTGTGTTTCAGTCACGAAACTGAACTATTCTCAGAAGATCATTAGTATTATCAGAATTTTCTAAGACTTTAACATTGATTATACGAGATATCAACAATTACTTTTTCTCAGTTAATAGCATTAATGCGGTGGAGGTTACTGGTTCCTCACATAAACCATACACTACACACATATGTTGAGCTTCTTTCCCACACATCGCTGATGAAAAAAGTTAGACATATACATAACAATTACCAATATCGAATGAAAATGTCTTCTCCAAATTGTAGATACTACTTGCAGTAGTTCAGGAATTGTTTTATTACTCGCTTCGAACCAGGTAAACGAATTAACTGAAAAATGGTTCAAATGTCTCTGAGCACTATGGGACTTAACATCTGAGGTCATCAGTCCCCTAGAACTTAGAACTACTTAAACCTAACTAACCTAAGGACATCACACACATCCATGCCCGAGGCAGGATTCGAACCTGCGACTGTAGCGGTTGCGCGGTTCCAGACTGAAGCGCCTAGAACCGCTCAGCCACAACGGCCGGCAATTAACTGAAAGCACAACACAGGAGTAACTATATAAGGGCTACTATAGTCCTGTACACAGTATTATTATTGTTATTATTATTACTATTACTATTAGTGGCTCTTGTCAGACACGAAGCATTAAGAGCCTAATGTCTTCCAATCCCTGCCAGGTCAGACGTCAGGAGTACAGCAGTCAAGTGATTTACGAACTATAAGTATAGTGCACACATCATTTGAACTTGTTTGATTTTAAGTGAGGTTTCAGTGTGCAGGTCAAGCAAGTGCCACAGTGGAGAGGAGTAATGCAGGGGAAGTATGGTTTGTAACAAGCCTCTACCCTCACCCTGGATAGTTAGCTTTCTTACCTGAGAGGGAGATGCGGGCAGCACTTGCAATGCTCCACGAATTATTTCCTTTGAAAATAAAAGTGTTCCCAGAAACGTCTTTCATTCTACAGTTTAGTTAGGCGCTAAACTTGGTGATAACGTGAGGGAGCGTCAGAAACAAACGGCATGGGGGAGGGTGTATGGGTTCTAGCTGACGTCTCATTGCACTGAGGTATAATTGTCTAATAAAGGTTGGGGACCGCTTACTTTCTGTTTCCATTGAACAAACAGGAGCACGATTTCGAGTCACATCATAGACGTTTTGCCAAGCTCAAATTTAGATTAGTGAGTATTCCACTGCAAACGCAACATTGACAAAAAAAATGGCTCTGAGCACTATGGGACTTAACTTCTGAGGTCATCAGTCCCCTAGAACTCAGAACTACTTAAACCTAACTAACCTAAGGACATCACACACATCCACGCCCGAGGCAGGGTTCGAACCTGCGACCGTAGCGGTCGCGCGGTTCCAGACTGTAGCGCCTAGAACCGCTCGGCCACCCGGGCCGGCCAACATTGACAACCATCACACTCACACATGCCGTATCTACTAGCAACATCTGGAGTAGCATTGGAATGTGTTATTGCAGTTAATGCATTATGCCATTTTCGAGCACACAAATACATACCAACGCCTTAGAAAGCCATTACAGAGTAATGGAGGAAACAGTATAACGCTAATCAGTAAGCTCAAAAATGTGCTAACTTCCACGTGTACAGAATCAGTTTGTGCAACTGCGCAGTATAAATAAAAGTTACAGCTGATAGAAACACTGTGGTATATCTGATGTTTGTATACAATATGAATCTGTCCATTTTAATGCTATTCCATTTAGGCTCATTTATAATGGCGTAAATATTCGTCTAACTTGAGAGAATATTTAAAGTGAATTCCATAGATCCAGTTCTTTTTAGTAATCTTGTAAACTGGTATCAACACGTGAAACCAATTAAAACAAAGGAAGGGGAAAATTTCGATTTATTATGAGAACGCTCGGTAAGTATATGACATCTGAAATAAATATAGAGTGCACTGCTATTGTTTTAACCCCTCCCATTTTATGCTGTAAGTTATCTGCCAGAAACGTGTTTCATAGAATGTATCACTCCGAGAGTTGGAGTTACTAGCATGGTGCCAAGACTAAACTGATCATGCCTCCGTGTTCTAGCACAGTCTCATCTTTGGCTATAAGGCAAATCTGTAAGCAATACTTTGAAGGCAGAGGTTTTCTCTATTCAGGAAGGGCCTAGCAGTAATGGCTGTCAGCGGTTTTTCGGCAACCCAACCTATCCCTATTCCTCCTCCCCCGGTCGGCTTAGTGGACCAAGCTTTTTAACAGCCACCGGGGATTGATCAGTTGACGCCTCTCCATAAAGAAATGTTGATTCACTCTGGACACCGCATCCGTGGGAGGTTTGTAAATGTTTTCGCCAGAGACAGTCATTCACTTGTAGCCTGTGAGTACACATGTTCCTGATGAAACATGTTGCTAGATATTAAGTCAGCTTGAGATTTTATAAGTTGGGTGGCATTAAATCCTAGTGGCATCAGCACGCTTGGGTATAGGGAATACTTTACTTTTGTGTGTGAAGTTTAATCATTTTGCATCGAACTTAGAATCATGCATTTAAGTTGTTACGTTAAATTGTGGGAGGTGAGGTGTTCTCTACGAAATTGGTGATTAATTATGCACTAGTTCTCCCTTGACATCCTCAGATACAGCAAAGTGGCCGGAGTACAAATTGAGATTGCTCTCAGTTCAGTATTGAGCATCTCTTATGATTTTACTTACTATGGTGTCGGACGCCACGTGGTCACTGGCCATTCCAACTTTGACAATAATAGCCTTAGTTGGAAACATCCCAGGCTCACAAGTGTGTCAAATCACCATTGTTGTTTTATCAAGTGAATGATCCGTTTCTCCCCGTAACGTATTGCAGTTTGTGACGGTGGCTGTCCTCTCTTGTTAATTTCTGTCTCTCTTGAGTCACCATGTGACTGGATGTCTGTGAATCCACTCTAAAGTAGATCACGCTCCCAAACGTATGAAGAGCCTTTCGATGCTGACTTCCGATGCTAAATTAAGGTAAACCACCCCTTCTTTCTGTGTATGTGAGGGTCTTAAGTGGAGTAAGATTGTCTATAGTTTGCTTAGGCTATATCAGATTCATTATTGAGCCTTGTAACAAATAAGTAGTTTTCCGAACTCAGCCACATTGACTGTCCCACTGTCTTTCCTTCAGAGAGTTTTGATAATGATTTTAGAAACAAATAATGAAAATGCACTGTGAAATCAAGCAAATTTAGTAGTTCGTCGCTGCATGGTCGTGCTGCATCTTAACGTATCCGTTGTCTTCGTTTTGTTGTTTTTCGACCGCTTACGAAGTGTAGTGACTGGATATCTTACTTTGACCTTACTATGACCCTTGTACGTGCAGTAAACGATCTATCCGCCCATGAGGCGAGATACTACAAATGAAACCGTGCCCAGTGAACTAACATACATACAATTCCTCACTTTCCCACAGCGAATCTGTTCATGCCAGTAACTGGAAATACAGAGCAGCATACGAGTGCACATTAATATACACAACTTTCACATAGCACAAAATCTGCAAAAATTAACTGACCAAAATTCACAAGTTGATTTGTTATTAACACAGTGAGTCACTGCTACAATATACTCTGACGGAAAGAAATATCGCAGCACCAAGAAAGAGTTGTACGAAAGTATGTACGAGTGTTTCTACATCTGAAAGATGTTGTCTAAACAAACTTCACTCCGGTCACATAAGAGTGGATCTACTAGCGACACTATGAGGATGCAGATCAAATTTGCTTTAAATACACGTTGTAATGTTTGTGAGCTTTAGTTACCTTCTTTGAGATTGGACGTGATGTTAGTTAAGAATGCCTTTAAGGGGACAAAGACAGCATTATCAAGATCTAACTGAGTTTGAACGAGGTCGTGTAATAGGGGTAAGAGATGCTGGATGTTCCTTCTGCGATACTGCAGGCAGACTTGGCAGGAATGTAACCACTGTACATGACTGCTGGCAGCCGTGCTCACGAGAATTTACTGCCGCAAAAAGACCGGGCTCTGCATGGCCAACGGTTTTAGGAGCTTCAGTCTGAAACCGCGCGGCTGCTACGGTCGCAGGTTCGAATCCTGCCTCGGGCATGGATGTGTGTGATGTCCTTTGGTTAGTTCGGTTTAAGTAGTTCTAAGTTCTAGGGGACTGATGACCTCAGATGTTAAGTCCCATAGTGCTCAGAGCCATTTGAGCCATTTTGCATGGCCAAGTAGCACCACCGAGAGAGAAGACCATCGTGGCCTGTGCACGCGTCTGAAGCATCGTACTGCATCTGCATCAACGGCATGAGCGGCAGTTGGCACCACTGTGGCATAACGAACTGTTACGACTCGGTTACTTCAAGGAGAGTTCCGAGACAGGCGCCCTGTAGCGTGCATTCCACTGACCCCAAAGCACCGCGATTTGCGACTTCACCGGTGTCCTGGAATTGTGGTCTGCAGTGCGATTTCGTATGACAACAGGGACACTCTTTCGGTTATCCCACACATCCTGACTGCAAATCTGTACGCCAGTCCGGTGTTTCGACTTGTCGTCCTGCCATTCATGAGCAGCATTTCAAGGGGTGTTTTCCAACAGGATTACGCTTGCCCACATACCACTGTTGCAGCCCACCATGCTGTACAGAATGCCGACATATTGTCTTGGCGTACTAGCTCATCATATCTGTTCAAAAATGTTCAAATGTGTGTGAAATATTATGGGACTTAACTGCTAAGGTCATTAGTCCCTAAGCTTACACACTACTTAACCTAAATTATCCTAAGGACAAAGACACACACCCATGCCCGAGGGAGGAGTCGAACCTCCGCCGGGACCAGCCGCACAGTACATGACTGCAGAGCGTTAGACGGCTCGGCTAACCCCGCGCGGCCATCAGATCTGTCTCTTATCGAGCACATATGGGACATCATAGGACGACAATTCCAGCACCATCCACAAGCAACATTAAAAGTCCCTGTATTGACGGGCCACGTGCAACAGAAACAGATATCCGGCACTTGTACAACATAGTGCATCACTTTTGCATGCTTGCATTCAACATCTCGCCGGTCACGTCGGTTATTAGTGTACCAGCATTTCATATTTTCAACGACTTTTCTCGTGCTTGCGTTAACCTAGAATCTTGCAATGTTAATCTCTCAAATATGGTACTTGGGAAAAGTATTCCCAAAATTTCATTACGCTACAATAGTTATTTTTTTGAAGTTGGGATTTTTTTTCCATCATTGTAAATCTATTCTGAACACGCGATGTTAGCACAAATCTGCGACACAAAAACTACCAACAGAGGCAAGTGTTGGAACTCGTTGCTATACTCCGTAGGGTCTTCATAAAGTAAGTAACGTATCTCGTCCTCCTCTAAGACCATCGCGCCACAAGGCAGGCGCATTTTTAGTTTCCAGCGGGCATAGTTCTGATGCAGTAAGGATAACAAGTGCATCACAGCGTGTGGGTGAAATGGTGCGGCGACTGGAAACGTCCTCCAAAGTTGAAGGACGCTGTACATTACGATTCTTGTGGGAAAAACGTCTAAATTGCACACAGGATCACCGTGGACGTCCATTGGTACACGAGCCAAATGTAATGTCACGTCCAGACGTGGTGCAATGGTGCCAAAGATTTAAGCGAGGCCCCAAACACGTGGGTAATAAGGATCGGGAAGTCCAGATTTTGTGCCGTGTGATTTCCTACTTTTCCGTAGCCTTAAAGAAAGAGATTTTCCAACCAGTTTCACACACCTGGTTGCCGAATGGCTCCTTGATCAATCAAGTTACAGAGGAAATGAATGATTGGTAGAACGCCCCGACTACTGTCTACAGAGAATAAGGTGAAAAATAGTGTCATGCATTAGTGTCACTTCGACGTGTTGTGAGGGTTCCAATAAAAGTTACTGCAGTAACTTCACATACTCTGTCAAACAGTAAAGTTTCCTTTTGTTTCTCTTTCCCTATCTGGGCACTTTTTATCTTCTTTTTGAGTCAAGAAGTAGTGTGTGGCGTTACACAAGACTGTTGTTGTTGTTGTTGTGGTCATCAGTCCTGAGACTGATTTGTTGCAACTCTCCATGCTACCCTATCCTGTGCAAGCTTCTTCATCTCCCAGTACTTACTGCAGCCTATATCCTTCTGAATCTGTTTAGTGTATTCATCTCTTGGTCTCCCTCTACGGTTTTTACCCTCCACGTTGCCCTCCAATGCTAAATTTGTGATCCCTTGACGCCTCAGAACATGTCTTACTAACCGGTCCCTTCTTTTTGTCAAATTGTGCCACAACCTCGTCCCCAATTCTATTCAGTACTTCATCATTAGTTATGTGATCTACCCATCTAATCTTCAGTATTCTACTGCAGCACCACACTTCGGAAGCTTCTATTCTCTTCTTGTCCAAACTATTTATCGTCCATGTTTCACTTCCATACAGGGCAACACTCCATACAAATACTTTCAGAAACGACTCCCTGACACTTAAATCTATACTCGATGTTAACAAATTCCTCTTCTTCAGAAACGCTTTCCTTGCCATTGTCAGTCTACATTTTATATCTTCTCTACTTCGACCATCATTAGTTATTTTGCACCCTAAATAGCAAAACTCCTTTACTACACAATTAATAGTACTCGCAAATGTGGTATGTAAAGCTGCTGTGGCGAATAAAAACATCCTTGGTTTGATTATGAATGACAGGGTTCTGATCCACACACAGCGTCGACTCTGGGAATACAGGTGTGTGAAAGTAGGACAGCTGAGTACAGTGGCCGCAGACGGCCACCGTGTAGGGCAGCCTAAAGTCCCGTCACGTGGATAGGCGGCACTCCTCCTCACACGGAATTCGGTGGTCTCTGGTCTCTGTCTCCTCCGGGCGGCCTATAAAGCGCGTGTGAGGCGAGCTCCGCAAATTAAGCCGGCAGACGCCGCCGTACCAAATCACACTCTGCGTGCCTTCCGTTCCGCCGTCCACGGCATGCAAATACGCTGTTATGCCCAGTTTTGAGCCCCCTCATCACTCTACAGAGTAGAAAGTTCCCTGATGGCCCCTGTGGGGCCGTTTGCATCTGCAGATTGCCACTGCCGTCAGCATTCAGGTGGCTTTCAGGTGGAGCCGGGGTAGCGGTATCGAAAATGAGCAGTTCGCTGTACGGCTTATGTCCCAGTGTTGTATTTTCTGAACCCCGTAAAAGGTAACGGCAACAAAAGTGGGACAAAAGCCGTTCGAAATGAGGGCAGGAGTGAATGTCGCAACTTACATCTACATACATGCTCCTCCAGTCTCCGTATGGTGCGTAGCAGAGGGTGCCCTGTACCACTATTAGTCATTCCCTTTTTTGTTCCACTAGCGAACAGAGCGAGCGAAAAATGAGTCCTAATCTCTCTAATGGTATCTTCCTGGTCCTTACGCTAAATGTACGTTCTCGTCAGCAGAATCGTTCAGCATTCAGCCTCAAATACCATTTAAGACGCCTGTTTTTCGATGTTATTGGATGTGTTAATTATCGTAACGGAAAATGATATGAACTGTGACAAGGGAAACAGTTGTTAAGCAAGAATAACCGTGCCTGCGATGGCAGTACTGTGGACTCGTCGAATGTTTGACCGTCAGTAGTGGATAGCTGCGGTGGGCAGCAGGCGCGGACTCGCGGCATGTACAGTGTAATGTACATACGCACTTTTGGAACAATGTGAGCTGCAGATTTATTACGAGGGGGAATCATGACTCAGAACGATGGCTGGACAGCATGCGAAAGATTATGAAGTGAAGATCGAGGTATTATTTGATGAGGTAAAAAGTTTATTTTATATTTGAAGACTTGTGTTGTTAGTCCACTTCGCTCTCGTATTTTTGATTATTATTCTGTTGATTGATTTTCTGAGGTAATTTATAGTACCATGGAAGTTATTAGATTAAATGAGTTTTCATATTAGAGTGTACAATTGTTTTCTTTGTTAAGTTCCTTCGTAACTGAAATTTAAATACTTAAAGATTGAGTCAAGTGTTTCATTAGTACTGTGTGTCAAGATTATGAACCAAATTTTTCTGGACCAACTGCAGTTAGTTTTTAGCACTACTTTCTGAGCTGTTGCGGAGTCTTGTTGTGTTGCTGTTTTCGCCAGTGGTTCATTTTGCAGGTGAGATCCATGACACTCGACTGTTTCGTTTCCTTTGCAAAACGCAGATTCTGTCAATGTCTGTATTTTAACAGGGCCATATGTCAGTGCAGAAATTTTCGTGTGTTTCAGGTTACATTCTTACACAGGTCGATATTATAGTTTTTTTTAAATGTACAGTTACTTATTTTTTCAAACATTTGGCACCGACCAATTCTACAGAGCGTGAAGTTATTCTTCTGCTTATTTACGTGCTTATGAATAAGATCGGTTTTCACAAACACAGGATTGTTTTCATTTTCATAAGTGATGTGGCTTTGAGCTCAGCAGCACATTTAGCTTGTCTGTTCACATTCTCAGGTTTGTATTTACGATAACACACACAAAAGTAAAGGCTATTACTTACAACCAGTTCTCTTAATTTTCTCAATTGAACGTCACCTTCCCTCCAGTGATTCTCATTTGAGTTCCCGAAGCATCTGCATAACAACTGCGAGTTGTTCAAACTACCGGTAGCACCTCTCCTCTGAAATGCTTAGATGTTTTCCTTTAATACTACTTTGTGAGGATCCCTATAGCCAGAACAGCACCCAATAATGGGTCGCAGTAGTGTCCCATATGCAGTCTTCCTTACGGGTGAACCACACTTTACCAAAATTCTCCCAACAAACCGACGTCGAGCATTCGCCTTTCCTGCCACAGTTCCCACACGCTCGTTCCATTTCATACTGTTTTGCAACGCTGCACCTAGATAGTTGGTCGACGTGACTGCGTCGAGCAGCAAACAGCTAATGCTGCACTAGAACACTGCGTATTTGTTTCTCCTCCTCGTCTGCATTAACTTACATTTATATACGTTTAGAGTTAGCTACCATTCATCATAAGAAATAGAAATTTTGTCTGAACCATCTTGTATCCAACTACAGTCACTCAGTTCCGACACCTTCCCATATACTATAACATCAACAGCAAACAGTCTAAAAAACTATATATATATATATATATATATATATATATATATATATATATATATATATATATATATATGGCAGTGGTCAACACAGTGGCAGGTAGACTACACGTATTCTTAGGAAGTATCACGAAAAACGAGATGCAGAAATTTCAACTGATCATACTTGGCAAGTATTCAAAAGTGCACCATCCGACTCGTTTGCTTAGTGTCAGACCCCGCAAACATAATTTTCATAATTCTTTTGCTCTTTGAGCCCATGGAACAGTCTGTTATTTAACACTGCCACAGTTTTAATGAAACGTTTTACCAGGTTGAGGACACTGTTTAGTATAATAAAACAACGGCGCGCACACACAGGCCACAACAAACACTTCATTAGTAATGCTGGAGGTAATTTTTATTTTGTCTTGAGGCAGTTTCCCACATGGGAAACTCCTCAGTAATAGATGCAACATAAGTAGAACGTAAGACCCTTACACACCGTCCACATCAAGTTTATTAGAGACAGAAATACCAGTTCAGAACGCATCTACATTTAATACTCAAGGCGCTTCACTCCATCTAAAAACCTAATCATTCCTGTACCGTCACAGAATGCCTAGATAGTATAGGGCTCGTCTCCTTTTTTTCTTCATCGATGCCCCCTTGTGGGAGACAGCCACGACAAAACCGTTTTACATGGTGCGGAAGTTATATGAGACCGGCGCAATAGTTTCATAGTTCAAGAAGGATGTAATAATCGTAATTCCAGAGAAGTCACGTGCTGAGATGTGTGAAAAATACTGAATTATCACTGTAATAAGTCATGGGTTCAAAATACTGACATGAATTACTTACAGACGAACGGGAAAAGTCAAGAAGGGTATGCTTTCCGTAGATGTGTGGGAAAGATTGTTTACAAGGACAGAAACGAGACTCCAGTTATAAGAGTCGGACATTGAGCAGTAATTGAAGAAGGGCGTGAGACAAGCTTGTAGCAATTAGTAAAGAAAACAAAAAGAAATTTGGAAAGTTAAAATGAAGGGAGGCGAAATAAAAACTTTGAAGTTTCCCGATGGAACTCTAGTTCTGTTAGAGACAGCGTAGGAATTTGAAGAGCACTTTAACGGAATAGATAATGTCTTAGAAAGATATCACCCACTGTTGGCAAATGAGAATCTGTGCCGTAGCGGTACTCGAACCCGCAGATTTCCTGCTTGTCGCGAGCTGTCGCCTCATTCACTTCGGCTATTCGAGCAGACTTCTAGGACCGTCCCGAACTTCCATATGTCATACCAAATCTCCATTCCTCGTAACTTACTCTTGTATTCCCACCACAGAGTCCAAGTAAAGTTGCGTGAGACAAGTGGGAAATCCAGGTTTGAGCCCCAGTCCGTAATAAAGTTTCATCTGTCACGAATACGGTATACCTTCAAACCTAATGCAGCTAATTTCAGGAAGATTCAGCAATTGCGAATAAACTGCGTAAGTACAGTACAACTGGAAGATCGTTATCAATGTCTGTTTCTTCAGACTTTATTAAAAATAAGTCTTGAAGAAAAGTTGTAAGATCATGATCAACGAAAGTACAACAAGGGTAATGGAATGTAGTCGAAGTCACTCAGGGAATGCTGAGGCATTTAGATCAAATAGCAAAGGGAATTAGATTAAATAATAGAAGAGTTTTGCTACTTGGAAAAGAAAAAGGTGTTCATAGCCAAAGTGGAGAGGATATAAAGTGCAGACTGCTAACAGAAAGGAAAACATTTCTGAAAAGAGAAACTTGTTAAGGTCGAATACACATTTAAGTGTTAGGAATTCTTTTCTGAAGGTACATTTCTGTAGTACAGACCTTGTATGTAAGTGAAATGAGGAAAGTAAACGATTCAAACAAGAGGGCAACACAAGTTTTGCAATGTGGTGCTTCTTAAGAAAACTTGTATAAAAGGTATAGCTGATAAATAATGAATTGGTATTTAATCGAACTGGAGTTAAAAGAAGTTTATGACACAAACTGACTAATAGATGAAGGGACAGGTTGATAGGACGCATCGTTAGATATCAAAGGCAATCAGTTTGGTAAGTGAAGGGAACCGCCCAGGGGTATTTTGGGGGGAGGGGGGGGGGGGGTCGGAAATTTAAAGGGCGACCAAGGCTTCAATACAGCAAAGAGTTTCTAATGCATTTAGGTTGCAGTACTCAGAGATGAGATGTCTGCTGCATCAAATTAGTCTTCGAACTGAAGAACACAATATCAGCAAATATTGCCAAACAGACCGATGTTTACAGACTGAAACATAAGTAACAACCACAAAATTCATTTCAGTAACTCTTTTTACGTGGTATTTACACAACTTAAGTGACTACGAAATAGCAATTTAGTAGAACGGAGCAAGAAGAAACGAAGTAGTCCATTCCTGCTGTTAGCTGAAAGTGGACGCATTGGTTGAGGGAGTTCACACAATTTCTTTTCGACCGAAATCAGTATTCCAGATTTCATTACTTGATGTAAGGTATTTTAATCAAATGAACAAATAAACTGATTTTATTACATTTATTTATATTCACTGATGTAATCTGTAATTACATTTCCTTGTTTCTATTTCTTAAATTTGGAGACATTATTGATTTACTTTCTGATTTACGATCTACATATGTAGCAGCTTTACTATCACCAGTCCATATTGCAAGACCGTGCGATCCACCCTTACAGCGAATGTAGCAAGTCATCCCACTTCAGAAATTGTGCACTAACCCGAAACTCACTAACTCACTTTGTAGAGGTAGCTTACAATTTGTATCTCATCCTAGGTCAGTCTTTCAGTACAAAGTTTGGGAAGTGAATGGATGGGACGTCTTGAAAATCCAGTGAGCATGTCTGATAGCAGATTATGTTACCCTTCTGCAATTTGTCACTTTATTCTCTCGCTGCCTTTCAGTACTGCAAATGTAGTCACTACCGTTTCCCAGTCGGTAGCGTCGCAGTAGTGACTTGTGAAGTACGCCTTTCTTGTTTGTTCAGATGCTTCAATGAAAAATTTCTCAAGAAACGACGATAGAAAATATTGCCAATGATATAAGACTCTGCAAATGTTAACTGTCTTAAAAAGAAAGAACGTTACCAAGATGATGCGAAAAATTCTCTTCGTGGAAACACCGTGGAGTGCAAGCAAATTGATAATTCTACGAAACAGCATTCATGAACATTTAAATACACCATCGTCAGAAAGTAATGTGAGACCGCTTCAGGCCTGTGAGTGTGTTGGATGACGTCATTGTTCAATGACGAGCTACCGATCTGTTGAGAGCGTTTGTTATGTAGGAAAATAAGTAAGGTAAAGAAAACAATCGGTAAAATTTATCTCAGGGGAGTCTGTCTTCAATTAAAAAAGAATTAACGATAGAGCACAAACGGTGTACGGTAGTTTTCACCATCGAACAATCCGCTTCCAGCTTCTCGTCGTCAGCCATTGAAACTCATAAAAATACAGCCAAAATTACGTTTATGACAAAGGAAATAAGGAGAGTAACTAACTCTGAAATAATTAAACACGACTGAATACAGAAAATAGGTCAATTATCGTCAGAAAACTGGAATATAATATACTTACATCCATTCTCTCCTAGCTCACTCAGGAATCAGGTGCTACAACATTTCTTACTGAGATGAATTGATGTGCATTCTTTTGTTATGAACAGCATAATGTAGGAGTTCCCTTGAGTTCCGGAAACTTCACTTCTTGATAAATACTCATTTTGTTTAGGAAGATAAAAGAGCGACAGAGTATTTTAAATAGTACCGTAATTAACATGCATTACGCTTCATACGAGTTAAACCCAGCGAAAGAGACAGGCGTTACCGCCGAAAAACGTCCGTTAAGACTCTACCACCTATAAAAAGGAGCTGGAGTTTCAGGTACTGTGGAGTGTATTTCGAGAGTTTTATGAACTATACTGCTTGAGACAAGAAATGATAAATGTACACCGACTAGGTCTACCTATTGTTGTCTGAGACGGTGTTGTCCGAGATCCGAAATCTAAATTAAAATTCCAAGTCGCCTTATTTGCAACCAGGACGTTTACTTTGATTGTCAGGAGCTGCCGAATTCTTCCCAAATATTCCCAGTTAAAAACATCTCAGACTATGAGATCACTTACTATTGCTGACAGCACTAACATCTTCGATGACTTACGGCCGCAGATGAGCAACCACGTGACAAAAATACTGGCTGTCATCAGATACTTAGCTAGTCACATCCCCATAAATTTTTATTCATATTTAGGTCTTATCCATGTGGTTTAATTTTCAAATTAACCAAAGGCAATGGATTTATCTACATTCAGTGTAACAGACTCGAGTCAGATCCTGTACCCTCTTTTCATTCGGACAGAAAGAAAACGCAGGTGATCCAGCTGGGAAGAGATTGTTAATCAAAGATAGACACCATCTTACGACAATAAACTCCATATTTAGAACGGCTTCGAGATTCGTTAAAAAATCATGTTAACACAATCTTTGTGACCTAGTTCGCGTAATGTACACTCCTGGAAATGGAAAAAAGAACACATTGACACCGGTGTGTCAGACCCACCATACTTGCTCCGGACACTGCGAGAGGGCTGTACAAGCAATGATCACACGCACGGCACAGCGGACACACCAGGAACCGCGGTGTTGGCCGTCGAATGGCGCTAGCTGCGCAGCATTTGTGCACCGCCGCCGTCAGTGTCAGCCAGTTTGCCGTGGCATACGGAGCTCCATCGCAGTCTTTAACACTGGTAGCATGCCGCGACAGCGTGGACGTGAACCGTATGTGCAGTTGACGGACTTTGAGCGAGGGCGTATAGTGGGCATGCGGGAGGCCGGGTGGACGTACCGCCGAATTGCTCAACACGTTAGGCGTGGGGTCTCCACAGTACGTCGATGTTGTCGCCAGTGGTCGGCGGAAGGTGCACGTGCCCGTCGACCTGGGACCGGACCGCAGCGACGCACGGATGCACGCCAAGACCGTAGGATCCTACGCAGTGCCGTAGGGGACCGCACCGCCACTTCCCAGCAAATTAGGGACACTGTTGCTCCTGGGGTATCGGCGAGGACCATTCGCAACCGTCTCCATGAAGCTGGGCTACGGTCCGGCACACCGTTAGGCCGTCTTCCGCTCACGCCCCAACATCGTGCAGCCCGCCTCCAGTGGTGTCACGACAGGCGTGAATGGAGGGACGAATGGAGACGTGTCGTCTTCAGCGATGAGAGTCGCTTCTGCCTTGGTGCCAATGATGGTCGTATGCGTGTTTGGCGCCGTGTAGGTGAGCGCCACAATCAGGACTGCATACGACCGAGGCACACAGGGCCAACACCCGGCATCATGGTGTGGGGAGCGATCTCCTACACTGGCCGTACACCACTGGTGATCGTCGAGGGGACACTGAATAGTGCACGGTACATCCCAACCGTCATCGTACCCAACGTTCTACCATTACTAGACCGGCAAGGGAACTTGCTGTTCCAACAGGACAATGCACGTCCGCATGTATCCCGTGCCACCCAACGTGCTCTAGAAGGTGTAAGTCAACTAACCTGGCCAGCAAGATCTCCGGATCTGTCCCCCATTGAGCATGTTTGGGACTGGATGAAGCGTCGCCTCACGCGGTCAGCACGTCCAGCACGAACGCTGGTCCAACTGAGGCGCCAGGTGGAAATGACATGGCAAGCCGTTCCACAGGACAACATCCAGCATCTCTACGATCCTCTCCATGGGAGAGTAGCAGCCTGCATTGCTGCGAAAGGTGGATATACACTGTACTAGTGCCGACATTGTGCATGCTCTGTTGCCTGTGTCTATGTGCCTGTGGTTCTGTCAGTGTGATCATGTGATGTATCTGACCCCAGGAATGTGTCAATAAAGTTTCCCCTTCCTGGGACAATGAATTCACGGTGTTCTTATTTCAGTTTCCAGGAGTGTATATCGATCTTATCAGCTTTAATATCCATTACAATCTGTCTAGGCGTTGCAGTCGTGTTTCATCACTTTTAATAGAAACAGCCGCAAGCGTATCACGCAACAGATCTGTGCGTGACCATGCCAGCTAGCACGTTGTTATACACAAAAAGGGTCACTACAGTAACACGTGCAGGGCCACACTAGCGTGAGGAGCCTCTGGGCAGGTTTCAGGTTTGAGTCTGGTTCACCCTGCAGACTGGCATAATCGGAAAGAATGAGGTTTAAAGATCCGTACGGTCATCTTGTTTTAGTTTTCGCATTGTAAATTCCCTATCAGTGTTTCTTATTAGCATTCGTTAAATCTTCCGGCTTCGGAGAAACGAAATAACAGAGGGACTAACCAACCATATGTAACGCCGGAAATGCATATCCTCCTATTTCCATCTATTGTACTATGAATTTTTTTCCTTCTTTTCTTCCCTGAAGATATGACATTTCTGTGGCTTTATATATTGTAATTGTTTTACAAGCATTTATGTCGATGCATAATTGGTTTGTTTTGTAAATATTATTTGTATTTTTACGCTGGGTTTGGCCTAGGGAAAACTATGCTATCGAACGAATATATCGATAGGTCGTGTGGAGAACCAAAGTGTTTAGCATCTTTGGTAGTGTTAACTCTGCCGCATGGTGCGCGGGCAGAGGGGGTCTGGCTGGAGTAGGCCGGTGGAGCAGGTGCGCTTTCGTGGTTTGGCAGCATGTAATTACGCTCGACTTGCTATGATAGCTTCTGACACGGTGTCGCGGACGGGAAGCATTAGCTGGCGCACATCAAGAGCCCGTTTCGCCTGGTGACCGTGTCGAGAAGAAGGCGCGCTAACATCGAGCTTCTGCTACAGCGACGGCCGACAATGTGTGACTGTCGCCAGCTCCTCGATCGACGGCTTCAAACTTCAGTGAACCAACAAGAAAGACTGGAAGCACGTAAAGTTTTAGAACTGTATGGCAGACCTCAGATTTTCAAACTGTTCAATTTGTCTCACAAAATTACAGCAACGTAGCATGAACCTTTGTTGCTCATTGTCCCAATTGCATTACCAAGCAGGGTCCCTTCCTTTTCGGGAATGAACCCGACTGTCGTTGAAATTTAAACGCCAGTATTAAAGTAATCATTCCATTTCACTACTTGAATTTCAAACTTCAGTTAAAGTATTCATAGCTGGCTACAATATTTAGATTACACAAGCACAAATTAAGAGTGCGAGTTTTGTTACCATATTTTAGCTTACCTGTGACTGCAGCTCAGCTTGGTACGTACTAAATTTTGCTATTGTTAATTGTTTAGAATCATTTAATTCAAGTTCGAAATTAAATCCCTTATTTCTAAATTGCGTAGATTCAAGTAGCTTTTGAAATGATTGTTGAGGTAGCCCAAGACTAACCATATTTTATTAAATTTCGTAGTGCTTCAGAAAAAAAGTTCACTATTAATTTCAGTCACTACATTAACTTTCACTTTTCCGATTTTATTAATTCTTTTGCTAAATTAAGTCAGAGTGCAGCGAAATTTATTACTTCTGACAAACATTCAGTTTTCACACAACACGTGGCAACCTTCAGTTGCCGCGCTTTTAGTGCTAATTATATGTGCATTAATCTTTCATTTTCAATTATTATAGTAGTTGTCCACAGGACTGTCGACCGTAATTTTCTCCAAATCTCAAATATCTAATTAACGCCAATTAATTGTTAACGTAACGACCGCACATTTACTTTCTTTAGTAATTTTACCCTTTTCTCAAAATTAATTTCCACCAGTTTAATTTGCATTTTTCCTTTCATTTAGATGTAACCTTTTCCTCCCTCTTTACCGACAAATTAACTTCGGTGACGATTGCTTTTCCCAAATTTCCATTAGGTGAACGCGGTTTCATTTTTCACTGTCATTAAGGTCGTTAAGTGAGGGGATGTTACACATAGATCACATCTGTATATGGCAATGGTTGTGTGCCCTGAACAAATACGACCGTAGTTAAATCCCAACTACAAAGTTCTGTACCGCTTAAAAGGGCAAATTAGTTATCAGAAATAAATCAGCCCCACACTCTTCTGATTTGACTGTGTAAACAGGACCTAATTGCCTAACAGCTCAGAGTCACAATTCTATTCTTCACTTAAACACGATGATCGTTTTTAAAGTAAGAACCGAAAGCGCGTCGAGTCCGCGCGTCCTGTGACGTGAGGTCCTTTGGCGGTTGGCCACTCTTGGCCAGTCTCTCACTACGCCGCCATTACGTTTCACGCGTCTGCCGGTGCACGTTGTACGGCTATACTGCTTCGCCATGTCATTCACAAATCCCGACTAATGTGAACTGCGCTCTGTTATTCAGTCCTTAACTGCAACACAAGCTCGTCCTGATTAAATTCACCGGCAGCTTGTTGAACTTTATGGCTGAGGTGTAATGGGCTGGGCTGTTTGGGGGAAGAGACCAAACTGCGAGGTCATCGGTTTCATCGGATTGGGTAAGATCGAGGAAGGAAGTCGGCCGTGCCCTTTCAAAGGAACCATCCCGGCATTTGCCTGAAGCGATTTAGGGAAATCACGGAAAACCTAATTCAGGATGGCCGGACGCGGGATTGAACCGTCGTCCTCCCGAATGCGAGTCCTGTGTGCTAACCATTGCGCCACCTCGCTCGGTTGAGGTGTAATGAATGATGGAAATATGTGCAAATGGTGTAGGCTGTTCGATGAAGGAACGAAAAATGTTCGTGATGAACGATCTGGACAGCGTAGCGTACTGACATGAACGACGGCTTGACACAAAACGTTGATGAGCCAGTTCGCCTCACTATTGACGAGGTGCTTCAGAAATTTCCAGAAGTTTCAAGATCAGTAATTTTTTTATTTATTTAACCTGGCAAGTTTAGAGCCATCAGCCCATCTCTTACATCTAACCAGGCATTCGACATATTTTGCTTTCATATGTTTCAGCAGGTTTGTTAAACTGCATCTAGTAATACACTCCTGGAAATTGAAATAAGAACACCGTGAATTCATTGTCCCAGGAAGGAGAAACTTTATTGACACATTCCTGGGGTCGGATACATCACATGATCACACTGACAGAACCACAGGCACATAGACACAGGCAACAGAGTATGCACAATGTCGGCACTAGTACAGTGCATATCCACCTTTCGCAGCAATGCAGGCTGCTATTCTCCCATGGAGACGATCGTAGAGATGCTGGATGTAGTCCTGTGGAACGGCTTGCCATGCCATTTCCACCTGGCGCCTCAGTTGGACCAGTGTTCGTGCTGGACGTGCAGACCGCGTGAGACGACGCTTCATCCAGTCCCAAACATGCTCAGTGGGGGACAGATCCGGAGATCTTGCTGGCCAGGGTAGTTGACTTACACCTTCTAGAGCACGTTGGGTGGCACGGGATACATGCGGACGTGCATTGTCCTGTTGGAACAGCCAGTTCCCTTGCCGGTCTAGGAATGGTAGAACGATGGGTTCGATGACGGTTTGGATGTACCGTGCACTATTCAGTGTCCCCTCGACAATCACCAGTGGTGTACGGCCAGTGTAGGAGATCGCTCCCCACACCATGATGCCGGGTGTTGGCCCTGTGTGCCTCGGTCGTATGCAGTTCTGATTGTGGCGCTCACCTGCACGGCGCCAAACACGCATACGATCATCATTGGCACCAAGGCAGAAGCGACTCTCATCGCTGAAGACGACACATCTCCATTCGTCCCTCCATTCACGCCTGTCGCGACACCACTGGAGGCGGGCTACACGATGTTGGGGCGTGAGCGGAAGACGGCCTAACGGTGTGCGGGACCGTAGCCCAGCTTCATGGAGACGGTTGCGAATGGTCCTCGCCGATACCCCAGGAGCAACAGTGTCCCTAATTTGCTGGGAAGTGGCGGTGCGGTCCCCTACGGCACTGCGTAGGATCCTACGGTCTTGGCGTGCATCCGTGCGTCGCTGCGGTCCGGTCCCAGGTCGACGGGCACGTGCACCTTCCGCCGACCACTGGCGACAACATCGATGTACTGTGGAGACCTCACGCCCCACGTGTTGAGCAATTCGGCGGTACGTCCACCCGGCCTCCCGCATGCCCACTATACGCCCTCGCTCAAAGTCCGTCAACTGCACATACGGTTCACGTCCACGCTGTCGCGGCATGCTACCAGTGTTAAAGACTGCGATGGAGCTCCGTATGCCACGGCAAACTGGCTGACACTGACGGCGGCGGTGCACAAATGCTGCGCAGCTAGCGCCATTCGACGGCCAACACCGCGGTTCCTGGTGTGTCCGCTGTGCCGTGCGTGTGATCATTGCTTGTACAGCCCTCTCGCAGTGTCCGGAGCAAGTATGGTGGGTCTGACACACCGGTGTCAATGTGTTCTTTTTTCCATTTCCAGGAGTGTAGAAGTTAAATGAACATTTACAAAGGTACACTTGGAAAAATACATACACATACAGTTTATATTGGTGGATGATAAGTACTGCAATAATTAGACATTATGATTCTTCACATTGTTACTAACAAATTTCACTACAAAAAAATTCTGTGCGAGATGGGTGCCGAAAATATTGACAGAGGAACACAAAACAACGGTAATGACACATTCTTTTCACGTTTCGGAGCGCTGTCACAAGGGTGGTGGCGAGTTCTCGAGTCACACTGTGACCGGTGATGAAACGTGGATTGCGCACTACACCCCAGAGAATAAACGTCAACCCAGTCAGTGGCATCACTCCGGCGAAACCACGAAAATTCAAACAAGAACCTTCAAGACGTAAAATTATGGGCACTCTTTTTTGGGACCTTAAAGGCATTCATCTGTTAGACTGTTTGGCCAAGAGGAATGTCAATGAATGCTGAGAGGTACCGTGAAACAATATTAAAGCTTAGCCGCGCTATTCAGAATCGCCGGCGGGGACTGCTCTCTAGCGGCATCGTTTTGCTTCACGACAATGCTCGGGCTAGCGATGCGGCAACAACAAAGACTCAACTGGGCAAGTTTGATTGGTAATTACCGGATCATCCGCCATACAGCTCTGACTTAGCACCTTCAGACTTTCATCTGTTACCAAAACTGAAGAAACTTTATGGGGAAAGCGCTTGGAAAATGATAAAATGTTGAAAGAAACTGTTACCAACTATTTTAACAGTCAGGCGGCAGAGTTCTTTGACTCCGGGATCCAAAAGCTGGTGCCACGAATTGACAAATGTTTAAGTGTTCATGGTGAGTATGTTAAAAACTGAAAAAATACGCATATTGTAGTTTGTGATGCAATTTACGTTAGTAAATAAAGTTTCTCCTACTCCATTACAAATCGGTTTTTGGTTTAATAGTGATCCTCGTACCTGTAAATTGACAAGCCGGTACATTAGGACCACTTATTTAATGTTGGATTAGTCCGCGTTTGGGAATCAGTAATGGAACGATTGTAGGTGGTGCGGGATTCCAGAGCTATATGGCTTAAAATGTCACGAAGTTCCAAAAAATGTACACGTAGGCGGTTTGTGGCCGCGGAGCTGGAGCCTAATACGTCCCAGATGGATTCCATCGGGCTCAGATCCTGTAGACTTGGTGTCCAAAGTATCAACGTCAGTTCACTACCATGTTTGACAAACCACTGTGGCGCGCTTTTGGGTTTGTAACACGCATAATTATCCTGCTATAAGACACCATCATCCTCGGAGAAGATATCAAGCAGAAACTCGAAATTTAGCGCGGACGTCAATGCGAGACGCTTATAATACACTCCTGGAAATGGAAAAAAGAACACATTGACACCGGTGTGTCAGACCCACCATACTTGCTCCGGACACTGCGAGAGGGCTGTACAAGCAATGATCACACGCACGGCACAGCGGACACACCAGGAACCGCGGTGTTGGCCGTCGAATGGCGCTAGCTGCGCAGCATTTGTGCACCGCCGCCGTCAGTGTCAGCCAGTTTGCCGTGGCATACGGAGCTCCATCGCAGTCTTTAACACTGGTAGCATGCCGCGACAGCGTAGACGTGAACCGTATGTGCAGTTGACGGACTTTGAGCTAGGGCGTATAGTGGGCATGCGGGAGGCCGGGTGGACGTACCGCCGAATTGCTCAACACGTGGAGCGTGAGGTCTCCACAGTACATCGATGTTGTCGCCAGTGGTCGGCGGAAGGTGCACGTGCCCGTCGACCTGGGACCGGACCGCAGCGACGCACGGATGCACGCCAAGACCTTAGGATCCTACGCAGTGCCGTAGGGGACCGCACCGCCACTTCCCAGCAAATTAGGGACACTGTTGCTCCTGGGGTATCGGCGAGGACCATTCGCAACCGTCTCCATGAAGCTGGGCTACGGTCCCGCACACCGTTAGGCCGTCTTCCGCTCACGCCCCAACATCGTGCAGCCCGCCTCCAGTGGTGTCGCGACAGGCGTGAATGGAGGGACGAATGGAGACGTGTCGTCTTCAGCGATGAGAGTCGCTTCTGCCTTGGTGCCAATGATGGTCGTATGCGTGTTTGGCGCCGTGCAGGTGAGCGCCACAATCAGGACTGCATACGACCGAGGCACACAGGGCCAACACCCGGCATCATGGTGTGGGGAGCGATCTCCTACACTGGCCGTACACCACTGGTGATCGTCGAGGGGACACTGAATAGTGCATGGTACATCCAAACCGTCATCGAACCCATCGTTCTACCATTCCTAGACCGGCAAGGGAACTTGCTGTTCCAACTGGACAATGCACGTCCGCATGTATCCCGTGCCACCCAACGTGCTCTAGAAGGTGTAAGTCAACTACCCTGGCCAGCAAGATCTCCGGATCTGTCCCCCATTGAGCATGTTTGGGACTGCATGAAGCGTCGTCTCACGCGGTCTGCACGTCCAGCACGAACGCTGGTCCAACTGAGGCGCCAGGTGGAAATGGCATGGCAAGCCGTTCCACAGGACTACTACATCCAGCATCTCTACGATCGTCTCCATGGGAGAATAGCAGTCTGCATTGCTGCGAAAGGTGGATATACACTGTGCTAGTGCCGACATTGTGCATGCTCTGTTGCCTGTGTCTATGTGCCTGTGGTTCTGTCAGTGTGATCATGTGATGTATCTGTCCCCAGGAATGTGTCAATAAAGTTTCCCCTTCCTGGGACAATGAATTCACGGTGTTCTTATTTCAATTTCCAGGAGTGTAGTTTTCACAACGAAATTGTCTCGAAACCTGGCAGAAAATCCGAAGACTTTCTGGCCCTATACACGGTGAGTCACCTAACATTACCGCTGGATATATTTCGTAAACCACATCAAATACTGACGAATCGATTCCACAGACCGAACGTGAGGAGAGGCGCTAGTGTAATTGGTTAATACAAACCATAAAAAAATGCACGGAAGTATGTTTTTTTAACACAAACGTTTTTTAAATGGAACCCCGTTAGTTTTGTTAGCACATCTGAACATATAAACAAATACGTAATCGTTTGTTGCATTGTAAAATGTTAATTACATCCGGAGGTATTGTAACCTAAAGTTGACGCTTGAGTACCACTCCTCCGCTGTTCGATCGTGTGTATCGGAGAGCACCGAATTACGTAGGGATCCAAAGGGAACGGTGATGGACCTTAGGTACAGAAGAGACTGGAACAGCACATGACGTCCACATGCTAACACCTTTTTATTGGTCTTTTTCATTGACGCACATGTACATTACCATGAGGGGTGAGGTACACGTTCGACGGGCGTTTTATAGGACGTGGAGGACGCATAAATTGGCCAGCCCGTTCTCCTGATCTTACACCTCGGGACTTCTTTCTGTGGGGTACGTTAAAGGAGAATGTGTACCGTGATGTGCCTACAACCCCAGAGGATATGAAACAACGCATTGTGGCAGCCTGCGGCGACATTACACCAGATGTACTGCGGCGTGTACGACATTCATTACGCTAGAGATTGCAATTGTGTGCAGCAAATGATGGCCACCACATTGAACATCTATTGGCCTGGTATGTCGAGACACACTCTATTCCACTCCATAATTGAAAACGGTAACCACGTCCGTACGTGTAACTCGCCCCTCATGGTAATGTACATGTGCGTCAGTGAAAAAGACCAATAAAAAAGTATTTGATGTGGTTTACGAAATATATCCAGCGGTAACGTTAGGTGAGTCACCCTGTATAAAGCCTGCTAACGGCAAGACACAGTCAATGCCTTCTGTGCTTGACACGAATGGAAATACTACCAATAACAGTGCTGCCAAAGCAGAACTACTGAACACAACTTTCCGAAATGCCTACACCAAAGATGATGATGCAAACATCGCAGAATTCGAATCAAGAACAGCTGCCAACATGAGTGACACTTCTGTAGATATCCTCGGAGTAGAGAAGCAACACAAATCACTTAACAAAAGCAAGTCTTCCGGTCCAGAATGTATACCAGTTAATTCCCTTTGCGAGTATGCTGATGCAATAGTTTCACACTCAACAATTATATACAAGCGTTCGCTCAACGCTAAATCCGTACCCAAAGACTGGAAAGCTGCACAGGTCACACCAATATTCAAGAAGGGTAGTAGGAGTAATCCACTAAATTACAGACCAATATCATTAATGTAGATATACAGCAGATTTTGCAACATATATTCTGTTCGAACATTATGAATTACCTCGAAGAGAACGGTCTAGCCGGTCGCTGTGGCCGAGCGATTCTAGGCGGTTCAGTCCGGAACCGCGCTGCTGCTACGGTTGCAGGTTCGAATCCTGCCTCGGGCGTGGATGTGTGTGATGTCCCTAGGTTAGTTATGCTCAAGTAGTTCTAAGTCTAGGCAACTGATGACCTCAGATGTTAAGTCCCATAGTGCTTAGAGCCATTTAAACCATCTGAATTTGAAGAACTGTCTGTTGACACACAGTCAACACAGATTTAGAAAACATCGTTCTTCTGAGACACAACGTGCACTTTACACACATGAAAGGTTGAGTGCTATTGACAAGCGATTTCAAATTGATGCCTTATTTCTAGATTTCCAGAAGGCTTTTAACACTGTACCAGAGAAGTGGCTTGTAGTGAAATTGCGTGCTTATCGAATATCGTCTCAGTTATGTGACTGAATTCGTGATTTCCTGTCAGAGGGGTCACAGTTAGTAATTTTCTGTCAGAGGGGTCACAGTTCGTTAATTGATGGAAAGACAGAAGTGATTTCTGGCGCTCCTCCTAGATAGTGTTATAAGCCCTCTGGTGTTCCTTATCTACGTGTAAAATATTTAGGAGTCAACCTGAGTAGCCGTCTTAGATTTTTTGCAGATGACGCTGTTGCTTATCGGCTATTAAAGTCATCATAAGATCAAAACAAATTGCAAAACGATTTAGAAAATACCCGTATGATGCGAAAATTGGCAATTAACCGTAAATAATGAAAAGTGTGAAGTTATCCACACGAGTGCTAAAAAGAATCCATTGAATTTGGTTACGCGACAAATCAGCGAAATGTAGAGGCCACAAATTCAACTAAATATCTAGGAATTACAATTACGAACAACTAAAGATGGGAAGAACACACAGAAAATGTTGTGGGGAAGGCGAACAAAAACTGTTTTTTATTGACAGAACACTTGGAAGATGTAACAGATCTACTAAAGAGACTGCCTACACAACGAATGTCCGTCCTCTTTTGGAATACTGCTGCTCGTTCTGGAATCGTTACCAGATAGGATTGACAGAGTATGAGGAGGAAGTCCAAAGAAGAGCAGCACTTTTGTATTATCGCGAAATAGGGGCGAGGGTGTCACTGATATGATAAAGGATTTGCGGTGGATGTCATTAAAACAAAGGTGGGGATCTTCTCACGAAGTTTTCAATCACCGAATTTCTACTCCGAATGCGAAATATTTTGTTGACGCCTATCTACATAGGCAAAAACGATCATCACAATAAAATAAGGGAAATCAGATCTCGCACGGAAAAATATAGGTATTCGTCGTTTTCGCGCTCTGTTCGAGATTGAAATGATAGAGAATTATTGTGAAGGAGGTTCGATGAACCCTCTTCCAGGCACTTAAGTGTGATTTTCAGAGTATGCACGTAGATGTAGATGTAGATGTAGAAAGGATCGGTGGTACACAAAATATTCACGTGCTCCACGGCTGCCAGTGGTGTCTCTGATGACTACCACAGGTCCCATGAAAACGTAGATGAATGTCCCCTACAGCATAATACTGGCCTCACCGGCCTGCTTCTGTGACACATTGCATGCTTCGAGCAGCCGCTCGCCTGGAAAGTGTGCTCCGATACAGCTGTGCCAGTGACAGCTCTGTACTCTGTCGGCAGATCCGTCACGGGTAGCCGCCAGTTCTGCTTTACAGAGCGGGAAAGCTGCCGATCTCCAAGTTTTGTGATGAGGCCCTGACGTCCAACATCTTGCCGCCTGTTTCTTGGTTTCATCGGACTCCACGTCTTTCCCCAGATGCTGACGACAGTAGCACGCGAACGGTCGACCGCCTTCAGCGGTTCCCGAGGTGCTCGTTACCAGGAGCAGGACCATAACATGTTGATTGGTTGGTTGATTTGGGGTGGGGACCAAACGGAGAGGTCATCGGTCTTATTGGATTAGGGAAGGATGAAGAAGGAATTCGGCAGTGCCCTTTCAAAGGAACCATCCCGGGATCTGCCTGAAGCGATTTACGGAAATCACGGAAACCTAAATAAGCATGGCCAGACGCGGGTTTGAACCCTCTTTCTCCCAAATGCGAGTCTAATGTGCTAACCACTGCAGCACCTCGCCTGGTCGGGGTATAACAGTTTGCCCTTTATCACAGTCGCTTATTTCAGTGGATTGGTCCATTTGCGCCCCGCATCTTGGCTAGAATGATCTCCTATTCGTCTATGCTCCGAATATATACTTTCTTTACCGTCACACATGCCCACCAGCTCTACCAGACGGCATTCACTCTCGTATAGTGCAGTTTTCAGAATGTTTGGGTTCATCAGTGAAGGTCAAGAAGAATGTTTTACCAGTTCTTCTCAACTGAGTCCTTTACTTATTTACTTTTATTTATTTATTTAAATTGATCTTATTACGGCCGTCAGGCCCTCTCTTACATCGGACCAGTGTTTCACACAGACAGTAAGTATTACATCGTAGTGCCCTAAGAAATAACAATTTTAGCACAACAACTAGTATGAAAATGATTTGCGTATCTGAAGTGGCAGTGTAATTAAATTATACTGGCCATGAACTAACAAAGTTAGTATTGACATTACTTGTACTACTGCATCTGCAGCCGCCAGTAGTGATAATAGTAATAGTAAGAATAATAATAAGAATAATCCCCCCCATGAACCATGGACCTTGCCGTTGGTGGGGAGGCTTGCGTGCCTCAGCGATACAGATAGCCGTACCGTAGGTACAACCACAACGGAGGGGTATCTGTTGAGAGGCCAGACAAACGTGTGGTTCCTGAAGAGGGGCAGCAGCCTTTTCAGTAGTTGCAAGGGCAACAGTCTGGATGATTGACTGATCTGGCCTTGTAACAATAACCAAAACGGCGTTGCTGTGCTGGTACTGCGAACGGCTGAAAGCAAGGGGAAACTACGGCCGTAATTTTTCCCGAGGGCATGCAGCTTTACTGTATGATTAAATGATGATGGCGTCCTCTTGGGTTAAATATTCCGGAGGTAAAATAGTCCCCCATTCGGATCTCCGGGCGGGGACTACTCAAGAGGATGTCGTTATCAGGAGAAAGAAAACTGGCGTTCTACGGATCGGAGCGTGGAATGTCAGATCCCTTTATCGGGCAGGTTGGTTAGAAAATTTAAAAAGGGAAATGGATAGGTTAAAGTTAGATATAGTGGGAATTAGTGAAGTTCGGTGGCAGGAGGAACAAAACTTCTGGTCAGGTGACTACAGGGTTATAAACACAAAATCTAATAGGGGTAATGCAGGAGTAGGTTTAATAATGAATAGGAAAATACAAATTCGGGTAAGCTACTACAAACAGCATAGTGAACGCATTATTGTGGACAAGATAGATACGAAGCCCATGCCTACTACAGTAGTACAAGTTTATATGCCAACTAGCTCTGCAGATGACGAAGAAATTGAAGAAATGTATGATGAAATAAAAGAAATTATTCAGATAGTGAAGGGAGACGAAAATTTAATAGTCATGGGTGACTGGAATTTGAGTGTAGGAAAAGGAAGAGAAGGAAACATAGTAGGTGAATATGGATTGGGGCTAAGAAATGAAAGAGGAAGCTGCCTGGTAGAATTTTGCACAGAGCACAACTTAATCATAGCTAATACTTGGTTTAAGAATCATGAAAGTAGGTTATATACATGGAAGAACCCTGGAGATACTAAAAGGTATCAGATAGATTATATAATGGTAAGACAGAGATTTAGGAACCAGGTTTTAAATTGTAAGACATTTCCAGGGGCATATGTGGACTCTGACCACAATCGATTGGTTATGAACTGCAGATTAATACTGAAGAAAGTACAAAAAGGTGGGAATTTAAGGAGATGGGACCTGGATAAACTGAAACAACCAGAGGTTGTACAGAGTTTCAGGGAGAGCATAAGGAAACAATTGACAGGAATGAGGAAAAGACATACAGTAGAAGAAGAATGGGTAGCTTTGAGAGATGAAGTAGTGAAGGCAGCAGAGGATCAAGTAGGTAAAAAGACGAGGACTAGTAGAAATCCTTGGGTAACAGAAGACATATTGAATTTAATTGATGAAAGGAGAAAATATAAAAATGCAGTAAATGAAGCAGGCAAAAAGGAATACAAACGTCTCAATAATGAGATCGACAGGAAGTGCAAAATGGCTAAGCAGGGATGACTAGAGGACAAATGTAAGGATGTAGAGGCTTATCTCACTAGGGGTAAGATAGACACTGCCTACAGGAAAATTAAGGAGACCGTTGGAGATAAGAGAACCACTTGTATGAACATCAAGAGCTCAGATGGAAACCCAGTTCTAAGCAAAGAAGGGAAAGCAGAAAGGTGGAAGGAGTATATAGAGGGTCTATACAAGGGCGATGTTCTTGAGGACAATATTATGAAAATGGAAGAGGATGTAGATGAAGATGAAATGGGAGATACGATACTGCGTGAAGAGTTGACAGAGCACTGAAAGACCTGAGTCGAAACAAGGAACCCGGAGTAGACAACATTCCATTAGAACTACTGATGGCCTTGGGAGAGCCAGTCCTGACAAAACTCTACCATCTGGTGAGCAAGATGTATGAAACAGGCGAAATACCCTCAGACTTCAAGAAGAATATAATAATTCCAATCCCAAAGAAAGAAGGTGTTGACAGATGTGAAAATTACCGAACTATCAGTTTAATAAGCCACAGCTGCAAAATACTAACACGAATTCTTTACAGACGAATGGAAAAACTAGTAGAAGCCGACCTCGGGGAAGATCAGTTTGGATTCCGTAGAAATACTGGAACACGTGAGGCAATACTGACCTTACGACTTATCTTAGAAGAAAGATTAAGGAAAGGCAAACCTACGTTTCTAGCATTTGTAGACTTAGAGAAAGCTTTTGACAATGTTGATTGGAATACTCTCTTTCAAATTCTAAAGGTGGCAGGGGTAAAATACAGGGAGCGAAAGGCTATTTACAATTTGTACAGAAACCAGATGGCAGTTATAAGAGTCGAGGGGTATGAAAGGGAAGCAGTGGCTGGGAACGGAGTGAGACAGGGTTGTAGCCTATCCCCGATGTTATTCAATCTGTATATTGAGCAAGCAATAAAGGAAACAAAAGAAAAGTTCGGAGTAGGTATTAAAATCCATGGAGAAGAAATAAAAACTTTGAGGTTCGCCGATGACATTGTAATTCTGTCAGAGACAGCAAAGGACTTGGAAGAGCAGTTGAACGGAGTGGACAGTGTCTCGAAAGGAGGATATAAGATGAACATCAACAAAAGCAAAACGAGGATAATGGAATGTAGTCGAATCAAGTTGGGTGATGCTGAGGGAATTAGATTACGAAATCAGACACTTAAAGTAGTAAAGGAGTTTTGCTATTTGGGGGGCAAAATAACTGATGAAGGTCGAAGTAGAGAGGATTTCAAATGTAGACTGGCAATGGCAAGAAAAGCGTTTCTGAAGAAGAGAAATTTGTTAACATCGAGTGTAGATTTAAGTGTCAGGAAGTCATTTCTGAAAGTATTTGTATGGAGTGTAGCCATGTATGGAAGTGAAACATGGACGATAAATAATTTGGACAAGAAGAGAACAGAAGCTTTAGAAAAGGGTTGCTACAGAAGAATGCTGAAGATTAGATGGGTAGATCACATAACTAATGAGGAAGTATTGAATAGGATTGGGGAGAAGAGAAGTTTGTGGCACAACTTGTCCAGAAGAAGGGATCGGTTGGTAGGACATGTTTTGAGGCATCAAGGGATCGTAAATTTAGTATTGTAGGGCAGCGTGGAGGGTAAAAATCGTAGAGGGAGACCAAGAGATGAATACACTAAGCAGATTCAGAAGGATGTAGGTTGCAGTAGGTACTGGGAGATGAAGAAGCTTGCACAGGATAGAGTAGCGTGAAGAGCTGCATCAAACCAGTCTCAGGACTGAAGACCACAACAACAACAACAAGAATAATAATAGGCATAATTCAGAATTGACAGAACGACAAGAGCAATCATTCGGCAAACGTTAACTGACACAGTCTCCAAAGTGAAATTTATGGGAGATATCTCTGTGCTATTTGAAATCCAAACTGGTTTGCGACAGGGTGACGGACTTTCACCATTACTCTTTAATATCATTCTTGAAAAAATTATCAGGACATGGGAAAAACAAGTCAAAGGGATCCAAATTGGCATTAGAAAAGATAATAGTTTCAATGTGAGGTGTTTAGCTTTTGCAGATGACCTTGCAATCCTCACAAATAGTAGTAAAGAAGCCACTAACGCCATAGAAAAGTTACACGGAATTGCACAAAGAACTGGCCTGCATATCTCGTATGAGAAAACCCAGTACATAGAAAGAGTGCCACAAGACTAATTGCCTATTGTGACAACCAATGGGGAAATTGTGCATTTTGCAAGTACCACATGTTAAGTACTGGGGGAAATCATCCAGCCATCAGGGATCAACCTAAAGGCCAACGAGGAAAGAATAAAAAACTACAGAAAGCTTATAAACTCACGTGGAACTATTATAACAAAAAGCCCATATCCATTAACGCAAAATTGAGGCACTACAACACTGTCGTTCTTCCAGAGACACTGTATGCATCTGAAACAACACAAACAGGTGGGCAAACTAAAATCAAAGAAACAGAGAAAGGAGAAAGGAAAATTCTCAGGAAAATTTTTGGCCCGATGCAAGAGCAAGGAATCTGGAAGAAGAGACCAACATCAGAATTATATAAATACACAGACAAGATTACGGGTACAATAAGGAAAAGGAGAATGCAGTTCTACTGACATATACATAGAATGAATGAAAACAGAATTGCAAAGCGAATTCTTAAAGTCATCAACTCAGGCAGGGAAAAACAAAGTGGATAAAAGAAGTTGAAGAGGACCTCAGACAAGCACACATAACAGCAAACGATGCAGAAAATACACTCCTGGAAATGGAAAAAAGAACACATTGACACCGGTGTGTCAGACCCACCATACTTGCTCCGGACACTGCAAGAGGGCTGTACAAGCAATGATCACACGCACGGCACAGCGGACACACCAGGAACCGCGGTGTTGGCCGTCGAATGGCGCTAGCTGCGCTGCATTTGTGCACCGCCGCCGTCAGTGTCAGCCAGTTTGCGTGGCATACGGAGCTCCATCGCAGTCTTTAACACTGGTAGCATGCCGCGACAGCGTGGACATGAACCGTATGTGCAGTTGACGGACTTTGAGAGAGGGCGTATAGTGGGCATGTGGGAGGCCGGGTGTACGTACCGCCGAATTGCTCAACACGTGGGGCCTGAGGTCTCCACAGTACATCGACGTTGTCGCCAGTGGTCGGCGGAAGGTGCACGTGCCCGTCGACCTGGGACAGGACCGCAGCGACGCACGGATGCACGCCAAGACCGTAGGATCCTACGCAGTACCGTAGGGGACCGCACCGCCACTTCCCAGCAAATTAGGGACACTGTTGCTCCTGGGGTATCGGCGAGGACCATTCGCAACCGTCTCCATGAAGCTGGGCTACGGTCCCGCACACCGTTAGGCCGTCTTCCGCTCACGCCCCAACATCGTGCAGCCCGCCTCCAGTGGTGTCGCGACAGGCGTGAATGGAGGGACGAATGGAGACGTGTCGTCTTCAGCGATGAGAGTCGCTTCTGCCTTGGTGCCAATGATGGTCGTATGCGTGTTTGGCGCCGTGCAGGTGAGCGCCACAATCAGGACTGCATACGACCGAGGCACACAGGGCCAACACCCGGCATAATGGTGTGGGGAGCGATCTCCTACACTGGCCGTACACCACTGGTGATCGTCGAGGGGACACTGAATAGTGCACGGTACATCCAAACCGTCATCGAACCCATCGTTCTACCATTCCTAGACCGGCAAGGGAACTTGCTGTTCCAACAGGACAATGCACGTCAGCATGTATCCCGTGCCACCCAACGTGCTCTAGAAGGTGTAAGTCAACTACCCTGGCCAGCAAGATCTCCGGATCTGTCCCCCATTGAGCATGTTTGGGACTGCATGAAGCGTCGTCTCACGCGGTCTGCACGTCCAGCACGAACGCTGGTCCAACTGAGGCGCCAGGTGGAAATGGCATGGCAAGCCGTTCCACAGGACTACATCCAGCATCTCTACGATCGTCTCCATGGGAGAATAGCAGCCTGCATTGCTGCGAAAGGTGGATATACACTGTACTAGTGCCGACATTGTGCATGCTCCGTTGCCTGTGTCTATGTGCCTGTGGTTCTGTCAGTGTGATCATGTGATGTATCTGACCCCAGGAATGTGTAAATAAAGTTTCCCCTTCCTGGGACAATGAATTCACGGTGTTCTTATTTCAATTTCCAGGAGTGTAGAACTGAATTCAGGATCATCATCGAAAAACATAAATTTGACACCTAAACACAGAAGAGAACAACTCAGTGAACACATGAAGAAAATTTGGGCTCATAAAAAACATAAACAATCATCATAAAGGAATTGAAGTTCAAACTCTCTCTTTAAATGGGAATAATCGAAAATAATAATAATAATAATAATAATAATAATAATAATGGGAATAATTATGGCACTAATAACAATAATGATGGTGGCGGATATTAAAAGAATTTATAGGTCTATAAAATATATGTTTTCCGATATAGAGAGTCCTGGGAAAATTTATGGAGGCTACATCGGCTATGAATGCTGGGAAATGAGGATGATCAGGTTGGAAAGATTGATATACAATGGTAAGGAGTGCGTACAGAGACAACGGTAATTTCATCGTTGCTGTATCAGATATGTCGTTACATGTCCTCTGAAGGTGGAGACGTTATTCAGTTCTGTAATAATAATGGGGAAGGTTGTTCCAGAGTCGTTTCCTGCTACTGAGAAGGATTTGGTTGATCAACATTGGACTGGAACAGAACGGATTTTGCTCTGATGGGAACGTGTGTTTCTGCCGTGTTGTTCAGGCAAGAGCGTTAAGTTCGAGGAGAGATATGGAGGACATTGGTTATTGATGAGACAGTAGAGAGGACAGAGTGTAATGAAATATGCGCTTGTCCGTCAGCAGCCAGGATAACTGTGCATAACATGGCGAAATCATCATAGATATAACATGCATTCATAACCAATTCCAGGAACCGTGAACTTTCCTGGGAAAGGCCTTGCAGGGTAACATCGCTTAATTAGTAATTGGAGTTATAAGTGTCTGCACAAGTTTCTGTTTAGGTTCAGAGGGAAGGCCCTTTTATATTTTTATAAGACATGGAGAGTTGCTGAGGCCTTCATCCACATTACTGTAGAGTCCTCAGGTCAATTTAGAGTTTCATCTATTATTACTCCTCGACTCTGTGCTGAGGGAGAGAAGTTGATATTTGATCCATTTAAGTTTAAGGATGATAGGTATTCGATATATTTCGGGCTAATTAGCGTAGAAGGAGCAACCGGTACCTCTTCGGTGTTGATTGGGTCGAGCCTTAACCCTGTATCCCGTGCTCATTTTGATAGTGAACACGAGGCGGTACTGAGATTCTCGACAACTCTCTTCAGGTTTTCTCTTTGATACAACTGATGTCATCAGCGCACGTATGGGATTTGCAACAGGTCAAGACTGATGACATATAATTTACGAATCAGCAGAACATGGGACGTAATATCGATTTACGAGAATTCATCATTAAACAAGTGACTCACAATCGGTAAATTGTATTAGAAACGTTCAAAGCTACCTTAGCAACGACATCTCTTATCGTTACGTACACGTATCACAGCAAAAAATCAGTTTTAAATTCCACAAATTCTAACTCCCTGCAACTTATCACTGTAATTTACACTTTTCGAAATTGCTTGTGAACACGGAAATCTAAAGCCTTGTGAAAATTCCAGTCTCTATACAATACGCGCATTACCTGAACACACTTCTGTGTCTCTTCTTCAAAAGCGACCGTGCGATTAAACTGTTAGCTTTAAATACGATTTAGATATTTCGAAATATTTCTGTTTGTCCTTAACTTGACCTGGTAACAAAGGCGCACAGCCTTTACTGCAGTTAGAAATTCATGGACGATTACAAATGTTGAACTGTTGTTAATATTCAAAGAATGCAAAATATGTTGAATTCTGTCACGAAAAACGTCCGAAACATTCCCTTATCTGACACGATATACCTTTCCGTTTTCGAAGTGGATGGCCTATCCGAATGTTTTTCGTCGTAGACAGATACAAGTCCACCTTTTAGTGATTTCTCCACGCGTTATTTTTAGACTATGCGGCTATCCCCTTCGGCGGCTGTATTCTATGAATAATCTCCCCATCTTTGGAAAACGAATCGCTCCTCTTAATTCGTCATGGTGCAACGTCCGCCTCCATACCTGAGTGGTCAGTGTGGCTGACTGTCATGCGCAGGACCCGGGTTCGATTCCCCATGGATTTCACCTTTGAGGTCACAACTGACAACGTCGAGTGAACGATGTGCTGGCCCCTCCCCTCCACACCGCACCGATGACTTAAATGTGATTTGCAGAGTATTCATGTAGATGAAGATGTAGATGTAGACCCCATTGACAGAGGGTGACATGGTAGACGTTCGGTACCGACTGGCCCGTCTGGGCCTGTGGACGGAGTTCACGTTCGCATATGACCAACAGGGCACTGCTAATGAAATGCTCAGAAGTCACTGTAGTACAGACGGCGAGAGATGGTGCCACCCACAGGGCAGCACGGATCCCGCTTTCGACTGCGGAGAAATACAGACAAGAAACCATAAAAAAAACTTAAATACAAGTAATACATCAAAACGGTTTGTGTTCTGATGTCCAGTCTAATTCTTCGGTCAAGGCGTGATGCTGTGGGTGACGCAGGTAAGCTCTCAGTTTGCGCTCCTGGACAATATGCCTGATGGCCTGTTTCGGCGCTCCGCAGTCACAGCTTGGAATGGGCTGCTCGCCCCATCTGTAGAGGTTGTACGTAAGCACTCCGTATCCTGTTCGGATGAGATTTATATTCTTCCACTAATATCGCCGAGATGAAAGCCCTTCAGTCTCTGTAGAGAATCAATGAAATATCGCACTTCAGTTGAAGCATATAAGTCCAGATTTTATGCCGTTTGCTGTCAATGGGGAGGTTGTTATCTGCAAGTTGTTGGGCCAGTCGCACCGTTGGGTTCCTGGAACGAAGGCGGTTTTGTTCTCAATCCAGGAACATCTTCGCGAATGGGAAGTTGAAGGGAAGATGAAGGTTATTCATTATTTTGGAATATTCTATGACCAGAGCTTCTTGTCTTCTCAACAGAGACGGAGCTATGTGGCTGAGTGTTGAAAGCCAGCGTAAGACAGTAGTTCTTATTCAACCAGAAATAATTCTCATGGTTGTACTGAGCTGGATGTCTATATTATTTATGTGAGGACTGTTCAGCCACACTGAAGAACATACTTCAGACGCACAAAACACTAAACTGAGTGCCAAAGTTCAACGATTATCGGCTGATACTCCCCAATTAGTACTGCAGACTTTCTGGATAAGGTTGTTCCTGTGTGCTTTATTTCCAGAAAATACGCTTATCAAATGCAGTAAAGTTACACTGAGAGCGATACGACAATGGTAACAAAATCCCAAAACTAAACAGTCATCAAAGACTCGCGATAAATAATTCCATTTCTTGATCACAGTACATGAAAGAATCACTAGCTCAAAATAATTCAGAGTTCAACATGATGATTAACAAATTAAGATAAATGATATGAAAATAGTAACACACACTCTGTCTATTCTCAGTTTCGTAGATCAAGCTGCAAATCTCAGAACCCTACTCTGCAGCACATTCTTACCTCTCGAAATATAAAGTCCGTTCAAAGATTAGAGTATTTTAGTGGTCGGTTACCACCAGAGTCACCTATATGACTGAATCATTTAAGTTATCATAAGAAGATCTACCTTCTTCCAGTGCTCGACATAAAGGGTCCAGAATCGCTGCCCTGATCTCTTCATTCAAGAAGTCCCAGTCTCCAGTTGACTCCTGCAGTGTTCCGCTACTGTCTGCTACTCCATTGGCTGAAGGCCATTCCCACCAAAAATCCATCCTCCTTAGGCTCTGTAGACATGATCTGATTCAAGATTACCACTTCTCAGGGAAACCTAATATATTACAACAATATTTAAACAGAAAACTTCATAAACATTCAGTTACACTCAGATGATTTACAATAAATATTAGTAATAGTTGATTCATAAATAAATAACACAGCATTCTTGCGCAAGTATGCTCACGATTAATGACAACAATTGCTCTTACGTATTTTTTAAACAGTTATTTATGTCTTTTTATGGAAATATCTTTTAATTTTCTTTTCAGGCGTGGTGATCGCTAACATATGCGACTGACCACTCATAAATTATCACAGCTTTTTAACAGCATGTACAGCAACATTTAAATAAAGTTATTGGAAAAATAGTAAACTGTTTATCAAGTAACTACAGAAATATGACGATCTGACGAATATGATGTTCTGACAATTATTCGCATAGTTAAAAAGATGTAAAAGACGTCGTAAGCCAATCAGTAAAATAGATACAAATACCCAGCTTTCAGAGATGATAGCTCTCATGCATGCTATCACTGGAGACAACTTTGTTGGATTCACATGAAGTGATTAAAAGTTGTTTATTCAGATGGTCATCCTTAAAATGTTTATTCACTGTGAAACATTAACTTCTGTAGTTTTAAAGATATTTGAAATATTATTGAGTCATTGAATGCACCTCATTTAACTGAGACCAGAGTTGTATTCAGATTTTCATTAATATTTGACTGTGAGTTATTGTTAAATCTCGAAGATTAATATCATCTGCACTCTGCCGTTTCTAGGAGCATTGTCTCCTGCACGAAGGTAATGCAAGCGACAGACATCCAAATTGCCAGCTTTGGGATTTACCTGTTTCCGGTGAAGCTGCTTGGCTGTGCACCTGGACACGCCCAGGGCGTCTATGGGACGTCCTCATCCGATCGACTCGCACCCACCACAGCAAGCAAATTTACCTCTCCTCAGTACCAGTACTAGGTGGACGAATAACTCGCCTACATACTCAGAACGTTACAAGTGTTTTAAGCACTTTAGAACTCTTCGTGCTGAACCACAAGTGCTATCGTCAGCATATCCAATCTTCGTTGTATTGGTTTCACATATGTCAGAAATGTAAAGGTTGAAAAGTAGAGTGGATAATACTGGCCCCTGAGGTAGTTCATTATTTAGATTCCTTTCTTTAATTAAGCGATTACCCAACTTTACTCGTAAGTGACTGTCTGAGAACATGCTACTGATCAGTCTTAATATGGTTGGCAGGGTGTGACTGGTCAGCATATATAAGAGCCCTTCTTTCCACACTGTATATTAAGCTGCACTCAAGACGACGAAGACTACAGATGTCTTCAGTTGTTTCTGAAATCCAGCTTCGGTGTATGTAGCTAAGCTTAGTACCTAGTCTGTGCAGCTCCTCTTTGGCCTGAAACCCACTTGTTCTCCAGAGATGTTTCTCTGGATTCTTGTGCCTACCGTGTTTAAGAAGTCCTTCCAAAATCTTGTATCAACAACTAAAACTGTTATTGGACGAAAGCTTTCTACTTTAGCTGAAGGTTTATTTGGTTTCATGATAACAATAACTCTAACAGTTTTGAAAGATTTTGGTAGAGATTCCGATTTTAGAATCGATTTAAAAAATTTGATCATCTATACCCTAGTCCCCTTCCACAGCGAGTTAGAAACTTAGAGTGTATCTCATCAAAACCATGTGACTTAACTGTCCTTAGATCCTGGAGAAACGTTTGTATTTTCTTCAGTGTGAAGCCCTGAGAGAATTGTTTCTCAGCAGGTGTTATTTGCTGAATGTTACTAAGTTTTTGTTTTTATTTTTCTTCTATGCTTATTGTTTCGTAGGACTTTGGAGAGTGAAACAATTCTGTTTGCTATTTGCTCTGGTGTCACTACCTGAACAGGTGAGCTACTTCCACCCAACGTCTTCAGCAAGCTCCAGGACTGGCGTCTTGATTTCTTACAATCCAACGCAGTTCCTGTTTTGACCCACTTCTCGCTTCTTAATTCATTTAATTATTCCGCCAATTCATGAGCTAGATCAGGACCACCATCCCATCATATCCATACATACTACAAAAGTGGATATATGTATGTATGTTCCACATCTCGTCCTAAACCACTTGATCGATTTGAACTAAACTTGGTACAGATCTCACTCAGTGTCTAGAAAGAATCACTGTGAGGTTAAGTATCACCCACGTGTCAAAGGGGTAGGGATGGGGCTGGAAAAGCAGTGTAGCCCACAAGGCGGGAAATCCTATAATTTATTCATCCAGTATTCGAGAATTGGAACACTTAGAGACTTGTAACAAACTTTACATATAATTTCAAACCTTTACGAAATTGTTTCTCGCTGAGGACCCTTACAAATCATGAAAGTAAAAGAGTTTGTCGCTTAGTACACTTTCGCTATTCATACAGTGAATCTGTCGCATGAACCAAGATATTTCAACTTATTATTTCTTTACTACTGCCTTTATTCATGACACCTTTTTCAGGCAGTATTTACTTATACCACTGAATGTACCAGAAAAATTACACCATTCTAATATTTCAGGACATATGACGTCATGAACACTTAGATGCGTGAAGAACGTCCGCATCATGTATGACGTTTCAATTTATTACTTCTTTGATACTAACTCTGTTCACAACACATTTCGCTGAAACTAGGCACATATAACACTGGATATACCTACAAAATTATGACCTTGTACAACACATAGTTCAGCAGATACGACGTCATAAACACTGAGCTGCATAAAAATGAAACTGCATGGCGAAATTCGCTAGACGTACAGATAAAATACGTGCACAGATGTGTGTGAAATATTTTAAATACAGGCCTATGTGAAATATTTTCTACGTATGCCTATGCAGGTAAAGCCATTGGTTAGAAAATACTGTAGGGGTAAAAACCACCGGCCTCCTGTTGGGGCAGGCCGGGGTGGCCAAGCGGTTCTAGGCACTACAGCCTACGGTCGCAGGTTCGAATCCTGCCTTGGACATGGCTGTGTGTGCTGTCCTTAGGTTAGTTAGGTTTAAGTAGTTCTAAGTTCTAGGGGACTGATGACCTCAGAAGTTAGGTCCCATAGTGCTCAGAGCCATTTTTAACCTCCTGTCAGCGTGATAATGTGGAGAGAGGAGGAGGGAGGAGGAAATGGACAGACAGCGAAGGGGAAAGAAGAGATAGAAGCAGAAGGGAGCAGGAGGAGATGGACAGGGGTAGGCGAGTGGAAATAGGCAGACAGAGGAAATAGGATCAGATGGAGAGAGAAAGGAAAGAGGCGCAGATGCACAGAAATAGGGGAGGGAGAGAAAGGCAGAGAGAGGTGGAGGAGGAAATGGGCAGAGGAAAGGAAGAGGAGGATATGGACAGAGACATGAAAGTGGAGGAACTGATCAGAGAGAGTGGGAAGAAAGAGACGAATAGAAAGAGAGGGAGAAGGAGATAAGCAGAGAGGGGGAAGTGGAGAAGACTGACAAAGAGTAGCGGAGGAGGAGGTGGAATTAGAGGGTTCAGAAGAAGATAGCCAAAGGAGGAAGATCAGATGGATAGGGGAGGGAGTATCAGATTGGCAGAGATAAGGGGAGAGAGTAGAGAGACAGAGAGAGGGGAAGGAAGAGAGGGATAGAGATTGAGTGATGGAGGAGGATGACAGAGGGAGGTGTTTGAGGAGATGGACAGAGAGGAGATGAAGCAGGAGGTGGGCAGAGAGAAGGGGAAGTAGGAGATGGACTAATACACATAGAAGATTGGAAAAAATACACACACAGGCAACGCCGTATACTCAGCTAATGTGACTCATAAAGTTTTTCGCATTCATGGCTCCACCCTGAAATATATTTCTTATTGTAACACCTTAGTGTACATTTCTTAGCAGTCGAGATCACAGCGCCAACAAACCTATCCTAATTTTATGGTGAAGCTGGTACCCACCTGATAATTTTATGAAATTCTTTGGAGAATTTCTGCAGAGTGCCTTTTGAAAGTTCCATCTCGGTCTAATAATGGATCGAATAACCGGAATCTGACATCCCACATCGTAAACGACCTGTCGCTTTTGGCTGTTGGAAAGTCACCCACGTAGAACTAATGTGGACGTATTTAGAGGTTGATTTTCAGAACTTTGCGATAAGAAGCAGAGATCTGGATTGTAGTATCTGCTCCTCGCCGCAAACATGAATGTACCCTTATCTTTTGCATTAAATATTATGCTTAAACTCTTTTCTTCATTCGTTTTGCAAGTGAAATACTATTCTGATCACTGGTGTTACAGTTCTGGACAATATGAAACTGCCAGTATGAAGGAGTACGAAAATTAACGCATGACGACAACTATCTGTTTCGAAAGCCGATGACTTGGCGCACTGGTGCAGCGTTGTCGCGTTTGTACGGAGCCTTCTCTGGTGCCCCAGAGCATGCTCTCCAGTCCCGAATCCGTCCCACTCTGCATCATCAGCGCTCGACCACTCTCGCAGCCGCGTTCGTCAGCTGTTGGCGTGGAAAGTTATCCGCGGTGATCCGACTACATTAGGAACTTGATCGCCGAGTCGGCCACCAGCCCACCGTATCGACTGAATATGGATGCTACCGTCGGCGATAGATTTCACAGGAGACCTTCCAAACACGAACTCATGCTGCTTATGGAAATGGCATTCATGAAACTGGTTTCCACATGCCTGGTCGCTGGTGTTCGCTGCGTACTCAAGACAGTGACATTATCATATAATGCTGACCACCGGCCGCAACTTGTATTCAAATGTGGCGCATGCGGACGGCTGTAATGGGGCATAACGTCCGGCGAGAGCTCCCCCCGCCGCTCTGAGACCATATCGAATATGCAATTTCGTAATTTCCGTCCCCTACAAAGAATTTTCCGTATTAGGTCTGTTAATTTTAAATATAGACAAAGGGGGACACATTCGAGATCGTGTGGTTCTCAGGAATGTGTTCTTGCGAGTCATACTCAGTGACGCCTAGGTAGCGTCGCTAAGTGGCTAAGTGGATACTCAGGTCTCCGAAATAGCGTAAAAAATAAGAAAGGAGCAAAGAATATTATAATGAGCGATGAGAAAGTTTCCGAGTGAGTACCCAGCTGCAGCGTACATGCAACCCAGCGCGACTCCGATGCTGGTGCGTTGGCACCGACAAGTACGCACGTGGTTACTGTGGCCTTGGAACCAGTATTCTTTGATCGTCCGTTATACTTGATCTATGCTTTGAGCTACACTGGGTAGATTAATGGCAACCTATCAGTATAAATGGGTCTTAGCTGGACCATCTTCGGCTTTTAGACAACATTATTTTCTTTAGTTCGAACGCATAAGCCCTTCAACATAGGATGAAAGAACTCGGAAGAAAGAATAACTCGCAATGAATCTAAATCATTGTGTAAACAGCTGTACTGTTCCTTCCTCATTCTGCGCAATCAAAAGAAAGTCCGCTGCCGTCGTGCACGGACAGAGGCAATATGCTACACACGCGATATCGTTACACGGTGTAACCACACCGTGGACGCCTAAGGTAACTTTTATAAGTCTTGATTACAACATTCGACGGGAAAAAATAGGCTTCCCACAGTTCCAGATCACATTTGTAACTGCTTCCTACCAGACTATAACAATATCCCGGATAAGAGAAATCTACAGCTAATAGTTAATAGAAATGAGATGCAAATAAGGATTCAAAAGGAAATATTCTTAGTCTCCAAGGAAACTAAAGGTTTACTCTGCTTGCCTAAACTAGCAGCCACCGTTTAGTGGACTCAAACCTTTCTCTCTAGAAGGTAACACAGAACTGCCGCTGAAGAGAAACACAAGCCTGGCCTACGTCACTTTTACCTTGGAAAATCGGACCTACCATCTCACCAACACCCCACCATCCATATACTGCCAAAAACTGACTTCTACAGACCACAAGAGACTGTGACCAACTCTTAGATGTATTTTTTTTTCTTTCAGTTCAAAAAACCATCATACAGTTGAGTGACATTCGGATTTTCAGTCAGTGTCACTGTCGTTACAGATACATCGGCAACATTAGTAACTGAAGGTCTCATTGGTTCTCCTAACCAACTCTTATGATAAGTCCTACCTCCTGGTGTGACCAACCATTAGTATTATCTACGTCCTAACACTCAGAGACGCTTCCACTACAATCAGTTTCAAATTCAGTTCAGATCAGAAAACTGGCAGGTATTTTCGGCGAGTACTGGCATACTATTCGGTGGTAAAGAACCTCAAATTGTGTAAATTTGTTGTCCAGTAACGGGATGCTAATCAAGGAAACGAGAATGGGTTCAAAAATGGTTCAAATGGCTCTGAGCACTATGGGACTTAACAGCTGTGGTCATCAGTCCCCTAGAACTTAGAACTACTTAAACCTAACTAACCTAAGGACATCACACACATCCATGCCCGAGGCAGGATTCGAACCTGCGACCGTAGCAGTCGCGCGGTTCCGGACTGCGCGCCTAGAACCGCGAGACCACCGCGGCCGGCACGAGAATGGGATTATTCCTATAATCAAAATACCAACTAATCGTGATACTGGCGTTGGCGGTGAGTGCTCTTACTTTCTCTTGCACGAAATAACCATGAATCCACTCGTTTAGTTGCTAGTGGTGAGGAAAGTATGGCAGCGTTATATTTACATATCACCAGTAGCTATGACTTAGTGCATCGCATAAGCCCAATAATTTGTGATGCATTAACTGCCAAACACGCTTTGGTTTTCACACCATGCACTGGCTCTTGTTGTAAACTGCCTGGCAAAAAATTTGAAGTACCCAAAACGCATTGTAGGACACCAAAGTAGCTCTGTATGTGTACTCATCATCGACAGGTCACTAAATCATTAGAGTTGTAATTTGCTGTGACGGTTAGAACGGACACCCGAGAGCATCAGTCCTGTTAGTTTCTAGTGTTGTCACCATGACTGGTAGGGGATATAAGCGGTGTGAACAGCGCCCGAAAGTGATTGATCACTGTGAAGGTAAGCGGATGCTGCGTACTCGTATGAGGCAGCGTTATCAGCAACTGCCATTGCTTCAAACAGGCCTCATTGTGGGTCTTCATTTGACCGGCTGGTCGATTTGGGCAATATTCAGATTTCAGTGGCCTGATGTTGAACTGCACTCGTCGTCAACGTTCCAGTTGACCACAAGCGAAGATTGTCGCATTGTACTACAAGAACTTCTACATTTACACAGATATTTCTCAAGCCACCATACGGTGCATGGCAGAGGGTACCACACACTTGTTGTTGTTGTGGTCTTCAGTCCAGAGACTGGTCTGATGCAGCTCTCCATGCTATTCTATCCAGTGCTAGATTCTTGATCTCCCAGTACCTAGTGCAGCCTACATCCTCCTGAATCTGTTTAGTGTATTCATCTGTAGGTCTCCCTCGACGATTTTTACCCTCCACGCTGCCCTCCAATAATAAATTGGTGATCCCTTGATGCCTCAGAATGTGCCCTACTAACCGATCCCTTATTCTAGTCAAGTTGTGCCACAAATTTCTCTTCTCTCCAGTTCTATTCAATACCCCCTCATTAGTTATGTGATCTACCCATCTAATCTTCAGCATTCTTCTGTAGCACCACATTTCGAAAGCTTCTATTCTCTTCTTGCCTAAACTACTTATCGTCCACGTTTCACTTCCATACATGGCTACATTCCATACAAATACTTTCAGAAACGACCTCGTGACACTTAAATCTATACACGATGGTAATAAGCTTCTCTTCTTGAGAAACGCTTTCCTTGCCATTGCCAGTCTACATTTTACATCCTTTCTACTTCGATCGTCAGTCATTTTGCTCCCCAAACAGCAAAACTCATTTACTAATCTAATTCCCACAGCATCACCCGATTTAATTGGAGTACATTCCATTATCATCGTTTTGTTTTCGTTGATGTTCATATTATATCCTTCTTTCAAGGCACTGTCCATTCCGTTCAGCTGCTCTTCCAGGTCCTTTACTGTTCTGACAGAATTAAAAAGTCATCGGTGATCCTCAAAGTTTTTATTTCTTCTCAATGGATTTTAATTACTACTCCGAATTTTTCTCTTGTTTCCTTCACTGCTTGGTCAATATAAAGATTCCAGAATGAGATTTTCACTCTGCAGCGGAGTGTGCGCTGATATGAAACTTCCTGGCAGATTAAAACTGTGTGCCCGACCGAGACTCGAACTCGGGACCTTTGCCTTTCGCGGGCAAGTGCTCTACCAACTGAACTACCGAAGCACGACTCACGCCCGGTACTCACAGCTTTACTTCTGCCAGTACCTCGTCTCCTACCTTCCAAACTTTACAGAAGCTCTCCTGCGAAACCTGCAGAACTAACACTCCTGAAAGAAAGGATATTGCGGAGACATGGCTTAGCCATAGCCTGGGGGATGTTTCCAGAATGAGATTTTCACTCTGCAGCGGAGTGTGCGCTGATATGAAACTTCCTGGCAGATTAAAACTGTGTGCCCGACCGAGACTCGAACTCGGGACCTTTGCCTTTCGCGGGCAAGTGCTCTACCAGGAGTGCTAGTTCTGCAGGTTTCGCAGGAGAGCTTCTGTAAAGTTTGGAAGGTAGGAGACGAGGTACTGGCAGAAGTAAAGCTGTGAGCTCAGTTGGTAGAGCACTTGCCCGCGAAAGGCAAAGGTCCCGAGTTCGAGTCTCGGTCGGGACACAGTTTTAATCTGCCAGGAAGTTTAATATAAAGATTGAATAAAATCGGGGACAGGCTATAACCCCGTCTCACTCCCTTCCAAACCACTGCTTCCCTTTCATGCCCATCGACTCTTATATCTCCCATCTGGTTTCTGTACAAATCGTAAATAGCCTTTGTCCCCCTGTATTTTACCCCTGCCACCTTCAGAATTTGAAAGAGAGTATTCCAGTCAACATCGTCAAAAGCTTTCTCTAAGTCTACAAATGCTAGAAACGTAGATTTGCCTTTCCTTAATCTATTTTTTAAGGTAGGTCGTAGGGTCAGTATTGCCTCACGTGTTCTAACATTTCTACGTAATCCAAACTGATCTTCCCCAAGGTCGGCTTCTACCAGTTTTTCTATTCGTCTGTAAAGAATTCGCTTTAGTATTTTGCAGCCGTGACTTATTAAACTGATAGTTCGGTAATTTTCACATCTGTCAACACCTGCTTTCTTTGAGATTGAAATTATTATATTATTTTTGAAGTTATACATCTTGCTCACCAGATGATAGAGTTTTGTCAGGACTGGCTCTCCCAAGGCTGTCAGTAGTTCTAATGGAATGTTTTCTACCCCCGGAGCCTTGTTTCATCTCAGATCTCTCAGTGCTCTGTGAAACTCTTCACGCAGTACCATATCTCCCACTTCATCTTCATCTACATCCTCCTCCATTTCCATAATATTGTCCTCAAGTACATTGCCGTTGTACAGACGCTCTATATACTCCTCCCACTTTTCTGCTTTCCCTTTTTTGCTTAGAACTGGGTTTCCATCTGAGCTCTTGATATTCATACAAGTGGCTCTCTTTTCTCCAAAAGTCTATTCAATTTTTCTGTACGCAGTATCTATCTTACCCCTACAGAGATATGCCTCTACATCCTTGCATTTGTCCTCTTGCCATACCCGCTTAAACTTTTTGCACTTCCTGTCGATCTCATTTTTGAGACTTTGTATTGCTTTTTGTCTGCTTCATTTACTGCATTTTTAAATTTTCTACTTTCATCAATTAAATTCAATATCTCTTCTGTTACCCGAGGATTTCTATTAGCCCTCGTCGTTTTACCTCCTCGATCCTCCGCTACCTTCACTATTTCGTCTCTTAAAGCTACCCCTTCTTCTTCTACTGTATTTCTTTCCCACATTCTTGTCAATCGTTCCCTCATAGTCTTCCTGAAGCTCTGTACAGCCTCTGGTTCTTTCAGTTGATCTAGGTCCCATCTTCTCAAATTCTCACCTTTTTGCAGTTTTTTCAGTTTTAATCTACAGTTCATTGTGGTCAGAGTGCACATCTGCCCCTGGAAATGTCTTACAGTTTAAAACCTGGTTCCTGTATCTCTGTCTTACCATTATATAATCTATCTGAGACCCTCCAGTATCTCCAGGCTTCTTCCATGTATACAACCTTCTTTTATTATTCTTGAACCAAGTGTTAGCTATGCTCTGTGCAAAATTCTACCAGGCGGCTCCCTCTTTCATTCCTTTCTCCCATCCCCTATTCACGTTCTACGTTTCCTTCTCTTCCTTTTCCTACTATCGAGTTCAAGTCACCCATGACTATTAAATTTTCGTCCCCCTTCACCAACTACTGCTAGTCATTTCCTTCCCTGCTCCACTCCAAACAGAGCGAGGGAGAAACGACTACCTTGTGCCTCCGTATGAGACCTAATTTCTCGTATCTTATCTTCATGGTCCTTACGTGCAATGTATGTTGGCGGCATCAGAATCGTTAGGCAGTCAGCTTTAGATGCCTGTTCTCTAAGTTTTCTGATAGTGGTCCTCGGAAAGAACGTCGCCTTCTCTCCAGGGATTCCATTTTGAGTTCCTGAAACATCTCTGTAACACTTACGCTTTGTTTAAACCTACCGTTAACAAATCTAGCAGCCCGCCTCTGAATTGCTTCGATGTCTTCCTTCAATCCGATCTGGTAGGGATCCCAAACACTCTAGCAGTACTCAAGACCAGGTCGCACCAGCGTCCTGGATGTGGTGGCCTTTACATGTGAACCACACTTTCCTAAAATTCTGCCAATAAACTGAAGTCGACCGTTCGCCTGAAGTATTTAAATTGACTTTACACATATTTTTTTCGTATATGTAACGAAATTTATGAAAATAATGTCGTAATTAACTTTATAAAATTTACGTAGTGATGTTTCACCTTCATTCACTTCAGAATTATTCTGTTCATATTAAATGAAAAAAAGTAGTGCACGAAGTACATCATCCACTACTTCTGTAAATGAAATTGTCTATACACGCCGGTATCGAAAGTTCCTGATACATATTAGGCTTAATTACGTCATAACTGAGAGAACGGGAAATGATGAAGTGGTTCTAAGAGTAGGAGGGGAAAGAGGGATAGTGTATACGTATAATAATAACGATGACAAATTATATTGTATGCCTCATATATTACGAAAAAATTGTCTGTATTGAAGGCTTATCAGAGCAAAGAATACAGAGAACAGAGGGAAAGGGAGAAATTGGCTTCTGACGTGAGATAAAATGAAAAATGGACGACATTACGAGTATATTAAGTAAGAGACACAAGACAAAACAAACTGGAGATCATTCAGTGCATACATGACGTAAAAGACATGTGCTAAGAGCGTTCATAGTAGATGATTATTTTAGAATACGAAGAAAAAAGCTAATGGTCAATAAAAATTCACCAATGTTTTCGCTACTGTGATATCTATTTTGTTGTCGCTGGTCTTCGATCCTAAGACTGGTTTGGTGCAGCTATCTATGCTAGTCTATCCTACTCCAGCCCCTTCATGTCTACGTATGTACTGCAAGCTGCAACCATTTTAACCTGCTTGGTCTGCTTCTGCGTTTTATACTCTACACTCTTCCTTCCATCGCCAAGCTTACACATTCGTGGATGATCAGGATTTACGCTGTTAACGAATCCCTTTTTTATTCAAGTTATGCCATAATTAATTTTTTTTCGTAATTCGTTTCAGTACAGCCTCACTCGTTATCCAATCTACACATATAATCTTCAGCTTTCGTCTATAGTACCACGTCTCAAAAGCTTCTATTCTATTCTCATCTAAACTGCTTATCATCTTCCATCTTATAGTCATTTTTCAACATACTCTGCATTATATTCAGCTGCTCTTCCAAATCCTCTTCTGTCTATGACAGCGTTGCAGTGTCATTGAAGTTTTTATTTTCGTTTCCCTGCACATTAATTCTCTTTCCCGATCTCTCCTTTCTTTTCTTCGCAGTGTCGTCAACGTACAGATTATATAACGCCAGGGACACGCTACAATTCTTTCTTACCTCCTTCTCAACCTCCCCTTCATCTCCTTTGTCTGTCGCAACAGCAGTCTGGTTTCCGCACTTCAAAACTTCAAAGAGTATTGTTCAGACAACATTGTCGACAACTTTCCATAGAACAGCAAATACTGCATCGTTTGCCTTCCTTCAACGTATCTTCTAAGGTCGGTGGCAGGGTCAATATCGCCTTTCATTTTCATACATTTTTCCGGAGCGCAAAATGAGCTTCCCATCGTCGCTTTGTACCACTCGTAAATCGCTCTTTTACTTATACGTATCAGATTCACCAAGCCAATAGTTAACATTTAAAAAATTTCTCTGTACTTTATTCTGATACTATACTCGAATTTAATAAAAATTCTCCGAACACTTTTTTGTACATAAAAAATCGCCGATACTATGAAAACACGAGTAAGCTTTATGACAGCTGACAACAGACTGGATATCCGATATTGTTAATGCTGACGCATCCGTCTATACGAAGAGCTTTTCAGATCTCTCCTGGAATGAATAACTTAGTCGAAATCACACATCCCTGAACACAGAGAATAATGAGATTTTCACTCTGCAGCGGAGTGTGCGCTGATATGAAACTTCCTGGCAAATTAAAACTGTGTGCTCCGACCGAGACTCGAACTCGGGACCTTTGCCTTTCGCGGGCAGGTGCTCTACCAGAAGCAGGAGAGCTTCTGTAAAGTTTGGAAGGTAGGAGACGAGATACTGGCAGAAGTGAGGCTGTGGGTACCGGGCGTCAGTCGTGCTTCGGTAGCTCAGTTGGTAGAGCACTTGCCCGCGAAAGGCAAAGGTCCCGAGTTCGAGTCTCGGTCGGTGCACACACTTTTAATCTGCCAGGAAATTACAGAGAATAATGTTTGACAGTGCATCTACTTCAGCAAATATCCCTTAATTAAATAATAAATTAATACCACATAATGTGTAATGTAATGTATCAGTAGTAAGTGCTTCGTTGCAGACTCCATTTCCGACATATGCAGGTGGGAACTTTTTTGTTCCTTTTCCTGCAATTTGTCACTTAGTATCAGCCCTGTATATTGAGGACTAACTGATACTTCAGGCAACACCATGTCCCTTACTTCAGAAGCACAGTGCCTGCCCATATGTAACGACCAACTAGTAAGTCATGATCGAAGAAGGATGGATCCCACTTACACTCCACCTTGGAAGTCCGCCTCATATGTCTGGGATACAGTCGGTTAGTAGCTTGATGGTGGCAAACACTGTTAACGCTCTGTGAAGTCGCGTGGAAGCAGCTAGAAGGAAATTCACGTGAAAGACATCAGGGCCCTGCTATATGCGAGAGTCGCCCGATACTGATGCACACGTCAGCGAACAGGTGAGAAACGAAGACGACGCAAGGCAGGAAGACCGCCTGCAGTCGGGACTCAAACCCAGACTGGAGTCGAGCAACAGGTCAGAGGAAAGAAGGACCCTACGTAATAAGTGGAAGGCAATCTAGGGTACAACGAAGTGCGACGGATCTTTGACGCGACGTTATCGACAGATCAAGTACAACTACAGTCCAAAACGAGACCAGAGAGAAAACCCTAAATCAGAGTGAAGTCGTCAGCGAATAGTCAGTAGTACGGTGGAGATAGACAGCGAACGCTATCGGACGAAGTACACGACTGACTGTGCGGTCGAGACGCTGCGGTATTTCTGCCGGCCGCGAGGGACACCAGTGGTCGGTGTATTCACGTGGCGAGACGGTGGCGCCCTCACTAGGCGCGTACAGCGCTGCCGCAATACTGTCCTCTATCGGCCATCGAGATCCATTTGTTCCGGCGGGCATTCAATTTCCACGTGAGCCGATACCAATCTTCTCCCCACCCCTGCGAAACTGGTGCACACGGGCAGAAATGTCCCACACGGTGACAAGAAAGGTGAAACGAAGGTACGAACGATGCTGCCTTTGGATCGACTGTAGACTGCGCGGAGGAAGTGCAGTCGGCGGTGGCCATCGGAATATCGCTGGAGATGTGCATTCCATGGGGAACCAGTGATCCACAGGGAGCCAGCGGGAAGGGCTGGGACAACAACGTCCACGTTAGCCGCCTGGGGTACATCGGCACCAGAAGGCGGTGGAAGACGGAGCGGAGGGGATGCTTATGTCCGCGACCGAAACTGGTTGTTGTGACGGCGTTCGAGCCTCTTCTGTGTGTGGACTGACGTAACTCGTCGCCCTTGGGTGGATACTGCCTTGATGGCGTTCAGTCCACACCAGTCCTGTAGGAGCAAGCCCACACCACCGTTCCAGGGGTGTAACATCTAGAGGGACATGAGCGAGGTTCCAACGGTGACAGCATATGAAGCAAGGTCCGAGGCTGGAAGCTACGGAGGAGCTCCGCAGGGCTTTGGTTGTTAATCGGTGTAGTGCTATAAATGCTCAAAAACAAAGAGCCGCCGTAGTGGTGTATGATTCGATAGACTTCTTTACCTGCTGTTTAAAAGTCCAGACCAGACATTCAGCTTCACCATTGGAGGAAGGGTGGAATGGAAGGGTGCAGATGTGTTTGATGCCACTGGCGGCACGGAAGTCCTTGAAAGCAGAGGCCGTGAATAGTGGGCCATTGTCAGAGACCAATGTGCGAGGCGACTCTTTTACGGCCAGAACTTGGGCCAAGACATTAAGGATGGCCTCAGGCTTGGTGGATACCATGCAGACGACAAGGGGTACTTTGAATAAGGATCTACAATGAGCAACCACGTAGAAACCAAGAATGTGTCTGCAAAATCGACGTGAATGCGGTCCCAAGGAAGCTGAGGAGTAGGCCAGGGGTAAATGATTGAGCCTAGTGAGAGCCGCCGCATGCTGCATAACTACGGACCGTTTTTTCGATGTTATTGTTGATCTTGGGCCAGTACACATGGCGGCACCCCAGCGTTTGGTGGAACTAACTTAATACTCATCGATGCAGTTCTGCTGGAATAACCACTCGATGTGCATCTTTCTCAGTATCCAAAAGGATGACGCCATTCACAACCGAGAGGCGGTAAGAAAGCTGTTTCTAAGGGCGGAGCTCTGTCTTCAAACGACGAGTGAGGTAATGCGGCCAGCCATGGAATACGTGGTGAAGGACTTGTCTCTGGGCGGGGTCTCGGCGTGTCACAACGGCAGCACACTTGGCGGTAAGGGGAAAACCGTCCAACGTACGTTGACGTTCAGCATCGATGTGGAACCACAGGACCTCCTGTTGGTCGAAATCCGGATCTCGACCGGCCAGTAGACGGGAGAAAGCATCAACATTAGAATGCTGGGCTTTCAGCTTGTTCTGAATAGTATAATTGTAAGCCCTGAGGAACAATGCCCAACGATGGAGGCGTTGTGCTGTGCGTTCTGGGAGATTGGAACACAGCGTGAATAATGCCACCAAGGCATGTGACCTGTAGTTAGAGAGAACTGTGTCTCAGGAAAGTGGACATGAAATTTATTGACTGCGTACACTATTGCCAAGGCCTCCTTTTCGATCAGCGAATAGTTTCGCTGTGCCGCGATGAGGGTCTCGGATGCATAGGCAATATGTTGTCGGAACCATCCAATCCTTGTCGCCAGTTTATATATCGGCGAGTGGCCAGATACCGCTGCACACGTCAGCGAAAAGGCGAGAAATAAGACGATGTCGAGGGAAAGGGCACACGAACGACGGACCCTTCACAACAAGAGCAAGGCAATCTAGGGTACAACTGTCAACAGATCAAGTACAACCACACTCCAAAACGAGACCAGAGAAAAAAAATCAAAAGCGCAGTCGTTGGCGAATAATATCAGTGCGGTGGAGATAGAAAGCGAACACTATCGGACGAAGTGCACAACTGACTGTACGGTCGAGATGCGGCGGTAGCTATGCTGTCCGCGAGGAGCACCACTGGCTGATCTATTCACGTGGCGAAACGATGATGCTGTCACCAGGCAAGTGCGGCGCTGCGCCAACACTGCCCTCTACAGGCCACCGAGATCCTTTTGTTGCAGCGGACATTCAACTTCTGCGCAGCCCGGTACCAGACGTTCTGTCTGATTCCATGTCCCGACGTGTAGAGTGCCTTATTCCATCGTGTGTGAGCTACCAATCCTGGAAAGAGGACAGGACGTCACAAGACGTGAGGTCAGCCTGACTATAACGTCAGACAGGGCTGGTCAGTAATACGACGAAGTTGAAGGATCGCGAATAGACAGTGTGTGTCAATCAGCGAGCAGTTACGGTGCGATGGGGTGGTGTTCTTCATTAGAACACAGCCCAGTGACATTTGATTGACTTCGCACGGGGAAAAATCGTCTAGAAACTGGAAGGACGAAAAAACGACGAACCTGGGCAGCAGTTTGGTATTGCTCACAGCGTTCTGTCACGTGATTGAGGCGTGTTCACAACCACAGTCACTGCTGTCGAAGGAAAGTAGGTGGCCGACCACCTGAACACCACTACAGTGCACAAGTGACAAGAAGTGACTGACGTCAAACAGCGAGCGCAAATGCAACCACATTCAACAGGAGTGCATTACACGCAACCTCATGCACCACAGTGGCTTGGCGTCTGTATGGCGTGATCTCTTTGCCCGACGACTAGTACGTTGTGTTTCGATGACAGCCGCACATCGGTGTCAATGAGAGTAGGGACTGGACTGGAGACGAGTGGGATTGTGTGGTCTTCTCGGATGAAAGCAGATTCAGTCGTCTGAGTAACGATTCTGGACGTACCTTCAATTGGCGAGATGTGGGATCACGTAATGTACCCAGTAACATTGCCGAACATGATCGTTTCGGTGGTCTACATGTTATTATGTGAGAAGGCGAAATGTTGTATGGGCATGTTGACCTCCAAATCCTTGAACAGACAAACTCACAGGTGAACATCATTGTACTCCTTCAATACGTGGTCTTTTTAGGAGTGCATTCGGCCCTGACTTCGTGACAACGCCCTACCGCATCAAACAGCGCAGGGGGGGGGGGGGGGGGGGGGTCTCTTGGAATGAGAGGGTATACGGAGAATAGACGGAGCGTCCCGTTCCCCCGACTTACATCCCATAGAGCACGTATGGCATGTTTTGCGGGGACGTAATACAGCGCGTCTAAAAGCACCAGTGACATTCCATCTGTTGTCATCCGCGGTGACGGACAAATAGAACGCTCTACCACAAGGACTCCTAACCAACTTAATGGCCAGCGTGAGAACACGTTGCACAGCCTGCATTGCCGTCTTTGGTGACCACACAATCGATTTAGATCCGTAAATTAGAGGGGAACATCACAAATAGCGGCTATTTCAGTGTAATTTGAACAAAACTGTCTTTTCTGTTCGTCTCAATCCGCATATATTTTAGTTACCTTCTCTGGTATATTGTAGCAGTTCGTTGTATGTATGGTCGAAGTTTCGTTCAGCTTAGTTACTTGTCAGTGACACATAATGCGAAAGTTACTTTCGTCCTTAAATTTTATGGGTCAGTGTTTATATTCCGCAAACCATTGTGCAGTCCATTGTTGAAGATGTTTCGTGCGACTTTGTCTCATATTCCATTCGTATAGTGAGCGAGCTGCGCCTGTACACGTACTAATTACTCCTGTCCTACTCTCGTTATCTCTACGACAGATAACGGAGCTGTTACAAACTTAACACTTTTCGTATGAGCCTTACCGACCTATTATACCTGCAATCCTAGCAGTGCGTCTCTAAATTCGTTGGACGCCTGCTCTCTTGCGTACCTGAGAACGACTCCTAACACTGACAGGACACTTCAAATTGGTCGTACCAGCGACTTCTATATGATTTCCCTTGTAGATCCAATGCATGTTCCAAGGACTCTACCAAGAAATCTGAGTCTTCTATTCACTCAGTCTAATCTTTAAACATTAAATGCATGTCATGTCTGACTGACTGACAGACTTATTGGCTCATTATCGCCCAGCCCCAAACAGAGAAACACAGTAACTTGAAATTTGGAGTATATGTGGATCTTATACTTCAGGCGTCGTGCAGGGAGAGATTTCTCTAAATTCCAACCCTAACTGAGTGAAATAGGAAATGAAGTTTCTTTTTTTTTAATTTCGCTGTTAAGGCAATTTTGAAACTAGACCTACGAAAATTGGTATTTGGTTTCTCCAATCAGAAATAAAGAAATACATGTCTCAGAATTTTTGGAACTTTTACCGGTGTACGGGTAAGGTAATGGGTGAATGTTTCTTGTAAATAGGTCATTGATAAAGAACAACTATAGTATTTTTACAGTTACATCTACAAAAATTGTTATTTGACTTCTCGGCTACAAATAAAAACATAGGTGTTCCAGTGCTTTTGGAAGTTGAACCTCTAGGGGGTGCAATAGGGCATGACACTTATGAGGAAAATATTTTACTATGAAAGCACTTTGAAAGCTAAATGTGTCAAAATTTAACTTTGGATTCTCACTTACAAATAAAGAAATACTTGTTTTAGTGTGGTTTTTTTTCGAAATTCTACAGCTAAATGGGTGAAATAGGGCGTGCAACGTTTTATGAAAGTATTTCATTCCAAAAGAAATTTTAAAGCTAAATTTTTGAAATTGGTGTTCGGCTTCTCAGTTGGAGAAGAAAAAATACGTGTTTCACTGTTTTTGGAAATTCTGCCCTAAGGGAGTGCAATAGGGGATAAAAATGCTGATGAAACCGTTCCGTTAGATTAAAAAAAGTTGCAAAGCTTGTAAGCGAATGGGGGAGGGTGGGGCTACAATTCCGTCTCAGTTTGCTAATAGTACCCACTCACCTCGTAGATCCAATCGTCATTCGCTTCTTACCTTGCAGTCTAGGAACAGCAACTTGAGCATTGCTGTAATAAACGATAACTAACAAGGGGAACAAAGGAGTGCCAATTACCAGAATTCAAGTTTTAGCCTAGTATAATCCATTGATGTATTTTTTAACACTTGCTCTACACAGGGCTGCACTGTTAAACTCTCCACAAAATAACAAATAGAGTATGTTGATACAGTGATACATACAGTAACACTACACCACAATACATTGTCCCACAGTGCAATCCAGATGCAGCGCTCGTGGGAATATAGGTAATCCAAGTTTCATTTACCGGTGAGGATGAGATGCTCGCGGGCACCTAATCATGTTCTCGCGATTGTTCTCGTGGTTTATGACTTCGCGAACCGCGGATTACGTCTCGTGAGGTACACGAATGATTGCACTGCATCAAACACCTCTATAGTCACAAAATTTTCTGGTTCTCTTTACCTGATTCCTTAACATCTTCACACCACGCACACGGATAGAAAACCACCACGTGACTCCCTCCTCTTTCTGGCGCGAAAAAACAGAGAAGCGACCATAGCGATGTTATCATAATCGATATCAGTGCTAATCGATACATGCTTACAAGCTGATTTTATAAAAACTGGTATTTCACTTCTTGGTTAGATGTAAAGAAATATTTGTTAGGGGATGAAAGTTGCCATGGAAATATCTCCACAAGAACGAGAAAGGGGCACGATTAACAAAAACTTTGGACTCCAGCTATCAGAATCGCTTTTTGGATAGAAGAATATTCGGAAAGGACCATGTCTACATGGTCTTAATTAGCGTAAAAGCTTATAAGATGTTGCAATTTGTGAAACAGAATAAATAAAAACAAAACAAAAAATTCTCTGCAGGCCATGTGGTCTACGGCATCGCTGACTGCCTCTACTACAGTGCCTGGTGATTCTGGAGGATTGCATGACATTGGCTATCCAGACTGAGATCCGATGATGGACTATACTTATTTCCAGCAGGATGCAGGCAGCACATCTATTGGGCATTGTTCGCTAACACTGACATTAGGCCACGAAAGTTCCCTGCTGTCATGAGTGCTCACCACAGTCTGACCAACCAGGAAGGGATGTTACATTGCCTCTCCCACTCAACAGGGCGAGTCTCTGGCATCTTGTCGCATACGGCAGTGCTGTGGTCAGAAGACCACAATCTCAACCACAAGCGAGCTGATAAGACACTTGAGTGGCCTCAGAAGGGAGAAACACAGCTTCAGCTCTAGACATTGCGTGTCTCCAGGGTGGGCGCTGCCAGCCCAGTTCAGAGCTGGTGCAGGTGGTGGCTGAAACCATGCCTTCATCGTTGGATCAAAATATAATAAGACGAGTAGCATTTATTTATTTGATAACCCGTGCGTGAATTGGGTGCTGTTGGTACCATAGAGCACAAAATTGATTGTGCTAAGAGTGTTAAGGAGTATTCAATCAGAGTGGAGGCAAGATGATAGTGTAGAATCGCAAAGTGAAAAAATTTCAGCAGATGGATTAGCCTTGTAGGAGCGACAGTAGCCATTTTGGAGATGGAAAAGTTCCATTTTGATTTCAGAAAATGTTCAGCGTGATAAAATCTGAATTAGTAGGTTAGAAAATCTAATTATGTTGATACGGTATTTGATAACACCAACTTAAGAAATAAGTTACAAGCTTCATATAGTAGTCTATAAAACAGCCTTTATGAATTAGGAAACGATCTTGAAAGGACTAGACAACAGACAACAACAATTCCTCATGAAAATTTTATTAAGTTTAATTGCTGTAGATTTGGCAGGCATGTAAGCAAATGAATGACTTAAATCGTAAAACTGAAACTTCGGGGACAGAAATGAAAAAAGGAGCAAAGCAGAAACAGTTGTTGAACTAGGAAAGACACGTCAGGCCCAACAACAGCAACTACAAAACTGTATAAATTTCAGAGTAAAACAACTTCCAGAGAGGTACAACCCATCAGCAGTAGTTAGGTGGGGTGGTGGCGTAGTGGTTAGTACACTAGACTCGCATTCGGGAGAACGACGGTTCAAACACACGTCCAGCCATCCCGATTTTGGTTTTCCTTAAATTCCCTAAATCACTTCAGGCAAATGCAAGGATGGTTCCTTCGAAAGGGCACGGCCAATTTCCTTCCCCATCCTTCCCTAACCGAAGGGGCCAATGACCTCGCTGTTTGGTCCCCTCCCTCCAATCAAACAAACAAACAGTAGCTGGAGCAACCACAAGAGCAGCAGCAGCAGCCTCTTCCTCTGGAGATGCTACCAAACTGTGAAGGAGAAATTCATCAGCCCAGACCGACCCACTGAGAGCAACATGAGTAGTAGCTGCAGCAAGCAGAACCGTGTCGGCAAAACTCTTGGCAACAACCGCCTGTTGGAGGTAATGACAGCGATGCGCAGCAGTCACAGTGGCAAAAGCCTCGCGTTATGTCGTTATCGACAGAGGACAGAAATACACTACTGGCCATTAAAATTGCTACACCAAGAAGAAATGCAGATGATAAACGGGCATTCATTGGACAAATATATTACACTAGTACTGACATGTGATTACATTTTCACGCAATTTAGGTGCATAGATAATGAGAACTCAGTACCCAGAACAACCACCTCTGGCCGTAATGACGGCCTTGATACGCCTGGGCATTGAGTCAAACAGAGCTTGGATGGCGTATACAGGTACAGCTGCCCATGCAGCTTCACACGATACCACAGTTCATCAAGAGTAGTGACTGGCGTATTGTGACGAGCCAGTTGCTCGTCCATCATTGACCAGACGGTTTCAGTTGGTGAGAGATCTGGAGAATGTGCTGGCCAGGGCAGAAATCGAACATTTTCTGTATCCAGAAAGGCCCGTACAGGACCTGCAACATGCGATCGTGCATTATTCTGCTGAAATGTAGGGTTTCGCTGGGATGGTTCAAATGGCTCTGAGCACTATGGGACTTAACATCTCAGGTCATCAGTCCCCTAGAACTTAGAACTACTTAAACCTAACTAACCTAAGGACATCACACACATCCATGCCCGAGGCAGGATTCGAACCTGCGACCGTAGCGGTCGTGCGGTTCCAGACTGAAGCGCCTAGAACCCCTCGGCCACCAAGGGCCGGCTGCAGGGATGGAATGAAGAGTAGAGCCATGGGTCGTAACACATCTGAAATGTAACGTCCACTGTTCAAAGTACCGTGACTGCGAACAAGAGGTGACCGAGACGTGTAACCAATGTCATCCCATACCATCACGCTGGGTGATACGCCAGTATGGCTTCTGTTGTGGACTGACAAGACAGCCAGTCCACAGTGACGGGTAATCGAAAGGCACGCGTTTAAACTCACGCAGGCTGGCGTGAGGTCTGAAACAGGATACGTAATGAATGCTATAAAGAAAAGTACGTAGCTTCTGGAATACTTAACTTTAATCCACATTTGTAGAACATCGCTCTTGATGATACATGTTATAAGCACAATATATATAACAAAGGATTATGGCGCCTTGCTAGGTCGTAGCAATTGCAGCTGAAGGCTATCGTCTCGGCAAATAAGAGCGTAGTTGTCAGTGAACTGTAGCTATGAACGTCGGCTGTACAACTGGGGCGAGTGCCAGTACGTCTCTCTAGACCTGCCGTGTGGCGGCGCTCGGTCTGGATTCACTGATAGTGGCGACACGCGGGTCCGTCGTATACTAGCGGACCGCGGCCGATTTAAAAGGCTACCACCTAGCAAGTGTGGTGTCTGGCGGTGACACCACAGCTTCCAATGTGCGTTCACCGCGATGTCGCCAAACACGGATGCGACCATCATGATGCTGTAAACCGAACCTGGATTAATCCGAAAAAATGACGTTTTGCCATTCGTGCACCCAGGTTCGTCGTTGAGTACACCATCGCAGGCGCTTCTGTCTGTGATGTAACGTGAAGGGTAACCGAAGCCATGGTCTCCGAGATGATAGTCCATGCTCCATGCTCCTGCAAACGTCGTCGAACTGTTCGTGCAGATGGTTGTTGTCTTGCAAACGTCCCCATCTGTTGACTGAGGTATCGAGACGTGGCTGCACGATCCGTTACAGCCATGCGGATAAGATGACTGTCATGTCGACTGCTAGTGATACGAGGACGCTGGGATTCAGCACGGCGTTCCGTATTACCCTCCTGAACCCACCGATTCCATATTCTGCTAACAGTCATTCGATCTCGACCAATGCGAGCAGCAATGTCGCCATACGATAAACCGCAATAGCGATAGGCTACAATCCGACCTTTATCAAAGTCGGAAACGTGATGGTACGCATTTATGCTCCTTACACGAGGCATCACAACAACGTTTCACCAGGCAACGCTGGTCAACTGCTGTTTGTGTATGAGAAATCGGTTGGAAACATTCCTGGTGTCAGCACGTTGTAGGTGTCGCCACCGGCGCCAACCTTGTGTGAATTCTCTGAAAAGCTAATCATTTGCATATCACAGCATCTTCTTCCTGTCGGTTAAATTTCGCGTCTATAGCACGTCATCTTCCTGGTGTAGCAATTTTAATGGCCAGTAGTGCAGGTAGTGTCTTAGTACTAAAACGTAAGAAGTCAATACTTCTCTCTAAACCATCGCAACTTCAGCAAGTGCACAGGTTGAAAGAGATTTAGAAACAATAATATCAACAACCATCATCAGCAAATACTAAAGCCAACGTGTTGTTGTGTAGCCATACTTCTATGTCCCTCAATCATCTTCACCATTTGGCTGTAGTGGGTGCAGTTCATTCCCCTGTTAACATACGGTAATATATATGTTCTGAGCTGGCCTCTTGATTATTTTCCAGGATTTTTCCTTCTAAGATATTTTTTATGTAGCTTTTATGTCGAATTAGGTGTCCAGTTAATTTAATTTTTACCATTCTTATCATATTAATCAACGTCCTTTCCTTTCAGTCTCTTTTAGTATTTGTTCATCAGATTTTTTTTCTGTTCAGTGTGTTTCTATTGCTCTTGCTCTACACACCATTACTATTTCTATTACTCCTAATTTTTTCTGTTCTTGTTTCGCTGTAGTTCACCCTTCACAACTGCAGCTTAATCCTCACCAGTGGTCTGCCCTATGGGAGCTCTTCACAAATGTGTCTTAAAATATTTAAAATGAGTGTATTGGTGAACTTCTTTCTTGTTTCTGTACTAAAGTGGTTTTTGAATAATAAATTACTGATAGCATTATTATACTTCTTTTGTCATCTGTTGTAGCAGTGACTAGTGAAATGAGGGCGTGCGACACTGTTGGTGATAATCTGTAAGTAAAAAAAAAATAAAAAAAATAAAAAAAAAAATTTAAAAATAAAAAATTATTGGTTCAAATGGCTCTTAGCACTATGAGACTTAACATCTCAGGACATCACTCCACTAGAGCTGCAACTACTTAAACCTACCTAACCTAAGGACCTCACACACATCCATGCCCGAGGCAGCATTCGAACCTGCGACCGTAGCAGCAGCGTGGTTCCGGACTGAAGCACCTAGAACCGCTCGGCCGCAACCGTCCATCATCTGTCAGTTGGATGGAGACTTTATTTATGCTCGGCGGGGCCCTTCGGAGCTATTCGCGAGGAGTAGGCTATGTGCAGGCGCAGGTTTCACACTCTCCTTTCGCTCACGATCATCCGCCACACACACGATCCCACACTACAAACACACCCATATCACTCATCTGCACTGAACAGTTTTACTTAAACAATACACAACGCTTACATATCGCCAACGAAGTGTGATTACGGGTGTGATGGATAGAAAACTGCTTTTCAATTCAAGCGGCTGTACCTGCCCTTTGGGTCACCCAGCCATTCATGCCATACGACTTTCCTTATCGTACTTCCCAAGCAGGAAACTCATGTACTTGATTTAGTACTTTTTTTCCCTACCTTGTCCCTACTCGAACGTTCGGTTTATGTGTCACCATTACTTTACTATCGTTTGTGTTTATTTTCAGTTTGTGGTTATTCAAGGTATCAGACAAGGTTTTTAATATACAGACCGTATCCATTTCAAAATCTGCGAAGACAGGTATGTCATCAGCAAATCGTACGCTTTGCGTTTTATACCTTTTGTGCCACTTTTCCTTGTTTCTATTGCTCTTTCTATAAATATATTAAATAAGTATGAAGGGAGATCTCTTCTTATCCTAGACCAGGGCTTCACAAGAGACGTGCTCGCAGAACAAGCTGTGAGCAGCATGGCGCGAGCACAGAGCACACAGCGAACATGCTATCCCCAATCACCGGCACATGGCGGGGAGTGGTGAAACGAATGAAGAATGGAGTGGAGAACGCAACAGCTGCTGTCGCATGTTAGTCAGTTAAGTTAAATCCGTGACCAGTTGCATGGAAATCACAACATCAAATGTTATTACTACAAATGAAACAAATATGCACACATGTCACATTATCTTATTAACGTATATTTCTAAATTTTTCTTAATCCACTTTGTGAGCTGTTATACGAAAATGACATAATTCAAGTGCGCGATTCTCGGTTCTCTTGCACTTTCAGCCTTGGAAATGAGCATACGGCACTGTGGGCACGGAGTCCCCCATTTGGGGAAGTTCGGCCGCCGAGGGCAAGTACTCACGTTGGGCGACTTGCGCGTCGGAGATGGGGATGAAATGATGATGAGGACAACACAACACCCAGTCCCGGAGCGGAGAAAATCTGCCTCAGCCGGTAATCGAACGCGAGCCCCTTGGCGTGGCATTTCGCCGACCTGACCACTCAGCTAACGGGGGCGGACCCTTTTTCGCTTAAGAATTGCTTCTCTGCCCTTAGTAATTATTCTTAGGCACTGAAGGCGCAGCGCACGATCCAGATCGCAATCCGACAGCCAGGTTCTCAGGTTTGTCTTATTACTTTTCACTACAGAGAACAATTGTTCACAAGCATGTATCCACCTGCTTGCGGAAACGAGGAAATCTATCCTGAGGGGCGTATCTAGTAGGCGTCTCCGTAAGGACGCGCAAAAATTTAACACATGTAGAGTATGCTGCACTGTAGAATTTGTGGTAGTGAACCTAGGGTCGGAGAAGCCAGGTTAAAGGGATAGTAGGAATAAAATCACAGATTATTTACAGTTAACTGCAGATACAATCATTGTGATAATAGACGTACCATTTGTACAGTACCTTACAAAATGTGCTGAAACTGACAGCCATCAACCTCAATTCAAGTAGGACATCAGCGAACAAGGTTCTGGCGCACCCTGACAAATATCCCTGGTGTGTTGCGAATAACATCACTGGGGAGCTACAAATCTGGCAACTAATTCCGTTTGGGTATCCACTTGGGTCTCATACACATGAGACTTTAGATATCCCCACAAGAAGTCAGATGATCTCGCAGACCATGGAATGGGACCTCCCCTGCCAGTCCAACGACCAGGAACTATTCCCTAGTAATCAGGCACGTTCTCCTCGTTTCCTTGCAGAGATAAAGAACGCACATGCAAACAGTCGGAACAGTATGTGTAAACTTGCACCCATGTTGGTTGTAAATGAGCTGGAAAATTGCAATGCTTGACAGAGTGACAGACAAGTTTACTTCCGTATCTCCTTAAGCTGGCTTGTCCGACGTCAGATTTTCTATCTCAAATTGTTCAGTGGAAGATTCTCTATGCCCTGTTACATTTTTGTACGCTCTTGTGGAAACTCGCTGTATAAAATTCCAAGTTATTTTTATTTTCTATTTATTTATTTATTTATTGTAACGCCACCACCCACCACCTTAAACGGCACTCGATGCTAACGTTATACTTCTGCGAGGAATTTTTGAGACTAGGAATAGTTTCCGAAATACTCCAGCAGAGTATAAACAATAGTAAACGATCGGCAGGAACAGACGTTCTCCCAGCACAAAAGTAAGTTGTAACATTACATATTAAAACATGTCGCCAGCCTAATTAGGCGTTATTGTGCCAAGTAAACTGCTGAAGCAGAAGGCAGTGTTAAGGCTAAACTGACCTTCCTTGACACGCACACTAAACTCTTTCCTTATACACTGCTGGCCATTGAAAGTGCTACACCACGAAGATGACGTGCTACAGACGCGAAATTTAACCGACAGGAAGAAGATATTGCCATATGCAAATGATTAGCTTTTCAGTGCATTCACACGAGGTTGGCGCCTGTGGCGACACCTACAACGTGGTGACATGAGGTAAGTTTCCAACCGATTTCTCATACACAAACAGCAGTTGACCGGCGTTGCCTGGTGAAACGTTGTTGCTATGCCTCGTGTAAGGAGAAGAAATGCGTACCATCAGGTTTTCGAATTTGATAAAGGTCGGATTGTAGCCTATCGCTATTGCGGTTTATCGTATCGCGACATTGCTGTTCACGTTGGTCGAGATCCAATGACTGTTACCAGAATATGGAATCTGTGGGTTCAGGAGGGTAATACGGAACGCCGTGCTGAATCCCAACGGCCTCGTATCATTAGTAGTCGAGATGACAGGCATCTTATCCGCATGGCTATAACGGATCGTGCAGCCACGTCTCGATCCCAGAGTCAACAGATGGGGACGTTTGCAGGACAACAACCATCTGCACGAACAGTTCGAGGACGTTTGCAGCAGCATGGACTATCAGCTCGGAGACTATGGCTGCGGTTACCGTTGACGCTGCATCACAGACAGGAGCGTCAGCGATGGTGTACTCGACGACGAACCTGGGAACACGAATGGCAAAAACGTCATTTTGTCGGATGAATCCAGGTTCTGTTTACAGTATCATGATGGTCGCATCTGTGTTTGGCGACATCGCGATGAACGCACATTGGAAGCGTGTATTCGTCATCGCCATACTGGTGTATCACCCGGCGTGATGGTATGGGGTGCCATTGGTTACACGTCTGGGTCACCTCTTGTTCGCATTGACGGCACTGTGAACAGTGGACGTTACATTTCCGATGTGTCACGACCCGTGGCTCTACCCTTCATTCGATCCCTGCGAAACCCTACATTTCAGCAGGATAATGCACGACCGCATGTTGTAGGTCCTGTACGGGCCTTTTTTGGATATTGAAAATGTTCGACTGCTGCCCTGGCCAGCACATTCTGCAGATCTCTCACCAATTAAAAACGTCTGGTCAATGATGGCTCGTCACAATACGCCACAATACGCCAGTCACTAGTCTTGATGAACTGTGGTATCGTGTTGAAGCTGCATGGGCAGCTGTACCTGTACACGCCAGCCAAACTCTGTTTGACTCAATGCCCAGGCGTGTCAGGCCCGTTATTAGGGCCAGAGGTGGTTGTTCTGGGTACTGATTTCTCAGTATCTATGTACTCAAATTGCTTGAAAATGTAATCACATGTCAGTTCTAGTATAATATATTTGTCCAATGAATACCAGTTTATCATCTGCATTTCTTCTTGGTGTAGCAGTTTTAATGACCAGTAGTGTATCTGATGGCACGGCAACACAGTAATATGACCATACAGATAAATGTGCTACTAACTAGTAAGTCAGATAAGCAAATGGCCAATCAGATAGTAAACAGCAATATATGCCTCTCAACAACACGTACCTTAAATGAACTAGGTGCAACAGTTTATAAAACCAAATACCTACACACATGAAACTAGTAGCAATACTGAACGGGGAACAGCTTTGAAAGATTCTGAATTTAAACCAGGGGGTCTACTAATGCTCATAATCTCTAGATTCATTGCCTAATACAGGGTCTCTATACCCGTGCGTCAACCAACTTGCGTTAGAATAAATAACACAGTAAGCATTTCTTTCTTAAACTCGGTTTCAAGCAACTAAGTAGAAACTAAATCTAACTAACCTGGCTCTGAAGGAGCTGGCTGGTACATGACGACCCTTAAACTGTCGTAGTTTGAAGAACCATGCTCGTTGACAAATCTACACCAGTATGTGAGAAAATGTCAGTATTCTTATCTTTAATTATGAGCTAAGTAAAGCACAACAAACTATAATTCCTTAAATAAAAATGTGCTTTCATAAGCAGTCTTTTTACCTACTAGAAATTATAATTGGCTGTGCGAATGACAGCACAGCGTTATTTTCAAGTTCAGCCACTTTCTCATAATAAATTAGGACACTCGGATTTAAGTTCACTAGGATAGGAGTCTTGCCCACGTTTGTGATTTGGGGTCTCCATCTACATCCACATCTACGTGATTACTCTACTATTGACAATTGTCTGGCAGAGGGTTCAATGAACCACCTTCATGTTGTCTGTACCGTTCCACTCTCGATCGGCGCGAAGGGAAAACGAGCACTTACATTTTTTTGTGCGAGCCCTGATTTCTCATATTTTTATCGGGATGATCATTTTTCCCTATCTAGGTAGGTGCCAACAGAATGTTTTCGCAATCGGAGGAGAAACCTGGTGACTGAAATTTAGTGAGAAGATCCCGTCGCAACGAAAAACGCCTCTGTTTTAATGATTGCCACTCCAATTCACGTATCATGTCTGTAGCACTACCTCACCTATTTCGCGATAATACAAAACGAGCCGCCCTTCTTTGAACTTTTTCGATGTCATCCGTCAGTCCCACCTGATGCGTATCCCACACCGCACAGCAATACTCCAGAATAGGGCGGACAAGAGTGGTTTAAGCATCTCTTTAGTAGATCTGTTGCACCTTTAAAGTGTTCTGCCAATGAATCGAGGTCTTTGATTTGCTCTGCCCACAACATTATCTACGTGATTGTTCCAGTCTATGCTATTTAACTGGCTCTAAGCACTATGGGACTTAACATCTGGGGCATCAGTCCCCTAGACTTAGAACTACTTAAACCTAACTAACCTAAGGACGTCACACACATCCATGCCCGAGGCAGGATTCGAACCTGTGACCGTAGCAGCAGCGCGGTTCAAGACTGAAGCGCCTAGAACCGCTCGGACACAGCGGCCGGCCTTAGGCTATTAGTAATTGTAATCCCAAAGTATTTAGTTGATTTTAGAGCCTTTAGATTTGTGTGACTTATCGCGTAATCGAAATTTAGCAGATTTCTTGTAGTCACATGTGAATAACTTCACACTTTTCTTTATTCAGGTTCAATTTCCACTTTTCACACCTAACGCATATCTTACCTAATTATTTTACAATTCGTTTTGGTCATCTAATGACCTTACAAGACGGCAAATGACAGCATCATCTGCAAAATACACCAATACGGCTACTCAGAATTCTCTTATGTCGTTGATATAGATCAGGAACAATAGAGGGCCCGTAACACTACATTGGGGAACGCTGGATATTACTTCTGTTTTACTCGATGACTTTCCGTCTATTTATACGAAATGTGTCCTTTCTAACAGGAAATCACGAATCCACTCGCACAAGTGAGGCGATATTCCATAGGCACGCAGTTTGGTTACAATATGCTTGTGAGGAAAGATGTTGAAAGCCTTCTGGAAATCTAAAATATGGGATCAATTTGACATCCTCTGCCGATAGCACTCGTTACTTCATGAGTATAAAGAGCTAATTGTGTTTCACAAGATCGATGTTTCCAGAATCCGTGCTGACTATGTGTCAATAAATCATTTTCTTCGAGGTAATTCATAATGTTCGAATACGGTATATGGCAACGGCCTTGCCGCAGGGGGTACACCAGTTCCCGTGAGATCATCCAGCCGCCATGCGCTGTTGCCACTTTGCGGGGTGCACTCAGCCTCGTGATGCCAATTGAGGAGCTACTCGACCGAATAGTAGCGGCTTCGGTCAAGAATATCATCATAACGACCGGGAGAGCGGTGTGGTGACCCCACGCCCCTCCTATCCGCATCCTCCCCTGAGGATAACACGGCGGTCGGATGGTCCCGGTAGGTCACTCGTGGCCTGAAGACGGAGTGAATACAGTATACGTTCCACGCGTGTAAGATAGCGTTTTTAGTAACACCACGATTATTATTAAAATTAAGCAAATTTTACAAAGTCCTGGTCCATTTACAGAGTGCACAATACAAAACAATTTAGTGGAAGTCTGGTGGCACTGGTGGCGCAATTTGTACTGGTTGTTACCCTGGTGGCGGTGCAGTCATGGCAGTACTGTTGGCCTCGCCCTGTTACTGATCTTCTTGTCCTCGAGATAATATATAGCGCCAAAAACCATGCCATGGTAATGATATTACCAATTTCAACATCAGAGGCCCATAAATTCTGACCTTAAGCTCTTCTGGCCTCAAAAAGTCCAGAAATATGAGCCACTATGATCCGCTGCTGCTAGCGAGGTGTTAACCACAGCACCTCTCAGCCCAGACTCCTTACTTAAAGGACGAGTTCCCACTTGCGCGCCAACCACACCTATTCCACTCCGTCAGGCTATTTCCATAGCTGCGGGGTTTATCTACATCTTTTACGTTCAACCCTATGTTCCCTAATTATGGACCAAGTCATTTATAGTACCTTACATAACAATCATTTCAGTAGATATTTAAATTCACAAGCGTAATTTAGACATCATTAAAATTTCACAAAACTGTAACATGTATACTTAGTCAAACAACTTCCATGACAGGTACAAGATCATACATAAGAGATACTACAAAATGACATAGAAATATCGATACAAATACAAAATGAGTCTCAAAAGGTCTTACATTGTTATTTGTCTCTGTATACTCTGTCACACTGCATGTCAATAATTACTAGTTGTAGTTCAGGACGAATTCCTTTAATATTCGCTGAATAAGGAGAGGGGAACAGTTCAAAATCACTTTATAATGCCGTAAGATTCTTCCTTTATGGATGCTAAAGCATGCAGGTAACGGTGAAAGTCTTTGACAATAACAGTATCTTGCACGGACGATAATTTAGGAAAATGAGCTGGATTTCCGCTTACCAGCTGCCATTTTGCGTACCTGTGGTTTTGTGTAGAAAGGAAAGATTCCTTGTAGAGAGGATTGAGGTGCGAAGGCATTGTCGGTGTTATGGATTCCTGACTCGCACTGCTGCTGTTAGATGGCATCGCGGTGAATACTATCCCGTCCGAACAGGGCTCGGAAGGCCCAGCGGTTCCGACCGACCACCGTGTCGTCCTCAGCCGATAAGCGTCACTGGATACACATGTTGAGGAGAATGTGGTCAGCATTTCGCTCTCTCGGTCGTTGTCAGTTGCCGTGACCGTGCTGTCAAGGCTGAATCCCCCCCCCCCCCATATTTCACTTTTGGTTCTTCTTCCGTGTTGCCGCGACCGAGTGCGCCTACAGCAGCGCCCCTGGCTTTCATTGTTATACTGAAACCAGTCTGCCCCCGCAGTCGTGTTCGGTTATAAGTCAGCGCCAAAACTGCAATTGTTGTGAGAGCTGTCTGCTGTACGTTTGGAAGCGAAATATAGTAACAAAATGTAGGGGCAGGCAGTGATAACGGAGTTTATTAATGATCAAAACAAAATTCGTAGTGGATGTTCTTTTCAAATGTCCTGTGGTATATTCTTTACACTCCTGATTGTATTGGATTGGATTGTTTGGGGGAAGAGACCAAACAGCGAGGACATCGGTCTCATCGGATTAGGGAAGGATGGGGAAAGAAGTCGGCGGTGCCCTTTCAAAGGAACCATCCCAGCATTTGCCTGGAGCGATTTAGAGAAATCACGGAAAACCTAAATCAGGATGGACGGGCGCGGGATTGAACCGTCGTCCTCCCAAATGTGAGTCCAGTGTGCTACCACTGCGCCGCCTCGCTCGGTTACACTCCTGAGAACTCAGAAAATAGGAAAAATGTCGTCCCAACATTTGCTTGCTCGACAAAATTTATACTAGAAAACACATCAAACAATGTCTAGAACGCAGTAAATAAAGCTTTTACCTTTATTCTATGTATCCTGTTTTCTTGCTAAGTGCAAATAACGTCCAACGTTATTTTGCTCGTCAAATAATTGCGCCGATTTCACTGCTGGAATAATTTTCATTAAAACACGTTTACCAACGTAATTTCTTGTTTATGCATAGTGAAGGATTCATCTCTGTAAAACGTAAATAATTTTTTGCTTTCAGATGTTTCGTTTCTCGTGTAGAACGGGAATAGGAACAATACCAAGCCCTCGTGCAACGCTTTTTAATAAGTCACGAAAACAAAGTAAACAAGACAATAATAAGACATGAAAGAATCCATTTCTATAACCGATGTGAGATCGGCCAGGATAGGCTGTCTTCCGATGTTAGCAGACACCGGCACAATCTATAGATCACTGAAGTCATAGACACACTCGCGGAGTGCTTGGCTGCTGATTCACACACAGGTGCGAAATACGCACGCACTTCGAGTATTCGATTTTGACCAGAAAGTCGCTTGTGCAGAACAAGCTTAAGAGCGTAAATAGACGCGAGCGGTCACGCTCAAAATATGCGATTTATTAAGTCCTGTCCTAGACTGTTTCTCAATGCCGCTGCTGTCTCCTTTTGTACGTGGTTCTTGTATAGACTGAGAATCAAACTCTATCTCTTCAGTCTATGCCAGAGTTCTTCATTTTTCTGTGGCTGCCTGCGTTAACTCGTACAACGTCGCTCGGACTTTCGAAGCATCGGCCACGGCTGTGAAGTTTTTTCTACAGTACCTGCACCAGCCTCGTGTAACGTGTGGTATGCACCACTTGGAACAAGCCGTCCTACAAGAGACACTTAGTTGCCACACCTGACCTGCTGCAAATCGGGTCGCAAGCGGCGTGTTCCGTAATTCCCACTCCCTCCCCTCCACATCCTCACCCGCACTGTTCAGAACGCGACCGACGAGGCCGCCCCGAAATCTCGTATAGCAGCAGCCAAAAGGCGACGTGCGTCTCGCACTTCGTGCTCACTATCGGCGCAGCCAATCCGTAATTGGACGGCTGCGGAAAGGCCACGCATAAATCCCCGCCGACACCAGGGTTATTAGGTTTCTCCCCCACCGGCCACGGCACGCCAGCTGAAACTGCAACCGAGCACGGCGCTGGCTCGGATTCAATAAAACAGGTGGAAACCGCGGAATTAAATGGAGCCGTTATTCAAAGTAGGAAGGACTAGCGCTTGGCTCGCTCTACAGCCAGCTCGCCTTGCCGCCCCTCCCCTGCCAGTCTGGCGTAATTGATGTAAATTCTCCGCTCCGTGACCCGCCGGTAATGAGCTACTTGTTTAGATAGCCGCTGCGCTCTTCGGAACGTGTGTTTACCGGAGCACTCATGCGCGAATCCATTTACAAACGCCTCCGCAATTATGATACGCCGCTGCGGGCCGCACGACCTTTCCTCCTTTTTCTTCCCCACTTGCAACGAGAAATCGCCGTTCCCTGTAGACCTCGACCTATATATGTGTGCGTGTAACGCCCACGTCGGTATTGCCGTGTCGACGCTTTTGCATCCGACGACCTCAGCCGACAGCAATTGCTTTAGATCCGCTGCAAATCTGTTACGTCGCTGTTGTGGCTTAGTTCCCTCTGAGGTTGAGCCTGCCGGTCCTTGAGGTACTGTGTTATTATTTACTCCGCTGTCTGTTCGTCTTCACGCGCAGTTCACTGCCTAGCACACAGAATAGTTTCTTACTGTCTTGTAGTGTATGTCGAGTGTGTGTGTGTGTGTGTGTGTATGCGTAAGAGAGAGAGAGAGAGAGAGAGAGAGACCACAGATTGTTACGTTACCTCACGGATGTTCAGCTCAGTAGTTGCTCTCTGCTCTCTAGCCACCATTCCACACCAGCAAACCAGTTACGACTTTACCTGATATTGCTCGTACCTTGGGTAACTGGGCTGTACACGGCTCTGTTTAAAAAGAACAGCTAGATAACGTCTGCTTTCATTCTCAGCAGCTAACTCCCTGCAAATAATAACTTGTAGCTGTGATGCTGCAGTCAAATAGTCTACGCATTGGCTGGAATAGCGAATTAACAAAATGAAGAGACCTATTAAATAAAGTAAATGAATAATTAATGAAAATGGTACTGTTCTATCGTCTGCAATTGATTTAGTGGACAGAGAATTGTGTTGAATAATGTTTACTCAAGAAAGTAAAACTGAAATGAATGAAAAGTAGACCTACAATAAGCATGTACAATACAGACAGAAATAATCTTATTAAATGGAATGCGGTGTCGTTGAGAATGTTACGAGAATACTAGCAGAATCCCCAAGCTAAATAGCCATCAAAGACTCGCGAGAACAGAGCCCATTTCGTGTTCACAGTTAGCGAAATATTCGCCAGCTCTGATGACTCAGATTTCAGCAATATTATTTACAAAATGCAGGAAATACAAAGAGTAGTAATTCATATTCTGCCTATTCTCAGTTACGTAATGCAAGCGGAGAATGTTAAAGTTCTACATTGGAACGCATTCAGATCGCTCGAAATATGAAATGGTAGTGGCCATTCGCCACCCAGAATCGAAAACGGGGGGAGCCGCGCAAACCGTGGCGAGGCGCCCCAGACCACGCGGCTACCCAGCGCGGCTCCAAAGTAGTAGCCTAATCCTTAAATAACTGTACAAATATGACATATGACGTACTCCTGCTGCATTACTTTGTTGTGCTGTTGAGGAGAACACGATTTTCTGACAGACATATAGAAATATGCAATAAATCCATAAATGATTTGGATACAGAACAGTAGCTCCAGGGATGATAGATATACTGTAATGCTGTCAGCTGACATATCGTTTGTTGGAATCGCATAAAACATTTAAAAGTCGTTAATTCTAATTTGTCTGATTTATAACAGATTTTCTATGACTTGTAAGCAGCCATGTTTCGGACTGTCTGCAGCTTCACTATTTCTGCTTCATCGCCTGTCCTACGGGAGAAACCATCGTCAAAATCCCCCTTTGCAAGATTTACCCATTGCTGGCCACGCACACCTCGTCCCAGCACCTGAGCTCACCTGGAACGGGTGCGACATCATTGTCCTGCCGCACTGCACTTGGCCAAGCAAGCAAATTTACCTCTCCTCAGTACCAATCCTAAGCGACCCTACAACTCGCCTACACACTCGTAACGGTAAAAAATGTATGTACAAATTATCGTGTCTAAGAAATCAAAAAGAAGAAAGAAGAAAACGTATAAACATTCAGATTAACGTCACAGACATTCATCATGGTGGCATATATTTTACTGCGAAAATGTAACACAAGTATGGACATCTAACAGTACTGTCACGATATGTATTCCTCTTAGGGTCACCATATTTTTACATGTCCTGTTGGTGGTCTGATGGGCTGTGTGTGGGAAGAGAAAATCACATAGGGCTTACCTCACCTGTGGTAGTGGCAGTGAGCTGTCAGTAAATCTCAGTAAATCAGGATGGCAGGACGTGGGTTTGAACACTCGTCCTCCCAAATGCGAGTCCAGTGTCCTAACCACTGCGCCATCTCGCTCGGTGTGAGTTGTACTAAGGTTTTTTTAGGTTAGAGGCTTTCGGTAAAGTGCAGAAAGGGCTTCAGGTTCAAAAGGTGCAAGAGGAATACAGTAGGAGGTTAGACATAGCAACAATCAGTATTGTAATTGTAAACTGTCATAGATGTGTTGGGATAGAACCAGAGCTCCAAGTGCTAATAGAAAGCGCTGAAGTTGAAATCGTTGTAGGTTGGTTAAGATTTCCCAACGGACCTAACGGTGTTCAGAAAGGATAAGTTAAAAACGGTTAGCGGCGGATTCTCTGTTGCTGTTAGTAGCTGTTGTAGCGAAACTGACGTACGACTAGAGAGTTCCTGACAGAAAGAATCGGTAGAGTATATACTTTACGAACGGAATAAATTAACCATTGGATCCTTTTAGCAACCCCCCCCCCCCCCTCCACCACCTCCATACCGACTCAGATGATTCAGTTGCTGAAAATGTCGAAGAATATTTGAGTCTCGTCACAAATAGATACCTCAGTCATACCATTATAGTTGGTGATGGCTTCAATTTACCCTCGATATGTTGGCAAAAATACATATTTAAAGGCAGTACTATGTATAAGATACTGAGATACTGTCAGAAATTGTACTAAATGCATTCACCGAAAATTATTCGAACAGTTAGTGGAGGAGCCCACTCGAAAGGTAAATGGTTGCGAAAAGATACTTGACCTCTTAGCAAAAAGTAATCCTGAGCTAATAGGGAGCATCACGACAGATGCAAAAGTAAATGCAGAATATATTATGTAAAAATATCAAATTAAAATTCCCTTGACTCCTACCTAAGAGACAGTCCCCATTCCTTCCCTACCAACCTTGTAAGTGTAGACCGGATGTGGCTTAAATTCAAAGAAATATTATCTCAGACAGTTGAGAGATTTATACCGAATAAGTTAATAAATGATCAGAACACCATGGCAGAAGCAACGAAAAAAGCATGTAATATTTGAAAGAACACAAAATTTCCAAGACTGCGACGTTTTACTGAACTCGGAACAGCATGGACTTCAGTGTGACGTGCTTTTAATACCTTCCACAACGAAACTCTGTCTCGAATTGTGAACAAAATCCAAAGAGATTCTGGTCGTATCTAAAGCACGCCAGCATCACGACACAATCAATACCTTCACTACGTAATGCCAGTGGTAAGAAACCGATGACAGCACACTAAAGCTGAGTAATCAAACACCGTTTTCTGGAATTCCTTCACCAAAGAAGTCGAACTAAATATTCCAGAATTCGAATCGAGAACAATTGCCGACACGAGTAACTTAGAAGTAAATATCCTCGCTGAAGATAACCAGCTTAAAGCATTTAATAAAGGCAAGTCTTCCGGTTCGGATTGCATACCGACTAGGATCCTTTCAGAGTACGCTGACATAGAAGCTGCATACATAGCACTCATCTAGAACAGTTCACTCGTCGAAAGATAAGTACCAAAAGACTGGAAAGTTAAGCAGGTCACAACAATACTCAAGAAAGGAAATGGTAGTAATCCGCTGGATTCCAGACTCATAGTACTAACGTCGATCTGCATTAGGATTTCGGAACATACTCGTGTACTGTGTTCTGTGTGCCAACGATATGAATTACGTCGAAGGTAACGGTCTACCGACACACTGTCACCACTGGTTTATAAGATAGGGTTCTCGTGAAATACACTAGCTCTTCACTCGCACGAAGTAATCGAAATGGAACCTCAAAGTGATTCCTTAGTTCTGGATTTCCGGAAGGCTTTTGACACAGTTCCTCACGAGAAACTTCTAATCAAGTTGTGTTTCTATGCAATATCGCTTCAGTTGAGTGACTTGATTCGTGATTTTCTGTCATAAACCATCGAGTTAAACAGAAGCGATATACGACGTTCTCCAAGGAAGTGTTATAGGCCCTCTTCTGTTCCTGATGTACATAAACGATTCAGGAGACAACCTGAGCAGCCCTCATAGATAGTTTGCAGATGATACCGTCATTTGCCGGCCGGAGTGGCCGTGCGGTTCTAGGCGCTACAGTCTGGAACCGAGCGACCGCTACGGTCGCAGGTTCGAATCCTGCCTCGGGCATGGATGTGTGTGATGTCCTTAGGTTAGTTTGGTTTGATTAGTTCTAAGTTTTAGGCGACTAATGACCTCACAAGTTAAGTCGCATAGTGCTCCGAGCCATTTGAACCATTTGATACCGTCATTTACCGTTTAATAACATTATCAGAAGATCAAAAGTACTGTCTGCATGGTGCGAAAAATGGCAATTCTATCTCATCCACGTGAGTACAAAAAGAAATTCGTTAAATTTCTGTTATACCATAAATCACATTAATTTAAAGGGTGTCACTTCAAGTGAATATCTGAGAATTACAATTACTAACAACTTAAGCGGGAACGGTCACTTAGACAATGTTCTGGGAAAGATAACCCAGAGACTATATTTTATCGGCAGAACACTAAGAAGTTGCTGCAAATCTACTAAAGAGACTGCCTACACTACAATAATAGTCCTTTCTAAGAGTATTGGCCAACGACCTTGCAGCAGTGTTAACACCGGTTCCCGTCAGATCACCGAAGTTAAGCGCTGTCGGGCTAGGATAGCACTTGGATCGGTGACAATCCGGTCTGCCGAGCGCTGTTGGCAAGTGGGGTGCACTCAGCCCTTGTGAGGTAAAACTGAGGAGCTACTTGATTGATAAGTAGAGGCTCCGGTGTCGGAAACTGACATGAGGCCGGGAGAGCGGTGTGCTGACCACGTGACCCTCCATATCTGCATCCAGTGACGCCTGTGGGCTGAGGATGACACGGTGGCCAGTCGGTACCTTTGTACCTTCATGGGTGCTGGAGGAGTTTAGTTTAGTTTAGTTTAGTTTAGTAAGAGTATTACTGTGCTGTACGTGATCCTTATCAGAAAGGGTTGTCGGATGACATTGAAGAAGTTCAAAGAAGGGCAGCTTGTTTTTTATTTTTGCGATACAGGTGGGACAGGGTGATGGATATGATATTCTAACTGAGATGGCAGCCACGAAAACAGCCTTTTTTCGTTGCGGCAAGACCTTTTCATTAAATTTCAATCGCCATCTTTCTTCTCTTAATGTGAAAAGTTTTAATGTCGTAAAGCTACATAAGGAGAACTGACCGTCATAATAAAAGAAGAAAAATCAGAGCTCGTACAGAAAGCGCTTACCGGCGCAATGCAAGTCCATCGATATCTTTTAACGGGTTTTTACAGCTCTTCTATCTGCAGGTTTATAACTATGACTTACTTCCTACATTAATGTGTCGAAACCTTCCCAGAATTAACTGTTCTTAACTTATCCATGCGACTTTATTCATTTTAGTTTCGTTTTTTGAAACATCCTTAATTCTTCGACGCAACCGATTCTTACTTTCCATGTGAATTTCATGTATAATTGGGACTCCCAGTATATTTTCGTTAAGAATTCCCGTTCTCTGCGTCTCGTCAGCGTTTAGTTATCACCAGTATTTCTCGACTAAGAGCCTGTAAGGAGACTGCTTCCTTCAGTTTTAAGCAGATGATTCTCCATTGTAAGCAGAAGATTGTAGACTGTCCGGCTGCTTTTCTTACTATGGAAATAATGAGAGTTTTGCTCTTTGTCAAGCACTGCTGAGAGGTCAGTGTAATTTGCAGAGTAACCGAGGAAATAATTGTGGTGAGGCATAGACTGTCTTTCTTGCAAGTAAACGTCTTGCAGCATAACTCGTGTAAGTGCCAGCACTTCCAGCGTTACGATACAGCTAATAAGGCAGCCTCCTTATGGAAGTGACGGCTGCCTGGAGGACATTCCCTCGCAGTGTCTCTCACTATTATGGCTTCCTCGTGTACCTGGTAGTAAACTCTTCTTTCTGGTTCCATATAACAGATGCCAACAAGACAGTCTGTAGGTAGCAATGGAGGACGGCATCATAGTGCTGTTGTCCATTTGTTGGTTGTCACTGTATCCTGTCAGCGTAGAAGATTGCATAAAAATTTAGGAAATCTTTTTATTGTTTGAAAGAAAGTAAGTTTACGTTTATCTTATATTCATCCTCAAACTCATTAGTGATGGTTTGGATGCAGCGAAGGAAGTATCCGCCAGTAGTTTCAGGAAGCTTTTCTTGGGGCAGATGCGGTACTGCTGTGATGGCGTTATTGGTAAGCTCTAGTAAAATTTGTACCCCGCATGCGACACCCATGGTATCACATATCGATATCACCCAACTGGCGTCTTTAGGTTGACGCTGGAATTGCAGGTTTCCATCAGACAACAGTACCGATTACGCGGGATCTGGAGGACCCAATCGGCGTACCCTCTGAGCCACGCCTACAGTGGCTCTGTGTTGGGTGCGCCCTCTGCCGCCACGATACACGACGGCCGGTGGCAGCCACTGACCCAACTAACGCTTGGAGTCTCTTCGCTACGTGCTGGTATTCAGATGCTGCCTGGTCGCATTTCCTACACCATGCTTAGTGCTTTTGTTCAGAGTACCTCTTCCATGTTGACACTGAGAGCTGGACTCTTTAATCTTGCTGCGTTATTTGTTAGGAGTCTTTGTCTCCTTGCAGAAATACATATTTAGTAAATGTTGTGTTTGTTGTGTTAACTTGTTTGCTAATCATATTTGCTCCTGTCTAGATTTCCTACAACGACAGTTGCAACACCACTCTGTACCCCACATGTACAGTCGTGGACAAAACGAGCGAGACCCCTCGCCTTTTCGTTATGCTGATCCGCACAGCTTTAGTAGTCTGCTACACAGCATAACAGGCAAGGCGACGAAGTGCTACCAACATACGAATCACAGGCGTGAAATTGGCAAACTATCCGAACTTTGTCAGACTGTTTTCAATCATGTGTAAGACTATGTTAATGCTGATTAGTGTGTTTAACATAACACGTAAATATAAGATATAAATGAAAAAGGAAACGCTGATTAGTATGAATTGTACTAATAAAAATAAATTTCAGCTTGTCGAGATAACACAACTGTTCTAGTAAGACAAAGTACCCCATATCGTTACGAATTAGCAAAATATTATGCGCATTCGGCCGAGAAACGGTTTGTGTCAACTTTCAGACCAGTCATAGTTGATTACCGTTGCTGACCTACCATGAAAGTGTGCAAATTTAGCGATGCGTGAAGATTCATAACGAAATTCAGTTAAAAATCATTCAGTGCCACACGTAAGTCAATTCAATTATTGACAGAATCGGAAGGCAGTAACAAGTATGAAATTCTATAAGTGTTTCATATTGACATCCACAGGGCGCCAGTATAGAATAAATGTAGCAATAAAACGTATTGGGGGCGCGAGAATTTCTTAAAATTGCTTTACTGATTGTCTATCTGCCTCCATCGAGATTAGAATTGAAAACAAACCAGACCTCCCTTGCAGTAGCAAACACCTTTCACTATGCTAGCAGACAACCCAGGCAAACAGCCCTCTATTATTACCCCAGACATGAATAAGAGGTAAGATAGATACTGCCTACAGGAAAATTAAAGAGACCTTTGGAGATAAGAGAACGACTTGTATGAATATCAAGAGCTCAGATGGAAACCCAGTTCTAAGCAAAGAAGGGAAAGCAGAAAGGTGGAAGGAGTATATAGGGGGTCTATACAAGGGCGATGTACTTGAGCACAATATTATGGAAATGGATGAGGATGTAGATGAAGATGAAATGGGAGATATGATACTGCGTGAAGAGTTTGACAGAGCACTGAAAGACGTGAGTCGAAACAACGCCCCCGGAGTAGACAATATTCCATTGGAACTAATGACGGCCGTGGGAGAGCCAGTCCTGACAAAACTCTACCATCTGGTGAGGAAGATGTATGAGACAGGCGAAATACCCTCAGACTTCAAGAAGAATATAATAATTCCAATTCCAAAGAAAGCAGGTGTTGACAGATGTGAAAATTACCGAACTATCAGTTTAATAAGTCACAGCTGCAAAATACTAACACGAATTCTTTACAGACGAATGGAAAAACTAGTAGAAGCCAACCTCGGGGAAGATCAGTTTGGATTCCGTAGAAACACTGGAACACATGAGGCAATACTGACCTTACGACTTATCTTAGAAGAAAGATTAAGGAAAGGCAAACCTACGTTTCTAGCATTTGTAGACTTAGAGAAAGCTTTTGACAATGTTGACTGGAATACTCTCTTTCAAATTCTAAAGGTGGCAGGGGTAAAATACAGGGAGCGAAAGGCTATTTACAATTTGTACAGAAACCAGATGGCAGTTATAAGAGTCGAGGGGTATGAAAGGGAAGCAGTGGTTGGGAAGGGAGTAAGACAGGGTTGTAGCCTCTCCCCGATGTTGTTCAATCTGTATATTGAGCAAGCAGTAAAGGAATCAAAAGAAAAATTCGGAGTAGGTATTAAAATTCATGGAGAAGAAATAAAAACTTTGAGGTTCGCCGATGACATTGTAATTCTGTCAGAGACAGCAAAGGACTTGGAAGAGCAGTTGAATGGAATGGACAGTGTCTTGAAAGGAGGATATAAGATGAACATCAACAAAAGCAAAACAAGGATAATGGAATGTAGTCTAATTAAGTCGGGTGATGCTGAGGGAATTATATTAGGAAATGAGACACTTAAAGTAGTAAAGGAGTTTAGCTATTTGGGGAGCAAAATAACTGATGATGGTCGAAGTAGAGAGGATATAAAATGTAGGCTGGCAATGGCAAGGAAAGCGTTTCTGAAGAAGAGAAATTTGTTAACATCCAGTATTGATTTGAGTGTCAGGAAGTCATTTCTGAAAGTATTCGTATGGAGTGTAGCCATGTATGGAAGTGAAACATGGACGATAAATAGTTTGGACAGTAGGAGAATAGAAGCTTTCGAAATGTGGTGCTACAGAAGAATGCTGAAGATTAGATGGGTAGATCACATAACTAATGAGGAAGTATTGAATAGGATTGGGGAGAAAAGAAGTTTGTGGCACAACTTGACCAGAAGAAGGGACCGGTTGGTAGGACATGTTCTGAGGCATCAAGGGATCACCAATTTAGTATTGGAGGGCAGCGTGGAGGGTAAAAATCGTAGAGGGAGACCAAGAGATGAATACACTAAGCAGATTCAGAAGGATGTAGGTTGCAGTAGGTACTGGGAGATGAAAAAGCTTGCACAGGATAGAGTAGCATGGAGAGCTGCATCAAACCAGTCTCAGGACTGAAGACCACAACAACAACAACATGAATATGCCGGCAGTTTCGCAACGAAAATGGCAAAATGATCTGCAGTTTCTGTTGCATAGAGCTTTCTGCACTCTAAAACATGACTTTTCTACCTTTAAGTCATCGCTTATGCGACTATCACTCGGGATGTTTATCGAAATAACAAAATACTGTTATTAGCGAGTAACAGCAACGGGTTCTACACAACGCTGGTGACTACTTTGAAGGACAGTAACAGGTGCAAACATGTAACTCTTTTGTATCGGATGTGAATAAATAGTTGCCACTATTTAAGTTCTAATCCTCGTATAGTCTTACATATTATTGAAAACAGTCTGACAAAGTTTGGATAGTTCGTCAATTTCACGCCTGTGCACAGTATGTTGGTAGCACTTCGTCGCCTTGCCTGTTATGCTGTGTAGCAGACTACTAAAGCTGTGCGGATCAGCATAACGAAAAGGCGAGGGGTCTCGATCCTTTTTTCCACGACTGTACTTACGAAGTTTTACACAACAACATCGATCTCACAAATATATGAGGCACCAGCTTGAATAAGACGTTTGTGATTTAGGATGTAAGGCAGTACGTTCGATTCACAAAGATCGTGCCCATATTGATGAGCATCTGAAATTGACAGACATTATAGCCAGAAGACTCCCACTTTCCTCTATCCTCTCAAAAAGTTTCAGAATATACATGCACAGGATGTGAAATGTAAACACGAACCTCCGCTATTGTGATGTAATTCAACACAACACAATAAACGCTTGACAGTTAGAACCAACCATGAACGTTTGTGTGCGTTACGTCCCCAACATTCGTCGATTTTTCCATGTCAGAGCATCGTGCGTCCCTGTGCATGGAACCAGACGAGTTACGCGACTAAAACACGTTATATGCAATCCACCGGAACCTCAGAGGGAAAGCACGCCATTATTTCGCTTCACAGATTAAACACCTTTCATGCCATCATAATCGAAACACAACGTTCCAATTATCTAGCATCCCAGCCGTGCAAATTCATACAACAAAAGATTCACAAACTGCGATGTCGCTGTTGTCCGTCTCGGGAATAAGTTGTCCTTCATTGTGCGCCCAGTTCAGTACCCTGCTACTCTGAAGTAGGAATGCATTCTCCCTCATATTGTTTTCCCCAAAAATTTACGTATATAGCCAACTTTGCCTCTGCCAAAAAGTAAAACCAGTTTTCCCATCTTCTAACAGTTATACTACTTTCTATTTTCCTTTCTTTATTAGTCACGCAACCTTCTTTTCCATTATATCCATTGACTGTGTGGTATCACGTTCCTTTTTGCCTCCCTTCTCAGCCTCTCTCTCTCATGTCCTCTGCTACATACATACACATATACATACACTGACGTCAAAAATTAAAGCAGCAAACGGTAATTTTGCGCAGTTGTGTTTATTTTGCTACAAAACAGTAAAAAAAAGGTGACAGTATAGTAGAAACGATGTAGAGTATACAGAACGTAAACGATTGGAACGTACATAACGGTAGACAAAATGTTCTTAGTTTTTCCCAACTTAGCGGATTTGCACACGCATTCCAACAACTGGTTAATGTGCTCGGTATGTGGTGTGACCACCTCTGGCAGCAATACAGGCCTGAAGACTTCGGGGCATGCTGTGAATGATGTCGTCGTCTCAAGCTGAGGCAATAACGCCCATTCTTCCTGCAGAGCTGTTCGCAAGTCTTGGAGACTGGTTGATGGATGCTTGCGTGATGCAACCCGTCTCCCTAGTGCATCCCATACGTGCTCTATGCGATTCAAATCGGGAGAGCAAGCAGCAAGAAATTAACGATAATCAAACATTAAAAGCAAACTTGTTAATAAAGAGTTGTATTCGTCCATGCACCGCTATCCCAAGCAAATAAACGCCCAAGAGGTAGGGTCGCAGTACTATCACTGGGTTAAAGGCTCTAAATTTGATTTTAACTGAGAGACTTTTTGGCCACGTTATCTGCTTCAGACTGAATTAAGTCTTACATCCATTGGCAGTACGTTGATTAATATTTGTTTTAGGTTATTGTGCCTGTTGAGCCACGTGTGAACATTTTTAAATTTTATACTCGGGCTATGTTGCACATTCAAATCTGTATTGTGCCTTATTAGGGGCTCCTCTGAATACTGCTATCACTTCAGTCTTCTCCGAATTAATCCTCAGTCCAATCTCACTGCATTCTTTGCCAAGTTCTCTATGATTTCTCCCTCTCTCTCTCGCGTCGCTGTAGCTACAATGTCGTCTGCATATGACAATAAAAGTGTTCTTCAATTTAGCTTCAGCCCTTTGACTTCTCTTTCCATTCTGCAGGACCAAAGTAAAAAGCAATGGAGAAATGGCACCACTTTGCCTCACACCTGTTCTCATATTGAATTCTTGGATAGCTCTCCCCGCTATTTCATCTTGGCTTTTGTCTTTGTTGTACAAACCTTCACCAAGTTAATTAACTTCCTTGGTATGCCGAACTCCCTGAGGATGTTCTGTATACTTAATCTGTGTATATTATCAGAGGCCTTCGAGAAATCTACAAATGTTACCAGGAACCGATGGTTGAATTCCCAGCTCTTCTCCCAGATTTGCTTCATAATGAAAATTTGATCCACTGTTCATCTTTCAGGGCGAAAACCCGCTGTTACTCTCCAACAATATCTTTTGCAAAAGGCTTCCTCTTTTTGAGAATTATTTATGATAACACTTTCTATGGTACACTTAATAGAGAAATACGTCTATAAGTACTGCAGCTACTTTTGTTGTTATTTTCATGCAATGGTATCTGATTTTCACTCTTTTGGGATCTCTTTTCTTCTCCCTTCTTCAGTTGTAAGATAGTATTATTTCTTCCTGAAGCGTGTCACCTTCTGTTTTCAAAATCTCTGCAGCTATCGTTTCTTGTTCTTCAGTTTATTAATTGCTCTATCTACGTCCTCTTGAGTTACTACAGTTTCTTCTACCTGCGCACCCTCTACATTTCTTCCTTCTGGAAAGACATTGTCACGGTATTCAGCATTCCACAAACTATTCCTTCCACTTGTCCAGAATCCTCCCTTGTCTGTTAGCATATTTACATCCTTATCATTAATAACTAATGCCACATTTCGTTGACCATTCCTCAGAAATTTGAACACTGAAATATTTTTCTGCTGCAAAACATTGCACTTGTCCTTTCTCTTTCATTAATAATCTTCGTCATGAATTTTCTTTTATCTGTCATCAGAATCTTGTTTGTTTCACTTTTTATGTTCTTGGCTCCTTTCTGCTTTCCTGCAGAACTTCTATGCAGCATGAGTGTTTCCCTAGTTCTCTTCCTGGCCTTCACAACTTACTCAATTTATCATTGAACCATTTATTCTTATTATTGGCCTTTTTTTCCCAGAATTTCCTTTGCTGCATCAGTTACAGAGGTCTTTATATCTTCACATTGGTCATTAACACTTCTTTCATTGATTTGATGGCTAGACTTCAGATCTGGTATGCACTCTGAGTGCCACAACTCCCGAGCCTACAGCTTCTCAATATCAAACAATTTGTTGACCATGTTGTTCCTCTTTATAACACAGCTGTAGTTTTAGTTTCCCCATTACTAGACAATGGTCTGTGTCCGCATCAGCCCCTCTATAACATCCAATAACAGTCCCCTGAGAGAGCCACTGCCGCGAACATTCATAATTAAAAGCTTATCTTACCGTAATCTCTAGTTACTGTTATATTTATCATGTACGTGCATAAAGTGTGGGCGTAAATCGAAAAATGTTACCGATAAACAAATGATAACAGTTTCAGAAAAATTGGATGATTTCTTCACGGTAAAGAGCCTAACAAATTGAGCAAGTCGGTAACATTCAGAGGCATCCACATGCCTTGCTCATACTGTGGCATCAAGCAGTCAGGCCTGCAAGATGACTGGTCTGCCAAGCGAGTGGATTCATTCTTATTTATCGAGTAACATGAGCTCTAGTACTCACAATTAAGTTACAAATTATTCACCTGTTTGAATATTACGCAACGGAAACGGATAACGCAGACCTGACTATTAGTAATTTACACAACTCTGACTGTTCACTACGCACTGGCAATACCACATTTTCTTTCTTACCTAACGCCTTTGATCAACACCTGGCCATAGCACTGAATATGAATGGCGCACACATTATAAATTCTGGATATCATGACAACATACTACTCGAAGGAAAAGGCCACCAATCTTTTTCTTTTCGCTATCTTTTTTATTCCGATAAATTCTATAACCTAAACACACCATTACATTTTCTACAACAATTACACATGAGAAACTCCGCCCACTGGGCATGGCTTTACATTGGTGATTCTCTATCTTATGGTCTCGTAATTATCTAACACTACAGTGCACTTTCTGGATAGGATGGTGGATCTTTTGCTATATCTCACACTTCGACTCTCAAACCCATCATCACGAAAATTTTCTCCAGGCCGAGCGGTACAAAAAGGAACATGCATAACCCACTGCCTCTGAACCTATCTTGCTACTCTCCCATGCAAACCACACATACTTAAATTACATGAAATACACCACACTGGCAACATGGAATACAACACAAGGAATAGTCACAACGTTATAATCACATCACTTTCAGCTTTCCCCCTTCAATTAGTTTCATCCCAGTTTCACACGACACTGCCCCACTTCGTAACTTTTCTTTCCTACTATGAACTCTGGAGGATATATGCACGTCTTCCTGTGCAATACAAGCCGAGTAGCGTTGCTGGATGGACGGCTTACTCACCTTGCTTCTCTCTCAGAGTATTATAGTTTGAATCAAGCGTCACCCGGAAACACAATACGCAAAGTAACATTAAGAGCATATTCGTCACACATGCGAGTCCTCAACTCATACCATAGACAAGTATTTCTCTTTATTCTTTGTCTCACACACAGATTGAGACTCACACAGTACTCACCACGTGGAAGTACTCATCTCTAATTTCAAGTCCTCCACACGCCATTTCTTAAATATTTCCAACTTACAGTACACACGCCAGTAATTCAGCTTAACTTTAGCACTCGCAAGTATTTCAACTTATTGCTACACGTGGTTTTGATTGTGACCGTTGGTCACTTCCGAAGATTACTACGATCCCCTTAATATTACCTGCTTGACATTTAATTCTCCCCACAAAAGTTCCTGCAATAGAGAAATTATTATTCCAAACTACTCTTAAGTATTCCACATGCATACCACGTCTCCACTCTTTTGTCTTTACGGAGCACACCTAAGAAAGGTCTTACCAACACTAGATCCAGCAGCAGAGTGCTGAAACATGGCCATTCTTCAGGTCCTTTCGCACCTCCGCCGAAGTGGGGGAGCACCTTGCTACCGTATTGGTCAGCCACATTTCAGGTGCTCAAAGCTCAGGTAAATTTCATCTCTTTGGTTCCACCAAAGGTGACCAAAGGACCGTCTCAAAGATGATCATATATTGCACATTCACTATCTGAGGTTAGCAGACGACCATACATTCATTCATTTCGCAGATCTCACCAAACTGGATGTAGGGATTTATTTTGTGGGAGTGCACATGCGATCAATTAAATAAATGAATTGTCATTCTTTCCTACACTGGTATCCGGTTTCGTTGTATTAAGTGAAATTGAGTTATTATTACAAACAGTATGTTGTTCTGACAAGAATAATGAAGAATGTTGTACCTATTTTCAATGTCGGGCGGTACTGTAGCCTTTCAACATGTTGATCCCTTATGCAAGCAGTTGTTCTGCTTGGAACTGATTGACAGAGTTTTTGGATGTCCTTCTGAGAGACATCGTGCCAAATTCTGTCAGACTGGCCCTTTTGATCGTCAAAATCCCGAGATTGTTTGAGGGCCCTGACCATAATGCTTCAAACTTTCTCAGTTTGGGAGAGATCCGACCATCTCGCTGACCGAGGTAGGGTCCGGCAAGCCTGAAGACAGCCAGTAGAAAACTCACGCCGTGTGCGGGTGGGAATTATCTTGCTGAAAAGTGAGCCGTATGGAGGGCGGCAGTCGGCTTGGTATCCCACCGCTGTCCATGGCGTCTCCAGATAAGTCTTCGGCCTCAGGTCTCATTCACTGGAGTAGAATTGTCTTCAGTGATGAGTCCCCCTTCGAACTGAGCCCCGATGACCAGAAAAGCTATGCTTCAAGACGCCACTGAGTGCGGTGGGAAACCTACCTGACTGCTGCCCGTCATACGGCTCGACAACAACGGGTGATGGTCTGTGTTGGCATATTTTCTTTTCGTAGCTGGACCCCTTTGGTTGCCATCCGCGGCACCCTTACAACACAGAATTACGTAGACGATATTCTATGCCCCATTTCGTTGCTCTTCATGAGTAGCCATTCTGGGCTTACATTTCGGCAAGATAATGTCCGCCGGCACACCGCGAGAGTTTCTGCTGCTTCGTGCTTGCCATACGACCTTAGACAGCAAGATCGCCGGATGTCTTCCCAACTGAGAACGTTCGTAGCATTATGGGCAGGACCTTCCAACAATCTCGGGATTCTGACGATCTAATGTGACAATTGGACAGAATTTGGCACTATATCCCTATCAGTCAATTTGAAGTTGAATAGCAGCCGGCACAAGAGCCAGAGAAGGATAAATGCGTTAATGACTTGCTCGGTTTGTGAAGGTTTTTCTCTTGAATAAAACATCAGATTTTTTGGAAATTGCAATCATTCGTTTATCTGTACGTCACATACAGCGATTTCCGTCCCATTTTGATAATTTCTTCGTGGTGCTTCGTTTTTATCACTTTTTTTATATAAAACATGAAGAACGCCTAGTTAGATGTAAGAGAGCGCCTGATGGTTCTAAATATTGTCAGGTTAAATAAATCAGTAGATAAGAAACACAAGAAATGAAAATATTGGCTCACTCTTCCAGAAAATTAATATTAAATTCTCCAGTTACCATCAGTTGTTTTGTTTTTGTGATAGGTTTGAATAAAACTAACGGCAATTTTTAACAATACGTGAAAGTTTTCCAGTGGGGTTTCAAATACATTTCTGGTGGCTGGAATTCGCAAGCACTGATTTCCCGTTGTTGATTGAAGTAGAAACTACTGGTATCTATAGATTTGAATTTTAATACATATTTTGTGTAAATGACAACTCCTCCTTTCATCATATTTTCACTACAGATCTTGACTCCTCGTTTACAGACCTCTGTTTTTCTGGTATTTACGTGGTGATCAGACATAATACATCAACTTCTTTCTCAAATGCTAAATCATGTAGACAGATAAGAAGTCTGTTTTTTAGCCCTTTAATATTCTGACATATAATGGTAGCGTTACTGAAACAAGTTTCTTTTCTATGCCATACTTCATTTTTTCTGAACCATTTTTCAATCAGTCTGACCGAATGAGATATTTAACCAAAAAAAGCTTATCTCTCTTGCCTATAACCACAGGAATTCTACCGTTATTAACGATATCCCTCTCAACTTATTTTCTAGGGTTTTACTTCACCTAATCCATCTCTCCCATTCCTGTATAGGTCTCGGCCACGGGTCGTGCATCCCCATTTCCCAGTAGCACCAACTGGAACAGCACCCGAAGTCAGCAACAACTTGATCACTTCCTGGCTAACTCCAGGGTTGATCGTTCCGCTGCAGAAAGTCAAGAATGCCCCACTTGTGTGTGTTTTATTGTGCTGCAGGTATCTTCTCTAAGCTGTTCCCAATAATATATTCTCTATCGTTGGCCAAGGCGTTGCCTGCACCCTCAGAAGTCAATACTTGGCCCCCTTCACTCAGACCCTTATTCAGTGCCTCAATATCCTTCATTATCTGGCCAAAGCTAGTACTAGGTTTTACCATACTTGCGACAAGGTAGCCTGATCCTATTTTTTCTTGCATGTGTTGTCCTAAGCGCTTCCCACAAATACTCCTAAGCAACAGGAACTTTTTTCTTCTCAAATTGCTTTCAGATCTGTCTCATAAGTTTTTATTATTTACTTTTTCATACAGCTAAATGAGGCGCCTACGACAGGTGCTCTAGTTCAGCGGTAAGAGATCTATCTAAAAAAATCCCCTTTTCATGCATTTCCTGTTTCCTTTTCTCCACATCCATTTTTTTTTCTTTTTTTAAGCTCTAGCTCAACTTTCGCCGCCTTAACCTTTGCCTGAAGGGCACCAATCTTCACCTCTTGTGCCGCGATCTTCCTGACCATTACACATAACCTTCATACACGTAGGAGACCTCACTAAGAATGCCGTATACTGTCACACTGCAATCGCCGCCGTGAAATCGCAATTCACAATCCCTAAACACCAGTCTCAAACTATTAACCATTCAGCGGCAGCACGCACATTTATCACCTATGGCCATATCATTGTCAGGAGTTACACCTAGATATCTGTTTCCGTATAAGTGACCTGCTGCAGTTGTGTTTATAACCGTGGATACGTGTAACCAAATTATGCTTACCAATCATAACATCTAGCACTGAATAATTTTACGTAAACTTAACCAAAATCAAACCTGCGTTAATTTCAGTTTATGAACATTAACTACAACGATACTTAGCCTTTTACTCGAAATCGAAACGCAAACAATTAAATCAAGACTAAGGTTATCAAGTGTTTACAGTAAAAAATCAAATCTGGGAATGCGATTTCCGTTCTTAAAACTTTTCGTTTTTAATGAGTATCACGACTGGAATTGTGGAACTTTCGTAACACTAACTGGAACAGGAAGTAATATAGCTATTTACCAATTAATACAAGCGAGAATAATTATTAAAACCAGATTAATCACTTTACCCCATCGCGAAATAAAAGCGTCTCGCCTGCAACCAAAGATACTACAGAAGGACTCAGGACATTGTGTTAGGAAAGGGGCCACATACAATTTTTGAGGAGTCCTACTATTCGATCAGCGAAAAACGAGTAGCAGACTACGAGGGCAGATCAAAAAGTAACGTGATTTTTTTAATGTCGCGGGTGTTATAATCCGATTTCCAATTTTTTTAATTTTTTTGGTACACGTATTCCACTTGTAGGTCTGCATTTTCAACTGTTTTGAATATTTAGTTTATTGTTGACAGCGGAAAAATATATACGTGTTTTCTAGTGCTTGCTAAACTTTTACCTTCAAAAATGATGTATCAAAGAATTTGCATTAAATTTTGCTTCAAAAAAAAAAGTGCTGCATCGCTTTCGAAATGTCGATATTGGCTTTTGGCGAATGTACTGTGAGTAAGAAAAGTGCTAACGAGTGGTATAAACGTTTCAAAGAGTGTCGAGAAGACGCTGAAGTTTCTGAAAAATAGCCGAATTACCAACAGAGAGGTTGCTGATGATATTGGCATGTGCTTTGGCTCATGACAAGCAATGTTTTCTGCTGCCTTGGAGGAGAAATGTGTAGCAAGGAAGTTTGCAGTTAAAATTGTAGGATGTGAGGCCTGCCAGTTATGCAAAACACCGTTTTCTCAAGTACCCAACATGTTTCAGCACCGCTGTGCCGCAATCAGTTGGTTTACGTTTTATTTAATCTGTAATGTGAACATTTGTGCTAAATGATTACAGAATTATGTGGATATTTAGTTCAAACAATAGTTCGTTTCTTTTTGTTAATACCTTTACACTTCGCGTGCATAATTTTTCGGGACCACTTGTGTGTTATTTATTACAGGTAGCTTGTCATCTGCAACCAAACGATGTTGATGAGAAAGTTTATTGGTGTTATTTGTTACAGGTAGCTTGTCATCTGCAACCAAACGATGTTGATGAGAAAGTTTATTGGGAGTTAACGTATCATCTTAAAGTAATTTAGTTTGTCGCGATATTTCGCGCCTATATTCATTTTTACTTACGATTTCGTGTGGCAAGCTCTTTATTCTCAGCATCATGGTGAGATGTCGTGATGCACACGTAAATATAACATTTATTTTCACAAACAAGTCGTAAAAGCACTTTGCTGGTCACCAAAACAGAGTGTAATTGTGGTTGTTTTGTGTCCCAGCCCAGTCACTGTTCAGTTGTTCAACAGAGAGCTCAGCGCCAAATTTGAATTTTGCTTACGTTTTATCTGTGTGTGTGTGTGTGTGTGTGTGTGTGTGTGTGTGTGTGTATGGGCGTGTGTTTTCTGTACGCTCCCTAGCTGTTTCTGCTGTCTTTTTACATGGCGTTCCCTTTGTGTGTAAATGGCGAGTCTTTGTAGAATGTAGTGTATCCATCAATACACTACACTCTGCAAGGGCACACTATTTAACACATTAAGAGAACTTTACAGAAAAGACAACACAAATAAAGTCTACCCACACACATAGATATACACACACACACACACACACACACACACACACACACACACACACACAAATGGATACACTACATTCTGCAACGACTTACCATTTACACGCAAAGGGAACACCATATAAAAAGACATTCAGCTAAGAAGCGTACAGAAGACACACACACAATAGATAAAATGTAAACAAAATTCAAATTTGGCGCCGAACTCTCTGGTGAACAAACGAACAATGACTGGGCGGGGACACACAACAACCACAATTACACTGTGTTTTGGTGACGTGTAAAGTTATTTTACGACTTTATTTGTGAAAATACATGCTATATTTACGTATGCATCACGACACTTCACCATGATACTGAGAATAAAAGGGCTTGCAACACGAAAACGTAAGTAAAAATGAATACAGGTGCGACATATCGCGACAAACTAAATTACTTTTAGTTGATAGGTTAACTAGATTAGATTAGATTAGATTAGATTACTACTAGTTCCATGGATCATGAATACCATATTTCGTAATGATGTGGAACGAGTCAAATTTTCCAATACATGACATAATTAAGTTAATTTAACAACATACTTAAGTTAATATAACAACTTTTTTCATTTTTTGTGTTTTTCATTTTTATTTTTTTATTTTTTAATATTTTTTTTGTTTTTTTTTTAATTTATATCTAAAAATTCCTCAATGGAGTAGAAGGAGTTGTCATTCAGAAATTCTTTTAATTTCTTCTTAAATACTTGTTGGTTATCTGTCAGACTTTTGATACTATTTGGTAAGTGACTAAAGACTTTAGTGCCAGTATAATTCACCCCTTTCTGTGCCAAAGTTAGATTTAATCTTGAATAGTGAAGATCATCCTTTCTCCTAGTATAGTAGTTACGCACACTGCTATTACTTTTGAATTGGGTTTGGTTGTTAATAACAAATTTCATAAGAGAGTATATATACTGAGAAGCTACTGTGAATATCCCTAGATCCTTAAATAAATGTCTGCAGGATGATCTTGGGTGGACTCCAGCTATTATTCTGATTACACGCTTTTGTGCAATAAATACTTTATTCCTCAGTGATGGATTACCCCAAAATATGATGCCATATGAAAGCAACGAGTGAAAATAGGCATAGTTAGCTAATTTACTAAGATGTTTATCACCAAAATTTGCAATGACCCTTATTGTATAAGTAGCTGAACTCAAACGTTTCAGCAGATCATCAATGTGTTTCTTCCAATTTAATCTCTCATCAATGGACACACCTAAAAATTTGGAATATTCTATCTTAGCTATATGCTTCTGATTAAGGTCTATATTTATTAATGGCGTCATACCATTCACTGTACGGAACTGTATGTACTGTGTCTTATCAAAATTCAGTGAGAGTCCATTTACAAGGAGCCACTTAGTAATTTTCTGAAAGACAGTATTGACAATTTCATCAGTTAATTCTTGTTTGTCAGGTGTGATTGCTATACTTGTATCATCAGTAAAGAGAACTAACTTTGCCTCTTCATGAATGTAGAATGGCAAGTTATTAATATATATTAAGAACAACAAAGGACCCAAGACTGACCCTTGTGGAACCCCATTCTTGATAGTTCCCCAGTTTGAGGAATGTGCTGATCTTTCCATATTATGAGAACTACTTATTTCAACTTTCTGCACTCTTCCAGTTAGGTACGAATTAAACCACTTGTGCACTGTCTCACTCATGCCACAATACTTGAGCTTGTCTAGCAGAATTTCATGATTTACACAATCAAAAGCCTTTGAGAGATCACAAAAAATCCCAGTGGGTGGTGTTCGGTTATTCAGATCATTCAAAATTTGATTGGTGAAAACATATATGGCATTTTCTGTTGAAAAACCTTTCTGGGAACCAAACTGACATTTTGTTAGTACTTCATTGTTACAGATATGTGAAGCTACTCTGGAATACATTACTTTCTCAAATATTTTGGATAAAGCCGTTAGAAGGGAGATGGGATGGTAATTGTTGACATCAATTCTTATGCAAAGGTATAACAATAGCAAATTTCAGTCTAACAGGGAAAATTCCCTGTTCCAGAGAGCTATTACACAGGTGGCTGAGAATCTTACTTATCTGTTGAGAACAAGCTTTTAGTATTTTGCTGGAAATGCCATCAATTCCATATGAGTTTTTGCTTTTAAGCAAGTTTATTATTTTCCGAATTTCAGAGGGAGAAGTGGGTGAGATTTCAATTGTATCAAATTGCATAGGTATGGCCTCTTCCATTAACAGCCTAGCATCTTCTAATGAACTCCTGGATCCTACTATATCCACACCATTTAGAAAATGATTATTAAAAATATTTTCAACTTCAGACTTCTTGTTCGTAAAGTTTTCATTCAATTTGATGGTAATACTGTCTTCCTGTGCTCTTGGTTGACCTGTTTCTCTTTTAATAATATTCCAAATTGTTTTAATTTTATTATCGGAGTTGCTGGTTTCAGACATGATACACATACTTCTGGATTTTTTAATAACTTTTCTTAATATAACACAGTAGTTTTATAATGTTTGATAGTTTCTGGGTCACTACTCTTTCTTGCTGTCAGATACATTTCCCTTTTCCGGTTACAAGATATTTTTATACCCTTAGTAAGCCATGGTTTGTTACAAGGTTTCTTACGAGTATATTTAACTATTTTCTTGGGGAAGCAGTTTTCAAATGCAGTTACAAAAATGTCATGAAATAATTTATATTTGAAATTGGCATCAGGTTCACGGTGCACCTCATCCCAGTCTAACTGCTGTAGGTTTTCTCTGAAATCTGCTATTGTTAAATCGTTGACTGAACGTACTACTTTGGAGGACCGTTTAGTATTGCTGAATGGAGCTATGTCATATATTGTAACTAGCTGTGCACCATGATCAGAAAGACCATTCTCAACAGGCTGAGCATTTATCTGGTTAAACTTATCTTGGTCTATAAAGAAGTTATCTATCAGTGAGCTGCTATCCTTTACCACCCGAGTAGGAAAATCAATAACGGGTGTCAAATTGAAAGAACCGAGTAATACTTCAAGGTCATTTTTCCTATTACCCTCTTTCAGAGAATCTACATTGAAGTCCCCACAAATAATAATTTGCTTCCCCCTGTCTGACAGATAGCACAACAAGGAGTCCAAATTTTTCAGAAATAGATGAAAATTTCCTGATGGGGACCTATATACAGTTACAATTATAAATGTGCCTTCATTTAATTTAAGCTCAGAGGCACATGCTTCTATATGTTTCTCTACACAAAACTTTTTTGTTTCTATACTTTTTGCACAATGATAACTTTTGACATATATGGCAAGTCCTCCTTTCTCCATATTTTCTCTCAGTGTGCAGAGAGCTTATATCCACTTACATTTACCTTATCCATATCAGTAACAATGTGATGCTCAGACAGGCATAGTACGAGGGCAGTTCAATAAGTAATGCAACACATTTTTTTTCTGAAACAGGGGTTGTTTTATTCAGCATTGAAATACACCAGGTTATTCCCCAATCTTTTAGCTACACAACACTATTTTTCAACGTAATCTCCATTCAATGCTACGGCCTTACGCCACCTTGAAATGAGGGCCTGTATGCCTGCACGGTACCATTCCACTGGTCGATGTCGGAGCCAACGTCGTACTGCATCAATAACTTCTTCATCATCCGCGTAGTGCCTCCCACGGATTGCGTCCTTTATTGGGCCAAACATTTGGAAATCCGACGGTGCGAGATCGGGGCTGTAGGGTGCATGAAGAAGAACAGTCCACTGAAGTTTTGTGAGCTCCTCTCGGGTGCGAAGACTTGTGTGAGGTCTTGCGTTGTCATGAAGAAGGAGAAGTTCGTTCTGATTTTTGTGCCTACGAACACGCTAAAGTCGTTTCTTCAATTTCTGAAGAGTAGCACAATACACTTCAGAGTTGATCGTTTGACCATGGGGAAGGACATCGAACAGTATAACCCCTTCAGCGTCCCAGAAGACTGTAACCATGACTTTACCGGCTGAGGGTATGGCTTTAAACTTTTTCTTGGTAGGGGAGTGGGTGTGGCGCCACTCCAGTGATTGCCGTTTTGTTTCAGGTTCGAAGTGATGAACCCATGTTTCATCGCCTGTAACAATCTTTCACAAGAAATTGTCACCCTCAGCCACATGACGAGCAAGCAATTCCGCACAGATGGTTCTCCTTTGCTGTTTATGGCGTTCGGTTAGACAACGAGGGACCCAGCGGGAACAAACCTTTGAATATTCCAACTGGTGAACAATTGTGACAGCACTACCAACAGAGATGTCAAGTTGAGCACTGAGTTGTTTGATGGTGATCCGTCGATCATCTCGAACGAGTGTGTTCGCACGCTCCGCCAGTGCAGGAGTCACAGCTGTGCACGGCCGGCCCGCACGCGGGAGATCAGACAGTCTCGCTTGACCTTGCGGCGATGATGACACACGCTTTGCCCAACGACTCACCGTGCTTTTGTCCACTGCCAGATCACCGTAGACATTCTGCAAGCGCCTATGAATATCTGAGATGCCCTGGTTTTCCGCCAAAAGAAACTCGATCACTGCCCGTTGTTTGCAACGCACATCCGTTACAGACGCCATTTTAACAGCTCCGTACAGCGCTGCCACCTGTCGGAAGTCAATGAAACTATACGAGACGAAGCGGGAATGTTTGAAAATATTCCACAAGAAATTTCCGGTTTTTTCAACCAAAATTGGCCGAGAAAAAAAAATGTGTTGCATTACTTATTGAACTGCCCTCGTACATCTGTTTCATCCTCAGCTTCTAAATCTTCGAAACAAACCAGAAGCTCATCTATTTTATTCTTTAAACTCCCAATATTTTGATTAAATATACTTACATTATTTTTAATTATACTTTTATGAGAAGCTTTCCTTATTCTAACATTTGCAGTACTCTCCTGTCTGAGTTTCTCATTGTGCTTAGGCCTAGTTGCTATACCAGTGGTCACATGGTGTTCAGAGAGGCAGATTATGTCAACTGGGTTGGGTGACTTTAATTCATCAATGCAATTACCTAGGACTGAGATATAACTTGGTGGAGATAAAATTTCTGGTGATTGGTGAAAATCTATAATTGACAGCTGTGATTGGTGATCCAATGTGCTAGAATTGTGCTGTTTAATTTCTTTCCTAAACTGAAGATTTGTTTCAATCCTGACCTCTCGTAGAACTTGACATCTTTCTGTCTTACCTATCCTAAAAAAGGCGTTGCTCCAACACCTGTAACCACTGGTATTTTACCATTCATGGCAGCGCCTCCCCCCCTTAAATTTCCTGCTATTATCCCAGCCAGTTTCCCCTTCCCTTTCCTGTTGAGATGTAGGCCGTGCCTGGTATAGTCCCACCTACTGAGAGAATCAACAGGAACCACACCAATATGAGCCCCCGCACCCGACCCAAGCAGCCGTTCCAACTCCAAATTAACTCTCCCAACAGAAGACTTCAAATGAGGCCGGTCATGGCGTCTCAGGACAGATACAAATTCAACATTGGTGTGTCTCGATGCCAACGCAATCTTTACCAGCTAACAAACTTTCTCATCAACATCGTTTGGTTGCAGATGACAAGCTACCTGTAATAAATAACACACAAGTGGTCCTGAAAAAACGTGCACACCAAGTGTAAAGGTATTAACAAAAAGAAACATAGATAAAATATAACAAAGTTCATATTTGGCACCAAACTCTTTGGTGAACTAAATATCCACATAATTTTGTAATCATTTAGTAGAAATGTTCACATTACAGATTAAATAAAACATAAACCCACTGATAATGGCACAGTAGTGCTGAAACATGTCTGGGTACTTGAAAAAACGGTGTGTTGCATAACTGGTGGACCTCACATCCTACAATCTTAACTGCAAACTTGGGAAACACAAGGAGCTGCAAATCCAAATTATGAAGGTTGTAGCATGTCACTCGCCTGATATTAGTTCTCGAAACTGTATAAATAGGCTTTAGAGGGGTGGTTGGCATCTATCTTCAGTGGTTTCCGGTATTTCAGTATTTCCGTGACGCTTCCCCGAGGATCACGCAAATATCTACAGCCGCATTGTATTATTGAACTACATGAAAAAAACGTAAATTAGTTACCACGGCGTGCAGACACTTTATTCATGAGGTGGCGCAGACAAATAGCCAATTTTTGCATGACCCGCGGCAGTGTCGGAACATCGATGCTGTAGATGACCTCCTGGCTGGCTGTTTTCAGCTCAGCAGTGGTATTGGGGCTATTGATGTATACACTGTCTCTAATATACCCACATGAAGAGGGGTTGCATGTGTTCAGGTCCGGAGAACATGGCTGCCAAACGAGGCCCATGCCAGCAGCTTCTGGGTACCCCAGAGCCAGAATGTGGTCCCCAAAGTTCTGCGCCAGGACATCAAAGACTCTCCTGCTTCGATGGGGCCGAGCTCCGTCTTGCATAAACCACATTTTGTAGAAATCAGGGTCACTTTACACAACGGGGATGAAATAATTTTCCAAAACTCAGGTACCGTTTGGTAGTCATCGTGCCGTTAAGGAATATCACACCGCTTATTCCGTGACTGGATACTGCACACCACACAGTCACCCGTTGAGGGCGAAGACACTTCTCGATCGCGAAAGGCGGTTTCCCAGTCCCCCAAATACGTCAATTTTGCTTATTGACGAACCCATCCAAATGAAAGTGGGCTTCGTGGTTAAACCAGTCCATACTAATTCCCATCTTGCCCCGCGGCCAACGGTGCAGTTTGAACGTCCTAACGCTAGCCATTCAGAAATTATGACGACTTTGTTTCATGTAGTTCAATAATTGTAACCCTGTATGTTCTGCAAGGTGCTGTTGAAAGTTGTCCACTACGTTTACAATTTTTACTGTTTAGTTATTTCGCATACTACCCACCGCTGGGTATCTGCGAAGATACACTTACGTACGTACGAGTAGTTATCGATTGCTGCAATCATGGCTTGTGTTTAGCACGGTCTGTAATCTGTTTAAGAAGAGGTCCAGTTTAGCGGGCCAGTCTGAACCAGACCGCCTGGCCGCGAACTACGGGTAGCGTGTCTGAAGGGGCACTCGATTTCCGGTGTTCCTAGCGGGAAGTCTGGTGTCAGCAGTATAGTGCACGGTTCCGTGTTTGCTGCTTGACGTTGTGGTAAGGCGCAGTTTCGCTGTGAACTGGCAGGGCACATTCACATTACGAGTTTGTTAATCATTGTAGAGACTAAAGTTCACGCACAGCTACTTTCTCCGTTCGCATCGCCAAGTTCTAGAGAGAGAATTTTATTGAAACTTTCTTCTATGTGGAGATACAGCATTTGTGCCTTTGTGAAGAGAATATGTTTTGGTGCTCGGAGCACCACCTGTTTGCTGCTAATTCACCTGAATGATAGATGTTTAAGTTTATCATACTTCATTCCAGTTAGCTTCAGTCAATGTTTTCCGCTACGTAGGGATTTTCCTTTTTCTCATTTTCTTATATGTTAAAGCTTCCTGTGCCATGTGTTTAGGAGCACTGACGTTGAACATGTTATCGTGGCTAAAATAGTTTTGGACACAAGTAAATGGTTTTCAATGCTTTTCAAACCATCTAATTTTCCTTGTTATCACTATCCTATTCACGCGATTTTACGCTGAGCTGCTCTTATCAGTCATCCCAGTTCGATACGGGGTGTACTACTTGCAATTGTAGTAATTTTGTAAAATTGTATCTATGGTCAATCTCAAAACCAGAACTCATCATTGAGAAGATTCTACTTCACATGATTTTTCAGCACAAAAGGTAAGTGACGGAGTTTGACGCAGCTGGAATAGTCGCAGTATTCATCGTATTAAGAGTGGTTGTTTGATGTTTTCTGTTGGAAATGGAAATGCCGTGTGGGTAGGGCCTCCCGTCTGGTAGACCGTTCGCCTGGTGCAAGTCTTTCGAGTTGACGCCACTGCGGCGACTTGCGTGTCGATGGGGATGAAATGATGATAATAAGGACAACACAACATCCAGTCCACGAGCGGAGAAACCCTCCGACCCAGCCAGAAATCGAACCCGGGCCGTTAGGTATGGTTCAAATGGCTCTAAGCGTTGTGAGACTTAACATCTGAGGTCATCAGTCCCCTAGAACTTAGAACTACTTAAACCTAACTAACCTAAGGACATCACACACATCCATGCCCGAGGCAGGATTCGAACTTGCGACCGTAGTAACAGCGCGGTTCTGGACTGAAGCACCTAGAACCGCTCGGCCACTGCGGCCGGCCAGTTAGGTATGAAATTCCGCGGCGCTGACCAGTAGGCCACCAGGGGCGGACAAGTTTTCTGTTTGTAAGCTACAATAACAGCGTGGGCGCAGATGCCCATTGAATGTCACACGTTTCCATCGAAAATCAGGTTCTCTAAATCCATTTTCTTTTGCAATGCGCATTATAAATCTTTGCACAAAGTAACCTTTTCCTGCCTAGATAATCTACACTACCACATAAATACAAGACGTTCCTTAATATTGTTTCCAAAAATATGGAGAATTTTTTGACCAATTTTTTAATATACTGGGGAAACATTCTTTGCAAAATTATAGATATTTTTAAATTTATTTTCTTTCGATACGTGCCTCTACAGCCATCTCAATAGTCTGGTGTCATTCATGACGATACAAACGTAAAGACAACACAGTACCCAGTTGCCGAGCAGAGATAAACTCCGACACGGCCGGAAATCAAACCCAGGCGTCTTTGGTTAACAACCCTCGGCGGTCACCGCGCACCTACCAAGACGGACACGCAAGATGTTCCTGACCGATTAATGCAGATTTATAGACAATACTCCAAGAAACTGATGTCCGACGTTATCTGTGTACTTTTTTAAACAACAGTGTACAGATTGTCTGCTGAAACCGTGCTGTGCTGTGAGAATGTGCGGTTTCGTTTTCTTCCTCGCTGTCAGTTTTAGCTACAATAGTAGAACAGCAAAACCGTTAGACTTTTTTTTTCTCCACTATGTGTTTTTTCTCCTTATATAAAGGCTGAGTGAGTCACGTGAAACGTAACACCCCTTTTATTTCGTGAAGGATTATACATTCGAAACGCTGTTTACGGCAAATCTTAAAGTCTCGAGGGGCACGTACGTTTTAGCGCTGGTATCGACAGAGATATAGAAGCGAGTACGTTTTTGTAAACGGAACTGAACACTTTTTATAACAGCATTCGATAGCTCTTCAGACAATTAGAGTGATACAGCGTTTATTAATGTTGACGTCGAAAACTGCCGTAAACTATGCGAGAAATGTCCTAAAATTTGAGAGCACTGTGATCGGAATCGGCATTAGCAAACACAGCTTTCGAACTACGCGGGGTGACATTTCCCTGTCTGCTTGCCTGCAATGCAAGTCGCTTATTTCTGCTTTAACATTCGTTGCGTGCAGACATGTACACCAATGAGAAGAAGCTGGACATACTTTTATATGATGAATGATAAAGAAATACCGTATAAACAATTCAGCGGTATTGAGCTATCTATCCGAGCGCCAGTTTCCGGCGCGCCAGGCAATTGTACTAACTGAGAACACGAAAAACTGTTATGACTACAACGCTAATGAATCCGCACAGTGATAGGAAACATGGTTGGTTCAAATGGCTCTGAGGTCATCAGTCCCCTAGAACTTAGAACTACTTAAACCTAACTAACCTAAGGACATCACACACATCCATGCCCGAGGCAAGATTCGAACCTGCGACCGTAGCGGTTGCGCAGTTCCAGACTAAAGCGCCTAGAATCACTCGGCCACATCGGCCGGCGATAGGAAACATATTGACAAGGAATATGGAATCAACCATTCGAGTGTCGTTCGCATTCTGCATCGACAGAATTTCCATCCCTATCACCTGTCAGTACGTCAGGCACTCTACGACCGTGATGACTTCGAACGTCCTACAGAATTTTGTCGGTTTGCCCTTCAGCAACTGAGGGATCACCCTACATTGTTCCATTGTTTGCCCTTCACTGATGAAGCAACGTTTACCAACCATGCTTCTGTAAATTTTCATAACGTGCACTACTGGACAGCCGAAAATTCACATTGGCTTCTTTATATGCTACGTCAACAGCCATGGAGCGTAAACGTATTGTGCGGCATCATAGGAAAATACATTGTGGGACCTTACGTTATTTCAGGTGTTCTAAATGGACATCCGTAAGCATACTTTCTGACGAACATTCTGCCGGTTCTTCTAGAAAAGGTGCCACTGGATATTCGACAGTGTATGTGGCTGCAACACGACGGTTATACAGTTCATTCGTCCCGTGTTGCAACGCAAATACTGAATGATAAATTTCCAGGACGTTGGATAGGAGGAAATTCTGTTGTCAAGCGGCCAGCGAGGTCTCCCGATTTGATTTGACTTGATTTCTTCCTTTGGAGAGTATTCAAAGACGCAGATTATGACAAAGCCCCAACTCCGCCAGATGATACGTGTGGTCGAATCACCAGTGTATTCCCTACCATATCATCCACTTGAATTACATCTGCTCATCGTTCTTTCGAATGGTCAACACTTCGACACATGCTTAAGTAAATTTATCTTTTCTTTTTCTTTTTTTTGGAAGCCAACATTCATGTTAAGTGATTTGAGTGGTTACCAAATCATTGTTAATAAATCGTTTATGTCACTCCGTCTGTACGAAATTGCATTTCAGTGACAAATAAGTCGACAGCGTGTATTGCGCTTAACTAGTAACACTGTCATTACGCACTGGTGTTCAGCAGAATATTAGTTAAGAATAATATTTGTTTTGCAATGTACAGGTGTTCACGAAAGAATTTTTAATAAATAGTTTAGTTTAACGAATGTATCCCATATGATATAATTTAGAGCAGTGTAGGTAGAAACCGTTGTCCGACAACATACATTTTACCTCTAACAAACATACAGCCACGTACAGGAAAAGATAGATCTTATCTTCCTTGTAATGTTTACATATTTAGTACAGAAGTTACTCTTTGAAGCGTATAAGAGCTCTTTATTTTTGAAGAATGGACAGTTGATTTCTCTGTTTCAGTCCACGTAAATCGGGGAAGCTACACAAACGTGAAATAGTTTTCCTATGCCCTTTGTGATACGCTGGATTATAGCCTGTGGTATTTCCACATACAGCATCCGTAGGTGAACCTGCATCTAGGTCTTAAGTTGGTTCAAGGGGAAATAAAGCTTTATTCTCGTACCGAAGACCTGCCTTACGGTACACAGCTACGTCGTAGTCTAGTCCGAGGCGCTTTCTTGGTAGTGTTTGCACAGCAAATGCTCTCACATTCTAGGATATTTCCCGAATTTATTTATGACAGATCAACTTTAAGAAAATCTCTATCATTGTAATTGTCTTCTTAAGAATTATCGAATGCAATTTAAAAAGTGTATGACTCTCTTTAAGAAAACGTACTTGCTTCAATATCTCTGTTGACGGCAGTACTAAAAACATTAACCAAACAAAAAAAAAGTGACCCTTGATGCTCTAAAATTTGCCGAGAACCGCGTTTCGATATGTGCAACTGTTCACGAAATAAAAGGGGTCTTATGTCTCAAGTGAATCACCCAGTGTAATTTTAGCAAAAAATTGTATACGCAGCAATGTGTTGTTTTAGTTTCTTCCTCGCAGTCGCTTTTCGACATAAAACAGGGAAGTTAAATTTATGGCTTATCGGCTTACGATCAGAATACCGAAATACGATGAATCGTCCGAAACTAATTAATCCTACTCGTTCGTAAATAAAAGCAGTGCTTGCCTTTTGAGCTGTTGTCTTCACATTTCCTGCAGGTGGAGAGGTCTCGGTTACACTCCGTATACGTTCGTTTTGAAACACTTCAGTTCCCAATCAAGGTTTCATTGCAACAACAATAAAGAAGGTTCACTGTCAGAGAGAAGAGGAGATGGACAGAGAGAGAGAGAGGTGGAGGGGCGGGGGGGAGAAAATGGCTAGAGAGGGTGGGGAGTGAGGATATAGAGAAGGATAGGGAATGGAGGAGATGGAGAGGGGAGAAGGAGGAGATGGACGTAGAAGAGGAAGAGGAATGGACAGAGAGAGGATGGGAGGAGGAGATGGACAAAGAGAAGGGAGAGAAGAAGATTGACACAAAGGAGTGGCGAGAAGGAGCTTAGGACAAATATTCAATTCCCATACATGTTTACCAATTGCGAAGAACTGACAGATTTGCTAATATCCTGTAAATTTTGAAGTCACAATCGCGTTGCTAATTAAATTCATGGTGTTGAGTGGTACTTAAGACAGGTAAATAAATTAGAAAATAAATGAAAAACTTAGTTTAGTTTAGAAGAATTACACACTGGCAAACAGCGGCCAGAGCAGCAGTGACAGAAGAACCAATGACCATGAAGTCAGCACGTCAGGAGAAGCCATCGTCTTCCCCACATAAGCGGAAGCTGTCGATTCAGCCGTCAGGGCATTGCCCGACCGGCTCACATGTTTCTCAATTGTCACATGTGATCACAGGCCCTCGCCTACATTCCAAGAGCCAATGACCGACGTTAAGAAGATTCTTCGAGAAGCTTTTCAACGTGACAGAAGAGGCAATGACCGTGAAATCGTTCGCCTCCAGTGAACTGAAGTGAATAAATACACGAGACGCAGTGGGCCTGAGAAGAGGAGTAGTTTTCAGTTCAGTCCAAAAATGGTTCAAATGGCTCTGAGCACTATGGGACTCAACTGCTGTGGTCATAAGTCCCCTAGAACTTAGAACTACTTAAACCTAACTAACCTAAGGACAGCACACAACACCCAGCCATCACGAGGCAGAGAAAATCCCTGACCCCGCCGGGAATCGAACCCGGGAACCCGGGCGTGGGAAGCGAGAACGCTACCGCACGACCACGAGATGCGGGCAGTTCAGTCCAGTACAGTTCAGTTTCAGTGCTGAAGAGCGTCATGCAGGAAGAGACTACATCGTACACAGAAGCACCAAGTCCGCCGCTGTAATGGAATAGCAAGCAGCAGCCTCGCCGCCAAGAAGACAGAAGTTAGAAGGTATTTGAAGACTGATTTTTACGTACCCGGATGACTCGTGACGACGGGAAGGAGACGGCCCCACATCAGCAGTCATCTGTGAGCTGGGATGAAGATTTGACAGCCGAAGACTGGAAAGCTGGAGTCCGTTGTTCGAGTCCGGGACACTGGCCTGCCCCCGCCGCGCCGCCCCGCTGGCCGACGCACAACACGGACAGACGCGGCCGCATAGAGAGAGAAACACTGGGACACCACATCCAAGGTATCACCATCCGATTCATGACTTCGTTCTCAATAATTAAACGGGCCACCGCACGAGGCGCGTCTCCAGTCTACTGGGCGAAACAGCGACACGAGATATACACCGCCAGGCGTAATCAGACGCCGCCGCTCACGCAGCAAGGCTTCGTAAACGACACAGCTGCCTCTCTCCCAGCCAGGGCAACCCAGTAAGGAAACCATTGTACAAATCTTCAATAAAAGTTATCTCATGTAAAAATGCTGTTTCATTCTACCTCATACCCGAGCCAAAGAAGAACCCACCCTGCCCACATGTTGTTAAGAGAGAAAAAGTAATTTATTTAGTGTTTTTCACCCTGTCATAATGCTTTAGAATCAAATGCCCTTTGCAGTAATGCTTATCCTGACAACCGACTAGCATCAAAAGAGAAAACTCAGTTACAATGGCTCTAAATACTGTTTGTGAGAGGGAATTTTGAACGGAGTGTATATTTCGGCGTTACTTTTATAGGTAATCGATCTTCAGACCCAAGTAGGGAGCTTACATTGAGAAGTACACGAGGTGTCCAAAATTAAAGTAACAAACCGCTATTTGTCCGTCCTTTGTCTGATTCACGATATAATCATACAGACTGTCAACCAGATGTCCGTTCAGTCGTGATCTGCACGGAAGATGGCATTCTAGTCAACGGAAAACCGTGCCAACGATGACGTCAGGGACCTGTGAAACGAGGTAGCGTTTTCTGGGTAGCCCCAGATCCATAATCGCTGTGTACACAGTCACGGACGGGGAAATATGGCACAGTGAAGACGCCTACTAGATTCTCTGCGTTGGAGGGCCAAAGAAAGAAAGGAAGCAGGGAAGTCGCAAACTGATTTGGCCCGATGGCTTAATGCGGATCGCCCTGTTGTTTCTCGGATGTGGCGGCAGTTTATAGAGACCGAAACTACATGCAGAAGACCAGGAATGGGCCGAGAATGTGCGACATCTGAAGAAAGGACCGTTATTTGCCTGTAAGGACACAAAATTACCGCCTTAGTATTGCACGGCAACTGGCATGTGAGCTCTCATCATCCACTGGACGTGCTGTATCGAGGCAAACGGTGTACAGAAGGCTTCGGTAGAGTGGCCTTTATTGTCGGAGACCTGCTGTATGTATACGTCTGACGCGACTTTACAGAAGGGGACGTCTAGAGTTGAATCATCGACGTGCCACCTGGACGGTCGAACAGTGGTCCAAAGTTGTTTTCACAGATGAGTCCCGATGTAGTCTGGAGAGTGATTCTCGATAGGTTCACATCCGGAGGGGACGTGGAACACGGTTTCGGTACCCAAACAATGTGGAAAGAGACCGAGATCGAGGAGGATCCCTAATGGTGTGAGCAGGGATTATGTTTACCACTGCAAATTGTACGGGTGAACTGGCAAGGTTTAACTCCTGTCAGTTATTGTGACCAGATCTTGGGACCTCGTCTGCGGTTGTTTCGAGTGGCTGTGGGCCCAAACGGACGATAATGCTCGACCTCATAGAGCACAGCCTTGCCCCAGTGGTAACACCGTTCCCGTCAGATCACCGAAGTTAGGCGCTCTCGGGCTGGGCTATCACTTGGATGGGTGACCATCCGGTGTGCCGAGCGTTATTGGCGAGTGGGGTGCACTCAGCCATGGTGAGGAAAAGTGAGGAGCTACTTGATCCTGAAGTAGCTGCTCTGGTCTCGTACATTGACATACGGCCGGGAGAGCGGTGTGCTGACTACATGCGTCTCTATATCCGCATCCCGTGACGCCTGCGGTCTGAGGATGACACGGCGGCCGGTCGGTGCCGTTGGGCCTTCATAGCCTGTTCGGGCGGACTTTAGTTTATTTCATAGAGCACGGGTGATTGATGTGTTCTTGGAAACGGAAGATACTGCACGACCTGCTGTGTGCCAGACCGAGACTCGAACTCGGGACCTTTGCCTTTCGCGGGCAAGTGCTCTACCACTGAGCTACCCTATCACGACTCACACCCCGTCCTCACAGCTTCACTTCTGCCAGTATCTCGTCTCCTACCTTCCAAACTTTACAGAAGCTCTCCTGCGAACCTTGCAGAACTAGCACTCCTGAAAGAAAGGATATTGCGGAGACATGGCTTAGCCAAAGCCTGGGGGAAGTTTCCAGAATGAGATTTTCACTTTGCAGTGGAGTGTGCGCTGATATGAAACTTCATGGCAGATTAAAACTGTGTGCCGGACCGATACTCGAACTCGGGACCTTTGCCTTTCGCGGGCAAGTGCTCTACCACTGAGTTTGGAAGGTAGGAGTTTGGAAGGTAGGAGACGAGGTACTGGCAGAAGTAAAGTTGTGAGGACGGGGTGTGAGTCGTGGTTGGGTAGCTCAGGGTAGAGCACTTGCCCGCGAAAGACAAAGGTCCCGAGTTCGAGTCTCGGTCCGGCACACAGTTTTAATCTGCCAGGAAGTTTCATCCACCAACCACTCTCCAAGACCGCGAGCAGCTCTGCATGAAGAATGGGAGTTACTGCCTCAACATGATACTGATGACTTCATTCACAGCGTGCTCCGTCGTTGTTAGGCCTGTATTGCTACCGGTGGTGGTCACGCGCCATACTGAGCACATTAACCAGTTGTCGGAATGTGTGTGCACATCCGTTAAGTTGGAAAAAACGAATAACCTTTATGTCTACCGTTATGCATGTTGCAGTTCAGAATGAAATTTTCGCTCTGCAGCGGAGTGTGCGCTGATATTAAATTTCCGGGCAGATTGTGAGTCGGACCTAGACACCAACTCGGGATCTTTGCCTTTAGCATGATGACAGCCATGTCTCCGCAATACCCTTTCTTCCAAGAGTGCTGGTTCTACAAGGTTCGCAGAAGAGCTTCTGTGAAATTTGAAAGGTAGGAGACGAGGTACTGGTAGAACTGAAGTTGATAGGGCTGTTTGTTAGTCGTGCTTGGGTGGCTCAGTCGGTAGAGTATTTGCCCGCGAATGACAAAGTTTCCGAGTTCGAGTCTCGGTCCGGTACACGGTTTTAATCTGCCAGTAAGTTTTATGTTGCAGTTGTTTGCGTTTTGTACTCTTTAAATTGTTTCCACTTCATTATAACCTGTTTATACTGTTTTGTGCAGAAATAAACGACACCTTGCAAATTTTTGTTTTCGTTGCTTTAATTTTGGACACCAGTGTATACGGGGGGCGTTCTTCCCATTGTACTACTTATTACTGGCCCCTTGCATTCCATTCGCATATGGAGCGCGGAAGGAATGACAGTTTAAATGCCTCCGTGCGCGCTGTTATTAGTCTTATATAGCCTTCGAGACCCTGTGGGAGTGATACTTGTAAGGCTCGCTTGATATTGGTTCCTGACACGTTATAAGTACGATTTCGCGTCTTAGCATCTGCCAGTACCTGCCAGCGCACGTTTCTTTTTGTGACTGCTATCCGTGGGTCAAACAAACCTGCGGCCATTCGTGGTGCCCTTCGTTCTCCCTGTTGCAACAACAAGCTCCGTGTCTAAAAACCGTCACTCCGCTACTCTGCTGGATGGACTTTATAAGCTGAACGCGAGGCTACAGCCCTAGACAGAAATGGCTCATTTTCACTGGCACTGCTGTATTAGGTAACGGAAGGTCCGAACGACTGTTATTACCCCTCTTTTATAACAACTGCAGTACTAAGGACACTAAGAGGGTTGCCCTAAACGCCATACTCGGCGACCATTTGCGTGCGAATTGCCACGTTAGGCGGCCGTAACCCGGTGGACGTCGCTAAGCACCAGTCTCCGCGGAGCCGGCCGCGCTAGTTGCGGGTCTTGTCGCCGCGGACGCTAACTCGCGAACGACCCCGCTCCGCGCTCTCGTGCCAGTAAAGAGGGCAGAGCGCGTCCACGGAGGAGAGCCCGCGCGCCTCGTTAGGCCAGACTCGCTGTCATTAGCGCCCGAGATGGCTGGCCGGATAGCGCGGGCAGCCGGCACAATGGAACTAATTACCTCGGCCGAAGCGCCAGTTGGTGGCGGAGCCGGCGGCGACGTCAAAGCGTCCGCGGGAACCCGCGCAATCACGTCCCGGCGGCGGAGGAAAAAAAGCACGCTGCGCGACAATTACAGCAGAACAGTGACAGTCCGGCGCCGGTCGACTAGGTTCAGCTGTGTAGTCGATCCATAAGACAGTACGTCCATCTACTGATACACTATGGGATCAAATGTATCCGGACACTCCTCAAAAACGCACGTTTTGCGTATTAGGTGCATTGTGCTCCCACCTACTGCCAGGTACTCCATATCAGTAGTCATCAGACATCGTGAGAGAGCAGAATGGGGCGCACCGCGGAACTCACGAAATTCGAACGTGGTCAAGCGACTGGATACCATTTGCGTCATATGCCTGTATGCGAGATTTCCACACTCCTAAACATCCCTAGATCCACCGTTTCCGATCTGATAGTGAAGTTGAAACGTGAAGGGATACGTACAGCACAAAAGCCTATAGGCCGACCTCGTCTGTTGACTGACAGAGACCGCCGACAGTTGAAGAGGGTTGAAATGTGTAACAGGCAGAGATCTACCCAGACCATCATACGGGATTCCATACTGCATTGCAAGTACTATGACAGTTAGGCGGGAGGTGAGAAAACTTTGATTTCGCGGTCGAGCGGCTGCTCATAAACCACACATCACGCCGGTAAATGCCAGATGATGCCTCGCTTGGTGTTAGAAGCGTAAATATTGGACCATTGAACAGTGGAAAAACATTGTGTGGAATGGCGAATCACGGTACACTAAGTGACCATCCGATGGCACGATGTGGATATGGCGAATGCCCGTTGAATGTCATCTGTCAGCGTGTGTAGCGCCAACAGTAAGTTTCGGAGGCGGTGTTGTTGTTGTGTGGTCGTGTTTTTCATGGAGGAGGCTTGCACCCCATGTTGTTTCGCATGGCACAATCACAGCACAGGCCTACACTGCTGTTTTAAAAGCCTTCTTGCTTCCCACTGTCCAAGAGCAATTCGAGGATTGCGACTGCACCTGTTCATAATGGACGACATGTGGTGAGGTGGTTACACGACAATAACAACCCTGTAAAGGACTGGCCTGCGCAGAGCCCTGACCTGAATCTTATACACTACTGGCCATTAAAATTGCTACACCACGAAGATAATGTGCTACAGACGCGAAATTTAACCAGCAGGAAGAAGATGCTGTGATATGCAAATGATTAGCTTTTCAGAGCATTCACACAAGGTTAGCACCGGTGGTGACACCTACAACGTGCTGACATGAGGAAAGTTTCCAACCGATTTCTCATACACAAACAGCAGTTGACCGGCATTGCCTGGTGAAACGTTGTTGTGATGCCTCGCGTAAGGAGGAGAAATGCGTACCATCACGTTTCCGACTTTGATAAAGGTCGGATTGTAGCCTACCGCGATTGCGGTTTATCGTATCGCGACATTGCTGCGCGCGTTGGTCGAGATCCAATGAGTGCTAGCAGAATATGGAATCGGTGGGTTCAAGAGGGTAATACGAAACGCCATGCTGAATCCCAACGGCCTCGTATCATTAGTAGTCGAGATGACAGGCATCTTATCCGCATGGCTATAACGGATCGTGCAGCCACGTCTCGATCCCTGAGTCAACAGATGGGGACGTTTGCAAGACAACAACCATCTGCACGAACGGTTGGACGACGTTTGCAGCAGCATGGACTATCATCTCAGAGACCACGTCTGCGGTTACCTTTGATGCTGCATCACAGACAGGAGCGCCTGGGATGGTGTACTCAACGACGAACCTGGGTGCACGAATAGCAAAACGCCATTTTCTTCGGATGGATCGGGGTTCTGTTTACAGCATCATGATGGTCGCATCATTGGCGACATCGCGGTGACCACACATTGGAAGCGTGTATTCGTCATCTCCATACTGGCGTATCACCGGGCTTGATGTATGGGGTGCCATTGGTTACACGTCTTGGTCACCTCTTGTTCGCAGTGACGGCACTTTGAACAGTGGACGTTACATTTCACATGTGTTACGACCCGTGGCTCTACCCTTCATTCGATCCCTGCGAAACCCTATATTTCAGCAGGATAATGCACGACCGAATGTTGCAGGTCCTGTACGGGCCTTTCTGGATACAGAAAATGTTCGATTGCTGCCCTGGACAGCACATTCTCCAGATCTCTCGCCAACTGAAAACGTCTGGTCAATGGTGGCCGAGCAACTGGCTCGTCACAATACTCCAGTCACTACTCTTGATGAACTGTGGTATCGTGTTGAAGCTACATGGGCAGCTGTACCTCTACACGCCAACCAAGCTCTGTTTGACTCAATGCCCAGGCGTATCAAGGCCGTTATTACGGCCATAGGTAGTTGTTCTGGATACTAATTTCTTAGAATCTATGCACCTGAATTGTGTGAAAATATAATCACGTGTCAGTTCTAGTATAATATATTTGTCCAATGAATACCCGTTTATCATCTGCATTTCTTCTTGGAGTAGCAGTTGTAATGGCCACTAGTGTGGAACCCCTTTGGGATATTTTGGAATGCCACTTCGTGCCAGACCTCACCGACCGACATCGATACGTCTCGTCAGCAAAGCACTCCGTGAAGAATGAGCTGCCATTCCCCAAGAAACCTTCCAACACCTGACTGAACGTATGCCTGCGAGAGTGGAAGTTGACACGAGGCTAAGATTGGTCCAACACCATACTGAATTCCAGCATTACCGATGGAGGGTGCCATGAACTTGGAAGTCTTTTCAGCCAGGTGTCCGGATACCTTTGATCACAGAGTGTATTTTGTCGAAAACTGACATTTCCCGCCCGTGGCTGCGTGTAAGATATAGGTTGATTCTTGCAAAGAACTCGCCACACGACTATTCAGGAACTAGGACACTCGGACAACGCGTTCATCCTTGCTCTGCAAAACTGTCATCACAACCATAGGAGGAACCATAAGCGACCGATGGCAGAACTACCTAGGGCATAACGGCTTACGGGAAGCTTACATACACCCACAAGCGACAACATCGGCAAACCCCTACATATCAGTAACGTTGACTGGATGTGCCAGCTGCTATTCAAGCCGACCAAGAAGCTACAATAGGGAAGCCGACAAGGTCGCACACTAACGCACAAACAAACCGCTAACACTAGCCTACACTGTGAATCCGATGTATGACCTAGCCGATGATGAACCCAACTGTTACAGGCATGCTGATGCTGACCAACAAGCCAACACCGGTACCCAGCCGCGGCTGCCGGGTAACACCGCTCCACAATGTCAAAGGTGTCCGCCTGCATGGTACCCACCACTAACAACGCCTAGCCTTGTATGACCTGTCGCAGGCAGCAAGAAAACCGCTACTGGTCTTACAACCCGACACAACTATCGCAGAGAAATTTTTCCCTTGGCTCTTGCCTTGGGACTTTTTTTCCTCTGCCCTTGAAACCGCTACTCTTCGTTCAACTTTCGACTCAATCTACCAGATGAGCGCGTATTAACGGTTAATCATAACCAGACTTACGCAAACATCGCAGTACCCACATCGTGCGAGACCTTACTTAGTGGAAACTAAATAATATGCAGAGGTGGCAGTAGGCATTTAGTGTTGCCCATCATGCCGGTGTGGGCGTGGAGGGGCTCCACACTACGTAGAAAAATGTAGAGACGATAACAGCATCCAAACACTTTCATAATGCTATTTATTTAGATAAACAGCGCCACTGCGGGTATCGAGCTGACAGGTTTATCAGCAGGCAGCTTGTTCACGTTAAGATACAATTTCGTAGTAGTTTACATTTGTTTCCAATTTTTATTCTGCCATATGGTTAAAATTCCTTGGGGTGGTGGTGCCCTATAACCAAAGCATGTGAAAAACTGCATATTCAACTGTAGTTGTGCCTCATAACAATTTCAAACAATGTAAACAGATTATTAAAGGAAAGACTGAAGACTACATCTAGGTACTCCGCCATGTTAAAGAACTGTAGCTTTGTGAATTTTTTTGAAGAGTTTGAAATATACATATCTAAAAGCAAATCACCATAAAATCTCCTCACTGAGCACTAGGAATTAACCAGTGCGGCCTTTCTTCAAAACTTCATTCACATGCTTTCCAGTTTCAAATAAACACCACTCCTTTCGACAAAAACAACGTGCAGACACTAACCCAACATGAAATAGCACACAAAATATAACAGCTTATTTCAACATACAACTTCTTCAACTAGCTGTCAAATTTCGAAGATAACGTCCACTATCATTTACTTTACTTCTGGTCTATACCATAGAATTTACACAATGGAATTGCAGTAATACCTTATAACAAACTGGCTGTTTATCTTAATTGTAATCAGTTCTCATTTCATATAAATTGTAAGCAATGGACCGTTCGTAGTTTGTAAATTTCTACAGTTACTTCAATGTATCTAAAGAAATATCTCTGACAGAGAAAGTCTTTGGCAATGTTATGGTTATGATATCGACATCTTTGTATACATCTTCCATGTGGCAAAACTTTTTGGTGTGTATGAGTGCTGATGTACATTACGTGTGACGTGCGACGTGCATAAAGAAAGTGCTTCATATAGCCATCGCTACAGCAGGAGCACAAGCAGTCAGCATTGCAACGTAATGGCGTGGAAATTACGACGTAAGTAACTATAAACATTCTTACTTAAATTTTTTTTTACCTCATTGAAATCGTTATGAGGCACTTTTACTAAATGGACTGATCAGCAAGAACATTATGACCATCTACCTGATAGTCTGTATGTACCCCTCTGTCACGGATAAAAGCGGCGACGCGTCTTGGCATGGAAGCAATGAGGACTTTGTACGTTGCAGAAGGCGGCTTGTACCACATCTGTACACACAAGTCACCTAATTTCCATATATTCCAGGGAGGGGGCAATGAGCTTTTGACGCCACGTTCTATCAAATCTCAGATGTGTTCGACGGGGTTCACATTTGGAGAGTTGCAGGGTGTGGGGAGTACATCAACTGGAACTCGCCATTGTGTTTCTCGAACCATTCCATCACACTCCTGGCGTTGTTCAAAATGGTTCAAATGGCCCTGAGCACTGTGGGACTTAACATCTGAGGTCATCAGTTCCCTAGAACTTAGAACTACTTAAACCTAACTAACCTAAGGACATCACACGCATCCATGCCCGAGGCAGGAGTCGAACCTGCGACCGGTTCCAGACAGTAGCCCCTAGAAACGCTCGGCCACCCCGGCCGGCCTGGCGTTGTTACATGGCGCATTGTTTGTTCAAAAATGTCACTGCCGTCGCGAAATATGATCGTCATCAAGGGGTGTACGTGGCCTGCAAGAAGTGCACGGTACTCCTTGGCCGTCACGGTGCCTTTCACATGCTCCATTGGAGCCACAGACGCGCTCGTGAGTGGTTCCCGGAACATAATGGAGCCTCTGCCAGCTTGCCTAAATCCGCAGTACAGGTGTCAAGGAGCTGTTGGCTTGGATGACGACAGATTCGCACCTTCCTGTCAGCATGATGAAGAAGGTATCGGAATCCATCAGGCCGCGCAACGCTCTGCCACTGCACCAACGTTCAACGCCGGTGGTCAAGTGCCCATTTCAGTCGTAGTTGCCAATGTCGTGATGTTAACATTGGCACGTCCATAGGTCGTCATCTGCGGAGGCCCACTGTTAGGAGTGTTCGGTGCACTGTGTGTTCAGATATATTTGTATTCTGCCCAGCATTACTCTGACGTTCGTTCCGCCACAGTTTACTGCCTGACCTGTTTTATCAGTCTGTCCAGTCTAAGACGTCCGACATATGTAATGAGGGTTGGCCACCCAACCCCACGATGTCTGGATGTGGTATCACTTTGGTTTTGCTACGTGTTGACGACACTCACGACAGCGCTCCTCGAACATTCAACAAGTCGAGCAGTTTCCGAAATGCTCGTGTCGATCCGGCGGCCCTTTACTGTCTGCCATCGATCAAACTCAGATAGATCGCGGGCCTTCCCCATTCTACACACGGACAGCTCGCTGACTGATACTACATGCATCGTAAGTGTGTCTGACTAGCAGGTGACACTGCTATAGCCTGGACGGGCTTATGTCGACAGTAGGACGGTGGTCATAAGGCTCTGGCTGAATAGTGTAGACAGTTTCCCACATCATGTTCTGCTCACAGGGCACGACCACCCCAACGAATTATGGCCAAGTGGGAGAATAAAAAGCGAAAGCCAGTGTAAACTACCAACGTCAGGAATTCGTCTGATGTTGAACCTGTCGAAACCGGTAACGGCGCTATTTATGTAAATAAATAGCACTGTAAAAAGTGACTGGTTCCCTTTATATTCTCCGTGAGAATCAACCTGTAACCTGCATCTATAGTCGTCAAGTAAATTGACGGCATGTAGGCCTACGAAGCTGAGCAGTCATTATTGTCTAGGTGGTTTGAGGATGACACTCGTTCGATTCACACTACTATCAAGGATGTTTCCTTCAAACGTCCCCTTGGACAACTTAATGAATTACTGTGCTGATAAACCTCTTACATTATTTTATTTTCAAAAAGCTGAGCAGAACTGAACGTACTCAGATATTTCGCTCTTTACCTATTCTGATCAACACTAAACTGACATACAATATTTCTAGCGCAACGCAATCTGACTTTCAATAATTCCTACAAAAGAATGACCCTGACTAACATTAACCTATATCTTTCACAATTCACTTACCTCACAAAAAATCTTCGTTACTCGAACTACTGAAATACAGCGAGCGCCACTACTGCCAGCTAAATAAAAGATTCAAACTACTGAAGGCACTAACTACTGATAGGGATAGTTAGCAAATGAAAGATTTTGATGGACAACAAACAGTGTATTTACCTTAATAGTGTTCAAAAGTCATAATATATATAGCAGTTCATGACATCCAGTCTTACAAATTTACTGTCTCTGATGGACACACGTCCAAATCATACGCTCTCAAAACTCCGCCATTTCTCTCCCCACATCCACCATTGCTGGCGGCTCACGCCCAACTGCGCAACGCTACGCGCTGTTAAAACCCAGCCGGCCGAAGTGGCCGTGCGGTTAAAGGCGCTGCAGTCTGGAACCGCAAGACTGCTACGGTCGCAGGTTCGAATCCTGCCTCGGGCATGGATGTTTGTGATGTCCTTAGGTTAGTTAGGTTTAACTAGTTCTAAGTTCTAGGGGACTAATGACCTCAGCAGTTGAGTCCCATAGTGCTCAGAGCCATTTGAACCATTTGTTAAAACCCAACTGCCCAACCCTACAATAGCAAATTGCAACAATGCAAACCAGCCACAGACTGCACATAGCACAGTCAGTGAGTTTCATATAGAGCGCTACGTGGCGTTACCAACATAAAAACCTAAACAGCCTACTTACATCCTTGGTGTAAGGACTGGAACGGAGTGGATGGAGACTCGTGATGACGACTGAGGAGCTGCTTGACAGAGAAGTAGCGGCTCCAATGCCAAGAAAGCCAAAAACGACCGGGAAAATAGTGTGATCAATCAGTGCCTCTCTACACCGCACGTAAATGACCCTACTGTACGCGATGAGACGGCGATCCGTCGATCTCGATTGGCCGGTTTGGGCCTGAACGTGGAGCTTCGCTTTGCTTTTGAAACTTCTGGCATGTGTTGGAGAGCACTATCTGTTCCCTCCTATAGGCAGGTTTGGGCTTCAACGTGGAGCTCCGTTTTTTATTTTGCAACTTCTGGTATGTGGTGTAGAGTACTGTCTGTTCCCTCCTTTCTTGTGCGATTCGCCAGTTTTGTTCGGGAAAAAATACTTGTCAATAAACCTCCGTATGATTTCTACTTTCTTGAATTGCGGAAGGCAGCGATACATTGCAGTTTTGTTTATTAGGATTAAGGGGCTCCGGAAAGGCTCAAAATCATGAAAAGTTCAATTTTTACTTTTTTACGTTTTCTGAATCTGCAGACTATTACCTTTCAATAGATATATAATTTATTCAATTCCGAAGACTACAACTATTTTTAAATTTTTTTTTGAAATGTGTTCTACATGGGCGTGACCCACTGTGGCGCTGTTAAACTGCTGTCAAATGGTGTTATTATTAACGTCCGTGTTCATCAGGTACATTTTAGTGATGTGAGATAAAGTCTGTGTTGTGGCTAACCTGTGATGGTTCAATATATGTCGCTGGTGTGATTGTCGATTGTTTCATGTTTATTTACTCTGTCGTTATCTCGAAAATATTCGTAATTAATTCTGTTTCTTGAGTCTCTGTTTTGTTGAACTATAATAATGAGTAAAAGTAAAGTTATTAGAAATCCTCTGAAGGCTTTTAAGAAAAGGAGAAATGTTGGAAAGCCAAAGGAATGTGTTATTACTGTAAACAATAAAGACGATAACCAAGTGAGTGAACCTAACCTCTCAAGTACACCGGCCCATAGCAGTCAAAGTGGGAAAGAAAATACTTCACAGAAGAAGCTTGGTTCAATGAGTGAAAACTATGAATGTTTTATGGGCGAATCGGATGTGAATGAAATATTTGATATGTCGGTTCTCAAAGGAATTTTTTCAAACTGTGTAAGATGTATTCATTGTAGTGAAGTTGGTCTGGAACTCTCCATAATAAAGCACGTAGGACTTGCTAGAGAAATACAACTGAAATGTGATAAGTGTTCGTACATGACCACCTTTTGGAACAGTGTTGCAGTAACTGCAACTGAAGAAAATGGTAGCAAAATCTACGAACACAACAACGAGCGATGCTTGCTTTAGACAAGGAACGCCTTCGGGCTGCAGACAGGGCTGTAAAGAGTCTAGAAATACAAGCAAGAGTAAACAGGAGGAGGAACAAGAGGAAGCTGGAGGAGGAGTTTGCAGAGGATGAAGATAATCCATCCTATGGACCTGGAATGCACTAAAAAGTTAATCCAATCTTTGTCGCTCGATTCCCAAAACTTTTATTTTCTTATACTAATTACGTGTTTTCTAAAGATCTTCCAAACATATTTGTTTCAAACTTTCAGTAAATGTTACACAGTACCTTCCGCATAATTTAACACAACCTTTTTCCAAAAAACTGTATATTTTTGAATATATAAATAAAAAATTGCAAAAAAATGATGTGAATTTTCATTACAATTGAAAAAAAAAATCATCTTTAATAACTGAACTAAAATTTTGTAAAATCCCTGTGTTAAGTTGTAGCCCATATTTCAATAAATAATCTGTAAAAAGTTCAACTTCCTACCTCAAATACTTTGTGAGGAAAGATGTAATTTATAAGCGTTATTTTAACATTGCAAGTATAGGACGTTCCGGAGCCCCTTAAGGTGGGTTGAACTGCTTCCAGGTGTCTATTATGGATCATTCGTTCAAAGATTTTGTAGAGAATACGTATAATAGATGTTTTTTTATTATTTTTTGTTTCGGCATCTGTTCAGGGCTCATACAGCCATCATCATGCATACAGCGTGAGGGATCTAAAAATGTTTCAGGAAATATGTGGGCAACTACGAATAGCATTCGAACACAACTGTAATAAAAATTGTTCACCTTGACGTGGGGCATACAGTGGTAGCGAATTCGACCCCCGTGGAAGGGAGCGGCAGGGGGGTCAACTTTGAAATGTTACATAGGAACACCCTTTTTTATTGTGGAATGGTATCCTCAGGAAATCACATGTAACTCTTATCCTCAACACTTTTTCGTTCTCCGCAGCTCCTGGGCTGGTCGCTAGCGTTGCTGGCGCTGGGTCCCGGGGTCCCGGGTTCGATTCCCGGCGGGGTCGGGGATTTTCTTCGCCCGGGGACTGGGTGTTTGTGTTGTCGTCATCATCATTCGGATAGTGGCGAGATTGGACATGGAAAGATTGGAACTTATAAGGGCGCTTATGACCCCCAATGTTCCGCGTCACACAAACCAACATCATCACCATTTTTTCGTTGAGTGATAGTTGTCACAGTGCTCGTCAGAAATCAGAGTGCGTTAAAACTGCATCCGATAAAATGATCACACTAAATGTAGTGGTAGCATTTTCTTACATGGAACCCTTCCGTTCTGCCGGCCGGAGTGACCGAGCTACTTTCTGGAACCGTCGTAGGTTCGAATCCTGCCTCGGGCATGGGTGTGTGTGGTGTCCTTAGGTTGGTTAGGTTTAAGTAGTTCCAAGTTCTAAGGGACTGACGACCTCAGAAGTTAAGTCCCACACTACACAGAGCCATTTGAACCAAGCCTTCCGTTCTGCATTAAAGGAAATTGGTACATGTCATCAGATAACTAAGGTGTCCACGCATGGAGCGTTAACACGTGTTGTCTGTTGTTCTTCTTTCTCACAGTTCTGGGATCTGGAAAATCCCTCTTCTCAGTCTTCTGCACAACACGCCTTTGTTCTCGACACCATGATTTGAAGGGTTTTCTCCTGACGCGTCATCAGACGGTCTCGTCGGTTTCTCTGATCAGTCAACCACACATTCAAATTTCCCACCATCCTGGTGAGGAATAAGGGCAACTTTTGTGACGTTACTTGTCTTTATTTCCATCAACTAACATAGGCTGACAATTTATTTTCTTCTAACTAGCTTGTTAATACAGTTTCTACCTAAACTGAGTTAAACAAACACTACGAAATATTGTTAATTCGGACACTGTGTTCCCTTACATACTATCTTTTAAAAGTTATAAATAATGCATTATGCCACAGTCTAAACCCAGCTTATCCTTAAGCTTTTTGGTAGGGGGGACACTGCATGTTACCTTGGATGGAGTGTCATTGTCAGATGTAGAAGTAACTTCAGGTGTGCCACAGGGAAGTGTGTTGGGACCTTGTGCATCGTGGGGACCAGACAGTAAGTTCTATGACTTTTATAACGTGCTTGTCTCCTTTCTCGCGAAGTGGAATAAATACAGTCACTTCAGAGAGGTTTTTGACATTTTTGCTTACAGTGGAATTATAATCAAATCGACGGCCTCTACGTTATCGCCTTAGCTTTGCAAGTCGGTTTGTGTTTATCTGTCGGAAACGTCACAATTCTCAGCAGATAACGGGATGTGATCTCTTGAAACCAAACTTACACCTGGGTTTATCCAAGGCAGTTGTTCTTAATCTATATAACTGACTGAGGAAAACCTTTGAGTCGTCCTGTTGGATAGTGTGCAGATGATACTGCCGTTAACAGTCAAGTAAGGTCATAAGAATATCAAAAGGAGTTAAAAATGATTTAGACAAGATTTCTGCATGGTGTGAAATGTGTTATTGACCCAAAGCAATTAAAAAAGTGAGATCCTCCATATGAATACCAAAAAAATCTGACAAATTTCGGTATCACGATAAATCACAATAATTAAAAACTGTCAATTTAATAAAGTCCTAGAAATTCAATAACGAACGACTTAAACTGAAACCATGACAAACAAAACGCGTGGGGAAGGCGAACCGGAGATTGCACGTTATTGGCAGAACACTTAAAACATAAAACAAATTTTCTAAAGAGACTGTCTATCCTACATTTGTGTTTCATTTTCCGGAGTATCGAATACCCGATAGGATTTTAGCGGAAGACATCGAAATCGCTCGATGACGGGTAGCGCGTTTTGTACTGTCGCTAAGTAGGGGAAAGAGTGTCACGGACGTAATAGACGAGTTGCAGTGGCATTTTCTAAAACAAATGAGTTTTTTGTTGCGGGAGGATTCTTTCACAAAATTTCAATCACCAACTTTTACCTCCGAAGGTGAAACTACACTCCTGGAAGTTGAAATAAGAACACCGTGAATTCATTGTCCCAGGAAGGGGAAACTTTATTGACACATTCCTGGGGTCAGATACATCACATGATCACACTGACAGAACCACAGGCACATAGACACAGGCAACAGAGCATGCACAATGTCGGCACTAGTACGGTGTATATCCACCTTTCGCAGCAATGCAGGCTGCTATTCTCCCATGGAGACGATCGTAGAGATGCTGGATGTAGTCGTGTGGAACGGCTTGCCATGCCATTTCCACCTGGCGCCTCAGTTGGACCAGCGTTCGTGCTGGACGTGCAGACCGCGTGAGACGACGCTTCATCCAGTCCCAAACATGCTCAATGGGGGACAGATCCGGAGATCTTGCTGGCCAGGGTAGTTGACTTACACCTTCTAGAGCACGTTGGGTGGCACGGGATACATGCGGACGTGCATTGTCCTGTTGGAACAGCAAGTTCCCTTGCCGGTCTAGGAATGGTAGAACGATGGGTTCGATGACGGTTTGGATGTACCATGCACTATTCAGTGTCCCCTCGACGATCACCAGTGGTGTACAGCCAGTGTAGGAGATCGCTCCCCACACCATGATGCCGGGTGTTGGCCCTGTGTGCCTCGGTCGTATGCAGTCCTGATTGTGGCGCTCACCTGCACGGCGCCAAACATGCATACGACCATCATTGGCACCAAGGCAGAAGCGACTCTCATCGCTGAAGACGACACGTCTCCATTCGTCCCTCCATTCACGCCTGTCGCGACACCACTGGAGGCGGGCTGCACGATGTTGGGGCGTGAGCGGAAGACGGCCTAACGGTGTGCGGGACCGTAGCCCAGCTTCATGGAGACGGTTGCGAATGGTCCTCGCCGATACCCCAGGAGCAACAGTGTCCCTAATTTGCTGGGAAGTGGCGGTGCGGTCCCCTACGGCACTGCGTAGGATCCTACGGTCTTGGCGTGCATCCGTGCGTCGCTGCGGTCCGGTCCCAGGTCGACGGGCACGTGCACCTTCCGCCGACCACTGGCGACAACATCGATGTACTGTGGAGACCTCACGCCCCACGTGTTGAGCAATTCGGCGGTACGTCCACCCGGCCTCCCGCATGCCCACTATACGCCCTCGCTCAAAGTCCGTCAACTGCACATACGGTTCACGTCCACGCTGTCGCGGCATGCTACCAGTGTTAAAGACTGTGATGGAGCTCCGTATGCCACGGCAAACTGGCTGACACTGACGGCGGCGGTGCACAAATGCTGCGCAGCTAGCGCCATTCGACGGCCAACACCGCGGTTCCTGGTGTGTCCGCTGTGCCGTGCGTGTGATCATTGCTTGTACAGCCCTCTCGCAGTGTCCGGAGCAAGTATGGTGGGTCTGACACACCGGTGTCAATGTGTTCTTTTTTCCATTTCCAGGAGTGTATTTTAATGACTCCCACTTACATTTTAAGACACCTCCGTAGTAGGAAAATAAGATAAATAAGAGTACGACCAAAAAAATGTAGATTTTCGTTTTTCCCACGTGCTGTACGAGGGCAGAACGGTAAGGCACTGGTTTAAAAGAATTTTCTCTAGCATCTGCATGGTTGAATAGTTACGACAGTTTCAGGCGATTCCACGCCGTTCCATAACTAATTAATTAATGACGGCGAGAGATGGAATGTTCCTGCCGTGTCACATTACTGCGTCGGAAACGTTAACCGCACAAGTTGTTCTTTGCGAATGGGTGCATGTGGAGATCTACGTTGAACACTTCGGGTGAATACTCCAGCAGTTTTCTCCAGTTTGTTCCCTAACTTAACAGAAGGAGGCTTTCTTAGCTCGTTTCTTCTAAAATTTACTCGATGTCCCCATTGGTCGTCTTCTCCTTTGGCTGCAGATCCAGTTTTGGAATGGTTTTGGAAATATTTCGACGTTACTGCAATGAAAGTTAAAAAATACATTACATATTGTCCATGTATAATGAAGCAAAAATGATTACGTTGTACTCACTACTTTATAGTATGAAAAACGTATAATAATTTAACGAGGCCAGAAACATTGCCGGCCGCAGTGGCCGTGAGGTTCTGGGTGCTACAGTCTGGAGCCGATCGACAGCTACGGTCGCAGGTTCGAATCCTGCCTCGGGCATGGATGTGTGTGATGTCCTTAGGTTAGTTAGGTTTAATTAGTTCTACGTTCTAGGCGACGGATGACATCAGAAGTTAAGTCGCATAGTGCTCAGAGCGATTTGAACCATTTGAGCAGAAACATTATACTTCCAGGTAAATAGTACTTATCTTGCGAAGTCGGTCTCATTGTCTGCGCAGGCACCTTTGTTCCATAGAAATTGTTGCAAGATTTTGTCCAGAGTTGTTGAAATGACAAGTTGCAGGAACATTATGTTAGTTTTAATTATTTTCTTAATTTATTCATATGTTCTTCACAAACGTTATAACAGCACCATTTACATCTATATTGTGAACCTTTCTTGAGCTAGACAAAGAAGATAGTCTAAAACAGAACATTATGTTCCAAACTCAATAGCTTCCAGAATCACTCTGACGTGCTTGGCGCAGATTCAGAGGCCTAATGGTTAATAACAAAGTTTGAAAATTTTAGCGCTATGCAGTACAATAGCTTCCTGTTATTCTATCAGATCGAGTTCATTATCGACAGTAAAATTAGAAAAATTATAAATAAAGACAGAAATTTTGTTTGGATCCAAACTGAAGCATAACAATATTATGTTTACCGTAAATTTTGTATTTAGATCATTTAAGTTGATTGTCGGAAGGACTCACTCAGCACCTATGAAAGTCAAAACAACCTTCGGTGACATTAAAAGCAAGGGTGGTAACAGTAAGAGTTCAATGGGAATTCCACTACTAAATGCAGAGGAGAGAGTGAATAGGTGGAAGGCCTATATGAGGGGGAAGATTTGTCTGATGTGGTAGAAGAGGAAACAGGAGTCGATTTAGAAGAGATAGGGGATGCAGTATTAGAATCAGAATTTATTAGAGCTTTGGAGGACTTAGGATCAAATAGGGAAGAATTTCTAAAATCTTTGGGTGAAGTGGCAACAAAACGATTGTACACGTTGGTGTGTGGAATGTATGTGTCCGGCGACATACCGTAAGTAGGCTGTTTAGGTTTTTATGTTGGTAATGCCATTTAGCGCTCTGTTTGAAAATCACTGTCTGTGCTGTGTGCAGTCTGTCGCTGGTTTGCATTGTTGGAATATTTGCTATTGTAGTGTTGGGCAGTTGAATGTGAACAGCGCGTAGCGTTGCGCAGTTGGAGGTGAGCCGCCAGAAGTGGTGGATGTGGGGAGAGAGATGGCAGAATTTTTAGAGCGGACGATCTGGACGTGTGTCCATCAGAAAGAGTATATTTGTAATATTGGATATCATGAACTGATGTACATATGATGACTTTTGAACATTATTAAGGTAAGTACATTGTTTGTTCTCTATCAAAATCTTTCATTTGCTAACTATGCCTATCGGTAGATAGTGCCTTCAGTAGCTAGAATCTTTTATTCAGCTGGCAGTATTGGCGCACGCTGTATTGCAGTAGATTGAGTAACGAAGATTTTTGTGGGGTAAGTGATTCATGAAAGGTATAGGTTATTGTTAGTCTGGGCCATTCTTTTGTAGGGATTATTGAAAGTCAGATTGCGTTGCGCTAAAAAGTATTGTGTGTCAGTTTAGTGATGATCAGAATGAGTAAAGAGAGAAATGTCTGAGTACGTTCAGTTCTGCTCAGCTGTTTGAAAATCAAATAACCTTGAGGCTTTCCAGCACCGTCATTTACAAAATTTTTGTAAGGGGATGTTTCAACACCATCTGACATTTGAAGAATTATCATCCACACAATTTTGAAGACTGCAAGAGCTGACATGTGAGAGAACTATCGCACAATCAGCTTAACAGCTCATGCACCCAAATGGCTGACAAGGATAATATACAGAAGAATGGAAAAGACATTACGGATGTCCTAGATGACGATCAGTTTGTCTTTAGGAAAGGTAAAGGCCCACAGAGGCAATTCTGACGCTGCGGTTGATAATGGAAGCAAAACTAAAGAAAAATCAAGACAATTTCATAGGATTTGTCGACCTGGAAATAGCATTCGACAACGTGAAATGGTAGAAGATGTTGGAAATTCTGACAAAAACAGTGGTAAGCTATAGGGAGAGACGGGTAATATACAACATGTACCAGAGCCAAGAGAAAATAATAAGAGTGGACGACGAAGAACAAAGTGCTCGCATTAAAAATGGTGTAAAACAGGGTGTAGTCTTTCTTCCCTATAGTTCAATCTGTACATCGAAGAAGTAATGATGGAAATAAAAGAAAGGCCTAGGAGCGAAATTAAAATTCAATGTGAAAGGACATCAGTGATACAATTCGCTGATGACATTGATAATCTGAGTGAAAGTGAAGAAGAATTACACTATCTGCTGAACGAACAGTCTAATGACTACAGAATATACTATCCAAGAAAGACGAAAGTAATGACAAGTAGCAGAAATGAGTACAGCGAGAAACTTAACATCAGGATTGATGGTGACGAAGTAGATGAAGTTAAGGAACTGAGCTACCTAGGCAGTAAAATAACCAATGACCGACGGGGCAAGGAGGACGTCAACAGCAGACTAGCACTGGCAAAAAGGGCATTCCTGACCAAGAGAAGTCTATTGGCATCAGACATAGGCCACAATTTGAGGAATAAATTTCTGGCAATGTACTTTGGACCACAGGTTGTATGGTAGTGAAATATGGACGCTGGGAAAACCGGAAGACAAGAGAATCGAAGCATTTGAGACGTGGTGCTAATGTTGAAGTTTAGGTGGACTTACAAGGTAATAATCGGAGAGGATAAGGAATACGTGAATAATACGGATGAGGAAAAGGGATAGGATGGTAGGGCACCTGTTAAGACAACAGACACTGACTTCCATGGTACTACAGGAAGCTGTAGACGGCAAAAACTGTAGAGTAAGACAGAGATTGGAATACATACAGCAAATACCTGAGGACGTAGGTTGCAAGCTCTACTCCGAGATAAAAAGTTGGCACAGGAGAGGAATTCGTGGTAGACCGCAACAAACTAGTCAGAAGACTGATGACTCAAAAAAGAAGTGACAATTGTGATTACAAATGTTAATGGTGCAAGATCGATATTACGAAATATATCAATATGACTAACAAAAACATATTAACAGAAGAATAGTTTTTTGGCTATCTGACACGTTCACGAATATCTATAGATGAAAAATGTGTAATTTAAGCAAGAAAATGAACACAACTCTGGCTACATTTTATACTGAATCGAACATTTCGGTTAGCATACGAAACTTCCGAGGAGGCAAGTTTCGTTACACATCTCTCCTCATTTACTGCATCATTCTCAAAATAAGGAAATTATCTTTAGTAATGAATACTATGGGAGTGCTAGTCTAAGATCAGTATTTACCTTAATAATTGCGCAATCTGATAACAGATTAAAGAACACGACGATAATTCACAAAACTGTCTTCACGTTTTTTGATGGCAGTACAAGACTGTAAAGAAACTTTTTCCGAAGATAATTTAAACATTAGTTCACATCATGCGAATGCAATAACCACATGCAGCCTACAATCCTTGTCTGGACTGTTGATTAGCTGTACTGAGTCGTTCGCGCCTCCTTGCTCAGGGAACACTACTGAGCGGTTGACCTAGTTCACCAATCATTTACAGTATTAACCACGCAGTACATCCAGCGACACAGGCTTTACAATTACGCCATCTGCTCAGACTCTCTCAGTGCCCTTCGAAGCTTTGTGTGCTTCACATCGTCCATCCCTTAAAGCAAAGGGACCGGGAGAACTGTCGTTTGCTCATTCTTGATGTAGCCACTGTGATGTTTATGTGGGTTCCCGGTAACGTCGGTCTGACAGGAAACGGGGCAGCTGACGCCGCCGCCAAGCCTGCAGTCCCCGTACCTCGGCCCGCTAGTTCTTACATTCCCTCCGATGATCACTGTGTTGCCGTTTGTCAGCACGTGGTGTGACTTTGGCATCACCACCGGCCCTCCCTCCATGGGAATAAGCTCCGGGTTAATAAACCTCTCCCAGAGGCTTGAGCGACCTCCTCTCTGCTGTCTCGCCACGAGATCATTTGTAATGTCTCTTTAACCATCGGCATTTGTCAAGTGGTGTTCCCCCACCATTTTGTGCACATTGCCCCCAACTTTTGACTGTCCGCCATTTTCTGATGGAGTGCCCATTTTTTAACCACTTACGTTCCCGTTTGTGTTTGCCGTGTGAGTTATCTGCCGTTTCAGCGGACGAAGCGTTTGCTGACGACCGCATTTTATTCTTTATCCGTCGTAGCAACATGGTGGAGGACATTTAATTTTTACTTCTGGACCTCGGTTTGTCTACGGCGCATTTTATAGACCTTTCTCCATGACACTGTTGCGAGTTGTCTTCTCTTCCGTCGACTGGGATTGACGTATAGTCGTTTTTAGCTCCTCTCTTTGTTTTGGTGTTCTACAGTTTTGACACGGGGGCGTGTGACACTAGTTGTTTTTGCGCCCTGAAACTAAGCAAATAAATTAAGTTTTGCGGCCGGCCGAAGTGGCCGTGCGGTTAAAGGCGCTGCAGTCTGGAAGCGCAAGACCGCTACGGTCGCAGGTTCGAATCCTGCCTCGGGCATGGATGTTTGTGATGTCATTAGGTTAGTTAGGCTTAACTAGTTCTAAGTTGTAGGGGACTAATGACCTCAGCAGTTGAGTCCCATAGTGCTCAGAGCCATTTTTTTTTTAAGTTTTGCGCGTGAATTTACATTCACTGAACCTGTAAGTAGAAAACTGACGGTACGGATAATGTCTTCAGTACTGTTACAAACTTGAATTAACAGTTAGTGCGTCCTCGAGCTTTACACAGAGCAAAACTTTTGTTTCTAGGCTCCAAGCCCATCAGGTGAATCACTGCTCACTATACACTTCCCAGCACATCACCAGATCATTCTCACGTTTGCTTACCGTCTGTTACTTGTGGGGTATTGTACCTTCCTCCCTTGCTGGCTAACTCACAGCAGCATGAGCCTTCGTATACTGTTTCGTAAAGCGTCGTCTGAAATGTGATATAAATGCATCAAGTACAAGAGACTGAGAACGTTTCTTTAGTGCGACCTCGAGCTGAAGATCAGTTTCTTTAAGATGTCGACAAACTCCAGGCATTGGCAGCCAGACGGCCGACTACAAGAAGGGGAATGACACAGCAGCACCGGCGGCGGCAGAAACCCCTTACGAGTGTTGTCCCTGCGGCCCAGCGCTATTAATGGCGCTCGCCTTTGTGCCGCAGGAATATTACGTCCGTCCTTCGCCGCAGCATCCCAGACGCGGCGGGGTCCTTCCGTCACGGCCCGCTCCCCCTGGACTTTCCTTTCCCAGAAAAGCCGCGCCGCTTCCCGGGAAGCCCGGCGCCAGTCCTGGAACCGCAGGGAGCCACAACTTCCCCCCCCCCCTCTACCATCGCCCCCGCAACCCCTTTTGTCGCCAGACCCTGGCCGGCCGCAGTTAATCGATGTCTCGCCGTCTTTTGTCGTGTCCCTCACAATTAAGCACGGGCCACGCTCGCGGCGCCCCCGAAATTCCTCTCGTGATGAGCTGTGTGCCAGTGGGTTTTTCTTTATATGCGTCTCCCTCCTCCCGACCGGCGGCACATGACGTATTTCTTCCACACTCAAAGGACAGCCGTTTCTAATGATCTCGGTAAATGCCCCGCCCTGCATTGACTGCTCCATCAAATAAGTGCGACATAGGGCGAAGAATAATATTACTCGCATTTTTTATTCGTGGTCAGTAGCTGACACATTTTCAGCGTGAGTCATGAAAATACCTCGAGAAACACGAATGTACAGAAACGTAGTTCGTATCAAAGACGAACAGTGTATCCGTCTTACTTGAGCAACGAAACAAAATAAAATGAAGAGTCAAGCAAATGTAGTTTAGCTACCTGGGGGCAGCATTGTTGCCCCTCTTGTAGCAATATGTATTTCCAAGGTCCATTCAAAATGTAACACATAGTATGTAAGAAAATGAAACACCTAAAGCTGTACTTATGATGATATTTATTGTTTGGCTACCAATTTTGGTGCACAGTGCACCATCGTAGAGCCTCAGCTCAAAAATTGTTTCAAATGGCTCTGAGCACTATGGGACTTAACATCTGAGGTCATCAGTCCCCTAGAACTTAGAACTACTTAAACCTAACTAACCTAAGGACATCACACACATCCATGTCCGAGGCAGGATTCGAACCAGCGACCGTAGCGGTCGCGTGGTTCCAGACTGAAGCGCCTAGAACCGCTCGGCCACACTGGTCGGCCGCCTCAGTTGATGTAGAGGTGTTAACAGCATCCGTATACACAATGCATCAGTTGGCAACTTCCATAACTGGTTTCCGCAGACTACCTATTACGATGATGTTGCCTCTCTAACGATCAACTAGTCAACCATAATGTAAAAAACTACTTTTGCTGGAGAAAAACCAACGTTTCGGCCACAATTACAGCGGCCATCTTCTGGGTCTAAATGGTCATTAGACCCAGAAGAAGGCCTCTGCAGTCGTACCCGAAACGTTCGTTTTTCTCCAGCAGCAATAGTTTTTTACATTATTACGCGGTACCACGCCCAGAAAACTATTATGTCGACTGACTCTGGCCGCGGAAGCCTACGCAACTATATTAGTCAACCATAGCTGATAGTTGGAGAGACATCTCTGACTGGTTTCGGCAGCCTACCTTTTAGCGCGATGTTGTCTCTCAAATAATCAACTAGTAAAAGTAGTTGGAGGCAGTCTGCCGGAACGAGTTATAGATGTTGGCCGCTGAAGCATCATGTATACGGATGGTGTTAACCCCCTCTGCATCAGCTGAGTCATGAAGATGGTGCACTGAAGTAGCCATACAATAAATGTCGTCATAATGACGGCTATAGGTGTTCCATTTTGATATATAAGTGAACGGCCGAAGTCCTTCATACCTCCAATCATAAGGATGGCCGTACAAGAACTTAATGTAACACCCTCTCAAGAACGCCACCTGTGCTGTGACTAACGCGTGAGCGGCTGCTCAAGGCCCGAAAACAAGGGATGAGTCAAGAAGTATTTAATGAATATAAAATCAGGTGATAGTTTCGGGACCCTTTCTGCCGTATCCATATTTTGCACACTTCGAATTACACGAAAATCCATTAGCGAATTAAAGTATCATTCCATTCTGGAAACATCCCCCAGGCTGTGGCTAAGCCATGTCTCCGCAATATCCTTTCTTTCAGGAGTGCTAGTTCTGCAAGTTTCGCAGGAGAGCTTCTGTAAAGTTTGGAAGGTAGGAGACGAGGTACTGGCAGAAGTACAGCTGTGAGTAGCGAGCGTGAGTCGTGCTTTGGTGGCTCAGTTGGTAGAGCACTTGCCCGCGAAAGGCAAAGGTCCCGAGTTCGAGTCTCGGTCGGGCACACAGTTTTAATCTGCCAGGAAGTTTCATATCAGCGCACACTCCGCTGCAGAGTGAAAATCTCATTCTGGAACCTTCAATTAACTGTAAACACTTGCTTGGTGGCAGTATTATTTCAGAGTGAGTGTAGCTTTCAATAAAGGAAATCATCTATGTCACAGTGTCCTTTTTGTGCACTCGGACAAAGCATAGCTTCGAAATTCGCTGTGGAATATCGTTTATATTTCGTAGTATTTATGGAGCAAGAGTGAACATGAAATTTCCTGGCAGATTACAACTGTGTGCCGGACCGAGACTCGAAATCGGGAACTTTGCCTCTCGCGGCCAAATGCTCTATCAACTGAGCTACCCAAGCACGACTCACGCCCCCTCCCGACAGCTTTACTTCTGCCGGTACCTCGTCCCTCATTCAAGACTGAACATATTTGAGACGCCCTGCTAAACACGCAGGACAGGACAGGTAGTTTCAAGTGTGGAAAGGGGCCAAAATAATTTACACTCGATCATAAAACTTTATTTATTTGACCAAACATTACAAGAGCCAAGAAAATTTTTAAAAAATCACAGCATTAATTTACTGACTGAATGCGCCATACAATATCATGCCTTAAGAGAAAGACCACGTTCATCAAAATCAGCTGAAATCCATTAACTTAAGACTCAAACCAAAATCAAAAATTTAAAAGACAGAAGGCCTTCTCTTAAATAAGTTCTTTCAATCAGGCTGAAAGCCCAAACAATCTGACACCTTAAGAGCAAAACAGCTTTAATTTTAAAATATCGGCTGAATGCCCATCTCTTAAGACTCAAACCAAAATAAATTTTTAAAAGACCAAGGCCTTACCTTAAAACAGTTCTTTAAATTAGGCTGAAGCCCCAAACAATCTTACGCCTTAAGGGCAAAACAACCTTAATTTAAAAAATTGGCTAAAAGCCATACAAATACAAACAACAAGAACAAATAAGAAAAGGCAGTACACCCAACAGCGCTCACAAGTTTCCAGGGGTCGGCCTGGAATTCAAAAACTAACGCTCGAGTAGGTGAGACAGGCAGTCTGTCCAACCATTCTCGATCTGACTACAACTCATCGGACTCAACGACAAGATAATTTCCGCTCCACCCGACCAGCACACAACAGGGAGTTCAATGGAATAACGTGTAAGGTATTGGCGCCCACAATCAATTATACATTGTCAAACTACACACCATGCTGGACAGGGACAACACAATGAGGAAAATACAGTGCCCAAATTTACGTCAACAGCCAGAGCAGGTAACCGAAACGTTGGCGGCCACAAGGCAGAAGATTCCACTGGTGCACTTCAATTCAAAATAACCAAGCACAGTTAAACTCCACCGGAGGGTGGCTAAAATTTGCCAATTTGAAAACACACGTTGTTGCTCGCGGGAATGTCCCACCAGCCGTCAACGAAATCCAAAGGACACAATGTGAACAGTCGTGACTTGCCGGTAGATTAAGTCAAAACTCAACTTTCGTGCCCAGGATCGGTGAGCCACGAAACTCATAGGAATGGGAACAGCACCACACACTCCAACCGCGTATGGACGCCGCCAGCGGCCTTGGCCAAACTACGCGCCGCGGAGATTTCCTCGCTGCTCCACGCCAACCGACCAACTGCTCGCATACAGCCCAGCCGTAAAATGTAAGCGCCAGGCCAAAGATAGTACAAGGTGCGAATATTGATACACACTGCTGCTGCCACTCGCGGAGAGAGAGAACAACAGCATAATCGCGATAACCTGGGGAAACTAAACACAGAATAGCAATCAAGGCTTAATCAAACACATAACATGAGCCAGCCACGGCTCAATATTAGTTTTTTCATTAGTCCTTAGGGCATCGTATGTAGTATTCAACGTATCACACAAAGTTTCCAGAAGTGATGTAGCAGGGTATATACCAGAATATTGGAAAGATGTAATGGCCAGATATCAAATACTGACGTGTCGTGTCTAGTTTTACTTGAGCCAAAACTTCATCTTTATCGTACCCGAAATTGCATTTTTATCGTGATCGAAATTAGTTTTCTTTGTGCAAATCTGTTTCGCGTATGGGTCTTCGTCTTTACATACTCAAGATGATTAGTGGTGATCCTGAAAAGCAAGATTACAATAACTCTGCTTTGCTGAATATATTTCAAGTTGAGCAGACATACAATAATTAACCCTCAATGACTGTCGTTTAGCATACGTATGAAAGATAAACAAAGTTTACAAGCAGATACTTTGAAGGTTTGAAGGCGTAAAGAACTGAAAAGTGGACAGACTTAACATCACATTTTGAAATCTCTTCATGTAACAGAACCATCGCACTACTAGCATAAAGGCGCCAGTAAACAGTAATAATAATTTGTGGCCAGCCAATGTCCACCTACCATAGCCCCAAAAAGACCTGCAACAGTAACTTCGAGCATGGTAAGATACGCCATCCTTCTCACTTGAACGAATTAATTTTTTGAGATAATAACTTACACCTAAAATAACGGCTAAAGATTCTGCCTACTTGTTGTTTCCAACAAACGTGCGATTTCTATCCATAGATTCCAAACTACATCCCGATTATGATTTTTTATCCTCAGAGCACCACTAACTCACCCTTCCTTGGAATAAATTTGTGAGTTTCTCACAGCCCATACGTGAGACCATCGGTTGATTTGACATAAGAAAACAAACTGATCTGAATTTCACCGATTGTCGTCCGAGGTCTACACGTTCGCTCGTACGGGCGTACTGATTTTAAAAGATCGGCCGTCTTCGGTTGATGTCGGTCGTCGGCGGAATCCTCCCATATCGGTGCCACTGTGACTGTAGCCTAAGGATGCGACCAGTTCCATGGCCGCAGAAGACAGCTATCCGCTTGTCCGCTCGGAAATGTGGCGCCAGAACTATTTTTTCAGCCATAAGCAACGTAGCGTGAGGGGCGTGCCACCTAACAAAAGCCCTGTCCCCGTTTATCAAAATCATCCTGTAAATGGCAATGTTTCCGTCTCTCTTTCTCTCTCTCTCTCTCTCTCTCCTCTTTTTGGGAGTATTATTACGAAAAGGAAATCAATGTTATCTTTCTTTAAGCAAGTACAAGATCACACGAAATTATGTGCAGCACTTACGATGTAGTGTTTAAACTTTATTCCCATCTTAGTTTCCATATTTACCATAGTCTACTTGCTTACTTCTCGTGAATGAAATGTCTTTGGGTGAAACATTTTTGTTATACTCATTGACGATGGTGAATGGAAGCAACGAATAAAACACTTGTAAAAACATAGGACATCCAGAATAAATTTTTCATTCTGCAGCGGAGTGTACTCTGATATGAAGCTTCACAGCAAATTAAAACTGTGTGTCGGACCGAGACACGAACTCGGGAGCTTTGCCTTTCTCGAGCAAAGGTTCTACCGACTGAGCTACCCAAACACGGCTCACGACGCGTTCTTACTTCTTTACTTTGGGCACTACCTCATCTCCTACGATCCGAACTACGAAACTTTCAGGACCAGCACCTCTGGAAGAAACGATATTGCGGAGCACGGCTTAGCTACAGCTTGGCGGATGTTCCAAAATGAACACTCCACTCTGTAGGGGAAAAACCAAGGCAACGAGTTCGAGTCTCGGTCCGGCACACAATTTTAATCTGCCAGAAATTTGCATCACAAGAGCTCTTCATCATCGAATGTTCAAAATTCAGAATTAGTGACTGAAGACGCCTCCAATCGACTCCAGCGATAGGAAAACTGCCAGATAAAGTGATTAGACAACATAGAAAGAGAGAAATGGTAGTATCCGACCAGCTGGAAAGCCATTCACAGAAGTGAAAAAAAAGGGAACGCAGCGTTTCTGTGACGGCAGGAAACGCCTGGGCAAAAACCTCGCAGAAGTGCGCGCACGAGGGCCGATTGCGTTCCGCGACTGTGACCCCCGCGGCCGCTTGGCACGAGATTAAGGTTCCGCGACGGGGTGGCGCGAGCAAAAAGCGCTCCCTCGACTCGCATGTCCGCGTGCGGTTTTCGTCGGCCGGGAGCACGCGTGACGCGGAATGATACCGCCAGCTGTCTGGACGTGTGTCCGCGCTGCCGGTGAGCTGCTATTGCGCCAAATTGCACGCCCGCACAGCTCCCGGCGGCGATCGCTGCGGAATGTGGTCCAGGCGGTTACGACAGGCGCGACTCTGGTCATACCTCCCTCTAATGTCGGTCATTAAAGTGGACGCAGAGTCGGGCGAGCGAGACGGCGCAGCGCCACCTGCGTTCCAGGCGGCAGTCGCGAGGGAAGCAACGCCGCGGTCAGTGGGATACAGGGAGCTGGCGATAACATGCTGAGTACAGCCATCAGCTAAGGCCAGAGGGTATTGCAGGACTCATCCTTGGTGAGCTCATGAAGTTGTCTTCCTCCGTTCATGTCAGTTTGTAACCTCCCCCTCACTTATCGACCTTAATGACAGTGAAAAATTAAACCGCGTGTACCTAATGGAAATTTGGGAAAAGCAATCGTCACCGAAGTTAATCTGTCGGTAAAGAGGGAGGAAAGGGTTACATCTAAATGAAAGGAAAAATGCAAATGAAACTGGTGGAAATTAATTTTGAAAAGAGGTAAAGTTAATGAAGAAAGTAAATGTGCGGCCATTACGTTAACAATTAACTAGCGGTAATTAGATATTTGAGATTTGGGGGAAATTACGGTCGCCAGTCCTAAGGACAATTACTATAGTAACTGAAAAAGAAAGGTAATTACACATATAATTAGCACTAGAAGCGTGGCAACTGAAGGTTGACACGTGTAGTGTGAAAACTGAAAGTTTGTCAGAAGTACTAAATTTCGCTACACTCTGACTTAATTTAGCAAAAGAATTAATAAAACTGGAAAATCGAAAGTTAATTTAGTGACTGAAGTTAATAGTGAGCTTTCTTTCTGAAGCACATCGACATTCAGTAAAATAAGGTTAGTCTTGGACTACCTCAACAATCATTTCAAAAGCTACTTGAATCTACGCAATTTAGAAATAAGAGAATTAACTTTGAACTTGAATTAAATGATTCTGAACAATTAACAATAGTAAAATTTAGTACGTACCAAGCTGAGCTGCAGTCACAGGTAACTAAAATACGGTAACAAAACTTGCACTCTTAATTTGTGCTTGTGCAATCTAAATATTGTAGCCAGCTGAACTTTGAAATTAAAGCAGTGAAATCGAATGATGCTGGCGTTTGAATTTGAACGACCCTCGGGCTCATTTCGGAAAAGGAAGGGACCCTGCTTGGCAATGCAATTGGGACAATGAGCAACAAAGGTTCATGCTAAGTTGCTGTAATTTTGCGAGGCAAATGGAACAATTTGAAAAGCTGAGGTCTGTCATACAGTTCTGAAACTTTACGTGCTTTTAGTCTTCCTTGTTGGTTGATTGAAGGTTTGAAGCCGTCGATCGAGGAGGTGGCGACAGTCACTCATTGTCGGCCGTCGCTGTTGCAGAAGCTGGATGTTGGCGCGCCTTCTTCTCGACACGGTCACCAGGCGAAACGGGCTCTTGATGTGCGCCAGCTAATGCTTCCCGTCCGCGACACCATGTCAGAAACTATCATCGCGAGTCGAGCGCAATTACATGCTGCCAAACCCCGAAAGCGCGGCAACTCGCGGGAGCGTCACACAACACACCTGCTTCACTCGCTACTCCAGCCAGACTCCCTCTGCCCGCGCTCCACGCGGCAGAGTTAACACTACCAAAGATCCTACACACTTTGATTCTTCACACGACCCATCGATGTAATCGTTCGATAGCAGTTTTCCCTAGGCAAGACCCAGCGTAAAAATACAAATAATATTTACGAAACAAACCAATTATACATCGACATGAGTGCATAAATATATATATACAAACAGTAAAACAATTACAATATATAAAGAGACAGAAATATCATATCTTGAGGTAACAAAACAAGGAAAAAAAATAATAGTACAATAGATGGAAATAGGAGGATATGCATTTCCGTCGTTACAGGTTAATGATTGATATAGCAGAGGTTGATTTTACGGCGTCAACTTTGTCATACTTGGAACATACACACACAAAAAAAGTTTTGCACCACCTCGGTTCCGAGATTTCCGGAACCCTGTAAGGTGCCTCTTACGTGAGGAAGACATTTTTACCAGTTTTAATAAATCATTCTCTCTTATTGATGTATTGACGATAGTTAGGCCGGTATTACACTATCAAATTTCTTTGTCCAATATCTTTGTCAAAGATATTTGATAGTGTAATAGGGACTTTGTCAAATGTCGTCCATATTTGATCAAATCTAGGGTCTCGCTGTAGATTTGATGAAAGAAATCGCTTGTCTTCTGTTCACTGCAATGTGACATGTTACCACATCGAGCGCTAGCATCGCTGCAGCGTTCTGTCGTCTGTAGTCTTTTTATAAACATTGCCGGTAAATACAATTGGTGTGTGTCGACAACTACAAAATTAATAGAGATGTATGAAGCTGATGAGGCGCTTTACAACGTGAGGCACCCTGAATACAAAAATATATTAAGAAGATTGGAGACCTGACCTGACCTAACCTAACCTAACATAGCCCTCTCTTGTAGCAAGGAATCGGAGTGTTACAGTGAGCCTGTTTTCTGAAGATGTAGCAGTTCTTAAGCGAATATTGTGCTTTGTGATACGAGGATACACTTCACTGAGCACATACAGAAGTGTATGCTCATCCATTCTTAAGTAATTAATGTATGACTTGACGTCTTCCACTGTAAGCTCACGTAGCAAGTTTTGTTGAATGCTTTTATCGTGTCGTCGTAAAACCCACGGCTTCACCCAGGTATGTTTCCTTTTTTTCCCCCGGTTCTCTTCCGCATATGCACTCAGTGCAATTCTGGTACATGCGACTGCTGCGGTTAATAACAAGTTGTTGTTGTCAGCCATCTTGAACTTTGACGAAAAATATGATGACAGTGTAATACCCCTTCTAGCGCTACGTCAAAGATCTTTGTCAAATATATTTGACGGAATATTTGATCATATCTTTGATCAAATCTTTGACAAAGAAATTTGATAGTGTAATACCGGCCTTAGAAAGTGCTGTAGTCCGTAGCCGGCCATGAGTCGGAGAGCATTTCCCTCGCTGGCTGGCTAGGTGACGAAGCGACCGTATGTCGCGCGTAGTGGGGTGGGGCTCGACGCTGGACCGTAGCAACAAGCGTCAGCCTGGGAAATATACATGATGGGAAGTACCACCATCTTGGCGCCAAAGTCACCGATTTTGTTTATTTATATTTAATAATTAAAGTCATTTATGGCAACATGAATACTACGAGGAGCCTCTGGATGTTTAAAACTATTTATGATAATTTTGCCTCGTTAAAATTCACACCCGTTCATTAACAAATGCATACCTTAGTAAGTACGAACTTGATCGGAAATCCACGAACTGTGACGAAACTAATAAGAGATACGGACTGCGCAGCAAAGTCGGCAGTCGGCGTTAAGAGCTCTTCCTGTCTTGTTTGATGGTAGCCATGCTCTCGGTTTCGAGTAGTTCATGATATAAGTGTTTCATTATTGATCTAATAGGAATAAAAGTGATTCTGAATGTTAATTTCGAGTAAATAGATGCCCCATAGTTGATCGCCAGCAATTTCAGATAATTAGCTTCCACCGACAGAGACATCCAATGCGCCAATGAAGAATCTGCACGGGACGACATTTACGAGAGCTGCACCGCGCACAGGTAGGAGGAAATCCGACGACACGACCCGTCAGGGCGGATCAAGGAAGGTCCAACTTACACTCGCAAATTCCGGGTGGAAATGCTGACCAGTTATACTGTACGTCACATATACCACCCTCTACGACTCGCGGCTAAGTTGAGTAATAACAGTATCAGCTTAGGAGCGAGGGGATCTTGCAACCTGTACAGGAAATTGGAATAGAGATGAACATAAACATCATTTCCGCCCTTTTTATTGCTCATGAAAATCACACATTGCATGTTGTACCACCATACAGCGAGACCTTCAGAGGTGGTTGGTCCAGATTGCTGTACACACCGGTACCTCCAATACTCAATAGCACATCCTTTTGGTCTGATGCATGCCTGTATTCTTCGTGGCATACTCTCCACAAGTACATCAAGGCACTATTGATCCAGATTGTCCCACTCCTCAACGACGATTCGGCATAGATCCCTCAGATTGGTTGGTGGGTCACATCATCCATAAACATCCTTTTCAAACTATTCCAGTCATGTTCATAGGGTTCATGTCTGGAGAACATGCTGGTCACTATGTAAGATGGCAAGAACTGGGCCCCTTACATGAAGTCATTAAAGATCACCTAACTCACGTTGAGCGACCAATAGGGCTGAGCAAAATGACTGACAAGGCACAATGCATCTTGTAGATGGTATAGTATTGACATATTAGAATAATCATTGTCGGGTGATGGTTTTAAAGTAATTCACACGACATGAAAACGCATCGATTTACTGGAGGCTAGTTTATCCCAGGGAAGTACCCAGAAATGACCACGGTGCGCGGCTGGGGAGCAGTGAAGGGAAGTGACAATAGGCAACTTAGGGTGGCTCAAGCTCTGAGAAAGCAGTAACGGGGCTCGACCTCCAGCTGCCTTAAGATGAGTGACAGCGAGTGGGTGGTTGACCCCATGCTGGTGTACCGGGAACTTGTACACATGTTGATAAATGTCCGTCACCCCGATTTCAGTGAAACATGCGAGAAAGCCGTGCAAAGCTGCAGTGGAGCGGTCAACAGAGGTCAAAATACGCGTGTTCGTCACTACAGCAACTTCACACTGAATTCACAGTCCGCAGAGTCTGAAGTAAATCAGGTGAAGAGCGACAGAATGAAATACGCTGGCCTCCGATGGGAACATAGGACCAAGCAATTTGAAGTACTCTCCTGGGAGTCAGAATTCCGGAAAAATTGGTGTTTGTGCAGACGCTAACCTTGATGGGTGTCCTGGGAGGAATTAAATAGCAGAAGTTGAGAGGAAGGGAAATTTTGTGGGAATTTGTTCACTTCCCAGAGCAGGCATTGGTCGGCGCTGGGAAGCAATGTGTAATTAACGCGACTTGCGCTGCAATTGGCGTTAGTGATTTTGCTGGAGGGGAAACCAAGACGAAGAGCGGACTGGGAGAAGTCCCCATAGAAGTCTTCCATTCCCAGCTTGCCTAGAGTGTGGACGTGGTGTTCTTTACTCAGCTTGCCTGAGAAAGAGTGAGCATCTCTGCAGTTTAGGAATTAGCAAATGGAACGATTGAGCTTGGAGATAGGAAGTTTTGGTTCAGCTATGTACTGAGCAAGATAGCTACAAGTGAATAGACGAGCGCAGCCTTGCAGCACCACGAGGTCGGCCGACGTCCGCACAATGACAGTGCTCCACCATGCTGAATTCGGTGATATTGCGCCCGCTCCGGCCACTGATTAATTTGTTGGATCACATTGGCAAAGTTTCCACGAGGGTTCCATGGGCCGTGTATTGCAGAATTCTTCTCGCACTTTGCATTACGCCTGGGTCAGTCGATAAGAATTGCTTTTGATTTATTGCGCTTTACCCCACGCAAACGCAATTTATTACCACTGCCTGTTAGGAGAGTCATGAAATGTGATGATTGAAGGTCGTGAGTTAAAAAAAAAAACCTGTTCTAATCGACTGCATCTGTTTTCAATCAAGTAGTTGAAATCCCAAGTCACTTTCTTAATTAATTTTATGTTCAACATTTGCATCTGGTGTTCGATAGCTGAATATAACATCAATGTGCACCCCTTTTTGACTAAAAGGGATCAATTCTGAACCAATTAATGTCAACACTGCCACCGCAGTTCAATCAGGAGGCACAGAGCCTCATTACTTTCTTTGCGTTATCTGACATTGCGCAGTTTTGCACTCTCTGTTGATCTGTTAGTCAATTACCTGGGGTGAACACACACCAAAACCAGGTAAGTGACGTGTGGGGTGTTACAACTATAGTTGAGCAATGTCGTTATCCTGAAGGAACTCATTCACAAGACGTGCACGAGAGGGTGCGAATTGTCGTCCATGAAGACGAATGCCTTGCCAATATGCTTCCGATATGGTTGCACTATTGGTCGGAGGATGGCATTCACGTATCGTACAGCCGTTACGGCGCCTTCCGTCACCACCAGCGGCTTACGTCGGACCCACATAATGCCAACCCAAAACAGCAGGGAACCTCCTCCTTGCTGCACTCGCTGGACGGTGTGTCTAAAGTGTTCAGCCTGACTGGGTTGCCTCCAAACACGTCTGCGTCGATTGTCTGGGTAAAGGCATATGCGACACCTTTCGTTGAAGAGAACGTGATGCTAATCCTGAGCGGTCCATTCGGCATGTTGTTGGACCCATATGTACTGCGCCGTATGGTGTCGTGATTGCAAAGATGGACTTCGCCATGGACGTCTGGGGTGAAGGTGCGCTTCATGCAGCCTATTGCACACAGTTTGAGTCCTAACACGACGTACTGTGGCTGCACGAAAGGCATCATTCAACATTCTGACGTTGCTGTCAGGGTTCCTCCGAGCCATAATCCGTAGGTAGCGGTCGTCAACTGCAGTAGGTGCACAATGGGCGGCCCGAGCGAGGCAGGTCATCGACAGTTCGTGTCTCTCTGTATCTCCGCCATGTCCGAACAACATAGCTTTGGTTCACTCTGAGACGCCTGGACACCTCCATTGTTGAGAACCCTTCCTGACCCAAGGTAACAATGCGGACGCGATCAAACCACGGTATTGACCGTCTAGCCATGGTTAAACTACAGACAACACGAGCTGTGTACCTCCATCCTGATGGAGTGACTGGAGCTGATCAGCTATCGGACCCTCTCCAGTTAATAGGTACTGCTCATGCATGGTTGTTTACATTTTTGGGCGGGTTTAGTGACCTCTCTGAACAGTCAAAGGGGCAGCGTCTGTGATGCAATATCCACAGTCAACGTCTATCCTCGGGAGTTCTGGGAACCGGGGTGAGGCAAAACTTCTTTTGATGTGTGTGTATCACGCATTCCAACAACATATTTGATAACTCCACGACCAGAGGGCAAATGTCCTGCTACGGTCACCAGTTAAACTCTGCTGGAGAGATAAATTGGCAATGAACTGGAAATAAATATTATATTTTTCGGAAGAACTGACTGGCTTGGCTTCGCATTTACGCGACTGTGAAATCATGAAACATTTCAAGTGCTGTAATGCAATTGACACTGGACAATCCGACTTTTTAATTAAGTGAAGATAACATTCTAAACAGTTACTACAATCTCGGTGAGACTGCCGCAGTGGAGGCGTGCAAACGTCGACCAAACCTGCCATTGTGGTTTGTAGACCGACACGCACCCGCTTTTCCACTTGGTATTTGTTAATAGCATAACAGAGAGATTAATGTTAAGAAATAATAAAACGAAAGTCATTACTGGTATGATATAAATAATTATTCACACTAATGCGTATACATTGATAGATTCATCTTGTCACCCCAATACCAGGAGGCAGAAGGGTGAGGAGGGAAGTGACAGACGAAGGGTTTCAGACAAAAGACGATAATTAACTTTACAGAGATGCACGTGTCACTCTCTCTATTCCTCCCGAGTTTAACTGTTACCATTTTTACGATATTACATTGTGAAGCCGTAAGTTCTTTTCTTATTATACTAGATAACATACACTACTGGCCATTAAAATTGCTACACCACGAAGATGACGTGCTACAGACGCGAAATTTAACCGACAGGAAGAAGATGCTATGATATGCAAATGATAAGCTTTTCAGAGCATTCACGCAAGGTTGGCGACGGTGGAGACATAAGGAAAGTTTCCAACTGATTTCTCATACACAAACAGCAGTTGACTGGCATTGCCTGGTGAAACGTTATTGCGATGCCTCGTGTAAGGAGGAGAAATGCGTACCATCAAGTTTCCGACTTTGATAAAGGTCGGATTTTCGCCTATCGCGATTGAGGTTTATCGTATCGCGACATTGCTGCTCGCGTTGGACGAGATCCAATGACTGTTTGCAGAATATGGAATTGGTGGATTCAGGAGGGTAATACGGAACGCCGTGCTGGATCCCAACGGCCTCGTATCACTAGCAGTCGAGATGACAGGTATCTTATCTGCATGGCTGTAACGGATCGTACAGATTCGTTTCGATCCCTGAGGTAACAGATGGGGACGTTTGCAAGACAACAACCATCTGCATGAACAGTTCGACGACGTTTGCAGCAGCATGGACTATCAGCTCGGCTACCCTTGACGCTGCATCACAGACAGGAGCGCCTGCGATGGTGTACTCAACAACGAACCTGGGTGCACGAATGGCAAAACGTCATTTTTTTCGGATGAATCCAAGTTCTGTTTACAACATCATGATGGTCGCATCCGTGTTTGGCGACATCGCGGTGAACGCACATTGGAAGCGTGTACTCGTCATCGGCATACTGGCGTATCACCTGGCATGATGATATGGGCTGCCATTGGTTACACGTCTCGGTCACCTCTTGTTCGCATTGACGGCACTTTGAACAGTGGACGTTACATTTCAGATGTATTACGACCCGTGGCTCTACCCTTCATTCGATCCCTGCGAAATCCTACATTTCAGTAGGATAATGCACGACCGCATGTTGCAGGTCCTGTACGGGCCTTTCTGGATACAGAAAATGTTCGACTGCTGCCCTGGCCAGCACATTCTCCAGATCTCTCACCAATTGAAAACGTCTGGTCAATGGTGGCCGAGCAACGGCTCGTCACAATACGCCAGTCACTACTCTTGATGAACTGTGATATCGTGTTGAGGCTGCATGGGCAGCTGTACCTGTACACGCCATCCAAGCTCTGTTTGACTCAATGCCTAGGCGTATCAAGGCCGTTATTAATGCCAGAGGTGGTTGTTCTGGGAACTGATTTCTCAGGATCTATGCACCCAAATTCCGTGAAATTGTAATCACATGTCAGTTCTAGTATAATATATTTGTCCAATGAATACCCGTTTATCATCTGCATTTCTTCTTGGTGTCGCAATTTTAATGGCCAGTAGTGTATTCTAGAGCCAGACTATTACATCTGTTGCGAAAAGGAATACATTTCATTTAAACAAGAAAATAAAGAAAAAATGGTTTGTGTTTCTATAGGATTTTGTCGATCCGATTTTGGTACGACGCCCCTCGGGAGGGTGTCCAACAACACAGTTAATGTCAAGAAGTATAACAGATTGCGTAAGGGCCAGCTATAGAAGAGCGAGCTATTGAATTGCTCGATTTGTAAAGCTCTTTCTCTTGAATAAATCATCCAATTTTTCTGATATTGTAATTATTTGTTTCTCAGCATATGTTCATTACATTCACCTATTTTCGGCCTATTAGGATGATTCCTGCATGGTGTGTCGTTTTTATTTATTTATTATCTTCGAGTGGATTTCATGCACCGTAAAGAGGCAACCTAATTTACATGATCCACATTCGGGTTGCCTATCCTGAGGAGGATGAAATATTTTCCAGAACAGTTTTATTTTGACTACCCCGTATAACACTCGATTACTTATAAGTGTTTCGCTACTCAAGAGACGGGTATTAAAAGAAGGGTAGGTGTTTTCATTGCAACGGAATCATGTTAGCGAGACAACCTAATGAAATCGTGGAGTAGTATTGATGGTGACTGTTGGACATGCTGCCGTAGCTGTTACTTCCTTCCACTACCTCCGGATAATTGTTTGCATAAAAGATCTGTCTCCATGACCGTGGCGGCATTGGAGAATGGAACCGGCAGCCGGTGTTTCCGTCAGAAAGTGTTTGCGGAATTAGTGACCAAGGGAAAGCCACAGACAAGTAACTTGGAGACGGGAAGTGAATACATTTTTGTGTATATTCAACCATAAACAAAAAACAAACACGAGGCAATCTCTACAGACTGGATGACACCAATCCACAATCTCAGACTGTCCGTAGTCTGTCATCCACGGGATTATGAATATATAAAAGAAGAATGCAGAAGATGAATAAAACTTCGTCCTGTCCAGAGGGAGTTCTGTATGGTAAAAAGTGTGTGAAACTGTTTTGAGTGAGAGAGGGAGACGTTAGTTGAGTGAATGACGTTCAGATGATACGTGCGGCAACTCTTACCGGAGTAGCATCGGCGTGTGTTGTGCAGTCGACTCACGCTACAAACCGTATACGTGCGCAATTTCGACGATCGCTGTAGCCGTGTGCATTCTCTCACGACGCGTCCGGATTTGCACCGCAATTACTGAATGCACATCTGATTCAAGAGCGTTGGAGGGCAGAAGAAGGTGGTAGTTGGATGGCACCAACCTTCACGAATGATCCAAAACGAAATGGACGCTACGAAAGGCACTTAATAGTGAGGCTGGAGAAAGTGTCTACATTAGTTCTTCTGTGTGGATGGTGTGCCTCCACAAGTAAAATTTACTCCGCTCAGACAAACTTACAGGGGATACGACACTGTTCCCTGCTGCTACATATTTTGCGGTGGGATCAGAGTGACTTCCAGATTTTTAGTTTAGCTAATCTAAAATGACACCATCCGAGAACACTTGGAAAAAACGTCTCTTCCCCACCAGCGTGGCTACGAACCATATTTGATTCAAAACGGTTCTTTCTTCTTTAATGTGACACGCCATGTTGTGACTTTTTTAATAATAGGTCCTTATCATCCAATGGTCCCATATTTCAGTAACTGATCTTTGGGTGTAGAATCCCGAGAAAATGTGATTTTAAAGGGTAAATTGCATGTTAAGTTTTCCTGCTTGCTTAATACGCACACAACCGACCAGTAATTGCGACCTTTGGACTGACGTTTCCCCTTCTGTCGGATTTTGTGATTAGATTTTATATCGACTGAATAATTCGGTACTCCTTTGTTTGTAAGAGTTGGACGGTGCGGTTACTAAGACAATTGCACGTGTGTAGAAGAGATCTACGTAAAGGACGAGATTTTCATAAGCCATCGGCCTTAACAAATCCGAAATATAGCCTAACATACAGCTCAGAGGAAGCGGTCTGAGTGATGTGTCGCATATGGAACAGCACTTGTGCCAGAGAAGGAGAAGTGTTACCAAAAACCTCATTGGATCTTCTGTGTCTTTTGCGTTAACCGAACCTGATAAGGGTTCCAAACTGATGAGGAATATTCTTGAATCCATCTCACCGACATTTTTGAGCCACTTCTTTCGTGGATCCTCCTAAAATTGTTTCACTGAATCTCAGCTTCGTATCTGCTTTTCCTACTACTGTTCCACTTAAGGTCGCTCCAGACGGTTACTCCTAGATATTTTATGGTTGTTTCTCTTTAGAATGATCTATCACAAATTGTGTGGTTGGACAGTAATGGATCTATTCATGTGCTATACGCCACATTCCTTAAAGTTCAGAATCTACCACCATTCCTCGCATTAAGCATCGACCCCTTGCAGCTCTTCATGCACTTCGCTACAGACTTCTATCCTTGCTGCCTGCCTACAGGCAACTGCGTCGTTTGCAGACTGCCTCATGAAGCTTCTCAGGTTAACAACTACATTACCTATTTTTATTTACTCGTTCGGCATTTACAAAGGCATTCATGACGTAATATATTAACCAAAATATTATGAAAGTGCTATACTGAGTTACGACAAATTCCACGTACGTTCTTACAGCCCTATACAATATTAAGAATGTCCCTGTGCCACTCTATGGAAGAGTCGGAAAGTCTGAGTATGTCCTTCAGATCACTCTCACAGCCATGCACTCCACACACAAGTAAACGGTCCATTTATTGGATTTCCCTGCACCCACACTGAGGACTGTCCGATTGGCCCCATCTGTTCACCAATTATTTACACGTAACACACACTCGTCCCGAGATTCCCCGTCCTTCCCTAATCCGACGAGACCGATGACCTCGCTGTCTGGTGCAAATGGTTCAAATGGCTCTGAGCACTATGGGACTTAACATCTGTGGTCATCAGTCCCCTAGACTTAGAACTACTTAAACCTAAGGACATCACACACATCCATGCCCGAGGCAGGATTCGAACCTTCGACCGTAGCGGTCGCGCGGTTTCGGACTGAAGCGCCTAGAACCGCTTGGCCACCACGGCCGGCCCGCTGTCTGGTCTCCTTCCCCAAAACGACCAACCCATCAACCAACGAGACGGTTCAAAGTTGTCCGCAGTTAGCTTCGGAGGTTGAGTCCATCGATCTTCTTCTTGGGGTCGTTCACCAAGTTTCGGTTCTTATGTCGACTTACAGCTCTTAGTTCTTTCTAAGCTGTCTCCCAGCTGGAGCGTTGCAGTTCTTCCCCAATTTTCCGTAAAGTTGACCTGGATTCGCGTATGTTTAGAGGTGTTAGATTACGCTGCATAGGAAGTTGTGGGTTGTCTAGCATTTTTCTGTATGGTCTTGTGGCTAAGTGTGATCACCTAATCTGAGGGGGCTCTGCGTTTGCTAGGACGGTGACCCAGGCACATAGAGTGGCCAGAAGTGTTTCAAAGATTATCCGCATCGCCTACTTCAGTTGGACGTCCACTTTAGATGCGTGTGCACTTCTCATGCGGACTACCGAACAGTACTCAGCCGTGCTGTAGACAAGCGCTAGTTCTGAAGTCCTCAGTGTGCTCGCTCCGCAACACCAAGTCGTTCAAGACAATTTCGACAGGACAGCATTACGTGACTTTAGTTTCTGTTTTGTATCTTACAGATGTGAGCAGTACGTTAGGGTGCGATCTAATTTCACTCAGAAGTATTTAGATATAACCTCCTCCCTGATTCTTGGACATTGGACATTGGGAGTTGTACTTTTCTATTTGAGTCTCTATTGTTAAACGCATTATGGTGTTGGTCGTTTTGCTACGGTTTGGATGAAGTTACCACCGGGATCAGTAGGTACTTCCAGGTTTGCATTCCATATTTCGTCAAGGTCGTTAAAATGTTTACTTTTGTATGCTACTGCAAGGTCATCCGCTTACGCACATTTACGTGATTTTGTGTCTGGCATGTCCGTAATACATAGATTGAAATGGCTGGGTGCTCTTTCCGAACACTGTGGAAGGCCTTATTCAGAATCATGCTCTTGCCGTTCATTAGACGATGTGAAACCTTGATTATCCTGCCTGTTAGCACGATTTTAGCAAGGCGTAAGTCTATTTGCATTTAATGACTCAAGTTAATTTAAACTGTAGCGTCACAATCCCTATTGTATCGTAGGTTTAAGTAAGATCTGTACAGTACAATGAAGTACCAAAGAAACTGGTACACCTGAACGTGTAGGGCCCCCGCGAGAACGCAGAAGTGCCGCAGCACGACGTGGCATGGACTAGACTAATGTCTGAAGTAGTCCTGGATGGAACACTATGAATCCTGCAGGGCTGTCCATAAATCCGTAAGTGTGCGGGGGTGTGGAGATTTCTTTTGAACAGCAAGTTGCACGGCATTCTGGATGTACTCAATTATGTTCATGTATGGGGGAGTTTGGCAGCCAGCGGAAGTTTTTAAACTCAGAAGAGTGTTCCTGGAGGCACTCTACAGCAATTCTGGACGTATAGGGTGCCGCGTTGTCCTGTTGAAATTTCCCAAGTTCCTCAAAGAGCACAATGGACATGAATGGATGCAGTTGATCAGACGGGATGCGTACGTAGTGTCAACTGTCAGAGTCGTACCTAGACGTATCACGGGTCCTATATCAGTCCAACTGCACACGCCCTACACCATTACAGAGCCTCCACCAGCTTGAACCGTCATGCAGGGTCCATGGATTCATGAGGTTTTCCTCATACCCGTACACTTCCAACCGCTCTGTACAATTTGAAAAGAGACTCGTCCGACCAGGCAACATGTTTTCAGTCATAAACAGCCCATTGTCGGTTTTGACGGCCCCAGGCGAGGCGTAAAGCGTTGTTACTTCGGCTCCGAAAGCCCATATCGATGATGTTTCGTTGAATGGTTCGCACGCTGAACCTTATTCATGGCCCAGCATTGAAATCTAAGCAGTTTTCGGGAGGGTTGCACTTCCGTCACGTTGAACGATTCTCTTTAGTCGTCGTTGGTCCCGTTCTTGTAGGATCCCTTTCCGCCCGCAGCGATGTCGGAAATTTGATGTTTTACAGGATTCCTGTCATTCACGGTACACTCGTGAAATGGTCGTACGAGAAAATCCCCACTTCATCGTTACCTCGGAGATGCTGTGTCCCACGGCTCGTACACCGTGTATTGCACCACGTCCAGACTCACTTAAATCTTCATAACCTACCATTGAAGCAGCAGTAATCGATCTAAGAATTACGCCAGACATTTATTGTCATACAATAGTCGTTGCCGACCGCAGCGCCGTGTTCTGCCTTTTTATATATCTCTGTATTTGAGTACGTATGCCTATACCAGTTTCTTTGGCGCTTCAATGTGTAAACGGTAACAGCGCTATAACGCTCCTTTGCGGTAATCCCGAAATTACCTTAATATCTATCGATTTCATCGCGGCAAGAACGACGTGTTGAGTTTTGTCTGTAAGGAAGTCTTGAATCTAGTCAGAAATCTATTCCAGTACGTCGTATCCTAGAATTTTGTTGACTGAATAACAGAGCTTAACTCCAATAAATGTCTTCCTCAAGTCAAGGAACTTACCATCAAGCTGGGAGGCTTTGTCTACAGTGTTCTGACTCTGACGGACGAAATGACAGAGCTGCGTTTCACAATATATTTGTTCATTACAGTACTGTTCTTTTGTGTACTGGTGATTGTCGTTTTAAAAAACACGGTAATGAGTGAGCATAAATTATCTTCCATAATTCCGTGACATTTCGACGTCAGCGGTCCGACGACACACTGAAAATGGGAACTATTTGCATATTATTTTCAAGTGTCCTTCGTTGCTCTAGACCTGAGGAAGTCATATAAGTGCTTCACGAAAATCAACAACATCACGTTTTTTGACGTTCTGAAGACACTAATTGTTTTCCAGATTTTATCATGATTATCTGGGTTATTAATTATGATTTAATATTGAAGTAACCCCTAAATTAAACAATTTTTTCTATTTTTTTTTAATTATTAAGCTTCAAAACAAAATGAAGTGTTACATCAAAGTATCAGGATTCTAAAAATGTTCCGTCAGAGGGAAAGTTTACAATCTCCTTGTCTAGACCCACGGTAACTGCAATAGTTGTGTGCAGGCAAAAGGGAGCACGATCTACATCTACATCCACATGACCGCTCTGCAATTCACACTTAAGTGTGACTGCTTCCCGACCGTTCCACTCTCGAACAGTCACATGATAAATATAAACGTCTAAATCTTTCCGTCCGATCTCCGGTTTCTCTCATTTTATCATGGGGCTCATCTCTGACTATGTAGAAGAGAATCAACAAAATATTTTCGCGTTCGGAGGGGAAAGATTTTGAATGAAATTTTGTGAAAATGATCTTTTAAATTTGTATGATTTGTAGTGTAACTGAAATTTAAAATTATTCTTTTAGTGCTCACGTGAAGAATCTCACATGTTTTATTTTACACGGTCAGTTGCTACTTTTCACACTAAGCACATACCTTGTGTAAACCATTTCGTAATTCGAAATGATCTTAAGCAATGTAGAGGGTCTGCTCGATAGTTTCCTAAATTGTCCATGTTCATTAAGAAAAGGAAAAGGCCTAGAACACTTCCATCTGGAAGCTCTGATATCACTCCTGTTTCAGTCTGTCTCCCTGTCAATTGCTACCAACTTTGACCTTTGTGACAGCAAATCACGAATCCAGTCGCACAACTGAAACAATGCTCTACACGCGCGCGATCTCATTAGAAGTTTCTCGTGAGGAACGGTATCAAACGCGTTCAGGAAATCTAGAAGTATGAAATCAACTGGGGATCCCCTGCCGACAGCAGTCATTACTTCGTGTGAATAAAGAGCTATTCCTGTCTTACAAGAACTACAAGAACGATATTTCCGGGAATCGAGAATCGGATGGGGCGATGCGCGGCATCAAGGGTCAGCGTATCACGTGACGAAACAGCCAGTGGAGTCATTCGGTAGCTTTTGTGTGTAGTGTGCGGTAGAGTGCGCATAGAGCATTTAGCTTTGATTTTCACGTTAGTTTAAAGTACGCTGATGGTACATAGTGGGTGTATTGTTCATCATGGGCGACAAAAAGCAGTCGCGGGAAGTATTACGTTAGCAAACAAACAAAAGAAAAAAAGGACAGCGATATTTTTTCGAGCATGCATATTTTTCTAGTAAGACTAAGAAGCAGAAGCTGTGCCCCAGTGTAACGCTTGCCCCAGCTTTACCAATTAGCGGGGTAGGAAAAGAATGGAGAGTTAGGCGTGGGACGTGAGACAGAGGTCACACTAGTGTTGCCGCAAAGTATTATCTGTCTCTCTTTTCGCATTACGCAGCCACAGTCTGCCTTGCACACCATTATAGAAGAGGAGCAATTCCTCGTGTAATCTCTACAGAATCTCACACGCTATCACATCCGGTCCAGATCTGTTTCCACTACAGAGTAATGTGAACGACAGTCAATGGCTGTCCTTTAGAGGTCGCGGAAGAAGAAGGGACCATGGTGAAGTTGGCGATGAGTCACGCAGCTTAGATGCGGAGGTACTGTAGATCCTTCCCTTCTGCCATCAAGCAATTTACAGCGTAGCCAGCCGACATATGAGAAAAAAGGCGGACGGCTAAAGACGCGTCATCATGTGAGGCGCAGCGCTTATCTCGCTGGTATAGCCAGCTCCGAGAAGCAGTCGGGTCCAGGGTTCGCGACCCGGCGCTGTCATCGGCGCGGCTCCCTGGCAACTCTGACCCCGCACGCCGCAGTCCGTGTTTGCCAGGCCTGCCAACCCTGCAGCCGCCACAAATTAGCCTCGGCTGCCTCCACCGCCACCGAGCGTCAATAACTTCATTAGCACAATCAAAGAAGACGACAGCAGTCGTTAGCAAAGATGCCAGCCCTCGACGTTGATTAGTGAAATTGATTACAATACTAGTGTCGGTGTCCCGCGAAGAGGAACCTGTTATCTCGAGAGCTATTCGCGTGTCAGCAGCAAACGACTCTGAATGACGAATGGTGTATAAACTGAGTTATTTCACTTGTCATACTGCCAGGTACATCCCTCTCCTACTCATTTCCTTTTTTTCACTTTTTTTTAGAAGTTTTTTATTACGACAACCCACCTGCGTCTTCCTTTTACTGCCGACGATTATGACGGAACGTTTACTGTAGCCAGTCTGTATTCTTAGATATACATGAACTCATCCAAAAATTTCTCAAGTTTTCATCTTCAGACGTACTCCAGAAGCCACCGTGCCGTGCGTGGCGGACAGTACTTTGTACCACTCCCAGCCACTGCCTCATCTGTTCCACTCGCAAATGTACCGAGAGAAAAAATAATTACTTGTATGTTTCTAAACGAGCCTTAATATTTCTTATTTTTCCCTTTCTCGCGATGAAAGTTTGAGGTAATTGAATCATGCTGCAATCTGTCGCAAATGCTGATTCACCAGAATTTCTAAATGACGTTTCACGAAGAGTTAGTTTTGTCCTCACTCTCGCAGCACCTGAAAGTTTCTTTGGTTGTTGATGTGATCCACATTACATGGTTTCTACAAGAGAAACGTAAGTGTTTTTAAAATAGAGAGAACCGGATTGAATACTGAAGCACATGTCACTAGTAATTTATGTTGCACCTGACTATAATGGAATATAGCGTCCATATAAAATTATTATTCCAGTGTAACGAAAAACAATTGTATCCAACACAAACTTAATCAGTAAGGCCCACTAATAATGCACGAAAGATAAAATCAGTATCGAAAACACATCGTATTAATAATTAGTGGTTTGACGGAAGATATCTGATAGTAGCAGTTCGTTTTATTTGACTAGCTTCGGTTGTTGTCTATCATCAGCTGTATCTGTATTACAAAAGACTCATTTTTCTCATAATATGCTACTTATAGTACATGCAGATATATACAGTACATATAGCAGTTTTTTACGCGAATGTGATTTTTCAGGTCATTATAATCGACTTACCTTATACGTAACTCTTTCTAACGAATGCCTATAAATATATTTAATTATAATCATGTAGTAATACTATTATATCATCAGCTTTATCTGTATTACAAAAGACTCATTTTTCTCGTAATATGCTACTTATAGTACATACAGATATATACAGTAGATATTGCAGTTTTTTACGCGTATGTGATTTTTCAGGTCATTATAATTGACTTACCTTATACGTAACTCTTTCTAACGAATGCCAATAACTATATTTAATTATAATCATGTAGTAATACTATTATATGGTTTCTATAGGTACATAGTGTATGTGCAATCATGTCAGGTATTTTTTACGAATGTTAAAGTAGCTGTCACAGGCAACTGCTGTACTTGCAAAGATTATTTTCTTTTTTGTTATATATCACAGTATATGTATAACGGTACTACTGCTTTGCATTATCTTTGTTAGCAAAACAAATAAATGTGTTATCATTAAAAAAACACTAGTGAAACTTTAGACGATTTTTTTTCTTTTCAAATCGATCTGTTCAGTAAAAACAACGTCAGGATGATTCCCCATATGTACGGAAAATTTCTGTTTCTCTCAAAATGTTTAGTAAGAGCTGCCTCTAGGACTGTAGGACTGCAGAACTGATAGGCATAGTGTCACGTTACTCGCCGTGTGGTTTTGTTCTACCAAATGTGTGCTATATGAGCAAAGACAACTCATACTATCTGTGCTAGTGGTCTGTACCAAACCTCATCTGAAATATCCTAGCAGATCCATGGAGTTAGAAGACAATCTTCCACTTCACGCCAATCGGTTTGAGATATTCTTTAAATCTTCTTTTGAAATGTCTTCCAGTTTGTCCTATGTGAATATTCTCACAGTTATCGTCTTTTAATTTATAAACACCTGAACATGCAACTTGACAGGATTGTTTTATATTACGATACGTTATGAGAGAAATGCCCTTTTGTAATAGAGATATCACCGATTGTATCTCGCTTCCCACGCCCGGTTTCCCGGGTTCGATTCCCGGCGGGGTCAGGGATTTTCTCTGCCTCGTGATGACTGGTTGTTGTGTGATGTCATTAGGTTAGTTAGGTTTAAGTAGTTCTAAGTTCTAGGGGACTGATGACCATAGATGTTAAGTCCCATAGTGCTCAGAGCCATTTGAACCAATTTTGAACCGATTGTAACTAGTTTGGCACAAGAAACTAATACCAAAAGGCAACTTTTGTCAAAGCGTTAGTTATTAATATGACATGTTTACAATTTCTACAAACTGCAAAGCGCCACATGTATAAAACATAAAATCACGTCTCGCAAAGCATTAGTTTGCAATTCGTATTCTTAAGTAAAACCGAACAATTCTGATTGCACAAAGACAACTCATACTATCTGTGCTAGTAGTCTGTACCAAACCTCATCTGAAATATCCTAGCGGATCCGTGGAGTTAGAAGACAATCTACCACTTCCCTGTAACCTTGTTCGTAGTCTACTTCACGACGGAAAAAAAAATTGAAAGAAGAGTGATGCAGTGCGGGGTCTTGTAACAATGACGCGAAGGACTAGCTTTGTCCTCAGCACGTGCTTTCTAAGATTTTGCATCGCTTAAAGTGATTATTCTCTTCTTGATTCCCCCGCCAAAATAACGTCTCGATTTTGAGACAGAATGTCCGTTTTAACAAATACAATCTAAACTGTGGACATCGATGGCATGTGACGAACAAGTGGAAGTTACGGGTTAACTGATCACGGAACGAGAAAATACGGGAGCATTATTCCCACGCTCCTGACTTGGACTCGAGCCAAGTTAAGCTGAATGTACGAAAATGTGCACCACACTTCATTTACAGTATGCTTCAGGACAAAACCTTTTGGGTCAAATTCGGTGGTTGAAATAAACACGTCTACTTTCATTTACACATTTAGAAATGCCATCATAACTGACAAAATTATATAAATATATCGTACAGATAATTCTATAAAAAGAAGCCACTTAATGCCACATCGTATTCTGCACACATGCCTGACAAATAGGTTTTCTCCTATCCACAGCATATCGAGATTCACTCAAACAACTACAAATTCCTACACAATACGAGAAAGCATCGGTCTTTCGTAAAAACTCCACAAATCCAGGCCTCATGATCCACACAACAGTAAGACAATTGCCCTAGTCGTCATTACACCGGAAGCTGTGCTGCCCTCATCATCATTTCATCATCAGTAACACGAAAGTCTGCTAATGTGGCGCCAACTGAAAAGATTGGCAACTTGGCGGCCGAATTTCCAAAGGTGGGGACTCCCGATCATCTGTGCCATATGATCATTTAATTTTTTCTTAAATAAATCATCCAATTTTCCTGAAATTGTGATCATTTGTTTCTGTGCACACGAACAACACATAATCCGATTTTCGTCGCATTCAGAAAATTCCTTTGTGGTGCGTTATTTTTTTGTCTTAAGTGTGTGTACCCCACTTGAAGTTGATCGTCTCTGTAATACATATGATGAAAAATTAATATCACAGCAGCTGATCGATGCGAGTCGCGCACCTCGGTGTGTTGTCAGTACTGGAAGACAAGCAGTAAAACATTCTCCTCACATCATCTTGTCCCTACTTGGCGCGCTACTTACCTCTCTGCCCCCGGAGGTATGCGGCCCTCTCTTACTGAAGTTAGGGTAGTTACTTAGCTCACGGCAGAACGTGCCAACGTCAATTAAAAAAAAAAAGAACATTTCAAAATATTACTGTTTCTGTATTTCTGTTTGTTGCCCAGCATGAAAACGACACGCTTAAGAAGCTCTTAACGTAGTTTATATTTTTGGATTCGGTTGTTACTTGGTAGGTGCGTCAATATACGAGATGCGGCTAGAAAAAAACCGGACTGATGCTGGAAAAAACATTTATTTACAATTATTTACAATTTCATGTTATCTCCTTCAATGTACTCTCCTCCTCGGTTTCTACACCGCTCCATACGAATTTTCCACTGTTCATAGCAATGCTGCAGATCATTTTCGGTAAGTCCATACATTACTTCCGTCGCTTTTTCTTTTACTGCTTCAACAGTCTCAAATCTAGTTCCTTTCAAAGCTGACTTGACTTTAGGGAAAAGAAAAAAGTCACAGGGGGCCAAATCAGGTGAGTAGGGTGGATGATCTAAGATGGGAATGTTGTGTTTTGCCAAAAACGTCTTCACTGACAACGCACTGTGAGCTGGGGCATTGTCTTGGTGAAGGATCCATGACTTTTTTCTCCACAAATCGTTCCGTTTTCTCCGTACTCGCTCACGTAGGGTAGCCAGGACGCTAATGCAGTAATGCTGATTCACTGTTTGTCCCTCTGGTACCCAATCAATGTGCACAATCCCTTTGATGTCAAAAAAAACAATCATCATTGCCTTGAATTTCGATTTTGACGTTCGTGCTTTTTTTTGTCGTGGAGAACCAGGAGTTTTCCAATGCATCGATTGGCGTTTAGTTTCGGGATCGTAAGTAAAAAACCACGATTCATCGCAAGTAATAACATTTTGTAAGAAGGTGGGATCACTTTCAGTGTTTTCCAGGATGTCAGAACAAATCATTCTTCGGCGTTCCTTCTGTTCAATTGTGAGACACTTTGGAACCATTTTTGAACACACTTTGTTCATGTTGAAACTTTCATGAAGAATCTGCCTAACACTTTCCTTGTCAACTCCTGTTAACTCAGACACTGCTCTGATTGTTAAACGGCGATCTTGTCGAACAAGTTTACCGATTTTTTCAATGTTTGCATCAGTTTTTGCTGACAATGGTCTGCCAGTGCGAGTGTCATCACTGGTGTTTTCGCGGCCATCTTTAAATCGTTTAAACCACTCAAACACTTGTGTTCGCGATAAACAATCATCGCCGTACACTTGTTGTAACATTACAAACGTTGCACTTGCAGATTTTCCTAGTTTGAAACAAAATTTGATGTTAACACGCTGTTCTTTCTGTACACTCAACATTTCCGACGCACAGACAAAACGTCAACTACTTAAAACAGACGCGACGGGCAGACTGAGTGCAGGAGGCAGATGAAACTCGAGCAGTAGGCGGAGCGAGAGTCACGTGACAGGCCACGCGACTTTCAGCCTTATTGCATTCGTTTTATTGTTTCACCAGTACTAGTCCGGTTTTTTTCTAGCCACACCTCGTATGTTATGAAAATTGATGTAGGGGAAGGCGGGGCAAGACGGGGAGGTGGGATAAAACGGGGAAGGGCTGTAAGCTACAGTTAGAGTGGTGCCATTTGTGGATAGCTACGTTAACATCATCAATACACAGGTCTCAGTGTGTTGACATTGCTGAACCTTAGTTTCGCGGCGGTTTCTGTGAGCTTTGCAAGGTACGTACAATTGTTACACTGATTTGCAATGTTTTACACCTTTCGAGGTCCTAAGACATTTGTTTCGTGAACATTTGTTCAGACTGTATATATAGCACTGAATAGTACGTCTTATTAACAGTAAACTGCTGTGTCAGTAGTCAATGTTCACTAAATAGTGTTCATGTCAGCGTAACATAACCTGACAGCATGATAGGGGGCAAGACGGGGTGGAGCAAGATGGGGAGCTTCCCCGTGGAGGAGGAGGAGGAGGAGATTAGTGTTTAACGTCCCGTCGACAACGAGGTCATTAGAGACGGAGCGCAAGCTCGGGTGAGGGAAGGATGTGGAAGGAAATCGGCCGTGCCCTTTCAAAGGAACCATCCCGGCATTTGCCTGAAGCGATTTAGGGAAATCACGGAAAACCTAAATCAGGATGGCCGGAGACGGGATTGAACCGTCGTCCTCCCGAATGCGAGTCCAGTGTGCTAACCACTGCGCCACTTCGCTCGATGTAGCTTCCCCGTCTTGCCCCTACTATTTGTCCAACCATTAAGTTCTTATCGTCTCATGTGTTTACCTCGCTGCGGGTTTTGAACACGTACATTATACGTTGAAGTCTATTCGGCAAAGCCTTCACTCATTCAGCTACAATGTCCACAGCAGTGAACGGGTTTCGGAAAACAGGCATTTGGCCTGTTAACAGAAATGTGTTTCAGGAAAGTGATTACCTTCCCTGTTCAACTGCAGACATTCATCAAGCTCATACATCTGAAGTTACAGAAACGGAAGACCAAATACCAGAGATGTTGTCAAGACGTAAAACACCTGAACAATTAACAACTGACGATCAAGCCTCTGTTTCGTCTAACTTTCAGGTTACCAGCCATGAAATGGTAATACCAGAGATGTTATCAAGACGTAAAACACCTGAACAATTAACAACTGACGATCAAGCCTCTGTTTCGACTAACTTTCAGGTTACCAGCCATGAAATGGTGTTAGCTATTCCAAAGGTGGATAAAATAAACCAAAAGGAAACCATGTAATAGGCGTGGAAAACCCATTGTTTTAACCGAATCTCCTTGTAGGAGTGAACTATCTGAAGAAACTGAACGAAAAGGAGTCCCCAAACGTGCTGCATGTAAACGAAAACTCTTCTCAAAGACGTTTAATAAACCTGGGATACCACCAAAAGGACATAATGACAACGAAAAAGTGACGAACGCTACTGACGTCTCAACCACCCCTTCATGCTCAAGGGATAATAAACTGAGGTCGAATTACAAGGAAGAAGAGAGTGAAGAATGTTTATACTGCTGTGACTTCACTGAAGGAGGCTGGATACGGTGTATTAACTGCGGACGCTGGGCCCACGACACTTGCGCAGGGATAGAAAGTGATGTCGACAAGGCTGTCCACACTTGTGTACTATGTGAAAGTAAGAGGCCTAAATAAAACGTAATACCTGATTCTACAATTCGCAGAACCATGTTTCGAAACCTTATCGCCACATGATATCGTTATTCCAGTCCTTATTTAAGCTCTAGAAATGAAGTCATGCTAGTTCCCCATCTTGCACGGCATATGGAGCAAGACGGGGAATTGGTAGTTTATGTTTCAAATCGAGACATTTGTAACTAAATGCAACAAGTTTGCAGGATTCTTTGCATGGTATTGTAATTCAATTGTTAAGTAAACAAGTGATAATCAAACGTACTTGAATTTGTTTATTTTTGACCATTTTGTAAGGGTTTAAAGTTATCTTCCCCATCTTGCCCCGCCTTCCCCTAAGTGTGAATGTATTTATATGTGGGTATGATCCACATCTCCTTCTAAACCAATGGACGGATTTCTACTAATCGTGGTGCACATATCTCTTAGTGTCACGTAAAATTCGCTGTGGGGATAAGAAGGACTTACTTACGATAACTCAGGAGATATGGCGTCATGAACAATGAGATGTGTTAAAACCACGGCATCATGCATGAGGTTTAAATTTATTACTTCTTTGCTATCAATTCCATTCCCAACGTATTTCGCAGACAGCATCCACATATGCCGCTGAATGCACCTACACTAATATATCATTGTACGACTCATAGTTAAAGGAATATGACGTCATAAACACTGAGATGCGTGAAAAAAATACCGCATCAAGAAATTTCAATACGTTAGTTTTCTCTACAAAGATAACTTAAGGAAATCCCGGACACCTGGGTGCGCTTTTGACATCTCTTAACTATGAGTTTTAGGCGAGAACAATAGCCGTCTGTAGAGCAATGAATGGGCATTGCCATAGAGACGTGTTATGGACAAGCGAAGCAGCTCCGCCTAGCGTACAGAAACTGTGAACTACAAAAACAGTTCACCTTTTGTTTTCGTTTCCAAAAGAAAATTTTCAAAACGAATATACGGGCAATGCACGCAGGCCACTGTATGACGATCCGTGATCTAAAGAATTTAGCGTCGCTACACCAGCTTTCTTCCATCACAGATAGAAGTTCCATGGCTTCGTGACGTCTGCATGGCGTACTTCAGCTTACAGAAAACTCCTGATGATGACGAAGGAGGAACTAATCGAGACCTTGAGAGTGAGTACAAAACTTATCCGAAAATGTCGCCCCGAAAAACTTCTTTCGCGGGTCTGATTACGCTCTGAAATTTTATTGGTTCAGTAATGATTCGTCCCTTAAAAAACTGCGACTTGCACTAAAGGGTGTTTCAAAAATAGAGGGCATAATTCCAGATGTGTACACGGTGTATCCCAATACCGCTGCCAGCTTCAATTTGGGGAACAACCAGACGTCAGCCGGGGCCAAATCCGGCGAATACGGTGGGTGGTCCAGGACTGTGATCTATTTGCCGGTCGAAAACTGGTGTACAGTTTTCGCTTTGGAGGAGCAACCAGAAACTGGTCTCTCGGTAATCGGGCCGAATTCGCCGAATTCTCGCCCACAAACACTGGAGGATTCAAAAAACTTGATGTTGCCCCTTGCTCCACTGCCGTTTCCCGACGACTGACACACGCGAACACGATACTTGCTTCAGCAATGCTGGCGCTCTGACGTTCTATACAGCTGTTTTTGAAACTTCCAAGTTCGTAACCCCGGAACTCGCCAGGAGATATAGCGTTGCATTATTGAATTTGACACATTTAATCCTATCGGAACTGGAACACACTGTGTATTCCTCACACATAGACACTAAAAAATTTAATTCAACATGCTTATGGGTACGCTTGTTTTCTGAGTTACGGCCTTCAGAACAGTGACATTCACTGCAACAACTTTCTTTCTTTTAGGGAAGCTGTTCGAATTGTCCACGTTCTGCTTGGATAAAAGCCCCTCATACGTGTCTCACGACGCAAACTCGGACATGTAGCACACTGCTGCAAGAACCACTGGTAGAACATAACTCGTCAGGGTAAACTGCTGGCGACGGGGCTGTACACGTTGCAAATTGTCAGGATACAACTGTTGCTCTCTCCACAGACTCCAGACGGTCACCTGGGGGACATTCACATGGAACACCATCCTTCGTGTGTTGATAGAAGGACTGACACATGTACGTTTGAAATATGATACAAATTACGTTACTGACAACAGTCTGAAAGACAACTATTAGAATGGGAATGGCATGCGAACGTGTATTTTATCTCGTCACTTACGCGCTTTGCCTTGTACTGAACTTTGCAAATGTAAATTAGATTTAGTTGCAAGAACATAGACTGTCAATAACCTTAAACCAAACCAAAATTGCGTGCATTTACGTAACACAAAACTGAATCTGATGCAACACTATGGATTTGAAACTGACCCTGGTAAAAAACAAAATTTGAGCAATTTCAAAATAATGGTCCCTGGGCTGCTATCCCTGCTATTATGCTATCCCTGAAATAATAAAATTTCTTGCCTTTACCTACGCAATGGTAATGGTGTCTGTAAACAACATAAATCGCGTAGTTTCATAACAGCTATTGTGCAAAGCGGTTGCTTAACATAAATTTTAATTAAATCGAATATGATTGAGAGAATAACTTCTTCAGAAAAAAAGTTAATCAAAAATGACATGGATCTGGGCACTAGTATTGACTTGGCGTAAGTAACAATATGGCACTAATTTTAAAACTTGTATTTTGGCTGTTTGAAAATTAATAACGCCCACAATTAACATACTCAATTAACTGATTATACACTAACAATCAGCTTTAAAAATAATTGGATGTGAGTGATATTCATTGTCTCAGTCACCACTTATGAATAAGAGCATTACATTAGTAGCAAACCAACTTTCTTTACCTTAATTATTTCCAGCTTCTACTCAGATTCCTTTTACAGTTGGCAAACATAATAGTATCTTACAAATAAAACAATCATTACTGCCCGTAGCTAATAAGTATGTATCCAGCACACATCATGTACAACACGTCTTTACACTTGACAGTCCTCCATATATCTCTCGATCCAAAGTTACCTCTAGCACGTTACCCATAACACCTTGTGGCCGCGATCGCTGTTGAGCAGCGACACTACTACACAATCGATACTGCATTTGACCTTCTCTGGTTCAATATAATATTTTCTTAGAAAACTTGAATTAATTGACCCTGTGTATATACCTTTCAGGACTCGTATGCGTCCGTACGTCTGTACATCTGTACTTGAAGTTCTTAGGCCGTCCCTCTCCAAACAAGGTGATGCAAACTTCCTGAAAGCGCACAGACGGCGCTGGAGACATGCAAATGTCTTCCTATCTAGACGTCTTCAGTGTGGGTAGCTCTCCTGATGCAGACAATAAGCTGATACTACATTTTCGTACATAAAGTGCCTCTGACTTGCGTACGTGTCGAAAGCCAAACACATCACTCAATATTCCTTTCACCTCGCAATCATTATACTATTAATATCTTGTCAGGGCAACTACCTGCAAGAAGAAAATTGTTCCGGTGAATATCACTGTTTTGAAGTCCTTAACTGGAAAACCAAACACTTTTGGACACGTGGTGTTATGAACTTTTTATTTTATGCGTTTGGGGAATACGTACTTAAAATTATGCTCCCTATTTTTGAATAAAGTTTGTCAAAAACGGCCTTACAACTTTGAAAATTCGTACAAACTTGTTCATTAGACTTATCGTTCTAGTATTGATGTCATCTAGATCATGTTTTGAAATACGTGGTACGCTAGAACAGAATCGCGCCAACACAAGCGCTAACGACAATTGTAGCAAAGATTGCTGTCTTTACAGGTCCCGAGGGTGCCCGCTGTGTCTTTTGGTTTGAAGAGTCGAAGTTTGCTACAAGAGCGGGACGCACTTTTCGTACAGAGTACAGCAAATATTCTCCCAGCAGTCCCGCTATTTATGAGTGGCATAAGTGATCTATTGCCATTGGATGTTCGATAACACGTAACATATCCTCAGATCGTCCACGTGCGTCTGATGACGTCTTTGAGCAAGTGAGACAAAGCTTAGTGAACACCCTGACAGAATCGACAGGGCGTGCTTCTCGAGAGCCAGGCTTCCCACATGTTTTTGTGTTAAGGAAACGGTTGCATCTCGAACTATGTAAGATTACAGTGGTGTAAGAACTGAATGACGCTGCTAGGTCTGCTCGTAAAGACTTTTGGGTGGAAGTGACACATCAGATGGATGAAAGTCTACATTTTAATTGAAAGGTTATCTTTTGGGATGAGCCGACTTTTCACAAACGTGTAAACTTGGGGCAGTGGAAACCACTCAAAACCCCTGGAATATGAGTGTGATAGGCTAAAACTGAATATATCTTGTGCATGCAGCGAGAGCAAAGTTTATGGAGCTTTCTATTTCCAAGAGAAAACTGTCAACGGAATAGTGTACTTAGATACGCTGAAAAACTTTTTAATCCTCCAGAAGCAGTGATGACCAAGAACGCAGCGTAAAAATTACACAAGACTGCGCATCGCCTCACTGTCCATCCGATGGCCGAAATTTCCTAAATGTCCGCATTCCGAAGTGCGTTAATAGCATGGCCTCCACGTTTGCTTAACCTGACACCTCTTCACCTTTTCTTTTCAGGATTCATCTAGGTACCGAGTTTGTTCCACTCTCACTGGGTTCTCTACGAGAGCTAATAAGGAACCCATTGAGAGAGAGGTCGCGAGTTCAGTCTTTAATGAGGCTCATTTGAAAGTGGTTGTGTTAACAATAATGACAGGGAAAATATTAGCTGCTAATGAAGCGCCATGTGCATCAGGAGGGCGACAGAAAAATGAATGTCTGGGAGGTGCAGAAATCAACCCTCTATGGGATGTGGCTATTATACTCCACAAAATAAACATTGTCGACATTCATGAAATGTTCGAAACGAACTATAAACTTGTACCATGAACACCGAATAAAAATGGCGCTCCATAGTGATCACAAAGGTTCGCACCATCAAGATCGAAGGAGAGCTTCTTGGGAGCTAGAAACCGTTGAGGACTTTTAATTAGGTATCCACTCTTAAAGAATGCATACAGAATTAGTGTAGCGTGGTGTTGGGAATGATGGAATGTGATGGCATTGCAGCCTAATGCGAAACAGTCTGTCGTGGAACTTATCATGAAGTTGGCTATTCTTTAAGGCGTAGATGAAGGTAGTGCGATAATTGTTTTTGTAGGCAAGGAAAAAAACAAGCATCCAGAAGCTGAATTTGTCCGGTGGTTCCTAGTGGTATGAATTGCAAACACGAGAAAAACCTCCAGCTTCTCACCGCACAACAAATAACTTTCCAGCCAGTTTACCATCCAGACTAACAGCCGGAAGAATTGTATCCGAACGCGTTAAGGCATTGATATTAGTTGATCTAGATACAATTCGCTTGTTTTTTATAACTTCCAGCGTGCCTTTCATATGCATTTCCTTTTCAAATTCCGACGGGACGGAGTTGAAAGCAAATTCCTTATTGAAGGATCGAGTAACTTTAGTTACCTCATCTACAAATTTTCGGGCCTATTTCGTAGTTTTCAGTGCATCGTCAAGTTGACGGTAATTTTGTTATCTTACGTCATCAAATTCTGTAGCACTTTTTGAGGTTATGCAACTATTGACTGCTTCCCTTGATGTCACTGTAGTCTATGTCACTCGCGGTTTGATGTGAATGACGTAGTAGGTCACTATCATGCACATCCTCTAAATTTCACAGTGCACCCTAGAAATGTACAAACACCAGCTTTTGTAAAAAGTGCACCTTGTCCTCCCTTGAATATCCGTCGTTTTTCTTATACATTACACGGTCATTTTTCGGCCTTATTCAAAATCTCTTTTTTTTTTACGGTGATTTTTCGATGACATTAAGTACCTGCTCCTTGGATAACGATTGTTCTTTACTACGTTTCTCGAGAAAGGATTTGTGGCTCCATGTTCGACACGGATGATGAACTACATGGCTCGAAACCTATTTCAGTATCTCTTTCCCTTGTTAAGCATGTATCGTCGTTATTGTACTCCTCATATACATTGTCCGCACAGTCGAGCGTATATGACACCACACGTTCAACATACTCATGTGGCAGAAACGCTGATATTTCATCTGCCCGTTCGTTCTCGCTCTGTGAAACTCGTTGCGTTCCTTTCTGACGAACGGCAACTGTTATTGCGGATATAATGCAACGATTTCTTCGTTTATCGTTGCCATTGATCTGCTTTGTACCAACACCACTCGCACTGCAGCACTGTTGTGAATTATTAGTCGACTAAGCATTAGCCTCATGCTGTGCTCTCCATTGGATACTCCCAGTCACGGCCCCTGTTGCCGTTACCAGCTAATAATGTGGTAGGATAGTAGACAATACGTGGGACGTCGAATGCTGTAAACACCATTATTTGCTTATAGCGACCTCGCACTCGAGGGGTTTGTTGTCAGAGCTAAAATCAACCTCGCAAATGAAGACGTCACATCTCCATGCTGCAGCGAGTCTATCAAGAAACTGACTTCGGATGGGAGTGCCGCATATTTTGCAACAAAAAATATTAAAATCACGTATGTAAGTTAAATGAGTAAAACAACATAAGTTTTCAAAGTAGTAGTGTCCTTTTTGATAACTATTAATGTAATATTAACTCGAACGCTAAAGCCATTTATTGAAATATATTGTCCAATTCATGTTTTTGAGGTAATGTAGAGAGATATAGAACGAAACATATACATTCATAATCCGCTATAACTGAAGAACTTATTGTGCCTGATGATGATTAGTAAATATCGAAACTGATGCAACATAACTTTCGACAAATATCTGCATACTGTGAACTCCCAACTGGTTAAAAATAAGAGTAAACGATTGTGCGTTGCGTAATGCGGAATTTTAGTGCGTGTTCGCAGCGAGAGGTGGCGACCGTGGGAGGAGGTACGCGCAGCTACCGCCCGCCACTGCGTGTTTCCACGTGAGTAAACAGCGGCGGAGGCGCGCTATTTCGGAAGCAAACTCATAACAGAGCGCGCGCCGTGTCCATGTTGACATCTACAAGAGAGCTTATTAAAAAAGAGCTGACGCACGCGCCTTGCCCGCGGTCTCCCCGGCGCGGCCGGCCGGCAGGATATTGAGTGACGGCAATTATGAAGCGTCAGGTTCATCAAACAGCGCCGGGGCCCATATCTGCTGTCGCTCAGCCATCGGGCGACGGCGCGGCTCTCTGTCGGTAGATTGTGGACTCTGCCTTATCGGCGCCGTCGACTCATATCCCGATGGGTGCGGCTCGCGTGTAATCCCACTGTGGCCTATATTAACGCGCCTCTCGTGACACGCACGTATCCGCTGACAACAGTGAACGACACGTAACTAGATGGCGCCAACACTACGTTCGTTTCGAGATGCCAGTCGGATGGCTCGCTGCCACATGCGTGAGGGTGTATTCCATCGGGGTAAATTTCTTCTGCTCTTCACCTGCATCGACATAACACACAAAAAAGGAAGCACCACGAAGTAATTACCCGAATGAGACGGAAATCGATAGATGTGATCTACATGTACAGACAAACAAATGATTGCAAAAAAATGGTTCAAATGGCTCTGAGCACTATGGGACTTAACATCTGTGGTCATTAGTCCAATAGGACTTACAACTGTAGTGTTGCCAGAAGAGCCAACACCGTGTTACTAGAGGAGGCCGAAATGCACGCGTTTTAGCTCACGCAGGCTGGCGTGGGGAGGGAAGAATTATACTGACTTGAGGTCTGAAACATGACAAGGAATTAGAATTCAGAAAGCGGACATAATTAGTTTCATACTTAACTTTAATCCATCAATGATGAACGTCGCTCTTGACGGTACATGATTCACAATATTCTCTGTTCAGAATTCATTCTAATTACTGTATATGGCGCCTTGCTAGGTCGTAGCAAATGACGTAGCTGAAGGCTATGCTAAACTGTCGTCTCTGCAAATGAAAGCGTATGTAGTCAGTGAACCATCGCTAGCAAAGTCGGCTGTACGACTGGGGCGAGTGCTAGGGAGTGTCTCTAACTGGACCTGCCGTGCGGCGGCGCTCGGTCTGCAATCACTGATAATGGCGAAACGCGGGTCCGACGTATACTAACGGACCGCGGGCGATTTAAACGCTACCACCTAGCAAGTGTGGTGTCTGGAGGTGACGCCACAAGAACTACTTAAACCTAAGGGCATCACACACATCCATGCCCAAGGCAGGATTCGAACCTGCGACCGTAGCGGTCACGCGGTTCCAGACTGAAGCGCCTAGAACCGCACGGCCACACCGGCCAGCAAATGATTACAGTTTCAGAAAAACTGAATGAATTATTCAAGACAAGGAACTTCACAAGTTGAACAAGCCACCTCAGGCCCGAATGCAAGCATTTATTCGGTTTGGTAATGATTGATAAAGTTTTTGTACGTCCTCCTGAGAGATATCGTGCCACATTCTGTCCATTTGGCGCGTTAGATGAACAAAATTCCCAGTTGGCTTTAGGGAATTGCCCACAATCCTCCATAAGTTTTCATTTGCGGAGAGATCTTGCGACCTTGCTGGCGAAGGTGGGGGTCTGGCAAGCACGAAGAAACGTAGTATAAATTCTCACCGTGTGCGGGCGGGCATTACTTTGCTGAAATGTGAGCCCAGGATAGCTTGCCATGAAGGGCAACAAAAGGGGCCGTAGAGTATCATGTACGAACCACTGTGCTGTAAGATTGCCGCGGATGACAACAAAAAGATCCAACTACGATGTGAAATAGCATTCCAGGCCATTACTTCTGGTTGGTGGGGCATATGGCGGGTGACCTTCAGGTTGTTACCATGTCGCTGTCCGAGGAATCTCCAGACACGTCATTGAGAGGAGTGGAACTGTCTTCAGTGATAAGTCCCTCTTCGAACTGAGCGCCGATGTCCAGCTAAGACGTGTGTGTGTGGAGACGCCCCAGACGGCGATCGGATATCAGTTTCACTGTCGCCCGCCATAAGGCCCGACAATTAGGAATGTTGGTCTGTGCTTCCATTTGTTTTCAAAACAGGACCCATTTGGTTGTCATCCGCGGCATACGGCACAACGGTACATCAACAATATTCAGCGCCGCGTTTTGTTGCCCTTCATGGCAAGCCATCCTGGGCTTACATTTCAGCAAGATAATACTCGTCCGCAGACGGCGAGCGTTTTAACTGTTAATCTTCGTGCTTGCCAAACCCTACCTTTGCCAGCAACTCGTCGTATCTCTGCTCAATTGAAAATGTTTGATCACTATGGGCACAACCCTCTAACCGGCTCGGGATTCTGGTGATCTAGTTAGACAATTGGACAGAATATTGGTACGATATGCCTGAGGAGGACATCGACCTCTGACAATCAATGCCAAGCCGAATAACTGCTTGCATGAGGGCCAGAGTTGGATCAACGCGTTACTGCCTTGCTCATTTCGTGAAGCTCTTTGTCTTCAGTAAATATTTCCAGTTTTTCTGAAATTGTAATCATTTTTTTCCTGTACATGTGCACAACATGCACCCCTTTCTGTCCCATTTGGATAATTTTTTTGATGTGACTTCTTTTTTTCCAATTCTAATACTAACGTATGGCATAATGTGGTGGAGGCTACAGCATGTGAAACGAGTATAGGAACAACATCATCCTCACATATTCCACACACACATACACACCACGCATCTATAACAGGAACATCTATACAATAGACCAGAATTTTCTCCATTATTAACTTCGTATTAAATACAATAACTAATTGACAGGTAAACACAACAGTAACTACGTAATCGCTACAACAATACCATGGAGCCTACACATTATTATGGCTCAAATGGCTTTGAGCACTATGGTACTTAACTTCTGAGGTCATCAGTCCCCTAGAACTTAGATCTACTTATACCTAACTAACCTAAGGACATCACATACATCCATGCCCGAGGCAGGATTCGAACCTACGACCGTAGCTGTCACGCGGTTCCAGACTGTAGCGCCAAGAACCGCTCGGCCGGGCCGGCCGAAGTGGCCGCGCGGTTCTGGCGCTGCAGTCTGGGACCGCGAGACCGCTACGGTCGCAGGTTCGAATCCTACCTCGGGCATGGATGTGTGTGATGTCCTTAGGTTAGTTAGGTTTAACTAGTTCTAAGTTCTAGGGGACTAATGACATCAGCAGTTGAGTCCCATAGTGCTCAGAGCAATTTGAACCATTTGAACCGCTCGGCCGGCACACATTATTATTATTAGTATCAGCGGTCAGACACAACGAATTCATACAATTTCAACTGTTCATGAACAGTTTTATCAGCCTTAATGTCAGGCGTTCGATCCAACTCAAAAACCATTTGAGTAGTGCTCAACAAACTTCGTAAACTTGAAAGGATGTAGAATTATACAGTAGCAATTAGTCGTGTGTATCTATGTAGCGACACACATTTTTAGTTTGCATGGTATGCCTAACAACTGTCCGTGCAGCCATACTTTCAATGATGCCTCAGAACTGCTACAGAGAACAGAAATCTGATGAACTTGAGCACAAATTAAGAGTTTGAAATCTTCACTGATTCTAGTACCACTATTATTATTTGTTGCAGTGGTAAAACGCAAATCATTGCCCGCCTGAAGTCTTCTAATTCAGTTCAGAAATAAGTCTAGTGCACACATTTAACTTGGTTGACTTTAAATATATAACCAGTAGATGATAATTCGGTAACAAGCGTGAGGATAGCTCCAGCTGTTCAATGTATAAACTACGATATGCTAGGTGGTTCTGCACGAGAAGCCATTTTATCCATATTTCTCTAAGGCTGCAAGACCACAACGTAAGATTACAGTTCTGCCAACGACTTCTAAAACGGGCAGTTGAAAATCTGCGCTTAACAGCTTGCATTTTATTTGCGGATAAAGTGAAATTCACACAGAGCGGAATCATCAATTACTACAACGGAAGCAGCGTGGGTAGCTACGACTCCTCAAGCGACCATGAAAGCAAGGCATCAGTAGCGGATTCGCACGAGTTACGCCAAGTATCTACAGGCGGACAGCTTGTCTGGCGTTGCGATATTAAATTATACACACAAACCTATCTCGTAAATTAATCTGTTAATTAGTGAAAAGTGCATCATAATCCCTGTACTAGTTCTTGAGATTAGCGTTCACATACGGACATAAAAACGCGGCGAGACACTTTATAATATGTATAGACGAGCGGGCGGGAATTGTGAGTGACAGGCCGTACATTTTACTGGAGAAATCAACGGGTGCTGTTGATCATCAATTTCTGAGCGATGGATATACGTTGTCCTTCAAGATAGTCAATGAATGTGTTTTATGCACGACTGGCATCGTACCAACTTTTATGTCTCGTACGACAGTATTTAAAAAAGATGTTTACTAAACGATGCATTTATCAAGGATGTCCGATAGCGTGGCTTCCTCACTCTTCTGACGGTAATCCTATAAATTTCTGGCTCTATGGACAGTTGAAGGCATTGGTCTGTCTAACCCATCCAACCTACGACATCACACATTCTTCACAGGAGGGTGTGTCTCATGCCTGTTTGCAAATACGAGGTCAGCCGAATGTTGTCGCACTAGTTCTTGATTCTATGAGAAAGAGGGCTGAGTATGTTCAAGAACGAGTAGCACGACATTGTTCATTTCTTGTAGTGTGAACATACAGACGACAACAAAACAAGGTACCGGCTGCAGATTCCTCGACTTGCGCCATAGGGTGGTGGGGTTTCGGGTTCCGCTAAATGGGTCCTGTGTCCACTACACACAGGAGGCGGCTATAGGTTAGACAGTCTCGGAAAAGATCAAAAAGGGCTCCAGTCTCAAAGGGTACAGGACAAAGAAACGACGAGAATCGACTAAGCAACAGTCGGTACTGTAATTGTAAATTGTCGTGGCTATGTTGGAAAAGTGCCAGAGCTTCAAGCGCTGATAGAAAGCACTGAAGCTGAAATCGTTATAGGAAAAGAAAGCTGGCTAAAGCCGGATATAAATTCCGCCGAAATTTTTACAGAGGTGTAAACTGTGTTCAGGAAGGATAGATTAAATAAAGTAGGTGGTGGTTTGTTTCTGTCTGTTGGTCGTAGTTTATCTTGTAGTGAAGTTGAAATAGATAGTTCCTGCGAATTACTATGGGTAGAGGTTATACTAAACAGCAGAACCAAAAGAATAATTGGCTCTTTCTACAGACCCCCCCCCCCCCCCCGACTCAGATGATATAATAGCTGAACAGTTCAAAGAAAACTTTAAGCTCATCACAAATAAGTACCCCACTCATACAGTTATAATTGGTGGAGACTTCCATCTGCCGTTGTTGGCTAAAATACATGTTCAAAGACGGTGGAAGACAGAAAACATCTTCCGAAATTGTGCTAAATCTTTCTTTGAGAATTACTTTGAACAGTTAGTTCATGAGCCCACACGAACTGTAAATGGTTGCGAAAACACACTTGACCTCTTAGCCCCAAATAATCCTGATATAATAGAGAGCGTCATGACGGATACAGGGATTAGTGAACACAAGGTCATTGTAGCGAGGCTCAAAACCATATCAACCAAAACCACTAAAAATAAACGCAAAATATATCTATTTAAAATAGCAGATAAAAGTTCGCCTGATGCGTTCCTAAGAGAGAGTCCCCATTTCTTCCAAGTTAATTATGTAAGTGTAGACCAGATATGGCTCAAATTCAAAGATACAGTATCGGCAGCAATAGATAGATTCATACCGCATAAGTTAATAAGAGACGGGACTGATCCCTCATGTTACACAAAACATGTCAGAACACTGTTGCAGATGGAACGAAAAAAGCATGCCAAATTCATAACAACGCAAAATCCCCAAGACTGGCCAAGTTTCACGGAAGCTCGAAATTTAGTGCGGACGTCAATGCGAGATGCTTCTAATAGTTACCACAAGGAAAAATTGTCACCAAGAGATTCTGGTCGTATGTAAAGTACAACAGTGGCAAAAAACAGTCAATAACGTCACTGCGCGATAGCGATGGAGACGTTACCGGTGATGGTGCCACTGAAGCGGAGTTACTAAATACAGTTTTCCGAAATTCCTTCACGAAAGAAGACGAAGTAAATATTCCATAATTCGAAACCAGAATAGCTGTTAGCATGAATGAGATAAAAGCAAATATCATAGGTGTTGCGAAACAACAATATAAAGGCCAATATTCCTGTACAGATGGTATACCAATCAGGTTCCTTTCAGAGTGTGCAGACACAATAGTGACTTTCTTAGCAATCATATACATCCGCTCACTTGACAAAAGGTCAGTTCCTAAAGACAGGAAAGTAGCACAGGTCATACCAATATTCAAGAAAGGAAATTGGAGTAACCCATTGAATTACAGACCCATATCACTGACCTCAATTTGCAGTAGGATTTAGGAGCATATACTGTACTCATGCATTATGAATCACCTTGAAGAAAATGGCTTATAGATACACAACAAACACGGATTCAGAAAATATCTTCTTGTGCAACACAGCTAGCTCTTTATTCTCATGAAGTAATGAGTACTGTCGATATGCGATTGCAGATCTATTCTACACTCCCGGAAATTGAAATAAGAACACCGTGAATTCATTGTCGCAGGAAGGGGAAACTTTATTGACACATTCCTGGGGTCACATACATCACATGATCACACTGACAGAACCACAGGCACATAGACACAGGCAACAGAGCATGCACAATGTCGGCACTAGTACAGTGTATATCCACCTTTCACAGCAATGCAGGCTGCTATTCTCCCATGGAGACGATCTTAGAGATGCTGGATGTAGTCCTGTGGAACGGCTTGCCATGCCATTTCCACCTGGCGCCTCAGTTGGACCAGCGTTCGTGCTGGACGTGCAGACCGCGTGAGACGACGCTTCATCCAGTCCCAAACATGCTCAATGGGGGACAGATCCGGAGATCTTGCGGGCCAGGGTAGTTGACTTACACCTTCTAGAGCACGTTGGGTGGCACGGGATACATGCGGACGTGCATTGTCCTGTTGGAACAGCAAGTTCCCTTGCCGGTCTAGGAATGGTAGAACGATGGGTTCGATGACGGTTTGGATGTACCGTGCACTATTCAGTGTCCCCTCGACGATCACCAGTGGTGTACGGCCAGTGTAGGAGATCACTCCCCACACCATGATGCCGGGTGTTGGCCCTGTGTGCCTCGGTCGTATGCAGTCCTGATTGTGGCGCTCACCTGCACGGCGCCAAACACGCATACGACTATCATTGGCACCAAGGCAGAAGCGACTCTCATCGCTGAAGACGACACGTCTCCATTCGTCCCTCCACTCACGTCTGTCGCGACACCACTGGAGGCGGGCTGCACGATGTTGGGGCGTGAGCGGAAGACGGCCTAACGGTGTGCGGGACCGTAGCCCAGCTTCATGGAGACGGTTGCGAATGGTCCTCCCCGATACCCCAGGAGCAACAGTGTCCCTAATTTGCTGGGAAGTGGCGGTGCAGTCCCCTACGGCACTGCGTAGGATCCTACGGTCTTGGCGTGCATCCGTGCGTCGCTGCGGTCCGGTCCCAGGTCGACGGGCACGTGCACCTTCCGCCGACCACTGGCGACAACATCGATGTACTGTGGAGAGCTCACGCCCCACGTGTTGAGCAATTCGGCGGTACGTCCACCCGGCCTCCCGCATGCCCACTATACGCCCTCGCTCAAAGTCCGTCAACTGCACATACGGTTCACGTCCACGCTGTCGCGGCATGCTACCAGTGTTAAAGACTGCGATGGAGCTCCGTATGCCACGGCAAACTGGCTGACACTGACGGCGGCGGTGCACAAATGCTGCGCAGCTAGCGCCATTCGACGGCCAACACCGCGGTTCCTGGTGTGTCCGCTGTGCCGTGCGTGTGATCATTGCTTGTACAGCCCTCTCGCAGTGTCCGGAGCAAGTATGGCGGGTCTGACACACCGGTGTCAATGTGTTCTTTTTTCCATTTCCAGGAGTGTATTTATCTGAACAGAGTCAGAATTTTCTGTAGGTCATTATGCACATAAAATAATTGCTTTTCATCATGGCTATTACTGTATACTGTTTCACACGATTTACTTGTCTGATGTTTCTGTAATTAATTATTGTAAAACCATTATTGTATTTTTATTACTTTTTTTAGACATATAAATAAGATCTTGTTACTCCTTTCTTAATATAGGTGATTGTATACAGGAAATTTTACAAACTGTAACTGATTGACTGTTCATCACAAATGACTGAGACATGCCAGAGCAGAAGAAATATTTGTACTGATTATATACTGAAAATGTTGGCATACTTCACCGATACAAACTTCAACAGACTTATATAATAGACTCTTCGACACTACAGGATGGATCTACTGTCTGCTTCAAATACTAATACATTTTACTGTTTGTGCGTGTGAGGGGTTGTCAGCTGAGAACTCTGCTTAGTCTCACTGAGTCTGCTTCCACATAACTTCCCACACCAGTGACATTATTGCAACCAACTAAAGCAAGTTTGGTCGTTTGTGACAAAGACACTTTTCTACCTAGTTTCATCGTACAAATTACTTCTGCCGTACGTGACCGTGCTTCAGAAATGTAGGCCTTCAGTGATATAGGCACTCTAATCCACTTCCTGTGTGCTGCAAGAACAGTTTAGTTCACTCATACAACTTCTGTTCGAAATGTGGCGTATAAACTTTCAGAAAAGCCCTATGCAGGACTTTTTTATAGGCATCATGAAATATAATAAACTAACTGTGTTGAGTTCTATTGATTACTTCATTTATATATTCTTGAATTCTGCACAAATCTTTTACTTATAATTCTCTAACGCGTATTCTTGTAAAGCTATTTTGCTTTTCATATTTATAACATGATTTATATGTTCCTGTCCTTAATGGTTATTTGGTCTTCGTCCCATTTCTATCTGAAATGAACCTCGTACAAAATTCTACAGGGCGGAAGGTGGTGGATATGTAAGGTAGTCATGTCATTTTGAATTTTGTATGTTATCGATGTGCACGTCAGAGAGAGAGAAAGTTAAGTTATCTTCAAACAATGTTTGGTCTTGTCGTGGCACAGCCTTTCCCTCTGCGCACTCCGATACATTCTTAGTTGAAGTGTGTTACGTGATGGACGTACTTACTAGTGCTGTATTAACTTGTAAAGTTACCTGTTAGATAAAGAAAGACTGAGTGTAAAGGACGCAAGGAGAAATAAGATGTATGTATTAGAACGCGAAGAGAATATAGATTCTGAATAATGTTATCAGTTTTAGAAGAGCAGAAGTTTGAGTGAGACAGCAGCACTGCGCATCTAATTTGTAGGAACGATTATTAGGAGCTAGTTAACTTTAAATGAAACAAAACGTTTTACCAGTCACTGATTATTTATCTCCACAACGCGTTTCAAAGATTTCAACTTCCATCATCAGGTGGATTTACATTTGCTAGTATGACATTTGTGTGAGTATTGTATTACGATTTTTGGAGAAACTTGTGGCACTGTCTAGTGGACAAACAAAAACACTATTTCAGGAAGTGATTTGGGTTTCTTTTGACTAAAAAATTTAACGTATATCCAACGGTAACCTTAAAATAAGTAAAGTAGAATACCTCTAGTCGTCGCAGGTTCCTTTCGCTGTCGTAACACATCACATGTATTCTGTCATATTTTGTAAACAAATATGGCGTCTGGAAACTATTGGATGTAAGAAACGAACAGCAGAAGAGAAAATATTATCACAAAGTCCATTATTACAGAATAAATTTTAAAGAATTCGGAAATGTTTTTTTGAGGTGTCGAATACATGCGTTAGAATTAATACTTCAGGTGGTACATAAATCCGATTTGGACAAGTTCCTTCTGACGCCAATATTGACATCATTTGGAATGAAGTTATTTTTTAGACAATTTCTATTGAAGTGAATATGCTGTGTCGTCTTTGCAATCTCTTCTGAACTGTTTGTGTACTCGAAAACAGCCTTCATTGCCTGACTGGGCAGAATAACTTGAAATGCGAACATCTTAGGTGAGGTTTTACCGTGACTGTTATTGACATTAAGTTAAACAAAAAGTTTACTGTTACCAGTCACTGTTTATTTATCTCCACGACGCGTTTCAAAGGTTTAAACCTCCATCGTCAGGTGGATTTACATTTGATAGTATGACATCAGTGTGTTTGAGGGACTTGTGGTATCTCTGATTTCAACTACTACCTTCGTCATTTGAATTGCAATGCACACACACACACACACACACACACACACACACACACACACACACACACACAGCTTAATATTTACCATACATATATAGTTACGTTACCATGAAAGCCGCCAAGTGTACAAAACATTGACCTCATTTACAGCTATACCATCGCTCCAAAACTTTTACCGCTCGTCAGCTTGAAACTATATGTACACCAACTACTGGCAAAAATCGTACATCCATCAGCATATTTTAAAGCGTTAACCAATGTATTACCCCAACCTTTAGGCTGTTATTACGTGTAACAGATGTAATCTTAAGACCCCTTGCTTCGTAAAGTTTGCTATCATACAATCTCTCTTTCCACCCTCTCGCTGCCTCTCATTTTCTCTTCCTCTCCCTATGTCTCCAGCCTTTCATATCTATCTTTAAATCCAACCAAAATTGTTATTTGTGCATAATTTTACCGCTGTAGACAATATGATTACTGTACTTACAATTTGTTACATTTTACGTGGTTATGTATACGAGTATGAAGTTTAACCTATTTTAACTTGTCAAAACCTGATTTATGTACCACCTGAAGTTTTTATTCCAACGCATGTATTCGACACCCCCAACAAACATCTCCAAATCCTTTAAAATTAATTCTGTAATGATGTTGTTACGATGTATATTCCTTGTACTTTGTCATAATGTTTTCTCTTCTGCTATACGTTCCTTGCATCAAATGGTTTCCAGACGCTATATTTGTTTACAAAATATGACAGAACAAATGTGATGTGTTACGACAGTGAAAGGAACTTGTGACCACTGGAGGTACTCTATTTTACTTATTTTATGTTTAACGTTAGATATACGTTAAATTTATTGCCAAAAGAAACCCAAAATCAGGTTGTGAAATAGTGTTTTTGTTCCTCCACTGGACAGTGCCACACGTTCCTCCAAAAAATCGTAACACAACACAAACCCAAATGTCATACTGGCAAATGTAAATCTACCTGGTGATGGAGTTTTAAACCTTGGAAACGTGTCGTGGAGATAAATAAACAGTGACTGGTAACAGTAAACTTTTTGTTTCATTTAATGTCAATAAAACTCATGGTAAAACCTCACCTAAGAGGTTCGTATCCTTATTAACTTTGTTGACTTGCTCAGAGTTGAGAGAAAGGCCGCCCAACTTCCCTCAGCCATGCATTAACATATTAACTCATTAAGCTCTTTGATTTTTACAGAAACAGTATTGTTTACACCAATGTTATGTATGAAGATTACACAAGTTTTACTCTGTTTTGTCGAATACATACTGCATTCTAAAATCATTGTCTTGAAATATCATTTCATACTAATAGTTACTGTCCCCACCCAACTGTTTATCATCACGCATTACCACAGGTGGTATGCAACAGTCGAAAATATTATTTAGAAACAGAAATTTAGCTGAGCTGCTGCCTACTCGTTGTTTGCTGTTTTGCTTTCGAGACATCTGCAGCGATGTTGTCAAGACGCGAGGTAAGTGAAAACTGATTAGGGCCAGATAATTGTTTTACTTCAGTAGCGCATTTAATATAAAGACGAGATGCATTCAGATCAGCTACAGTTCAGTTAAAATTAGGTTCTGTTTAGCCTAAGGTTATCATACGAGTTTAAGTCGGATAACTTTTGTGGGGACATAATTTTGGTAATATATCGACTTTTATAGAGCGAGAGATAAATTTGGGCTAAATTTCAGACAGAAACGAATATATTGGGAAGATTATAAGCTGTTAGGTGTTTATACTGATAAGGTAACTTATTTTTCGTACTTTTCACTCACACTCACTTCTCTTGAACCTTTCGTTGAGGATTAAACTGTTGGCTGCACAGAATCGTGTAACATGGATATTATGTGTTTTTAACCCTACGTTGGCGTAGAATTTTAACAGAATTAGCTGTTAAATAGTTTAATTCTTTAACGATCTGTTGGACTGATACTGTATACACCCATCCATCAACTACGACAGTGTTTCGTTGTTCCATCTGATAGTGCTCGTTAAAACTAGAAACATTCCTACAAACAAATATCCAGAAACAGATAGTTGTTCTACATATACATCTACATGGTTTCTCTGCAATTCACGCTTAAGAGGGTTCATCGAACCATTTTAATACTACTTCTTTCCATTACACTCTCGAATGGCGTGTAGGAAAAAGGAACACCTAAATCTTTCCGTTCGAGATCTGATTTCTCTTATTTAATAATGATGATCATTTCTCCATAAGTAGATGGATCTCAACAAAATATTTTCGCATTCGGAAGAGAAAGTTGGTGATTAAACTTTCGTAAATAGATCTCGCCGCAAAGAAGACCGCCTTTGTTTCAGTGACTGCCACCCGAACTTGCGTATCATATCAGTGACATTCTTACCCCTTTTGCGCGATAACATGAAACGAGCTGCCATTATTTTCACTTTCTCGATGTACTTCGTCAATCCTACCTGGTAAGGATCCCATACCGCGCAGCAATATTCCAGCAGTGGACGGAAAAGTGTAATGTAGGTTGTCTCTTTAGTGAGTTTGTCGCTTCTCCTAAGTGTTCTGCCAACAAAGTGCAGTCTTTGTTTCGCCTTCCCCACAATATTATCTATGTGGTCTTTCCGATTTAATTTGCTCGTAATTGTAATTCCCAGGTATTTAGCCGAATTGACAGCCCTTAGTTTGTGCTATTTATCGTATACCCAAAATTTATCGGATTTCTTTTAGTACTTATGTGGATGACCTCTCACTTTCCTTTGTTTAGTGCCAATTGCCACTTTTCGCATCATACGGAAATTCTCTCTAGATAATTTTGTAATTGGAACTGATCGTCTGATGCCTTTACTAGACGATAAATTACAGCGTCATCTACAAACAATGTAAGGGGGCTGCTCAGATCATCACGTACATCATTTAAGTAAATCAGAACAGCGGAGGGCCTTTGACACTACCTTGCGGAACGCCAGATATCACCTCTGTTCTGCACGACGATTTACCACCTATCACTACGAACTGTGACCTCTCTGAGAGTAAATCACGAATTGAGTCACACAACTAAGACTATACTCCATATGCACGCAATTTGATTAATAGTCGCTTGTGAGGAACGGTATCAAAAGCCTTTTGGAAATCTAGGAATATACACTCCTGGAAATGGAAAAAAGAACACATTGACACAGGTGTGTCAGACCCACCATACTTGCTCCGGACACTGCGAGAGGGCTGTACAAGCAATGATCACACGCACGGCACAGCGGACACACCAGGAACCGCGGTGTTGGCCGTCGAATGGCGCTAGCTGCGCAGCATTTGTGCACCGCCGCCGTCAGTGTCAGCCAGTTTGCCGTGGCATACGGCGCTCCATCGCAGTCTTTAACACTGGTAGCATGCCGCGACAGCGTGGACGTGAACCGTATGTGCAGTTGACGGACTTTGAGCGAGGGCGTATAGTGGGCATGCGGGAGGCCGGGTGGACGTACCGCCGAATTGCTCAACACGTGGGGCGTGAGGTCTCCACAGTACATCGATGTTGTCGCCAGTGGTCGGAGGAAGGTGCACGTGCCCGTCGACCTGGGACCGGACCGCAGCGACGCACGGATGCACGCCAAGACCGTAGGATCCTACGCAGTGCCGTAGGGGACCGCACCGCCACTTCCCAGCAAATTAGGGACACTGTTGCTCCTGGGGTATCGGCGAGGACCATTCGCAACCGTCTCCATGAAGCTGGGCTACGGTCCCGCACACCGTTAGGCCGTCTTCCGCTCACGCCCCAACATCGTGCAGCCCGCCTCCAGTGGTGTCGCGACAGGCGTGAATGGAGGGACGAATGGAGACGTGTCGTCTTCAGCGATGAGAGTCGCTTCTGCCTTGGTGCCAATGATGGTCGTATGCGTGTTTGGCGCCGTGCAGGTGAGCGCCACAATCAGGACTGCATACGACCGAGGCACACAGGGCCAACACCCGGCATCATGGTGTGGGGAGCGATCTCCTACACTGGCTGTACACCACTGGTGATCGTCGAGGGGACACTGAATAGTGCACGGTACATCCAAACCGTCATCGAACCCATCGTTCTACCATTCCTAGACCGGCAAGGGAACTTGCTGTTCCAACAGGACAATGCACGTCCGCATGTATCCCGTGCCACCCAACGTGCTCTAGAAGGTGTAAGTCAACTACTCTGGCCAGCAAGATCTCCGGATCTGTCCCCCATTGAGCATGTTTGGGACTGGATGAAGCGTCGTCTCACGCGGTCTGCACGTCCAGCACGAACGCTGGTCCAACTGAGGCGCCAGGTGGAAATGACATGGCAAGCCGTTCCACAGGACTACATCCAGCATCTCTACGATCGTCCTCATGGGAGAATAGCAGCCTGCATTGCTGCGAAATGTGGATATACACTGTACCAGTGCCGACATTGTGCATGCTCTGTTGCCTGTGTCTATGTGCCTGTGGTTCTGTCAGTGTGATCATGTGATGTATGTGACCCCAGGAATGTGTCAATAAAGTTTCCCCTTCCTGCGACAATGAATTCACTGTGTTCTTATTTCAATTTCCAGGAGTGTATGTATAGAGAGTAAAGAAGAAAGAGACATAAAGATAGTGATCACACACAAGAAATATACACATGAGGGCAGTAGCCATACACACAGACAAGGAGAAAAAAATATTTAATTAGGAAAAACGTGGATTGGGGAGTAACCAAGCTTCACATGAAAGAATACTTTATGCAGTCAGTCAAACGTCAGTCTATTATTTACCTAATACGGTCAGTAATTAGAATGCTATCTAGTTATATTTCGTCCTTTAGTTTGTGCACATTTTTCTCATTTTTTTCATGATTTCGTCAGATGTAACAAATAACACTGTTTACTTTCTCTCTTTGCTTCTTTCTGTCATGTGTTTCTAACGTTCTCATAAGTAACTAATATTTAGCTTCATTACCCACCTCACCATTACTTATCTTTGCCCTAACTGATAATTTCATCTCACATTTGCCTTTGTAATCATTGTCTTGCATTTAAAAGGGATACACTATTAACATAGATTTTCTATACAAATCAAACAGTCAATCAGTTAGTATGTTACTGCATGACTCAGGAAGTCAGGTAGTCTTTCTCGCAGCTGAGAGCCAGTGAACCAAGTTAACTAGCTGACAATAATCATTCTGACAAACTAGCTGCGCAGTGCTACAGTCTAACATAAAGATTCCTTTCTTAAAAAAACGATAACATCATTAAAATTTTATATTCTCTTCGTTTTCTAATATATACACTTATTCATCCGTGCTGTCCTTTACAATCAGTCTTTCTTAATCTAACAGATATAATCACAAGTCAACACGGCATCATAGAATACGTCCATAACCTACAACAATTCAACAAAGAACGTATCAGACTTCGCACAGGCAAAGACTGTGCCACGACAAGACCAAAGATTGTTTAACAGCAACATACCTTGCTCTGTCTCTGACGTGCACATCGATAACATACAAAAATTTTGAATAGTATTATTTTTAATTTTCTCTTATGCACTATTCGTGTCGTCATGTATACTGCAAAGCAAAATTTCATGTGCCACGTTTTAAAGTAGTAAAGTGACAGTCGATTTGTATAGAACGAGCAAATGTATTTAATTTTATTTACATATCAGTCGTTAATGTTTTCCCATTAGGCTTGATTATAGCACCTGCATCAGAGGAGAATTTGATAATTGTTTCGGGTTCTTGGATGCACGATACCAGATCACTGACACATAACAAGAAAATCGCAATATCTGTCCCCGTGATATATCTTTAATACGGAGGATAGGAGATAGTCAATTCGGGAGGTAAGCCATGCACGTGAAACACAGCTACTTTTCCTCGTAAGTGATATATGTGAACAGGCAAATTCTGTCTTTCTAGAGTTCTGAAAGGAGTACAGAACCGAAACGCATTATTGGTGGGACGTAGATGTAAAGGTAAATGCAGTAACAAACCGAAAAATTGAAATTAAATAAAAACAGTAATGTTAGGTTTTTTCTCAAACGACACAGTTTCCGAAGTATCAGCAGCTATTTTCTCTGATTATGTGCAACTGCTTAGCTGAGAAGCACAGTGTTTGCGTCCCATGCAGCGGGCCCGGGTTCGATTACCGGCCGGCTCGTCGTGTTGTTCTCATCATCATTTCATCTTTCATCGACACGCAGATCGCTCAATGTTGTGTCACCTGAAATAAGACTTGCAACTCGGTTGCTGAACGCCCCCGGATTATGTAAATACGTGGGAATTTTGGTGAGTAATCACTTTTTTCAATGCTGCTCACACTTTGCCTCCTGTCTGCAGCTTTATTGTTCCAGGGAGATAGCTTTTTAGTTTTCTTAAATTCAGAGTTCATTTCATTTCCGAATGATTTCAAACTGTACTGTTACGACTACTGTCGAAAGGATTAAAATTTTACAGTTTATATATTTCAGGAACATTTGTCTGGCCATTATGCATACACTTTTTGATCAGAAGAATCGGGACATCTCTATGTAATGCGCAGTTGAGCATTAGAAGTCACGAGAGACGATTTCGTCAATATAAGACGAGGCGAGGAGTAATGTGTTGCCACTAAAGTAGCAGTAACAGTCGATGTTTCGGTCAGGAGCGCGCATTAACATCGAATGTTGATATCTCAGTAACAAATCCTTCAAAGGACATATTAATCCCTCTAAGGCTGCCAACATCGGCTGTTGCCGATATGATTGTGAAGTCGAAACGCGAAGCAATAGCCGCAGCTAAACCAATACTAAGTCAACCTCATGCACTGACGTACAGGCGCCATCCAACATTGGAGAACGTGATTGTAAAGAGACAAAACAAAAGTTATTCTTGAGTTCTTAAAGTGCAACCAGCAGTCCAGCTTACACAACGATTGTTGGTTGGTTTATTTGGGAGAGATGACCAAACAGCGAGGTCATCGGTCCCATCGGGTTAAGGAAGGATGGGGAAGGAAGTCGTAAGTACCCTTTCAAAGGAACCATCCCGGCATTTGCCTCAAGTGATTTTGGGAAAATCACGGAAAAACAGATCAGGATGGCTGCATGGGGGTTTAAAGCGTCGTCCTCTCGAATGCGAGTCCAGTGGGCTGACCATTACGCCACCTCGCTCCGTCAGGACGTCTGTGCGTAGGGAGCTGGAAAGAGTGGGTGCTATGTTAGAGCAGCTCGTCACAGGCCAAACATTTCTGTACTCAACACTAAGCTACGTTTTACGTGACGTAAAGCTGGACGCCACTGGACACTGTATGACTGGAAGCGAGTGATTTGAAGTGACGACTAGAGCTGCAACCTGCGGCAGTGGGATGAAACGGTTGGGTTAGGTGAATACATGGAAATGTCGCCTATCAACACGTGTAGTTCCAACAGTGAAGTACGGGAGAGGCGGTGATACGGAATGCGGGTGTTTCCCGTCGTTAATATTTGTTCCCTTATTGCCGTTCACAAAAGCGGTTGGATGCGACACATTTTACAGCACTGTGTAATGCTGACAGTAGAGGAACAGTTGAGAAACGCTGATGATTCGTATCAGCATGAGAACGCCAAAGCAGCATCTGTCAGGCAGCGGTTAGTCGGAAGAATCATTCCCGTAACGGACTGACCTGCGCAGAATGCCAATCTTAACCCAATGTAACACATTTGAGATGTGTTAGAACGTAGAAATCGCTCCAAATTGCAGCGTCCAAAATCTCTACCTTATCTCTCTCAAGTCTCTTTGGAAGAATAGGCTGCCATTCGTCCATAGACATCCACACAACGGCTTGAAGTGTTCGTAGCAGAGTACAAACCGTCTTAAAGGCGAACAGTGGACGAACCGCATATAAATGTCAGGTAATACATGTCCGGATGGTATGGGTCAGACAGCGTTTACACAGGACCCACAGTGGCCAAGAGCAGGTCGACAGAACCGAAAGGCGGCCTCACGAGGTCCGGTTTACGGTTTGCCCAGGGGGCAGCGGAGGCGCTGCGTAACATAAGGTGGCGCGGAACCCGGCGGTAACTGGCCGATGCTGGCGCTGCCTTACGCAGAGTCGGGGGCGGCGGGGGGGCGCCAAGTCAAGTTCAGCGTCGCGACGCCAGGAATAGCGGCGCCAGCTGAGGACGCCGCGGCTGTAAACGCCCGGGAATAGCTCGCGCCAGCCGCTCTGGGCAGGGCGCAACACGCACCGGCTCCACGGCGAGCCTCGTCCCTCACTCCGAGCCGTCTTCTCTTACGCGGGTGGAGGGGCTGACCGTAAGGAAGGACAATATCTGACAAATGAGCACTGACAGTTCATACTGACTAATCACGTCCTTAACTACATCTACATCTATATCTACATCTACATGACTACTCTGCAATTCACATTCAAGTGCTTGGCAGAGAGTTCATCGAACCAAAATCATACTATCTACCATTCCACTCCCGAACAGCACGCGGGAAAAACGAACACCTAAACCTTTCTGTTCGAGCTCTGATTTCCCTTATTTTATTTTGATGATCATTCCTACCTATGTAGGTTGGGCTCAACAAAATATTTTCTCATTCGGAAGAGAAAGTTTGTGACTGAAATTTCGTAAATATATCTCGCCGCGACGAAAAACGTCTTTGCTTTAATGACTTCATCCCAATTTGCGTATCATATCTGCCACACTCTCTCCCCTATTACGTGATAATACAAAACGAGCTGCCCTTTTTTCCACCCTTTGGATGTCCTCCGTCAATCCCACCTGGTAAGGATCCCACACCGCGCAGCAATATTCTAACAGAGGACGAACGAGTGTAGTGTAAGCTGTCTCTTTAGTGGACTTGTTGCATCTTCTAAGTGTCCTGCCAATGAAACGCAACCTTTGGCTCGCCTTCCCCACAATATTATCTATGTGGTCTTTCCAACTGAAGTTGTTCGTAATTTTAACACCCAGGTACTTAGTGGAATTGGCAGCCTTGAGAATTGTACTATTTATCGAGTAATCGAATTCCAACGGATTTCTTTTGGAACTCATGTGGATCACCTCACACTTTTCGTTATTTAGCGTCAACTGCCACTTGCCACACCATACAGCGTAAGACTACCCCACGAAGAACAGTAGACAATGCAATTTTGTTACTCAGTGAAACATACACCAAAGTGACAAAAGTGTAAGCTTATCAGTCCGTCGCTGACATAGAAGACTGCAAACCTTCTTTCCTTCCCGTCTGGGCAAGCTGTGCAGTGACTAGAGTACATGTAAAGCTTACTGGGACACGGTAAATACTAGCTACAATGAAGTCGATAATTCGACCGTAATATTGGCATTTTAATTTGATATTCCCCGCAACTGACAAAATTTACAAAAGAAAAGTGAATCTCTTTGTCCACCACACACTCCTGAGAATGGCACATGAACAATTTGCAATTACGCGCCCCTATTACCGGCAGCTGCGTTGATAAATACTCGGCACCTCGCAAGAATAACTCCTAGATCGAGGATATTAGGTAATTGTTGGAAGTGGTTAGGCGTTGGTGAAAATCTCCCTTCTGAGCACACAAAGAGCTCTAACCGCAGAACTCTGCACGGAACACGCGATGGCGCAATGCTGCGATACAGACCGTATATCTCCCTTCGAAGACGATGGCCAAGACGCCGTCTCCAAGTCTGTACCGCTCAATGGCTGAAGGCGAAGTCCCTCCACAATTCTCTCGTCTCCCACGCGTACGAAAACGCGGCGGAAGAATACTCAGCTTCGGCCAATGTCGAACGCTCTATCATCAAATGGCTCTGAGCACTATGCGACTTAACTTCTGAGGTCGTCAGTCACCTAGAACTTAGAACTAATTAAACCTAACTGACCTAAGGAAGTCACACATATCCATGCCCGAGGCAGGATTCGAACCTGCGACCGTAGCGGTCGGTCGATTCCAGACTGTAGCGCCCAGAACCGCACGGCCACTCCGGCCGGCGCTCTTTCATCGCCGAAATGCCTCCACTGAGATCCTCCCAATGATCGAGTAGGTCATAACGCCCCTAGGCAAACGAAATTCCCATCTTCGCCATGTGTTGCCCAGCACAGGTGGCGACGGATGCCGGGTTACCCCCAAAAGCGCCGTATTGTCCCGTGTTTCCGGTGACCGCTACCTGCCGCCCACGGCGGCCCGCCGAGCTACGGCCATCTGCAGACTTTATATTCCACAATTCTCAACTTCCGACATTTTTCACCCACGCTTTAAGTTAGTGATTTACATGCAGGGAATACTGCTCGAGAGTGCCTCATATTTATCACAATTCAATAGAGTCATGATCTGATGCCCTTGCGAGTCCCTTTATTATTAATACTAATGTTGGTAAGCTAACGTGTAAGTGCCCATGTCCTGGCACCTTACAAAAGTTATGGTGTAACGTTGTTGCTTTAATTTGCTATGAAAGCGGTGGTGATAGACAATAAAAGCGGGTTAAAAGCTGTGAGCTGTCTGGGGAAGTTAACCTCGAATTACTGAGCAACTGTTTCACCAGGTATCCAGTTTAGCTTAACAAATTCCCAACCAGACTAACATGAATTATAATCTTTTAATAGGCATACGATAACCGGTGATTATATATATATATATATATATATATATATATATATATATATATATATATATATATCTTACAAAATTTACAAAAGAAAAACCTCGAACTGGTTACTAACGTCTTACTATTAACCTGATGGGTCAAACAATTATATAAGCACGTGGTAGTGGTCTCACAAAGTACACCCCACGTGGGTTGAACATAAAGAAAAGTTGCTATATTGAAAATTATTGTCAAGACGAGACGTTATAATCTCACGCACATTCGCATTTAAGATTTATAAACTTAGTTAGAGTTATTGAACAACACGTGGTTCCACTTTACTCGCAAAGTAGTGACAAAGCAACTACCGGAATATATTCTGAACTTCACACGAGAATTACACTGCGCTGCAATTTAAGATAACATTAGATATTTTAGAGATAAACCTGAAATAAAGGTGATTAAATTTTCAGTTAGGCTGAACTTAAGAAATCCATTGTCCTACGGACTTAGCAATCACGCGCTTAGCCGGAGATCTTACCACTTCAGACGCTCGCCACGGACAGACTGCCCTGGTCCCTTCCTGAGGGGTGGCTCACCAATACAAACGGAAGTGGCCAGAGGGGCAGCTTCCTATACCAACATGACAAAGGACGGACAGGACCATACTAAGGATAGAAACCTCTCTGCTTTTAGAAGGCGTAGCTACCTGTTCCGACGTTGGTCCTACTGTTCTCTATCAGACAGGCTTGTCTGCTACCCTCAAGCATGCAACTAGAAATACATTTGCTCATTCATCCTCTCACACAGAAGGGAAGGGGGATGACAGTATCTTATCATATACAGTATATAAAATAAAGCTGATGTAGGTTCCGTATGAGATTGTGTGACATGAATTACATATAAGCTGTGTTTTAAAGTGTAGTACTGTGACAGATCGTTCTCGTTTATGTGTAAAAGAAACACGTTCCACTACTCAGTCTCCTCCCAGATAGTCAGAAACGCCACAGTAAATTTAGAAGAGGAATTTATGCCGTAAATGACAACAGATTTAAGAAATTAAAAATGAAAGGAATCCAACAGAGACCTTTCAATGGGATACCTCTTAACAACGTGTCGGACTTCCTCTGCCAGGCGTGCAGCAGCAGCTGGAAGTGGCGTGGCCTAAGCAAGTAGTAGGCAGTCCCCTACAGAAATACTGAGACACGCTGACTCTATAGGCGTCTATAATTGCGTAAGTGTTGTCGATGCACGATTTGGTGCACTATCTGACCTCTAGATTGCTTCTCATAAATGTTCGATGGGATTCATGTCGGGCGATCTGGCTGGCCAACTCATTCGCTTGAATTGTCCGGAACGATCTGGAAACCAGTTACGAACAATTATGGCCCGGTGGCATGCTGCAATCATCATCATCATCTTGGACAGTTTCCAGCCACTGGCTGGGTCTGTCGGGAACACAAGCCTCTCCATCGTGTTCTGTCTTTCCACCATTCCCCCTCTTCCACCTTCGTCCAGTTCTCTCCTCTTCTCATCACACATTCCTTCACTCCCTTCACCCATCTATCTCTGGGCCTCTTCCCCTCCAGTTGCAGATCAAACATCCTCTTTGGAATTCTTCCCTCATCCATTCTCTTCATGTGTCCATACCACTGCAGTCTTGATTTTTCTATCCTGTCCTGTACTGGTTCCTCCTTTAGTCTTTCCCTCACATACAAATTTCGCAATCTGTCTCGTCTTGTTACACCCAACCTGCTCCTCTGGAACTTCATTTCACTAGCCTGTATTCTACTTTTGTCCCTTTTGTGCATTACCCATGTCTCACTTCCGTATGTCAATATGGGGACAAAGTAGGTTCGGTATATAATTCCCTTGGATTTCTGTGGCACCTCCTTGCTCCAAATAAGCCCCCTAATGCATTTGTAGAACTGCCCTGCTTTTCTGCACCTTTCATTTATTTCCATTGCATTTCCCCCCTTACTTGCAATCACGCTTCCCAGGTACTTGAAGCTCTCTACCACTTGTAGTTTTTCCCCTCCACAAGTTATATCCACATTTGGCCTATTCTTCTTCCTTGTTGTGACGATTATTTCACTTTTCTTTGCAGAGAAATGCATTCCATATTGTGCTGCCGTTGCCTCCCATGCATCTAACTGCTCTTGCACCTCCTTCACGCAATTTCCCCGTAACATCAGGTCATCGGCAAAAAGCACTGCTTTCATTTTATGATCTCCAATTGCATCTGATACTTTGGCATGCTGCAATGGCGTCCATAAAAAAATCCATCTTTGTTTGGGAACTTGGCGGCCATGAATGGCTCCAAATGGTTTCATTTGGTCCATTTGGACCAGAGAACCCAGTCCATTCCATGCAAACACAGGCTGCATCGTTATGGAGCCAACAGCAGCTTGCACACTGCCTTGTTGGCAGACTGGATGCATGTTTCCGAAGTGTCTGCGCCACACTCGAACCCTACGACTAGCGCTTACCAACTGAAATCGAGACTCATCTGACCAAGCCACCATTTTCCAGTCGTGTAGGGTCACGAGCCCAGGAAAGGCGCTGCAGGCTTTGTCGTGCTGTTGGCAAAAGCATTCGCGTCGGTCGTCTGCTGCCATAGCCCAGTAACGCCACGTTTCGCCGGACTGTCCTAACAGATACGTTTGTTGCACGTCCCACACTGATTAATGCCGTTATTTCACGCAGTGTTGCTTGTCTTTTAGTACTGACAACTCTACGCAAACGGCGCTGCTCTCGGTTGTTTAGTGAAAGCCATCGGGCAATGCGTTGTCCGTGGCGAGAGGTAACGCCTGAAGTGTGGTATTCTCGGCACACTCTTCACTCTGCTGATCTCGTAATAATGTATTCCCTAAGGATTTGCGAAATTGCATGTCTCACGCGTCTACCTCCACCTATCATTCCGCGTTCAGAGCCTGCTAATTCCCGTCGTGCGGACGCAATCACATCGCAGACGTACTCTCCCATGAGTCGCCTCAGTACAAATGATAGCTGCACCAATGCACTACCCTTTCATATGTTATGTACGCAATACCATCGCCATCTGCATATGTGCATATCGCTCTTCCATTACTTTTGTCCTCTCAGTCTTCTTAAGCGGACCTGGAAGTCGTGGCCTGTACTTCTTACTAGTATTTTGAAATTTAATATCTCCAATACTTTAGCAAATATTAGAACGGAACTTCAGTCAAATAATTAGTATGTTGTATACTCTAAGTGACAAAAATTTAAAACTGTGGAATACATAATAGAGTGAATGTTGATTTTTAACTTACGCACTGAATTATGTGTAATTTTTACTGTAGACGCACTGTACTTCAACAATATTCAAAATAAAATGTCAAAAAAAAATTATTCTTTTAACTGCTAACTTGTTGAAATATTAAACCGGAAATATTGACGAATTTGCTCTTTTGTGTATTTAAAAACGCATTTTTTAGAAATAAATTTTTTCCCTACAATTTAAGAACATATTACACACTCTAGCTTAAAATTTTTAACACATTGTTCAATAATGTGGTTCACTGCGTAGGAAAGCACTCTCTTATTAACCATCCAAAATTTTGTTTCTGTAGCTTCAATATTGGATGAGTATCCAAAAACGTTGGTTACGAGATATTGAAACTGAAGATTTGCGTCTCATTTTCTTCTCGGTGATAATATCTGAAAACATTTCAGCTTCATAATCTTTTCGTTTCTGAGTATGCTTTTCATCTCGTTTAGTTTTCTTTCTTTTCTTTGTTATTTTGGTCTCCTTCGTCCTTCTTCGGCGGTTTCTTCAGCTTCAGCGACACGTTGCCTGTCCACTCTTTCCAGCCAACTTCTCACGCTGTCCCCAGTTTAGATGCCTAGTCTGCTGACGGTTTTTAATCTGTTTCTAATTCCATCATTAAAACTGAAACACCCCTTCGAAAAAATTTATGAATGACAGTGCTGGTAAACCTCTTACGTTATTTGCTTTTCGAACAGCTGAGCAAAACTGAACGTACTCAGACATTTCGCTCTTTACTTATTCTGATCATCACTAAACTGACACACAATAGTTTTAGCGCAACGCAGTCTGACTTTCAATAATCCCCACAAAAGAATGGGCCTGACTAACAATACCCTATACCTTTCATGAATCACTTACCTCACAAAAATCTTCGTTACTCGAACTACTGCAATACAGCGTGCGCCAATACTGCCTGCTAAATAAAAGACTTTAATTGCTGAAGACACTAACTACATAGTTAGCAGATGAAAGATTTTGATGGAGAACAAACAATGTATTTACCTTAATAGTGTTCAAAAGTCATAATATATATGTAACATTTGTGACATCAGTTCGGCAAATTTCCTTTTTCTGACGGACACACGTCCAGCTCGTCCGCTCATATTAACATCTCAAAAGTCTGGCTTCTCTCTCCCCACATCCACCACTGCTGGCGGCTTACCTCCAAATGCGCAATGCCACGCGCTGTTCACATCCAACTGCCCAACTCTACAATATCGAATATTGCAACAATGCCAACCAGCCACAGACTGCAAACAGCATAGTCAGTGATTTTCATACAGAGCGCTACGTGACGTTACCAAAATAAAAACCTAACCAGCCTACTTACAAAATATGTTATGGCGTCCATCACGCTAATCTGTAAAGCATGCATACGAACAAAACCACGACCGCACGCGTGTAACACAAGTAAACTAAAGTTATCCAGTTGTCTCGATAGAAAAACCTACTGTTAATCAATCCCTGCTGATAGTACAGTCGATATCTTCTTCAAGGATATTACCCAAACGAGTTGCTATGGATATAGCGCAGCCAAAATTAAACAACGAGACATTGTATGCAATGTTTTGCGTTAGACATTAGTATGACAGCTAGGCATCTACGCGTTACATCTGCTTTAGACAGGCATTTAAACACAAACGTGATGAGTTACTACAGATCAAGCGTATACGTTTAGAATCCGGAGGAATCGCAGGATTTTATTAAATAAAGTAAATTTCGATTTTTTGGGCCCTCATGATGTCCAGGTCCCCTTAATGTTCTGTGCGCCCGGATAGCCGTGCACGTTAAAAGTCCGGCTTCCAGAACTGGGTTGGCGCCTGTTTCGATTCGAATCTGCTCGGCGGATTAATGACGAGGGCTGGAGCGCCAGTCAGCCTGGATGTGATTTGTAGGCGGTGTCCCCCTGAATACAGGGCAGGTACTGACATCCTGCTTCAGATACACGTTGAACGAACATTTAGAAAAACATACGTACTTGCACACATAATTGTTGTAGAAGTAGGTAAATAGGGAGCACTGTTGCCGTCCCGGGGGGGGGGGGGGGGGGGGGGGGGAAGGGGGGATGAAGACGAGACTGATGACCTCAGATATAGCAAATACAGCAGAAAAGTGAACACCTCTGCAGAAATCATTACAAACCTAGCTGGGTCAGGCATTCTTCGTACTGCTTCATTGGCGCTGGTAAGGCCTACGGCAGAGTACTGTGCTCCAGAACGAAAAGACAGTGCACATGCATACGAAGTTGTTGTCAAACTAAATCAAGCAATGGAAACAATTAGTGGTGCTACTTAAAAGCACTACTTACATGACTGCATGTATTGTATGATATTGCACCATCGTCATATTAGACAAGAAGAGTAACTGTCAGAGAGAGTTCCAAAAGTGTGCTACTCAGCAAGAACCAGCAATAGAATATACCTGCCAGCAGACTTGAATCGAGAAAACCACCCCGGCCAACGCAAAAGACGACTCTCATGTACAATATGTGTCAACGGTGGAGATAAGATTCGAAGAAGTTTCATCCAGTGAATCCTCGCCTTATTAATGATCCTACATAACGTGTAAAAGAATCAGGTCTTCTCAGAGAACTATGAACAGTTCTGAACAGATTCCACACAAGGTAAAGGGTGTGGTGCCTTTATGTATGACTCGGAGATCTACGAGGACACGACGTGCGACTGTGGGGTTGCTGTGCAAAGTACACAGCACCTATTGACGAGGATTTACGGGTGGAGTCAATAAAAAGCATATGCTGACTCCAAGATCTGTGGACTGGTTAAGAGGCCTAGATATTTAGTTACAAAATTTTCTTCATATTTATTTGTTACACTACGTTTATTCTTATACTATCTACTTCTATGTATAACTAGCAATTTATATAATAATATAAATTACCATGTAAACGATACGAACAAAACACTGAAGCGCCAAAGCAATGGTATAGACATGCATATTCAAATACAGAAATACATAAACAGGCAGAATACGGTGCAGCGGTCGACAGCGCATATATAAGACAACAAGTGCCTGTTGTTGATCGTTTACTGCTGTTACAATGGCAGGTTATCAAGATTTACGTGAATTTGAACGTGGTGTTATAGTCGGCGCACGGGCGATAGGACACAGCATCTCCGAGGTAGCGATGAAGTTGGAATCTTCCCGTACGATCATTTCACGAGCGCACCGTGAATATCAAGAATCCGGTAAAACATCAAATCTCCTACTTCGTTGAGAATAAATGCAACCCTTCCGCACATTGCTGCAGATTTCAGTGCTGGGCCATCAACATGTGTCAGCGTGCTAACCGTTCAACGAAACATCATCGATATGGGCTTTCGGAATCGAAGTCCCACTCGTGTACACTTAATGACTTTACGACGCAAACCTTTACGAATTGCCTGGCCCCATCAACAGCGACATTGGTCTGTTGACGACTGGAAACATGTTGCCTGGTCGGACGAGTCTCGTTTCAAATTGTATCGAATTGATGGACGTGTACGGGTATGTAGACAACCTCATGAATCCATGAACTCTGCATGTCTGCAGAGGACTGTTCAATATGGCGGAGGCTCTGTAAAGTGTGGGGCGAGTGCATTTGGAGTGATGTGGGACCCCCGATATGTCTAGATACGACTCTTACAGGTGACAGGTACGTAAACATCCTGTCTGATCACCTGCATTCGTTCATGTCCATTGTGCATTCCGACGGACTTGAACAATTACAGCAGGACAATGCGACACCCCACACGTCAAGAATTGCTACAGGGTGGTTCCAACAACGCTCTTCTGAGTTTAAATACATAGGCTGGGCACCAAACTCCCCAGATATGTACATTATTGAACATTTCTAGGATGCCTTGCAACGTGCTGTTCAGAAGAGATCTGAACTCCCTCGTCCCTTTATGGATTTATGGACAGCCCTGCAGAACTCACGGTGTCAATTCCCTCGAGTCTATGCCACGTCGTGTCGCGAGACATCTGCGTGCTTGTGGAGGCCCTGCACGATATTAGGTAGCTGTACCAGTTTCTTTGGCAGTTCAGTGTAATAACACTAATATGGACCTTAGATGTTTAATCTCCTTAAACCCGTTATCATGAGCAGCATAATGTTCTATAAAAACTATTAAATTTGTCAGGAACTGGTTTTAGACTGCTTAGGGCATCACCAAGTGACGTTCGACTGTCGCAAACAAAGGTAACATAATGAGTCACTTAGACAGATATCGCTTACACAGAAGAAACGAAGAAAAATAAGAAATGAGCATACAGAGTGCCTGAAAAGGGGAGAATTACATGTTTACTTTCGCAGATGTAATCAGATTTAACTAAGAATGGAAGACAAAGTATATGACGTAGACAATTTTGCTTTTACGTACTTTGTACGGTTGCGACTAAATGCTAATTCTCTGCTTATCTAAGTATGTTGTAAGCATCATGCCAATTTGACACTTATTTCGTGCCGCCTCCACTGTGCTGCAATTTTAGTGGCCGACACTGTAGATCATTTTGTTTTGACGACGAGCAAATGCAGGAAGAATGGAAGACAAAGTTTATGACGTAGACAATTTTGCTTTTACGTACTTTGTGCGGTTGCGACTAAATGCTAATTCTCTGCATATCTAAGTATGTTGTAAGCATCATGCTAATTTGACACTTATTTCGTGACGCCTCCACTGTGCTGCAATTTTAGTGGCCGACACTGTAGATCATTTTGTTTTGACGACGAGCAAATACAGGAAGCCTATCTGCGCTGCTGCTTCTGCGATGAAAAGGAAAGTAAGAAAGAAGTGGAAGTACAGTGGCCTAACGTGCCGGCCGGCCGTTGTGGCGGAACAGTTCTAGGCGCTACAGTCTGGAACAAGACCGCTACGGTCGCAGGTCCGAATCCTGCCTCGGGCATGGATGTGTGTGATGTCCTTAGGTTAGTTAGGTTTAAGGAGTTCTAAGTTAGGGGACTGATGACGTCAGAAGTTACGTCCCATAGTGCTCATAGCCATTTGAACCATTCTTTTCTAACGTGCAGTCGACGACGCCGACGTCAGAGACGAACGTCGTCTTCAAATCAGGACAGTCACAGGTACCAGTCAGTCATTTGCCTCGCATTCAAAATTGTCTGGATAAGTTGCTGGTTCATTTAATATTTTTGTTGACTGTCAGTTTCTATGACATTGACTGACATCAGATCCAAAAGACAACAAAGCTTTCTGTTGCTTACACGTTTGAATCACATATTGAAAGTTGTTCAAGATGTATGACACAGGCAAAATAACGTCAGACTTGAAGAAGAATTTAATAATTCCAATTCCAGAGAAATCGGGTGGTGACAGGTGTCATTATTAGCGAACTGTCAGTTTAATAAGTTGTGGTTGCAAAATAATAACTAGAATTATTTACAAATGAATGGGTAAACTGGTAGAAACCGACTTCGGCGAAGATTGGAGTCAGGACGAATATGAGAACAAGCGAGGCTCTGCTCACCCTACGATTTATCTTAGGAGGAGACAGGCTACGGAAAGGCAGACCTACGTTTATAGATTTTGTAGGTTTGGAGAAAGCTGCTGACAATGACGACTGGAATACACTCTACGAAATACTGAGGATAGTAGGAATAAATGCAGGGAGCGAAAGGTTATTTAAAACTTGAAAAGAAACCAGGCGGCAGTTACAAGAACCAAGTGACATGAAAAGGAAGCAGTGTTGTGAGAAGGGAGTATGGCAGGGTTCTAGCCTACTCCCCGCCCCCCATTTTCCTCGCCCCCCCCCCCCCCCCCCCCGACTGTTATACTATCTCTACATTGATCACGCAGATTCCCAAAGACCAAATAGGTTTGCCGATGACACTGTAATTCTGTCAGATACAGTATGGCAGAGTAGGTGAACGGAATAGACAGTATCTTGAAAGGAGAATACAAGATGAACAGTAACAAAATCAAAACATGATTAATGGGATGTAGTCGAATTAAATTAGGTGATGTTGAGGGTATTAGATTAGGAAACGAGACACTTAAAATAGTAGATGAGTTTTGCTATTAGGGCAGCAAAATAACTGATGACGCCTGAAGCAGGGATGATATAAAATATAGACCTTCAATGGCAAGAAAAACGCCTTGTATGGAAGTGATACGTGGTTGACAAAAAGTTCTGACAAGAAAAGAACAAAAACTTTTGAAACGTGGTACTACCGAATAATGCTGAAGATCAGAAGGGTGGATCGTGTAACCAACGAGAAAGTAGTCAGTCGAGTAAGTGAGAAAAGAAATGTGTTTCAAATCGTGACTAACAGAAGGGATCGATTGATAGTAGACGTTCTGAGACAGCAAGGGATACGAATTTTGTACAGGAGGGAAATGTCGGGGTTACGGATTTTAGAGGTTGACCAAGAGGTGAATATAACAGGCAGGTACAAAAGGATGTTCACTGCAGCAGTTATTCGGAGGAGGCTTGCACAGGATAGAGCAGCGTGGAGAGCTGCATCAAACCAGTCTTGGGATTGAATACCGCAGCGACAAAGCCAACAACAACAACAACAACATTGAAACTTGACTGTTAAATAGCCGCTTTCAGAATTCAATTACATTTACACTTTACTTCGCGATGTAGTGTTTGCAGAAGGTTTCCAAAGATGGTACTATCACGATATCGACAAGCGACAGTCGTATCTTTATAGTGCGTAACAGCCGTTAGGGAGTGGAGGAAAAAAATGGAACTTTGCGGGTTGAGTCGAAAAGTGATGATATTTTAATGTTTACAAAATCGAGTCAAATTTATGAGTGTAATAGCAGTACGGGCCCACTTATCAGTATGACGTTGCATCCCCTCTGACCCGGATGCAAGCACTGATTCGGTTGAGAAAGGGTTCGTGAAGCGGCTGGGATCCGCTCCTGAGGCAAGGTAGCCGTCAGCTGTTGTAACTGGTCCTTCATTTCTTGGCCACTTCTTTTTACTTTCTTACTTATTGATTAATTTAACCTGGCAAGACTAGAGCCGCCAACACCTAATCAGGCGTTACGCGTATTTTACATTGCATGTATTACAGTAAGCATGTTATAAAAAGTTTTGGAAAATGAAAATTACGATAGAACGCTTAAGAAAAACATATACGGTGTGTACATTCGTACGTGGGAAATACGACTGTAACTACAGGTTACAATAAGGTAGGTTTTTAAAAATGAGTACTAACACAAATGGTAATCAAGAGAAGGGTGGATGAGGTAGCTAAAGATGAGTATAACACACAGTTTAAGAACGTAAGGGGGAGAAAGTGGCGTGATTCATAGAAAAAGGAAGAGAAAAGGAAGCATAGCTAGGTCAGGGGGGGAAGTTGGCCACACTCGTTAATTTTGAAGAAGCACTATGAGGATGATAGGACGAATTTCTTTAACTTTTTCTTAAAAGTAGCAGGAATTGGAAAAGTGCGAAGAGCACAGGGCAGTTTGTTACAGAGGCGGGCAATAGCGACAGCAAAGGAATTTGCAGTGTTTTTGTTTTATGAATCGGCACAGCTAGAATAATGGATAGTTGAATCTTGTGTTTGTATTATGATACTAGCACTGACAAGGAGTTGATGTCCGACCTGGTCCCACAGATGTTCACTCGGGGCAGAGCGGGGATCTTGGCCGCGCGGGGTAGCGGTGCGGTCTTGGGAGCCTTGCCACGTTTCGCGCCGCTCTCCCCGTCTGAGATTCGAGTCCTCCCTCGGGCATGTGTGTGTGTGTGTGTGTGTGTGTGTGTGTTGTCCTTAGCGTAAGTTAGTTTAAGTTAGATTAAGTAGTGTGTAAGCTTAGGGATCGATGACCTCAGTAGTTTAGTCCCATAGAACTTAACACAAATTTCCAAATTTTAATTTCGGGGATCTTGCACGTGACAGAGTTACCTCAACGTCACGCAGACAGTTCTTAGAGATACGTCCATGTGTGGACCAGGATTATCCTGTTGATAGTGCCACACTAAAGTGCACGAGGATGAGGGATGTGCGTGACGTGCCGCTATGCTGTCAGCCTTGACTTGGAGTCATACCCTATGCCTCCCCATACCATAGCGCCAAGAGTAACATCCCTGTGCCTACCCATAACATTAGAAGAATGGGACTTCTATCCACGTCGCCGCCCTATTCGGCGACGATGGTCATACGGAGTAGCTCCGGACCGCGATTCATCGCTGAACAAAATTAGACGCCATTAAATTAGCAATCCGTGCTTACCGGTAAGGGCTCCACTCCAAACGCAACCGTTTGTACTGTTGCGTTAACGTATGATGTGTGTCATGCGATGAAGAATTTCAACTCCTCCTGCTGCCAGTCTCCTACCAATGTTGTGGAATGACACAGAATGTTGCTGGGAGTCCATTGGTAGTTCTCCGATGGTAGTCGCCGATGTGAAGTGGTTACGCGGTACTCGGTGGACAGTGCAGCTATACTCACTTGTTGTGGTGTGTGTGGTGTGACGTGCTCGACCGAAACAGTGATGACGAGTACGGCTGTACTTACGCTCCTACGAAGCCTAACATCGGGCCGCCATCACATCTGAATGCCCTACAGATCCGGATACTGCTCGATTTCTAAATACACTCCCACTACGAGGAGTCTTTCGGACAAGCTGTGTCACGCGAGTACCCGACATTTCGGTGTCCTTCACAGGGATCACTCAACATCTGACCGTGATGTCCGTTCCACCTGTCACAGAGAACAGCAGGTCTAATCATTTACACATCCGCCAAAGATGTGTATGTGTTCTAAGATGAACTTACATACGACCATGTCTTTCTGATTCTTTCCTTTTTTGTCAGGTAGTGTACTGTCTTACGTTTGTGGGGTTCTACTTGCTATCCAGTAGTCAAGCAGGACCGTACTAACGTGGCTTTGTGCTTTGTCAGTGAATTGGACGTTGTTCGTACTCTCGAGGTGATTGGTTTTGCGGCAGCATGCGTGCATATTTTGTTTTCCCTGAAGATGATTGATATGTTCTTCTTGGGAATCGAGAAACTCAACAATTTTTGCCTTTTATCGATAAAGATACCAGCAAGCTATTGGTCCCAGTAATTAAAAGACCGTACCAAAATCTACATCTGCGCAACATTGTACTGCGCAAGCCACCTAATGGTGTGTGGCGGATGGTACTTTCGATACCACTATCTGATCCCTGCATCCCCGTTCCACTCGCGATCAGGGCACGGGAAGAATGATTGTCAGTAAGCCTCTGTATTAGCTCTAAATTTTCGAATTTTATCAATTGTCTGGAGGTCGTTCTGCAAGTTCTCACTGTCTTCTGGCGTTGTTACTTCGGTATAGACAACTGCATCATCTGTGGATAGCCTTAAAGAGCATCCGAAACTTTCTACTAGATTATTTATATATATTGCAAACAGCAACATTCCTATCACACTTCCCTGTAGTTCTCCGGATATTACCTTTACATCTGTCGATTTAGTTCCCTTAAGAGCGACGTGATGAGTTTTATCTGCAAGAAACTCTTGAATCCAATCGCAAGTCTGCTCCGATACTCCATAAGCTTTTATTTCTTTCATTAAACGGCAATGCGGGACGGTGTCAAATGGCTTACTGAAATCAAGGAACACGGCATCAGCCTGAGCGCCGTTGTCCTCGGCGCTGTAGATGTCATGGAGGGACAGAACGAGCTGAGTTTCGCTGGATCTCTGTTTATGAAATCCATGTTGATTTTTATAGAGGAGATGTTCATTTTCCAAAAACGACATAATTCTTGAGCATTTGGTTACATAAAAGCGCGGAAGTTAAGCGATCACACACACAAGCACTCACACACACACACACACACACACACACACACACACACACACATACACACAAATGAGAAACTTGATTATGAATAATGGAAACATGTTTTATGTAATTACTGAAGCGATGTTTGACAAATTTTTGTTTTGGTTTTGTGTATTTTACCTTTCTGTTGAAGAAATTGTGTTTTCTAGCGCTACGTAAGATATCTTTATTGTTTTTCTTATTTTTACTGCAATATCCCTCTGTTTCACGTTACAAATCAACAGTTTTCGAATAAGACATTAATTAAAGATCGACAATTTCAGTTTTGCTACAAATGCTGTTTATTCTTAAGAAACAGACAGGGCAATAACTTGTAGAACGAAAATGTTCTGTAGGTTACCCATTCCTGTATATATTCTCAGTCAGTTTCTTGACAGTTCACGAATTCCGGTTTCTATAGCAAGACACTGATTGCATACATAAAGAAATCGGTGGTTATAAGGTAGTACCCGATAGGTAGTCAACACACTCTACGTACTGGTAACACAGGTACCTTAACTGACCTCATCTACTAGGAAGGCTATCTTACTGTGCTTACTTCTGCTAATCCATAGCAGCCTACAGTAGTTTCATAGCTCGGGTAGTTTTACAATTCTGCTTCCTGAACGTCGTTTGTACTGCTCGCACATCGTGGCCGCGTGTTCCTTCCTTGATGGCGTGGAGCCACAATGCTGGAAGCCTACTGTCATCCTCTATACTCAAGTTATAGGCGTTCTTAGAAGTTTCAGTCACTTCTCGGACTTTCCTTCTATAAAAGTTGGTTTCCATAACCAGCACATGTACGTTATTGAAATCAATGTCAAGGTCACCGTTCCTGTGATTTCATGCTACTGCAGATTTCACACTTTGTTTTAGCCACGCTTGGCGTTCGTGTTTCTTTATACTGTACGTTCTTTAACAGCAGTTCCCGTTTCGCCTATATGCACTTTGCTGTAAAGAAACATCATTTAATAGACGCCCACAATTCAGAGGTATTCCCCCTTTATAAGACAACGTGGCATTGGTGTCTGACAGCGTTTCTACCGTCGATGTCACATGATCCTGAAGAAGATCCCAGCAGAGGGTTGGTAACGTCGATCTTATAGAAGAAATATCACTCTATCTAACAAAGCAGCAGATTTTAACATCAGTGAGAACGGCGACGAAAGTCTGCAGACTTGCGTACAAGACACCCTCAGCCGTTAACTGCATCATGACGTGCGGAGTATGTATGTCGATGTAGATATTTCTTTCCCCTACAAATATCTCACAGCCAGACCACGAAGGACAATGAGAAATTTGAACTGACGCCAAGAAATACACTGAGGTGACAGAAACCTGGGATACCTCCTAATACCGTATCCGACATTTTGCCTGGCGTAGTACAGCAACCTGATGTGGTGTGGAGTCAGCAAATTGTTGGAAGTCTGCTGCAGAGATATTCAACCATGCAACCTCTATATCCGTCCATAATTCCGAAAGATTTGCCGGCGCAGGAAGTTGTGCCTAAACTGGTCCCTAGATTATGTCCCATAAATGTCGATGGGATTCATATCTGCCGATATGGGTGGCCAAATAATTGCCTCTAACTGTCCAGAATGTTCTTCAAACAAATCACGAAAAAATTTAGGGCCGTGACAGGGCGCATTGTCATGCACGAAAAAATCCATCGTTGTTTGGGAACATGAAATCCATGAATGCCTGCAAATGAAATCCACGTTCCGAACGCAAATATTTCTAGTCAATGATAGGTTGCATTCCTTGTAAACACAGCCCACACAATTATGGAGCCACCGTCAGGTTGCACAGTACCTTGTTGACTATATGGGTCCATGGTGTCGTGGGGTCTGTGCCGCACTCGAACCCTCCCACTAGCTCTTACTTACTGAAATCGGGACTCATATGACCAGGCCACGTTTTTCAGTAGTCTAGGGCCCAACCGGTACTGTTACGAGCCCGGGAGATGAGCTGCAGACGATGTCGTGCTGTTAGCAAAGAATCCGCGTCGGTCGTCTGGTGCCATAGCCCACTAAAACCACAGTTCGCCACTCTGTCCAAATCGGATAAGTGCATCATACGTCCTACATCGATTTCTGCATTTTATTTCAAGCAGCGTTGCTTGTCTGTTAGCACTGATAACTGTACGTAGACGCTGCGGCTCTCGGACGTTAAGTGAAGGCTTTCGACCACTGCGCTGTCGTATCCTCGGCACACTCTTGACACTGTGGATCTCGGAATATTCAGTTACGGCATAAATACCACTTCTAAATTTACTGTGGTATTTCTGACTATCTGGAAGGAGACTGAGCAGTGGAACGTGTTACTTTTACACATAATCAAGAACGATCTGTCACACTACTACACTTTAAAACACAGTTTATATGTAATTCATGTCGCACAGTCTCATACGGAACCTACATCCGCTTTCTTTTATATACTGTATATGATAAGATACTGTCATCCCCCTTCCCTTCTGTGTGAAAAAATGAATGAGCAAATGTATTTCTAGTTGCATGCTTGATGGTAGCAGACAAGCCTGCCTGTTAGAGAACAGTAGGACCAACGTTGGAACAGATAGCTACGCTTTCTAAAAGCAAAGAGGTTTCTACTCTTACTATGGTCCTGTCCGTCCCTTGCCATGTTGGTATAGGAAGCTGCCCCTCTGGTCACTTCCGTTTGTATCTGTGAAGCACCCTCGGTAGGGGCCCAGGCCATTGGTCAGCGGCGAGCGTCTGAAGTGCTAAGATCTCCGGCTAAGCGCGTCTCTGCTAAGTCCATAGGACAATGGATTTCTTAATCACCTTTATTTCAGGTTTAGATGTAAAATATCGTATGTTATCCTAAATTGCAATGCAGTGTAATTCGAGTGAGAAGTTCAGAATATTTTCCAGCAGTTGCTTTGTCACTACTATGTGAGTAAAGTGGAACCACGTGTTGATGATCCATAACGCTAACTAAGATCATCAATCTTAAATGCGAATCTGCTTGAGATTATAACGTCTCGTCTTGACAATATTTTTCAATATAGCAACTTTTCTTTATGTTCAACCCACGTGGAGTTACTTTATGAGACCAGTACCACGTGCTTATACAATTGTTTGACCCATCAGTTTAATAGTAAGACGATGGTAACCAGTTTGAGGTTTTTCTTTTGTAAATTGCGTTTCGATGTAATTTATTTTAATTATCAAAAGTATTGTGGAGTTACACTCTTTGTGTTAAGCAAGTTGACCATGTGAAACATGTGGTGTAATCATCAAAGTAGCCCTCAACTATTCTTTTTGGAAAGATTTCACAGACAATTAGTATGAATTCAGCATACTAGTGTGTGGTAATTTCATGACGGACAGGATTGCGCTACGAATGTAACTTCTTTGGGTGAAAATTGAACCGGTTGGTTGTGGTTCATTTCCTCTTGCATATGTTTCAACATTCTTCGTGTGTTATTTTATGAATGCAGTGTTGCATGCAGTCTCCCAATCTTGGCTCCATATTTGATGTGTTCTGTAAGATTACAAACATTTTCACAATCCTAAATAAGGCACCAGTTTGGTTATGAATCAAGTTTAATATGCTGAAATTTTAACGGAACAATGATCAATGTTAAAATAAATGTCCAAATATAAACTGGTTTATTTCTTTTTATTTAAAGTCTCTTTTTATATATATATCACCGGTTATCGTAAGATGACTATTAAAAGATTGTAATTAATGTTAGTCTGGTTGAGAATTTGGTAAGCTAGAGTGGATACCTGGTGAAACAGTTGCTCAGCAATGTATGGTCAACTTCCCCAGATAGCTCACAGCTTTTAACCCGCTTTTATTTTCTTGAATATCAGCACCGCTTTCAGAACAACTTAATGCATCAACATTACATTAGACATGAGGTTGGCACGAGTACTGCGTGAGAAAAGATCCTTTCCCGTAGTTGCAGTGCTGTTAATGGTCTTTATTCCAGAATATACGTAATAGCCAGTCGTTTTGTTTCTCCCGCAGCCTAACAAATCTTGGCGCGCCGCTGGTGGAACAGAGTACCCATCACACAACGGTGTCCAAAGGCGGGGGAGAGGGGTTGGGGAGGCGACGCTATGAATAGCAGAGAACACGGAGAGGCGGGGTCCGCAGCCGTGTGTTTATCGGCAAGTGTTTAGCCGGCTGGCGGTTTACAGAGGCGACCGGGAAACAAAGGACCTGGGCCAGAAAAATGGACAGCAATTACCGAGTGCCGCGGGACTGCCCGATAAACACGGGCCGCCTTTGTCAGGCGAAGCGGGGGCGGCTGCAGGCTCCAGTCCCGTGCTGCGTGACTCTTTGTGACGCAGCCGCGAGTCCGGGGTGACTAACGCCCCTGCCCGCCACTGCCCGGCGAACACTAGCGCGATAATTAGGCAAGGATACCGGCGACGCTGTCAGGTGGCGGTTCGGCGATAAGAAACGCAAAGTTACCAAGGAGACTGTTAACCGTAGTCGTTTCCACTTCCTGCTGTCAAAATTATTTCATTTTTAGGGTTGTGCGCCTCAGTGTGTAAAACCGGCCTCCTTACATAATCCTTGCATATAAGATAACATCAGCCAGACACTTTTTATAATGCTATCTTTTTACAGAACTAGCTCCGTTACCGGTTTCGAACCGATGCGTTCATCATCAGACTGCTTGCTTACATAAAGATACATTTTTTATTTTAATTGAATCAAGTGTAAGTTCTTGGTGAAACATTGTAAATTAACTAAATAAACACTGTCTTTGCCTTGTTCTCAATTTTATTATTAATGTTACTGCACAACCTGGATTTCGGGTTGTAAGACCATTTTCAAGTACATTCACAGATAAACATGATGACAAGGCAAAGATATTCAGCCGGCCGCGGTGGACGTGCGGTTCTAGGCACTTCAGTCCGGAACCGCGTGACTGCTATGGTCGCAGGTTCGAATCCTGCCTCAGGCATGGATGCGTGTGATGTCAAAAAAAAATGTTCAAATGTGTGTGAAAACTTATGGGACCTAACTGCTAAGGTCATCAGTCCCTAAGCTTACACACTACTTAACCTAAATTACCCTAAGGACAAACACACACACCCATGCCCGAGAGACGACTCGAACCTCCGCCGGGACCAGCCGTGTGTGATGTCCTTAGGTTAGTTAGGTGTAAGTAGTTCTAAGTTCTAGGGGAAAGATGACCTCAGATGTTGAGTCCCATAGCGCTCACAGCCATTTGAACCATTTGAAACATATTCATCTCAACTTCTTAAGGTATTATTACTACACGAGCAAATTCTATTCAGTTATTCATCTCTTTTAGATGAGATCACAACCGTAAGACAGACAGAAGCAGAACTTTGGTTCCTGGTCCATCGTAGTTAAAAAGTTTTTACCTGATGCATAACTTTAGTCCTGTCATCTTAGTGTTATTGCTGAATTGTGTAATATAGTATGTAATTTGTTAAAAATGGTCATTGTCGTAATTTTGCATTAAGCTATGGATCTATATCTTAAGACGTTGAGGTGATTATCTCTGCCTTGTCATCATGTTTATCTTTGAGCGTATTTTAAAATGGATTTATAAGCCGAAATCTAAGTTGTGTAATAACGTTAGTAATAGATAAGGCAAAAATAGTGTTTGTTTAGTTCATTTTTTTAGTTTACATAAGTTTTCACTTTTTATTCCCTCATATAGTGAAAATTTCTTGGGCTTGTACTGCCGAACAACGAAATCATGATGTGAGGAACGGTCTGTTTAACTGTAATTGTGCCTCATAACGATTTCAAATCATGTGAACAAATTAATAAAGTGAAAACGTTTGGGTTACTTATGTTAAAAATTCCGCGAAAATACGTTGGATCACTTTGTTCTCCGTCTGTCGGTCTGTATCCCTGTCCGACTGTTAAGAGCCATTTTTCTCAGGAACAAGTAGACGTAACAAGTTCAGATTTATGTCGCACATTAAGCTCTATGGTTACTGCCGGCGTAAGAATTTTAAGGTTATTACTCACTTCAGCAAAACGATACAGCCACGCCGTATTTTGATACTCGAAAACTCACTGATCAAAACCTACAGGCTGCTTCCCGTTGATTTAGAATCATGATATCTGGCAAGCAGAAAATTTTCACTGTACAAGTAAACGAAAAAGTCTGAAAACTATAAGTTTATAATCATGTAGCACGAAATAACTTTTTTATAATTTTTTATCTCTCTGTCTGTTAAGATGCTTCTTCTCTGAAATAGTTTTCGTACCAATTCAAATTAACGTGACATAGTAACGTCTAAGGTCACTTGGCAGAGTAAAAAATTTAAGCTTCTAAGTCCATGCAATCAAAAGATTCCGTATGTAACCAATGCTATTGCTTTTTGTGCAAGTACAGTTTACATCCACGAACGCACAATAAACTGGACTTGCACCAAAATCAATAGCTTTCGTTACATGAAAGCTCAGAATTTACGAGATCAGCTAATTTGTATTTCTTGTGGAACGCAATGTATGTTCTCGAAGAATATAAAATGCACAGTTGGCTAACACTAATGATGTGCGGTTCTAATTTTGTGCAAAAAATAAATAAAGAGAATTCGTCGCCACCCATTAGTTCTCTTAAAATTTCATTTGTGTTTCCTTCGGTGCCAATGCTATCAGTTCTACCGGTAATCTCACCATTTGCTACGTCATTCATATTGTGTACCAAAACTCCGAACCGTAGTTTTGGTAGAGTGGAACTCTACAAAGGCTCCACCTCGGCCGGCCGCGCTGGTCTAGCGGTTCTGGGCGCGCAGTCCAGAACCGCGCGACTGCTACGGTCGCAGGTTCGAATCCTGCCTCGGGCATGGATGTGTGTGATGTCCTTAGGTTAGTTAGGTTTAAGTAGTTCTAAGTTCTAGGGGACTGATGACCACAGTAGTTAAGTCCCATAGTACTCAGAGCCAGCCAGCTCCACCTCGGTGGACAGTGCTTTTGATAAACATTGCACCTCTCTTGCTCCGCCCGTTTCACTTCTACCCAACTACGGCGCCACCAAAAGCAGCAAGAAGAATTTTAAATCTTAACTCTCTTAGAGCATCAAAAAATCCCTTACATGCAATGGCGATGGCCCGCCAGTGGTAGCCATAAGAATTTTAGCCGATAACCCCATTTCTTCACCACTGACGCGGGAATACTTCATTTCCTATCCAGTGACGATGGTGCACCAATATTAGCCACAGTATTTTTACTCATTAATCCCACTTCAAAAACTCCCTCTTTGTAAGAGAATTGGCTCTGGTCTCTTGACAGTGTTAAATCAGTCATGGATACCACAAGACCCTGTGCTCGAAACGTCGATCATACAGAGGACATATGACACGGCCTAGAAACCCAAAAGATTTTAGCCTCGGTTTCTTGTACCACTGTCAGTCATTCCCTCTCCTGTTCCAACCGCAAATGGAGCGATTGTCCTTATGGTTACGTAAGAGCCCTGATTTCTTTATTTTGTCTTCGAGGTACATTCCAGGACATGTGTTCCTTAAAAAGAACTATCAAGCCCCTCTATAACCCATAGAAGCCTCGTATAGGAATTGTGAAATACACCGAATAAGTAACTTCTGGCAGCTATTAGGTCGGTGCTGAAGTTCGTATCGTTTTTGTTTTACATGTTGGTCTTCCACTTGCTAAGGGTTCCTTTTTGATTGCCATATTTTATTTGTAGTTAAATGTTGCTATTTCAGTTTACATACGGTACTCTAAATTTGTCATTTGGACATGGAGGAGCTGTGGACGCTAGAAAATGGAGTGACAAGTGGAGAAATCTGAACATTTCCGACATGTTGTTCTGTCTGCGATCAGCAGAGTGGTTACAGTAGCGGAGACAGCCACAAACATTTTCGCCTCGTACCACGGTGCACAGCATGGCAAGAAAATGGTTTTGCCATTTTAAGGGGGGATTGTTTTGACATTACTGACGTTGCACGTTCAGGAAGACCTTCGTGGTTAGATGAAGATCGTTTCAACGCATTAACCCACAATTATCCACGTCACTAGCAAATGTGATGAACTGCGATCACTCCACCATCGTGCAACGTTTGCGTGCAATGGGAAAGATTCAAAAATCGTGTACGAGGACCGCATGCTCTAAGCCAAAATCACAAAAACCAGCGGGTGGTCATATTTGCATCGATGCTATCATATGTCGTTAATGGTGATGGGAAATGGTGTCTTTATGCCACAGTAAGGAAAAGGAATGAATGGTTGACACCAAACAATGCAGTGAGACATTTGCGCATCCACAAAAGATAATACTACAGTTATTACGGTTATAATATTTCCCCGAGGTGAAGCTATCACTGAGACGCCGTAAACGGTACCCTTTGAACAAACGATCTGAAAGTAAATTTGTGGCTGGTTGCTGTCCCAACACTCCCAACATTTTTCTTCAAACAACAGCCACGGTCTCCATCATGTCATCTTATAAAAAAATTGCATGAAGCTATCACTGTTGACATTGATTGTCAACAATTGAGTGGTTTTGCAGACACAGTCCAAGAACAACAACCGAGAATACTGCATGCTACACCGCTATAACGCCCGCTCTGATGCTACTAGACTGACAAAAAGCAGTATACAGGAGTTGGATTGGAAAGTCAATTCGCACCCACCTCATTCACCCCATCTTACGCCTTCAGATGATCATCTTTTCCGTTCTCTATGGTACAAGATTCAAGGAATTTCCTTTCCGGATGAAAATGAGCTCCGAACACGGCCCGACGAGTTCTTTGTCTCAAAACCTGAAAAAACTTGTAAAGTTGCCCCAGCGTTGACAAACCGCTGTAAACAGTAAGGGAAAATATATATTGTTGACTGCTCATGTCTCTGTTATCTGTATCTGTTGTTTTATTAAACTTATGAGATAACGCTACCAACTGATGCACCAATCTAATAATAATTCTTAACTATTGTGATTCAACTGATTCAATTTAGACTTTCTCATTTAAAAAATTAGGGAATGAAGATTAAGTCCTGTCATTAAAGATACAGGGATGGGAAAAAAAATCACCCGTATCCTTTCAAAGAACGTTCCCAGCGATTTAGGGAATATCACGGAAAGCCTAAACTTTGACGGTCGAACGAGTCCTGGAGCTACCGTCCCCGGAGTAAGAGTACATTGCCTTATCAACAGGCCACTTCGACTGGTATGTTCTGGTTTAAAGTTAACCCACAGACTCGACACAACGCACTTACTCCCATACGGATGTATTTCTACGCCATGTGAGTAGGCCTTCTGCTGCACTTTCAAAGTCTTCTTTTATTCGATCTACGGCACTGAGCACATCGAAGATTTACCCATATCTAACGTATTCCAGTACAGTGCAGTAAAGGGGAAAAGAATGATAACTTAAAAGGTAAGTAGAAACAGGCGAGCATTGATAAATACCACCTGCCAGTAAATTTGGGGTTTATTCAGTCTGCTATGCAAAGAGATACGTAGTGGATCGAGCACATGAATGCAGGCCTTATTGATTCATTACAAAACTTAGCCGATTTTTCAACTATGCAATCGCTTATTCGTGTATTCTGGCAGAAGAGAAACTTCTTCCGTAATACTATTATGTAGCGAAATGATGATATGATTTTGAATAAATTGGTAAGCGCGTTTGTGCATCAGATAGTGGTAGTGGTATAAAGTCTCTGATCATCAGTCCTTGGGCTCGTGACATGAGAGGGTGCGACATTGTTAATGGTGACTCGTCCATTGGACGTTAACGTTGGCGACCCATCCCCCCCCCCCCCTCCCTCATGCCCCCAAGGTGCTGGGTAAGAGGTCTTCAGTATTCGCCCCACTCAGCCGCAACATTTCCGCTGTTAATTTCAGGGAATACCTCGTCATTAAATTCATGTAAAGTTTGACGTTAAATCTTTTCAAGGATTATCACCAGTACATTCAGATACAATTAGTTTAAGGCAGATAAGCGTATAAATTACATGCATTTAAATCATTTTCCTGTAAGAGATCTATGGCGATTATAGTTTTCTGTGCACATATCGTGGTATCGTAAACAGGTGAGTGTAGCCGCGCTCTGTGGTCATGCATCGCGCGATCGTGCACTTTAACGGCCGTTCTTTGTACAACTGTGCATGGCTCGCGATTTCTGTTTTGCTAGGGTGATGTGTCCTCATCTGTTGCAGATGCACTTCAGAATGACTGAAGAACATTTAACGTCACCGTCTTTCTTTGAGTGAACTGAAGTTACGTAAAATTACTGAGAAATGAAGCTATTAAGTTTCTGCAAATTCTGACTTGAAACATTTAGCAATGACGACATCGTTAAAGAAAACTGGGTCCTCTTTTCACTAAATATAGTGTATTTGATTTTGTTGATAATGCTTTTACGTAAATTATTAAAGAATTTCTGTAGGAACTTTAAAATAGCTATGGCCCACTGTTAGCTTGGAAGGCGCTTCTTGCGGTAACCTATAAATTCATCGTGAAATTTATCGCTGTTTCCCTTCGGAAAAGAATATGCAATTTGTAACGAACTTCGTAATGTAACAATGTTTCCAGTTTCTATCGGAATTTAAAGACAAAAGATAGTTGCGGATTAAATGCCTCTTGAAAATAATTCTGACAGATATAAAACATTCCCTGTATGATTATTCCACGGTTACTAATCTTGTAAGAAAAGGAATGATATTTTAGATGAAATAAAAAACTAATTTAACAATAAGTTTTCAAAATAACTGACAAATGCAACTCACATTTGGTCACCACAGCGAATGATCTATTGCTATGACGGAAAAACAAAGAAATAATGTTGTATCTGAACGTAATACGAATGGTTCAAATGGCTCTGAGCACTATGGGACTTAACTTCTGAGGTCATCAGTCCCCTATAACTTACAACTACTTAAACCTAACTAACCTAAGGACCTCACACAGATCCATGCCCGAGGCAGGATTCGAACCTGCGACCGTAGCAGCAGCGCGGTTCCGGACTGAAGCCCCTAGAACCGCTCGGCCACAACGGCCGGCGAACGTAATACGTTTATATGATTCTATACATTTAATTATTCCAGGAATATGATTAAACATCCGTTTTTCACTTAAAAATTCAAACTGAATACACAGCTAAATTAACATCAGTTGAAAGCTACTACAATTCAGAATCGAGCGAACTGATAAAGCGAACGTGAAAAATAAACGACTTACGTCGATGATCTTTGTCCATTTAGAGGTTACATTTATGGTTGCAGCTCTGATATATCCAACAAAGTTCATATATCGTTAAAGTCTTATTCTTCTTGTTTAGAGTGTCTGGTTCCGCACATTTGCATTAATAAAATTCATGGGAAAAACTTGTAAAGTTCGGCTGTGACATCACAGACAGTCGTAAAGTACAGCCTAGTGGATCTATGTGTTTCTTCAGATTTATCGAGTCGGTTGTCCTTGGAATGTCCGTCACATTATAACGAAGTCGATTTGAAATGTTGTCAGTCCCTTGCTAAGACTGGAAAGTCAGCAACTGTGGGCAACGCTATCGAGGACGGAAGCGTGAGCCTTAGGGTCCAGCTGGATGTGACGTCGCTCAGCAGATCGGCGTCTATTCTAGTCGAGAGCGTCAGGCGACGGCGGCAGATAGGGGCCACCTCTCCAGCCCTGCTCGTCCCCGACAAGTGGCCGCCTGGAATAGAAGGCGACCACGAGCTGCGTCGGCCTCCACCTCAGAATACTCGGGTACTTCACAAGCCCGTCTACAAACGGACGCCGTCATCAAAGTCATCTGCGTCATCGGCCAACACACTGTCGATTCACTTACTCAGAGTTTTATTCATGTACCATTTTCCTATCCTAAATAAATTAATTTTTAATAGGATCCACTTAATCACACTCTTGAAAGGAAACTCAGTTCCTACATCAGGTTGACACATGTATGTATATGTCAAACAGTTCCTACATTCCCAAATAGACTACATCTTGAACTCAGTTTCTGTTCCTATGGTTTTCACTCCGGAGACTGGTTTGATACACCTTTAAAAGATACTATATACTACACTACTGGCCATTAAAACTGCTACACTAAGAAGGAATGCAGATGATAAACGGGTATTTATTAGACAAATATATCATACTAGAACTGACATGTGATTACATTTTCACGCAATTTGGGGCACAGATCCTGAGGAATCAGTACCCAGAACAACCACATCTGACCGTAAAAACGGCCTTGATCCGCCTCGGAATTGAGCCAAGCAGAGCTTGGATGGCGTGTGCAGGTACAGCTGCCCATGCAGCTTCAACACGATACCACAGTTCATCAACAGTAGTGACTGGCGTATTGTGACGAGCCAGTTGCTCGGCCACCATTGACCAGATGTGTTCAGTTGGTGAGAGATCTGGAGAATGTGCTGGCCAGGGCACCAGTCGAACATTTTCTGTATCCAGAAAGGCCCGTGCAGGACCTGCAACACGTGGTCGTGCATTATTCTGCTGAAATGTACGGTTTCGCAGTGATCGAATGAAGGGTAGAAACACGGATCGTAACACTGTTTAAAGCGCCGTCAATGCGAACAAGAGGTGACCGAGACGTGTAACCAATGGTACCCCATACCATCACGCCGGGTGATACGGCAGTATGGCGATGACGAGTACACGATTCCAATGTGCGTTCACCGCGATGTCGCCAAACACGGATGCGACCATCATGATGCTGTAAACAGAACCTGGATTCATCCGAAAAAATGATGTTTTGCCATTCGTGCTCCCAGGTTCGTCGTTCAGTACACAATCGCAGGCGCTCTTGTCTGTGATGCAGCGTCAAGGGTAACCGCAGCCATGGTCTCCCAGCTGGTAGTCCATGCTTCAGCAAACGTCGAACTGTTCGTTCAGATGGTTGTTGTCTTGCAAACGTCCCAATCTGTTGACTCATTGATCGAGACGTGACTGCACGATCCGTTACAGCCATGCGGGTAGGATGCCTGAGATCTTGACTGCTAGTGATACGAGGCCGTTGGGATCCAGCACGGCGTTCCGTATTACCATCCTGAACCCACCGGTTCCATATTCTGCTAACAGTCATTGGATGTCGACCAACGCGAGCAGCAATGTCGCCATACGACAAACCGCAATCGCGGTAGACTACAATCCGACGCTTATCAAAGTCGGAAACGTGATGGTACGCATTTCTCCTCCTTACACGAGGCATGACAACTACGTTTCTCCAGGCAACGCCGGTCAACTGCTGTTTGTGTATGAGATATCGGTTGGAAACTTTCGTCATGTTAGCACGTTGTAGGTGTCGCCACCGGCGCCAACGTCGTGTGAATGTTCTGAAAAGCTAATCATTTGCATATCACAGTATCTTCTTCCTGTCGGTTAAATTTCGCATCTGTTGCTCGTCATCTTTGTGGTGCAGCAATTTTAATGGCCAGTAGTGTATATCCCGTGCAAGACTCTTCACTCCCGAATAACTGCTGTAATCTACATCCACTTGAAATGGCTTACTGCATTCATCCCCCGCCTCACTCTACAATTTTTGTCCCCCGCAATTCTCTCCAGAACGAAACAGAATTCCTTCCTGCCTCACGATTTATCCAGTCGACCAATTCCTTCTTGTAATCAAACTGTGCCACGAATTTCTTTTTTCTCTATTCCATTCAGTACCTTCTCATTAATTACTCGATCTTCCACCCTAATCTTCTAAATGCTCCTTTAGCACCAGATTTCAATAGCTTCTATTAAATTTTTGTATGAACTGTTGATCTTCTATTTTCTACTTCGGTATACGGTTAATCTGCTAAGGCATTGCCGCAGTGATAACATCTTATCCAGTCATATAGCCGAAGTTAAGCATTATCAGGCTTAACCAGCACTTGGAGGGGTGACCGTCCGGTCTGCCGAGCGTTACAGACAAGCGGGATGCGCTCAGCCCTTGTGACGCCAATTTATGGGTTACCTGATTGAGAATTAGCGGCTCCGGTCACGAAAACTGTCAACGGCCGGAATAGCGGTGTGCTGACCACACGCCCCTCCTTATCCACGTCCGGTAACGCCTATAGGCTGAGGATGACAAGGTGCTGGTCGGTACCGTTGGGTCTTCCCAAACGGACGGAGAGAGAGAGAGATATTCTCCACACAAATACCTTCAGAAAAAACTTCCCAACATTTAAATTTTATAGTAGATGTTCAGAACTTACTACTTTCAGAATAGCTGTTGGTGCTTCAGGCAGTCTACGTTTAATGTGCGTAGTGCATGTACAGGATATAATTATGATGAGAGATACGGTACCGGTGATGAATGTGCGTAATATATGGTAAGTATTATTAACATAATGTTAAGCAATATCCTCATTACATTGTAGTCGCTTTTGAGGAAGGCCACCTAACGTAAATATGTCGGTGCAGTTCAGATTAAATAAAATATGGATAGGAACTTCACTGGTCGTAGGAAGAGTGAGAAATAATTGGATAAGCTTGACAGATTGAAAACGAAGGAAGAAAGCAGAATTACGGGTGCGAGAAGCATTTAGAGTGTTGACACTGCGCCACAGATACTAGTGCCACTTTGAATAGAACGACAATAGCAAGGATATAAAGAGAAGGAAGCTACAAAGATGTTAGATTATAACCTCCTTGAATGTAGAACGCTTTTGGTTAATACACAGGCAATAGTGTAGTTTATTCTCGAGTCGAATGGCTGAAGCAGAGGAGATGACAAACTAATTATGTTATACATAGGTGCAGCCAAGGTACTGGATGTATGCGGTGTGGTACAGCAGTTATGGAATTAGAGCAGGCATTTGATATGCAAAAGATGAACGCTACCTATCGGAGAATTCCAGAAACCTCTGGAAAAAAGAGAAGCAGCTTTATGAATATCTAGATATCCGTTTACAACCAGCTCTAAGCAGAGAAGGGACGGATGGAATGTGGGATGCATATTCACACCGTCCGCTGGCATTAATGTGTGTTAAAAAACTGAATAACTACCTTTTGCAGTGCGGACTGCTGCGAGATGAGCAGGAAAAGAGTCAGTGAGGTTCTGGAAGGTGCCGACAGAGACGTGGAGCCACGCCGGCTCCAGTGCCGTGAGCAGCTGCGCAATATTTCTCGGTTGAGGATCCATGGCGAAAACCGCCCCGTCGATAAGGTTCCACAGATTCTCGATTGGGCTTAAGTCCGGGTATCATGGTAGTGCTCTTCGAACCACACACGTACGTTGCGAGCTGTGTGACATGTTGCACTGTCTTGCTGGTAGATGCCATGGTGCCGAGGAAAAACGAACTGCATGTAGGGGTGGACATGGGCCCCTTGATCCACTGTGCCTTCCAGAATGACGAGATCAGCCAGGGAATGCCACGAAAACATTCACCAGATCATAACACTCCGATTATTGTGGCATGGTGTTTGCTGAGAGGCACCCACATGCCTTGCCCATACTGCGGCATAAAGCAGTCAGGCCTGCAAGATGAGTGGTCCGCCAAGCGAGTGGATTTATTCTTATTTCTCGAGTAACATCAATGACTGATTATGAGCTCTAGTACCCACAATTAAGCTACAAATTATTCTCCTGTTTGAATATTACGCAACGGAAACGGATAACGCACATCTGACTGTTAGGAATTTACACAACTCTGAATGTTGACTACGCTCTGGCAATACCACTTTTTCTTTCTTACCCAACAGCTTTGATCAACACGTGGCCATCGCACTGAATATGAATGGCGCACATATTATAAATTCTGGATATCATGACTACACACTATTTGAAGAACATGGCCACCAATCTTTTTCTTTTCACTATCTTTTTTATTCTGATAAATTCTTTATGATTCAAAGATAACCTAAACACACCATTACATTTTATACAATAATTACACATGAGAAACTCCGCCCAGTGGGCATGGCTTTACATTTGTGATTCTCTATCTTATGGTCTCGTTTTTATCTAACGCTACAGTGCACTTTCTGGATAGGATGGTTTATCTTTTGCTGTATCTCACACCTCGACTCTCATACCCGTCATCACGAAAATTTACTCCAGACCGAGCGGTACACAAAGGAACATGCATCTGAACCTATCTTGCTACTCCCCCATGCAAACCACACATACTTAAATTACATGAAATACATCACACTGGCAACATAGAATACATCACAAATAATAGTCATATCGTTAGAATCACTTCACTTTCAGCTTTCCCACTTCAATTAGTATTCAGCCCAGTTTCACACGACACTACCCCACTTTGTAACTTTTCAATCCTACTACGAACTCTGGAGGATATATGCACGCCTTCCTGTGCAGTGCAAGCCAAGTGGCGTTGCTGGATAGACGGCTTACTCATTTTGCTTCTCTCTCAGAGTATTAGAGTTTGAATCTAGCGTGACACGGAAACGTAACACGCAAAGTAATATTAAGATCATGTTCGTCACACTCGCGAGAGCTCAACTGATACCTTGGACGAAGTACTTCTCTTTATGCTTTGTCTCACACACAGATTGAGACTCACACAGTACTCACCACGTGGAAGTACACATCTATACTTTCAAGTCCTGGACACACCATTTCTTAAATATTTCCAACTTATAGTACACACGCCAGTAATTCATCTTAACTTTAGCACTCGGAAGTATTTCAGCTTATTGCTACACGTGGTTTCATTGTGACCGTTGGTCACTTCCGAAGATTATTACGATCCCCTTAATATTACCTGCCTGACATTTAATTCTCCCCCCCCCAAAAGTTCCTGAAATAGAGAAATAATTATTCCAAACTACTCTTAAGTATTTCACATGGCTATCGTTCTCTCAACTCTTTTGTCTTTACGGAGCACACCTAAGACAGGTCTAACCAACACGAGATCCAGCGGGAGAGTGCTGAAAACATGGCCGTTCTTCAGGTCATCTCGCACCTCCGCCGAGGTGGGGGAGCTCCATGCTACCGTATTGGTCAGCCACATTTCAGGCGCTCAAAGCTCAGGTAAATTTCATCTCTTTGGTTCCACCAAAGGTGACAAAAGGACCGTCTCAAAGATGATCATATATTGCACATTCACTATCTGCGGTTAGCAGACGACAATACATTCATTCATTTCACAGATCTCACCAAACTGGATGTAGGGATTTATTTTGTGGGAGTGCACATGTGATCAAATTAAATAAATAAATTGTCATTCTTTCCTACACTGGTATCCGGCTTCGGTGTATTAAGTGAAATTGAGTTATTATTACAAAAAATATGTTGTTCTGACAAGAATAACGAAGAATGTTGTACCTATTTTCAATGTCGGTCGGTATACGAAGAATGTTGTACCTATTTTCAATGTCGGGCGGTACTGTACCCTTTCATCGGTTTTAGATGTTTCGCACTGCACGCGCCAAAAGCCATCAGTCCAATGGAGCCTAAAACGTGATCCTTCTGAAAAAACCAACTTCTGCCACTCAGTGGATGTCCAGTTGCAGTAACGGAGTGCAAATTCCGGCCTTCGTCGGCGATGAACAGCATGGGTGAATGAACCAGGCGCCTGCTGGGGAGGCCCGCACACAGGAACATTCGCTGTAGGGTCGTTTAGGACAGCCGCTCGGTCCATGTGGGCGGTCAGTTGTTCGACAGTTGCACGTCTGTGCAACGTACGGGGGTTTATTGTAAAATTATCGATATATTGAAAAATATCTATTGGTAGTCTTAGTCGACCATGAGTTGCTATCTGACTTAAGTTGGCTCTGTTTAAACGCGCGGTTGTGCCCCCAGTATCATTTGCATCGAAATTACCATTACACTCTAATTATTAAACAAAAATATGGTGATTGCAATCTACGAAATCAATAATGCGGTGATTAGCATATGGTACCAAATTAAGACTTTTTCAGAAAACAGGATGAGCAATATTTCTAGCCTAACATGACAATACAATACACTCGCTAACCTAACCAGCCTATCATTGGTACAATGCATTCTCTTTTCCTAACCACTTAAGTCAACACAGAACCCGCAAGTGACTCTATTGCAGTTCTGCCTGAACGGACATAGACTCAGAGAGCGCCAGTTAAATATGAACGCATTTAGAGTTACAGTGCCCTACTATGGCTGATGATTGCTAATATCACCGTAGTTCTCCGTGATGATTACGACGGTCGGCCCAGCCAACGTCGTGATGCCGTCTTTCCCGTGAGCGAGCTTGGCTTTAATCTCCAACGTGGACGTGGTTTGCGCCCGTAAACTCCTGTACGTAAGTGTTCAATTGCAGAGTCCTTCACTAGTCAATACTCAAGCTACTTGCACATATGCCAAGACTAGTTGGTCGACTCAAGTGCGCGGCAGAAAAGGTACACTTCAGATTGCATATGAACACCACAAGTTAGTACAAATCAATTTCCCTCCTCAGAGGAACAGATAATGCCACATGTGTGGAGTCGTATGTTCTAAACTATTCAGACTTGGCAAGTAGCCACTGGACTCAATGCCGGTAACTTCTCCAACCTACTTCTCTCCACGCCCTCCAAGCAGGGCAGCCAGACACCGCGACTGCTCTCTTCCACCGCCGACCCCAGAGTCCTCCTTCAGAGTTTTTGCAAACCTGGCCGTTCTTCGCCGCATGGATCCGTGCGCGTTGGTAGCGAGTCACGACACAGACTTCCATATATCCGTGCGCGTTTGTACCCAATCACGACACAGAATTCTCCTGCGGTTACTGCTGCCGCCAAACTTTTAACACGTATGTCTACGCGCTCTGCGCCAATCCCGTCACAGTCTTCCGAAAATTTTCCACTGTGGCGCGAAATCGTCTTTCTCTCTTTCGCATATAGCTCCTTCTCGCTTCTTGTTGTGATGGCCCAGCCTCTCCCAACGTCTTTGGTGGTCTGGAGTGCCAGCCGACAAAGTGGTCCGGCCGCGGTCATCCCGTTAGTTTGACATGACATAAACACCTTACTTAGGGGTTCCGGCCGTGTTCCAGCCTCTGCGCCCATCTCGTTAGTCTGACATGACACACACAACTTCCTTTTCTGTGTCCATTCTCTCCTACCGGTGGGCCAATTATCAATTATTATTCGGTGTATTAGTACTGATTTAGCATCATGTTTCGTGCAAAATCTGCTACCTTACATCTGTTCGCCTGTACAGGTTTGCGCAGTCATCGTTCACTCTTGTCACGTGTGGCCTGTGATGCATTACATTGGTCTTGGAGCCATTTTGCAAAACAGGGTATATTTAACCATGACGCCACGCCAACCGTTTACAAACTTAGCCGTTTCGGAAATGCTTTCCCCCTTGGCTTGAAAGCCAATGATCACTCCCTTTTGCATGTCACATAAATTGGTCCGTTTCCGCATTACGACAACGGCTGTAATGCTTTCCGAGTCCCCTCGATACGGTTTATACAGGGTGTTACAAAAAGGTACGGCCAGACTCTCAGGAAACATTCCTCACACACAAATAAAGAAACGATGTTATGTGGACATGTGTCCGGAAACGCTTAATTTCCATGTTAGTGCACGTTTTAGTTTCGTCAGTATGTACTGTACCTCCTCGATTCACCGCCATGATTTCACACGGGATACTCTACCTGTGCTACTAGAACATGTTCCTTTACAAGTACGACACAACATGTGGTTCATGCACGATGGAGCTCCTGCACATTTCAATCGAAGTGTTCGTAAGCGTCTCAACAACAGATTCGGTGACCGATGGATTGGTAGAGGCGGACTAATTCCATGGCCTCCACGCTCTCATGACCTTAACCCTTTCATTTATGGAGGCATTTGAAAGCTCTTGTCTACGCAACCCCGGTACCAAATGTAGAGACTCTTCGTGCTCGTATTGTGGACGGCTGTGATACAATACGCCATTCTCCAGGGCTGCATCAGCGCATCAGGGATTCCATGCGACGGAGGGCGGATGCATGTATCCTCGCTAATGGAGGACATTTTGAACATTTCCTGTAACAAAGTGTTTGAAGCCACGCTGGTACGTTCTGTTGCTGTGTGTTTCCATTCCACGATTAATGTGATTTGAAGAGAAGTGCGCCGGCCGCGGTGGTCTAGCGGTTCTAGGCGCGCAGTCCGGAACCGCGCGACTGCTACGGTCGCAGGTTCGAATCCTGCCTCGGGCATGGATGTGTGTGATGTCCTTAGGTTAGTTAGGTTTAAGTAGTTCTAAGTTCTAGGGGACTGATGACCACAGTAGTTAAGTCCCATAGTGCTCAGAGCCATTTGAACCATTTGAAGAGAAGTAATAAAATGAGCTGTAACATGGAAAGTAAGCGTTTCCGGACACCCTGTATACCCTCCACCACTAGTGTTACCACCTGCCGTCTGTGAGGGGTTATTGACTGTTGACGTGGAGAGACCGCAGGTCTCTAGAGGAACGGAAGGTTCCAAATGATTGGAAAAGAGCACAGGTAGTCCCAGTCTTCAAGAAGGGTCGTCGAGCAGATGCGCAAAACTATAGGCCTGTATCTCTGATATCGATCTGTTGTAGAATTTTAGATGTTTTTTGCTCGCGTATCATTTCATTTCTGGAAACCCAGAATCTACTCTATAGGAATCAACATGGATCCGGAAACAACGATCGTGTGAGACCCACCTCGCTTTATTTGCTCATGAGACCCAGAAAATATTAGATACAGGCTCCCACGTAGATGCCATTTTCCTTGACTTCCGGAAGGCGTTCGATACAGTTCCGCACTGTCGCCTGATTAACAAAGTAAGAGTCTACGGAATATCAGACTAGCTGTGTGGCTGGATTGAAGAGTCTTAAGCAAACAGAACACAGCATGTTGTTCTCAATGGAGAGATGTCTATAGACATTAAAGTAACCTAGGCGTGTCACAGAGGAGTGTTATGGGACCATTGCTTTTCATAATATATATAAATGGCCTAGTAGATAGTGTCGGAAGTTCCATGCTACTTTTCGCGGATGATGCTCTAGTATACAGAGAAGTTGCAGCATTAGAAAATTGCAGCGAAATGAAGGAAGATCTTTAGCGGATAGGCACTTGGTGCAGGGAGTGGCAACTGACCCTTAACATACACAAATGTAATGTATTGCGAATACATACAAAGAAGGATCCTTTATTGTATGATTATATGATAGCGGAACAAACACTGGTAGCAGTTACTTCTGTAAAATATCTGCGAGTATGCCTACGGAACGATTTGAAGTGGAATGATCATAAAAAATTAGTTTTTCGTAAGGCGGGTACCAGGTTGAGATTTCTTGGGAGAGTCCTTAGAAAATGTAGTCCATCAACAAAGGAGGTAGCTTCACAAAACACTCGTTCGACCTATACTTGAGTATTGCTCATCAGTATGGGATCCGTACCAGGTCGGGTTGACAGAGGAGATAGAGAAGATCCAAAGAAGAGCGGAGCGTTTCGTCACAGGGTTATTTGGTAAGCGTGATAGCGTTACGGAGATGTTTAGCAAAGTGGCAGACTCTGCAAGAGAGGCGCTCTGCATCGCGGTGTAGCTTGCTGTCCAGGTTTCGAGAGTGTACGTTTCTGGATGAGGTATCGAAAATATTGCTTCCCCCTATTTATACCTCCAGAGGAGATCACGAATATAAAATTATAGAGATTCGAGCGCGCACGGAGGCTTTCCGGCAGTCGTTCTTTCCGCGAACCATACGCTACTGGAGCAGGAAAGGGAGGTAATGACAGTGGCACGTAAAGTGCCCTTCGCCACACACCATTGGGTAGCTTGCGGAGTATAAATGTAGATGTAGATGTAAATGTAGATGTAGAACATAGGCGATGGTGACATTGATGTGACTGGACCCTGTATAACAGCTATTGAAGGAAACAAACGTGAAACAGAAATTTTGGAAATTTGTCGTAAGGTGATGCTCCAAAAACGAACAATAATACTGTGCATTGACGGTCTGCCCTGGAGGATCGTAATGCGTTAGGATAACACCATCACAGTCGTACACGAGAATCAACGTAACATTCACCATACTGGGCTCTAGGGCATCACCTGCGACCAACTTTGCGAAAGAAGTGGCGATACTTTCTGCGCAACCCACCCATCATTTTGCACGACAATGCACGGGCGCATACAGCGCAAGCCGTGGCTGCTCTGTTCGGTCGATGTGACTGTGACATACTGTACCATCCACCATACTCTCCCGACTTAAGTCCTTGTGACTTTGATTTGATTCCGAAGATGAAGGAATCACTTCGTGGCATTCGCTTCAGAACAGTTCCAGAGATTCGATAGGCAGTAGACCGCTCCATTCGCACCATCAACAGAACAGGCTCTGATAACGGTATACTACACCTTCCACATCGCTGGCAACGTGTTCTACACAACGCTGGTGACTACTGTGAAGGCCAGTAACAGTTTGAAACGTGTAACTCTTTCGTATCGGTTGTGAATAAATAATTGTCAGTATTTAAGTTCCAGCCCCCGTATATGTGATAGGTGAAATAACCTCAGACTTCAAGAAGAACGTAATAATTTCATTTGCAGTAAAGGCAGATGTGCATAATATCATTATAATCTTACTGCTTCTATAATTATGATCTGTTCAGAAGTCAGCTTCTTCCCGTCTTTCCAGTAATTAATAAGTCATTTTGTAAAATAATGACAGGAACTATTTGCAGAATATTGCAAAACTGATGGAAGCCGATCTAGGGGAAGATCAGTTTATGTTCCGGAGAAATGTAGAAACGCGCTAGGCAATACTGACCCCACGACGCATCTCACAAAACACACTGAAGAAAGATAAAGCTACGTTTATAGCATTTGTAGGTTCAGAGAACGTTTTTCACTGTTGAATGGACTACAATCTTTGATATACTGAAGGTGGCAGGTGTGAAATATGTGGAGCAAACTGTAAATACAAGATTTATTGAAACCAGACTGTAATTACCAGAGCCGCAGTACACGAAATGGACGCAGTAGTTGTGGGCCATAGCCTATCCCACATACTGTTCAACCGGCACAGTCAGCGAGCAGTGAAAGAAATCAAGGGGAAAGAAAAAGGTCAGGAAGAGGACAGAAAATATTTGCGATCTGTCTATGACTTTGTAATTCTGTAAGAGAGGACAAAGCACTCAGAGAAACAGTTGAACGGAGTGAGTAGTGTACTGAAAGCAGATTACACTGATAATCCAAAACATTATGACCACTGCCCACCGCGATCTGTTCAAACCGTATAGTCCAATGATATAATTCTAAGGAAGAGTACTTCTTTTTATTCGAGGACGAAGACTAATACGACCATACGGTTGGTTGATCGCTTTGCATATTACGTCGTTGTTGGTGAGGGGGTCGGGGGTAATGACCATTTGGCATTTCGACAGTTTATGTCTACGACTTAATGGTCCTGCTTCTAACAACCACAATTTCGAGATATTTGCCAGCATGAAGCCTCGAAACTTTCGAAGACGGGGAATTGGATAATTCCGGCTGCGGTTGCTGTCATCACTGGGCTTTTGTTTTCTTGTCACTGTTTTTGATCTATATTCCTTCCTTTGGTGCTATTGGAATTTTATTTGAAAAAAAAAAGGCATATGACGGTGCAGGTCGGTGACAGATGGGAGGCGGCATCGAGAGAAGGCGTCGGGATTCGAGCCTGCCCACCCCGTCAGCACCATCCTGAAGCTGATTATGACTGTTATTGACAGCCTTTAGTTCAAATGGCTCTGAGCACTATGGGACTTAAGATCTGTGGTCATCAGTCCCCTACAACTTAGAACTACTTAAACCTAACTAACCTAAGGACACCACACACATCCATGCCCGAGGCAGGATTCGAACTTGCGACCGCAGCAGTCGCGCGGTTCCGGACTGAGCGCCTAGAACCGCGAGACCACCGCGGCCGGCACAGCCTTTATTAAAATGCATTACCTGTCCTGCACGAGTATTCAGGTACTCCTGTTTAGCTTCTTCTAATTAATTCTGTTTCCACATTTGCAAAATATTGCATGTTCTTGTTTATTTTCTTTATTTCAATCTAATTTAACTTACATGTAAAATTATCAATAAATTATTATTAAGACTTTTTAAAGAAAAAGTAGTAAACGTCGCTCAATGTGGATATAATGTAGCTAGTTCCAGACCCACAGATGCCTTATTTCAAAAATTGTATTTTACTAAAGAAAAAGAGGGGAGAAGGGGAAAGAGCGTTGCCAGAAACAATAAATAGTTCGTTTTTCCTTTTAAACTGTAGACTGTTGTCCTCTTCCTCCGGTTGGAGAACTGGGGTAAGTCAATGACATGGAGGTCCCCGAAGTGGCGTCTGATGGAAAGATTTACTCCAGGCCAGTGAACCACACGAAATTATAATTGTTACTATTATTTACATAAACTGATCAGCTAAAACACTACTACATACACCGATCAGCTAAAACACTACTACTGCCCGCCGCGACGTTTGATGCAAGTCGGTGGCGTTGCGGGGACGTCATGCAGTAACAAAAGTATATAAGCGAAACAGTCTAGGACGCAGGATCACGCTACCGAAGATATTGCCTGCAAATGGGGAAATCCCTTGAGATAATAATGGTTCAAATAGCTCTAAGCATTATGGGGCTTAACATCTGCGGTCATCAGCCCCTTACGACTTAGAACTACTTAAACCTAACTAACCTAAGGACATCTCACACATCCATACTCGAGGGAGGATTCGAACCTGCGACCGTAGCAGCAGTGCGGTTCCGGACTGAAGCGCCTAGAACCGCTAGGTCTACATCTACATCTACATTTATACTCCGCAAGCCACCCTACGGTGTGTGGCGTAGGGCACTTTACGTGCCACTGTCATTACCTCCCTTTCCTGTTCCAGTCGCGTATGGTTCGCGGGAAGAACGACTGTCCGAAAGCCTCCGTGCGCGCTCTAATCTCTCTAATTTTACATTCGTGATCTCCTCTGGAGGTATAAGTAGGGGGAAGCAATATATTCGATACTTCATCCAGAAACGCAACCTCTCGAAACCTGACGAGCAAGCTACACCGCGATGCAGAGCGCATCTCTTGCAGAGTCAGCCACTTGAGTTTGTTAAACATCTCCGTAACACTATCACGGTTACCAAATAACCCTGTGACAAAAGGCGCCGCTTTTCTTTGGATCTTCTCTATGTCCTCTATCAACCCAATCTGGTACGGATCAAACACTGATGAGCAATACTCAAGTATAGGTCGAACGAGTGCTTTGTAAGGCACCTCCTTTGTTGATGGACTACATTTTCTAAGCACTCTCCCAATGAATCTCAACCTCGTACCCGCCTTACCAACTATTAATTTTATATGATGATTCCACTTCAAATCGTTCCGCACGCATACTCCCAGATATTTTACAGAAGTAACTGCTACCAGTGTTTGTTCCGCTATCAAATAATCATACAATTAAGGATCCTTCTTTCTATGTATTCGCAATTTATTACATTTGTCTATGTTAAGGGTCAGTTGCCACTCCCTGCACAGAGTGCCTATCCGTTGCAGATCTACCTGCATTTCGCTGCAATTTTCTAATGCTGCAACTTCTCTGTATACTACAGCATCATCCGCGAAACTACTTAAAGCGACTTTGACAAAGGGCAGATTATTATTACACAAAGCCTATGAACGACCCCGAAAACGGCGAACCTGGTCGAATGTTTTACAAAGGGCAGATTATTATTACGCAGAGCATATGAACGACCTCGAAAGCGGCGAAGCTGGTCGAATGTTTGACAAAGGGCAGATTATTATTACACAAAGCCTATGAACGACCTCGAAAACGGCGAAGCTGGTCGAATGTTTTACAAAGGGCAGATTATTATTACGCAGAGCATATGAACGACCTCGAAAACGGCGAAGCTGGTCGAATGTTTGACAAAGGGCAGATTATTATTACGCAGAGCATATGAACGACCTCGAAAGCGGTGAAGCAGGTCGAATGTTTGACAAAGGGCAGAATATTATTACACAAAGCCTATGAACGACCTCGGAAATAGCGAAGCTGGTCGAATGTTTGACAAAGGGCAGATTATTATTACGCAGAGCATATGAACGACCTCGTAAGCAGCGAAGCTGGTCGAATGTTTGACAAAGGGCAGATTATTATTACACAAAGCCTATGAACGACCTCAAAAACGGCGAAGCTGGTCGAATGTTTGAGAAAGGGAAGATTATTATAACGCAGAGTCTATGAACGACCTCGAAAACGGCGAAGCTGGTCGAATGTTTGACAAAGGGCAGATTATTATTACACAAAGCCTACGAACGACCTCGAAAACGGCGAAGCTGGTCGCATGTTTGACAAAGGGCAGTTTATTATTACGCAGAGCATATGAACGACCTCGAAAGCGGCGAAGCTGGTCGAATGTTTCACAAAGGGCAGATTATTATTACAAAAAGCCTATGAACGACCTCGAAAACGGCGAAGCTGGTCGAATGTTTTACAAAGGGCAGATTATTATTACGCAGAGCATATGAACGACCTCGAAAGCAGCGAAGCTGGTCGAATGTTTCACAAAGGGCAGATTATTATTACGCAGAGCATATGAACGACATCGAAAGCGGCGAAGCTGGTCGAATGTTGGACAAAGGGCAGATTATTGTTACACAAAGCCTATGAACGGCCTCGAAAACGGCGAAGCTGGTCGAATGTTTGACAAAGGGCAGATTATTATTACACAAAGCCTATGAACGACCTCGAAAACGGCGAAGCTGGTCGAATGTTTGACAAAGGGCAGATTACTATAACGCAGAGCCTATGAACGGCCTCGAAAACGGCGAAGCTGGTCGAATGTTTGAGAAAGGGCAGATTATTATAACGCAGAGCCTATGAACGACCTCGAAGACGGCGAAGCTTGTTCGAATGTTTGACAAAGGGCAGATTATTATAACGCAGAGCCTATGAACGACGTCGAAAACGGCGAAGCTGGTCGAATGTTTGACAAAGGGCAGATTATTATAACGCAGAGCCTATGAACGACCTCGAAAACTGCGAAGCTGGTCGAATGTTTGACAAGGGGCAGATTATTATAACGCAGAGCCTATGAACGACCTCGAAAACGGCGAAGCTGGTCGAATGTTGGCAAAGGGCAGATTATTATTACACAACGCCTATGAACGACCTCGAAAACGGCGAAGCTGGTCGAATGTTTTACAAAGCGCCGATTATTATAACGCAGAGCCTATGAACTGCCTCGAAAACGGCGAAGCTGGTCGAATGTTTGACAAAGGGCAGATTATTATTACACAAAGCCTATGAACGACCTCGAAAACGGCGAAGCTGGTCGAATGTTTTACAAAGGGCAGATTACTATAACGCAGAGCCTATGAACGTCCTCGAAAACGGCGAAGCTGGTCGAATGTTTGAGAAAGGGCAGATTATTATAACGCAGAGTCTATGAACGACCTCGAAAACGGCGAAGCTGGTCGAATGTTTGAGAAACGGCAGATTATTATAACGCAGAGCCTATGAACGACCTCGGAAACGGCGAAGCTGGTCGATTGTTTGACAAAGGGCAGATTACTATAACGCAGAGCCTATGAACGGCCTCGAAAACGGCGAAGCTGGTCGAATGTTTGAGAAATGGCAGATTATTATAACGCAGAGCCTATGAACGACGTCGAAAACGGCGAAGCTGGTCGAATGTTTGACAAAGGGCAGATTATTATAACGCAGAGCCTATGAACGACCTCGAAAACGGCGAAGCTGGTCGAATGTTTGACAAGGGGCAGATTATTATTACGCAGAGCATATGAACGACATCGAAAGCGGCGAAGCTGGTCGAATGTTTGACAAAAGACAGATTATTATTACACAAAGACTATGAACGGCCTCGAAAACGGCGAAGCTGGTCGAATGTTTGACAAAGGGCAGATTATTATAACGCAGAGCCTATGAACGACCTCGAAAACGGCGAAGCTGGTCGAATGTTTGACAAAGGGCAGATTACTATAACGCAGAGCCTATGAACGGCCTCGAAAACGGCGAAGCTGGTCGAATGTTTGAGAAAGGGCAGATTATTATAACGCAGAGCCTATGAACGACCTCGAAAACGGCGAAGCTGGTCGAATGTTTGACAAAAGGCAGATTATTATTACGCAGAGCATATGAACGACATCGAAAGCGGCGAAGCTGGTCGAATGTTGGACAAAGGGCAGATTATTATTACACAAAGCCTATGAACGGCCTCGAAAACGGCGAAGCTGGTCGAATGTTTGACAAAGGGCAGATTATTATTACACAAAGCCTATGAACGACCTCGAAAACGGCGAAGCTGGTCGAATGTTTTACAAAGGGCAGATTATTATAACGCAGAGCCTATGAACGGCCTCGAAAACGGCGAAGCTGGTCGAATGTTTGCCAAAGGGCAGATTATTATTACACAAAGCCTATGAACGACCTCGAAAACGGCGAAGCTGGTCGAATGTTTAACAAAGGGCAGATTACTATAACGCAGAGCCTATGAACGACCTCGAAAACGGCGAAGCTGGTCGAATGTTTGAGAAAGGGCAGATTATTATAACGCAGAGCCTATGAACGACCTCGAAAACGGCGAAGCTGGTCGAATGTTTGACAAAGGGCAGATTATTATAACGCAGAGCCTATGAACGACCTCGAAAACGGCGAAGCTGGTCTAATGTTTGACAAAGAGCAGATTATTTTAACGCAGAGCCTATGAATGTCCTTGAATTCAGTGAAGTTGGTCGAATGTTTACGGGCTACTGTCGTGAGCATCTACGGAAATAGGTAGAAGGTCAGTGAAACTACCACTAGGTGCTTAATGATTTGACTTTCAGGTCTCTTCACAGAGCTTGATGTTAGGAAGCCTGTCTGCTCTGTAAAGTGGGATAGGGGGTGATCTGTGGCATCTCTGCAGAAAGAGCACAATATGGCTGCAGGCACAAGTGCGTCACAGCACACTGTTCATAGTATGGGTTCGGTGTTGACCCAATGACATCGTCAGTTACGATTGCAGTGTGCACAGAACCATTAGGATTCGACCGTTGATCGATGGCAACGCGTCGGCTCTTTGGGTGAGTCATATTTTTACTACTGTAAGTCGATGACCGTCTCCACCAACCCTGTCATTGAGGTGAACAGTGTCTCGAAAGGTGCAGTGTGCCACGGATGCAGTTTGGTGGGGCAGCATTACGCTATGGAAGACATTCTCTCGCTCTTGCATGGGACCTGTGGCAGTAATTGAAGACACGCTGACAGTTGCGAACCACCTGCTCCCTTTCGTGCTTGATTTCTTTCCTCACGGTGATGCCATCTTTCAGCAGTATGATTTCTCGTGTCTCGGAGCCAAAACCGTGCTACAGTGGATAGAGGAGCAATATAGTGAAATCACGCTGATGTCTCGGCGACCAAATTCGACTGATGTAAATCCTATGCAACCCATCTGGGTCACCATCGGGCTCCATCACCACTTACGCATGGGAGCAGCCAGTTATTTATGCGAATTACGTGACCCGTGCGTAGACGTCTAAAGCCACATAGCTACCAACAAACAGTCGGATCCGTGATACGCAGTGTCAGTGATTCATTTCATTCCAAAGACTGACAAACAGAATATCAAGCAGGTGGTCGTAATGTTTTGGCTTTTCAATGTACGTAATTACACTACTGGCCATTAAAATTGCTACACTACGAAGATGACGTGCTACAGACGAGAAATTTAACCGACAGGAAGAAGATGCTGTGATATGCAAATGATTAGCTTTTCAGAGCATTCACACAAGATTGGCTCCGGTGGTGACACCTACAACGTGCTGACATGAGGAAACCGATTTCTCATACACAAACAGCACTTGACCGGCGTTGCCTGGTGAAACGTTGTTGCGATGCCTCGTGTAAGGAGGAGAAATGCGTACTATCACGTTTCCGACTTTGATAAGTGTCAGTTTGTAGCCTACCGCGATTGCGGTTTATCGTATCGCGACATTGCTGCCCGCGTTGGTCGAAATCCAATGACTGCTAGCACAATATGAAATCGGTGGGTTCAGGAGGGTAATACGGAACGTCGTGCTGGATCCCAACGGCCTCGTATCACTAGCAGTCGAGATGACAGGCATCTTATCCGCATGGCTGTAACGGATTGTGCAGCCACGTCTCGATCCCTGAGTCGACAGATGGGGACGTTTGCAAGACAACAACCACCTGCACGAACAGTTCGACAACGTTTGCAGCAGCATAGACTATCAGCTCGGAGACCATGGCTGCGGTTACCCTTGACGCTGCATCACAGACAGGATCGCCTGCGATCGTGTACTCAAGGACGAACCTTGATGCACGACTAGCAAAACGTCATTTTTTCCTATGATTCCAGGTTCTGTTTACAGGATCATGATGGTCGCATCCGTGTTTGGCGACATCGCGGTGAACGCACATTGGAAGCGTGTATTCGTCATCGCCATACTGGCGTATCACCCGGGGTGAAGGTGTGGGGTGCCATTGGTTACACGTCTCGGTCACCTCTTGTTCGCATTGACGGCACTTTGAACAGTGGACGTTACATTTCAGGTGTGTTACGATCCGTGGCTCTACCCTTCATTCTATCCCTACGAAACCCTACATTTCAACAGGATAATGCACGACCGCATGTTGCAGGCCCGGTACGGGCCTTTCTGGATACAGAAAATGGTCGACTGCTGCCCTGGCCAGCACATTCTCCAGATCTCTCGCCAATTGAAATCGTCTGCTCAATGGTAGCCGAGCAACTGTCTCGTCACAATACGGCAGTGACTACTCTTGATGAACTGTGGTATCGTGTTGAAGCTGCAGGGGCAACTGTACCTGTACACGCCATCCACGCTCTGTTTCACTCAATATCCAGGCGCATCAAGGCCTTTATTACGGCCAGAGGTGATTGTTTTGGGTACTGATTTCTCAGGACCTATGCACCCAAATTGCGTGAAAATGTAAACACATGTCAGTTGTAATATATTTGTCCAATGAGTACCCGTTTATCATCTGCATTTCTTCTTGGTGTAGCAGTTTTAATGGCCAGTAGTCTAAGTTTGTACAGAACCCTAAGAACTCAACTCCTATCGTTTTTCTTTTTCAGAAACTCTGTAGTCTTATAAACCACTCCTTACGTTAAGGGAGGGCCCTGTCTGGTAGAAGGTCAGCTGCTTTGAGCAGTAGCTCCCGTCCAGAAGCAAAGGCGAAGCTTCCGTCACCCACGCGGTGTTAAATGTCACAGCGCCGCCACCCGGCCGCGCAGCAGCGGCAGGCGGGCCCAGAGGAAGGCTTCTGGTGCGGGAAGAGGAGCCGTGCCGAGCCGAGCGCCGCGCCGCGATGCCATCAGCGGATCGTCGGTAGCCTTTGCATCTCGGCGGCTCGCAACGTAATTTTAACGAGCCGGCGTGCGCAGCTGTCCCTGAGCCGCCTCCGCGCTACACCATATTAATGTCCCGTCTCGCAGGCGGAAACGGTAACCTTAGACACTTGTCGGCGTTTCGTCTCACGTGGCATCGTCCTCTTCAGGAGTCCGGCGGGCAGACGCGCCCGAAACACGCCTGAGCGGAGAGTGGGGCGTCGCTCGGTACAAAGCGCGGACGCAACGAACTCGGGATATTTATTATATCGGTTTAAGTGACTAATAAACGCACGCGGATTATAAGTCCGGCTGCGTGAACCGCGACCCGCCAGCGGCTCGTAAATCTGCGCCGGCCGAGACGCCGTCGCCGGCTGTGAAAGGTCATCTCTCGCAGCCCCGCCGTAATCGGCGGCATCGCCGCGCTGGCCGGATATTTATGGCCGCTGTTTAGTTTCGCCAAAGTAGAACGAAATGCTGATGTATGGCTTCGCATCTACCGGTGCGCACTCGCCGCGGTTTTTCTCTTCCTTGCGGGGGCGTACTGTGGGAAAACGGCGCCGAGGAGAGCGGTCGCGTCTAGTACTGCGCTGCGGACAGTCGGTTGAATGTGCGTTCGTGGGTGGGGAAAGGAGGTACGTCCAATGAAGACACCGTGCACCTCTCACCTATCATTTTCACTTGTATGTCGTTTGTGAAAGGTGAGTACTGGGTGTTTTAGCTAAGGCGTCTTTCTCTGTACCTTACTAAACAATATATAAAAGTATAGGGCACAGACTTCTCCCCGACGAACAACAGGGAGCGCAGAAGCAAGAACTGCAGCCCTGTGTAGGTTCCTAGCAAAAAAGAGAGTAGTTCAATAAAATTTAGTTTTCATTTCCGATCACGGATTCCCATTCCTCTTAAAATTACGTCACGGGTTAGACTGATCGTAAAAAATTCAGTCATGAAAACAAAACTCGCTGTTTCTGGAAGATATTTCGTCCCTGACTCCAGACTTCGAACTTCTTTTGTAAGTAGGGTGTTTAGGTTTTTATGTTGGTAACGCCACGTAGCGCTCTATATGAAAATCACTGACAGTGCTGTGTGAAGTCTGTGGCTGGTTTGCATTGTTGGAATATTTGCTATTGTAGTGATGGGCAGTTAGAGGTGAACAGCGCGTAGCGTTTCGCAGTTGGAGGTGAGCCGCCAGCAGTGATGGACGTGGGGAGAGAGATGGCAGAATTTTGAGAGCAGACGATCTGGACGTGTGTCCATCAGAAAGAGTACATTTGTAAATTTGGATATCATGAACTGATATATATATGATGACTTTTGAACACTATTAAGGTAAATACATCTTTTGTTCTCTATCATAATCTTTCATTTGCTAACTATGTCTATCAGTAGTTACTGCCTTCAGTAGTTAGAATCTTTTATTTTTGCTGGCAGTATTGGCGCTCGCTGTATTCCAGTAGTTCTACATCTACATCTACATGGTTACTCTGCAATTCACACTTAAGTGCCTGTCAGAGGGTTAATCGAACCATTTTCATACTGCTTCTCTACCATTCCACTCTCGAATGGCGCGTGGGAAGAAGGAACACCTAAATCTTTCCGTTCGAGCTCTGATTTCTCTTATTTTATAATGATGCTCATTTCTTCCTACGTAGGTGGGTGTCAACAAAATATTTTCGCATTCGGAAGAGAAAGTTGGTGATTGAAATTTCGTAAATAGATCTCGCCGCACAGAAACCAGCCTTTGTTTCATTGACTGCCATCCCAAGTCGCGTATCATATCAGTGACACTCTCAACCCTATTGCGCGATAACACGAAACGAGCTGAACTTCTTTGCACTTTTTCGATGTCCTCTGTCAATCCCACCTGGTAAGGATCCCACACCGCGCAGCAGTATTCCAACAAAGGACAGACAAGTGTAATGTAAGCTGTTTCTTTAGTGGGTTAGTCGCATCTTCTAAGTGTTCTGCCAACAAAGCGCAGTCTTTATTTCGCTTTCTCCACAATATTATGTATGTGGTCTTTCCAATTCAAGTTGCTCGTAATTGTAATTCCTAGGTATTAAGTCGAGTTGACAGCAATTAGATTTGTGCGATGTATCGTATACCCTAAATTTATCGTATTTCTTTTAGTATTCATGTGTATGACCTCGCACTTTTCTTTGTTTATTGCCAATTGCCACTTTTCGCACGATACAGAAATTCTCTCTAGATCATTTTGTAATTGGAATTGATCGTCTGATGATTTTACAAGATACACTACTGGCCATTGAAATTGCTTCAACACGAAAATGACGTGCTACAGACGCGAAATTTAACCGACAGGAAGAAGGTGCTGTAATATGCAAGTGATTAGCTTTTCAGAGCATTCACACAAGGAAGGCGCGGGTGGCGACACCTACTACGTACTGACATGAGGAAAGTTTCCAACCGATTACTCACACACAAACAGCAGTTGACCGACGTTGCCTGGTGAAACGTTGTTGTGATGCTTCGTGTAAGGAGGAAAAATGCGTACCATCATGTTTCCGACTTTGATAAAGGTCGGATTGTAGCCTATCGCGATTGCGGTTTACCGTATCGCGACATTGCTGCTCGCGTAGATCGAAATCCAATGACTCTTAGCACAATATGGAATCGGTGGGTTCAGGAGGGTAATACGGAACGCCGTGCTGGATCCCAACGCCCTCGTATCACTAGCAGTCGAGATGACAGGCATCTTATCCGCATGGCTGTAACGGATCGTGCAGCCACGTCTCGATTCCTGAGTCAACAGATGGGGCCTTTTCAAGACAACAACCATCTGCACGAACAGTTCGATGACGTTTTCAGCGGCATGGACTATCAGCTCGGAGACCATGGCCTTGGTTACCCTAGACGCTGCATCACAGACAGGAGCGCCTGAGATGGTGTACTCAACGACAAACCAGCGTACACGAATGGCAAACCGTCATTTTTTCGGATGTTTCCAAGTTCTGTTTACAGCATCATGATGGTCGAATCAGTGTTTAGCGACATTGCGCTGAACGCGCATTGGAAGCGTGTATTTTTCATCGCCATACTGGCGTATCACCCGGCGTGATGGTATGGGGTGTCATTGGTTACACGTCTCAGTCACCTCTTGTTCGCATTGACGGCACTTTGAACAGTGAACGTTACATTTCAGATGTGGCACCACCGTTCATTTTATCCCTGCGATACTCTACATTTCAGCAGGATAATGCACGACCGCATGTTGCAGGTCGTTTACGGGCCTTTCTGGATACAGAAAATGTTTGACTGCTGCTCTGGCCAGCACATTCTCCAGATCTCTCACCAATTGAAAACGTCTGGTCAATGGTGGCCGAGCAACTGGCTCGTCACAATACGCCAGTCACTACTCTTGATGAACTGTGGTATCGTGTTGAAGCTGTCTGGGCACATGTACCTGTTCATGCCATCCAAGCTCTGTTTGACTGGGTGGCCAGGCGTATCGAGGCCGTTATTACGGCCAGAGGTGGTTGTTCTGGGTTCTGATTTCTCATGATCTATGCACCCAAATTGCGTGAAAATGTAATCACATGTCAGTTCTAGTATAATATATCTGTCTAATGAATACCCGTTAATCATCTGCATTTCTTCTTGGTGTAGCAATTGTAATGGCCAGTAGTGTAGTAAATTACAGTGTCATCTGCAAACAATCTAAGGGGGCTGCTCAAATTATTACCAAGATCATTTATGTAAATCAGGAACAGCAGAGGGCCTATGACACTAACTTGCGGTACGCCAGATATCACTTCTGTTCTGTTCGATGATTTACCGTCTATCACTACGAACTGTGAACTCTCTGAGGGGAAATCACGAATCCAGCCACACAACTGAGACGATACTCCATAAGCACGCAATTTGATTAATAGTCGCTTGTGAGGAACGGTATCAAAAGCCTTCTGCAAAGCTAGGAATAAGTCCGGCTATCTGCACAAGCTGGTAACACTGCAGGATGCGGCAGTTCCTGGAGGAAGTCTTGTACTCTGCTCGAGCTGTTGCGCAACGTCTGGGCCTGTGATCTATCGGCAACCTGCATGTCGTAGTAGTGCAACGTCATATGGTCAAAACCGCCCGTTGCTAAAATTCTTTACCGCATTTCGACTGAATGCTGAAGTCCTGAGTGTAATGGTAGCACAGTTGCAATGGATGTCACTATGTGACCCACCAATACAATAACATTTATTTGCAGAATGTCTGCCTTTGAATGCCGCATGTGCCAGGGCTCTCCAGGACCCGTTTACTGGTACCCGACAGCTACTGTCGCTGCGGCGTTGCGATCTTTGTCCTGTGTCGGAAACTTCAGCTTCTAGTCATCGCTTTGAAGGGAGTAAAACGCTTTACTTTTGTCAGAGCCACGCTCCACATAAAGTGTCTATGATTTGCATTTCACGTTCGAAGGCAGCTAAGGTAGACGATCTGTTTTAATATGATAAGTATTGTAGTGTACTAAGATGCAAAAAATTAATTTTATAGTTTTTCAACCAATGAGAATACCCCACTACGTTGTTTAATACTTTATATCTCGCTTCTTTTCCTTTTAGAAGCGATTCTTCATGCGATTTGTTCATCGGGAATTCGTATGTACCGTTGTCTGATTTATTACGGTAAATGTATGCGACAAACTGTGTGAATACATTGCAATACATGCTTATAGAAACGCAGACACACTACACATTTTCAGGTCCATTCCAGAACTTAACATTGACCTAACGTGATATTTAAGGTTGTTGTTGTTGTGGTCTTCAGTCCTGAGACTGGTTTGATGCAGCTCTCCATGCAACTCTATCCTGTGCAATCTTCTTCATCTCGCAGTACCTACTGCAGCCTACATCCTTTTGAATCTGCTTAGTGTATTCATCTCTTGGTTTCCCTCTACGATTTTTACCCTCCACGCTGCCCTCCAGTACTAAATTGGTGATCCCTTGATGCCTCAGAACATGTCCTACCAACCGATCCCTCCTTCTAGTCTTGTTGTACTACAAACTCCTCTTCTCCCCAATTCTATTCAGTACAAAAATGGCTCTGAGCACTATGGGACTTAACATCTATGGTCATCAGTCCCCTAGAACTTAGAACTACTTAAACCTAACTAACCTAAGGACATCACACAACACCCAGCCATCACGAGGTAGAGAAAATCCCTGACCCCGCCGGGAATCGAACCCGGGAACCCGGGCGTGGGAAGCGAGAACGCTACCGCACGACCACGAGATGCGGGCTCTATTCAGTACCTCCTCATTAGTTATGTGATCTACCCATCTAATCTTCAGCATTCTTCTGTAGCACCACATTTCGAAAGATTCTATTCTCTTCTTGTCTAAACTATTTATCGTCCACGTTTCGCTTCCATACATGGGTACACTCCATGCAAATACTTTCAGGAACGCCTTCCTGACACTTAAATCAATACTCGATGTTAACAAATTTTTCTTATTCAGAAACGCTTTCCTTGCCATTGCCAGTCTACATTTTATATCCTCTCTACTTCGACAATCATCAGTTATTTTGCTCCCCAAATAGCAAAACTCCTCTACTACTTCTTTAAGTGTCTCATTTCCTAATCTAATTCCCTCAGCATTACCCGACTTAATTCGACTACATTCCATTATCCTCGTTTTGCTTTTGTTGCTGTTCATCTTATACCCTCCTTTCAAGACACTGTCCATTCCGTTCAACTGCTCTTCCAAGTCCTTTGCTGTCTCTGACAGAATTACAATGTCATCGGCGAACCTCAAAGTTTTTATTTCTTCTCCATGGATTTTAATATCTACTCCGAATTTTTCTTTTGTTTCCTTTACTGCTTGCTCAATATAGAGATTGAATAGCATCGGGGAGAGGCTACAACCCTGTATATATAGTTCGAGTAGCAAAGATTTTTGTGAGGTAAGTTATTCATGGAAGTTATACGTTATTGTTAATCAGGGCCATTCTTTTGAAGGGATTGTTGAAAGTCAGATTGCGTTGCGCTAAAAATATTGTGTGTCAGTTTAGTGTTGATCTGAATAAGTAAAGAGAGAAACGCCTGAGTACGTTCAGTTCTGCTAAGCTGTTTGAAAATCAAATAACCTAAAAGGTTTATCAGCACACTAATTCATTATATTTCTAAAGGGACGTTTCACTGTATCGGTATCAGTTTCCGTATTTCGTAATAATTGACGGAAAATTATGGAGTGAAACAGAAATTATTTCTGGCAATTCCTGAGGTAATGCTCTAGGCCTTCTACTGTTCCTTATCTGTGTAAACGATTTAGGAGACAATCTGAGCAGCCGTCTTATGTTGTTTACTGATGATGCTGTCGTTTATCGTCTAGTAAAATCGTCAGAAGATAAAAATATTGCAAAATCAATTAGAAAATATATCTTTATGGTACTAAAATTTGCAGTTGAACCTAAATATTGAAAAGTGTCAGGTCATCCACATGGTCGCTAAAGGGAATCACCTAAAACTTCGGTTACACCATAAATAACTCAAGTCTGCTACTCAACTAAATGCCTAGAAATTCCAATTACGAACAACTTAAATTGAAAGAATGCTTAGATAACGTTTTTAGGATGGCGAACCAAAAACTGTGATTTATTTTCTGAACACTTAGGAAATGCAATAGATGTACTAAACAGACTGCTTACACTGTGCTTCTCCGTCCTCTTTTGCAGTGCTGCTGCATGGTGTCGAATCCTTGCCAGCTGGGATTAACGGTGTACATCGATAAAGTTCAAAGAAGAACATTACGTTTTGTGTTATCGCTAAGTAGGGGGAGAGTGTCACAGACATGATATGGGGTGTATTGTGTATTGCGTATTAGACTGGGGACCTAGAAACGATGGAGAGGCTTCGTCCCACTGTAGCCCTCAGTGGTTCACAGAGGTCCACCCACCCCACCACCGCCCCACTTCGAACCCAGGGTTATTCCCCTTTGGGAACGTCTCATACCAGATGAGTGTAACGCCAAATGTTTGAGTGGAAGAGTAATTATGGGACCAGCACGCCTTTCCGTTCGGGAAGCAGCGCGTTAGACTGTGTAGCTAACTGGGTGGGCTGATGTGCGGTCTGCTGTGGACAACTTACAAACAAGGCATTTCTCATTGCGGTGGGATCTGCTCACAAAATTTCAATCACCAACTTTCTCCTCAGAATGAGAAAATATTTGTATGATTTGCGGAGTATCCATGTAGATGCAGATGTATATTATAGAATTATATGTGTCTGGCAAAAGGAGAGAAAAAAACATGTGTATCACTACAGAAATCAATCAGAGAAATGAGCAACATGACAATAAATAAACGTGAATAAACATACCTAATAATACGAGGACTATTCGGAAAGCAGGGTCCGATGGGACACAAAATGGAACCCAATGAAAATCCGCTGAAGCTTTGGGCAGATATTTTGGGCACTGCCTCCAATTTGTCCGTCGATCGCGTAACGTCGCTCTTTTAGCTTCTCAGAGCACAGTGAGCAAGTAGAGAAGCCGAGAACAATAGTCTCTGGCGCGAGTATGAGGACCTGGTGAGAGGTTTCGCCTGATTTCACGCAACCCACGTAACTGTCACGCGTTTCCCCCTTCATGGCACTTCTCAGTCGCACTCTGCAGGGGCATTGAGGATGCTCCTGCAGCGTTATCAATGGGAAGCATTTCGTCAACCACAATATGGGCCGTAATTGGCTCCCACTCAGTTTCATCTCTGTTCACATGAACCGCTTGCTATGAAGACAACATTTTGGCACATACACCGAGCTGTAGACCAGCATACAGAATTGGCGGAAAGCACACGAAGCTATCTTCTATGACGAGGGTATTGGACAGCTGGTACAGCGCTATGACATACATCAAAGTCGGACCGGAGACTATGTTCAGAAGTAGCTGTTGTTGTTGTTGTCTTCAGTCTTGAGACTGGTTTGATGCAGCTCTCCATGCTACTCTATCCTGTGCAAGCTTCTTCATCTCCCAGAACTTACTGCAACCTACATCCTTCTGCATCTGCTTACTGTATTCATCTCCTGGTCTCCCTCTACGATTTTTACCCTCCACGCTGCCCTACAATGCTAAATTTGTGATCGCTTGATGCCTCAGAACATGTCCCTTCCTCTAGTAAAGTTGTGCCACAAACTCCTCTTCTCCCCAATTCTATTCAATACCTCCTCATTAGTTATGTAATCTACTCATCTAATCTTCAGCATTCTTCTGTAGCACCACATTCCGAAAGCTTCTATTCTCTTCTTGTCCAAACTATTTATTGTCCATGTTTCACTTCCATACATGGATACACTCCATACAAATACTTTCAGAAACGACTTCCTGACACTTAAATCTATACTCGATGTTAACAAATTTCTCTTCTTCAGAACGATTTCCTTGCCATTGCCAGTCTACATTTTATATCCTCTCTACTTCGACCATCATCTGTTATTTTGCTCCCCAAATAGCAAAACTCCTTTACTACTTTAAGTGTCTCATTTCCTAATCTAATTCCCTCAGCATCACCCGACTTAATTCGAATACATTCCATTATCCTCGTTTTGCTTTTGTTGATGTTCATCTTATATCCTCCTTTCAAGACACTGTCCATTTCGTTCAGCTGCTCTTCCAAGTCCTTTGCTGTCTCTGACAGAATTACAATGTCATCGGCGTACCCCAACGTTTTTATTTCTTCTCCATGGGCTTTAATACCTACTCCGAATTGTCCTTTTGTTTCCTTTACTACTTGCTCAATATACAGATTGAATAACATCGGGGAGAGGCTACAACCCTGTCTCACTCCCTTCCCAACCGCTGCTTCCCTTTCATGCCCCTCGACTCTTATAATTGTCATCTGGTTTCTGTACAAATTGTGAATAGCCTTTCGCTCCCTGTATTTTACCCCTACCACCTTCATAATTTGAAAGAGAGTATTCCAGTCAACATTGTCAAAAGCTTTCTCTAAGTCTACAAATGCTAGAAATGTAGGTTTTCCTTTCCCTAATCTATTTTCTAAGATAACTCGTAGGGTCAGTATTGCCTCACGTGTTCCAACATTTCTGCGGAATCCAAACTGATCTTCGCCGAAGTTGGCTTCTACCAGTTTTTCCATTCGTCTGTAAGGAATTCGCGTTAGTATTTTGCAGCCGTGACTTATTAAACTGATAGTTCGGTAATTTTCACATCTGTCAACAACTGCTTTCTTTGGGATTGGAATTATTATATTCTTCTTGAAGTCTGGGGTTATTTCGCCTGTCTCATACATCTTGCTCACCAGATGGTAGAGTTTTGTCAGGACTGGCTCTCCCAAGGCCGTCAGTAGTTCCAATGGAATGTTGTCTACTCCCGGGGCCTTGTTTCGACTCAGAAATAGCTAACTGTTGCAAACAGAACATTTATTGTTTTCATAGCGTTTCACGACCGATCGTACCTTACTTTCCGAATAGCCCTCGTACATTCTTCCTGATATCGTGTGATACTTTGGCTGTTAGTAAGGTCCAGAAATAGTCAGAGAGCTGTGACGTACAGGTCTTAGCCTTACAGCGGACGGTAAGTTAGGATACTGACAGCTTTCGTTCTTTTAGGGGTGACTCCAGCTATTTCCGCCACACAGAAATTTGCGTGATCCGTTGGTCCCCTCCAAATCACGAGGACAACAATGGACTTTTGACTTAACGCTTTGAACCATCTTGTCAGGAGTGTAACACCTGTCAAACAGCATATTTGCGGGGCCTATTATTTCTCTTGGTCGCCACCTTGCACACAGAATAAAGCTGACGTCTTTTTCGATAGCGTTTAGGTTTCATTTTTACCATATCAGAGTTAACTTACCACAGAAGTAACAAAAAGTATTTAGGTTATTTAAAGGACATTTCTTCTTCTCATTTTCTTCAAAACACAAACCTTTACGAACCTACAGCATCTCACTTCACAAGGTCAGAGGTCACTCGCTTCTCAACAAACACAACGCAATGCGATGCAACGTGAGCGTGACACATCAGCCTCCTTCGCATTCTGAACTAAGGATCATGTGTGGAATTCCTTGAACATATTTCTATTGCTTACCAACTACATTCGCAAAAAGTAAGAAAAAGCAAATTAAGTTAGCAATCCAAAGTAACCAACATGCAGGATTTCCAAGTTATTTTATAGAATCTGGGTACCGTGTCACGAATACTTAGCTAAGAACACCATTCACATTTCTTGAGACAAGAATGCTGTTGACCAGAGATATTAATTCAAATAACGATGAAATTAATTGATGAATAAATGAGAATAAACCACTTTTCTCTGCAATAAGGAGCACCACGGACTTTCCTAAACAGAGAAGTATCGTCTCGTGAACACGGAGTAATTTTCTGAAGCACATATTAATTTCAAATACGGTGACATTCTGCAGAAGCTTCCGAGGCTTCACTTTGAATTTCAGGCCACGGCTACATCGAGGCACAAGGGTACCACACCGCACCACCTTCCAAGAATTGAGCCGTTTCAATCCCCCCCAACTTCTGAGCTGAGAGGCCAGCGTTAGCCCCACCCTTGTTAGGTTGGCCACGGGGTCTTCTTTCTGCCGGTGGACACCTACTGTGGTGCGGCTTCTGAACTGACAAAACTGACGAGAGATGCTCTCGCCACACTAATAGATCGCAGTTCCTGGTCGGACCCACTTTGTGATAGCACTAGCGCCGGTGTCGCCGCCATTTTCGTGCCTGTGTGGATGCTTCCATTAACTGGTAACAGCCATGGACAGAGCAGCTCGTATTACTACTACCTTTTCTCAGTACTACGTTCGCAGTTATTTCGGTCGCGGTTTCTTAGTAATGTTTCTCCTGGCATATCGGTCGATAGCCATGACGAAGCTATCCGTGGTTTCTCAATAAACAGTTTGTGCTGCCCGTGTTTGGGCATCAGTCAACGGCGGATCTCTTGCCTATTAATACTCCCAAAGTAACTGTCAGCACTCTCTCTCTAAAATGAAGTTGGACGAATTATTCGTACTTTATTTCGTGTATTCAGCTATTTCAGTCTTTGTGCTTTGACCTTCAGCAAGACGTTTTTGTATCGGGTTGTTGATTAAATTATGTGTGCATTAATCAGAAATAGAATGTAACATTTATGTGATGTACGGCAAATATAATCAACACATCTGATTTTTCTTTCCAGATCTGTCTGTGCCCTAGTCTGTAGCATTCTCCTGTTGTCTCTTATCAGAAAGTTTTATATAGCTACCAGAAACCCCTGGTAGACAAGACTGAGGCCTGTGCCACAACTGTCGAGTAAACAGAACACTGACCGAGGTAGACTAATTATTCCATCAATAGGGAATAATGGTCAGACATATTAATCCCATTTCCATCCTTATATCATATTATCATCCATCAGTATCGGCTACGAAAGGAATATTCCTTTAGGTAGATAAACATAAAACATTTTTGTCCTTCTAAGGAGTTATGAGCAAAGATTATTTCTGTATTTTCCATATAATTACAGCATAGAGTTATAATGCTTTTTTTACATAGAATGTTACTTTACAGCAACGAGGTATAACGTTTTTTAAAAAAAGTACGGTACTTTTTATCATGCACCTTTTGTGCAGCCTCTCACTTTATTGAGATTTCTATCAACTTCGATTATGGAGGATTTGTAAGTTTGCAGAGTGACATTATCCGCGACCTCCAAAAGTAGATGTTCTAATTAAATCACTCGCAAGCAGCTTTTGTATTACTGACAGTTCGTGTTGTTGAAACTTGAGACCTTATATTGTTTGCTATACATATGTAAGGTTGATACCGGTGAGTGCAGCAACTTCCCGCAAGTTAATACCAGGTTCGTGGAGTATTGCAGCTAAAAAGATGCTTCCTTATGGTCAATTCTAGCTGGTTTTTGTCTATTACCGCCACGCCTTTTCAAATTGCAGTTCCTGGCAAAAAACTGAAGCACCCAAAAGGCACGGTGGGATGCCAGTGTAACTTCGTACGTGAACACGTCAGTGGCGCGTGCTGAATTTTCTGTGACAGGTGTGACTGCCACCAGATTGCGTCAGTGTTGATCGTGTTTAGTTTTGCTACCAGACCTAGTGGGATACGTAGGGGGTGTGAACGGCGTGAGGTACTGATGCCACATACTCGTGTGAGAAGGGTTATCCGGCGTTGAAAGCGATCTCAATGTTGGTCTCCATTTGGCTGGCTGGTTGAATCGTCCAGTACGTCATTTGTGTGGAATTCGGTTGTGACATTTATTTATTTACCGCAATCCACTTTATTGATGAGAACGTGGACCATCATATAGAGAATTACATCTACGTGAATTTTCATAATGTTGTTGTTTGTTGCGGTCTTCAGTCCTCCGAAGACTCGTTTGATGCGGCTCTCCACGGTACTCTATCCCGTCTACTTAAACTTAATATCCTTCCGAATCTGCTAACTGAATTCATCTCTTGATTCCTCTCAGCGGTTCTTACCCTTGACACTTTCCCTAGGTACTAAACTGAAAATCCCATGACGTCTCAGAATGAGTTCTATCAGCCAGTCACTTTTTCTAGTCAGGTTGTGCCACAAATTTCTATTCTCCTCACTTCTATTCAGTACGTCCTCATTAATTACGTCATCTACCCATTTGAAGATGATCTATTTTAATTTTTTTCACTTAAATATTTTTCTACTCTGAACATTGAATAAAGTTTGGAATGCCTATAACACTGCCTTTTCTTACTGATCTTTATTTCTGTCTACAAATACTCCTCTAAGCTGCAGATGGTTATCAATGTGCTGCTTTGCATATAGGAGGGTTGGAACTTAAATAGTGAATACAGTGTTAGTGAGGTGGCAACAGTATTGACTACCTGATTGCGTTATGACGTTAGGAAGAATTCACCTACCAGCTGGTAAAATTGTTGTTTATTAAAATACAACCTGTTTGGCGGCTTAAAGCCGCATCATCAGTTGCAATATTACTAAAGGAATGTTCGAAATACACTCACAACGTTATAAGGTCACAGGCATACCAATCGCTCCTAGTGAAAATTTACTATTTGGTGAATACTGTCGATACCATGGCGAAAGAAGGGTAACGAAGACGTGTTCCATTCATCCGGACAAACAGCTACTAGGTGAAACCTACGGTTACAGAGCCATTTTTTTAAAAAAAATTTGCGTGCATCTAGAAAAAAGTGGAAAAATTGTATGGTGAGCGGACGCAAAAGGTTTTTAAAGGGGTCGGATTGGCCATAAAAATTGATTAGTCGCGGCACTATGTAAATCACTATGTGGAGTGTCTTACCGGTGTGACGTCAGGACAACCCAGTGTCGGGCAAAGTAAAAGCGCACCACACGAACGGCAGTGGGAGACTAGCTGGCTGATGGAGCGGAAGCTGTTCCTGAGGATAGTGTAGCGTCATATACTCATGACCTTTACAAGCGATAAAAACACAGAATTTTATTACGTACTTGTTCCTAATCGTATAAACAATCAAAACTGGCTAGAATTCTATGGCGCTTTAATTCTAATTGGTTACTGAACGTGAACTGTGCATCTTCGTTCTTTTATTTAAAAATTACTACTTCTTGTAATCTATTCAAAATATGGCGCTATTCTTTTTTATGAAGTATTTTTAAATTTTCTGGAGGACTTATGATGCTGTGCCCGTCTTCGCGTAGGTATTAGAAAGTAATAATATTCTGTAGCTGTAGCTGTTGGCAGTGCCAATTTCTTATTGAGCTTTCTCATTTTCAGAGAACTGAAGGGCGAACTGCTTAATTGTTAAAAACCATTCAGCAGCCAAGATCTAGGATGTTGAATGGTTTTAACAATTTTTACAGTCAACCCGCCCCCTGTTACAAAGTTTTAACGTCCGATCGTTGTAAAATATTTTTCTTTTTTCTATTTAGAATTTTAAAATATGCCTCTGCAGGTTACATCAAATAGTAATTTGTACTAAATGAATGAAGCATGCCATCGTTACGTTTCGCTCGCCATTCTATCGACAATATACACTGAATAGTAAATTTTGTCCTGCAGATGTGGGTATGCCTATGTCTTTTTAACGTTGTGAGTATATTTTAGACGTTCCTTTATTAATATTAATTTTAATATCCATAAAATGAGGTGTCATTATAGTCTGCTTTTTACCATTTAGGCTGCACTTTATGACGCGGCTTGAGGCAATGGAACTAGCTGTTAGCGGAATTCTTCCTAAAATCATGCCTTTGAACAGCTGCGGATGCCCGGAACTTAATCTGTTAGTTGACTGAACTGTGTGAGAGTAGGAGAGTAGTAGATATGTGGAAAACACTACTGGAAGCATCCTGGAAATTAAGTAGACTAAAAAAATTTAAATCAGCTCTCTGTATAATCGCCAAGGAAGCACCATTAACCGGAAGTGAAGATATGGTGGTATAACTGCCATGGCATTAGAAGGAGCCATAGTAGAGAGAAAAACTTGTGACGGGCATGGGAAGGTATACGGCGTGTAATTGAGTACGTTGGATGCTAGTGCTATTCTGAGTTTGAGATATTGGCACACGTGGCGGGCCCCATCACACCAGTCAGGACACTGAAGAAACGCCATCTCGTACACATCTACTCTGCCAAAAATATCTCTCCCCTCCCTCAGTCTGCGAGCGGAAATAATGAAAATCGTAATGTATTACACAGGGTTCAGTCGCATTAATGTGACCACCGACTATGTTCGACGCCAACGTGCTGTACAGGCAGCAGGTGACGGTGCGAGCAGAGGAGAGTCTATAAAGCGTGTTGGGGGCATGCGGAAAACGGTGTGGTATCGCGGAAACGGAGCGAATTATGTGACGTTCAAAAGGTTATGATCATTGGCTTTCGGGTCAAGGGTGGACGCACTTCCGAAACGGCTGAGTTTGTGAACTGTTCGCGTGGTGAAGGGAAACCGTGCATGACAAAACAGCGGTATCCAAAACTGGCGCCGAGGCGACTGTGATGCACCACGGGCCATAGATGACAAGGGTGACCTACGGCTGTGGAGGTGTGAACGGCCGAACAGCCGTGCAGCTGTTGAGCAGCTGAGTGCCCAGAGGAACCAAAGGGCTACCGACAGTGCCTCCTAGACGAACTTTTAGCGAATGTGGCTGCATATAGCCTCCGCAGCAGGCACCTATTTCGTGCACCCATGCCAACTACTAATCATCGGCAACGAAGGCTGGAATTTTCACGCCAGTACAGCAACTGGACAGCCTTTTCAGATGAATCATGTTTTATGGTACTGTGCACAGATGGCAGTTAACTTTTACGGCCCGACAACCCTCTTCGGCTCTGTTCAGGCCGGAGGTAGGAGCATTATGTTTTGGAGATTGGTTTCGTGGCATTCCCTGTACAATCTCATCATTCTAAAAGGCACAATGGATCAAAACAAGTACCTATCCTTGGAGCCATGTCCACACCTACATGTAGCTTGTTATCTTCCTCGACACGATGCATCTACCAGTAGGACAATGCAGTGTGCCACAGAGCTCTCAGTGAACGTGCGTGGTTTCGAAGAGCACGAGGACGTGCTTAACGTACTCCGTTGGCCACCAAACTCCCCGGATTAAAACCAATCGAGAATCTGTGAGGCGACCTTGATCGTCGTGTTCGCGCCACGAATCCTCAGCCGATAAACCTAGCGCAGCTGGCCACAGAACTGGATTCAGCATGGCTCCACATATCCGTCCATACTTTCCAGACTCTCATTGACACTCTTGTTGTCCACTACGAAAAAGGTGGTAATTCAGCTTTTTGACAGGTGGTCAACAATGCGAATGGACTATGTACAATGACAAGCAGTCCTTTTGTTCCACTTCATACACACGTCAAAAAAAGTTTTGCATCAGCCCCGTTTGGAGAGTTCCAGAACCTGTACAGAAAACTGGAATAGAGATCAACATAAACATCATTTCCGCCCTTTTTATTGCTCATGAAAACCAAAAATTACATGTTGTACCACCATACAGTGAGACCTTCAGAGGTGGTGGTCCCTATTGCCGTACCAAACCAGTATCTCTAATACCCAGTAGCTCGATGCATGCCTGTATTCGTCGTGGCATACTATTCACAAGTTCATCAAGGCACTGTTGGTCCGGATTGTCACACTCCTCAACGGTGATTTGGCGTAGAACCCTCACAGTGGTTGGTGGGTCACGTCGTACATAAACAGCCTATCCCAGGCATGTTCGATAGGGTTCTTGACTGGCGAACATGCTGGCCACTCTATTCGAGCGATGTCGTTATCCTGAAGGAAGATTTGAACGATGGGGGAGCGAATTGTCGTCCACGACGACTAATGCCTTGCCAGTATGCTGCCAATATGGTTGCACTATCGGTCGGAGGATGGCATACGCGTATTGTACAGCCGTTACAGCACCTTCCATGACCAACAGCGGCGTACGTCAGCCCCACATAATACCACCCCAATACATCAGGGAACCTCCACCTTGCTGCAACCGCTGAACAGTGTGTCTAAGGCGTTCAGCCTGACCTGGTCGCCTCCAAACACGTCTCCGACGATTGTCTGGTTGAAGGTATATGCGGCACTCATCGGTGAAGAAAACGTGATTCCAATCTTGAGAGGTCCATTGGGCATGTTTCTGGGCCCATCTGTACGACGCTGCATGGTGTCGTGGTTGCAAAGATGGACCTCGCCATTGCCGTCGGGAGTGAAGTTGCGCATCATGCAGCGTATTGCGCACAGTTTTAGTCGTAACACGACTTCCTGTGGCTGCACGAGAAGCATTATTCAACGTGGCTGCGTTGTTATCAGGGTTCATCCGACCCATAATGCGTAGAGAGCGGTCATTCACTAAAGCAGTAGCCCTTGGACGGCCTGAGCGAGGTATGTCATCGACAGTTCCTGTCTCTCTGTGCCTCCTCCATGTCCGAAGAACATCGTTTTGTTTCACTTCCCTGCACACTTCCCTTGTTGAGAGCCCTTGGTCGAACTACAGACAACAAGACCCGTGTTGCTCCTCCGTGGTGGAATGACTGGAACTGATCGACTGTCGGACCGCCTCCGTCTAATAGGCGCTACTCATGCGTGGTTGTTTCTTTCTTCGGGCGGGTTTAGTGACATCTCTGAACAGTCAAAGGGACTGTGTTTGTGATACAATATCTACAGTCAACGTCTATCTTCAGGAGTTCTGGGAACCGGGCTGATGCTAAAAATTTTTTTGACGTGTGTGATATCTGTGGAGTATAGATGTGCATATTGGACACACAAGTCTTCATGGCGGCCTTCATACGAAATCAAAAGACGTATTACTGACATTTAGCAGAACACAGAGGCCACACTGACGCGAAGCGAACCCACTGGCTGAGTCCTGTGACGTAGGTAGTGCTTTTGGTATTATAATTTGAGTGTTGTAGAAATATGCCTCTTCAAAGACTTTACAGTTACCTGTAGAGTAATGTATAGTGGACAGATGTGCGGATTCTGGATTTAAGCGTTGTTGGTCACATCATACTTTCAATGCTTTTTTAAATCACTTTCACTCTTCTAAACGGAGCTGTGACTTCCTTAAATATGTGTTGGAATATATTGGGTGAGTCAGGAGGATAGGCGATAGCATTAGTGATTCTGTACAAAAAAACTTGATGTGAATTTATGCCCTGTTCCGAATGGTTTCTGAGATAGAACACTTTTAATTTAGATTTCTATTTATTTTCTGTATTATTCATTGTCATTGTTTACAACGTCCAACAGTAATATAGAGTAAGTTGAGACGAACATTTTCATACAGGACGTTTGTGGTCCATCAAATCGGAAAATTACCTCAAACTGGTCTCCAAAAAGCACCTAAGCTATAGCGCATGCGCGTCGGGAGAGATTTTCAATATTTTCACGATCTCTGCGCGCAAACTGTTAGTTCTAGACAAACAATAAATAGGACCTTTTCTGTAACAAATTTAATTTAGTTTAATTGTATACTGAGACATGTTTTCGTTGGAGTATGCGATTTTCGAGTTATTAACGAAATACATACAAAAGTGATATTAAACGTGTTCTATCTCAGAAACCATTCGCAATAGGGCATATGTCGGCACGAAATTTTTTGTTCAGAATCAGTAACACTACCGCATCTCAAAGCATGTACCTCTCCTCCTGACTCACCCTGTATGAGAGTATTCTCCATTCGGGAATGAGTTTATCCGATTTTGTGAAGGTGTAAGCGAACATCAGCCAACACATTCCAAGATTTCTGTCTACGGCACTGTCTGATTCTTCGCAGTTCAATATTGCGTGTACCACAACCAGAACACTTTGGGTAACTTGTGCAGAAGGGTGCGCTTTAATAGAGGCAATGACTGCGGAGCTGTGTTTGTTCTATTTTCAGCAATTAGCACTACAAACATGTCCTAGTCGAAGCGATTTACTGCGTTTTTGAAGAGAGAGAATGCCCGCAGTTAACGACTCCAAAGCAATTCCAGAGCTAACTTTTAAACAGCATAATAATGCACCGTTCATTCGACCTACTTTTCCATAAGTTTTCAGCGATCTCGTTCTCTTATGTTCGAAAATCGCTAAGAGAGCTTATGTGGCTGGTTCTCGTGCGTCTGTTTTCGTAAATATATTGTGTTTTTTGTGAGCCAGGTACAGTAAGCCCCCACTGGAGACAGCCGCGGTCGCAAATGATATTTGGGAGTGCGTTCCGCGTGACGTAACAGCTGGTTTACGAGAATAATCAACCACGCTGAGAATCGTTGTATAATAAAGCCACCTCACAACTCTGTGAGAAGCCGCGCGTTCTAGGGCGCCTTGTCACGGTCAGCGTCGCTCCCCCCGTCGGAGGTTCGAGTTCTCTCTCGGGCATGGGCGTGTGCGTTGTCCTTAGCGTAAGTTACTTTATGTTAGATTAAGTAGTGCGTAAGCTTAGGAACCGATGACGTCAACAGTTTGGTCCCATAAGGCCTTACCACAACTTTCCAACTTTCAAATTCTATTTCATTATTGGGCAATAGATCTCTTGAAATTTTCCTGGCTTTACTCAGTCGAAACATTGCTTTTCAGGCAATTAAGATTCTCTGATAGTCTTCGTTACAATAACTTTGGAAGCGTTTCCATTACGGTACTGACACTAAGGTACATTTTAGGACTCGTGGGAAGGTCCTATACAGGTTATATGACTTATTGTTAGATCAACAACAGTCAACACAGACGTAAACTTGTTTGGCTCTATAGTCACAAAAGAGGTCATAATAAATACTGGGCCATACGTTTTCACAATGTTGAAGAATACAGTTCTTTGGCTGGAGGCGACGATGCGAAATAGTTTACCGACATCGGCGATTATTACGTAGATATAGCCGCAGCGTTTACATGGCACACATAGCTCTTCTTCTAATTATCAATTGGCAGGTATCATTTACATCTAAATCTATATCGTACTCCGCAGGCCACCTACTGGTGTGTGGTGGAGGGTACTTTTGTACCACTAACTGAGCCCTCCAATCCTGTTCCACCCACGAATAGCGCGTGGGAAAAATAGTTGTCGGGAAGCCTCTGTATTGGCTCTAATTTCTCGAATTTTCTTCTCATGTTCTTTTAGTGAGACGTATGTGGGGGAAGTAATATGCTGCCCGACTCGTCCCGGAAAGTGCTCCCCCGAAATTTCATTAGTAAATCCCTCCGCGATACACAACGCCTTTCTTGTAACATCTGCCAGCAGAGTTTGTTTGGTATCTCCGTAATGCTCTCTCAACAGCTAAACGATCCCGTGACGAAACGCGCCGCTCTTCGTTGGACCTTCTCTATCTCTTCTATCAGTCCTACCTGGCAGGTATTCCTGACACATGAGCAACACTCAAGAACCGGTAGAACAAGAGCATTATAAGCATTCGTGGATGCGTCTGGCATCGGCTTTTCTCACTATTTATTTTATGTGGTCAGTCCAGTTAAGGTCGCTCTGGATACTTACCCCTACATGTTTTACGGGAGATACTGTTTCCAGCGGTTTGTCATCAATAGTGTAGCAGTACAGTAGTGGATTTCTTTTCCTATGTATGAGCAATACGCTATATTTATTTACGGCCAGCGTCAACTGCCAGAGTTTGCACCATTCATCAATTCTCTGTATTCTCGTTATGCAAATCGTTACTATCTTCTACCGTTGCTACTTTGTTATAGACAGCCGTATCATCTGCGAACAGCTTTAAATAGCATCCAACGCTTTCTTAATACATCATTTATACATACTGTTAACAGTAGCGGTCCTATCGCACTTCCTTGTGGTACTGCGGAAATTACCTTTACATCTGTCGATTTTATTCTTTTAAGGGCGAGGTGCTGATTCTGTCTGCAGTGAAGTCTTGAAACCAGTCGCAAATCTGCTCCGATACTCGATATGCTCGTATTTTTTTCAGTGCGGGACGTTTTCAAATGCCTTCCTGAAATCAGGCAACACGGCATCAATCTGAGCGCCGTTGTCTATGGCGCTGTCGACCTCACTGAGGAACAGAGCGAGCTGAGTTACGTAGGATCTCTGTTTGCGGAACTGATTGTTATAGAGCAGATTTTCATCTCTCCAAAAACGTTATAATTCTTGAGCATAAAACGTATAACACAGTTCCATAACAGGCTGACGTCAACAATATAGGTCTATGATCTTGTACATCTTTCCTACGGCCCTTCTTAAAAACTGGAATGATCTGCGCTTTCTTCCAGTCGCTAGACATCCTTCAGTGCTCAAGCGATCTACATCAAATTACTGCCAGCAGGGGAGCAAGTTCTTTCGCGTAATCTTTGTAAAATCTTTTAGGTATCTCATCTGGTCCTAACGCTTTTCCACTACTAAGCGATTGTAGTTGTTTTTCAATTCCGCGATCGGTTATCTCAATATCTGCCGATTCGATGATTGAAAGGACGGATGTGTTACGATCTTGCGCGGTGAAACGATTTCGGAAGAAGGAATTCCGTACTTCAGCCTTATCTATGTTATCTTTTGTTTCGGTGCCAGTATGGTCACTGAGTGAATGAATAGACGATTTTGACCCACCTACTGATTTTACATAAGGCCAAAACCGCTTAGAGTTTTTACTCAGTTCTGTTGACACAATATAACATAATATCCGTAGTGCAATATCGTAGCTCTACATCTTCACAGTTGAAGTAATATCCATAAAACTTCCCAATTCCTTGGAACCGTAGATACATTAGTCCCGAATCCACACCGGGACGTGCACAAACCGATGGCTAACTACTGACAGGTACTTTCCTCTCAGCTGACGAGCTCTCTTTACACCGGACGAGGTGGAGCAGTGGTTAGCACGCTAGACTGACATTCGGGAAGACGTCGGTTTCAAATTCGCGTCTGGTCCTTGAGATTACGGTTTTATTCGATATGCCTAAATTGGTCCGGCAAATTCCGGGATGCTTCCTTTTTAAGGGTTCTGCTGATTTCATTCCGCTTTATGAACCAGTCACAACTTGCGCTCAGTCTCTATGCCGACGGGACGTTAAATCTTAATCTTCCTTCCTTCTTCCTCTCTTCGAGCCTCCACCTTTCCCACTGACACGCTTTTGCCTCTCTCACGCAGAGGGACATCAATCCAGCGTTTGCTGTCCTTTCATTACAATGCCGTCGACCCCGTACAGAAACAAGTAAAGGGCCAGGGCTGTTCGAAAAGTAAGTTCCGCTCGTTTAAGAATACGCCAGTGTATCTAGATGTTTCTTTGTCAATGTCCTCGTTGTAACATTTTGCCGCCTGTGAGTTAAGACATGCTTTGACAGTCTCCTTTAACTCATCGTCATCTTAAAACGACTACGATCCCAGCCCCTTTTTCATCTTCAGAAACAGGTGGAAATCACTTGGCGACAAATCGGAGGACGATCAAACAATTCGCAATTTGTTAAGAAATGTTTGTGTGTATGACGGCATGCAATGTCTGACCCAGAGTTAACGTGTGCAGAAACGATGTCAGACATCAGCCTTTTGTCCTGGATGGCTCTGCTCAGCTTCCCTAGATTATCACAGTGAGTTTCAGATTTTGTTGTGGAGCCTCTTTCCATGAAATCAACAACGAGTACTGGCATCGTTTTTGTGCGCGATTACGCTAAGCCGCATACTGTCGCACGCACACAAATGTTAGTTTCAGCCGGGAATTATTCGAACATTGTCCGTACAGCCCTGAGTTGTCACCCAGTGATTTTCACGTATTGTGGCTAGGGTCAAGGCCGTTTGAAGATGAAGACGAGTAAAGAAGAGTATCAAAGTATCACTTAACTCACAGACTGCAAAATTCAACGTCGAGGGCATTGAAATATTGCCCTCGTTATGCCAACTACCTTAATGTAGAAGGCAGTTAGGTACCAAAATAGCTGACAGCTGTAGCCTTATTTATGACGAAAGGCTTCTTAATATGCCCCGACACACTTGCAGAAAATTTCCATATTCACTATGTAACAGAGCTGTGAGAGACCGCCCTACTTGTTTTTATGCCACTCCCGATGTTAATACAATTTTCCCCTATAGCTGATCTTGTTCTGTTGGTAGTATACACCATAATTACATAAAATATCTAATTTCTTATTCATAGCGTACTTAATTACAAGTTATTATTCGACAGATAGTTTTCAAGTTCCTATTGACAATAATAGATTTCATTTTAAGGATACATTTCATTAAAGGAGTAGTCATGACTTACATGATTTACGATAAATGTAAACTAGGTGAAGGCTAAATTGCACATAAGTAGCTGTTTGTTTCTAAACTAACGGAGCTTATGCCCTCTGTTGTGGACTGGCAAGACAGCCAATCCACAGTGACGGGTAACCGAAAGGCACGCGCTTAAACTCACGCAGGCTGGCGTGAGGTCTGAAACAGGATACGTAATGAATGCTATAAAGAAAAGTACGTAGCTGCTGGAATACTTAACTTTAATCCACAATTGGTGAACATTGGTCTTGTTACTGTACATGCTTCATTAGATACATAGCAAAGGATAATTGGCGCCTTGCTAGGTCGTAGCAATTGACTTAGCTGAAGGCTATGCTAACTATCGTCTCGGCAAATGAGAGCGTAATTGTCAGTGAACCATGGCTAGCAACGTCGGCTGTACAACTGGGGCGAGTGCCAGGACGTCTCTTTAGACCTGCCGGGTGGTGGCGCTCGGTCTGTTATCACTGACAGTGGCGACACGCGGGTCCGACGTATACTAGCGGACCGCGGCCGATTTAAAGGCTACCACCTAGCAAGTGTGGTGTCTGGCGGTGACACCACACCCTCATTCTCCTCTTTTCTACAAACGTTTTATTTTTCCAGAAACTAGGTGGTTCAAAAGTTATTGCTATTCAAATATTCACGTTCTGGAAAGTTTCAGTCTTAAATTGTGATTATTTCCTAATTTTAGCACCATATTTTTGTAGCCCTCATTTTTCTGATTCAGAATAAGTCTGTTTTAATTAAAATAATTTGTTAGTTGGTTAATTACTCAGATCAGAACGTTTCATTTTCTTAAAACTTTTAGTCAGGCTATGGGAACCGCTGCATTACTTAAAATAAGTTTCATCAAGTAGTACCTATTATATTTATATCATTCCCAGTAAAACAAACCTAGTACCACTCATTGTCTCTGTGGCTCTTTTATTTTCCCGAGTTTAATATTACTGCCTGGTATATAACAAGGTTCTGTTTCAAGAAAATGTAATTTGTGATATTACGCACGTCTGTAAATAGGCGGATCGTACAAAGACTTAGTCACTCTGTAATTATCTACCGAAATGTTACTATCTATGGAAAATTACGTCATCAGGTAGTCGCTGGAAAGCATTCAGTACGTCAATAACGTATGGTCACTACGTGATCAGTTATTTCGTGCTCAGCAGTCATGACGTTAATATCATGTAAGCAGTCTGTATGCGGCTATGAAAATGTGCAGCACGTGTCCGAATCGTGCAAATTAATATGTTGGTCTATCCCCAGAGAACTTCATAATGTGGTACGAATGGTTGCAGCTTACTAACGTCGTTCGAATATTAATGCAAAGCTGCTCGTAAGAGCAAATATTGTGTGTAAATAAAAAACCAGGAGATCGAAAATCGGTTGCTGCAGTTTGATGTAGTTTATTTAACATATGTTCATCAAATCCTAGAGTAGCCGGAGGACAATAAACAATTAAAGATCAAGAGACGTCCGACGCTTAGTACAAGATTATTGAAGTTACAAATGCAAAATCAAAAAGGAACACAAATAGTGACAAAATATACAAAAAACAAAGATATAAATGAAATTTAGAAAAGAAATACGTCGAAGGTTAGTGAAATGACTTGTCTGAAAGTAAGAAATAAATTAGAGTAACATTTGATGCACCTCATTTGCTGTATGTGATATCGAGCATAACGCAAAGGCTAGTCAAATGTTTCACTAATCTGTTTTATTTCGTAATTTTAGACAAATAATTTCACTATGATTTGACTGATTGTTGTTTTCTTTTATTTTCAAGTTTTTTTCAAAGAGCATGATATCATTGACACTCCACTTGCTTTCGGGGTATATTCTCTTCTCGAAATATCCTGAATTTAGTTCTTGATCCGAAGGAAACCATTTTGGGAGTTAAGTGTAAATCAATGTAACTTTTAATGTGGAAAATAGATAGAGCTTGAAAAGACAAACTTCCTGTATTTGTCTTCCCAGCGTCTTCTGTTCTCGAAGACGAATCCTTCTTCACAGCGAAATATCACATCAATGTTACACTTTTTGCGAAAATAGCTGTGCCTTGGAAAGGTGAACTTTCCGACGTAAAATATATGTTTTCCCTGAGATCACTAATTGTGCTTTCATAATTACCCTGTTTCCTTTCAAGCAAGTGATTTATGTATTTATTTATTTTTTTCAAAACTACATTTTACGTTGGTCAGTTTGATAGATCATTTGTCCATTTCCCTCTCTTCGTTTGGCTATTAAAAGTCGAACAAAATTCTTCTTAATTATCTTGAGAACTTTCATCCAAACAGACTTTGCAAACGTAGACCTCACGGTGGTCAATGTGACACCCTACTTGTTAATTTTCCGCCCTTTGTGTGCCTATCAAAATTCGAACAGTAACCCAGTGTGTAATTTAGTGTCGTTCCGACGAAAATACACTGCTCAGTACAATAATAGCATTCTTTACTTTGCTCCGGGTGGAGACTGAGTGGATACTATAACACCTAAGATATGTACTAGTTGACTTTGTTACAAAATAGATAAGAAGAATTAGTTAATTTGTTGTACATCCATTTCTACAGGAATGTCATGCGTATTTACAACTGTCTCTGTATCTTATCATTTGATACAGACAATATTGAAGTTTCTCACACTGAGTACATTAAAAATAACTTCCACGTACAGTTCAACCTAACAGCTTGATTTTACAGCGGGCCTACTAGAAGACGATACCGTCATCTTACTTGATGGTCGCATTTCATGACTTTCGCTAGGCGTTTGATACAGATCCCCACAGTAGTTTAATGTAAGAGCATATGGATTATCAGACCAATTGTGTGACTGGATTGAAGCGCTCCTAGATAACAGAACGCAGCATGTCTTTCTCAATGGAGAGAAGTCTTCGGAAGTAAGAGTGATTTCAGGTGTGTCGCAGGGGAATGTCGTAGGACCGTTGCTATTCACAATATATATAAATGACCTTGTGGATGACACCGGAAGTTCACTGTGACTTTTTGCGGATGATGCTGTAGTACATCGAGAGGTTGTAACAATGGAAAATTGTATAGAAATGCAGGAGGATCTGCAACGAATTGACACATAGTGCAGGATATGGCAATTGAATCTCAATGTAGACAAGTGTAATGTACTGCGAATACACAGAAAGAAAGATCCTTTGTCATTTAGCTACAATATAGCAGGTCAGCAATTGGAAGCAGCTAATTCCATAAATTATCTGGGAGTACGCATTAGGAGTGATTTAAAATGGAATGACTATATAAAATTAATCGTCGGTAAAGCAGATGTCAAACTGATATTCATTGGAAGAATCCTAAGGAAATGCAGTCCGATAACAAAGGAAGTAGGTTACATTACACTTGTTCGCTCACTGCTTGAATACTGCTCACCGCTGTGGGATCCGTATCAGACAGCGTGGATAGGAGAGATAGAGAAGATCCAACGGAGAGCAGCGCGCTTTGTTACCGGATCATTTAGTAATCGCGAAAGCGTTACGGAGATGATGGACAAACTCCAGAGGAAGACTCTACAAGAGAGACTCTCAGCTCGGTGCGGGCTTTTGTTTAAGTTTCGAGAATGTAGCTTCACCGAGGAGTCAAGCAGTATATTGCTCCCTCCTACGTATACCTCGCGAAGAGACCATGAGGATAAAATCAGAGAGATTAGGCCCCACACAGAGGCATACCGACAATCTTTCTTTCCACGAACAATACGAGACTGGAAGGGAAGGGAGAACCGATAGAGGTACTCAAGGTACCCTCCGCCACACATACCGTCCGGTGGTTTGCGTAGTATGGATGTAGATGTAGACTGGGATGCGCCGTCCAGTGCTCTGCCGTAAGGAGAAGAGCGATTTCGGCGGCGTAGTTAAACATTTTTGGGTGTGGAATTGCTGGCATTGCTCATTCGTCGATGCCGCTTGCAGCGACTGTCTTGTCTCATGGTAGCTTTGCGAGCTATCAGCCTTTCTTCGGCACCTCACTCTTTCGCACTGATGAAACATTTAACCAAAAACATTACTTGTAAATAATTAAAAATTGCTAATGATATAGAGTTTCGGCGTTACGGTGACCTATACAATGACGGCTTTAATAAGTGTGTGACGCTGTGCCCTGTGGCCGCATACTGAGCAGCAGATGACGGTCGCTGAGGCCAGCCGCCAGCCGCTCGCTACACCAGCGCACAGTGACTTCGGGGCGGGCTGGTCTGTGTCCGGATCGGCCATGACGCGGGGCCCCGACAGTCACGAAGTGTCGCGCAACCGCTGACACCGCCACCAGCGCCGGTATAGGCCGAGGTCGCCTCAAATTGCAGACGTCCTCCGGCGGCGGTCCGCTTTCTCGGCACGCTAATGGCCCGCGCGGTGACACGCGCATCTGTCGCTGCCACCACAAGGTCTCAGCGTACCATTCACAGGCACCGTTTCTCCACCTCTCGCTCAAACACTCTCCGGTGACGCATTCCCCTCACGAGGCAGTCGCAGGATCAAGCCTTGTGCGTCCGGGTGCTTCTCTCTGATATAAACGGTGCTTGCGCAAGCTTGTTGCCAGATAGAGGATAGAATATCAACAACGTTCACCGTTTCGTATAACGTACTCGGACACTTGTTAGTAGACATTAACACAGGATGTGTTTTCCCTTCGCCTTTATGACGGCCTGAACTCTGTGGCGGCACTTTCAGTGACACGTCTGAGAGTTATGGAGGATCGGAAGCCCACTTCCACAAAGAGCCGTAATCAGAGAAGGTAGTGGTGTTGAACTGTAGGGTCTGAAAGAAGTTGTTGTGTACATGGTTCCGCGTAGTCAGCGCGTACACAACTTTCCCACTAGAGCGCGCCCCGCTAAGCACAACAGCGCAGGCGCAGCGCTCGTCCGTCTCTACGAGATGGCGCTGCCCTAGAAACGGACCAAATTCTGCTTCCGCCGATCCGCGTATTAATATGTAACGCGGCCAATGAGATTGCTGCTAACGTAGAACAATTTCTCCTCGCGGATCACACTCGCACAGTGATACATGAACGCGCGAGGTGTTGTAACAAGTGTACAGACCTCCGATTAGTCAGTCTGCATTTGTTTGCACCCGTCTGTACCCAGTCTGTATTAGTACTACGTTTGACTGTACCAGTCTATAGTCAAGTTTCAGTCTGCGCCTAATAAGATTACCATATTCCTGTACACAGCCATGAAGATTAATGTGGCTCTGAGCACTATGGGACTTAACATTTATGGTCATCAGTCCCCTAGAACTTAGAACTACTTAAACCTAACTAACCTAAGGACAGCACACAACACCCAGTCATCACGAGGCAGAGAAAATCCCTGACCCCGCCGGGAATCGAACCCGGGAACCCGGGCGTGGGAAGCGAGAACGCTACCGCACGACCACGAGATGCGGACAAAGAAAATTAATGTATAGACACTTTTGTCAAGTATCAGAGATATACGTGAGAATAAGATTAACGTACCAATACCAAAGGAACTTCAGATTGTCAATTGTAAATAGCATCCAGAACCAAGTTAAGTTATTTTTATGATTGTTATTCTTTTAATAAATGTGTGTGAAAATTAATCAAGTTCTGTTTAAATATGGTCACCGTCAATCTGCTACTCTAATCGTTCAAGTGGCATTTCTATCGTCTGCCCTAACGGCAGAAGATAAACACGCCACGATAAGACCACGAGACATATTGCTGACACTCGCCTACTTCGTTAGAGCGACAAGTCAAATAACCTGATGGTGTGTGACCCGAAGGTCTTACAGTACGCACACCACAGAAGTTCGACGGTATAAGTCATCACTAAAGTGTTCCAGTCCATTGGAGAAATGTTCTTGTCCACAAACATTTGCCTCACAGTAGTTGCTATATGACAAGGTCCACTGTCTTGCTGATGTAAATCGTCGTCACCGAACTATTCCTCTACTGCAATTGTTCCGAGCCCTTCTGAGACCATTACCCCTGAGAGCAATCTGATACTGGCTACCACCCAACCCCCGTGACCCACCATCAACAACATTAACGTCTAAGTAACCTTCAGAATAAAAAGAAAATTCTTTAAAGGCTTCAATTTTTCAAATGATGGAAGATAAATGATATTTAGTTTTAGCATGTGTGTTATTAAACACTGAGATAATGAGTCAGTGAGACAATTCGTACCGCTTAATTCCAACAACATTTTATTTACACTTGTAGAAAGATGAAGCAATTCTCAGTGCATCGCAGGTGGTGCCTGCAACTCCTCCTCAGAAAACCGAGCTTACTGTCCACTTTGATGGTGTATACACTCGCTACAAAACGTGCTTCCTCTGCCCCTATCCTCTCCCTAGCGACACTTGCTCCGCTCACACCCTGCAACCTCAAAAAAATGGCTCAAATGGCTCTGAGCACTATGGGACTTAACATCTGAGGTCATCAGCCCTTTAGAACTTAGAACTACTTACACCTAACTAACCTAAGGACATCACACACATCCATGCCCGAGGCAGGATTCGAACCCGCGACCGTAGCAGTCGCGCGGTTCCGGACTACAGCGCCTAGAACCGCATGGCCACCGCGGCCGGCCCTGCAACCTCATTTTAAAATCAACCAATTCAGAGGGTGTACACTATACCTACTGCTTGCGTACCACTACATCCCTGGACTCATTACTCCTGAAATGGTAGAAATTGGAAGACTTCAAAATGGCAATGCTTTGGGTCTGGCAGCTGCCACACGGCGATGTAGCAGCCATTATACGGCTACTGCTGTGTTGTGATTTCAATTAGCTCGCTTATGGTGGTGAAGTGAATAACGTCGCAGATTCTGGCCCATTGTGGGAAGTACATAAAACTCGGAGAATGCATTTTCATGAGTTATTGACGCATGCATGTGTCTGTTTTACTGTCCCAGATGGATGATAAAAAGAATATGTGGAGTAGGTGGACTATGTGAGGAACAAGGAATATGTTGTTCATGCATTCGTTTCACAAGCTGTAACCTCCACCACATTGTCTCACTTGTTAATACTAGTATTTGAAATAAGAAATTTAACTATTGATAACTTATGTAATCAGTATTACTGTTTTAGGAAATAGTGATGATAGTAACAATGATATTTTGAACATAGTTCAGTTTCGAGACCCAAACACTAGGGAACCCTTTTTTTATTTTTTGTCTCTTAGAAAATTTCATTTTACCAGTCACAGGGGAATTTCCCCCAAGATGAGTTCCCCTGCTCTACTACGCATAATACACTGTGCTGTAATATGCGTCCATATCTTTCGTCATTTAGTGTTTTCTTAGTCGCAGTAAGGGAACCACAGCTGTACCTCTCCTCCGCACTTCATTTGTAGCACTACACACTCTAACGATTTTCAGGCATTCGACAAAGCCAGACTCTTCCATGGCATTCAGACAGCGTACACGTAATTCACCTCTCCAGAAACCTCGTTTCCATTCATCCACCGCCCGAAGGCGTCGCCTGCTACACCACCTCAACCGTCTGTTAGCAGTGACAACAGATATGTGTGACTTATGAGCTGTTCGACTACAGTAAACCGTTGTTCTTGCTCCCTACGCTCTACCATAGTGCTAGCTAAGCTACTGCGGAATCTTTGAAACGCATGAGTGATTTCATCAGCTAATTACGTGCGCTGTTTCACAACCACGGGTCGCAATGTTCGCAGGTTCCTGTTCGTCAGTACAAAAGGTCTGCTCCGTCATGCTTTAAATGTTACTTCACGTGTATACACCCATATAATGTGATGGCGGCGAATGATCCCTTTAGTGCAGTTGCACACCAAATTCTAACTCTTAAGGGAATCGGCGAGATGCCGCTAGTACCGAGACTAACGAGCAGGGGCCCTACTTCAGTAGTGTGTTGTACAACTTGAGACTTTCAGGCTGACGGGAGGCGTGCTAGGGTAGTTTGTGCGGATGTGGTGACCACTGTATCCGGATGGCGTAGTTGTCAAGCACCCGCCTAGTAAGCAGCAAGCCTAGGTTCGAATCTCGTTCCTGATCAAATTTTCAACCTGCCCCATTAATGTTAATCAATAGCCATCAACACCCACTGCTACCTAATGTTCGTAATTCCTCATCCTGTTACTTGACGGTTCCATTTCACAGTCAAAATACCAGCAACCAGCTTGGTTGGATTTAGAAGGTCTCAGATGTTCCTGATGGATTAGTTACTCATGTTACATCCACCGACTCATTCACTTTCAATGTTACTGAGCTCTCCTAACCCAACAATTCTGCTGCTGTTGCTTCTCCACTGTAAACATAACGTTCCACACTTCCTTTCTGTCTCTCGTGGCTAATTCTGCATTACATATAGGTGTCAGTGCACTTTTAAAGACGTAATGTATCTATAAAATGATGAGAAATACGTATAGGGCAATTTGGCCTGACCCAAAAAAAGCAATCTCTAAATTCACGTGACGAGTATTGTCACCCAGTTCCATCTCTGACCACAGGACGATGTTGTCCAAATAGATAACTAACTGGGAACATTCAAGAGAAATATTTAAAACCTTAAACAAAGCTTCGAATCAGCAACTGTATAAATCTGAAGAGATTGAAAAAATCTGCCAGCCGGTTGCAAAAGAAAGGTTTACTAGCCCTTGACCTAGGTTTCGATATTTCTAAAAATATCTTTTTCAGAAGGAGACAGAGGCCTCTGTCTCTGGCACGATGTACCCTTAACTTATGCAAATATTTTATTCTGTGACGCCTGTTATAGTTTTATGTTATCAAGAGCCTCCACCAGCGAGCATTTACCAGTGGGCATTCATTCTGAAGTACGCTCTATGTAATCTGGCTGCCATGTAAAGCCTTGGCTTGTGATAATTTTTGTTTTTGTAATTTTATGCATCACAAGAGCCGTTCGGCTTCTGCTAATCTAATGTACCACCGTGTGATGTAAACAGGCCTACTCTTTCTGAAAAAGATATTTTTAGAAATATGGAAACCTCGGTCAAGGGGTAGTAAACCTTCGTTTTGCAGCCGGTTACCTGATTTTTTCAACCTCTTTAGTTATATTAGTAACAACAAATAGAAAACATTATGCGGAACGCGAACCAAACACCACATTTTATTGGGAAAGCACTCAACAAAAAAGAAATGGTTCAAATGGCTCTGAGCACTATGGGACTTAACATCTGTGGTCATCAGTCCCCTAGAACTTAGAACTACTTAAACCTAACTAACCTAAGGACATCACACACATCCATGCCCGAGGCAGGATTCGAACCTGCGACCATAGCAGTCGCGCGGTTCCGGACTGAGCGCCTAGAACCGCGAGACCACCGCGGCCGGCGAGCACTCAACACATACGAGATACATCTAGAGACTGGTTGCACTACGCTTATCCGTCTTCTGCAGTATTGCTGCACGTATAGCCATGTTTATTCGTGGAGGACCGAAAAAGTTCAGAGGAAAGGCAGAACGTTTCTAATTTTCACGAAACAGGCGGAAAGTGTCATAGATATGATTCGCAAATTGGAGTGCAGTCACTATAACAATGGCATTTTTCGTTGTAGCGAGATCCTTACGCGGAATTTTAAAGACCAACATTTGTTGTACGAATGCAAAAATATTTTGTTTGTCCCACCTACATAGGCACAAATTATCATCGTAGCAATTTATGAGAAATCAGAGCTCCTACGAAAAGATTAAAGTGTTCATCTTTCCCATGTCTTGTTTGAGAGTGGAAGGGTCGAGAAATAGCCTAAAATTGGGTCTGCCAAGCACTTAAGTGTGAATTGCAGAGTACTCATGTATATATTAGAAATGTTTATGATAATCATTTGAATGATTAAGTTTGTAAGGAATACAAAAAAATGGCGCACACACTCACGTACAAAAATAAAGCAACTCATACGACTGGCAACATATTTTTAAAAAACGCTACCGAAAATGGCCTACAGAATGGACTAGCTGGGGTAGTACATTTGCAATTGCAGCCCCGTCACGCGAACAGGGGACGCTATAATCACTCACAATTCAGTCAAGTAAAGAAGTGATGAATCAAAATGTCAACGTACAGGGAATGGAAAAGGAAATCGAAACTGAGTAAGAGACCCACTTCATATAGTAACATGAAGCATTTACTAGTATTTAAGGAGACAGAACTTATCCCCCTGCCGTTAAAGAAACAGGCCACTATCAGTGTCATACCAGATACGAAAAACATACTGCGCAGTTGAAAAAGAAAAACGAGTATCTGCAGAGCTACCTTCAATAATTGATCAGAAATGGATGAGTAAAATAGACTCTTACACGTATATTAATGACAGGATAACGCTAGGTTCTTTTTTAAACTAATAGGATACATCTATTTCTGATAGGCTTTGATGCTCCAGAAAAAGATGGAGATGAAGAAAATAACATCTTCTGTGAATAATAAAAGGAGGTCGTCGATCAGCACAATAAACGACACCATCTTTATATATTCGGAGTTGCCGAAACACCAATCCAACAGGTAGTAGGAATATACGGACAAGCATACATCAACAAATATAATCAAATATGGCCAAAAGCCACTTCTTTTAACTTCTTGGAGATAAACAAAACCTTCTTTCGAAAGAAATTACTTAATATACATGGAGCGCAAGAGGAAGTAGATTTCTTATTGATTATGTAATTGCTAACCCCAGAGTAGCACTACAACTAATTCACACACATGTTTTTAGAGGATATGATATCGGCTCAGATAACTTTATGGTACGCACTAAAATTCAAATTTGATCCAGGTAGAGAAAAGGAGACAGAAAAATTGTAGAAATATATATGTGTCAGTTTCATTTTCCTGCTGTAATTTATACAAACCTGCAGTTTTCTTCCGATCTCTATGAAATTTTGCACACTTTATCTACAAGACAAGAGGAAGCTTTTGTAATCTGACTTGAAACATATGTGTATGTAATGAAATGAAATGAGCGTATGGCATCGTTTGCCGGGAGGCCCATCCGGGGAAGTTCGGCCGCCAAGTGCAAGTCTTATTTCAGTCGACTCCACATTGGCGACGGTGGTGAGGATGAAATGATGATGAGGATAACACAACACCCAGTCCACTAGCGGAGAAAATCTCCAACATGGCCGGGAATCGAACCCGGGCCCGCTGCATGGGAGGAAAGCACGTTACCACTCGACTAGGCAGGCGGACATGTATGTAATATGTAAAAGGGAAAGGTTATTACCAAAAATTTCTAAAAGTTCATGGAAAATTTACTTCAGATTTCCACAGGATCCTCTAATGAACATTTAGGTAAGGCTTTATACTTTTTAATATACACAGTAAATAAATATATACGGAAAATATATAAAGGAGAATCGTTGTTACCAAACATCTCGAAAAACACTTGACCGATTTTATTTAAATTTCTCGATCGATTTTCTTTATATTTGTACATTCAGATGAAACAGTGAGGTAAATTAATGATAAATTAAATGTCTCTCAAAAGAAATGTATCGTGGTAAACTGACTATAATTCCTACCACGAGAATAAATTTCAGCGGTAGTACCCCCCTTGGATATAGACCGTCTGACGTCCCTAGATCGTGAGCGAGCGAAAGCTCGTGAATTTGTCAGACCGATGTTGTAGATTATTATTTATTAATTAGTTGCCGTTGCTGCATATGCATCAGAATAAGGCTTGCAGTGAAGAACCCATTGCCGAGCGTAGTAAGAGTCCACCATCATCACGATGTATGCCGCAGGTGACGTATTCATTCCTTGCAGTCCTTTGATATCCAATAATTTAAATACGCCGTCCCATCGAAAGCGATCGCAATTTCCCATGCTGCTCGCATTTTATATGAGTATCAACAACGCACAGGGTCAATCACTTTCTGTGGCAGATATTAAACATCTCGGCCAACACCCGGCACTGCAGCTAGTGAAGATACAACTCTTGCAAACGGAGAGTATTAACCGTCTCTATCAGACGAGACTAGCTGATAAATCAATTCTGCAGAAAATGAAGAGTACTAGATGTCTCTATCAGACGACACTAGCTGTTAAATTAATCACTATCAATGCAATGGATTAGTCTGAAGAAGAATAGCAAACCATTGAAAATGCCTTTTTGAAAATAGCTCACGCTTTCTTAGCAAAGAATAATATTCAGAAGAACAAAGACTTAAAAATTCTAAACGAAGAGATAGAGCAAACCTGAAAGAAAAACGACAATCATATAATATGTATCTTCAATTATACTCTGAAGCACGTCGAATAATGTATCATAGGAAAAGAAATATAGCTAAAAATATGATTAGGAAAAAAGCAACGGGAATCATGGGAACTTTTCATTAATGCAATTGAAAATGACATTCATGGAGGACGACAATAGCATACAAATTAATGAGAGACACGAAACAGGAAAGAGAAAAGTACAGTCAAAATAAATATAATAAATTTAGAACAATGGGAACAGCACTATACAAGTCTATGGGTTCACGATTCAGCCACGAAGGAATACAGTGAGAATTTTCCAAACAACAGATACATAGACCTTATCGAACTGAATGAATTAGATGTAGCAATGCAAAATCCGAAGAACAGGAAAGCAACAGGGATAAATGGAATAAATGGTGAATTGTTTAGATATGTAGGTCTTCCAGAGCAGGAGCGTATGATTCGCCTCATTACACTATGTTCGACTGCCGATAAAGTACCTGAAGAGTGGAATCTGCCTGCTCGTAAAATTCTCTCCATATTCAAGAAAGGCAACAGAAGAGACTCAAGCAAATACAGAGGAATTAGCTTCGTTAACAAAGGCTATAAAAGCTCTAGCACTATTTCAAATTATAGGCTGCGTCCTACATCTGATTCAACTTGGTTAGAAGAACAAATACGTTTACAGAAAAGGATGATCTAGTATGGTATTTTTTGTAGAATGCAATTGGTGGGGAAAAGGAAAGAATTTAACTTAGAGACGCATGTAGCGTTTGTAGAGTATGAGGAAGCTTCTGACAAAATCAAAAAACACATAATGTGACAGATTAAGGAAGAGGCTTCTCAACACATCTAATTAACTCTCTTAAAGCTCTTTACAAGAGACAAAAATTATAGTGGAAGTTGGGGATAACCTGTCTAAGCACTTAACAACAACACGGAGAGTTATACAAGTATGCAGCGTGTCTCCAACTCTTTCTAACGTTTAGATAGAAGACCTAGTCAGGGCTTGGAAACAGAACATCGCCTACAGCATAAAGATCGACTGAGAGAAATGTTTTTAATATTCTGTTACATGCATATGGTCAAATATTAATTCAAAAAACTGAAGATAATCTTCGAACAGCTACTTATCATCTCAGTTTGTTGGCTTTGAAATATAACGTAAACATTTCCAATGATAAAATAAAGGCTTTGGCATTCCAAAGAAGATAGGTGTAAGGTCTAAAATAATAATAAATAATGCAATACTGCAACAAGCAACCTATATTCAGTATCACGGCTGTGACACAGGACGAAATTTCGACAGTGAAATTGACAACAAGCTCCTACAATTTAACGAAATCTGTTGAATAATGATAAATACGCTACAAACGTAATCTACGAAAGAGAGAGGCAGATAAAGTGTTACGAACTCATAGCAGTACATACTATCCTCTGAAGGTGTGCAATCTGAGTTCCCACGCAAAGGGATATGAACAGCATCCAAACTGCAGAAATGCGAGCTCTCGGCAGTGGTAAAGAAATGAAGACATGAGGCATAAATTTTACTTTGATTAAGTACACAAGAAAAGAGACCTATACCGGAAGAGATGATGGGAACATGCATGTAGAATACATGAACTTAGGCTTTCGAAACAAATTCTTGATTACAAACCTATAGAGACAAGATGTTGAACAGAACAGGTGAAATCGCCAGATTCATGAGAGAGAAGAAGAAGAACGACAACAATTAACAACTCTACACAAAATAATATGAGAAGGATCAAAACTGACGCAGACAAACACACTTCGTCTGGAATTTAACAATACACATGTAAAGATGGTATCTCAGCTTATATCGGAGAGACATGCAGATTTTCAGCATCAGATACACTGAAGACTGAATGGCACATAAAAGTAAATACGAACCATGAACTACAGGCCAACAGAGATAAACACCAACCTAAGAATTCTTAATTGCCGCATTGCTGCGACAGTCTGCGAAAGAATCTCGTAACAGAAGAAAATTACGACTTTGCGGTTCGAGCCCTGTTCTCTACTCTATAAAAACTGTCAAATGTTTCAGACCGTATAAAACAAAATAACAGAGCGAATGGATATCTGATAAACAGCGACGCTTTTCATGTTAAAACGCACTGTTAGCATAAAATCACAAGAAACCGAAGTCAACAAAAAATAAGCAATAAAAATCATATACAACTTCCCTGCCCGCCCGCCGTCCTTACTCAAAGACCATTCACAAATAACAATGCCTTGCCACATTTTCGGAAACTCTTACTTATTTATAACAGAAGATAGTTAAAAACAGAGAACCATATGATAGTGACAGTACTATAATCCGACAATAGCAAAGGAGATAAGTAAAAAAGAAATAATCAACCATTAGTATGTTACATTAAGGTATATATTTTATGTTAATAATGTATGAATGTAAATATCATAATTTCACAAGAGTATGAATTATCAGGTAAAATTTCTGTAAATGTCATCTAACAGAACATAAATGGACCCACTAACGACGTTGTAGCTTCATAAAAAAATATTTGGGTGTTAATCAAGAGTAATTTGAATTGCTTAAGGTTGAAACATATTTATGTTATTATATATTTGTAAGCGAACACGAAAAAAGCAAGTTTCAAGAAAAGTAGGAAGCTAAGCTTATAGCTATTATTGCTTTACTTTCATCCGTATATGTTATTAAAATCTGTCAGTCATTGTAACATAGCATTACATTAACATATAGCAGAAGACTGGCGTAATGGTGCGCCCAAAGAAAGCACATGCGCATCCCTGTCAAAATAAGCTGCTGGAAGGTGAAATAATCAAGAAATTAAGGAATGAAAAGAAATGATAAATTTGGTTGAAGTATAAGACCGGGAACGCTGTATCTGGGCATTTTACTGAGCAGTCAATAAAGAAAACCTTAAATAAGGAGGGAACAGAGTGGTCATCGGAGGTATAAGATGTTTCCAGGATTTGTGGTGATGATTGTGACGATGATTACAATAATCAGGTGACTTGCACATTGAAATCAGTGCCTATGTTTGGTAAAGAACCTAACGAGTTATGTTGCGTCTGTAGAAATAGGTAAAGACAAAGAATTGTGGTACTGTTATGTTGGGCACTCTGCTTGGAATCGTGCTGTGTGTGCTGGAGAAGACGCCCAAGACGTGTTCGAGATGACGACTCGCCCAAGAAATATATATTCTGAAAATTTGAAACTGAAAGTGATTCCACATGTTACTGTTTAAATACCTTTAAATATCTTACGAGACGTAGCTGCTACACATCGCACAATGGCATCATCTTCGTAAGTTATCTTAGTTAATATCATATTGATGATTTCTGTGTTAACAATCCTTTATTTGCGACTGAATAAAGGCGACACTTGTTTGCTGGCCGCGTTTCGCTTCAGTTTATTAGGGCATCATCAATGGCCTGAAACAGAAGTACATTTGCATTTGTATGCAGCACTTTATTCTCTTGTACATTTAAATTACAAACAGTCTGGATATAGACAACTTTTGCCAGAACTGTTTGTAACTTCTGTGTACAATAGCGGAATACGTAAGTTGAAAGTACTGCATACAAACGAAAATGAATTCAGGCCACTAACGACGTCATAATAAACTGGGGCGAAATGAGTCTGGCAAAACAAATATCACCTTTATTAAGTCGTAGATAAAGTGTTCTATTGTACATGTAAATTACAAACAGTCTGGACATAGACAACCTTTGTCAGAACTGTTTGTAACTTCTAAGCACAATAGCGGAATACGTAAGTTGAAAGTACTGTATACAAACGAAAATGTATTCAGGTCACTAATGACGTCCTAATAAACAGGGGCGAAATGAATCTGACAAAACAAATATCGCCTTTATTCAGTCGTAGTAGTCATTAACCTAAAAATCTTTAATAGAATGTCAATAGCAACTGAGGATCGACAGCATTAAAGAAGACTCTAAGTTAAGTACCGGCAGATAGTATACAGTAGGCACCTATTACAAAACCGCAGCATTAGTTTGTCTGGTGACTCATAAATACAGTTCTTCAATAATTCTGCGTTTTTTCCAGAACTAATCATTCGTTCTGAAGCGTAAAAACGCTGCTTTGAAACTTCCTGACCGTTTAGAATAGTGCATCGGACTGTGGCCCAAACCGAGAACCTCGCTTTCAACTGTAAATACTCATACCGTCTGAGCTGTTCACGAGGATTTCAAGTTTCATCTTGTAGAAAACTGAGCTTAGTTTCCTCCACCTCCCGGAGCTTCCATAAAACTAATGTGACTTGACCAGTACCTCCGTAATAGTTACTTATTGCACCTTGTCGTTTAATAATAGTGGTTTTCCTTGAGGACGCAAACACGAATGCGAATAAAGACGACGTGGTCATTTAAAATTAACAATCACAATGTTTATTGTAACCCTTTTCATAAGAAATCGCTGAGTAACAAAATGTTACAATGTTGCGTAGCAGCAAAATACACTGACCACGCTGAAGCAAAAGTTAATTCTATTGTAATACGTAGTTAACGAGATACCTGAGAGTATCAGGCAGCAAGTACGCGGAGCAGAGCACGATCGGATTAAAATAAAACAGAAAAACTTTCATATGACAGTTTTAATGATTTAGGTGTTCGAAATAGCCTTCCTCAATTGAATGCAACTCACAGAAGTACATACAACCATGTGAATATGTAAGGAAAACCGTTCTGCTGTATACTGTTGAATTGGCACACCGCACTGGCTTGAATGTTGGTTGTGTCGACAACTTGTTGACTCTTCGCATGAACATATGCACTTTGTCGTTTGTTGTAGATTCGTATTGATCAAACTAAGTCTTGCCACCTGAGATTATTTTTCCCAGATAAGAATTTACGCGTTTTGTATTTCAGTCAAGTGGCTTTCTTTTTATTTAGAGATCTTATTTTTTCCTTTATTGTAATTTCATTCCCCTGTCCAACATGGCCACATTCCACTGCTCTTCAGCCAAAAGAGTTTACAAAATACACGAAAAGGGAACTCTTTCAAAAAATGGGGGGGGGGGTAGAATGGGGACATAACAATCGCAGTAAATGGGGATGATGGGAGTTAAAATGTACCCTAATTCGGGGAAATGCACTGGGGAACAGTTAAAAAGTCGACATTAAGTTAAAAGAACACAGCTGGCTATTCGTTGTTCGCTTTACTGGAGTCAGACACAAGGTATAAGTCGCCCACAGTATAAAAAATACACGTAGCAAGACAATTAAAAAAACGCACGAAGAATAAAAATTGCTGGGAGGGGCCTGCTGAGGGTCTGGAGGATGGGGTGGAGGGAAAAAGAGGGGAGGAAGATGCGGTGGGGGACTGGGGGCGGCACACGAAGAGGAAGAAGTTGGGTGGGGTGGGAGATGAAGAGGGAAGACAAGGCAGGAGGGACTGCAGAGACACAGAATGGAGGATGCAGGAGAGGGAAGGCATGTAGGAGGGGGAAACTGCTCAGGGAAAGGGAAAGGGAGGGAAGAGGGAGCCCTGAGGAGTAGGGGGAGAGGAAGGTGGGGCTAGAGTTGGTAAGAGGGGTAGATGTCAGGGTGAAACTCATCATCCAGGAGGGGTAGGTGCTGGAAGTTGCATCAGGAAAGGAGGTTGAAAGTGGAGAGAGGGCAGAGCAGAACGGTAAAGGCATGGCAGCAGGCTGGGGTGGAGAGGAATGGGACACCACGAGGGAATCGAGGCGGTGGACGATATACAGGGTGCAGATGTGTTCAAGGAAAAGTAGAATGCGTGGGGGGGGGGAAGGGGATGAGATCATAGAGGATGCATGTGGGGGAGGGAAGGCGGATACAGAAGGTGAGGTGGATTGCATGACATTCGAGGATTTGGAGGCCTTTGTAGAATCTAGGAGGGGCAGAAATCCAAGTGACACTGGCATAACGAAGGATGGGGCAGATCAAGGATTTGTAGGTGTGAAGGATGGTGGATGGATGCAATCCCCATGTCTGGCCAGACATTAGCGTCAGGAGGCAGAGTCTGTTGTGGGCTTTGTGTTGGATCATAATGAGATGGGAAGTCCAGGTAAGGTGGCGGCCAAGGCTGAGTCCAATGTGTTTGAGAGTAGGGGTGAGGTGGATTGGACAATCATAAATGGTTAGATAGAAATCATGGAGATGGAAGGAGCATGTGGTGCAACCTATGACGACTGTATGGGTTTGGAGAGGTTGATATGAAGCAACCACTGGTTCCACCAAGTGGTGAACTGGTCTAGGTGGGTTTGGAGGGTACACTGGGACCGTTGAAGGGTAGGATAAAGGGCCAAGAAGATGGTGTCATCAGGAAACTTGAGGAGATAAAGAGTGGGGGAGGTCTGGAATATTAGCAGTATACAGGAGATAGAGGAGAGGGCACACCAGCAGAGAGATAGAAGGTATGGGGATTGAAACTGTGGATAGTGACGAAAGAGGGACGATGGGACAGGAGGGAAGCAACAAGATGGACGAAATTGATAGGGAGAGCATAGGTCTGGAGTTTGAAGAGGAGCCTGGGATGCCAGACACTGTCATAGGCGTTCTGGAGGTCGAGGGAAACAAAGATAGTGGAGTGATGGGTATTAAGTTGGAGGGGAAGAGGATTGTTAAGGTTAAGGAGGGGGTCGTCAGATGAGAAGGAGGGCTGGAAGCCATACTGGATAAGGGGAAGAAGGTGGTGCTGGTTAAGATGGCGATGAATACAGTGGGAGAGAATGGACTCAAATACCTTACTGAACACAGAGGTGAGGCAGATGGGGTGATAGGAAGAGGTGTCAGAGTGGGGGTTTGTTGGGTTTAGGGAACAGCAGGACATGGTAAGTCTTCTGCAGGTCAGAGTAAAAGCCAGCAGAGAGGAGGACACTGTACAGGGCAGCAAGGGCAGACAGGATGGAGGGGGGGGATTTCTTGAGGTGGCAGTAGGTGGCACCATTGTGACCAAGGGTGGTGTTGCGTTTGGAGCAGAAGATAAGTGTGATGTTGTGTGCAGTGGCAGTAGTCAGAGTGAGGTGACTGATCCAGGTACTGGAAACTAGGGGTGGGAGAGAGGTATCAGTGCAGTCAGTGATGGTGGGGAAGAGGGAGTAATCAAAATGAGGATCGTCAGGAAAGGAGAAGACCTTTGATAGGTGGGAAGCAAAATGGTTAGCCTCACTGAGGTTGTCAGGGAAGGGGTGATTGTCATGGAGAAAAGGGTAATACGGGGTGGGAAGGCTACCAATAAGGCTGTGGAAGGCTGATCAGTAGTTGGAGGAGTGGGGTTGAGGCGAGTCCATGTCTGGTGTCAGTCCCTCCGTTTCTTTGCTGTAAGGAGGTTCTGGATTTGTCACTGTAATTGCTGGTTGTGGATGAGTGTATCCCAGTCATGGGTGCAGAGGAAGGAGGGGTAGAGCCTGTGGGATTCATGAAGAAGAAACAAAGCCTGTGGAGGAAGTGTAGGACAGTGAGGGTGGATGAGTTTGGTAGGAATGTGTGCCTCCATAGCGTTAGTGATGGTCTTTTGAAGGAAGGAAGAAGCATTGGTGACGTCAGCAGGATGGTGAAAAGCGAGGGGGTGGCTGTCGATCAATGAGGCAATGGATTCCTGGTAGGCATACCAGGCGGTGGTAATCGTGGATGGACTTTGGGGTGGTAGCTGGGTAGTGCTCTGTGGGGTGCGCCATGGGCAGAGAAGACAGTGAGAAGGATGGGGAGGTGGTCACCACCAATGGGATCGACGATGTCTGCGGCAATATGACCAAGTAGGTTGGGGGAAGCGTGTATAACATCTGGGGTGGACTGGCTTTCAGGGTGGGTGTGATGTGGGAGAGGAACAAGGTCACCATGGAAGATTGCAAGGAACTGAGCCACCGCAAAAGGGTGGCAGGGTCACAGCTATGGATGTTGAGGTCAGCGGCAATCACATATGTGGAAAAGGTACGATCAACGTTCGAAATGAAGTAGTAGGGGAGGGGAGATGCGGGATAGATGTAGATGGTGGGATTTAGATATCTTGCTCCATTTCTATTTGTGGTACAACAAGTTTAACACACTTGGGCACACGTTCACTACTTAACACTGTTTGTTGACAAGTGACTGGCCGAATGTACATCTGTTGTTTCCAGTTGTTAGACCCAGCTGCCATGGTAGCTGCTGCGCTGACATCGCGTAGTTCCTATGTTGCCATTTCTTATACACCAGTAATAAAATCAGTGTCGTAACTTTTTATAGGGACGGTGCAGCTTCCTCAATAGTCAAGAGATTGGCGCACTCAGAAACGCCAAACACTGTTCAAGTTTGATTCAGTCTTGTCAGCGAAGCATTAACTTATTAAACTAACCTGCAAACAATGTATAACAACTCACATATCTGCGAAATATTTATACACTCTTTACACTTGAAGTAACTAGGCATGGTAAATAAACATGAGCTAACAATAATAGCAACAATTATTATTACATATATTAAAGATATATGTGCATATAGCACGCTCACACTTTTTTTACGGTCACCATCCAAATAATTATCGCTCTTTCTTCTGCATTAGTGTTCCTGCAATTTTAACCATGTGTTGTCACTTACTGACCCTTTCCTTCGTTTTATATATCGAATGGTACGATGTTCAAATACAGAGCTTTCATCACGCTGCTTGTATCCATCAGGTGTGTACCAAGCTCCTGGCGAGAAGGAGGGGGGGGGGGGGAGAGGGGTGGACTCATAATAGTTTCGTGGTTAATGGTCAACAGCGAAATAATTTTTAGGTATCATTACAAACAGCTGTGGATACACTTGCTACTAGTCGTTACATGTTCTAGCTTTCTTGAAACTAATGTTGTGCTGATACATTTGGCAGGGCAGAACGCGGATTTGGCATGTTAACACTTTTTTAGGGGTTCCTCACTTGATATACCCTAATTATCCATACATTCAGTCTACATTACCGGAGAAAACACCCTAAAGGTAAGGCCACTTTGTTGACAAGTTCATCGTTGTATGAGTATATCATATCAAATTCAGACAAATGAAACACGCGTATCATAGTAAAGGTTGCCCAAAAAATTGCATTAATAGACGGTGTACCCTTAGCTGGTGCAACGCAGGCGTGTATTCTCACGTACAAGCGATCATGATTGTGTCGAATATCATCCTGCGATAGACCGTCCCAAGCATTTTGCACCTTTTGCTGGAATTTTGCAATTGTTGTTGCGGGCTCTTAAGAAGAAGCAAATTCCGTCTTCACCATTCCCCAAACGTGTTCAATTTTAGAGATCTGGTCGTCTTGCTGGTGAGGGCAGTTGGTGTACACCATGAGGGGCACGTTGCGTCGAAGCAGCTGCGTGTGGAAATGGTTTGCCTGCTAAAAAGAAGCACATCACCTTCTTACCGAAAAAATGAACTGTGCAACGTAGCGTTTACAGGTTGCTTTATCCTGTGGAAACACCAAATTTGACAGGGAGTTATAGCTGGTTCAAATGGCTCTGAGCACTATGGGACTTAACTGCTGAGATCATCAGTCCCATAGAACTTTGAACTACGTAAACCTAACTAACCTAAGGACATCACACACATCCATGCCCGAGGAAGGATTCGAACCCGCGACCGTAGCGGTCGCTCGGCTCCAGACTGTAGCGCCCAGAACCTCACGGCCACTCCGGCCAGCAGTTATAGCTGGTGGCCCTCCACACCATGAAGCCTTGGGTGGGACCTGAGCGTCGATGGCGAATGCACTCTGAAACAGGCCACTCACTGGATCACACACATACAGGCAGAATTTACTCCAACACTAAAGACAGCAGTGTGCCATCCCACTCTCTAGTCGACTCTTTTACGACGTGAGAGTAGCCATGCTTGGTGCTGTCGTGGTATCTGTGGTAGCCCGGCCAGAGGCCACTGGTGCTCTCACACTGTATCAATATCAATGTGTGTATGTACTGCTTGAACGTCCGGAACCTGATCTACAGGCGTGGGAATGTCCGACAGACCACTGCTGAAAGCCGGGACACATCACCGATACTTTATTCCCAGCATGAGCAGCAGCCCGTCAGTACAACCATACAGCATCCCACACGCCATAATACGACCATGTTCAAATGGCTGAAATTGGTCAACAGGGGTACGTACGCATCGGTGGAGGGAACACACAGACCTCCAGAGTCGTGGATGAACGTGACAAAAGAACCACTGACAGTACAGCCTGAGCCAGATCGCTGGTCGATCATCAGCGATCGGCTTGTTATCTTTGGCGCGTCCCCGGGCATGAGCATCTTTGCATTTTCGGCTGGGGCGCGCTGTCGGTTTGGGGCGGCCAGTGAGACTGGCAGTTGTGGCTCGGGCGTAAGCACATGTGTGATGTCTGTTACGCTGGGGCTGTTAGCTAATCGTGAAACTTCTATGGCGGTTACTGGTTGCCTGGAAAGCATTTCATATAAACTGTGCCAAGCCTCGCAGTGAGAGGGGAGTCAGGAGTTGGTGTTTGCCTAGATGTTTATACAAATTGAGTTGCCTGTATGAGAAGCACGGCGTGGGCTGTTGGTTGCTTCGTCCTTTTGGCAGCCACCGCAAGCGGATGTTCGGCCGGAATGTCTACAGTTTGTGGTGAGCATAGTGTGAACAAGTTCTCGTAGGATGTACTCCCAGCCTGACTCTTAGCCTGTGTTATTTGTGGGTGCCGACCCCTTGCCTGTAACTGCTTCCGGGTGTCCTGTAAGGTTTCACAGCAAACTGTGTTTTTATGGCATTCTGTGTTTCTGGCTCAGCCTCCGTCTAGAAAGGGGAAAGATCTTTTGCAAATCCTTAATGCTGTAATTTAAACATATAAAAAAATTGTTCTCTTAGAATAAGCGCCTCTTTTCTGGGACACTGCAGCTCAAACAGAAGTGGCGTAATATTGAGTTTTTGTGATTCGTCAAATGAAGTTTATTTAATGTCTTGCAGTTTTCTGGAGCACGCAGCTGTTTTATTGAACTCATTTTGAAGTGTTCTGTCGGGTGAATGACTGCTCCCCACTTCAGTGTATTCTTTTGAGTAGTATTGTAAGGTTTTCTGGATTTTTGTCAGTGGGGTGTGTTGATTCAATTTTGTATTTCTCTTTCTTTTGAATTACGGTGAATTGTTTAGTTTATCTGGTTATTGGCTTAACTCGCGCTTCACGCACTAAATCAGCTGATCCTGAAATTGTTTTTTTTATTCCTGTTTAATGTCAGACAGATTCAAATGTAACTTCATTTATGTTATTTGAAATAAATGTGTTGGATTGACCTTAAGAAATTGTATAGACACGGGTTCACAGGTAGATGCCGCGTTTCTTGACTTCCGCAAGGCGTTCGATACAGTTCCCCACAGTCGTTTAATGAACAAAGTAAGAGCATATTGACTATCAGACCAATTGTGTGATTGGATTGAAGAGTTCCTAGATAACAGACGCAGCATGTCATTCTCAATGGAGAGAAGTCTTCCGAAGTAAGAGTGATTTCAGGTGTACCACAGGGGAGTGTCATAGGACCGTTGCTATTCACAATATACATAAATGATCTTGTGGATGAAATCGGAAGTTCACTGAGGCTTTTTGCAGATGATGCTGTGGTGTATCGAGAGGTTGTAACAATGGAAAATTGTACTGAAATGCAGGAGGATCTGCAGCGAATTGACGCATGGTGCAGGGGATGGCTATTGAATCTCAATGTAGACAAGTGTAATGTGCTGCGAATACATAGAAAGATAGATCGCTTATCATTTAGCTACAAAATAGCATGTCAGCAACTGGATGCAGTTAATTCCATAAATTATCTGTGAATACGCATTGAGAGTGATTTAAAATGAAATGATCATATAAAGTTGATCGTCGGTATAGCAGATGCCAGAATGAGATTCATTGGAAGAATCCTAAGGAAATGCAATCCGAAAACAAAGGAAGTAGGTTACAGTACGTCTGTTCGCCCACTGCTCGAATACTGCTCAGCAGTGTGAGATCCGTACCAGATAGGGTTGATAGAAGAGATAGAGAAGATCCAACGGAGAGCAGTGCGCTTAGTTACAGGATCATTTAGTAATCGCGAAAGCGTTACGGAGATGACAGATAAACTCCAGTGGAAGACTCTGCAGGAGAGACGCTCAATAGCTCGGTACGGGCTTTTGTTAAAGTTTCGAGAACATACCTTCACCGAAGAGTCAAGCAATATATTGCTCCCTCCTACGTATATCTCGCGAAGAGACCATGAGGATAAAATCAGAGAGATTAGAGCCCACACAGAAGCATACCGACAATCCTTCTTTCTACTAACAATACGAGACTGGAATAGAAGGGAGAACCGATAGAGGTACTCAGGGTACCCTCCGCCACACACCGTCAGGTGGTTTGCGGAGTATGGATGTAGATGTAGATGTAGATGTGTAATTGAAGTAAGGGACCCAGTCCTTCATTAGTGCTTAACAGTGGCGTGTGGTTCGGGTTGTGAGCCCCCTGATTGGACTACAGCCCTCAGTACACACAGATCATTCACTGGTGTAACTGAACACAGCCCTTCAAGGTGCTGCAATTTTTTTCGGGAGTGTATTTGTGCTGTGCGTTGCTGTTGTGACAAACGTCAGTGTGTTGTAGGCTTTACGTAGAGAGGATCTGTGCTAAACGTCCGCGCAGGTGTTCTCGCAGATAGCAGTAATCTTCAGGGGCCTTCTCAGTGCCAGTTGCAAATTCCACAGTGAGACGCCGAGTCACGGCGTTTTAGCGAGACATGGGAACCCGTGGAAGAGGACTTGGTTAGGCGCATCGCGGGCCGTGAAATCTGTCATTAGAGCTCACGACCGGCTCGAAATGATGGCCGGTGCCGGTGGGAGTTGCGGTCACGCGCGGGCGGAGGGTGGCGCAAATGACGCGGGGGCTGTGGAGCGAAGACTCGATAACCGGCGCGACAAGGCGGGCCGGTAATGGCCCGGGGCGCGCCGCGACCCAGCACGCAGTCGCCGGCTGCGTCGCCTCACGTGCAGGTGGCGGCGTGACGCCGCGGCCGCGGCCGCGCTGCCAGTAATCACGACCCGGGCTCTGCAAACACGGCGCCCGCCGGAAGGTGTCACTTTGCCGGGCCGTGTACACAGCGGCGGCTCGCCGATCTCCCGCCCTCTCGAGACCAGCCCCTGGCAAGATTATGAACCTCCAACCCGAGCACGTAAAATGATGACGAGAGACAAAAAATTTGGCCGCTCGGAGACATAAAGCTAACTCTGACCAGTACCGCTTATATCGCTGTTTCTTTTTCAGTCATCAGTCTTCTGACTGGTTTTATGCGGGTTCCCGTGAATTCCTCTCCTGCGCTAACCTCTTCATCTCAGAGTTGCACTTGCACCCAACAACTTCAATTGTTTGTTGGATGTATTCCAATGTCTAACTCCGCAATTGTTGCCCTCTACAGCTCCCTCTAGTACCATGAACGTTATCCCCAGATGTCTTAACACATGTCATAGCATCCTATCCATTCTACCTGTAAGGGTTTTCCGTATGTTCCTTCCTTCGCCAATTCTGTGGAGAACCTCCTCATTCCCTTCCGCACCTGGCAATCTAAATTTCGTTGTAAAATTTGAAATTTTCCCGCCGAATCAACTGTTCAAAAAGATTTCGGGCTTGCAGCCGGTCGTCGTAAACTTCATTGCACGATATTTCGGCTGTACAACTGCCATCCATCTTCAGGTGAACCGAACGAGGACTGACGAAGAAGTTCTCCTCTCCAGCTTATATTGTAACGTCCCCTTAGAAAAATTAATGAATTACTGTGCTGATAAACATCTTACATTATTTGATTTTCAAACAGCTGAGCAGAACTGAACGTACTCAGACATTTCGCTCTTTACCTGTTCTGATCAGCACTAAACTGACACACAATATTTTTAGCGCAACGCAATCTGACTTTCAAAAATCCCTACAAAAGAATGACCCTGACTAACAATAACCTATACTTTCACAAATCACTTACCTCACAAAAACCTTCGTTACTCGAACTAATGGAATACAGCGAGCGCCACTACTGCCAGCTAAATAGAAGATTCTAACCACTGAAGGCACTAACTACTGATAGGCATAGTTAGCAAATGAAAGATTTTGATAGAGAACACACAATGTATTGACCTCACTAGTGTTCAAAAGTCGTAATATATATATCAGTTCATGAAATCCAGTCTTACAAATTTACTGTCTCTGATGGACACACGTCCACATCATCCGCTCTTAAAACTCCGCCATCTCTCTCCCCACATCCACCACTGCTGGCGGCTCACCTCCAACTACGCAACGCTACGCGCTGTTAACAGCCTTCTGCCCCACACTACAATAGCAAATTCCAACAATGCAAACCAACCACACCCTTCACACAGCACAGTCAGTGATTTTCATACAGAGCGCTACGTGGCGTTACCAACATAAAAACCTAAACAGCCTACTTACACATTTATATCGCTGTTTTCTTTTTCAGTCATCAGTCTTCTGACTGGTTTTTTGCGGATTCCCAGGAATTCCTCTCCTGCGCTATCCTCTTCATCTCACAGTTGCACTTCCGCCGTACAATGTCAATTATTTGTTTGATGTATTCCAATGTCTTACTCTGCAGCTGGTACCCTCTACAGCTGCCTCTAGAACCATGAAAGTTGTCCTGATGTCTTAACACATGTCATAGCGTCCTCTACCTCCTAACTGTAAGTGTTTTGCGTATGTCCCTTCGTTCGCCAATTCGGTGGAGAACCTGCTCATTCCTTACCACATCAGACAATCTAATTTTCATCATTCACCTGTAGCACCACATCTCAAACGATTCGATTCTTGAATGAGATTTTCACTCTGCAGCAGAGTGTGCGCTGCTATGAAACTTCCTGGCAGATTATAACTGTGTGCCGGACCGAGACTCGAACTCGGGGCCTTTGCAGGAGAGCTTCTGTTAAGTTTGGAAAATAGGAGACGAGGTACTGGCAGAAGTAAAGCTGTGAGGACGGGGCGTGAGTCGTGCTTGGGTAGCTAAGTTGGTAGAGCACTTGCCCGCCAAAGGCAAAGGTCCCGTGTTCGAGTCTCGGTCCGGCACACAGTTTCAATCTGCCAGGAAGTTTCGATTTGATTCTTTTCGGTTTCAGTTTTCCCTCTACCCGTGATTCACCCACTTACAGTGCTGACGTAGGTCCTTCTACCCAGGGTAGCGCAGCAGCTCGATGTGGCCTGGACTCAACAAATCGATGGATGTCCCCTGCAGAAATATTGAGCCATGCTGCCTCTATAACTGCCAAGCTGCTGTCTGTGCTGGATTTTGTGCACAAACTCACCTCTAGATCATGCCCCATAAATGATGTATCAGATTCATGTCAGTCTATCTGGGTGGCCAAATAGTTCAACTGAACTGTCCAGAATGTTCTTCAAGCAAATTGCGAACACTTGGGGTGACGTGACATCGTTGTTTGGGAACATGAAATCCACGAATAGCGGCAAGTGGTCTCTAAGCAGCCGAACATATCATTTCTGATCAATGATCTCTTCAGTTGGACCAGAGAACCAAATCCATTCCATGTAAACGTAGCCCACACCATTACCGACCCGCCACCAGCTTCCACAGTGCCTTGTTGGCAACATGGGTCCATTGCTTCGTGCGTTCTTCGCTACATCCGAACACTACTATCAGCTGTTGCCAACTGAAATTGTGACTCGTGTGACTAGGCAACTGTTTTCCAATCGTCTAGGATCTAACTGACGTGATCACGAGCTCAAGAGAGTCGTGCTGTTGACAAAGGCACCCTCGTCAGTCTTCTCTAGCATAACCCATTAATGCTACATTTCGCCGCTCTGGTCTGTCGGATGCGTTCTTCGTACGTCCCACATTATTTCTGCAGTTATGTTACCCAGTGCTGCTTGTCTGTTAGCACTGACAACTCTACGCAAAAACCGGTGCTCTCGGTCGTTAATTTAAGACGATAGGCCACTGTGCTGTCCTTGGTGGGAAGAAATGCCTGGAATTTGGTATTCTCGGCACACTATTCATACTGTGGATCTCGTAATATTAAATTCCATAACGATTTCCGTAATGGAATGTCCCAAGCTTCTAGTTCCAACTACCGTTCCGCATTTAAAGTTTGTTAACTCCCGTCGTGAGGCGGTAATGACGTCAGAAAACTTTTCACATGAATCATTTAAGTACAAATGACAGCCCCGCAAATTAACTGTCTTTTTATACCCTGTGTATGCGATACTGCCACCATCACTATACTTGTATGTAGCTATCCCATGACTTGGGTCACCTCCTTGCTTCGTCTTCATGGGTTATTCTGTTTCCAAGTTAGCAGTTTCGTTACCATCAGTTTTGATGCTAAGGTCATCGCTATTCTCATTTCTGGAACTTCTCATTACTTCCGTATTTTTTCGGTTTTCTCTCAGTCCATATTATGTTCTAACTCACTGTTCATACCATTGAACAGATCATGCAGCTCTTCTTCACATTCACTGAAGATAACAATGTCATAAGAAAATCTTATCATTGATATCCTTTCACCCTGAATTTTGATTGCATTCGTGAAACTTTCTTTTACTTTCTGCCTTGCTTCTTCATTGTACATACTGAACATTAGGGGCGAAAGACTTCATCCCTCTCTTACATCATTTTTAATCCCAGCACTACATTCTTGGTCTTATAGTCTCATGCCTGCCTCTTCGTTCTTGTTCGTATGGTATCTTTTTTTCAGAATTTCTGAAGTGTTGCTGAAATTTGTGATGTCGAACGCTTTTTCTAGGTTGACATATCCTATGTTTTGATTTTTTTTTTCCTCGGTCATTATTTCATTATCAAGTGCAACATCAGAAGTGCCACGCTGGTGCCTTTCTTTCCCTTTCTTAAAGCCAAACTGATGATCGTCTGTCGAATCCTTCATTTCGTTTTCAATTCTTCTCTATATTATTCTTGTCAGCAACTTGGAAGCATGAGCTATTAGGCTGATTGTGCGTTAGCCCTTACACTTAACTGCTTTTTCATGCTAAGTCAGGGTTGTTTAAATTTATCAATGAAATAGTATGTGCAACTGTTTCAGTATTAATTTACATGGTGGAGTTGCGTGCAGCATCAATTAATTTAAAAATGCAGTAAGACAATGCACTGCTTTCACTCCATCTAAGACCTTGTCAACAAAGTAATAAAGTTTTGATGGGCCCTCAAACTTGGACAGAATGAATTCATTCATTTTACTGAGTTATTGGCATGAAGATGACAATGTAGCCCTTTCCTGAAACCAATCAAGTGTCTTAACCAACAGGTTATGAATATCCAAGCATACATTCTCAGTTAATTCAGAGACATTTGGTGTCGAAGCAAGGATATTATTAATATTTATTTTATTGTTTGTGCCTTGAAATTCGCCAATTCATATTCTGAGCACTTTATTAGGAAAACGTGTATTATCTTGTACGGATGATAGAACTTTCATATTAGTTTTAAGCCGCAGTTTTATTGTACGCAACCATAGGTATGATCTTTTAAAACATGTCATGACTGTTTCTACTGTCGTCCTTCTTGAGATTACTGGTAAGATTTGACGAAAGTCCCTAGAGAAGAAAACGGTGCAGCCGCCTCTAGGGCTATTGTTGTTACGGAAATCTTGTACTATTCTGTCCAATGCTTGAAAGTATATCTTATGGGACATCGTACGCTGATCCCAAAGAAAATGCTATCGCGCATCAATTTACCAGTATTGCTTTGCTTGGAAACACTACGAACGCTGTAGGTGTCATCACTGTATAGTGTCAGGGGAAGTTTGAAAGTAGACTGAGCAGTTCGGCTGTCTTCTAAAAAGTGTGGCAGCAATGTCATAAGAAGCCACAGCGAGGGCTATTTTACCACCAGATGTGACTTTTGCGAGTGTTGGATTAATTAAAAATCTCTTGTCTCCAAGAGAATTAAAAAAATTTCCCTTCATTGTCATTGATTGATGGCATTATGAAGTCGCAAACAGCTTCGGCGACTCTCGTCTCTCTAGCGCATTATCCAAATGGGAGAAAGCAACATACATTTCAACGTGAAATCAGAAACATATTTCGTTTCTGACGAATCTCCATAGTATTGAGAGGTACTTACTAGGTGAAAAAACTCATATAAATCCGTGGACCGACCAGGATTTATCCCGCAATCTTTCGACTGGCAGGCGCTTTGTCATTAGACTATCACGTCCGAATTTTATCTGGCTCCCGGTAAAGGAAACTTACAGTTCAACATGGAATCCAAACCACAATTCGCTTGTGACAAATGTCTACGTGGTTGAGGGGAGATGGAAGGCAGTTTTTATCCCTATTCTGCAAATAATCTTTCACGCTTTGAATAGGTACATTTTTCAAACGAACTGTACGTGTTGAAACAGTGAAATTTTTCCTGAATGTATGAAACATACATGCCTACACTTACTAAAATGAACAAAATACCTCTTATGGATTCGAAGAATTTTTTTTTAATTTTACTAATAAAATTCTCTTTTTGTAATACATTAATTATTACAAAACACTTTGTATTGGGAAGATGGTTCTCAATTTATTTGTAATCACTTATTACCATCCTGAGTATAAATTGGCTAAATTTCATATTTTTAACCCAATTACTTTAGAAAATAATCGGACCTGAAAGTCAAAAAATACAGTTTTTAGAAAAATCAATTTTAAGTTAACTATTGCTGTTTTAGTATAGTTATTAATAGGAATTACTTACCATTAATATTTTCCTGCACAATACTGACCATCATCAGAATCATACTGACCTTCTTTTCTTGTCTTGGTCGCTCTTCTTTTAAGTCTCGCTTCTTTACTGTATTTTCTATTAGCAACTTATACTTTGCATATTCCCTCTTTATCTATTTGCACCAGCGATTTTGCAGTATTTCCACTAGATTTTACGCCAAATACTTCCAAAATAGCCAGTTTTCTTGTTACATTCTCACTGAAATGTGGCCTGAGCTCCCAGTTGGTGCACATCGACAGTGCAGAAAGATACGTATATAGCTTCTTTTCTGTGTTTACTTCGTAGATTCTTACTTAAATTGCGTGTGACTTTCGTATAGGAGGTGTAATTTCGAGTTTTAGTTACTGTAATCGTAAATTCAGGCAGATTGTAGCGCAGTCGTTAGGCATTTGTACAGGTTAGTTCATACATTCTTTGCGCGTTTTCCTTGCGTTATCTAGGCACGGACTCGTGTTTCAGTAACGTTCAACATCGATTAGAATGGACGGGACTGTGATTGCTGTGTTCAGATGAGGGCTGAGTTGGCATCCCTTCGCTCACAGCTGCAGGTGGCACTGACTTCGGTCGCGTAGCTTGAGGCTGTTGCCAATGGGCACCACTTTGGGGAGCCGGACTTGAGTATCCAGGGGATGTCAATCTCGTCCCGTCTGTCCCCAGATCGGCCTGCCGCTGTGGTTGCACCGGTTGCTGCCTGCAGAGGGGCTGAACCCTCGCCTGTGGTTGATTGGGAGGTCGTTCGAAGGCGTGGCAGGCAGCGAAAGACGTCCCCGGAGGCTGACCAGAAAGCCTCCCCAATGCGTCTGACAAACAGGTTTCAGGTACAGTCTCTGGCTGAGCCAGATGCAGCTGCCTGCCCTGTTTCAGAGGATGATTCTCAGCCTTCAAGGGTCCGCAGCTCGTGGTCGTGCGGTAGCGTTCTCGCTTCCCACGCCTGGGTTCCCGGGTTCGACTCCCGGCGGGGTCAGGGATTTTCTCTGCCTCGTGATGACTGGGTGTTGTGTGCTGTCCTTAGGTTAGTTAGGTTTAAGTAGTTCTAAGTTCTATGGGACTGATGGCCATAGATGTTAAGTCCCATAGTGCTCAGAGCCATTTGAACCATTTTTTTCAGCCTTCAAGGTCTGGGCAATCGCAGAGGGTGGGCTTATTGGTAGTTGGGAGCTCCAATGTTAGGCGCGTAATGGGGCCCCTTAGGGATATGGCGGCTAAAGAGGGGAAGAAATCCAGTGTGCACTCCGTGTGCATTCCGGGTGGAGTCATTCCTGATGTGGAAAGGGTCCTTCCGGATGCCATGAAGAGCACAGGGTGCAGCCAGCTGCAGGTGGTGGCACATGTCGGCACTAATGACGTGTGTCGCTTTGGATCTGAGGAAATTCTCTCTGGATTCCAGGGCTATCTGGTTTGGTGAAGGCTGCCGGTCTTGCTTACGAGATGAAGGCAGAGCTCACCATCTGCAGCATCGTTGACAGAACCGAATACGGACCTTTGGTGCAGAGCCGGGTGGAGGGTCTGAATCAGAGGCTCAGACGGTTCGCAGCATCATTGACAGAACCGAATAGGGACCTTTGGTGCAGAGCCGGGTGGAGGGTCTGAATCAGAGGCTCAGACGGTTTTGCGACCGTGTTGGCTGCAGATTCCTTGACTTGCGCCATAAGGTGGTGGGGTTTCGGGTTCCGCTGAATAGGTCAGGAGTCCACTACACTCATCTGGCGGCTACACGGGTAGCGGAGGCTGTGTGGCGTGGACTGGGCGGTTTTCTAGGTTAGAAGGCCTCGGGAAAGTACGGGTCGGGCTGCAATCTCAAAGGGTGCATGGCAAATACAGGACGTGCTTGGATCAAGGAACAGTCGGAATTGTAGTTGTAAATTGTTGTAGTTGTGCTGGGAAAGTCCCTGAGCTTCAAGCGCTAATAGAAAGCACAGAAGCTGAAATCGTTTTAGGTACAGAAAGCTGGCTAAAGCCTGAAATAAGTTCTGCAGAAATTTTTACGAAGTCTCAGATGGTGTTCAGGAAAGATAGATTAGGCAGAATTGGTGGTGGAGTGTTTGTGTCTGTTAGTAGTGGTTTATCTTGTAGTGAAGTCGAAGTAGATACTCTGTGCGAATTGGTATGGGTGGAGGTTATACTTAACAGCCGAACTAAGTTAATAATTGGCTCCTTCTACTGACCCCCAGATTCCGGTGATAAAGTTGCTGAACAGTTCAGAGAAAATTTGAGTCTCGTAACAAATAAATACCCCACTCATACGGTTATAGTTGGTGGAGACTTCAACCTTCCCTCGATATGTTGCAAAAATACTTGTTCAAAACCGGTGGTAGGCAGAAAACATCTTCCGAGATTGTCCTAAATGCTTTCTCCGAAAATTATTTCGAACAGTTAGTCCACGAACCCACGCGAATTGTAAATGGTTGCGAAAACACACTTGACCTCTTAGCCACAAACAATCCAGAGCTAATAGAGAGCATCATGACTGATACAGGGATTAGTGATCACAAGGTCGTTGTAGCTAGCCTCAATATCGTTTCTTCCAAATCCACCGGAAACAAACGAAAAATAATTTAATTTAAAAAAGCGGATAAAGTGTCACTAGAAGCCTTCCTAACAGACACTCTCCATTTCCTCCAAACTGACTATGCAAATGTAGATGAGATGTGGCTCAAATTCAAAGATATAGTAGCAACAGCAATTGAGAGATTCATACCTCATAAATTGGAAAGAGATGGAACTTATCCCCCATGGTACACAAAACAGGTCCGAACGCTGTAGCAGAGGCAACGGAAAAAGCATGCGAAGCTCAGAAGAACGCGAAATCCCGAAGATTGGCTAAAATTTACAGACGCGAGAAATTTGGCACGGACTTCAATGCGAGATGCCTTTAATAGGTCCCACAACGAAACATTGTCTCGAAATTTGGTGGAAACTCCGAAGAAATTCTGGTCGTATGTAAAGTACACAAGCGGCAAGACGAAGTCAATACCTTCGCTGTGCAGTGCCGATGGTACTGTTACCGACGACTGTGCCACTAAAGCGGAGTTATTGAACGCAGTTTTCCGAAATTCCTTCACCAGGGAAGAAGAATGGAATATTCCAGAATTTGAAACGCGAACAGCTGCTAGCATGAGTTTCTTAGAAGTAGATACCTTAGGGGTTGCGAAGCAATTCAAATCGCTTGATACGGGCAAGTCTTCAGGTCCAGATTGTATACCGATTAGGTTCCTTTCAGATTACGCTGAAACAATAGCTCCCTACTTAGCAATCATATACAACCGCTCGCTCACCGATAGATCTATACCTACGGATTGGAAAATTGCGCAGGTCGCACCAGTGTTTAAGAATTGTAGTAGGAGTAATCCATCGAACTACAGACCTATATCATTGACGTAGGTTTGCAGGAGGGTTTTGGAGCATATTCTGTATTCAAACATTATGAATCACCTCGAAGGGAACGATCTATTGATACGTAATCAGCATTGTTTCAGATAACATCGCTCTTGTGCAACGCAGCTAGCTCTTTATTCGCACGAGGTAATGGCCGCTATCGACAGGGGATCTCAAGTTGATTGCGTATTTCTAGATTTCCGGAAAGCGTCGGCACCATTCCTCACAAGCGACTTCTAATCAAGCTGCGGGCCTGTGGGGTATCGTGGGGTATCTGGATTCGTGATTTCCTGTCAGGAAGGTCGCAGTTCGTAGTAATAGACGGCAAATCATCGAGTAAAACTGAAGTGGTATCAGGTGTTCCCCAGGGAAGCGTCCTGGGATCTCTGCTGTTCCTGTTCTATACAAATGACCTGGGTGACAATCTGAGCAGTTCTCTTAGGTTGTTCGCAGATGATGCTGTAATTTACCGTCTAGTAAGGTCATCCGAAGACCAGTATCAGTTGCAAAGCGATTTAGAAAAGATTGCTGTATGTTGTGGCAGTTGGCAGTTGACGCTAAATAACGAAAAGTGTGAGGTGATCCACATAAGTTCCGAAAGAAATCCGTTGGAATTCGATTACTCGATAAATAGTACAATTCTCAAGGCTGTCAATTCAACTAAGTACCTGGGTGTTAAAATTACGAACAACTTCAGTTGGAAAGACCACATAGATAACATTGTGGGGAAGGCGAGCCAAAGGTTGCGTTTCATTGGGAGGACACTTAGAAGATGCAACAAGTCCACTAAAGAGACAGCTTACACTACACTCGTTCTTCCTCTGTTAGAATATTGCTGCGCGGTGTGGGATCCTTACCAGGTGGGATTGACGGAGGACATCGAAAGGGTGCAAAAAAGGTCAGCTCGTTTTGTATTATCACGTAACAGGGGAGAGAGTGTGGCAGATATGATACGCTAGTTGGGATGGAAGTCATTAAAGCAAAGACGTTTTTCGTCGCGGCGAGATCTATTTACGAAATTTCAGTCACCAACTTTCTCTTCCGAATGCGAAAATATTTTGTTGAGCCCAACCGAAATAGGTAGGAATGATCATCAAAATAAAATAAGAGAAATCAGAGCTCGAACAGAAAGGTTTAGGGGTTCGTTTTTCCCGCGCGCTGTTCGGGAGTGGAATGGTAGGGAGATAGTATGATTGTGGTTTGATGAACCCTCTGCCAGGCACTTAAATGTGAATTGCAAAGTAATCATGTAGATGTAGATAAAGATAGAATAGCATCATAAACCCCATATTTGACGGCTGTAATTTGGACAAATACAGTTTTCGGTAATCGGGTCCAAATGACAGAACTAAAACATTCATTTAAATTTAGTGTATTGTCAGGAAGACATTTCTTCAGCATAGTATCTACACAAAGATCTCTAAATGTAGCTTTGACTTAATTCATTTCTGCTACAGGTAAAGAATATTTGTGGTCATATGTTGCACTCCTCCTGTACTTGCACCAAGCGTCGTGATCATTCGGGCAAAGACAGTGCTCAGGATTTTCATCTGCGGAAAGCTTATCGTAAACATAAACCGTACAGTTTTTTTGTGTTTTCCAAATCCCCAACAGTTTTTCACTATGGCCAAGCCATAATAATTCTGCAGTGTATCTATTTCAACGTTTGTCAGACGATCTTTACCACCTATCTTCTTACCATCTTACATTACTTTTTTTAGATTTCCTTTTAATAATCTTCTCAACCAGGATCTCATTCTGTTCCAGAAGTGTCCAATGCATTCTAATTTAGAAACAGAAGCGGGGAATAACGTACAAGGAATAAAAGAAACGTGTATATTATCTTTGCATGATGCATTATCTTTGCATGAGCGTCAGGAAAAACATCATAAACCGCGAAAAAATTGTCGTATTTATATGAAACAAAAACTGTTTTACGTAGGAAATAACAGGCATTTCAAATACGCAAAAATCTAAAAATCGATTTTTTGAGCTCGTTCGCCTCCCCTTGAGTGGGTCATACAGAGTGAAAAATTAGTATTCCGACCTACATTCGGTTCCACCACCTTTCGGTTTTCAGGCACGCCCCTTTGCCTCTATAATCAGGCCCCACTCGTATTCCACTCAAGCTTCGCTGCTCACTGGGGTGGTGGCGCCTGTAACGCTTGATGGCAATGCCATCGTTTTCACACTGGCGGCGGACTTTAATTTATCATAGTTCAGCAAATTCTCAGGAAATATTTGTACTTTGGGTTCGATTCCCGGCGGGTCAGGGATTTTCTCTGCTTCGTGATGACTGGGTGTTGTGTGATGTCCTTAGGTTGGTTAGGTTTAAGTAGTTCTAAGTTCTAGGGGACTGATGACCATATATGTTAAGTCCCATAGTGCTCAGAGCCATTTGAACCATTTATACTTTAATATACACGACCTTCCTCGCGAATCAGTCTATCTATTAGTCAAAACCGGATGAAAATCCTTGCAGTAGTTGCTGAGATTGTCCCGAACATACAGACAGAAGAAGAGATAATAAGAGCAATACGATCATTCTCCCTTAGCGCTAACTGACTAGATCGGCTAACTACTAGTTCACTTGGTCATCTCCTTGTTGCACACACTGGTAGGGGTACTCCCTTATGTTCTGTGTCCGTACCTTGTTCGTCTATGTAGTTCGCTTGGGTAGTTGAGACTTTCTTCACTGTGTTATTTGTGCCATCGAAACTTCTGCTGAGTCTGTATTCATGATCACCTTGTTTTGTGGGTCATCGACACTGCTAGCGTCTCCGTCTCACCGCTGCTACTTCCACATGTTTATCGTCACAGCTGTCTCACAGTAAAGTAAAAAAGAAGATAATGACAGTGAACCTGGAACACTTGTTAAAAGGCAACAACCAAAAATAAAGGTGAACCAAATCATTACAGTTACTCTCCTTTTTCAAGAGACAGTTCAGCATGTGTTTCTAGGACTGCTGGTGTCCATGGTCGAAAATTAAATCTCTTCCGCCATGTTGCTATGGTGACTGAAGGGTAGAATGCGTTCTACGGCAGTGGCTTCCAACCCTGTTTTAATTGCTACCTTATGGGTAACACGAAACTGGGTTCAGTTGTGTGTGTTTGGTCACCAAAAAAAACAAAAAACAAAACAAAAAATTTTTTGAAAGACCATTTCTATTATCACTATTTGGCCAGACTGTATTACATATGCTACCAACAATTACATTTTTTTCCAAAAACTACCATTATCACGAGACACAGTCGTGGAGGTTACAGCGTATGACGCGAATGTACGAACATCTTCCCCATATAGTCCACTCATTATAAATTGTATCATGTACTTATAATAATAAAACTGAGACATATACATCACACACGGTGGAATATTTCATAAAAATGACTTCTAAATGGAGGTATTTCTCACGATACAACAGAAAGTGTTTCATTATACAATTTACAGTAATAAAGGAACAAATTCACAGTTTAATGCAAAGCTAACAATGCAGTGGCTACAACACCACTGTAGGTTACACAACGCTGTTGTCATTATTGTTATTATTAGTGGAAGTGGTCAGACACAAATAATCGGCAGCCTTAAGCTTCCAGTTTGTGTCATTTCAGAAGTAAGGAGTCCAGTAATCAAGTGATTCCCAAACAATAAGCGCAGAGCACACTTTTTAACTTGTTTTAATTCAAATGGAGGTGTGGGGTGTGGGTGTAAGAAGTGTCACTGTGGAGAGGGGTGTTGTAGAGAAAGCATGTACCAGTCGCTTACCTGCAATTTGGATAGCTAGATTACTTTTCTGATGGCGAGTTGTAGTTAACAATCGTGATGGACTGAGAACTTCTTCGATAAAAATTTGCTCAAAATAAGCAGTACCAATTGTCTCATTGACTCATTAGTCCGTGATTTGTTCGAATAAATTTTCTTTTCCAATCTAAAGTACAGTTAGGCGATAATGTTGATTATTGAGGGGGGGGTGGTGGTTGAGAGTGGTTCACGAGCTAATTACTGATTGCACTCGGGAGTAATGATAAAGCTTGAGAATGACTGTTCTATGACCAGTATTGAAATTACTAGAACCACGGATCGTTCGGATGATAAACTACCATTAAAAAGTAATGGGTAAAAACTGAGTGCGTTATAAAGTGATGGATCGTCTTAAGTTCGTCACGGTGATAGAAAAGTGGTGTGGCGTCGCAGCTTAACAGTTGACGATAGCTGAAAAGACAGGGTCCTACGTATAGTCTATTTAAAGTTTCTCCTCGAGAAGGTATGGACAAGAAGAAGCCCCCCACCCGTAGGGAACGGAACGGACTCATCTCCATAAGCTTGTTCCTACGGTGAGACGACGAACGTTTATGCCCAAGTGACAGAATGTTCCTACGTATGTGTAGCAACACTGAGGTCGTCCAAGGGGAAACAATAGCTAAAAGGCCTGGGAAGTAGATTTGCGGCCCAGGCAGCAGTTCCAGCAGCCTCACCACCAGCGGTCATTTCGTCTCATGGAGTGGCTATTTTGCAGTTAGTCTCGTGGCGCCCTGGTAGACTTGACGTGTTATGTTATGAGAACAACGTTTTGAAGAACTATAATGTACATAGTAATTTTAATTTTGACGTGTCAAGGCGTAGCTCATTTTATGTTTTATGCACTTGGAAATTAAGTGGACTGAGTGTGAGTAGCTGGCACGAGGTGTTTGTAATAGGGCCCGGATTTAATGACAAGTCATTTTTTTATGAACTACAGGGCGAATTTTAGAACAGTTTATACACAAATCTAGGCATTTTAGTGCCGAAAAATGTATTTTGATTGTACATATGAAGTCATATTTCAACAAATTTTAGTAATAGGTTATATTGCCGCTAACTTTTAATATAATAGGTCATATTTCCGTCAACTTTTGCCAAAAATGCATGTACCGTTTTTCTCGTATCTTACGGTACACACGAATAATAGAATGAATATGCTGCTCACGAGACAATACCTTACGTGCCATTATGAAGGATCAACAGATAAATTAGTACTCAGCTTTATTTCTCAGAACCGTAGCAGAAAATCGGTGTACCACAACAGTCGTTTCGCGAACATAAAACACTGTTGCGCAGAGTCGACAATACCCTCTCAGAGCCAACAAAGGAGGTTCTGCCGTAATAATCACCGCAGTCGCACAGGTGTTCCCAGTAACCAGTTTGAATACAGTCTTTGCCTTGTTCAACATGCCTAAAGCAAAGTGCTCCGACAGCGTGAAGTTGCGAGGATATGTTCGAGAATTTGGAGAGAAGTTCTTCAGTACTGATGGGAAAATATTATTTTGTAAACTGTGTGAAGTTAAAGATAGTGCATAAAAGCACTTTAATGTGCAACAACACTGTGATACCGGTAAACACAGCAGCTGTGTGAAACGAAGTGCTGAAAATAACAGCAGGTAAACGCTGTTATGTGAACAGACAGGTCAATCGTCAACCGTGCAATCATTTTGCAAGGATTTGTGTGAGATGATGGTGTCCTGCAACATCCCATTGGAAAATCCGAAGAATGCACGCTTCAGACGCTTCTAGGAGAAGTACACAATACATCCAGTTCCAGATGAATCTACACTGAGAAAGAACTATTTATCCGAATGCTACAATGATGTGCTCAACAAAATACGAATTACTATTGCTGAGCAAAAGATCTGGTTGTCGACAGATGGAACTACGGATATTAGAGGGCGATATATTGCAAATGTTGTTGTTGGTGTTCTAAAGGTTGATGGCCCTGGAGATACGTTCCTACTAACGTGTGAAGCTCTCGATAGAGTAAACAATTCGACGATTGCTATTTTGTTTGACAACTCTCTGAAGCTACTGTGGCCAGATGGTGTGAAGAGAGACAACGTTTTGCCGCTTGTAACAAATGGTGCTTCATATATGGGTAAAGCAGCCAAAGGGCTTTAGATTCTCTACCCCAATATGGTGTATGCCACTTGCCTTGCACATGCGTTGCACAGAGTTGCCGAAGAGGTGCTATCAAATTACCCTGACGTGGACAAATTAATTTCCTTTGGCAATAAAATCTATGTGAAAGCTACGGATGCAGAAATTCAAGGAACAAGCACCTTCAACGCCCCTCCCACCTAAACCTATTCTTACGCGATATGGTTCTTGTCTTAATGCTGCTGAGTATTACTGCACCAACTACACCCAAATAAAGACAAGCTTCTGTGAGCTTATAGCGATGAATCAAGTGCTATCAAAATTGTGTAAGTAGTTTTTACAGATACATTGTCTCTAAACTTGGCATACATCAATGCCAATTTTTCAGTGATATCAAAAGCCATCAAGCGACTGGAAGCTGGTGGCACTCAGCTATGTGAGGCCCTGAGTATTGTGCAACATGTGTAGAGCGAGATGGGTCGAGCTCATAGCCATGTGGCTGTCAAAGTGAAAACCAAATTGCAAAGTATTCTCCAACGGAATCCTGGATATTCTACATTGTGCAAAATTAGTGACAGTCTTTCAGGGAATGCCGCAACATTTGAAGATAATGAAACAAAGCTAAACTCCAGTGACCTGGGAGCCTTCAAATACGCTCCAGTGACGTCTTGTGAAGTGGAGAGGAGCTTTTCCAGATACAAAACTATTCTTAGCGACAACCGTAGATCTTTGGCAGTGGAGAGAAAACCTGAAAATGCGCCTTGTGATCCAGTGCAACTTTGCAGATACTGAAGATTGACATACGGTATTAAATAATGTGAAACGCTTTAAATACTATGTAGAAATAGAAACATTGTTTTACTGTTTAGATAGATGATCTTTTCACTGCACTTTGTGCTTAGAAAATAAAACATTCAGACATTAAAAAATAGGTGCAAATTAGCCACAAACCCTAAAGAAAGAAAAAAATATATTTACAATATTTTGAGACGTGAATTTTGTGTTACTTTATGGTGAGCAAAAAATTAAATAAACGTACAAGAATGCTTTAAATAAATTTCTATTAAGTCATATTTTATTTTTTAAGGTCATATTTATGTACGTTTTAGGTCATAAATGCTTGCATATTTCACTGTTTTTTAGGTAATTAAAATATGGGCCCTAGCAATAAGCTTTATGCAGATCTCAGTATGGTAACTTAGTTTCACCGAAGCCGATTATCTACAACACAGTTTTTTATAGCGATTTCGGCTAATAAGTTCATCTTCTCCTAAGCGGTCACTGCAGTCGAACTTCGAGCTCAACGTGAGTAAAATAGCTTCCCTTCTTCTCCAGACCTATCTCTCAAAAGTTTCTGAGTATTTCTTTTCACTCCACTAGAGGCCAAAAATCCATACAAACATTTCACTTACCTTCTCCTTAATCAGTTACTTAATGGACAAGAAAAATTACCCCTCTTCCTGTGAACATTAGTTTTTAGTAGCTTTTCCTTTAGGAGTGGTCGGTTTCCTGACCGATTAAAGTACTCGGTAGTGAAGCCACTTTATAAAAAGGGAGACAGGGATAATGTCGACAATTATAGACCTATTTCTATGCCATCGGTGTTTGCTAAAGTTATCGAGAGGGTTGTATATACAAGGTTACTGCAGCATTTAAATTCACATAATTTGCTGTCAAATGTACAGTTTGGTTTTAGAAATGGCTTAACAACTGAAAATGCTATAGTCTCTTTTCTATGTGAGGTTTTGGACGGATTAAATAAAAGGTTGCGAACGTTAGGTGTTTTCTTTGATTTAACGAAGGCTTTTGACTGTGTTGACCACAAAATATTACTGCAGAAGTTGGAACATTATGGAGTAAGGGGAGTAGCTTACAACTGGTTCGCCTCCTACTTCAAGAACAGAAAGCAGAAGGTAATCCTCCGCAATATTGAGAGTGGTAATGATGTTCAGTCCCAATGGGGCACTGTTAAATGGGGTGTTCCCCAAGGGTCGGTGCTGGGGCCACTGCTGTTTCTTATTTATATAAATGATATGCCTTCTAGTATTACAGGTGATTCAAAAATATTTCTGTTTGCTGATGACACCACCTTGGTAGTGAAGGATCTTGTGTGTAATATTGAAACATTATCAAATAATGTAGTTCATGATATAAGTTCGTGGCTTGTGGAAAATAATTTGATGCTAAATCACAGTAAGACTCAGTTTTTATAGTTTCTAACTCACAATTCAACAAGAACTGACATTTTAATCAGACAGAATGGGCATGTTATAAGCGAGACAGAACAGTTCAAGTTCCTCAGCGTACGGATAGATAGTAAGCTGTTGTGGAAAGCCCATGTTCAGGATCTTGTTCAGAAACTAAATGCCGCTTTATTTACCATTAGAACAGTATCTGAAATAAGTGACATTTCAACACGAAAAGTAGTATACTTCGCATATTTTCATACGCTTATGTCATATGGTATTATTTTTTGGGGTAATTCTTCTGATTCAAAAAGGGTATTTTTGGCTCAAAAACGGGCTGTTCGAGCTATGTATGGTGTAAGTTCGAAAACCTCTTGTCGACCCCTATTCAACAGTCTGGGAATTTTGACATTGCCCTCACAGTATGTATTTTCTTTAATGTCGTTTGTTGTTAGCAATATTAGCTTATTCCCAAGAGTTAGCAGCTTTCACTCAGTTAATACTAGGCAGAAATCAAATCTGCATGTGGAATGCACTTCCTTGACTCTTGTGCAGAAAGGAGTACAGTATTCTGCTGCATTCATTTTCAATAAGGTACCACAAGAACTCAAAAATCTTAGCAGTAGCCCAAACTCTTTTAAGTCTAAACTGAAGAGTTTCCTCATGGCTCACTCCTTCTATTCTGTCGAGGAGCTCCTGGAAGAGCTAAAAAATTAAGCAAATTCCAGTGTTACATTCTTGATTTTCTTTATTTAAACTAACGACTTGTCGCCTGAATATGTTTCTTATATTTCATTTTATCTGTTTCTACAATCATGTTATAATTTCATGTATTGACTCGTTCCATGACCATGGAGACTTCTCCTAAATGTGGTCCCACGGAACAATAAATAAATAAATAAATAAATAAAAATAAATTAGTTGAGGACCAATTGGATGAAAATCAGTGTGGGTTTAGGCCTCTTAGAGGTTGTCAGGACCAGATCTTTAGCTTACGGCAAATAATGGAGAAGTGTTATGAATGGAACAGGGAATTGTATCTATCCTTTATAGATCTAGAAAAGGCATATGACCGGGTTCCTAGGAGGAAGTTATTGTCTATTCTACGAGATTATGGAATAGGAGGCAAACTTTTGCAAGCAGTTAAAGGTCTTTATATGGATAGTCAGGCAGCAGTTAGAGTTGACGGTTAATTGAGTTCATGGTTCAGAGTAGTTTCAGGGGTAAGACAAGGCTGCAACCTGTCTCCACTGTTGTTCATATTATATATGGATCATATGTTGAAAACAATAGACTGGCTGGGTGAGATTAAGATGTGTGAACACAAAATAAGCAGTCTTGCATATGCGGATGACTTAGTTGTGATGGCAGATTCGATTGAAAGTTTGCAAAGTAATATATCAGAGCTAGATCAGAAATGTAAGGACTATGGTATGAAGATTAGCATCTCAAAACGAAAGTAATGTCAGTGGGAAAGAGATATAAACGGATTCAGTGCCAAATAGGAGGAACAAAGTTAGAACAGGTGGACACTTTCAAGTACTTAGGATGCATATTCTCACAGGATGGCAACATAGTGAAAGAACTGGAAGCGAGGTGTAGCAAAGCTAATGCAATGAGTGCTCAGCTGCGATCCACTCTCTTCTGCAAGAAGGAAGTCAGTACCAAGACTAAGTTATCTGTGCACCGTTCAATATTTCGACCAACTTTGTTGTACGGGAGCGAAAGCTGGGTGGATTCAGGGTACCTTATCAATAAGGTTGAGGTAACGGATATGAAAGTAGCTAGGATGATTGCAGGTACTAGTAGATGGGAACAATGGCAGGAGGGTGTCCACAATGAGGAAATCAAAGAAGGACTGGGAATTAACTCTATAGATGTAGCAGTCAGGGCGAAAAGGCTTAGATGGTGGGGTCACGTTACACCCATGGGAGAAGCAAGGTTACCCAAGAGACTCATGGGTTCAGCAGTAGAGGGTAGGAGGAGTCGGGGCAGACCAAGGAGAAGGTACCTGGATTCGGTTAAGAATGATTTTGAAGTAATAGGCTTAACATCAGAAGAGGCACCAATGTTAGCACGGAATAGCGGATCATGGAGGAATTTCATAAAGGGGACTATGCTCCAGACTGAACGCTGAAAGGCATAATCAGTCTTAAATGATGATGATGATGATCCCTGTTATTATTACCTAATTACACTTCGAGTTGCCGGTTATTTTGCTTCCGAGGTATCTGAAGTTCACAGCTTCCTATACCGCTGTTATTATTGTTTTTCGGTAGTCTTCAGTCCAGAAACTGTGTTGATACAGCTATCCTCGTTAGTCTACCCTGTGGGAACGTCTTCATCTTTCAACATTCCCCTTGCATTAGCAAAACCGGTCACCGAGTCAGCTGAGCTTGGAGAGGTTGCTGGTGGAGATGCGTTCGTCTGTCGTACTTCGCAGTAGCTACTTGAAATACACTGACCTGCTCTGGACAGTAGAAGCATTGCTCGTGGATTCACCAGGCTAGGGATCTGGTTGAACGGCTGTAACGGTGTAGAATGACATGAAGTCTGAAAAGAGTTAGCGGTCGAATAACAGCGCACACATTTTTTGAAAGGGATGCCATTGTTAACAGTAGGAATTTCCTTTGTGGTGGTTTCACAAAACACATTTACATAGTCACTTACGATCCATTTACGCCGTAGACAGATTACAACGTTCTTACACTCGCGTATCGAACCAAAACAATGACAATTACATTTAACAAGTCCTAAACAGTGCCGCAGTTTAACTGATAAGTCATATTCTTAGAATGATCAGCGGGATCTACGCCGTTGCTTCTTGATTGCCGCGTTGTCACCTTGACACAGGACAGGAAAGTTTTTCCTTGTGTTTTAGACCAATCAGAGCCCTCCGTTTTGTTTCGTAAATATTCGTTGACTACTGTGGTCGACCAATGGTCGTCTTGTTACGTGGCTGATGTAATGCCACGTCACCAAGGATACTATGCAGGACACTATCTGTCCCTCAGTTTATTTATCCTCTCTCTCACACAGTCCTGTGTCAACATATTGTCCAACATTGGGCAATCTTAGTATCACAAATTGAGTGCCTCATGTTATCACAGTTATTATAATGTCCGTGGTTCACTCCTGTATAATGTTGCACTTCATACATAACAGTTATCAAATGTCACTGAGTACCCCTAATAACATAATCATAATATTCTCCCCATAGCTACTGCAAATTACATCCATTTGAACCTGCTTTCTGCCCTGAAGCCTTGACCTCCCTCTACGGTTTTTACCCCCCAAACTTCCCTCCATTACAAAAATGTCGATTCCTTGGCACCTCAGGTACGTCGTACCCACTGATCACTTATTTCAGTCAAGTTGTGCCACAAGTTACTTTTGTCCCAAATTCAATTCGATTCAATTACTCGCTCTACCCACGTGAACTCGCCACAAATATTCACTTTCATTTTGCTTCACTGCCCTGTAAAAATCATTGCCTTACTCTTCTCTGTCTTTACCTTCATTTCATGTTTCACACAGCCAGTGTTGTTCTTTTACGATGCTGTTGATTTCGTTTTGATTTTTACGTAGTAATACCAGACCAACTGCAGAAATTATACATCTGATTACTCTTCCTTCTATTGTCACATCAACATTTTGTTGGAAATAGCTTTTAACTAAATTATCTAAATAGCTAGTAAGTAGAGGTGATGAAAGACAAAAGCCTTGTCTAACTCCTATTGTAACACCGCAAATGCAGATAAAATACCTTCTGCACCATCCAAAATTTTCGCCGTTTAATATCCGTTGATAACCTGTATTGTACTTCTGATTCTGAATCTATAACCTTTATTACGGAAAGTGTATTTAATATGTAATCGATGTAATAGTGTATTTATTTCTGATTGTATATAATTTGTTGTAATTATAATGAAAATATTGTAAATTGCTGGGCAATATTTAATGGAACTTTATTTAGATGTCTCAATAGCAACGTCGAAATGGAAGTAGCTGTGCCGTTGTTTATCTTTGCGTATGTAGAGTCTCTGTCGCGTTGCGAGCAGAGAGGAAGCGTAGCAGCTTGAGTCATGAAACGGTGCGGAAGCGTTTGTTGGTCGCTCCCGCAGAGGCGGGGTGCAGCTATGATCGCGTCAGTGCAGGCGCGCCTAATTCGTTAACCCGGGAATAGTGAGAGTGTGGTGGGAGTGAACAGGCCGAGAAAGCTGAAATTCTAAGCATTGCCTGTCCATAACTGTCCGCGGCTTTGGAAACGACTCGTGGTCCTCCTCCAGTAGCACCAACAGCAACAGCACCAACGACCATTCAGCATTAAAGTCGGCTACATTCTTCGCCGCCCACACAACTACAACATTGTAGGACTGTTAACTGACAGATATTGTACTGTAGAAGCTTTACCCAGCTTTCTTTCAAGAAGTATGGCTAATATGAATAATAAACTGTAGTAGTTAAAACTTGTAGGGCACCTATGTTGTCATTGTTCTCAGTCTTTATTACGAAGCAGGGTCCCTTTCCTTTTCATACAATCATCGAGTGTCGTAAGAGTATGCAAATTGATTAAATATTCACTATCAGTCTTGTGTGTTCGCTAATGAGCAGTTTCAGTCTAGATTTTCTGCTTCAGTAACTGTTCATTCTTGTAATGCATAACATAGGCTTAAATTATGTGCAGTTCTGCGTATTAATTCCAATCACTTAAACATGCGTAAAATTTCACTGGAAAAACTAATAACTAAAGATACAGCACAAATTAAGGGTGCGATATTTCATTTATACCGTATTTAGATTAGAGAGTAACTTCTGTTCGCTTGGTATGTATTTTATTGTTGTTATTTTGAAAGTAAAATCAGTTGCTCATTTGCTTAAAGTAAATTCAGTTCACTCTTTCAATTATCAAAAGTTAACTGCTTGCCTTTTTCTAAATTTTGCATTACGTTACACTGAAATTACTAAATGTCTTTTTTTTTACATAACAAAATTTAAGTTAAGCCAGTCATTTATTTAACCAGTAACTCCATTTAACTTTACTTTCAAAATTTTATGTTTCAGAATAAGCACCTGCAGACTTGCTTTCTGATTAATTTACTTTCTATGAACTGTTGTGCTGTGGAAAAGTGTGAGAATCTTCCGTTGCCTAAGATTCCGGAGATTATTGCCCTAGTGGGCTGTCGATCGTTTAATTATCCCCTTTTTAGCTAATCTGTGTTCTCCTTGTATTATCTGTAATTTTTGTGGTGGAAATTACGTATTACCCTTTTCCCCCTGCGTGTTTCGTGTGCGACTGCACTATATTCCACCGATTTCAAAATTATCATCAGTGTTTAGGTTACGTTTAGAGTAGATTCTTCCTTCAGAAGAGTATGTTCACTTTCTTCCAACTAACTGGTGTTATTTTCCTTTGGTAACTCTAACCTTGCTCGCTGTAAAATTTCATCAGACATGTGCGATCACGGTCAGTTATATCGCCATCCCGGAGTCCAGTGGGCCGGTTAGGAAGAGTGAGGTTACAGTCTTCCAATCCTGAATGTCTTCTGGGATCCCGTCTCTTATTGCATCCCGACCCCTATTATTAATCTTACTTTGACACTACGTGAAGAGTTTGACAGAGCACTGAAAGACCTAAGTCAAAACAAAGCCCCGGGAGTAGACAACATTCCATTAGACCTATTGATAGCCTTGGGAGAGCCAGCCCTGACAAGACTCTACCATCTGGTGAGCAAGATGTATGAGACAGGCGAAATACCCTCAGACTTCAAGAAGAATACAATAATTCCACTCCCAAAGATAGCAGGTGTTGACTGATGTGAAAATTACTGAACTGTCAGTTTAATAAGGCACGGCTGCAAAATACTAACACGAATCTATTACATACGAATGGTAAAACTGCTGGAAGCCTAACTCGGAGAAGATCACTTTGGATTCCGTAGAAGTGTTGGAACACGTGAGGCAATACTGGCCCTACGACTTATCTCAGAAAATAGATTAAGGAAAGGCAAATATGCGTTTCTAGCATTTGTAGGCTTAGAGAAAGCTTTTGACAACGTTGACTGGAATACTCTCTTCCAAATTCTGAAGGTGACAGGGGTAAAATACAGGGAGCGAAAGGCTGTTTACAATTTGCACAGAAACCAGATGGCAGTTATAAGAGTCGAGGGGCATGAAAGGCTGGCTCTGAGCACTATGGGACTCAACTGCTGAGGTCATTAGTCCCCTAGAACTTAGAAGTAGTTAAACCTAACTAACGTAAGGACATCACAAACATCCATGCCCGAGGCAGGATTCGAACCTGCGACCGTAGCGGTCTTGCGGTTACAGACTGCAGCGCCTTTAACCGCACGGCCACTTCGGCCGGCGGCATGAAAGGGAAGCAGTGGATGGGAAGGGAGTGAGACAGGGTTGTAGCCTATCCCCGATGTTATTCAATCTGCATATTGAGCAAGCAGTAATGGAAGTAAAGGAAAAATCTGGTGTAGGACTTAAAATCCATGGAGAAGAAATAAATATTTTTAGGTTCGCCGATGACATTGTAATTCTGTCAGACACAGCTAAGGACCTGGAAGAGCTGCTGAACGGAACGGACAGTGTCTTGAAAGGAGGATATACGATGAACATCAAGAAAAGCAAAACGAGGATGATGGAATGTAGTCGAATTAAATCGGGTAATGCTGCGGGAATTAAATTAGGAAATGAGAGGCTTAAAGTAGTAAATGAGTTTTGCTATTTGGGGAGCAAAATAACTAATGATAGTCGAAGTAGAGAGGATGTAAAATGTAGACTGGCAATGGCAAGGAAAGCGTTTCTGAAGAAGAGAAATTTGTTAACATCGAGTGTAGATTTAAGTGCCAGGAAGTTGTTTTTGAAAGCATTTATATGGAGTGTAGCCGTGTATGGAAGTGAAACATGGACGATAAATAGTTTAGACAAGAAGAGAATAGAAGCTTTCGAAATGTGGTGCTACAGAAGAATACTGAAGAGTAGATGGATAGATCACATACGTAATGAGGAGGTATTGAATAGAATTGGAGAGAAGATAATTTTGTGGCACAACTTGACTAGAAGAAGGGATCGGTTGGTAGGGCATATTCTGAGGCATCGAGGGATCACCAATTTAGTATTGGAGGGCAGCGTGGAGGGTAAACATCTTAGAGTGAGACCAAGAGATCAATACACTAAACAGATTCAGAAGGATGTAGGTTTCAGTAGGTACTGGGAGATGAAGAAGCTTGCACAGGATAGAGTAGCATGGAGAGCCGCATCAAACCAGTCTCTGGACTGAAGGCCACAACAACAAGAATTATTTCTCATCTTCTTCAGGCCATGTGTGAGTGTAATCCACTGAACTCTCTCTAAATGTCGTTTCCAAGTCATCAAAAACTGGACAAACTTGCTAAGTTTTCTCTAGGTATCTTTCCCAAATTATTTGTAACAATCCGACTTCACTTGATGAAGGACAGTTTCTTAAACACCCAATGTAAGAAGAGGAGTTCACCTGCTGTTCAAATGGCTCCGAGCAGTATGGGACTTAACTTCTGAGGTCATCAGTTCCCTAGAACTTAGAACTACTTAAACATAACTAACCTAAGGACATCACACACATCCATGCCCGAGGCGGAATTCGAACCTGCGACCGCAGACTGTAGCGCCTAGAACCGCTCGGCCACTCCGTCCGGCTCACCTGCTGTTTTCAACACCCGCCCTACTGAGTGCCTTAGAGAAAGCCTCAGAGCGTCACGGCTCAGGTCGAACTTCCGACAGCAGGGATCTAGAGCGGCGACGTGCGGGCACGTATTGGGCGCACGACGCTGCAGGACGGCACGAACTTTGACACGTGGGCGTCGCGCCGTGACAGCCGTCCCGATATCGGACAGCACGTGAGGACGAGCCCGCCCGGCGGCCGGCCGGGGCGATCTCTCCCCACCGTGCGGGCAGCGACGGGCGGTAATGAGAGCCCGCCGTCACGAAGTGGACGGCCGCCATCGCCCGCGGCTCTCCCGTGTGAACCAGAGGGCACACCAGCTGGGGACGGCGCCGCACAGTGTCCGGGTCACACGTCACACTGCCGCAGCGCGTGCGTCGCGGGACAGCCTATCTGATTCAACGTGTTCAAAGCATGCTTCACTCTCGCTCATTGAAATCTCAAAACCAAGAAGGTTACCTAATAACGAAATTTTAACTATTGTAGATATACAAAGAGGGTAACGTGTTCCCCGGAAAACATTTTAAACACGACAGCTACCACCTACACTACTACCTATTAAAATTGCTACACCAAGAAGAAATGCAGATGATAAACGGGTATTCATTGGACTAGACCTGAGATGTGACTACATTTTCACGCAGTTTGGGTGCATAGATTCTGAGAAATCAGTACCCAGAACAACCACCTCTGGTCGTAATAACTGCCCCGATACGCCTCGACATTGAGTCAAACAGAGCTTGGATGGCGTGTACAGGTACAGCTGCCCATGTAGCTTCAACACGATACCACAGTTCATCAAGAGTAGTGACTGGCGTATTGTGACGAGCCAGTTTCGCGGCCACCATTGATCAGACGTTTTCAATTGGTGAGAGATCTCTAGAATGTGCTGGCCAGGGCAGCACTCGAACATTTTCTGTATCCAGAAAGGCCCGTACAGGACCTGCAACATGCGCTAGTGCATTATCCTGCTGAAATGTAGGGTTTCGCAGGGTTCAAATGAAGGGTAGAGCCACGGGTCGTAACACATCTGAAATGTAACGTCCACTGTTCAAAGTGCCGTCATTGCGAACAAGAGGTGACCGAGACGTGTAACGAATGGCAACCCATACCATCACGCCGGGTGATATGCCAGTATGACGATGACGAATACACGCTTCCAGTGTGCGTTCACCACGATGACGCCAAACACGGGTACGAATATCATGATGCTGTAAACAGAACCTGGATTCATCCGAAAAAATGACGTTTTGCCATTCGTGCACCCAGGTTCGTCTTTGAGTACATCATCGCAGACGCTCCTGTCTGTGGTGCAGCGTCAAGGGTAACCTCAGCCATGGTCTCCGAGCTCGTAGTCCACGCTGCTCCAAACGTCGACGAACTGTTGGTGCAGATGGTTGTTGTCTTTCAAACGTCCCCATCTGTTGACTCAGGGATACCGCAATCGCGATAGGCTACAATCCGACCTTTATCAAAGTCGGAAACGTGATGGTACGCATTTCTCCCCCTTAGACGAGGCATCACAACTACGTTTCACCAGGCAACACCGGCCAACTGCTGTTTGGGAATGAGAAATCGGTTGGAAACTTTCCTCATGTCAGCACGTTGTAGGTGTCGCCACCGGCGCCAGCCTTTAGTGAATGCTCTGAAAAGCTAATCATTTGCATATCACAGCATCTTCTTCCTGTCGGTTAAATTTCGCGTTTGTAGCACATTTTCTTCGTGGTGTAGCAATTTTAATGGCCAGTAGTGTATAAGAGAAACTGAAGCCAAGCCATTTTATCACGCATCAATGCCAACTTCTAGTGATACTTTATTGGCCTCAGCATTGCGTAAGTCTACCAATACTTGCGAAGTAGCAGTGCCTGTGTTGTTCAGAAGTACGACTCAGTGTCCCTTCGGACGTGCATGCTAGTTTAGCTTATGAAATACGAACGACGACATACGGAGCTTTGGGTGTGGCTGCAAATCGTGCACGGATAGGCGAAGCGGTTATGGCGGCCACTTGTTTAAAGCGGGAAATGTGCATTCGAGTACCGGTCCCGTGCAAATTTTTATGGTCTTCATTCCAATATGCAGCCAATGGTGATTCATATTTGCAATTCTGAAAACATTTCCTGTATTTCTTGACGACTATAGTAACTGAAGCTCCTGTTCCTTCAGACAGGCATGCATATCCGCAGAACCATGGGACCGTACTTCGTAACAACGCAGGTACTGCTTTGTCGTATATCTTCTCCAATATCAAGTCATCGACTCTCAATAAATACGTCTTTTCTGGACGGGAATATAAGTAACCTAAGAGTGCAGGCTGCAGCACCTGGGCGACGACATACGGAAGTTTCGGTCTGGGCGTGATTCGTGCACCGGCATCCGAAGCAGTGAAGGTGACTGCGAAAAATTCACGTTCGACTCCTAGTCCTTCACAAATTTTTACTGTCGACAATCCAGTAAAGAGCCGATGGTTTTCCGTATTCGGAAATGCGAATACATTACCTCTAACAATATTGTTTCGTCAGCTTATAACTGAGTATCATTTGTATACTGGAACGAAAGTTTGATTTATGGTGATCATTTAGAACAAAAAACATAGTCAAGCCAAGGAATTCGGTGCAGTTACGAAGCAAGTCACAAACTTATAGTTGTGCATTTCGCCAAAACCGCAATCAACACAGAGGATGGAAGGGAGCAAGGAATGGACGGTGCCTGATGTGCGCCGTTGGGTTGATTCAGATGAAAAATGGAACAAGGCAGTTTCAATGAGAGAATCGTTCAGGGAGTAAATATCTATATCAGGGAGTAAATATCTGTATCTACACCTACGTACACTCTCCTCAAGCCACCGTACTATGCGTGGCGGGGAGTACCCCGTGCCGCTATTAGTCATTTTCTTTCCTGTTCCTCCCGGAAATAGAGCGAGAGAAAAATGACTCTCCAGTTCCTCAGTACGAGCCCTAATTTCTCGCATCTTATCTTCGTAGTCTGTACGCAAAATGGGCTTTGGCGGCAGCAGAATCGTTCTGCGTTCAGCTTCAAATGCCGTTTCTCTAAATTTTCCCAATAGTGATCCTGGAAAAGAACGTCGCTTTCCCTCCAGGGTTCCCATTTGAGCCCCCGAAGCACCTCAGTAACACTTGCGTGTCCAACGGGCCTACATTAAAAAATCCAGCTGCGCCCCTTTGAATTCCTCCGATGAGTACCTATGATCTTACCTAGTACGAATCCCAAACACTAGAGCAGTGTTCAAGAACAGGTCTCACTGACATTCTATATGCGGTCTCCTTTACAAATGAACCATACTTTCCCAAAATTCTTCCAGTGTACCCAAGTCAGCCACTCACCTTCGCTACCACAATCCTCACATGCTCACTTTATTTCATATCGCTCTGTGACGTTAGGCCTACATATTTAATCGAAGTAACTGTGTCAAGAAAGACACTACTAATGCTGTATCAGAACAGTACAGCTTTGCTTCTCCTGCTCTTCTGCATTAACTTACATTTTTTCTACTTTTAGAGCTAGCTGCTATTCATCACACCAACCAAAAATTTTGTCTAACTCATCTTGTATCCTCCTACAATCATACATCTTCGACACCTTCCGTACACCACAGCATCATCAGCAACCAACCACAGATTGCTGCACATCTTGTCGGCCGGATCATTTATTTATAGAGAAAATAATAGCGGTCCTATTACACTTCCCTGCTGCACTCCTGAGGATTCCCTTTTCTCTGATGAACACTCATCACCAAGGCCAACATCCTGGGTTTTATTACTTAAGAAGCCTTCGAGCCGACCACATATCTGAACGTACTCCTTATGTTTGCACCTTCGTTAACAGCCTGTAGTGGGGCACTGTAACAAATTCTCTACGGAAACCTAATAGTATGCAGCCTGCCTGTTATCCTTCATCCATAGTTCGCATCTCGCATATCTACAACTGGAATGTGAAGCTAAGGTTCTTTCTGTGTGCAAGATAAGAGGAAAAATAGGATTCCTGTCTCATGAAAAATAATCCAGCTGATTGCCTTGCAAATCGATAGAGACTTAGTGGTGCCACAAGGAGAATTCTGTTCAAGCACTAGATGGTGTGCACGGGTTACGTTAAAAAATGTCCTTGCCCTCCGACGAAGTATTACTCTAGAAAAGAGACTGCCAACAGATTTCGAGGAGAAACCGGTTAACTCCCGGCGGTACGTCTTCAAATTGCGAAAGTGTCACTCATATCATTTCCCCCAGATTTTCAATGCTGACGAAACGACTGTATTTTTTGACATGTCGAGCAGTACGACAGTAGAGATGGAAGTGGTATAAAGTATCCCTTAAGTGAAACCCGAAATGAAAAAAAATAGAAAACTTTAATATTAGTTATTACAACTGATGGAGGAGAGTTAGCCCCTTGTCTCATTCTGAAGAGAAAACTAGCCCGAAGTAAATTTCCATAAGGGTTTAATGATTCGGTGAAAAGGAAAGGGTTGATCGTTGATTGGCTGTGTACTGCTTGGAATCGTAGACCTGGGGTATTGCTTGCTAAGAGAGCCGTGCTGTTAAGGTACATCTAAGCGCAGCACAAAAGAGAGGCCTTGTTGTAATATCTGAATGAGTGACCTCGAAACTAAAGTTGCTAGAAGTGGCCATAAACAAGCCTTTCGAGGACAAACTCTGAAAAATATATTCATAATGGCACTGGAAGAAGATCATGTTCTTGCGCCGCTGTTAAGATTAAGGACCCTGTTGGCAGTCTCCTTTCTAGAGTAATACTTCATCGGAGGGCAAGGACATTTTTGAACGTAACCCGTGCACACCATCTAGTGTTTGAACAGAATTCTCCTTGTGGCACCATTAAGTCTCTATCGATTTGCAAGGCGCTTCAGTCTGGAACCGTGCGACCGCTACGGTCGCAGGTTCGAATCCTGCCTCGGGCATGGATGTGTGTGATGTCTTTAGGTTAGTTAGGTTTAAGTAGTTCTAAGTTTTAGGGGAGTGGTGACCTCAGATGTTAAGTCACATAGTGCTCAGAGCCATTTGAACCATTTTTTAATCATATGTTAGAACAAATGTTTACGTTACAGACCTACATCTTATGCGTAAATACAAGTAAATTTCTGGTAATTTTTCCCCTCTTAATCAGTATGCAGCTTCTTTTCGCACAAAACTTTTTTTTTATTACGTCTTCAAAATTTAGGGATGCAACTTATATGCGATAGTTGCTTGTTATCGGCCAGTACGGTACACAATTAAATCAGTTGCTGAATTTGGAGTGCACAGGGCAGGGATGGCAGTTATTGTTGAACCAACAGATTGCCGATTGTATCGCTTGTTTCAACGCCAATTTAACCTGACTGTTAAAACAACTCAAAATAACTTTACGGTTTTTACTTACCGTTATTTCCTATTACAAACGTAGAAATCAAAGAAAAAATTTAAAAAAAATTTGGCTTACTCTGTTTCAAGATACATATAATCAAAATATTCAGTTAAATGCGTAAATGAAAGAAAAATTAACTCGTCCACCGTTCGTTGCTTTTCTCTAAAAGAGATAAGTGGTTGATTACTACAAAAAAAAATCACCAGTGTGCTCGTACTTATTCTACATTTTTGAAACTCTACTCAAAAATCATGTCGCAATCGAGAATCATACAACTATTTCGGCATTACGAATAGTCAGTGCTGAAGGGTGAAAACTGACGTTGAAGGACTCAATTTTTCGTGGTAATTTATCCGTTTGCAAGGGCTACGAACACATAAAGGCATATTATGTAAGCACTGTCAGTAGATCAAATACATTCTATTTTTATTGTAAAATATGAATGAATTGTTAAGTTTTATGTTTTCTCCCTATATGTTGTCGCAAGTTCGTTGTGGCTCCTCTCGTTTGTAACATTTTAAAGTGAGTGGAGCACTCACTTCATTGCTACTGCACTCCGTAAAATGTTTTCAGTGTGGGAATGGTGCCGTTCCGAAACGCGGCAGCGACAGGGAGAAGCTACCGTATAAACCACATGGGACAAATGTTGCACAATGCATGTACACGTATACTATATAACAGGCCACGCCACGTGGGGACAGGTACATTATTGTCTCTGACGCCAGGCATTAGTTGCTCGTTTCTTTCGGTATTGATATTAAAACAGCACTGATCTCTCTTTCCAATTTCTATAATAATTCAAACCAATGGAAATTTTGTGAATAAAAATTTCACTTTTTAGCGGTTTATTTAATAAAAAAAAATTTTTGCGCTGATGCTGTGGCTAAATCATATTCGGATTTCTTTTGCCCGGTTTTGGTGAAAAATACATATAAAGGCCACCGTTAATCACCGAGACCAAACAAATACCGAAAAGTATCGGTTACTCGGAACTGAAATACTGTTATCGGTTTTAATAGATCAGTTTTTCCCATCCCTAACACAGGTTCGACAGAGGCGTCTCTGACAGCAGTAATGGCCCTGAGCCGCCTTGACATCTAGTACTCTCCTTGGATGACACATAAGGGCACGCCAAACCACGATCCAACAACCCTCTGCTACATTTCTGTCAACGGCACTGGCTGGTGAATGCTGGTGTGCAGGTTTCTCGGCAACCCATAACTGGTTGATATCAGCTGGTGAATATGTAGCAAGTGCCCCCCAAGGCAACAGGCGAACTCCATTGTGTCCATGAGGGTAATATTGCGTTAACTAACTGAAAGCGAACGACAAAGAAACTTAGAGCATAGCCCTCGGATTGTTATTTTATTTTATTGGAGTCCTCAGTCTTTTGACTGGTCTATGTGAGCCATCACGAAATCCCTCTTGTGCCAACCTTCAAAGGAGTTAACTGGGCTACACTTACATGTGGCTCCTGAATATTGTAATGATACTAATGTAAAATAAAATGAAACTATTATATTGTAAACGATGTATGTCTCTGAGGGGCTCTATAAAGCAGATCGCTGACTCTGCACGACTGCAGAACCAAAGATACTGCTTCTGGTCTAAGATTTTAGTGTTGGAGTAAGAGAGCTTTTTGGCGCACTGCTGTGGGTAGATGTCTGTCATCGAAAGAGGATGGAGTAGGCAGTTCCTGTGGTGTGCTCTGTGAAGCTACCAAGTGTTAGATTACAATGTATGAGTAACGAGTACATGTATTATTGGAAATATAAATATGGAAGCAGAAGTCTTCGTCAAAGCTAGGTAAAGATGTTAAGTATTTATGACTTTCGTTTTGCCAGCGCTTTAGTGTAGATGAGTTGGCTGATAATTATCAATTGTTGAGTAACACAGAATGTACGGAAACAGATCTGATGTAAAGGCTAGTTTCTAAGATTTGTTAACAGAGGTACATGTAATTTGAAGATTTGTCTTAACGCTTTTCTAGTGAGCTTAGATAATGCTTGCTGTATAAATCTCATTGTTTGTGACTCAATTAGTAAAAAGGATGTAATTTTTCTGAGTAATATAATTTCAATTGCCGGCCAGTGTGGCCGTGCGGTTAAAGGCGCTTCAGTCTGGAACCGCGTGACCGCTATGGTCGCAGGTTCGAATCCTACCTCGGGCATGGATGTGTGTGATGTCCTTAGGTTAGTTAGGTTTAAGTAGTTCTAAGTTTTAGGGGACTGATGACCTCAGCAGTTAAGTCCCATAGTGCTCAGAGCCATTTGAACCATTTTTTTGTCAGATGTTTTGAAAAGCGAAACTCAGCTTCGAAAAAATGTCTTTATTGAAAAAGTCAGTGTTAGTAATTAACCCAAATCAGTACCGCTTCCCTGTCCAGATCATATGTTTTTGAAAGACATTGAATTTTTCTTAAATATTTTCATTTATCAGTCAAAGAAATTTCGTGTATATTTCAAAGTATTACGGCCAGTATTGGACACTGCTGAGCCTGTAGCTATGATATTTTGTTCCCAGAATGAGATTTTCACTCTGCAGCGGAGTGTGCGCTGATATGAAACTTCCTGGCAGATTAAAACTGTGTACCGGACCGAGACTCGAACTTGAGGCCTTTGCCTTTCGCGGGCAAGTGCTCTACCAACTTTTTTTTATTTTTTATTTTTTATTTTATTATTTTTATTATGTTTTTTTCACCAGGAACAGGGTAAATGAACAAAAGATCTTTATTGGTACAAACTTAAATACAACAGAAATGCCATCCTTCTGGCGAAAATAACACAAGACATTATACTCGTACAAGGCGAGCAATTATTTTTTTATGAGTAAGGTGTAAGAAAAAAAGAATAATAATACTAATGTAAGATAAGAGGTGTGAAGTAATATACAGTGGAGTGAGGGACAAACCAGTGTTTTCTGGTATAGTGCATAAAAGAAAGGAGGCGCGTGTCCATGCGCCTACTCCACTGTGGGTTACAATGTAGAAAGTAGCGTGGGGGGTCTCAGATGTCAGCAGGGGGGGGGGGGGGGGGAGGCGGGAGTGCCGTCGGCGTGTGGCACCATCCAACTGAGCGGGGGTGACGTAAAGATCGCATGTAGGTAATCGGCGAAGAAGGCGGGGTAGCGCGGTCTGTAAGTACTGCCAGAAATCAAGGCGTGATTTGTCGCCATCATTATACATGTAGGTGATCGTCCATCCCTTGACCCATACAATCGCATGATTTTTGGTGGCGGGCAAATAAGTATTCTCAGGATGGATAAAAGTCCATGGGTCAATCGAGTCCGGCGGAACGCGGAGGTAACACGCAACGAACTGTCGGGCAAGTTTCCAGACGTCACTGGTGGCAGCACAAGTCAGTTAATGGACATCGTCTTCCAAGAGGTGGCAAATGGAACAAAGTGGAGAGTCCTTTAGTCCGATGGCATGAAGACGATGATTTGTGGCGAATTTTTCATTTGCGACTTGGTACCATGTGGCCCGGACGTTGGAGGGAAGAAAAGGCTGGTGGATGTGACGCCAAACCGTGGGCCACCGCGTGAACGGATGTCTCAGATCGATATTGTTGCTGGATATGGAACGAAGGAGTGGGGTGTAAAAATCTTTAGGTCGAGGAGAACGCGTGGTCGGCGAGTGTGTGTGAGCATAACTGAAGTCGACGATGAAGTCAGAAATGCGCGTCAGATGGTACTTGATGTATCCGACTGGTACTGGTGGTGTTATGGTCGCGGGCACAAGAATTTCCAGCAAGCTGCGCGTAAGGGAGGTGCCCCCGTGCCACTGTTTGTGCATGGTGGACATGTACAAGGACGCTGCGCGGAGTCGCACATTGACAAGGCCGAGGCCCCCCGCTCGCGGGGGAAGGGTGAGCGTGTCGTAGCGGACCTTAAAGAGCGTACCGGCCGTAAGGAAGTATCCGAAGGCAGCCTGGAGGCTGCGTCCAATAGTAGATGGCAGCGGGAGAACCTGTGCAATGTGGACCATTCTGGACGCCACATGTTGATTGAGGTATTGGGCACGTTGTAATGGATCGAGTCGTCGGAGAAGATTTTGTCGCACCGTCGTGCGGATATTTTGGAGTGCACGCCGAAAACTGATGGCAGCGGAGCGGCGCACGGTGGAGGTGAAAATGAGACCAAGGTATCGTAGTTTTTGTACACACGGGAGAGGTGCTAAGTCGTCGTGTGAGAGGCCGCGTCCAATGGGCATCGCCGCGGATTTAGCCACATTCATGTTACTGCCCGCTGCAGTGCCGTACGTTGATATCAAATCAAGTACCGTGTGTGTTTCACTCCGTGAGCGGATCAAGAGGAGGAGGTCGTCCGCATCCGCACGACATCGAAAGCTGTGCTGTCGCAGAGTGAGACCAGAAAGGTGGCTCGTCAGACTCCCGATGAGTGGCTCCAGGCTTATGGCATAGAGTAGGGTCGAAAGTGGGCAGCCTTGCCGTACGGAACGCCGGATCGCCACTGGTCCCGCCACACGGCCATTAACCTGAATCAGCGATTCGGCGGTGCCGTACAGGCGCCGGATCACGTCGATAAAGGCTGGTGGAAAACCCATGCGGTTCATCACTGAGAACAGAAAAAGATGCCGCACTTTGTCGAATGCGCTGTCAAAATCAATGGCAACCACTGCGGCGCGGAGTCTGCACGCCGCTGCCAGTGCAATTAAATCGCAACATTCTCCTGTGGCCGCTTGTATATTAATTGAGCCGCCCGGAGTTGTCTGTTCCGGGAATAGAATTCTGGGCAGGACCTTGCGGCATCGCGTTGCCAGTAGGCGTGTAAAAATTTTACAGTCTGCTTTAAGCAGAGTCAGGGGACAGTAATGTGCAGTCGTCACACCTGGTGTCGGTTTGTGGATGGGTATAATAATTCCCGTGACGAAGGACGGCGGTACGGCGTTCCCCATCGTTAGCAGTTCATGAAACATTGTTGTCCACCGTGACGCCATTAGTGTGAAGAAAACGCGATAAAATTCTATCGGCAATCCGTCGACACCAGGTGACTTATTCAGAGCACCTTTTTTGATTGCATCGTGGATTTCGTCACGCGTAATGGGCTCCATCAGCTCGTCCGCTTCGTCGCTGGTGAGGGTGCGAGTTACGTGTGGTAACACAGACTCCTCAGCGTGGTTGTCGGTAGTCTCCTCCTGGTACATTGTGCGGTAGCGGTCGACAAAGGCACTGACGATTTCAGACTGGCAAGTGACGTGCTGGCCGCGACAGGTGGTTATCTCGGTGATGAGTTGCTGTCGTCGATGTTTCCTATCGGAGGCGATATGATGCATGGTCGGATGTTCTTGTTCCGCCGAATCTTGACATCGGGTTCGCACCATAGCCCCCTGCAGTCTGCAGCGTGTCAACGTTACAATTTGCGCCTTAATCCTGCTGCGTTCCGTCTGGGTGTCGGCGGTGGGCGGTTGAGCGTCCAGGTCGCGGAGAACGGCGTAGAAATAGTCGGTAGTGTGCCGGCGCCACATAGCAACTTCCTTTCCATACTGAATCAAAGTACGTCGAATGGCAGGTTTGGCACATTCCAGCCACCAGGTCAAGGTCGTGCAGTATTTAGGTAAGCGACGTTCACAGGTGGCCCATGTCTCGGTAACACGTTGAAGACATTCGGGATCATGAAGATGGGAGGTGTTTAGCTTCCACGGTGCACGACTACGCCAGACCACTTGCTTGGGGAAGAGAACGTTGCAGATGTAGGCACAGTGGTCCGAAAAGGCCAGGGGCCAAAGTTCTGCACCTTGGACTGCAGGTGTGAGTTCCCGAGAGACGCAAATTCTATCAAGGCGGCTCGCGGAGTGACTCGTCTGGTAAGTATGTCCAGGCGCGTCGCCGTGCTGAACTTCCCAAGTGTCGCGGAGCAACTGATCTCGGACGACAAGACACAGTTCTTGACAGGTGTTGTAGTGGAACACTTGATCTTTAGGGTGCAATACACATTTAAAATCACCCCCAAGCAAGTAATTGTCGCAGCGTCCAAGAAACAAAGGAGCGATTTCTTCTGAATAGAAGAGTGCCCTGTCGCGTCTGCGGATGGAGCCTGACGGAGCGTAAATTTTGACGATACGCGTCCCCATGACGGTGACGGCCATCCCTCTGGCAGATGGAAGGTATGTGATATCGGCCACTGGAATGCATTCTCTGGCGTAGATGGCAACGCCGCGTCCCAGGTGGTCACCAGGAGAAGGATAAGTGTTATATTCCGCGACGTCTGGAAGTGTGGCCAGGTGTACTTCCTGTAGTAGTGCGATATCGACGTCCGACGCCCATATCATCTCTCGTAGCAGTTGAAGTTTCACTGGTGAGCTAATGGTGTTAGTTTGATCGTCGCTATTCGGTAGGTTTGGAGCCGTACCACGCCATGGAGGGGAACTCCACCGGAGGAGGATGAAGAGGGGCGAGGCAACGGCGAGTCGTGCCGTACGCCACCTGATGGCGTTATCAGCGGCGTAACTATGCTTCCGCCTGGGGTAACTCTGTTCCCAGCGTGTGGTCCGGGTCCTCATCGACGTCCTCACTCCACACCATTGAAGGCGCTGTCGTTGTGATGGTCGTACGTTCCACTTCGATCGTAGGGCGGAGGACGTCTCGGCGGCAGTCGCAACGGTGGAGTCCATTGGTTCAGGAGCACCTGGGCGAGCCAGTAGAGTAGGCATCGACGTATCCACAGTCGGCGTCATGTTGTCCTCATTCGTATCGTCGTGCAGGTTCTCCGAGGCCTCGTCAAGTCGGACGGCCTCTGGAGCATCAGGGGGAGGTGATCCGTCTCGTTCCGAGACCGTACGGCGCCTCCTCTTGCGCCTCTTAGGTGAACGTTGTTTGCGGGTTCGTCCCTCCGTGTCGGAAGACGGAAGGGAGTCGCGTCGCTCTGAGAGGAAGGCCGTCGCGGGAACGTCAAATGAAGGGGCGTCCATATAGTCAGGCGGGTGGGTGTCGGAAGTCGTCGCTGTTGGTAGTTGGGCTGGAGTAGCGTCAGGCTTTGAGCACGACGTGTCGGCCCCGGCGGTATCCGTAGCAGCTGGAAGGGTCACCGGTACGTGGTCCGACGGGCGGCGGCTTGTGGGAGGAGAAGAGAGCGCCGATGCGTAGGTGATCGGTAAAACCGTCGTCGGAGCTGGAGGTGCCACGATAGCGGCTGGCAATTGGGTGATTCGTCGCTGAAGACACTCAGATCTGAGGTGGCCTTCATTGCCGCACCCGGAACAGGTCTCGGGTTGGCCATCGTATATGACAACAGCGCGGCACCCGCTAATTTGCAAGTAAGATGGCACGTGGCGATGGAGGTCGATGGTGATCTGCCGTACACCGTTAAGAACGGGGTACGTTTGGAATTGCGCCCAGCGTTCGGCAGTGTGGCCGTGTACAGTGCCATAGGGGCGGAAAGCCGCGATAACGTCTTCCGCCGGAAGCTCGAACGGGAGTTCGAAAACTCGTATGGTGCGCATTCCTAAGCCGGCATGGTCGACAGTGCCCGCTCCGACATTGCCGTCGGCGTGGCAAAAGCGTAATCCATGGTTGGTGTCACGAAGTATTCTTTCACATACTGCGTCATTGACGACTTTGACGTACACAGTACTGCTTAATATGGACAAATGGATGCCCAAGATGTCGGAAGCTGGGATCTTATCAACGTCGCGTAGGAAGCGTTCTACTTCCAAGGCCTTTGGTCGTGCGTATTCGTTGCAAAAGTTGAATCGTAATGTTGATTTTCGAAAACGGTTGGCCATGGTTCTAGTGCACGTAAGTGACGGCCGCTGAAATGTAAACAACAGCGAGCGCGCGCGCTCCGCAGGCGGAAACAACAACACGTCCGCACTGCACGGCGGCGAAAGCCGGACTGCCAACTGAGCTACCCAAGCACGACTCACGCCCCTTCCTCACAGCTTTACTTCTGCCAGTACCTTTTCTCCTGCCTTCCAAACTTAAAAGAAGCTCATTCTGGAAACATCCCCCAGGCTGTGGCTAAGCCATGTCTCCGCAATATCCTTTCTATCAGGAGCGCTAGTTCTGCAAGGTTCGCAGGGGAGCTTCTGATAAGTTTGGAAGGTAGGAAACGAGGTACTGGCAGAATTAAAGATGTGAGGACGGGGCGTGAGTCGTGCTTGGACAGCTCAGTTGGTAGAGCACTTGCCTGCGAAAGGCAAAGGTCCCGAGTTCGAGTCTCGCTCCGGTACACAGTTTTAATCTGCCAGGAAGTTTCATGATATTTTGTTCTTCTTCATGAGAGACCAGAACAGATCGCGGTCCACCGTTACTGCTTTAGAGGTAAGAGAATTTTATTTATTTTTTAGATGCACAGGAACCAAAGTTACCAGTTTTTAACAGGGCCAGAGGATTCAGTGTCTAACGAGCTGAATGTATTTTGCACTGACTGTACTTCTTTATTGGCACTGGGAGTTGCACTGCCCAATCAGTTTGTATAAAGTTTTTACTAACAATATCACTGAATAAGTACAGCAATTGCAGTTACAACATGCTACACTATGTTGCAGTTCTGTACGCATTCGCAGTTGAGGCATTCATTCTATGTATTCCAAAAACAAATTTTTAAACAACGTTACACTTGGCGACCCGACCAGGACGCAAACCTGGAATCTTCTCGTATTAAAACCGTCATATATATTCTGTTCTCTCAACCACTCGGTAGTGATAAAAGTAGTTAGATTTTGTGACAGAACGCAATTTACTAGCTTGTACAAAATTTTTCCCCAGTTCGTCAGCATTCTTATGCTCTGCCTTGTTTTTCATTGATTTGGTTGTTGAATATTTATTGTCTTTGGCTTGTAATCTATATGTGATTTACGATGCCGTGCAAAAGCGTCAAGGTTCGGACGCGTAACCTGCCAATTAAAGATACCGAAATGGACAACAATGTTGAGAATGATAGTAACTACTCTGCTATGCAACAGTTGCAAAGCAGCACAGAAAACGTGAGTTCCGTTTCCCAAAATAATGTACAGTTTCCTGACATGATTTGACCTAGTTTACCATCTGCTCAGACTGTCGATTCCGACATAGTGGGCGATACTGAGGTAGATATTGCTAACATGCAGGTGTCAGAACAGGATTTTGTACCGAATCAGGTCAATTAACTTCCCAATTCTTGTACAGTCAATCAGAAAACCAATAGAGCGTCATAGGACACAGTTTCTTTCTAAAAATCCGTCAAATTCCATAATAATGTAACAAACGAAATGTCCATAGTTGAACATGATGTCTCCACACCATGAAATCCGTCAAATTCCATAATAATGTAACAAACGAAATGTCCATAGTTGAAGATGATGTCTCCACACCATGAAGTACAAGACGGGTGAAACCCGACGCACGAAGTATATGGAAGCGGTGCTTCAAATGCAGATGATGGTTAAACAGAAAATCAGTCCAATGAACGATTTAATAAAAGTGAACAATTTTCCAGCATACAAAAAGAAAAAAAATGACACCACTACTTAGTTCAATGAACAATTTTTCCAGCATACGTGACGAGCGTACACTGAAACGACTGATAACCATTTCAGAAAGGTACATACAGATATTAAGGCCAGCGAATAAGGTGTTTATGATAAAACAGAAGACATAACCAGGCAATACGCGGTCAGCAGCAAATCTTTCAGAGATGGCATCAGTACTGTCAGGTATCAATGTAGTGAAACGTATGAAATGCAGTAAATTAATGAAAGAATAGATCACCAAAACAGTCGGTCAGACGCTCGTCATAAATTTAATACTGAGATCTTAGAAAAGCGACACGAAGGCTTTGTCCGTAAACACACAGATACCGATATACCGACTCCGCCCAGTCATCCTATACAAGTTGAAAACGGTTCTTATTACTCTGAGATCCCTCAAATGTTATAAATTACGCAAAGTACTCATACAGGCCAAACGGAACAATACTTCTATATAATACCGGGTGATCAAAAAGACAGTATAAATTTGAAAACTGAATAAATCACAGAACAACGTAGACGGAGAGGTACAAATTGACACACATGCTTGGAATGACATGGGGTTTTATTAGAACCAAAAAAAATATAAAAGTTCAAAAAATGTCCGACAGGTGGCGCTTCATCTGATCAGAATAGCAATAATTAGCATAACAAAGTAAGACAACGCAAAGATGATGTTCTTTACAGAAAATGCTCAATATGTCCACCATCATTCCTCAACAATAGCTGTAGTCGAGGAATAATGTTGTGAACAGCACTGTAAAGCATGTCCGGAGTAATGGTGAGGCATTGGCGTCGGATGTTGTCTTTCAGCATCCCTAGAGATGTCGGTCGATCACGAAACACTTGCGACTTCAGGTAACCCCAAAGCCAATAATCGCACGGACTGAGGTCTGGGGACCTGGGAGGCCAAGCATGACGAAATTGGCGGCTGAGCACACGATCGTCACCAAATGAGGCGCGCAAGAGATCTTTCACGCGTCTAGCAATATGGGGTGGAGCGCCATCCTGCATAAACATCGTACGTTCCAGCAGGTGTTTATCAGCCAGGCTGGGGATGATGCGATTCTGTAACATATCGGCGTACCTCTCACCCGTCACGGTAGCAGTTACTGACGTTTTGCTGTCCAGCGCCATCTGTCGGCCATTTTGTGAACTTTTTTTTTTTTTGTTCTAATAAAACCCCATGTCATTCCAAGCACGTGTGTCAATTTTTACCTCTCTATATACATTATTCCGTGGTTTATAAAGTTTTCAAATTTATACTGACTTTTTGATCACCCGGTACTACTGTTTAAACACTTTGTTCTTGTGAAAGCCATATCGAGTTACATATTCTCATTACGAATTATGCGTAGGACTCTGAGTGCCATACAAAGTTACAGGTAAATGATATTTTACTCCGCTTTATAAACTTTGATGTTTATGCTATGTAAAACTAGGCGACTTTGAGCCACAAAGATGATTTGTGTCACATTTTTAACTACTAAGGTCACCATTTATTTCATGTACTAGGCCACTTTGAGGCACGAAGATGGTTTCTGTAACATTCTTAGCTATTAAGGTCAGTATTTATTTCATGTGCTAGGCTACTTGGAGCCTCATTCGTTTTATAACTATTAAGATCAGCATTTATGTATGTAGGAAGGCCACTTTGCGCCTTTGATTGATATTTTCTATTTCTTTTAGATACTAACATTTGCATGTTACAACCTCTTCATATCAGAGTAGCCCCTGCAACCTATATCCTCAGTTATTTGCTGGATATACTACAGCCTCTGTCTTCCTGTAGAGTTGTTGCCCTCTACAGCTCCCTCTGGTACCAGGATGTCTCAACACACATTCTATCAGCCTGTCCCTCCTTCTTTCCAGTGTTTTCCATGTATTCCTTTCGTCGCCAACTGTGTGGAGAACCTCCTCATTCTTCACCTTAAAAGTCCATGTAATTTTCAACACTCTTCGCTAGCAGTCCACAAGTCAAATGCTTCAACTCTCTTCTTTTCTGGCTTTTTCACAATCCATCTTTTATTAACATACAGTGCTGTGCTCTAAACGGACATTCATAAGAATTTCCTTCTCGTATTAAGCTATGTTTAATACTAGCAGCCTTATCTTGGTCAGGAAAGCCCTTTTTACCAGTTGCATTGAGCTTCTGATGTCCTCCTTGCTCCGTCCGTCATGAGTTGCTTTGCTGCCTAAGCAGCAGAATTCCTGAACTTTGTCTACTTCCTGATCCCCAGTTCTGATAGTTCCTCGCTGTTTGCATTTTTCCTACTTCTCATTACTTTCGTCTTTCTTCGATTTATTCTAAATCCAAATCCTGTACTCATTAGACTGTTCATTCCATTAAGCAGATCCTGCAATTCTTCTTCACTTTAACTGAGAATGGCAATGTCATCAGCAAATCTTATCAATGATATCGTTTCGCCCTGAATTATAGTCCCCCTCATGGTTATGTCTTTTATTCCCGTCATCGCTTCTTCGGTGTGTAGACTGCACAGCAGGGGCAAAATACTACATCCCTTTCGTACACACTTTTTACTACGATCTTTTCGTTCTAGATCTTCCAGTCCTATTGTTCTATTGTTCCCTCTTGGTACTTGTACATATTGTGTATTTCCTTACCCTATAGGGGGACCCCCATTTTCCTCAGCCATTTTACAAAGTCGAACGCTTGTTCCAGATCGACAAACCATATGACCATGTCTTGATTTTTCATCAGTCTTGCTTCCATTATCAACCACAACGTCAGAGCTGCCTCTAGTGGCTTTACCTTTCCTACAGCCAAACTGACTGTCATCTAACAGACCCTAAATTTTCTTTTCCGTTTCTCTGTACATTATTCCTGTCAGCAACTTGGATGTATGAACTGTTCAGCTGATAGTGCGACAATTTCCCGCACTTGTCGGCACCTATGGTCACACGAGGCAATTTGGACCATGTTCCAGACCTCCCTAACCCAAAAATAAAAAAAAAAGAAAAGAAACGAGGTGATATTGGGAATCGGTCCCGGGTCCTTCCAAGTACAGTAACGCTAACCATTCGACTGCAGACGCATCTTTCTCTTTTTTTTTCCTTCTGGTAACAATTTTTTTCTCCGTAGAATCTTAGCAACAATAGTACATTGATTCCAGTGCTCATTCCTGCAACACAGATGCAGCAGTTTCACTAGGAGACAACCTATCTTTAGGGATAGTCCAAATTTCCGCATTCAGTTACAGAAGCATCGCAGATGATGAACTGTCCGGCTCTGCCGAAGTACGCCAAGGCGTTCCCGAGACTGCCGTCCCCGGCTCAACGCAGAACCTAACTCTCCGATAGTTTACCGCAGATAAATACACTCCGCGACTCCCGCTGTGACAGGCCTCTTGTCGGGGAGCGGACGGTGTTACGACTGTACATTACACCAGCCCCCCACGGCTAAAGACTGTCACCGAAGTTTTACTGTAGTCTCGCCGTCAGCTTTACGGTGCCGTAAATCTGCCTCCCGCTGAGCGTGCTAGTCATTTGTCCCTGCGAAGTGTGTTTCCCACTACATGATTTCTGATTTCGAACGATTGTCGATAGAGGTAAATTCACAGGAATGAAACTAAAATGCTATCCACAAATAAGGAAAATATCACAAAAAGCATCATTAACTCGAGATAATATAAAGAAATGTACATGAGTATTAACTGAATTCTTCATCGGTGCCTCATGAAACATGGAAGTAGTCTCAAACAGGAAAGAATTCAGTAAAGTTCGGCAACTATTATTTCTTACAGGATGAACCACTGAGTTTCAAAATTAAATACTTGATCTGGTACAGCATGTTCTACAAAAGACAAGAACTTAAATTACATGAAAACAAGTATCGATAGAAGAATGCAACAAAGAGTACATTTATTGCGATAGGAGGAACAATTTTTGTACAGAAGTTTCGAAATAGTAGTTATTAAAACTGATAACAGACGGCGTTGTACGCCGCACAGTTCGTATTAGTGTCCACAAATGAACTCACTTTCTTTTTTTTTATGCAGTCACATTACAATCTTTTCAAAACGATCTCACCTCGTGGTAAGAAGATGGCCCAGACGAATAGCGAACAGTGAAATTTGCAATCACATCTTGTAGATTCTGAATGCAATGGATGCAGTTGTCGTACAGATCGCCGATTCGGTATCGTCCAGCGTGGTGACAGTTACGGTAGCCATTTTCTTTCTTTGTTACCCACAAAAAGTAATCACTTAGAGTGATACCGAGCCAATATGAAGACCGATCCGTGTGTATGCCACTAAATTTGGGGTAATCTAACGTAATAAGCCTGCCGCCGAAATATTTATAGCCGGCCGAAGTGGCCGTGCGGTTAAAGGCGCTGCAGTCTGGAACCGGAAGACCGCTACGGTCGCAGGTTCGAATCCTGCCTCGGGCATGAATGTTTGTGATGTCCTTAGGTTAGTTAGGTTTAACTAGTTCTAAGTTCTAGGGGACTAATGACCTCAGCAGTTGAGTCCCATAGTGCTCAGAGCCATTTTTGAAATATTTATCAAAAAGGGGAAAACTCTGTTCAGTGCTGTGTGTTAGAGTTTCATCTTGCATGAGTCACTCGACCTCTGGTGCATCATTAAACGCTTGCTGTGTGGCAGCAAACTGTTCCAAAATTTAAGTGTAACGTTAGCTAGTTATTAATTCTCACTTGTAAACACAGCAGATAATGCAAGTGTCAAACGTCGCTTTTTTTTGTCTTTTTTTTTTTCTTTTTTTTAGTCGAAGGATTTCAGTCTCTTTTGAAGTATCCCGCCACGAATTCCTCTCCTATCTTCATCTCAGAGTATCACTTGCAACCTAAATCCTCAGTTATTTGTTTGATGTTTTCCTGGTGGCTTGTCCTATTTCCTATCTCCATGTCCCTCGTTCTTGCCAGTGTTTTTCATATGTTGCTTTCTTTGCCGACTCTGCGGAGGACCTAATTTTCAGCATTCTTATGCAGTACCACATTTCGGATGCTTCGATTCTCTCCTGTCTGACATTCCACTCGTTTTCACATTCGTCAGACATCAGCAAAAACATCGTGTTAGTGCGTTAGCGTCACTATAATAAATTACTGGGGTTAGGAGTGCACCCTTACTCTATGACAGAGCACATCGGTGTTTAGCGGTACAAAAGTTGTTTAATTTCTGTATTTCTGTCAAAGAAGCTCACTGGTTTACATAGATTGTGACAGTTGTCAAGATAACATATTACGCCCAGATTAGCAGAAATAACACTGAACACAACAATATCAAATTTAAATAAGTTCTCTACAAGATATTTCTTACATGTTGACAGTGAAGCACTGTCTGAGTTGGCCAGTATTACGTCAAATCATCCGATTCCAGTTTTAAGTTCGGTACTATTTAGGATGACAATCAATTTTATGGAGGATGGTTAGTTTTTGTGACAAGATGAGCAAAAGATTACTAAAGGTTGCTTATGATCACCGTGGACGCAAGCCGGTGATCCAACAATTTTACGCCCCTGCTCGTGGCATATACCTTTACCTGCGAAGTGCTGTAGGCTGCATGGCTGCTCTCGCCCTCTGAAAGTCCTACAAAAAGCTAATCTGAATATTTACTGAAACTCTCCGATGTTTCTTGTTAGGTGAGAAAACATGCAATCATCCCTAGCCTGGAAAATATGGCGATATACACGTGCATAGATGGAGCAGCGTCTATACTTCAACGCCCTCTCACTTCTCGCAAGAAATATTAACAATGTGACTGTTTCGTTTCTCTGCTATCAGAACTCAACGACTCTTCACCTAATTTCTAGCTGAATGTCAGCCAAAGTGAACGCAGTGTTCCCACAAGATTTCTCTTTATGCACCGTACAGAGCGTGATGCGACCTGTTCTACACTTGACGCTGGTTCAGAGGAGAGCCCCTGAAGTTGTTGGTATTCTGTCTTTCGTAACAAACTGTCCCTCACCTGTGTCCTTTCGTGCTTCACGTCGCGGCATTTTCAGACCAGTAGGAGCGTTCCTTTCATCTCGTGGAAACGACCCCTGCAAATCACAAAGGGCCTACCTTTAAACTGCGTCGGAATATCACCATTTCTACACCTTCTGAGTTTATTTCAGCCAATCGGACATTTTGTACCCGCTCCTGATGCCTAAAAGTTACACGCGTACTTCATGAGAGCACCGCAGACCTTTCACGCGATCAGTAACTGCGTTTCTGGCCTGTTTGTAGCCGTCTGGAAATTCCCCAACGCAGTTTTCTAAAAAAATTCTCCATCGCAGGCAGCTCTGGGCCGCTACCTGCTCCCCTCGATGTTTCACCCAGCGCATTAATTGTCCCTCCCGCCAAGGGTCATCGATTCTTGTTGAAAGCGTTTTGTTGATTGCAGGCTGTGACAGCGCAACTCGCATTTGTCCCCAAACTAAAGTGTCCCTTCCAGCAGCTTTTTTCACCTTTTCCTCATTGACATGCAGGATTTGAGTTGGGTGTGTTAATACCTTCCAATCGAGTGTCAACCCTTTTGGCACTACCTATTGTACATTTTGATGGGGCCAGCCGCGGTGGTCTCGCGGTTCTAGGCGCGCAGTCCGGAACCGTGCGACTGCTACGGTCGCAGGTTCGAATCCTGCCTCGGGCATGGATGTGTGTGATGTGCTTAGGTTTGTTAGGTTTACGTAGTTCTAAGTTCTAGGGGACTGATGACCACAGCAGTTGAGTCCCATAGTGCTCAGAGCCATTTGAACCATTTTGAATCATTTTGATGGGCAAATTTACTCACTATCGCCGAAGTGACCTACTGGCCATTAAAATTGCTACACCAAAAAGAAATGCAGATAATAAACGGGTATTCATTGGACAAATATGTTGTACTAGAACTAACATGTGATTACATTTTCACGCAATTTGGGTGCATACATTCTGAGAAAACAGTACCCGGAATAACCACCTCTGGCCGTAATAACGGGCTTGATACGCCTAGGCATTGAGTCAAACAGAGCTTGGATGGCGTGTACAGACACAGCTGCCCATGCAGCATTATCACGATACCATAGTTCATCAAGAGTAGTGACTGGCGTATTGTGACGAGCCAGTTGCTCGGCCACCATTGACCAGACGTTTTCAATTGGTGAGAGATCTGGAGAAAGTGCTGGCCAGGGCAGCAGTCGAACATTTTCTGTATCCAGAAAGGCCCGTACAGGACTGCAACATGCGGTCGTGCATTATCATGCCGAAACGTAGGGTTTCCCAGGGATCGAATGATGGATAGAGCCACGGGTCATAACTAATCTGAAATGTAACGTCCGCTGTTCAAAGTACCCGTCAAGGCGAACAAGAGGTGACTGAGACGTGTGACCAATGGCACTCTATACCATCACGCCGGGTGATACGCCAGTATGGCGATGACCAATAGACACTTCCAATCTGCGTTCACCGCGATGTCGCCAAACACGGACGCGACCGTCATGGTGCTGTAAACAGAACCTGGATTCATCCGAAAAAATGACGTATTGCCATTCGTGCACCCAGGTTCGTCGTTGAGTATACCATCGCAGGCGCTCCTCTCTGTGATGCAGCGTCAAGGGTAAACGCAGCCATGGTCTCCAAACTGATAGTCCATGCTGCTGCAAACGTCGTCGAACTGTTCGTGCAGATGGTTGTTGTCTTGCAAACGTCCCCATCTGTTGACTGAGTATAGAGACGTGGCTGCACGATCCGTTACAGCCATGCGGATAAATTGCCTGTCATCTCGACTGCTTGTGATACGAGACCGTTGGGATCCAGCACGGCGTTCCGTATTACCCTCCTGAACCCACCGATTCCATATTCTGCTAACAGTCAATAGCTCTCGACCAACGCGAGCAGGAATGTCGCGATACGATAAACCACAATCGCGATAGGCTACAATCCGACCTTTATCAAAGTCTGAAATGTGATGGTACGCATTTCTTCTCCTTACACGAGGCATCACAACAACGTGTTACCAGGCAACGCCGGTCGACTGCTGGTTGTGTATGAGAAATCGGTTGGAAACGTTCCTCATGTCAGCACGTTGTAGGTGTCGCCAGCGGCGCCAACCTTGTGTGAATGCTCTGAAAAGCTTATCATTTGCATATCACAGCATCTTCTTTTGTCGGTTAAATTTCGCGTCGGTAGCACGTCATTTTCATGGTGTAGTAATTTCAATGGCCAATAGTGTATGTCAGGTGACATATCCATCTACTTGTTATGACGTATAAAATCTCATGTAAGGTGCGAAATTAACATTCATTCCAGCTGCCATCTTACACCTATTCCGATTTTTCGACAGTCCATGATTCACTACCGTACAATTCTGTGCTCCAGAGGTACATTCTCAAAAGTTACTTCCTCAAAAAACGTCTATTTTTGATACTAGTGAATTTCTCTTGCCCAGGAGTGCCACTTTTGCCTGTGTGAGCCTGCTTTTTATGTCCCCCTTGCTTCGTCAGCCATTTGTTACTTTGCTTCCACAATAGTGGAATTCCTTAACTTTGTTGGTTTCACAATCACCAATTCTGATGTTAAGTTTCTCGCTGTTCTAATTTCTGCTACTTCTCGTTACTTTCGCCTTTCTCTGGTTTATTCTCGGTCCATATTCTGTACTCATCAGATTGTTCATTCCATTCAGCTGTCTTCTTCGCCTTCAGCGAAGATAACAATACCATCAGCGAATCCTATCATTGGTATGCTTCCACTCTCCATTTTAATCCCACTCTTGAACCTTTTATTTCCATCATTCCTTCTTCAATGCATAGAACGAACAGTAGGAGCCAAAGGCGGCAACCCCGTTTTATATTTTTTTTCTAATCAGAGAACATCGTTCTTGGTCCTTTAGTTTTACTTTAACTATTGGTGGTGCTATATTTCTCGCTCACTTCTGCTATTTCTGTCTTCGGGCATTTGTGGAAGATATTTTTTCGAAGGTCTGATGGTATGTCCCCAGTCTCATAGGTTCCATATACCAGCCTGAACAGTAGTTTGGTTGCCACTTCCCACACTAACTCTAGAAACTTCGATGTAAAGCTACCTGCCCCTTCTGCTTTATTTGATCTTAAGTCTCCCAAAGCTCCTTTAAATTCTGATTCTAATGATGGATCTCCCTATTAATTCCATATCCACTCCAGTTTTTTTTTTCTGCCTTGTTATCGGAACATTCCTCCCCCTCACAGAGGCCTTCACTGTATTCTTACCATCTATCCATCCTCATTGAATTACATTTAGTGTTAGTGCTTCAACTCTTGCCTTAAATTTCACTGAAGCCTGTTTTGATCTTTCTGTATCCTAAATCAGTCCTTCCCAGAATCATTCTTTTTCGATTTCTTAACATTTTTCCTGTATCCATTTCTTCTTCGCTTCCCTATATTTCCCATATATTATATTAGTAAGTGATTTATACAGATGTACTCTTGACTTCCTCTGACCTTTTTTGAAATTCCATCTTCTTTCGATCATTGAAGCATTTCTTCTGCAACCCAAGATTTCTTTTCTGTTACGTCGCTGGTACCTATATTTGCCTTTCCAACACCTGTGATTGTCCTTTTTAGAGATATACATTACTCTTCAAGTGAAGTGCCTGCTGGGATATTCCTTATCGCAGTATCCACATCTTTAGCTAATTTCAAATGTGTCTTATCCTCAGTACTTCAGTGTCCCTCTTTTCTCCACACTAATTCTGACATACCGTGGTCTTGAACTTCCGTCTACTCTTCATCAACACTAAATTGTGATCTGAGTCTTTATCTGACTCGGGTAAGCCTTAGACAATCCAATAACTCATTTCGGGATGATGTAGTCCAGCAGCAATCTTCCACTGTCTCCATATACCTTCTACTCTTGTGAATCTTGAACAAAGTATTCGCTATTACTAGCTGAAATTTATCGCAGAACACAGTTAGTCTTGTTCCTCTCTCACTTTTACCACCAAGCCCATGTTCTACCGTAACTCCTTTCCCTACAACTGCATAACAATGCTCCATGATTATTAGATTTTCATCTTCCTTTACGTACATAATTATCCGTTCGATATCCTCCTATACTTTCTCTGTCTCTTCATCTTCTGCTTGCGACATTGGGTTCTATACCTAACTGTTTTCGTGGACATTGGTTTGCTGTCGCGTCTGATGAGAACAACGCTATCGCTCAACTTGCCTACTGTAGTTTATACACTCCTGGAAATTGAAATAAGAACACCGTGAATTCATTGTCCCAGGAAGGGGAAACTTTATTGACACATTCCTGGGGTCAGATACATCACATGATCACACTGACAGAACCACAGGCACATAGACACAGGCAACAGAGCATGCACAATGTCGGCACTAGTACAGTGTATATCCACCTTTCGCAGCAATGCAGGCTGCTATTCTCCCATGGAGACGATCGTAGAGATGCTGGATGTAGTCCTGTGGAACGGCTTGCCATGCCATTTCCACCTGGCGCCACAGTTGGACCAGCGTTCGTGCTGGACGTGCAGACCGCGTGAGACGACGCTTCATCCAGTTCCAAACATGCCCAATGGGGGACAGATCCGGAGATCTTGCTGGCCAGGGTAGTTGACTTACACCTTCTAGAGCACGTTGGGTGGCACGGGATACATGCGGATGTGCATTGTCCTGTTGGAACAGCAAGTTCCCTTGCCGGTCTAGGAATGGTAGAACGATGGGTTCGATGACGGTTTGGATGTACCGTGCACTATTCAGTGTCCCCTCGACGATCATCAGTGGTGTACGGCCAGTGTAGGAGATCGCTCCCCACACCATGATGCCGGGTGTTGGCCCTGTGTGCCTCGGTCGTATGCAGTCCTGATTGTGGCGCTCACCTGCACGGCGCCAAACACGCATACGACCATCATTGGCACCAAGGCAGAAGCGACTCTCATCGCTGAAGACGACACGTCTCCATTCGTCCCTCCATTCACGCCTGTCGCGACACCACTGGAGGCGGACTGCACGATGTTGGGGCGTGAGCGGAAGACGGCCTAACGGTGTGCGGGACCGTAGCCCAGCTTCATGGAGACGGTTGCGAATGGTCCTCGCCGATACCCCAGGAGCAACAGTGTCCCTAATTTGCTGGGAAGTGGCGGTGCGGTCCCCTACGGCACTGCGTAGGATCCTACGGTCTTGGCGTGCATCCGTGCGTCGCTGCGGTCCGGTCCCAGGTCGACGGGCACGTGCACCTTCCGCCGACCACTGGCGACATCATCGATGTACTGTGGAGACATCACGCCCCACGTGTTGAGCAATTCGGCGGTACGTCCACCCGGCCTCCCGCATGCCCACTATACGCCCTCGCTCAAAGTCCGTCAACTGCACATACGGTTCACGTCCACGCTGTCGCGGCATGCTACCAGTGTTAAAGACTGCGATGGAGCTCCGTATGCCACGGCAAACTGGCTGACACTGACGGCGGCGGTGCACAAATGCTGCGCAGCTAGCGCCATTCGACGGCCAACACCGCGGTTCCTGGTGTGTCCGCTGTGCCGTGCGTGTGATCATTGCTTGTACAGCCCTCTCGCAGTGTCCGGAGCAAGTATGGTGGGTCTGACACACCGGTGTCAATGTGTTCTTTTTTCCATTTCCAGGAGTGTAATTGTAACGAAACCTACTCCCCTTATACCAATTTCTGCTGTTGATGATATTACCCTATGTGCAGCCGGCCGAAGTGGCCGTGCGGTTAAAGGCACTGCAGTCTGGAACCGCAAGACCGCTACGGTCGCAGGTTCGAATCCTGCCTCGGGCATGGCTGTGTGTGATGTCCTTAGGTTAGTTAGGTTTAACTAGTTCTAAGTTCTAGGGGACTAATGACCTCAGCAGTTGAGTCCCATAGTGCTCAGAGCCATTTGAACCCTATGTGCATCTGACCAGAAATCCTTATCTTCTTTCCTTTTCTCTTCACTGAATCCCACTTTATGTTGACTGAACATTTGCATTTTTCTTTTTCAGTTATCTAGCTCTCTCACTACGTTCAAACTTTTTTTACATTTTATGATTTGATTAGCAGAAAATTATCCCGTTGTTTGTTATTCCATCTTTTTTCTCACGGTCATCTTCCCCTTGTCACTCCCCTCCCGGAAATCCGAATGGGGGACTAATCCGCAATCTTTTGCCAATGGAGAGATCATCATGACACTGTTTCACGTATGTGCCACATGCCATGTACACATACCTTATGAGTCATTAATGCTATGGTGTCCATTTCTTTCTACGTCCTCGCGCTGTTGATCATCGTTGATTCATCCGCCTTTTAGAAGCATTTTCCCGCCCCAAGGGCAAGAGATTGCCCTGAACCTCTGTCCGGTGCTCCGTTCTCTTTGATAAGGCCGTTGGCAGAACTAGGATGACTTTTTCTGCCAGAAGTCATCGGTCGCCATAGCTGATGATTTTTATTCAGAATTTAAGCAGTGCTTGGATTCGAAAGCATGACACAGAAAGTACTGATTATTAGCCTAAGGTGCTACCCTTAGACCAAACAGTAACTTTCAGAGAACGCAATGGTTTCACTTCACACAAATTGGGATTTGTGGAACCCCAAAATTGCTCCTTTTGTTTGCTCACGAATTTGCTCAGATGGAGCGTTCTTCATCCGTGAAGTAGCTGTTGCGAACACTGAACCTTTCGTAGTTAATCATTATGAGACCCTGGTTCTCAAAGTCTGCCCTTATCATAGCGTTCACTGGTATAACCTGCTGACTTTGGATTTTGCATGTAAACATTTGAAGATTGCTTCACAGGGCTGTATACGTGCTGCGCAGCTTCGAACCTGCCTCGGCTGCAATTATTCGAACAGATTTTCTCGAAAGTAGCTGAATGAGCATAATTGTGGCGACACTTTCAGAAGTGACGACAGTTCGTCTGACGCCTATACAGGGTGATTCATAAAGAATACCACAACTTTAAAAATGTGTATTTAATGAAAGAAACATAATATAACCTTCTGTTATACATCATTACAAAGAGTATTTAAAAAGGTTTTTTTTTCACTCAAAAACAAGTTCAGAGATGTTCAATATCGCCCCCTCCAGACACACGAGCAATATCAACCCGATACTCCAACTCGTTCCACACTCTCTGTAGCATATCAGGCGTAACAGTTTGGATAGCTGCTGTTATTTCTCGTTTCAAATCATCAATGGGGGCTGGGAGAGGTGACCGAAACACCATATCCTTAAAATACCCCCATAAGAAAAAATCGCAGGGGGTAAGATCAGGGCGTCTTGGAGGCCAGTGATGAAGTGCTCTGTCACGGGCTGCCTGGCGGCCGATCCATCGCCTCGGGTAGTTGACGTTCAGGTAGTTACGGACAGATAAGTGCCAATGTGGTGGCGCTCCATCCTGCTGAAATATGAATTGTTGTGCTTCTTGTTCGAGCTGAGGGAACAGCCAATTCTCTAACATCTCCAGATACTGTAGTCCAGTTACAGTAGCACCTTCGAAGAAAAAGGGACCAAAAACTTTATTGGCTGAAATGGCACAGAAAACGTTCACCTTAGGCGAGTCACGTTCATACTGAGTTGTTTCCCGCGGATTCTCAGTGCCCCATATACAGACATTGTGACGGTTGACATTCCCGTTAGTGTGGAAAGTTGCTTCATCACTAAACACAATCTTTGAAACGAAAGATTCATCTGTTTCCATTTGAGCAAGGATAAAATCACATAAATCGATTCTTTTAATCTTATCAGCTGCAGACAGTGCTTGAACCAATTTCAGACGATAAGGTTTCATAACTAACCTTTTTCGTAGGACTCTCCATGCAGTTGATTGTGGAATTTGCAGCTCTCTGCTAGCTCTGCGAGTCGATTTTCCTGGGCTGCGAACAAATGCTTGCTGGATGCGTGCTACATTTTCATCACTCGTTCTCGGCCGTCCAGAACGTTTCCCTTTGCACAAACACCCATTCTCTGTAAACTGTTTATGCCAACGTTTAATACACCACCTATCAGGAGGTTTAACACCATACTTCGTTCGAAATGCACGCTGAACAACTGTCGTCGATTCACTTCTGCCGTACTCAATAACACGAAAAGCTCTCTGTTGAGCGGTCGCCATCTTAGCATCAACTGACGCTGACGCCTAGTCAACAGCGCCTCAAGCGAACAAATGTACAACTAAATGAAACTTTATAGCTCCCTTAATTCGCCGACAGATAGTGCTTAGCTCTGCCTTTTGTCGTTGCAGAGTTTTAAATTCCTAAAGTTGTGGTATTCTTTTTGAATCACCCTGTATAATAACTCACGCAGGCTATTTGTTCCAATCTGGAGAATATCTTGCTATTGGCTTATGAATCAAGTACTTTTGGAATATTAATGCGTGTGCCTTGATCCCATACTACTGTGATATTCCATTACCCCTGAAACACGCGTCGTTGAATGGAATACACAATTTCAGTATTTTCTTCTCTACGCTGGCCCCCTTCACGTTTCAAAGATGGAACTGATCGCTCAGTACTTCGTAGTACTATTTATAGAAACTACGTGTTGCCATTAGACCACCATCTGTTAGCAGCTTTTGTAACTACAATTCTGAAACTTCCGTACAGAATTCTTACAGTTTTCACAGCGAACATACCATTTAGTGCGCTCTTCTATGGACCTTTATTTTCATATTTTCTAATTTTACAATCAGGGAGTCCTTTGTTGGATACCCTGCATGTGGATGATACGCTGTAGTTACGGGCTGATACCACTAGTCAATGAAATACTTAGCTAACCAAATAAAACTTCCATCGTAACAGAATCCAGTTCACCGTGGAGATGGGTAGTAATTCTATAAAATCCTTAACATTTACGTTAGCACGGAGAAACACTCTCTTAGAATTCACAGTAAAACAATACCTTACCAGTCTGTTACCCTGAAAAGCCCCAGCATCAAGAACTTCACAAATATGTACCTTTCCACTGCATGGTGTAGCGCCTCGTATCACTTCTACTGTCTGAGCCCTGCCTTTTAAATCAAAGTGAAGCTATAAAACTTACCTCTGTAAGTAATGTCAATAGCTCTGACGTAATTGGTAACATTCTACGAAAAATGAAAATGCATACAGTTATACCACTTCTGTACGCTGGACCAACAGACAGTCACTTGTAAACAAAAGCAGTACTCTGTGTGCTGGTGAAGTTTCAGATAGCCTTTCAAAGACCTCAAAGTCTGGAAAGTGGAGACCTACTTTTTACAGCAGTAAAAACATCGTGAAAGCTCTGGTACAGTATGGTGCTTTTAAAAACACTCGCAAGCACTAAGGAAAAGCATATATCGGTGAGTCAGGAAGAGATGCCGCGGGGAACGTGACAGAAGTGGAGACTAGGAAAAACAGATTCCGTATTTTTAATACACCGTCTAACGGAAATAACCCACATAATAAACATTGTGATGTTTTACATACTGCTGAGAAAAGTAGAAATATGACAGAGTGGCAACTTATAAATCAATAAACAAATGACGCAGAATGCAAGTTTACTTTTGAATGAACAAATGCGACTTACTTTTGTTAAAGTAAATTCTGATTATATAAATTTTGTGTTATAATAGTAACACCTACTGTATTATTCACCGTTGAATGTCATATTTTCCTTTATTATATAAAAATTATTATCATTCTTTTCAAACAGTCAGTATCTGTTGTCGGCTAAAACACAAACAAATCGAATCGCTCACAAGAGCCCACCCCTTAGTTTAGAGAATATCTTCCACCCTTGATCAGAAATAGCCTTTTTTTGTTCTCGAAAGAACCTGGGGATAATTCTTGACCATCAATTAGACTAGACACAAAATACAACTGCAGTCTGTAAGATGGTTGAAATGGTTCTGAGCACTATGGGACTTAACATCTGTGGTCATCAGTCCCTAGAACTTAGAACTACTTAAACCTAACTAACCTAAGGACATCACACACATCCATGCCCGAGGCAGGATTCGAACCTGCGACCGTAGCAGTCGGGCGGTTTTGGACTGCTCGCCTAGAACCGCTAGACCACCGCGGCCGGCTGTAAGATGGTGTCAGCGTCACTTCATTCACTACAGAAATATAAAAAAGTATTCCCTGTCGAGCTTAAAAAGAAACTCGTAGTCACTAATACCCCCATACCTGATTACGGTGTTCCCCTGCTCCAACGACTCTCGTACGAAACCCCACACAGCATGGAACTGCCGATGATTACTTGTTTACGATACATTAATGACGTACGCTATTCTGATCGTATCACTCCTGCCTACGAATACTTGTCACGGCTACGTGCCGATAAGCGTAGAGACTGCAATACCCTGCGACTGCTGTATCGTCTTTACAAAAATTGCGTTCCGTCTTACTTATCTTTAACTCTTACACTATTATATGCATAGCGTAGCAGGAATACTTGTTTTCAACGAAGTAAAGTCATCTCTGTACCATTATCAGGAACACGCTTTGAAACAATCTTGCACGAAGTATCACACAGGCTAAACTCCTTTCAAACTTCAAAAAACATCTAGTGGTCCACTTTCTATCGCAATAGCCTTCTCTCCCTTATATTTGTCTGCAGCTCACTCTCGTCACTCTCTCGTATCCCATACCTTTTCGCTCACCCTTGTCTACAGAGTCCTCTGTTCTTTCCTACTAACCACTGTCACTGTAATTTTTAGCTTATCGTCTTTCTTTACTCCTTCCGCTTCTGACAGTATTAAATACGTTTTAAAACGTAGTAAGCTAAACTGATCCATCTTAATGCCCTTTATTATTATTATTATTATTATTACTATTATTGTTAGTATTTTGTGATATACACTCCTGGAAATGGAAAAAAGAACACATTGACACCGGTGTGTCAGACCCACCATACTTGCTCCGGACACTGCGAGAGGGCTGTACAAGCAATGATCACACGCACGGCACAGGGGACACACCAGGAACCGCGGTGTTGGCCGTCGAATGGCGCTAGCTGCGCAGCATTTGTGCACCGCCGCCGTCAGTGTCAGCCAGTTTGCCGTGGCATACGGAGCTCCATCGCAGTCTTTAACGAAGACTAACATATGGTAGCAAATCTCGCAGAAAAGACTAGCTTAATATGAAGGAAATCAATGTGAACAATACCCATACAGTGAAGGGAAACGATCATAATTCTGAATTATAGACATATTATAGGTAAAAGTCATAAACTGTCGATAGTGAAGAAAATCGATTACGAGTAACGTAAAGCGACACGCCGAGCGACGGAACGCAAAGTCCCGAGAGTAGGTCGCGGTGCGCCAGCTGACACGCACTACGCGTGAGTTTCGCAAGTAGGCCAAACTGCGCTGGCCACAGCAAACCTGTGTTGCTAAACACGACTCGTGTTTCCGCGTCCAACCGCGGGAGTCAGCAGCTTATGCGGGCTCACAGTCCCCACCTGGTCCCGCGAACCACGTGGCCGGCTGCCGTGCGGAGCTGACCGCGGCGCTCGGTGTCGATCGGACATCGCCGGCGAAGCCACCCAGCCCACATTCGGCCTCGCTCTGTGACGTATCGCTTTTGGGACTTACGTGTCACAATGTGGTGCCGCACACGCAATACACACTAAAAAAAAAGGTCACTCTTTAAGAACTATAACACAGATTCGCAATCCTGGATCGAGCACGCCTACTAAGTGGTGCTAACACCACACCCAAGTCCACGAAAGGGACGCTTAGTAGAGCGCAGAGCAGCACCAGTAGCAAAGCGTCGCCTATAGGCATGGCGTCTGGTGCCCACGAATATGCCGTCATGTCACCGAGCCAGAAGATCGCTGCAATTGACGAGCTATTAAATGACATTGGGGCGGAATTAAAGGCCAAACACGTATCGAGTAGCGTACTGAATACGATAAGGAATAAAATATTCCCTTTGGCTTTCCAACTCACGTCAGCAGAAGCAAAGGTCGAGCTGCTGCAAGAGCAGAACAAAGATCTACTGCGCGAACTTCAGCACTCAGCTGACCCCGTTAAGGACCTTAGAATTGAGTCTCTCACAGAACAGGTCAACAAACTCGAGGAAGACAATACAAAACTCGCTGAAATAAACCAAGAGCTCAGGGACCAAATTAGGGATCTGACAGAAAAGGTTACTGAACAGGCACAGCAACAGGCCAAGACACTAACATACGCTGCGGCACTCTCCACCGCACCCAAAGAACATAAACGCATTGAGGTGGCAAAAGCCAAGCAAGCAACCACTCTCTTCATAAAGTCTACCAACAACCAAGACACGAAAACAATAAAACAAACGTTGACAAAAAACATCAACCCAAGACGAGACAACCTACACATTAAGTCAATAAGAAACACGAAGACAGCTGTGATTGTCGAAGCAGCAACACAGGAGGACTGTAGGAAAATAATAGAAAAGACGAAAGATATTGAGAATATCGCGTGTGAGGGGCCCAGAAAGCGGCAACCTTTGGTGATAGTCTATCGAGTGACAGACACTATCTCGGATAGAGAATTTCTTGAGTGTTTATACGACCAAAATCTCAGTGACGACTTCACAAAAGACGAATTCGACAAAGACGTGAAAATCAGATTCCGCACAGGGCCCAAAGGAAAGGGATACAACCACCAAGTGTTGGAAGTCACACCAAGAATTTATTGGTACCTCACCAAAAAAGGAAGGGTGTACATAGACTTCCAATCCCTATCTGTCAAAGACTATACGTCAGTGAGCCAGTGTTACAACTGTTGTGACCTTGGCCATACAACCAAAGCCTGCGCAGACACAGGTACGACCTGTTCAAGGTGTGGCAAAAAGGGCCACAAACGCGCGGACTGTCGAGCATCAGAGCCCATCGATTGCATCCCTTGCAGGAACAGAAACCGAATTTGCAATAAGAGCAGGGGTGGCGTCTGCCAGACCTACAAACAGCTGCTTGATAGACTAATTGACAGTACTGACTATGGCAACTGAACATCCCCCTGAGTCAAACAACATGCTCCATAAATCAACCCCTGAAAAAATAAGATCATACAAGTCACCATCCACCAGGCACAGAAACCATCTACGTGCAATACTCTGGCGTAAGAGGCAAAAACTATTACCTGACGACTACCCCAACAATGGTCACATTCCAGGCTTGATACACAATACAAACCTGGAGGACAGCCATCATGCAATCACTGAATACATAGACGACCTAACACTCACAGGACAAATGTCACCAGAAGCCGCCAAACTAATCAAAAGACAAATAATGTACTGGATGACATTCCAGATGACCCTTATGAACAGGATAGACGAACTCGAAGACGAACTACTGAGAATAGACATGATAACCCCAAATCCTGATACCGACAGACCAGAAAACCATACCACACATGACCAACCAAAGCAACTGCACAAAACAGCGTTGCTAACGACTCAAGATCACCCATCCACCCCAGCACAACGACGCACATACGACACTACAAAATGCGAAGGACGTATCAAACCAATAAAATTCATACAAGGCGAGACCTTGAACCCAACGGTGCTAAACACAACCGTAACGCAAGCAAGCACAACTGGAGTCCAAACGGAAAACATGAACAAATCAGACACCTCAGACTGTAATCAAATCAAACGCAAAATAACTCTCTCTGACTCACTGACAGAGGAAGAAGACGACGTCTATTATTGCCCTTACGCCAGAGATTGTAGTGTTCATAATAATATTCGAAACAGTAATACCGACCTTGAGCAGGCCACAGCGCCGGCAGACATCACGAATGCCACACAAAAAGCCGCAGCAACAACCGCAACAAAAGTCTGCGGAGGGTCTGGCAACAGAGGCGACAGTGCAAAAGCTGTTATGTCTGTCACAGGTAGCGCAGATGAGCAGTCAAGTGGGAACCAAATCACGTCAAATCAATGCAGAATGGAGGCACAAACAACCAACACATCTGATACACATCAAGACTGCACAAACGAAACACACACAAAAAACAAACGAATCATCGCAGCCTTTAGGAAACTAAAACCGCATAGGAAACCCAATCAGCCTAAGAGAGTCCCGAAAGTGAAAGCGTGTGACGACCAATCGCGGCAATCGCAGGCTACCTCAAAACCTAGTGATACGAAAGTGCATACCCCTGATGATACCAACACCTTCGCAGCCTCCCAACCAACAACCTCAATGCCGACGCCCAAGGAAACCCCCACAACAACCAACGAGGAAGTCAATCCAGCGCCCCCCGCAGAGGTGCACAACGACGCCACCACACCATCACGACACGTCACGGCTGCAGAGACGCCAACACACGCCATCGACACCGATAGTTTTAGTTACGACAAGCTAGATATAAATGTAAAATTAAGTAGGCTAGAAAAAAGAGACATCTTAGAGACGGCACAGCGGATGCTCATCCGCACCCTACACCCGTACGGCCAATCTGTTTGTTTCCGTACATCAGAGCAAACCGATAGACTGATTCTCAAAACGGAGAATATTCCAACAGATCCAGACAGCCTACTAGACCTGCTCATGCAGGTGTGCGCCCGCAGGGAGGAACCATTCGATATGGACAAGCTTTACAAGGATCACGTAAGGGCTCATGGGAGAACATACTTCGATTACAGTCAAACTGGCAGCAAGTGCTACGCCACAGTTAAACACCCAAATTGCTAATAGCACAGCTTAATGCCATGCGGAGTATACTTGTAAATTCGGAGCTCCCACGGGTCCTACGTGAACTAAAAAGTGACATTCTGTGCATACAGGAGCCCTACACTAGACAAGGGCATATCCCCAACTTTCCTCCAAGTGCGGTGACGGTTGCGGAGGGGACAGGCTGCATGGCATCTGTCATAATCCTAAACAAAGAAATACATCCAGTCAAAATTACAGAACTCTGTTCCGAGCACCTAGTTACAGTTGAAGTCACACACAAGGGGGATACTTGGATCATCGCGTCGCTGTACGCCCAATTCTGTCATTGCATCAAACCATACGCAGACCTCATCAGAGATGTTGCGCAATACGCTGGCAACAAAAAACTTCTCATCTGTGCAGACATAAATGCCAGATCAACCCTGTGGCATTCAGACAGAACTGACGACAGAGGTAGAATAATAAATGACATCATCCAAGAAAACAGACTACACGTACTCAACAAGGAAGGACATCACCCGACTCACATCGGACACAACGGTCATTCATCAAACATAGACATCACCCTCGTTAATAATGCCGCCATCAACCACGTACGAGACTGGACCGTACATGACCAGATCACTGCTAGCGACCACAACATCATCACACTAACCTTAAGTGGCACACCAAACGTCAACACAGAAACACTACCAAAAAGACTATTATTTGACAAAACAGACTGGGACAGGGTCAGACAAAAAATACATGAGCACATACCGCAAGACATCACCGGCAGTGTTGATTACAGAGCACACATGCTGACAGATATCATTATACACACACAGAACACCTGCATACCCACGCAAAGAATGACAAAACACCAAAATATTCCCTGGACTACACAATTAACACGACTCAAACAAGACTCAAAACGTAAACGTAAGCTTTACCAACGAGCAATTTCAGATAGAGAAAGACAATTACGACTACACGACTACCGGCTTGCCAAGGATAAATATAAACTTGAGCTGAATAAGACCAGGAAAGACCATTGGAACAGCCATGTAGCAGCACAAACACAACTAAACATTTGGGGGGAACCATACAAAATCGTGACAGAGAAAATTAAGAGCCCACTGGTTCTGGGAACGCTGCGACAGGAGGATGGTGAGATGACTAAGGGCTGGAGACGCACAGCGGAGTTCCTGCTGAGCAAACTCCTGCCCGACGACATCGCAGACACAGACACACCACAACACGCAGCACTGAGACGCGAAGTAGACACAGTATACACCACACCAACCGTCACCTGTCCATTTGCGCAGGAAGAAGTGGCGACAGCGATCTCAGAACTCAAAAACAAAAAGGCGCCTGGACCGGATGGTATCCACTCTGAGGTACTGAAACAAATTGCACCGCAGATCACCCCGTTTCTCACAACGTTGTTAAACGATGCATTAAGGCTGGGCCGTGTGCCTGCAGTGTGGAAGACCTCGAAGGCGGTTATCATCAAAAAGGCTCCAGACAAAGACCCATCAGACCCCAAGTCATACAGACCAATTTGCCTTATCAATACACTCGGTAAAGTACAAGAAAAACTACTCTGCAAAAGACTACAAGCACACCGAACACTACGGGGACTGACACCACACCAATACGGCTTCAGGGAAGGGAAATCTATAGACGACGCAATTAACAGAGCACTCCAAATAGTACACGACACACCCTCCAAATACACACTTGCAATTATGATAGACATCTCAGGTGCCTTCGACAACCTCTGGTGGCCGGCCTTGTTCAAGAGGCTCAGACACCTGCAGGTACCGGAGTCTCTGTATAATAGTTTCATGGACTACTGCAGAGACAGAACGGTCGTTTGGCAAATGGACAACCAGAAAGTGATTAAACGAATTACAAAAGGCTGTCCACAAGGGTCGATCTGCGGCCCCATCTTCTGGGACATAGTTATAGAACCGCTCCTACAGTTACTAGAGGAGCACATCTTGACAGATGGAGCTGTCGCTTATGCTGATGATCTACTCGTCGTAGTTTCAGCAAATAACCGTGCCCAGCTAGAAGAAAGAGCCAATGGAACACTTAGGACAATAACCCAATGGTGCACAGATAATAAATTAAAGATAGCAGGAAACAAAACAACTTATACATTGCTAAAGGGTATCCTGCGCAGGAACCCAATAGTCAAAATTGGGGACACAAACATAAAAAGACTAGCAGTCACACGCTATCTAGGAGTATACATTGATGAACGATTGAACTTCCACGAACACATGCGAATATGCACAAACAAAGCAGAAAAGATACTACACAAACTGGCTAGGCTAAATTCGGAGCAATTCAGACTACCCCTGTCAGTGACACGAACATACCATTGCGCTCTCTTCGAGTCAGTACTATGCTTTGCTGCCAGTACGTGGGCCCACAGGTTAAATCTCTCAACCAACAGAACCATTGTACGTCGAGGCCAAAGAAGTGTTCTACTTCGACTAACAGGGGCATTCAATACAACATCAAATGACGCACTATGTGTCGTCATGGGAATTTTCCCCATAGATATCACCATCAGGTACCGCGCAGCAATGTACTGGCTTAGGATGGGGAGAATAGACCAGGTTCGGCAGATCACTGGTGTACCGATTGAGACAACACGCCAACTCAGAGCATGGCGAGTGGATACCTGGCAGAGCGAGTGGGCCAACAGCGATAAGGGCCGCCGTGTCTACAACTTCTTCCCTGACATCCGGGAAAGACTAAAACTAAAACATATTGATCCCAGCCGCGGTATGGTACATTTCATCACAGGACATGGCCCTTATCCCACGCACCTGTACCGCGTGAGTCTGCAGCAGACTAATAGATGCACATGCGGGGAAGAAGGTTCCCCTGAACATACTGTCTTCTTCTGCGGACAACGCACGAACACAAGACACACAGTACACATAAATCGCCTGAACACACAGAACGAACTACATGCCATAATACGCGACCCGGAAAGGTGGACTGAACTCAACAAACTAACGGACGAAATCTCGAAGATCCAACAAATAGAATACTTGCGCAACAGACCCTACCGAAGGCAAGTCGGTCCAAACAGACGTCACGATGCCCAGGGGGATACAGATATGATTAGCACCACGAGTGATGAAGAAGAAACAGATACAGACCAGGGCACCAACACAGATATTGAAGCGTCCAGCGCGGATGATCCATAGTGTCAACCAAGTCAAATTCAAAGAACAGAGTGGAACAACCGACAAGAGGTGCACAAGTCACACACAATCCTAAAAACAGATTGCACCGTATATATAAATAGTTTACAGCATCTCCATGTCCAATAAGAGCTTAAAGCTAGGTACCTCTTCAAGGGACCTACACCTTCCGTTAAGAGGCAGCGCACAGTCTGTATGGAAGGATCTTAATTGTGGTCCCTCTCTTTTGAGCCCAACCCGACGGATACCTATGGTAGATCGGGGAAAACCACCGCTCAGGCTGTGTTGCTGGCGGGGCCGGAAGGTGCTAACTGCCACACCACGTATCATTGTAAGTCTCATTGGCTCAGTGTGAACTGTTTGTACAACCAACCTACACAGCCTATACCTCAACCTCCACTATACTAAGAACCTCTCATCTGAAGCTTAAAGTTGGGCACCTCTTCAAGGGACCTACGCCCCCCTGGTAAGAGGCGGCGCACGTCCTGGATGGAAGGATCTTAATTGTGGTTCCTCTCTTTTGAGCCCAACCCGACGGATACCTATGGTAGATCGGGGAAAACCACCGTTCAGGTCGTGTTGTCGACGGGGCCGGGAGGTGCTTGCGCCTGATGTACTCTACTAGGAGCCTTGCAGGCTCAACACAAACCGTTAGCGTCATTACCTTATTACTTTTACCACGAGTACCCTTTCATTAGCAACTTTGAGCCAAGCACAAAATCAGTTACCTCTCTATTGTATATCGTAAATAGTTTAGCAGGCTGGACATGGAGGTCTTAGTCTTAGTTTCTAGCTTTAACGTACCCTAATCTCTTCTAGTTAAGGTAGTTTTTAGGATGGTAGATGTTAAAGGCATGGTGAGCAACGGCCAGTGTCTTGATGGTCATTCCAAGACCCGGGCCGCAGCCCACAACCAGGTGACGGGCCATATTATACATATAACTTCTCTATTCAGTTCTCTTCCTTCCTTCTTTCTAAATATTTAATTTCGTTTTGTTTATTAATATCTTACTTGATTTTGTATTAGTTATAAGTTTTTCTAATGCTGCACAAAAAAAAGATAACAAATGGATCCAAACAGAGCCCGCCTCCACGTGGCGGGACACGGGCAACGGTGTGAGTGGGGACGGGAGCCGGTGTGGTGTTACTTTAAGTCACTGCGGACCCCGGACCCAGTCACAGCGGCTAAGTGGCAATATACGACCCACCATAAGAAATTAGACGGTGGGTCATAAAATATAAGCAACTAGTGAAAAAAAAAAAAAAAAAAAAAAAAAAAAAGTCTTTAACACTGGTAGCATGCCGCGACAGCGTGGACGTGAACCGTATGTGCAGTTGACGGACTTTGAGCGAGGGCGTATAGTGGGCATGCGGGAGGCCGGGTGGACATACCGCCGAATTGCTCAACACGTGGGGCGTGATGTCTCCACAGTACATCGATGTTGTCGCCAGTGGTCGGCGGAAGGTGCACGTGCCCGTCGACCTGGGACGGGACCGCAGCGACTCACGGATGCACTCCAAGACCGTAGGATCCTACGCAGTGCCGTAGGGGACCGCACCGCCACTTCCCAGCAAATTAGGGACACTGTTGCTCCTGGGGTATCGGCGAGGACCATTCGCAACCGTCTCCATGAAGCTGGGCTACGGTCCCGCACACCGTTAGGCCGTCTTCCGCTCACGCCCCAACATCGTGCAGCCCGCCTCCAGTGGTGTCGCGACAGGCGTGAATGGAGGGACGAATGGAGACGTGTCGTCTTCAGCGATGAGAGTCGCTTCTGCCTTGGTGCCAATGATGGTCGTATGCGTGTTTGGCGCCGTGCAGGTGAGCGCCACAATCAGGACTGCATACGACCGAGGCACACAGGGCCAACACCCGGCATCATGGTGTGGGGAGCGATCTCTTACACTGGCCGTACACCACTGGTGATCGTCGAGGGGACACTGAATAGTGCACGGTACATCCAAACCGTCATCGAACCCATCGTTCTACCATTCCTAGACCGGCAAGGGAACTTGCTGTTCCAACAGGACAATGCACGTCCGCATGTATCCCGTGCCACCCAACGTGCTCTAGAAGGTGTAAGTCAACTACCCTGGCCAGCAAGATCTCCGGATCTGTCCCCCATTGAGCATGTTTGGGACTGGATGAAGCGTCGTCTCACGCGGTCTGCACGTCCAGCACGAACGCTGGTCCAACTGAGGCGCCAGGTGGAAATGGCATGGCAAGCCGTTCCACAGGACTACATCCAGCATCTCTACGATCGTCTCCATGGGAGAATAGCAGCCTGCATTGCTGCGAAAGGTGGATCTACACTGTACTAGTGCCGACATTGTGCATGCTCTGTTGCCTGTGTCTATGTGCCTGTGGTTCTGTCAGTGTGATCATGTGATGTATCTGACCCCAGGAATGTGTCAATAAAGTTTCCCCTTCCTGGGACAATGAATTCACGGTGTGCTTATTTCAATTTCCAGGAGTGTATACGGTACGTGGTGTTTCTGGACAGATGGGAGACCTTTGGGCCTTAGTCTGCTCAGTTTAAACAGGCATTAAAGAAATAAATAATATCTCTGTAAGTCGCACATCATTTTATTTGTGGTTCCGACATTCAGATGTCATCTGAAGATGGCCTAAGAAGTCGAAAATCATTTTATAATTAAAGTTGTAGAGCATGAGAAAAATGTTTCCTTGTTGATATGAATTTGTATGAATGTTGAGTATAACTGCCAATATAATACAAAAAGCCATCACACCCAGCGAGGTAGGAACATTACTGCAGTTCTTACATGTCTCGTGAGTAAATGCAATTTATTTAAGGGGAGTAGGACGTCAAACGGGGCCGACTTGGAGCAGGAGAGGCACCACAGGACATTTTAATTTCTACTGTCTATACTTTTACAAATAAATTCATAAAACTTTGTCACCATGACCAGGAAGGATTGAGGACTCATACTCATCGCAGTGGAAGTTCAGAAATGTAGCAAAATACCTTTTTTTTACATGTTAAATTTAGTCATTTTTTCTCTTATTGCTGGCTGCATTTGTTGCTATAGGTACACTTTTCTTCCCAAGTAAGAGAAATTCTTCAATGAATTTTTCATAGCATACAAACAGTAGTCACAGGTGCATGAAACTCTAGAATTTACCAAATCTATTAAAAAACTGTGGAAAAATTGAGATAGTTAACTATCAAACTTGAATTTTTTCTTAACATGAAGTTTAAAGTGTAACAGTTCATTCATTTTTTCATAAATTAAATAACATCTAGTGTTTCAAACTATGGTTTGTATGCTGTGCAAGAGTCATCAAAGAATCTCTCTTACTTAGGAAGAAAAGTGTACCTATAGCACCAAATGCAGGCAGTAGTAAGTGAAAATGATGAAATTTCACATGTAAAAAAAATGTGTTTTGTTACGTTTTTGAGCTTGCACTGCTATGAGTATGAATCCTGAATCCTTCCTGATCATGCTGTTAAAGTTTTATGAATTTATTTGCAAAAGTATAGACAGTGGAAATTAAAATGTCCTGTGGTGCCTCTCCTGCCCCAAGTCGGCCCATCTGATGTCCTACACCCCCCCCCCCCCCCTTTAAGCACGAAGTACGCTTGTCAGCCAGAACATTATGACCACCGTCCTACTACGGATATTAACCCGTCCAGGCGATATCAGCGTCACCTGGCGAGGAATGAGTCCAAGTCAGACACACGCACGGTGCTTGTGGTATCAGTGAGCGTGCTGTCCGCACGTAGAATGGGGAAGGCGCGCAGTCTATCTGAATTTGATCGTGGGCATATTCTGATGGCCCAGAGGCTCGGCATGAGCATTTAGAATGCTGCACGACTTGTCGGGTGTTCGAGGAGTGCCGTGAGTGTCTTCGACAGGTGGCGGAAAAACTAAGGTTAATGACGTCCAGACATCGTGGGATTTGGCGGCAACTCCTCGATACAGATGTCGAACGTCGTAAGATGGGCAGACTGGTAAAACTGGACAGGCAGTGAACTGTGGCAGAACTGACATCAGAATTTAATGCTCGGCAGAGTGCAAGTGTGTCTGAACACAAACTGCATGGAACTCTCCTAATGATGGGCCTCCACAGACGAAGACTAATGCTTGTGCCAAAGTTATCACTACGACATCGCAAACGACGACTAAAATGGGCGCTAGATCATCGGCACTGGCCGTTGGCACAGTGGCAGGGCGTTGCATGATCTGATGAATCCCCATACCTTCACCTCCATGCCAATGGGAGAGGGCTAATCTGTCGTCTTCAAGGGGAACAACTTCTTGACACCTGTACTGAAGGATGGAGACAAACTGGCGGCGGCTTCATAATGCTCTGGGGAACATTCAAGTGGGCAACCATGGGTCCAGTGGAGCTCATGAATGGTATCATGGTGGCAGAGGAGTATCTCACACTGGTTGGAGACAACGTACAACGCTTCATGTCGAACATGCTTCCCAACAGGCGTGGCGACTTTTCAACAAGACAGTGGGTCATGTCACAAAGCCAAGAGTCTGATTAAGTGGTTCGAGGAACACAGTGGCGAGTTATAACTGATGTGCAGTCCCCCTTTCCCAACTCGCCAGATCTGAACCCGCTGCAACACATCTGGGATGTTACTGAACGTGGCGTCAGACTCATCGTCCTCTACCCTGAATTTACGGGAATTAGGTGACTTGTGTGTGCAGGTGTCCAGTGACGTATCAAGGCCTCATAGCTTCCTTGCCATGACATTTCGCCACTGTTAACAGTGACCAATGTGGACATACCAGCTATTAGGCAGGTGGCCATAACGTTCTGGCTGATCAGTGTATAAGAATTAATAACGACGAGTAATCGTAATCGTAAACATCCTGAATGCGTCTGTATCAACACTTTGTCTTTATCTCAGGCAGCGCGGAGAGTAGAAGAGTTATACATAAAATATGTGGCAGGCGATTCACTGTTGACATCGCTGCCCCCAGTGTCGACGATAGTTGGGGTCAAGTATGCGCGGCGTCCAAAACGAGTTGTGACTTGGCGACTTGGAAACACGATCGGTGGCGGTGGAAGAGTGCAGCGACTCCGTGGAATCACGTGTGAGCGGTGTCTCGATGTTAACTGGGGACAAGGCAGGCTCGAGTGTGTAGATGGATACTGCGAAGGAAGCGCCATTTGTGATTTTTTTAGTTTCTCCCGGCGTATTTGATAATCAAAACATCCACGGGTGTGCTGTCGGTCTATAGTGTCCAACGGGCACAATATTTCGGCGATCATACATGTCGCCATCATCAGGTGAACTGACGGAGTGAGCTCCTGTGAACGTGCCGGCACGGAGATCCGTACGCTATGGCTGCTCAGAGGGAACTGGGTTTGGTCGCACTCTCGGGGAAAATCGCCCGCATTCTGAAGAAACACCGGGTCGGAACTGTGTTTTGTCCTCCAAATAAATCTCGTGCACTGGTGGGGAGCGCTAAAGATGACCTCGGTTTGAGGAAGGCCGGCGTGTACCAGATTCCGTGTCAATGTGGCAAGTCGTATATTGGTCAGACGATGCGTGCCGTCGAGGATCGATGCCGTGAACACCAGAGGCACACTCGACTGATGTATCCGAGCAAGTCGGCGGTCGCTGAAGATTGTTTGTCTGAAAATCACGCCATGGAGTATGACCGCACGAGGATTCTGGTACAGACGTCGAGATACTGGGACAGCGTTGTTAGAGAGGCCATCGAAATTCACACCAATGACGACCTCATAAACCGTGACTGTGGCTATAATCTTAGCAAGGCTTGGGAACCAGCGATTGGGTTAATCAAGAGTAAATCGAGCGAACGTATAGTTGTGACGACAACGGCGGACAGAGCCATCACACCGACGTCATCTCAGACGCCGTCGCAATCTGTTCCACCGCGCGACCGTGGCGCGGGGCGCGGACGGCGGAGGGAGCGCGCCGCGGGCGGAGGGTATTTAAATCGGCCGCCGCCGCGACCGAACCCAGTTCCCTCTGAGCAGCCATAGCGTACGGATCTCCGTGCCGGCACGTTCACAGGAGCTCAGTCCGTCAGTTCACCTGATGATGGCGACATGTATGATCGCCGAAATATTGTGCCCGTTGGACACTATAGACCGGCAGCACACCCGTGGATGTTTTGAAGCGCCATCTGTTTGTTAAGTGCAGCCGCCACGTAACTGTATTTAAACTGTGAAAAAACTCTTGGGATACCTCCTAATATCATGTCTGACCTCCTTTGGCCGGCGTAGTGCAGAAACTCTACGCGGCATGGATTCAAGAAGCCGCTGGAAGTCCTCTGCATAAATATTGAGTCACGCTGCCTCTATAGCAGTAAAAAGTGTTGCCGGTGCAGGATTTTGTGCACGAACTGACCGCTAAATTATGCCCCATAAATGTTCGATGGGATTCGTGTCAGACGTTCCGGATGGCAGAATCATTCGATCCAATTGTAAAAAACTGTAATCCAAACAATTTGCGAACAGTTGTGATCCAGTGACATAGCGCACTGACATCTATAAATATCCCATCGTTGTTTGGGAACATGAAGTCCATGAATGGCAGAAAATGGCCTTCAAGTAAACGAACACAACCATTTGCAGTCAATGTTCGGTTCAGTTGGACAAGAGGACACAGTCCATTCCATACCCACAGAGCCCACACCATTATGGAACCACCACCAGCTAGCACAGTGTCTTGTTGACAACTTGGATCCATGGCTTCGTGTGGTTTCCACCACACTCGCACCCTACCATCACCTTCTACCAACTGAAATCCGGACACCTCGAACCAGGCCACTGATTCCAGTGGTCTAATGCCCAACCGATACGCTCACGAGGACAGCGACGTCGTGCTGTTAGCAAAGGCAGTCGCGTCTGTAATAAAGGATACGTTCGTCGTACATCCCACACGCGTTTCTGATGTTATTTCACAAAGTGTTGCTTGTCTGTTAGCACTGACAACTCTACGCAAACGCCGTTGCTTTTCGTCGTTAGGTGAAAGCCGTCGGCCACTGCGTTGTCAAAAATGGCTCTGAGCACTATGGGACTCAACTGCTGAGGTCATTAGTCTCCTAGAACTTAGAACTAGTTAAACCTAACTAACCTAAGGACATCACAAACATCCATGCCCGAGGCAGGATTCGAACCTGCGACCGCAGCGGTCTTGCGGTTCCAGACTGCAGCGCCTTTAACCGCACGGCCACTTCGGCCGGCCACTGCGTTGTCCGTGGTGAGAGGTATTGCCTGAAATTTGCTAGCCTTAGCAGACTCTTTACAATAAATCTCGGAATACTGAATTCTCTAACGATTTCCGAAATAGAATGACCCAAAGCGTCTAGCACCAACTACCATTCCGCCATCACATCTGCTAACTCCCGTGGTGGGGCCCTAATAACGTTGGTATTTTTTCACATTAATCACCGGAGTACAAATGACAGCACAGACAATGTACTGCTCTTTTATACCTCGTGTAAGCGATACTATCGCCATTTTTGTATGTGGGTATCGCTATCCCATGACTTTTACCACCTGGGTGTATAAGGGACAGTTAAATGTAAACGAGGACGACGGGAAAGAAGTAAGTAAACTGTTTATTATTTCAAGAGTACCCGCCAAAAGGTCTCCCACAGTGACATAAGACAGTCAGTACCTCCATGGAGAAATGTTTGCAGTAGCCTACAGAATCATGATTGATCCCAGGCGTGCACCTCCTCGTCAGAAGCAAATCGACTGCCACGAATGTCTTTATTCACGCCTTCAAAAATATGGAAAGGCCATGGGGAGCGATCGGGAGTGAAAGGAGAACGTGTAAGGGCTTTCCAGAGATACTTCTGCAGCACAGTCCTTCGCAATATGTGGGCGGACCCACGCTTTACTCTGCGTTTTGTGTTGCACCTTTTGGTGATTGCCTATCATAGAGCTTTTCCCTGATATGAAAGTATTATTACAGAATCGAAGGTAGCTGCGGTAACAATCGCATAAATCATAATTATATTACATGTAACGAGGCACCAGAAATCATGGTTTCCGAAAGTTAAAATTCTCTGGAAATATTCCTGAACAAGATCTCAAATTTTGTCAGCCGATAGTAGTTTTCACCTTGCATGTTCTATATTGAACTAACTTAAACTGAATCAGTGCCTTGTTTCTCAAGGGCTGTCGATTTTATTGAAACTGAGTCAAAAACTGTCTCAGAATCGTTGGTACCCATTTATAATATAACTATTGACGAGTGAGTGGTATTAACTCATCCATTACAAAGCCGTCTACAAAGCTGTATTTTCTCATCTAGAGGACGGACACTTCAATTTCCGCTTTCTCTGCTTTTCCGCAAGCAACGAGAAACTTACAGATCTCAATTTTACCGTTGAGTCTTTACTGAATATGAAACGACGGTAGATAATATCGAAAAGTGAACTCAGTAGCACGGTGAAGTTGTCGTTTGCCGCCGGTCAACGTCTCAACTGGAATCGTTACAGGACGCTGAGGCTCGGAGGTGCACTTTGCTTGGGATTCAAAACGCCTTGTGGATACCATCCCGCAACGCACCTGGTTCAAGGAGCGGTGTCGCGGAAATGGAGTCCACATTCAATTTTGCTCTCTGAGTACGTTATATGCTTAAAAGTAAGACAACAGTTGACGGTATACGAGTAATCAGTCTCTTTCAGATAAGGTGTTCTTGTTTGAATCTTACTAAGTAGGAAGTGGAAAATTATTTATTTATATACGTAAAAGTGATCACAACGAAAAGATCCGATAAATTAGAGCAAATACGGAGACTTACAAGCAGTCGTTCTTCCCACGCACAATTCGTGAATGGAACAGGGAAGGGGGGATCAGATAGTGGTACAATAAGTACCCTCCGCCACACACCGTAAGGTGGCTCGCGGAGTATAGATGTAGATGTAGATGTTATGAGCATGTACCTCATGTATTTAACTCAACTAAGTGCGAATCAGTTTAAATCAGATTTCTATAAATCTTAGTTAGGGAGCTAGCATGAATTGAATTTCTAGGGGTGGATGCAGCAAGCTGTACATAGAAACTCCCTGGCAGATTAAAACTGTGTGCCCGACCGTGACTCGAACTCGGGACCTTTGCCTTTCGCGGCCAAGTGCTCTACCATCTGAGCTACCGAAGCACGACTCCCCCCCGGTACTCACAGCTTTACTTCTGCCAGTATTTCGTCTCCTACCTTCCAAACTTTACAGAAGCTCTCCTGCGAACCTTGCAGAACTAGCAATCATGAAAGAAAGGATACTGCGGAGACATGGCTTAGCCACAGCTTGGGGGATGTTTCCAGAATAAGATTTTCACTCTGCAGCGGAGTGTGTGCTGATATGAAACTTCCTGGCAGATTAAAACTGTGTGCCCGACCGAGACTCGAACTCGGGACCTTTGCCTTTCGCGGGCAAGTGCTCTACCATCTGAGCTACCGAAGCACTACTCCCGCCCGGTACTCACAGCTTTACTTCTGCCAGTATCTCGTCTCCTACCTTCCAAACTTTACAGAAGCTCTCCTGCGAACCTGCGAACCTCCAAGCTGTACATAGCTGCGTTTAGATGGTGTATTGGTGCCGGAACGTTCATTTAAGTGAAGTGCTGGAACAAGTGCCCATCTTCTTGAATGCAGAACTCAGTCTGCATTCTAAACAACCTGCTAACGAAATGTAATGTCTCTGGTTTCACAGAACGACAAGTTTCGTCGATCCGCTGTTTGAAGTCAACTGTGGTCCTCAGAAATGACCCGTACTGTCTCACGATTTAACACCAACATATTTATTTTTATGGTTGTGTCTAAATGGTGGTAGCTAAAGAATCGTGTTTTTCACCGAATCCAGAACCTTAGATAAGTTACTCAATGTCTCTATCTGTTTCCCTGTCTCATAAATAAGAGAGAGGGTTGCGTAGGAGATACACGGAGAGAGACGGGTGGAGGAAGTGGACAGAGTGAGGGCAAGGAAGCGATGTGGTTTCGAGTAGAAGTTAAGAAGGCGGTGACGAGAGAATATTAGATAGGGACAAAATGAGACGACAAAGGAGGAAGGACTGCACATTCCTGCTGGAACAGCACAGAAATCACCATATGTTTGAATATGCAAGTCTTAAGAATTCTTGATACGCTGTTTTTATCATGAATTTGTGGAAATGATCAGACAGAGTCAGAGTGATGTCCCACAAATGGCTATGCTGGCGGCTGTGTTAGCAGCCCAATGATAAAGACGAGATGGCCTACGTCATTTCCCTTGACTAACTCTAAGGATATGTTTCGGTATTGTGGCGCAGGGATTTCGAAGTGTACCGGGCTTATAGACATGCACCTAGAAAGAAACAAAAAAATTGTTACTTAACCTTATTTTTTCGGAGGATAATGAAAACTTTACCTCGTACCAGCACTCGTGTTCCATCGATACACCACACCACTATCGCCTCTCACATTTCGTCCCCCTAACTATCCCCTGCCTTGGCAGGTCGTCCTGTTTTACAGCACATACTACATCAGCATTTATTTTAACTGGTTGCAAATATGAAAATTAAATTTAAAATATGTTATTTATATATTTATGCAGTTACTTCAGCTGCCAAGACTAGGGCCCTGAGACGCTCTTTTACGTCTATCCAGACATCCATATTGAGTCAGCATTACAATTTGTGTTGTACGTGAGCTACATATATGACGATAATCTCAATCATAATAATCTATACTATTAGATAAAGGCAAGTCTTTGTTTAACATTATTAAAGACAATCTCGAAAAATACTTGACCGATTTACTTAAAATTTTTACATGATACCCTAAAGAACATCCAGACAGATATAGACTTCATATATTTTTAAATACATATAATGTACATAAATATGTATGTTATATACAAATGTGTAGCTACCTCAAATTAGTTAGTTCAGGTTTTTACACCATTCTTTAAGTAACATTCTGACGAACATAGGCTATACATTTCTAACGCATATAATACATAAAGATAAAATGTTCTTATAAAAAATCTCTGACGATTCTTCATAGTTTTACTTCAGATTTTTGGACAATACTCTAACAAACACTTGGACAGGCGTAAGTATTATGTAAATATATACACTGAAGAGCCAAACAAACTGGTAATTTCGTTTCATCTTTTCTGGGAAACTTGTTATTTTTCAAAACATTCATAATTTCCTTTAGGTCGTCGAGAGATGGTGATTTTGAATCAGAATTGGACAGATGTTTTTCAGAATCTACTTTTTCTATCCGGTGCTGACAGTTGAGATGTGAATTAAAATACTTGGCTAAAATTTGCGTCTTATTTTTCAGGTTGGGTTCCAGTGGTCCACTGGGAAGGCGGAAGTACAGACTAGATGGCTAACAATCTCTTAAATTTTCTCTAAATATCTTGGAAAAGTGTCTGTTGTTGCTCTTGAAAATTCATTTTCAATTTCTTTATGCCAGTTTGTGTCATACCTTCGTTTTTTCTTCCTATTGATTTCCTGTATCTTTAAAAATTGTGGTCGTTTTCTGGGGTTTTGTTGCTACTGAAAGTTTTCCGCGCCTGTGTTTTTCCTTATAATGCCTGAACACTTGCAATGTTACACCACCTGTGCTTTCTCGTTTTTGGACATTGACCTAATGTCTCAGTGTTTTTCAATGTGTAAGTAGGCTTTTAGGTTTTCTTATTGGTAACGCCACGTAGCGCTCTGTATGAAAAATCACTGGCTGTGCTGTGCGCAGTCTGTGGGTCGTTTGCATAGTTGTCTGCCATTGTAGTGTTGGGCAGCTGGATGTGAACAGCGCGTAGCGTTGCGCAGTTGGAGGTGAGCCGCCAGCAGTGGTGGATGTGGGGAGAGAGATGGCGGAGTTTTGAAATTTGTAAGACTGGATGTCTTGAACTGCTATATACATTATGACTTTTGAACACTATTGAGGTAAACACATTGTTTGTTCTCTATCAAAATCTTTCATTTGCTAACTATGCCTATCAGTAGTTAGTGCCTTCAGTAGTTTGGATCTTTTATTTAGCTGGCAGTAGTGGCGCTCGCTGTATTGCAGTAGTTCGAGTAACGAAGATTTTTGTGAGGTAAGTAATTTGTTAAAGGTATAGGTTAATGTTAGTCAGGGCCATTCTTTTGTAGGGATTATTGAAAGTCAGATTGCGCTGCGCTAAAAAAATATTGTGTGTCAGTTTAAGCACAGTCTTGTATAATTGTTCAAAGGGGATGTTTCATATGTCGACCCTTAGCCGAGGACAACTCACTGGAAACTTCTGATTTTTTTCTTGTAGTTTGTGTAATTAGTGTAGATTTTGTTTATTGCTAGCGCGTAATTGTAGAGAGAATCTCCTTTGTAGTTGCAGTCTTTCATTGTTGTACAGTAAAAAAAAAAAAAGGTTTGGCATGCATGTAAATTTGCACCAAGTATTTCGCAACTGCGCTTGCAATTAACTAGATAGTATTTTCAGTGGTATGTTAATGTGTTCTCTTATTTTTTCTCTTCAAATTGTGCTTTTCTGTGTTATCGTGTGAAATATTGTGACAATAATCGCGTGTGAAAAACGTAATACTAGGCTCCAAAGTAAACTGAGAAATGACAGTGAAGACGAAAGCAGTGTGTTAGCGCTACCGTGTAATGAATTAACTAATGTTCAAACTAGTGATTTGGTAATTGTGCATAGGGAAATGGAGCGGGAGGCAAATAATGGTGTAGACAGTGAAACAAGTAGTGAACAGGGAAGCATTATCGATCGATCGGTCGGCAACAGCTCGCCTCAGGAATCCGAAATGACAGAACACAATATTGCAAATACTGTAGATTCAGGTTTTGGGTCCTCACGGTTTTCTCAAATGAGTCAAGACACATTTTCTGCTTGTCAGAATGTGAATGTTGCCGGTGAAAATGCACTGCCAAAAAGCATAGAGAAACAGATTCCAGGCACTAATACACTATTATTGCAATTAATGCAACAAATGGAACAAAATCAGAGACAAACACAGCAAAATCCTCAAAAGTTAGATACAATGGAACAAAATCAGAGACAAACACAGCAACAGTTAGACTCAATGGAACAAAATCAGAGGCAAACACAGCAAAAGCTTCAAAAGTTAGACACCTCACTTGAACAAACACGTGAAGATTTAACTACTGAGTTACATAACATTGAATCGAAATGTCAAAAAGTCTGTAATGACGTAAAAACACAGATTTGCGAGCATTTTCAACCTATTTTCTCGCGGCATGAAAATGCATTACAGAATCACGAAGCAGTCACAAAAGAACTGCAAACTATTGTTCATGAAAATCATGAGACCTTTCAAGCTAAAATTGACTCAGTTGCATCTACCGGTTCGGTTACGCAACTTGCAAAAACTCAAGAAAACTTAAAGGACACAGTAGATACTCTGAAAATTGGTTCAGAAAGACACATGGAGGAAATTAGTTCATTATCAGAGAAAGTAGTTGAACTTTCGGATCAGCTAAATAATTTATCTACGAAGGTAGATGACAATCTGAATGACACAAAACTGGTAGTCTTTAATGGCACAGAAGAGTGCGAACAAATTAGGAAATTCAAACAAAATCAGAATCAAACTAATACGCAACACCAAAGAGAAATCCGGGAATTACAAGATCAGCTGACACAGGTAATACAAGAATTACGTATTTCAGGGGACACTTGCGCTCCAATACGGGAAGAGGGATATAGAAATACGGAAGAGCCACAAAACAGTAACACAGGGCACTTCAGAAATTATGAAAGAAATTGGCAAGGTACACCGAATTTTGAGACGGAACCGCCGAAACGACGTAACAATGACCGACATGCGTCTCGCCGACATGATGATTTTGACTGTAAGCTGTTCACGTAAATTCAAAACATTTAAGAATTCTGGCAACGACATCCATCCACAAGCGTGGCTTCATCAATTCTCTCATTGTTTTCCTCCCAACTGGTCATTAGAACACAGATTAGAACTTATGTGTGGCTATTTAGAGAATGAACCAGCTGTAAATCTGCGATCGGTCATTCACGATTGCCACAGTGAAGGAGAATTTTATCATGCCTTCCTCTCAGCGTACTGGTCTCAAGCCACACAAGACCGAGTAAAACATGGCATCATAATGATGAAACATTTCGAACAATCTGAATTTTCCAGTCTTGTGAAATATTTTGAAGAAATGTTGCACAAGAATGAGTACCTGTCAAACCCATACAGCCCGTCAGAACTCATCCGCATTTGCTTAATGAAATTACCTGAACATTTACAGCATATTATTTTGGCAGGACGTTGCAAAGACGACATTGAAGCTTTTCAGGGACTCTTACAAGAATTAGAAATTGACACTGACAGTCGCGAAACGCGAAAACAGGAACACAAAAATTACAGGTCACATCCGTTGCAATTCCGCGATGAAAGAAATAATAACTGGACACGACAAGGCTATTCTCACAACGCAAATCGTGACCAAAACAGTCACCACCCATATGACAACCACTAGCAGAGTAACAATAGTTACAGAGAAAGATCGCATTTCCGTAGTAATGAATATGACAGAGATTACCATAGAAACAGACAATATAGGAACAGAAACAATTATTATCAAGGGAGACAGAATAACTTCACACGCAACAGTTCAGCGCGCAGTTACGATTCCGGGAGAAATTCTCCACCACATGACCGACAAACAAGAAACTATGTAAACTACCCACAAAACGACAGGCCTGAATTCCATCAGAACTGGCGGGATTCAAACAGAGCAGGGCACTCTCGACAAGGTGAATTTGTAGAAGTTAGGTCTCCTAATCCCAATAACGACGCGCGCCAACAAAGGAACAGACAATGACTCGCACCGCAGGCAGCCGCATGCGCCGGCTGGCTCAGAGAAAAATAACATAGACGCTAACCTTGAGAAAAATTTTAGCATTCCTCACCGACGTATACCGCATGATAATTCCGTTCAAGTTGAACCTCTGCATACTAGGAAGAGTAAAGGTTTACACCACATTTCACATGTAAAACCGTTTATTGAGAGATAATCTGCTTTTTAACTTTGTCTTTGCCATAAAACTTTTCACTTCACATTTCTAGTATCCCCTTAGAGCAATGAATTACTGTGCTGATAAACCTCTTACATTATTTGATTTTCAAACAGCTGAGCAGAACTGAACGTACTCAGACATTTCGCTCTTTACCTATTCTGATCAACACTAAACTGACAGCCAATATTTTTAGCGCAACGCAATCTGACTTTCAATAATCCCTACAAGAGAACGGCCCTGACTAACGTTAACCTACACGTTTCACAAATCACTTACCTCACAAAAATCTTCGTTACTCGAACTACTGCAATACAGCGAGCGCCACTACTGCCAGCTAAATAAAAGATTCTAACTACTGAAGCACTAACTACTGATAGGCATAGTTAGCAAATGAAAGATTTTGATAGAAAACAAGCAATTTATTTACCTTAATAGTGTTCAAATGGTTCAAATGGCTCTGAGCACTATGGGACTCAACTGCTGAGGTCATTAGTCCCCTAGAACTTAGAACTAGTTAAACCTAACTAACCTAAGGACATCACAAACATCCATGCTCGAGGCAGGATTCGAACCTGCGACCGTAGCGGTCTTGCGGTTCCAGACTGCAGCGCCTTTAACCGCACGGCCACTTCGGCCGGCTTTAATAGTGTTGAAAAGTCATTATGTATATATATCAGTCCATGATATCCAATATTACAAATTTACTCATTCTGATGGACACACGTCCAGATCGCCCGCTCTCAAAATTCCGCCATCTCTCTTCCCAAATCCACCACTGCTGGCGGCTCACCTCCAACTGCGCAACGCTACGCGCTGTTTATAGCCAACTGCCCAACAATGCAATAGCATTTACCCGAACAATGCAAACCAACCACAGCCTTCACACAGCCCAGTCAGTGATTTTCATATAGAGCGCTACGTGGCGTTACCAACATAAAAACCTAAACAGCCTACTTACACTATTAGATCAATAATGAAACACTCATGTCACAAAGTACTGGTAACCGAGAGCATGGCTAACATCGAACAAGACAGGAAGAGCTCTTAATGCCGACTTTGGCGCGCAGTCCGTATCTCTTACTAGTTTCGTCACAGTTCGTGGATTTCCGATCAAGTTCGTACTTACTAATATATGCGTTTGTTAATGAACGGGTGTGAATTTTAACGAGGCAAAATTATGATAAATAGCTTTAAACATCCAGAGGCTCCTCCTAGTATTCATGTTGTCATAAATGACTTTAATTATTAAGCTACAGACTACAGCACTTCCTAACTATCTTGGATACATCAATAAGAGACAATAATTTATTAAAACTGGTAAAAATGTCTTCCTCGCGTAAGAGGCACCTTACAACGGTTACTTGTTCCACAGTCGTTTGGCTGAATGGAGAAGGAGATGGGGAAAGAAACAGAGTACAGATGCTTGACACGTCCCATCTGCTACTGTAGTAATGGAATAATGAAAGGTATCTGGTTTGTGAGTAGAGGACACCACAAAGACAGCGACGAAGTAACGAGAGTGTGTGATATTTACATCTACTGTCCCGCCACATCCAGCGTAAACGAGCATAAGAAGGACTGTTTCATGCTTTTAAGTATTTTTAAAACTGTTGATATGCCTTTCACAGCTTCCAGACCGCCCTCGCAAATGTAGAGGGAATGAAAAACAATTGGGGAAAAAGAAGAAAAACCGAGGTAATTTACCGCTACAGAGCACGACTAACGCGAGAAGCTGCAGTATTCATTGCGACATATAGTGCAGCGGCAGACCGCAGGAAGTACCAAAACTGCGGCGTAAATTTGCCGTCGCCCGGGCCGTTACGCCTTTGCCACGGCAGACACTTGTCGCCGGGCCGCGTCCGGTGTGTGGACAGGTCAGGATTCCGCTGACAGCAGAGCAGCCTCTCCAACACGTGTGCCGGCAGCTGCCGCTCCACAGCCAGCTGGGGCGGCCTCAGAGCACAGAGCGAATGCTTTCGTCGGCGCGCACAAGGATTTGTCTGTGTGAAGCGCGGCCGCTTGCTGCGCACGTGTCGCCGCGACGGCCTCGCTGACGCGCGCCTGCCTCGTAAACAGCCATACAGACACGGACGTAGACGAGAAGCCGCACGCCGCCCCTGCAGGGTCGCGGGGGAAGATCGTAAAGAGCGCGCCGGTCGCGACCCGGCCGGATTCCGCGGCGCCGGGACGGAAATACCGCGCGGGCCGCGAAAATACACAGCGAGGGGGCGTGGCCGCCGAGCAGAGCCGGGTCGTGACACGGTAGCTGTGGCCGGGCGTTCGAGGCTCTGTTTACGATCCGAGGAGTTACTGCCGGCCGTAAGCTGCCCCTCCGGCAGATCTTTAATACAGTGTCAGCGACAGTATAAAACGAGCACTTTACATCGTGGCACCATTATACATACACATGCAGCATGTGAGGCCCACTTACAAGGGGAGGCCGCCAATTGTGAAATTCAGATTCGATTCATACTGCGCATAATAAAAGCTCATGGCCAGAGGTGTAATGTGGCAAACCACCAAGATGCACTTCTCAGCCGTTGTCGAGAAAATCGACAGTTAAAAGAAACCGTTGCGGCGAAATACTCTCTACGATTAATAAACTTCTACAGCGTCGTGGCGCAGCGGTACGCGCTCGGGTTCGTAATCCGAAGGTCGCCGGATCGAATCTCGCGCCATGCAACCTTTTTTTATTATTAGTTTTTTGTAATTCATATATATATATATATATATATATATATATATATATATATATATATATATACTACTAATGAATTGCTTATGCATGTTGGTGAAGGCGGATCGCTCTCCAATTGTACCGCCTACATTTTTCCCTTTTTTTTTTAACAGGGTGTACCAAAGTATCACTAGTGCAATAAGAGACCTTTACATTATTTCTCACACGATTTTGGTGTATTTGTGTTTGTAAGATACGATACCCAAGACATTTTCTAAATTTTTTGTTACATACTTTCCAATTTGATTCAAAGAAGCTGATAGGTCGCAAAAGGTGGTAACCAGATGTTAATGGAACTCCTTTATTTTCATAACGTGTTTTGGGTGTAGCCCGTGATTGAATGACCTACTTAATTAATAACGCTTTTTTGTATTATAAATGTCAGTGCATACAGAAACATACTAATAGGGGAATTACAAATCTATAGCAAAGAAGTCCCTGAATTTTAAGACCGTAAAGTTACTACGCTCACGTAAGGAAAGAAATACTGACATGGCATACAGGCAGTAGATGACAAATGTATACAGGGTGCTCCATTGATTGGGACTGGGTCAAATATCTCACGAAATAAGAGTCAAACGAAAACACTACAAAGAACGAAACTTGTCCAGCTTGAAGGAATACACCAGATAGCGCTATTGTTGGCCCGCTAGATGGCGCTGCCATAGGCCAAACGAATATCAACTACGTTTTTTAAAAATAGGAACCTCCATTTTTTATTACATGTTCGTGTAGTACGTAAAGAAATATGAATGTTTTAGTTGGACCACTTTTTTCGCTTTCTGATAGATGGCGCTGTAATAGTCACAAACATATGGCTCACAATTTTAGTCGAACAGTTGGTAACAGGTAGGTTTTTTAAATTAAAATACAGAACGTAGATACGTTTGAACATTTTATTTCGGTTGTTCCAATGTGATACATGTACCTTTGTGAACTTATCATTTCTGAGAACGCATGTTTTTACAGCGTGATTGCCTGTAAATACCACAATAATGGTTCACATAGCTCTGAGCACTATGGGACTTAACTTCTGTGGTCATCAGTCCCCTAGAACTTAGAACTACTTAAACCTGACTAACCTAAAGACATCACACACACCATGCCAGAGGCAATATTCGAACCTGCGACCGGAGCGGTCGCGCCGTTCCAGACTGTAGCGCCCAGAACCGCTCGGCCACCCCGGCCGGCCCACATTAACGCAATAAATGCTCAAAATGATGTCCGTCAACCTCAATGCATTTGGCAATGCGTGTAACGACATTCCTCTCAACAGCGAGCAGTTCGCCTTCCGTAATGTTCGCACATCCATTGACAATGCGCTGACAAAAAAAAAAAAAAAAAGTTGACTGGCGTTGTCGGTGGATCATGATAGCAAATATCCTTCAACTTTCCCCACAGAAAGAAATCCGGGGACGTCAGATCCGGTGAACGTGCGGGTCATGGTATGGTGCTTCGATGACCAATCAACCTGTTATGAAATATGCTAGTCAATATCGCTTCAACCGCACGCGAGCTATGTGCCGGACATCCATCATGTTGGAAGTACATCGCCATTCTGTCATGCGGTGAAACATCTTGTAGTAACATCGGTAGAACATTACGTAGGAAATCAGCATACATTGCACCATTTACATTTACATCGATAAAATGGAGGCCAATTATCCTTCCTCCCATCATGCCGCACCATATATTAACAAGCCAAGGTCGCTGATGTTCCACTTGTCGCAGCCATCGTGGATTTTCCGTTGCCCAGTAGTGCATATTATGCCGGTTTACGTTACCGCTGTTGGTGAGTGATGCTTCGTCGCTAAATAGAAAGAGTGCAAAGAATCTGTCATCGTCCCGTAATTTCTCTTGTGCCCAGTGATTGAACTGTACACAACGTTCAAAGTCGTCGCCAAGCAATTCCTGGTGTGTAGAGGTATGGTACGTGTGCAATCGATGTTGATGTAGCATTCTCAACACCGACGTTTCTGAGATTCCCGATTCTTGCGCAATTTGTATGCTACTGATGTACAGATTAGCCGCGACAGCAGCTAAAACACCTACTTGGGCATCATCATTTGTTGCAGATCGTGGTTGACGTTTCACTCGTGGCTGAACACTTCCTGTTTTTTAAATAACGTAACTATCCGGCGAACGGTCCGGACACTTGGGTGATGTCGTCCAGGATACCGAGCAGCATACATAGCCATACATCAACACGATATCGACCTTTTCCGCAATTGGTAAACGGTCCATTTTAACACGGGTAATGTATCACGAAGCAAATACCGTCCGCACTAGCCGAATGTTGCGTGATACCACGTACTTATACGTTTGCGACAATTACAGCGCCATCTATCACAAAGCGAAAAAAGTGGTCCAACTAAAACATTCACATTTCTTTACGTACTACACGAATGTGTATTAAAAAATGGAGGTTCCTATTTAAAAAAAACGCAGTTGATATCCGTTTGACGTACGGCAGCGCCATTTAGCGGGCGAACCATTGCGCCATCTGGTTTCCCTAGACGAGTTTCATTCTTTGTTGTTTTTTCGTTTGATGCTTATTTCGTGAGATATTTGGCCCGGTCACTATCAATGGACCACCCTGTACAGCGGTCCTCAACGTCGCATAGGTAACCTCCCTTAAGCTAGGTGGCGTGTGAGTGGTGGCAGTGCAGCCCGCCAATGAAGGAACTAAACCATTACTTAAAAAAGTAAGCTTTGTTTTACAATATGAACAGAAATTTATACACTGAAGAGACAAAGAAAGTGGTAACCTGCATAATATCCTGTAGTCCCCCCCCCCCCCCCTCCGAGCACGCAGCAGTGCCACAACATGACATAGCCTGGACTCGACTAATGTTTAAAGTAGTGCTGGAGGGAATTACCACCGTGAATTCTACAGGGAGGTCCATAAATCCGTAAGAGTACGAGAGGTGGAGATCTCTCCTGAATACCACGTTGCAAGGCGACCCAGATATGCTCAATAATGTTCATATCTGGTGATTTGGGTGGCCAGCGGAAGTGTTTAAACTCAGAAGAATGTTCCTGGAGTCACCCTGTAGCTTTTCTGGACGTGTAGTGTATCGTACTGTCCCCCTGGAATCGCCGAAGTTCGTATGAATGTATAATGGACACGAATAGCTGCAGGTGACCAGACTGGATGCTTACGAGGTGTGGCTAGAAAAAAACCGGACTAGTACTGGTGAAACAATAAAACGAATGCAATAAGGCTGAAAGTCGCGTGGCCTGTCACGTGACTCTCGCTCCGACTACTGCTCGAGTTTCATCTGCCTCCTGCACTCAGTCTGCCCGTGGCGTCTGTTTTAAGTAGTTGAGGTTTTGTCTGTGCGTCGGAAAATGTTGAGTGTACAGAAAGAACAGCGTGTTAACATCAAATTTTGTTTCAAACTAGGAAAATCTGCAAGTGAAACGTTTGCAATGTTACAACAAGTGTACGGCGATGATTGTTTATCGCGAACACAAGTGTTTGAGTGGTTTAAACGATTTAAAGATGGCCGCGAAGACACCAGTGATGACACTCGCACTGGCAGACCATTGTCAGCAAAAACTGATGCAAACATTGAAAAAATCGGTAAACTTGTTCGACAAGATCGCCGTTTAACAATCAGAGCAGTGTCTGAGTTAACAGGAGCTGACAAGGGAAGTGTTAGGCAGATTCTTCATGAAAGTTTCAACATGAACAAAGTGTGTTCAAAAATGGTTCCAAAGTGTCTCACAATTGAACAGAAGGAACGCCGAAGAATGATTTGTTCTGACATCCTGGAAAACATCGAAAGTGATCCCACCTTCTTACAAAATGTTATTATTTGCGATGAATCGTGGTTTTTTACTTACGATCCTGAAACTAAACGCCAATCGATGCTTTGGAAAACTCCTGGTTCTCCACGACAAAAAAAAGCACGAATGTCAGAAACGAAATTCAAGGCAATGATGATTGTTTTTTTTGACATCAAAGGGATTGTGCACATTGATTGGATACCAGAGGGACAAACAGTGAATCAGCATTACTACATTAGCGTCCTGGCTACCCTACGTGAGCGAGTACGGAGAAAACGGAACGATTTGTGGAGAAAAAAGTCATGGATCCTTCACCAAGACAATGCCCCAGCTCACAGTGCGTTGTCAGTGAAGACGTTTTTGGCAAAACACAACATTCCCATCTTAGATCATCCACCCTACTCACCTGATTTGGCCCCTTTGACTTTTTTCTTTTCCCTAAAGTCAAGTCACCTTTGAAAGGAACTAGATTTGAGACTGTTGAAGCAGTAAAAGAAAAAACGACGGAAGTAATGTATGGACTTACCGAAAATGATCTGCAGCATTGCTATGAATAGTGGAAAATTCGTATGGAGCGGTGTAGAGACCGAGGAGGAGAGTACATTGAAGGAGATAACATGAAATTGTAAATAATTGTGAATAAATGTTTTTTCCAGCATCAGTCCGGTTTTTTTCTAGCCGCACCTCGTACGTACGTGTCACCTGTCAGAGTCGTATATAGACGGATCAAGGGTCCCATATCACTCCAACTGCACACACCCCATACCGTTACAGAGCCTCCATCAGCTCGAACAGTACCCTACTGACATGCAAGTTCCATGGGTTCATAAGGTTGCATCCATACCCGTACACGTCTATCTGCGCGATACAATTTGAAACGAGACTCGTTCGACCAGGCAACATATTTCCAGTCATGAACAGTCCAATGCCGGTGTTGACGGGCCCAGGGCAGGCGTAAAGCTTTGTGTCGTGCAGTCAACAAGGGTACTCGAGTGGGTCTTCGTCTTTGAAGACCCACATCGATGTTGTTTCATTGCACTGTTCACACGCTGACACACATTGAGGGCCCAGCCTTGAAATCTGCAACAGTTTGCGGAAGTGTTGCACTTCTGTCAGGCTGAATGATTCTCTTCAGTCGTCGTTGGGCCCATTCTTGTAGGATCTTTTTCCGGCCGCAGCGATGTAAGAGATCTGATGTTTTACCAGATCCCTGATATTCATGTTGCACTCGTGAAATTGTCGTATGGGAAAATCCCCACTTCATCGCTACCTCAGGGATGGTGAGTCCCATCGCTCGTGCGCCGACTATAACACCACGTTCAGACTCATTTAAATCTTGATAACCTGCCACTGTAGCTGGAGTACCTGATCTAACAACTGCACCAGACACTTATTGTCGTATATAGGCATTGCTGACCGCCGTACAGTGTTCTGGCTGTTTACATATCTTCGTATTTGAAAATGCATGCCTATACCCGTTTCTTCGGCGCTTCAGTGTAAAACTTTAGCATATAACCTTATTGAAACATAATTAAGACAAGCAGTGAAAGATAAAAAAGTAAAATAAAAAATGAAACCTGAGCATAAAATCGAACTTACAAAGGTAGTTATTTTTACTTGACTTCGCATGCACATCGCAAATAAAGCGAGAGATGATTAATTTTTGTTGTTTACAGCATCATACACAATGGTAAGGAGAGGTGGACTACAGATTGGTTCGGGCACCAACAGTCGTTGTAGGAAAGCTGTGTCGTACGTCCGACCTTTGTGTCTGCACAGTGAGTATACTAATGTGTGCAAATTTAGCTTACCACTTAGCGCGCAAATGGACAAAACCTCTGAACTATCTTCTCAAGCCCAGGGTGTCAAACAGACCTTCTAAATAAATACGACCCTGGCCCCCTGTAAGGCAGCTAATATCAGGTGTGGATCGTCACAAACATCACTAGAACTGTTGCTGTCAAGTACCTAGAATCATTAATTAATAAAAGTGAAAGTTTGGGGTCTATTCTAGAAAGACAAAACAGCTATTCCATTTTTTATTCTACACATAATTTATCAACGGTTCCTTTCAGGTGTCAAGTGATAAACAACAATCATGTTCCATTACTTTTGATAATAATAATAACATATTTAATTCTTGGACATACTGAAATGACGATTATTAAAATCGTTATCTCTACACATGAAAATTTTTTTATCACAGCAAAGAATGAATATTAAAATTCCTCATCAGCTCATTTAAATCTACGTTGTCATAGCTGGTCAATGCACCGAGTTGGGGAATGAATTTACTTTTTGAACCGATGAATAAACTCTCATGTACTCAATGTGAGGATAGGTTAGTATCCTAGCTTTTGATATTCAATGGTCAAAGCATACGCAAGCTGGAGTGAGCAAAATCTACACTCAACATTTACTGTGACCTAATGCACGATGGTTATGGTGTCACCGCCAGACAGGACACTTGCTAGGTGGCAGCCTTTAAATCGGCCGCGGTCCGTTAGTATACGTCGGACCCGCGTGTCGCCACTATCAGTGATTGCAGACCGAGCGCCGCCACACGGCAGGTCTAGTCTAGAGACACTCCCTAGCACTCGCCCCAGTTGTACAGCCGACTTTGCTAGCGATGGTTCACTTTCTACATACGCTCTCATTTGCAGAGACGACAGTTTAGCATAGCCTTCAACTACGTCATTTGCTACGTCCTAGCAAGGCACCATATTCAGTAATTAGAATGAAATCTGAACAGACAATATTGTGAATCACGTACCGTCAAGAGCGACGTTCATCATTAATGGATTAAAGTTAAGTATCAAGCTAATTACGTCCGCTTTCTGAATTCTAATTCCTTGTCATGTTCCAGACCTCACGTCAGTATAGTCCTTCCCTCCTCACGCCAGCATGTGAGCTAAAACGCGTGCATTTTGTCCTCCTCTAGTAACACGGTGCTGGCTCTTCTGCCAACACAACAATGGTACTTTACCAAGCAGCATCTGAAACGGCTTTGTCTCCAAGCTGGATCTGAAATGCTAATTCCCTACTCTGGCCTTGACTGAATTCAGTCAATCGCAACTTTTCTGCGTTTCGTAGAACGTTATCTTTCCCTAGTCGAAATAGTGGCTATTGCACACTCGCTGTGGGTTGGAGCGATGTTCACAATTTCTTTTCCCGCAAAAATTCCCGCAGGAATATTTAACTACCGCTTTGCTGTCTGTCACCACGATACGTGAAGCGTATCGTCCTCACTTCGCAGACAGCAAACTCAACGCCTTCACTTATTTCCATACACTTGTGCGGTCTGCCGCAAGATGAGAGAGAGAGAGAGAGAGCCTTAATTTTAGGTTTCAAAATGCTCCCCACCGTGTCGCGTGTGCGTCGCCTGTTACGGCTTCAGCCTATCACCTTCTCACTGCAGATGTATAAACGTTATTTTTCTTTCTGGCCTTATTTATGCTAAAACGACTAATGTATTGTTCTGGCCTTACCCCTTTCTGCACTGAAGCTCGCCGTTCTCTTTTTTTTTTTTACGAGTTTTACGATATCATTAGCCACCTGCTCGATTCGTCTCCAAAACGTGTTTCACTTTAACCTGTTGGTTTCATGCCACCGTCCACATATTGGTAGAGCTGCAATTGCCTTTTGTTGATATAATGTAATTATTATTTTCTGAGGATCTCATATTGGACAGGTTCAAATGGTTCAAATGGCTCTAAGCACTATGGGACTCAACTGCTGTGGTCATCAGTCCCCTAGAACTTAGAACTACTTAAACCTAACTAACCTAATGACATCACACAACACCCAGCCATCACGAGGCAGAGAAAATCCCTGACCCCGCCGGGAATCGAACCCGGGAACCCGGGCGTGGGAAGCGAGAACGCTACCGCACGTCTACGAGATGCGGACTATTGGACAGGAAGAGAAAACATTAATGAACAACTCAACAGAGCAAAAAGAAGATTTAGGTGATTTGTAATTCTCCCAACAAACGAAGTTTCATCGTAAGTGGTGGAACAAGAAACAAGAGTCCAGCTATCACAACAGTGACAATGGTGAAGTCAGAGTAGTGGTTAGCCGGCTTTTGCATGGTGTCACAAAATGAAGTCGTAAGTGAAAGTGGGTTGAGAGGCTGCCACCGGCCGTCCTATACTGTGGCGGCCGAGAGCGCTCGAAGTACAGAGCTGCCGGGAGCGCGGCTCAAGGGGTGCGCCACTGGGGCTGTCAGATCCCCCACAACCGCCATCTGCATCGGACCGAAACTTGCAGTTCCGTTGCCAACTGTCGTATGCCACTATAGTTCAATTCGTTTATCTTGGCGGCTCGCGCATGCCCGCCCAGACGCGGGAGATTGCTGCGTTGCCAGTTGCACACGACGCACGCACCAGTAGAAGCAGCGCCGTAGTATAGGGTAGTCCGCAAGCTTACGTTTAGGGGGCAGCGCGCAGTTCATGAAGTAAAGCCACCATGGCCGCATTAACCCTTTCGCTGCTACAAAGACGTGCTCCCTGCATTCCGCGCTGTGCGCGATTTTGTCACTGCACTGCTCGCCTGTGCAGACACATCGTGTTCCGACTGCTTTGACACTCTTATCATTCGATTTCACAAAAACTATTTGGCCCAAAAATTAGATTTTTACATGTCGTCTTGACTTATATCTTCCCCCGTAAATGACTCAATTTTGTTTCGATGTTCAACGCAGTTATTATGCAGCATTAAATATAGTAAACCATTGCACGAAATTTTGAAGAGTTTGCAGAGGTAAAAGTCCATAGAGTATACTTTCCGCATGGTCGATTTTAGTTGCCACGATGTTGAGAATGAAATGCGGAGAGCACGTGTCTGCAGCAGCGAAAGGGTTAATGAAGAGACAAAGCACTAGAAATTTCAAAAAAATTGCATTCAAACGAACATTATTCGTGAAGTAAGGCACTTCGATATTGTTTTTAAATAGTGAAAATATTAAGAAGTGCACAAGGTTTGAACTCATAACCTTTCACTTAGAAACCCAACACCTTAACCGTTACACTAACGCAGCTCGTCTGACGACAGAACGCCATGAGGACTGTAACATGTCACGCAAAATACTCACAAACACTGTTGGTATGACTATGAATTACTCACGCTTCGGCGAAGTACAATAGGAAATAAACAATTACCGCTGTTCTTTATTGCGAAAATTCGTGAAATTGATACAAGCACCTTTCCTTGCTATCGCCTAAATTAGGAGTCTTATTGCTTGTTTGGTTTAATTAATAGAATATGAAGCAATTGGTATAAAGAATGCTTTTTCCAAACATTCTATAAAAGAAAGTCTGCTATCAAGTCATTGCTTTTGTTCAGTTACTTTATTTATGACCGAACATTTCTAAAACTGAAGACACTCGTCCGTGCTCTGCACTGCAGTCGGGCTCTGGCAACGTCGTTCTCTGTTCATTGGCTGACCGTGTTTTGTGACGTCAGATGCGCAGAACGAACCTAAACTCGGCCGCCAACATAAATGACGCGCACTTTAGTGTGGTGTTGATACATGATACCACAACATGTACTAATGAGAACTGCAAACTAGAAATTAAATTAGCAGCCCATCAGAAATTCTGAAGAACTATGGTGTATCGCTTGTTACTTGTTTGTTGATTGCAATATAAGGTTTAGTACGATGACCAGCACACATTCCAAATACCTCTAAGACATCCAGATCCCTGTCTTTCAGTTTGAAGTGTAGAATATTTAAACTACTCTCAAAAGGACGCAACTGGTGGCCATTGGTCTTAAATCACAGCCTACGGCATTGTTATTTCTTGCGAAGCTCAGCTCCCTCAAATTTCTTTTAAAATCACTTCCCATTTCACCTGTGTAAATATTGGCGTGTGTCCTACAGGCGCCTGCTGACTGGATTTACCTGAGTTTTTATCCCTCCGACTGAAAGTTGTAATATTGAAAGTTTTGGCTGGTTTCATTGCCTAGGGGCTGGGATACGTAGTTGCCACATTACAAGCCAAATACTGCTCAGTCTACAGTATACAATATGAATATGCACGTGAATCGAATGGTCGAAGGTTCCTATCACTCGGCAATTGCGAATTTTGAACGTGACATATACATTTATAAACGAAAGATTACAATTTAAAAAAATCTGCAGGTACTATTTTAACGGCTTTAAATGATGAGTAAGATAGCAGAAGCACTTTTGAGAAATCCGTATATTTCTGCAAAACACTTATTGGTGTCGACGGTCCAGTAATTAAATAAAATATAAATTGAGTAACAGGGTGGCCGAGCAGTTCTAGGCGCTACAGTCTGGAACCGCTCGACCGCTACGATCGCAGGTTCGAATCCTGCCTCGGGCATGGATGTATGTGATGTCCTTAGGTTAGTTACGTTTAAGTAGTTCCAAGTTCTAGGGGACTGATGACCTCAGAAGTTATGTCCCATAGTGCTCAGAGCCATTTGGACCATTTTTTCCTAATGTCGCCTCTCGATAGAACATTGAAGGAAGATACATAAGCTTATTTGCAGCTTGTGGCTGCATTAATACGTTTCTGTAGGTATTTACATTTCTAATATAAAAATGCGTTATTTATTTAACAGGTTATCTGATGGTGAGCTACACCCAGAATGCGTTATGAAAATGAAAGAGTTCCATTAACACTTAGTGACTACGTTTTGCAACATATCAGATTTTTTAGAGACATGTTAAAAACTTCCCTAAAAATTGTCACACGCCTCTCTCATGATTTTCAGTCATACTTATAATTTTTGTAACATACTCACGACCTACTGTCAGTTGTAACTACGACAAAAACAACCAGTAAAAACACTTTCTTTTAGTCAACAGTCACACTTTTTTTGTCCAATGACTACCGACTTTGGTACCATGTACCATCGTCTGGCCATCCTACTGAAATGTGTATACTGGGGTACACTTGTATGTCGCACCAGAAAAGATAAGAACATTAATAAATTTAAATGAAACTAATATACTATAAACAATGAATGTCTGTGATAGGCTTGATAATGCGAATCGTTAAAAAAATTGAGTGCTAGTAATTTACCAAAATCAGCACCGCCTCCCAGTCCAGGTCATATATTTTTTTAAAGAAGTTGGATTTTCTTAAATGTTCTTGTTTATCAGCCAAAAGAATTTCATGTGCATTTTAAGTATTATGGCCAGAGTTGCACACTGCTGAGCCCGTATCTAACATTTATATTTTTTGTGAGTGACGAGATCACATTGTGTTACTCCGTTCCTGCTTTACAGCTAAGACACTTTAATTTATTTGTTATGTGAACAGGGCCTTAGGACTCAGTGCTTAAGGGGCTGAATGTGTTTTGCTCTGACTCTGTTTCTTTATTGGCATTGGGAGTTGCATTCCCCAATCAATTCGTGTAAACTTTTATTAACAAAAACTGATTAAGCACACCATTTGATCAACAACAGATCACACAGTGAATTTGGATAACACAGATGTATATTATTAAAAGAACATAACATTACATAGGGTGCATTCTTATCACTTCTGGCGGCAAATTGCATCCGTTTGTAGCATACCACTGACCTTTAATTTTAGTACATGGCACATGTACTTCGGTAAGTGAAGGACGAGGAATTTAGTGTTTAATGTCCAGTCGACAAAGAGGCCATTAGAGACGGAGCACAAGGATGGGGAAGGAAACCGGCCGTGCCCTTTGTCAAAGGGCGATGTAGGGATATCAAACAAAACCTTAAGCACGATGATCGTACCTGGGATTGAACCGTCGTCCTCCCGAATATGAGACAAGTGAGCTATTCACTGAGCCAACGCCCCCGGCTCAGGTAAACGAGTCTGATAAATGTTGCGCGCCAGGGTAAGGTGCTGTCCACATTTTGACGACTTATTTACCGTTAGTTAGCTATGGTAGAGAAAAGTATTTTCTGAATTTGTTTTAAAGAATATTTTGACTGTGTGCTGTGACTGACTGCAAGACGGTCTGATTATGGTACTTGGTACCAAAACTGGTAGTCATTGGACCAAATAAAAGTAAGACTGTAGACCAAAGCAAATAGCTTTATTTATTTTCATAATTTTTTGTTATTGAAGAACATTGACAATGGCTAGAACTGACATAACATAAAAACTCAGTTAAATTAAGCTAACAGAATAAGCACAGCATTGTAAGTAGTATATAGCAGGGTGGTTCAGCTAAGGTATAGCCGTTGTTACAAGGGGCGATGCAGCTATCGTTGATGTGCTTCCTTGAAAAATCGCGAGACAAAGCGCTGTTAGCACACGGAATGAGCTGGTTAACACGATTTTGCGGTCTCTGCGCTCTCCGGAGTCGTCGTCGCCTTAGTTGGCTCTCAAACCATACAGTTCGATCACGAAAACGGACGCATCAAATTCTTACGTTTGCTCTAGTTGTAAGTATGCTGTGTATGTTTTCTTATTGGTAACGCCACGTAGCTCTCTGTATGAAAATCACTGGCTGTGCTGTGTGCAGTCTGTGGCTAGTTTGCATTGTTGTCTGCAATTGTAGTGTTGGGCAGCTGGATGTTAACAGTGCGTAGCGTTGCGCAGTTGGAGGTGAGCCGCCAGCAGTGGTGGATGTGGGGAGAGAAATGGCGGAGTTTTGAAATTTGTAAGACTGGATGTCATGAACTGCTATGTATATTATCATTTTTCAACACTATTAAGGTAAATACATTGTTTGCTCTCTATTAAAATCTTTCATTTGCTAACTATGCCTATAAGTCGTTAGCGCCTTCCGTAGTTTCAATCTTTTATTTAACTGGTAGTAGTGGCGCTCGCTGTATTGCAGTAGTTCGAGTAACGAAGATTTTTGTGAGGTAAGTGATTTGTGAAAGGTATAGGTTAATGTTAGTCAGGGCCATTCATTTGTAGGGATTATTGAAAGTCAGATTGCGTTGCGCTAAAAATATTGTGTGTCAGTTTAAGGACAGTCATGTATAATTTTTCTAAGGGGACGTTTCATACACTCCTGGAAATTGAAATAAGAACACCGTGAATTCATTGTCCCAGGAAGGGGAACCTTTATTGACACATTCCTGGGGTCAGATACATCACATGATCACACTGACAGAACCACAGGCACATAGACACAGGCAACAGAGCATGCACAATGTCGGCACTAGTACAGTGTATATCCACCTTTCGCAGCAATGCAGGCTGCTATTCTCCCATGGAGACGATCGTAGAGATGCTGGATGTAGTCCTGTGGAACGGCTTGCCATGCCATTTCCACCTGGCGCCTCAGTTGGACCAGCGTTCGTGCTGGACGTGCAGACCGCGTGAGACGACGCATCATCCAGTCCCAAACATGCTCAATGGGGGACAGATCCGGAGATCTTGCTGGCCAGGGTAGTTGACTTACACCTTCTAGAGCACGTTGGGTGGCACGGGATACATGCGGACGTGCATTGTCCTGTTGGAACAGCAAGTTCCCTTGCCGATCTAGGAATGGTAGAACGATGGGTTCGATGGCGGTTTGGATGTACCGTGCGCTATTCAGTGTCCCCTCGACGATCACCAGTAGTGTACGGCCAGTGTAGGAGATCGCTCCCCACACCATGATGCCGGGTGTTGGCCCTGTGTGCCTCGGTCGTATGCAGTCCTGATTGTGGCGCTCACCTGCACGGCGCCAAACACGCATACGACCATCATTGGCACCAAGGCAGAAGCGACTCTCATCGCTGAAGACGACACGTCTCCATTCGTCCCTCCATTCACGCCTGTCGCGACACCACTGGAGGCGGGCTGCACGATGTTGGGGCGTGAGCGGAAGACGGCCTAACGGTGTGCGGGACCGTAGCCCAGCTTCATGCAGACAGTTGCGAATGGTCCTCGCCGATACCCCAGGAGCAGCAGTGTCCCTAATTTGCTGGGAAGTGGCGGTGCGGTCCCCTACGGCACTGCGTAGGATCCTACGGTCTTGGCGTGCATCCGTGCGTCGCTGCGGTCCGGCCCCAGGTCGACGGGCACGTGCACCTTCCGCCGACCACTGGCGACAACATCGATGTACTGTGGAGACCTCACGCCCCACGTGTTGAGCAATTCGGCAGTACGTCCACCCGGCCTCCCGCATGCCCACTATACGCCCTCGCTCAAAGTCCGTCAACTGCACATACGGTTCACGTCCACGCTGTCGCGGCATGCTACCAGTGTTAAAGACTGCGATGGAGCTCCGTATGCCACGGCAAACTGGCTGACACTGACGGCGGCGGTGCACAAATGCTGCGCAGCTAGCGCCATTCGACGGCCAACACCGCGGTTCCTGGTGTGTCCGCTGTGCCGTGCGTGTGATCATTGCTTGTACAGCCCTCTCGCAGTGTACGAAGCAAGTATGGTGGGTCTCACACACCGGTGTCAATGTGTTCTTTTTTCCATTTCCAGGAGTGTATGTCGACCCTTAGCCGAGGATACCTCACTGAGATCTGATTTTTTTCTTGTAGTTTGTGTAATTAGTGTAGATTTTGTTTATTGCTAGCGCGTAATTGTAGAGAGAATCTCCTTTGTAGTTGCAGTCTTTCATTGTTGTTGTGGCATGCATGTAGATTCGCACGAAGTACTTCGCAGCTGCGCTTGCAATTAACTAGATATTATTTTCAGTGCTACGTTAATGTGTTTTCTTATTTTGCTCTTCAAATTGTGCTTTTCTGTGTTGTCGTGTGAAATATTGTGCCAATAATGGCGTGTGAGAAACGTAATACTAGGCTCCAAAGTAAATTGAGAAATGACAGTGAAGACGAAAGCAGTGTGTTAGCGCTACCGTGTAATGAATTAACTAATGTTCAAACTAGTGATTTGGTAATTGTGCATAGGGAAATGGAGCGGGCGGCAAATAATGGCGTAGACGGTGAAACAATTAGTGGACAGGGACGCATTATCAATCGATCGGTCGGCAAAAACTCGCCTCAGGAATCCGAAATGACAGGACACAATCTCGCAAATACTGTAGATTCAGGTTTTGGGTCATCACCGTTTTCTCAAATAAGTCAAGACACATTTTCTGCTTGTCAAAATGTGAATGTTGCCGGTGAAAATGCACTGCCAAAAAGCATAGAGAAACATGTTTCAGACACCAGTGCATTGTTATTACAATTAATACAACAAATGGGACAAACACGGCAAAAGCTTCAAACTTTAGACACAATGGAACAAAATCTTCGGATGTTAGACACCACACTTGAACGAACACGTGACGATTTAACTACTGAGTTACATAACATTGAATCGAAATGTCAAAAAGTCTGTAATGACGTAAAAACACAGATTTGTGAGCATTTTCAACCTTTTTTTTTCGCGGCATGAAAATGCATTACGGAATCACGAAGCAGCCATAAAAGAACTGCAAACTATTGTTGATGAAAATCATCAGACCTTTCAAGCTAAAATTGACTCAGTTGCATCTACCGATTCGGTTATGCAACTTGCAAAAACTCAAGAAAACATAAAGGACACAGTAGATACTCTGAAAATTGGTTCAGAAAGACACATGGAGGAAATTAGTTCATTATCAGAGAAAGTAGTTGAACTTTCGGATCAGCTAAATAATTTATCTTCGAAGGTAGATAATAATCTGAATGACACAAAACCGGTAGTCTTTAATGACACAGAAGAGTGCGAACAAATTAGGGAATTCAAACAAAATCAGAATCAAATTAATACGCAACACCAAAGAGAAATCCAGGAAGTACAAGATCAGCTGACACAGGTAATACAAGAATTACGTATTTCAGAGGACACTCGCGCCCCAATACGGGAAGAGGGACATAGAAATATGGAACAGCCACAAAATAATAACACAGCGCATTTTGGAAATTATGAAATAAATTGGCAAGGTGCACCGAATTTTGAGATGGAACCGCCAATACGACGTAACGATGACCGATATGCGACTCGCCGACATGATGACTTTGACTATTAGCTGTTCATTACAACACTTAAATTTAAAACATTTAAGAATTCTGACAACGACATTCATCCACAAGCGTGGCTCCATCAATTCTCTCATTGTTTTCCTCCCAACTGGTCATTAGTTTGCATTGTTGTCTGCAATTGTAGTGTTGGGCAGCTGGATGTGAACAGCGTGTAGCGTTGCGCAGTTGGAGGTGAGCCACCAGCAGTGGTGGATGTGGGGAGAGAAATGGTGGAGTTTTGAAATATGTAAGACTGGATGTCATGAACTGCTATGTATATTATCATTTTTCAACACTATTAAGGTAAATACATTGTTCGTTCTCTATTAAAATCTTTCATTTGCTAACTATGCCTATCAGTAGTTAGTGCCTTCCATAGTTTGAATCTTTTATTTAGCTGGCAGTAGTGGCACTCGCTGTATTGCAGTAGTTCGAGTAACGAAGATTTTTGTGAGGTAAGTGATTTGTGAAATGTATAGGTTAATGTTAGTCAGCGCCACTCTTTTATAGGGATTATTGAAAGTCAGATTGCGTTGCGCTAAAAATATTGTGTGTCAGTTTAAGGACAGTCATGTATAATTGTTCAAAGGGGACGTTTCATATAATAACTGCTCATATCTTTCCTTTTCCATATGCTACTCATGTTGTTCTGCCTGTGATGTGCAAGGTGTTTCTGATTAAAGTTAAACTTTCAAAACACTGTACAAATAACACCACTGGTCAGAATGAAGTGAAATATCAACGGAATATTGTCGGAGAAGGGGGAAACGTACGGCAGAAGAAAAAAAGAATAATGTGAAAATTGATCAATAGATGGCGCTGTATGTGTCAGAATACGTAAATGAAAGCACCTGTAATGCGCACGACCCATTGGAGTTGGTAAAAACACGCCGGGTACACGGCTTTTCCCCCTTTCGCGTCTGCGACGTTCGCCATGACTGTCTCAGTGCAGGATAGCGCTCTGCTTGTAAAGCTGTATTAAAAGAATGTTGACTGTGCATACGTCGCTCTGCAGAAGTACCGGACACTGAAGGGTTTGAAGATAGGCGTTCGTCCGATGACTGCCGTGGGTCTGGAGAGAATGATTCGGAAAATCGAAAACACGGGTTCTTTTGATGTGCAACCCGGTAGAGCAACGACACCTAGGAACAAGGCCTCACAGCGTGACTCGTGACGTCACGACTAGGGGTCTGAAATACCGAGCGGCTTGTTAGGCTCTGCGCCACGTATATGAAAACATTAGTTTCCTGGTAGACTACTCATAGTATTTTATACATAAATCTGTAAACAAACGCTAATCCTTCTCAATGGAGAATTAAATTGTTCACATTTCGTAAACTATAGCTCCAAAGGTGAAAATACTTTTTCGTAACTTCCGTCACTCGCGTTTTGAAAACGCGAATTTCTAATTCAATAACTCTAACAGCACTATTTTCACCGTGTAAGTTACCTTGCATAATTTAATTGAAAATGAGGTACCGTAATTGGAAAGACTGACAATGAATCGAAGCAGGTACTCCGAGACTTGTATCTATGTCAAATTCTAGTTTCGTATGACAGATACCTCATTTTGCAGTCATCTACAGTTTTATACTTAAGAAAACATTACCGTACAGACTTCACTGAACCTTCTACATACAACTTAGTTTAAGAGATTTGCCAGTAGAAGACTAGGTAGTGTTAAGTTATTAGGTATTAGAAATTGACATGGGAACCACACATTAGAATTATTACAAACTCTGACAAACTTGCGCACTGTAAGCCATTGTTTATCAGCTTGAAAATATTAACTGTTATAAACTTTCACATTTACACTGTTCTGCTGTATACAAAGACTAACTTAACAGAATACCAGCTTAGGCAGGATTTACACTCTCATGGAACTGGGGTTTAACTGAAGAATGGGACACCACCCATCAGCTTCATGTAATGACATATCTTAAGAACCTGTTATTACTTTTTGCTGTACAAACTGATCCATTTATATTCACCCACCCACATACTGATCCCCATCTTTTAATTAAAATACTTGTCATTTGATACACTGATCATTGGCAATGGGTATTACAGCGTTGTAAAAATTTAAAATGTCATCTATAGGGCCATTTGTGAAAGCAGATGAGTGGTATCCCAATCTTCAGTAATGCCAGAACTAGAAATAGTAGGCATCTTCACATACCTAACTGCAGATTATCTAAATCATAGAACAGCAATGTAGTGAGTATGAAGCTGTTTAACAAATCGCCTCTAGAATGGGTAGAAGCTTTAATTGATTTATTCAAGCACAAGTAGTACAGTTGGTTATCGGTAAATCCTCCCTACTCACTTGAATGTATGAGTGTAAATATCACAGTGATAACTGCTCGGTGAGTGTACTATAATTTCCTTAATGATTTCAATTTAAGATGTACTACACAAATCGTTTTAGCTTGAATATTTAACTTTACGGAAAATCTGTTGCAAGATTGTTTTTTAATTTGTGTAAAGTAATTTTTGTATACATGCTATATACTTTTTAAACATTTGTAAATTGACTGTGTATTGCTGCAATAGCTAAATGACAATAAAATTCTTTTATTATTCACTATTTAATGTTGTCCCAGAGGAAACAAAGCACTGCTATTCCAAACTCCAAAAACATTATCAAATAAAATTGCGTATAATTTCTCTCAAATGAAGAATGGCCAAAGTTATGTATTGTCCTCCCCCCCCCCCCTCCCCGAAATATTGGTTGTATTGACAGACTGGACCTGTTCTGCAGATTAATTTTTACTTATGATGATGGCAGACTAACATGCTAATACTAGCAATGAATTGTTCTCCTTGTGAAAATAATTAATTTACTGACTGGACAAAAATATACACAAAAACCTGTCAACTACAGAGCAGGAGCAGCATTAATTATATATTTACTGATGAACAGAAAAGACTATTCCCTTAATTCTATGAGATTGGTGTTTCACAGAGAATTTGTGGTAACAAATTAATCCGTAGCAAAGACTCATGTTTACAGCTGCACCATATCGGAGAGAGCAGAAGGGGTCCAATAAATAACATTTACCAACAAGATGTATGGGATACTGTGCATGAAATAAAAACAGAAAATAGAAACAAACATTTATTTCACATCATCTTGCCAAGCCTCAAACAGTGAAAATATACAACCACAGTATAATTTAACATTTTTTCAATCTTTCGTACACAGTTACTTTTTTAACAGTAGTTTCATCATTTCTCCTCTTGGTGTAATTGTTTAGCAAAATATTTGCACAGCAAAACAGTATGCAATTCATGACTGAATCAATTGAGTGTGTATTTTTACAGTGAAACCCATAAAAAAGATTGCTGGGAATTTTGTGGGATGCTACCTTCACAAGTACATTTCCTCTGATTTGCCTGTTCTAAAAATAAAGTTTCCTGGTCTTTCAGAATTTTCTGTAGAGTTAAATAGACATATGTCACACACACTACTACATCATCTGCAGGACATGTCAACCCTCCTCTGTCTTTTACCATAATCAAATCACCACCACCCTGCTTCATTTCATCTGTAGTAACGAATACCATACAATATTCACAATGATTTTTTTAATAGCTTGGTGTGAGCAGTAACCTACTATGTAATGCAACAGTGGCCAAGTATTCTCATCTATTCCATCAACATCATTTTCATCTACTGCTACATTTAAAAATTGTGGTATTGATGTGTCTTTTAATCCCTGAATTTCAGTATGAGTAGAAAAAATATCAGTGGTTTTAATAACAACATCCCCAACTACTTTCGGCCGAAGCACAAGGGAAAACATAGAGTGTGCCCTTAGTTCTTGTTTAGTTTCAAAAACTTGTCTTAGAGAAACATGATAATTTCCCCCACATAACTGGCGATATTTGCTGAACCTGTCTTCTAAACTGTCTGTCCGTACTTTTCCTAACAGCAAATATGATCAGTTTTTCTCAGAAAGCCAGTAGTCACTGAAGTCGATCAAAGTAGCAGTTGTGTATTTCAAAGCGCTATGTGTCTCTCGAGTAAGTTGTCTTTCATCACTACACTCTTCCCAAGAACATAGCCATGAGATGAAGCACTGTAAGAATTCTTGTATGTGATGGGATTTACTAGTCACAGTTTCTTGGAAAATATTTCTTAACCTCTGTCCCTTGAGTAATGCTTTTACGTTTACAATATCCCACCAACGATTCATTATTTTTATGAATGTTGCAGTACTTTACAAGTTGCTAATTGCTTTCTTTGAACCAAATGTGTCCAAAGCAACAATTGTCGTATCACTGAAAATACGCAACACTAACTTGACATTTTGGCGCTCAATTGAGTTAGGAAACAGAGACTTCAAAGTTAAGGAACTGCCATATTGCAGTAGTTCATCTTTTTCTATCAGGTGCAATTCTTTCAGTGCTCCAACAGAACACAAACCTCCCTTCAAACTGTCACTGAAGTCAGGAAAACACAAGATCTGCTCCTTTTGGTTAAACCAGTTATTGCGGATACACTTCAAAATATGGACAGTGTCCACAAAATAATACAATGGGCGCTTTGGAGAAGACTGTACAGAGTGATCATACTTTATTTCCACATCTGGAGGAGTAGAAAACTTAGACACTGCTTTCTTATTAATTGCATTATTGTCTGCTACTATACCAACCACCTCAAATCCAACTGCTTCTAATTTAAGAATGACTGCTTTAATGTAAGAGAACAGAACATCACCCTGAATAGTATGAACTGGCAGAATAGATACCACATCCTTGTAAGGTAATTCCATGCTCTGAACCATAAAAACATACGCGCTGGTTGCACACAAAAATTTTTCAGTGTTAAAGGCACATCCTACAACATTTCCAGCTTTGTAATCAAGCTGAGACTTCAGATGAATTTCATGCATCAACAGGAGCACAGTTTTATCATCTGAGGATAAAGTACCTACTTTATTTGTGATGTAGCTCATAAACTGATGACCCTGTTGCTCAATGACAGGATTTGTTGAGAGTTTACTACAAAGACTTGAAAGGGTGTTAGGACTAGGCATAGAAAAACTGTCAGTGTTCCTCAAAAATTTGTAAGCATGTGGGCTTATAGAATGTACTAATGACCACGTTATCATAGAGTTAGTATCATACCTAAATTGAGTTGAACTTCTGCACTTCAAAAATGAAATCTGTTCCTTCAAAAATGTAATTTTAGTTTCGTTTCCTAGCAACTTTTCTAATAAATTTTGCAATAACTGGTCAATTAAAGACAAAATGTTATCTGCAGGAGCCTCAGAACTATTATACAGAAGATAAATGTTCTTAAGAACATCACTTACCACCTGTATGTTGTTTACTTTCATGGGAAATTTCATGTTTCCAATACATTTCACTTCAGTATCATTATTGAAGACACTGAGTAATAAACCACTGCTTGTAACTACGTGGCAAAAAATTCTTGGGTAAGGATTATGCTTTAGTAACACTAGGCTCACACTGTCAGATTTGTTTATCACTACCCAGTCACTGTGCTTTCCACATTCACTCAACTTTGTTTTCATTTGTTCTAAACTATCGAACGATATCGCATCAATCGTTTTCGCATGTGTGTCCACACTTTCTTGGATAGCAATTTGAAGAGCACGATTTTCTAAACGCCCCCTACGAATTTCTGGGTCCTCTCGAACTGTAGTTTGATGACTCGACAAGTAAGATCGGCATCCGGACAACTTCGATGGAATAGCATCTGAAAAATTAATAACGAAGTATGAAACCGATCTCACAGCATATAAGTGAAATAAAGATAGTTCTTATGCCACTGTACTTTACTAAGAGCGTGTTTCGTAACTCACCTTTTCTCAAGCGTCGACGATCCAACGGTGCTGTCAAGAGTATACCAGTTTTCGGGTCATATATGCTGGTACTGCTTAAAATATCGCCCTTGTTAAAATGCAGTTCACATATCTAAAAACAAGCATACAGTTCTCTTTAAAACATATAACGAAAATTAATGAGGTATGAGATTATAAATACATTCTTCTGTTTCCTGTATTTTGTTCAGCTGGACTACATTTCCAGTAACTACGACACACCAACCAAACAAATACACTGATACTTACAACAGAGTGCTTACTCGGTGTCCAGTCTTGTCTGTGAACAGCCGATAACCATTTTCGTCTTAAATTCTCGTCAGATGGAAAATAAAATACACTGACTTTAGGTCCATTATCGTAATTGCCCCTGTAATTCGGCATACAACACCTTCGGGGCATCGTAACTGAGTATAAATCGAATAACCACTCACGAACAGCACAAAGTACAATATGGAAACACTACGAATCACGTGTGTGGGTACCTAGTTTCTCAGACTTCTACCCGTGACGTCACAGGCTCCTTAGACTCACGATGTGAGGCCTTGTTCCTAGGTGGCATTGGGTAGAGGGAGGCCACACCAATGCATGAGAAGACGTGTGGTGGTTGCAAACGTGTAGTTCACGGAGAATTGTCCGAACATTGGACATACCGGTGAACACGGTACGTAAAATCCTACGAAACATACTTCTTTGCTATCTATTCAAAATTACCCATGTACACTAGTTGCTTCCTGTTGACCTGTCAGCAAGAGAGACCTTTCCTTTAGAATTTCTTGCTCGCATGGAAGTGGACAATGATTGGCCGTGGAAGATTTTGTGGACAGACGAAGCCTACTTCCATCTGAAAAAATGTTAATACACAGAATTGTCGAATATGGGCAACGGAAAATTCACAAGCAGATCAACCAGTACTACTTTACCCTGAAAAGATCACTGTGTGGTGCGGGTTTACGGCATCATTTATCATAGGGCCATATTTTTTCGAAGAGACAGGTGCTTCCGGTCCTGTTACCTGTACCGTCACTGGTAAGCGATATTAGTGTCATTCCAACTCTTCAACAGCGTCGATGTGTGGATGTGATCATTTTTATGCAAGATGGCGCACCTCCGCGCATTGCAAATCCAGTTAAGCAGCTGCTGAAGCGCCATTTCGGAAATGCAAGAATTATCAGCCGCCATTTCCCTACAGCCTGGCCATCCCGAACACCTGATCTTAGTCCGTGTGACTTCTGGCTCTGGGCTGTCTGAAAATTGTTGCGTTCAGTGTTCCGATTGCAAACTTAGCTGCATTGAAGGTATGCATTGCGCAACACATTCTGAACGTGACCCCGGAAATATTTGGATCAGTTGTGGAACACGGTGTTTCCCGATTTCAGCTTGTTGCAGAAAACAGAGGACAGCATATTGAACACGAACGGAAATTAATAATCCGATTTGATTTTGATTGATACTTTTTATGCGGTTTTGGCCTCAGGACTACTAAAACCGATGTGAGTGATGCTTTTTATGCTGTTTTTGGCCTCAGGACAATTAAAATCCGATTTTTTCCATCCGACGTGATATGACCTTGCCGTGGTGGATGGGCTTACATAACTAACAATATCACACCTATACACCCACGCACACTGAGTAGTACGGTTTGTTTAACGTCAAACGAATACCTTAGGCGTTGTTGTATGAGTCATTTGTCATTTGTAGTCGACCACTGTTAAATTATGATGCCTACAGCGGCATCTGTTGGTACATTTTGTAATTTTTCCTTTCTTCTGCCATACGTTTCCCCCTTCTCCGATAACATTCCATTGCAATTGGACGTCATTCTGAGCAGTGGTAGTTTTTTTTTCTTTAAATTTGTGGTAAGGTCTTATGGGTCCAAACTGCTGAGGTCATCAGTCTCTAAGCTTACGAACTACTTAATCTAACTTAAACTAACTTACGCTAAGGACAACACACACACCCATGTCCGAGGGAGGACTCGAACCTCTGACGGAGCGAGCAAATTCTGACCAGTGGTGTTATTTCTACAGCTGTTGGAAAGTTTAACTTTAATTGTAATCACCCTGTACATAAATAAAAACTTCAGTATTCGTGAAAATGTATAAGAGAAAAAGGAAAGATACATGTCCAGAAAGCAAGGACATCAGATTATAAAAGTTCACAAAATCGAACATACTCACTGCTAATATGAAGCGCAATTGTATTTGCGTAAGAAAAAATATTACAGAAGTCATTTGTATTAATTTCATAGGAGTCCTACAACCTTCTAGAAAACGTGAAGGTGGAGAAAAAGAAAACTATAGTACTCTTACAGATTCGAACTTCACTATCCCGCAACGCTATGTCCATACCAACCACGCTACATTGAGGTTGTGTATGTAGGTAGCACCCTTGTATTTTATGTTATGGTCGTTTACCGGCTTTTAATAACCGATATGTTATTAACTTATATTTAAATAAAACAGTGCGCAAGAAGACTACACGTCTTTCATGAATCTTCAATGTGCCTTTTCCTTAACGCTTAATGTCAACGGCTTACTTTCATAACATATAAGACGAAAATAACTAAACAAATTCTTCAAGCTACACTATGACCTTTCCCTCATTTTACTACAGAAAATCGAACCAATAAAGACTAGTTCACGATACAATAAGTATGCTGCTCCTTAGAAACAACATATACTCATGGGTTGTAAGGTAACATAAAATAGGCCGAATATGGGGCTTCAACGGAACACGCCATGGCGTCTCGCATTCTGTGTGTGGGACGTAAGTAGCATTCTTACTTCTTATGTTTCTTCTTCATTTGGCACGATTCCGAAATACGGCGTATTTTGTTTTGTGTTTCACGGGACGAAATGACTCCTCAACGTGAAATAACAGGAACTGACGTCACGAAACTCGTAGACGTCCACACTAAATTCAGATAATTCGTCCTGTGTAACGACGGCTGCACCATGTATTTCCGGAACCATTTAAGAGATCATAAATCTGTTTGTACACTGAAATGAGCTGTGGAAAATTACGACTAAACTACGTATAGTCTCCTTCCATAGCTATGTTACTTACGGAGATATTGTTATCACCACCGTTTTTTAAAAGGTGTTTATCTCTATGAAAACACATAACATGAATTAGAAGGTATAATAATGGCAAAAACGAGGAAGTTAACCAAAAGGACAAGGTAATAAATACTTACAAAACTAATATAATATTGGTCCGTTAAAATACACCGCCTCCTAACGTTCGGATGGTGTTCGAATTTCTAGCACCACCTAAATTGGATGGTTACAAACTGAACGTAAAAAATTGCAATAGGTATCAGGTGCAGGTTGTGTAAATGAGAACTGTTAGCCGCGGGTAAGAACCTAAAAAGTGAGTTGAAGTACGGCCCCGGCGTAAAACTATACGTAATATGGGTCAACAGAAGCGTCCGATCCCACGCGTCGGCTTTGACCCGTGACGTAAGGGTGTTGTCGTGTGTGACGTCATGACGGCGCGGAGTTTGGTTTGAGTGTGGCTGTCTCCAGTTCTGTTTTATCTTATTTTATTTACTTTACTGATCTGTTCGTTCTATCTCGTGAGATTTTTTTTAAATTTAAAAACACTTATTACTTATTTTAATTATCTGTTTCCTCCAATTTCTGTTTTAGTTTATTATATTTATCTTTCTGATCTGTTCGTTCTATCCAGTGAGATTTTTTTTTTAAAGACAAAAAACACTAATCACCTACTGAAGCATCTTTATCTTCCATGGGTTGCAGGGTTACGACCCCTGGGGAGGTGGGTGGCTGTCTTCACTTACACGTTGTAGCTACGCAAGGCGTCTAAATTTGTTTATATTTAGTTTGCCCCCACCCAAAACACCCCATTTCCCGCGCTTGTCCCGTTAGTGTCATTAGGCTTCTTATGGAAAGTGTGTGTGTTTGTTTTTGTTTCCGCCATATTTGTGACGTCATGGGTCAAAGCAGACGGGCGGGATCGGACGCTTCCGTATTTCCCCTAATATAGATAGAAAAATATGAAGACTTACCAGTGATGAAATATCAAGAGACGTCTGCAAAAGTCACGTGGTGGTGACGCGACTATGCCAGGCCTCCTGATAGCCCAGTCGACTTAATGTTACTGCAATTGTCAGCCTGCAGTGTGTCCGAGAGAAGCGGTCAACAACAAGTATCGAAATATTCCGCTAGAGGGTGCAAGCACGGAAGAAACAAGATACGTACCGACCGAAGGTATGGAGCCGTTACAAAATAAATTAAGGAGAAAAAAGAGAGTCAGTGAAAATAGCAATACGGAGAGGCCAATTACAGGGCGCGTGGCAAGCGCCGCTAAGATAAAGCCAAAAATAGAAGTATAATAGAAAGTTCCTGTGATAAAAAATTAGTAATCTAAAGATTATAGAGTCAGCTACAACAATGGTTACAATTGTAACAAAACCCAAAGAGGAACATACTAAACAGTGACTAGCAAGTCTCCCACAGCCATAAAATAATAGTAGGCCAAGATAGTACAAATACCGGGTGATCAAAAAGTCACTATAAATTTGAAAACTTAATAAACCACGCAATAATGTAGATAGAGGGGTAAAAATTGACACACATGTTTGGAATGACATGGGGATTTATTAGAACAAAGAGAAAACCTAGTATTGCTAGACGCGTGAAAGATCTCTTGCGTGCCTCGTTTGGTGATGATCGTGTGCTCAGCCGCCACTTTCGTCATGCTTGGCCTCCCAGGTCCCCAGACCTCAGTCCGTGCGATTATTGGCTTTGGGGTTACCTGAAGTCACAACTGTATCGTGATCGACCAACATCTCTAGGGATGCTGAAAGATAACATCCGACGCCAATGCCTCACATTAACCCCGGACATACTTTACAGTGCTGTTCACAACATTATTCATCGACTACAGCTGTTGTTGAGGAATGATGGACATATTGAGCATTTCCTGTAAAGAACATCATCTTTGCTTTGTCTTACTTTGATATGCTAATCATTGCTATTCTGATCATAAGAAGCGCCATCTGTCGGACATTTTTTGAACTTTTGTATTTTTTTGGTTCTAATAAAACCCCATGTCATTCCAAGCTTGTGTGTCAATTTGTACCTCTCTATCTACATTATTCCGTGATTTATTCAGTTTTCAAATTTATACTGACTTTTTGATAACCCAGTACATACGTTGGTAGGCTGTGGAAGGGAATTGAAACTTCCTGTAGTAATATGAAATTTCAGAATGATTTGTAAAATGGTTAAAATTGCAACAAACCCATCACGGAAGTGGTTAAATGAAGACATATATTTGTCCCATAGTCATAAACTGATGCTAGGCGTAAGTTTATAGAAGAAACGTAAACTTCTTGTAGCGTGACACGAGTAAGTGAAATTCAGAGTGTTTTACATAAATGGTGTAGTTGTAACATGCTCTATTAGGGTAAGAATTAAATGGAACAAGTAATCGCTCCATAATACCCAACATACGTAGTGCAATACATACAGATGTGGGTTGCAAAGGGACCACAAACTGAAAGGACCAGCCGCCCGGGATTAGCCGAGCGGTCTAGGGCGCTGCAGTCATGGACTGTGCGGCTGATCCGAGCGGAGGTTCGAGTCCTCCCTCGGACATGGGTGTGGGTGTTTGTCCTTAGGATAGTTTAGGTTAAGTAGTGTAAGCTTAGAAACTGATGACCTTAGCTGCCAAGTCCCATAAGATTTCACACACACATGAACATTTTGAAAGGACCAGTATGCAACGAGAAGAAGAGAAACGGTACCTGATGGAGAAACTTATGGTGCGAAATTGGGGGAGAGGGGAAGGCACAGACCATCAGAATTTGAGAGAATGACACTATGTCGGTGTTCTAACTGTCCATTCAGTGTGTGGTTGGGATACTGTTTCATAGAGAGCAAAATGTGAATCTCCTCCAGTACGTTGAAGATATCGACTTTGTTACCGTTACACAGAATACTTAGATTAATGGCCGAGTTAGAAATGGTATGCCCAGGTTCACGCAGGTGAAAGCTAAACGTAGATTTGGAGCCCTTAGGCATGTTCCTTAAACCGAATTACGAAATTACCCATGTAGCGGGCCAGAAACTCATTGCAAAAAACGGAGTAGATACCTGTAGAATTCAATTTATTGAGCTGGGTTTTGTTGCATTGTAACCATTTTTATACATCACTGTGTAATATTTAGGTTACTATCTCTTTTCTCCTTCATTTATTTTGTAACGGTTACCAACCTTCCGTTAGTTCATATTCCTGTTTCCTCCGCCTCCAAGCTTGCACCCTCTAGCGTCATATTTCCATTCTTCTTGTTGTCCGCTTATAACGCAATGGCTGCAAGTTTGCGCCAAGTGTAACACTCGCCTGCAGACTAGCTTTACCCTCTGGTAGGAATTTTGAAATGTTTGACAGTGTTTGCCTAATGGACAGAGGATATCGAAACATTAACTTCGTATGTATGGCAGTTAATTAAAATCTAAACAAGTTTTGCTTTGGAGATAATGAAAGTAGTAAATGCATAGACATTAAATAACAAACGGGTACCAGCCTAATTAGGCATCATAATTTGAAACTTTATGTTTTAAGAAAGATGAATGTGTGTTACGAAATTGACTTTCATTAATACTCCTTTTGTATAGTGCAATGAATACACACGACTACCGGACGAACTGAGTAGGGGGTAGCAATAGTTACTATCTACGCGAATCAGCAATCATAGGAAATTTAAAAATTAGTTCACTCATAGTAATATTAGTTACTGTTGCAATCAATAGCTAACTCAGCACTAAGATATTCCTAAGAACCTCACAAGACTAAAATTGGGCATGACAAGAGTCCTGGTTTAACTAGCGTACAGACACCACAAATGAGTTTAAATAACATTACACAGACACTTTTTATACTCACACTTTTATGGAAATGCTTCAGATTTCTTTAGCGAAAGCATTATGTAATTTGTCTTCCTTATAACAGAAAAGAATATAGATGGGGACCAATGAACTGAAACTGTCTTTACGTGCAAATTCTGTGACTATTTCAGGTTCGCCGGGGGGTTCGCAGGAGAGCTTCTGTAAAGTTTGGAAGGTAGGACTCGAGGTACTGGCAGGAGAAAAGCGTTGAGGACGGAGCGTGAATCGTACTTGGGTAGCTCAGTTGGTAGAGCACATGCCCGCGAAAGGCAGAGGTCCCGAGTTCGACTCTCGGTCCGGCACACAGTTTATATCTGCCAGGAAGTTTCGTTTGTATTCCTTTTGCTTGCTTCATTTGCTGCATTTTTTATATTTTCTCCTTTCATCAATTAAATTCAATATTTCTTCTGTTACCCAAGGATTTCTACTAGCCCTCGTCTTTTTATCTTCTTGATCCTTTGCTGCCGTCACTACTTCATCCAAAAAGCTACGCATTCTTCTTCTACTGTATTTCTTTCCCCCATTCCTGTCAATTGTTCCATTATGCTCTCCCTGAAACTTTGTACAACTTCTGGTTCAGTCAGTTCATCCAGGTCTCATCTCCTTAAATTCCCACCTTTTTGCAGTTTTTTCAGTTTTAATCTACAGTTCGTAACAAATAGATTGTGGTCAGAGTCCACATCTGCCCCTAGAAATGTCTTACAGTTTAAAACGTGGTTCTTAAATCTGTGTCTTACAATTATATAATCTATCTGAAACCTGTCAGTATCTCCAGGCTTCTTCTAACTATACAAACTTCTTTTATGACTCTTGAACCAAGTGTTAGCTATGATTAAGTTATGCTTTATGCAAAATTCTACCAGGCGACTTCCTCTTTCATTTCTTACTCCCAATCCATATTCACCTACTACATTTCCTTCTCTTCCTTTTCCTACTATCGATTTCCAATCACCCATAACTATTAAATTTTCGTCTCCCTTCACTATCTGAATAATTTCATTTATCTCATCATACATTTATTCAAATTCTTCGCCATCTGCAGAGTTAGTTGGCATATCAATTTGTACTACTGTAGTAGGCGTGGGTTTCGTGTTTATCTTGGCCACAATAAGGCGTTCAATATGCTGTTTGTAGTAGCTTATCCGCACTTTTATTTTTTTTTCATTATTAAACATGCTCCTGCAATACCCCTATTTGATTTTGTATTTATAGCCCTGTATTCAACTGACCAAAAGTCTTGTTCCTCCTGCCACCGAACTTCGCTAATTCCCACTATATCTAACTTTAACCTATCCATTTCCCTTTTTAAATTTTCTAACCTACCTGCCCATTAAGGGATCTGACATTCCACGCTCCGATCCGTAGAACGCCAGTTTTCTTTCTCCTGATAACGACGTCGTCTTGAGTAGTCCCCGCCCGGATATCCGAATGGCAGACTATTTTACCTCCGGAATATTTTACCCAAGAGGTCGCCATCATCATTTAACCATACAGTAAAGCTGCATGCCCTTGGGAAAAATTACGGCTGTAGTTTCCTCTTGCTTTCAGCCGTTTGCAGTACCAGCACAACAAGGCCGTTTTGGTTAGTGTTAGTCCGCAGCTCGTGGTCGTGTGGTAGCGTTCTCGCTTCCCGCGCCCGAGTTCCCGGGTTCGATTCCCGGCGGGTTAAGGGATTTTCTCTGCCTCGTGATGACTGGGTGTTGTGTGATGTCCTTAGGTTAGTTAGGTTTAAGTAGTTCTAAGTTCTAGGGGACTGATGACCATAGATGTCAAGTCCCATAGTGCTCAGAGCCATTTGAAATGGCCCTGAGCACTATGGGACTTAACTGCTGAGTTCATCAGTCCCCTAGAACTTAGAACTACTTAAACCTAACTAACCTAAGGACATCAAACACACCCATGCCCGAGGCAGGATTCGAACCTGCGACAGCAGCGGGCGCGCGGTTCCAGACTGTAGCGCCTAGAACCGCTCAGCCACTCCGGCCGGCAGCCATTTGAACCATTTGGTTAGTGTTACAAGACCAGATAAGTCAATCACCCAGACTGTTGCGCCTGCAACTACTGAAAGGGCTATTGCCCCTCTTCAGGAACCACAAGTTTGTCTGGCATCGCAGCAGATACTCCTCCGTTGTGGTTGCACCTACGGTACGGCTATCTGTATCGCTGAGGCACCCAAGCCTCCCCACCAACGGCAAGGTCTATGGTTCATGGGGGGTTACAGGATACATGAAAATACATTTTCTATATTTTTATCATTCCTAATTAAATACGGCTACGATGAATAGTCGACATGTAGTTACAGACGCTTCTTTTCATTTACGACTTCCTGACACATGTTTCGAATATTTACGTACATACTGAAGTGTGGTTTCCATTCCGACGATTCGTATTCGTTTATTGGAATGTGCCACTAGCGATTACACATGACAAAGTTTGCAATTTATTTCAGTTCTCAGAAAGTTTCTTGTATTTATAACAACACATAGCTCATTCTTCTGCATAATAATTTCAACTGTGGAGATAGGTCTTGACGGCGGTCGCCGAGTAATGTCGCTGATGCTATGAAGTGTATTTGTTAATGTTCCCCAGACTGAATTACAGAGCGTATATCGATGAAGTAGCTGGATGAATTTGATAAATCATACATATTGAAATCTTTCTAAACGTACATCATTGAGATAACTCTGAGATGTATTATCAGCAGTATTCGTTTGTTTTCATATATTTATCTATTGCAACTATAGAAAGGGATCTATACTCCCACTGCCCGTGGTTGGACTGTTGCAATATTACACTTCAGTAACATCGACAGCATTCTATGTGTGATTTTCATATTCATTGATGTTCTTACTATGCCTGCCACTCATTAGTTACACGATTTATGTACACATTAGCTGCTCATATGATTCTCGTTTCGTTACTAAATTCACTATTTTGGTCATGAATTTCTTTATAACAAGACAGTTCCATAAAGTTATATTGTAATGATTCTGGTTACACTAGCAGTTCATTTACTAAAGGCTCACCCCATTTATAAACATAAATGAAGCTATTAACCAGATCGAGTTGAACTTTGTAACTCACCCACATTCTGCCGTGGCTATATTACTGACACACGTAGCAAAAAGTTCTACGTTTCAAACAAAAGGCATCAAATCTGAAGAGTAATCTTCAACCAATAGCATGCCAGCCAGATTATCATCGATATTCATGAAACATTTAAGTATACTGTACAGTAACGATCAGGAACAAATTTTGTACTCAAGTTTAATCTAGTACAGTTCGCTAAATTTGTTATTAAGCATGTAACTGCAATTGATTGAAATACTAACTAGTAAATGATTCCTTATGGTCACCAACTCATACAATAAATACAAATTTTTATCTGTTTGGTTAGAAATAATGTTATGTAACAATTAGTGACATGTGTTTGACAGCATAAAAGGTGTAAGTGGAAGTTCAAATGAAACTGACACATTTAACTTATGCCTATCCTTTCAAAATGGATACCTTGTCACGCTAAAGGGACGTATAATAACATAAATGAAAGTTAATAATTTCTCCAATAAACACTTTAGAACTGGTGAAAACATTACTGACAAGCTACTAGCAACAAATAATGCAGTATGGATTGAGCAACATTGATCACAATAATTTTAGCTGTCGCTGGGTTTTGTGAAACAATACTCCCGATTATTCACTATTTCATACAAGGTTTTTTGGCAGTAACACTCAGCATTATTTTACAACGATATAAACAATATGGGAATTACGAAAGCCAATTACGTAATAGACATACGAAACAGGTAAATGTAACGACTTGTACATTGTTAGTAATGTCAAGTTAATCTTAATAAACAATGAATTTCTTTCTCAAATCATTTTATAATGCTGTTAAAACGAAACCTGAATTTCAGTTGTCACTGCTTCTGGTGTTTTGAATCAGTTAAATTGAAGTTCCAACGGCAAGTGCATTTATGTTTTTCAAGTGAAATAGTATCTCTCAAACAGCTTTGTCTCGAAAATAATGGTGATAGGAATGCGTCATATGGATGGTTCATGAGTTGGGTAAATCTTTAAGAGCTCATGATAATTACAGCTCACCAGAAGGTATTATAAAGTTCCAAATCAATGAATCTACGACACTGGCAAGGCTTTCAGCAAATAAACTACTAAATGGCACAGTCTTACGTTGTGATCATTTGCATATAGTGCGGTGTAATTCATTCCATGGCAACAACAACTGGTAACAGACTCTCCATTCAGAAACAAGCACTTTGTATTAATTTTCGTCACACTATACTCTTCTTCCATTATTCCGTTGGCGAACTCTTCTTGATTAAATTGTGTACTGTGACCCAGAAAGATGTTCGCTCGTTTAACATTCACAGCGCCCTGCTTCGCTTTGGATACCACACTGACAATGCAGTTCATTACGCACGCTAGCACAGTCACTTTGCCTCTGTACTCGACCGTTATTCATTTGTCCGTCAGCTCTCGCTCGCAACGATGTTAGTGCCGTACTCCTAACAATATCTTTGGATTCCACATAATGCAGGTCGCTGACTTTACCAAAGTTTCTACTAAAGTATTTTACAACGTTATTTTTGAATAGTTGGTCACAAGTGTGACTTACGGTTCTTCGATTAAAGATCATAGTTGAGAAAATAATAAAATACATGCATTTGTATTCTGAAAATAGCATACAAATTGCAAAATAAATAAGGCTATAATTGGGAAGTACTCTGTTGTAACTTTACTTACACCACTGTGCGACAAATACGATCACATCAAAAAAGTAAATTTTAGTTACAGAAACGCCCTTACTCAGCGAAACTGAGAACTGTCGTGTTACAGTGAAAGTTTTCGTGTCGTCTTGGTGACCCCCCACCCCCGTTGTGGTCTGACCTCCTACTTGGTCATCTACAGCATGCTATCAGCTGAATGGGAAGCGATGCTATATCTCGGCACATTTGATCGCCGCCGGATCGTCGGGGTCGAGAGAAAGGAGCGCTGCACCTATGAAGTCGTGCAGTCAGCGCGCCCCCCACAGGTCACTGTGTCAGAGGTCCGCCGTGAGTGGCTCGTCACAGATGGTACGTGGAGGGCTTCGGCGGACCTCGTGAACGAAGAAGTGTACGTGTGTGTGTGTGTGTGTGTGTGTGTGTGTGTGTGTGTGTGTGTATGAGTGAGTGTGTGTGTGTTTGTGTGGTCGACAGGCAATGTGGAGGCCGATATCTCTATAAATCAGGCACCAGTTCAGACCTGGACCACAGCAAAAATGTGAGCCGTCTCATCGCTGACAACCATCTTCATAGCGTGGGGTCAGAAGTCACCATCCCAGACAAGTATATCTGAACGTGTGTACCACGGAGCACGGAGCTTGGCATGGGTGCACAAACTCCGCGACTGGACTTTCAAAGTGCGGAAAAATGTCACCTTGGCCGATGAGTCAGCGCAAAAGATTGTACTAGCTGATTACAGGACACGACAGCGTCGAAAAGCAACATCTAGTCAAAACTATTCAGACGCCATTATGTGATGCGAGCTTGACTGCTAGGTGTCACGGGGGTAGTCCAGACCTTATAAAGGGAAGTGGGGAATTTTGTGTGTGGCCAAGCGGTTCCAGGCGCGACAGTCTGGCCACGCGCGACCGCTACGGTCGCAGGTTAGAATCCTGCCTCGGGCATGGATGTGTGTGATGTCCTTAGGTTAGTTAGGTTTAAGTAGTTCTAAGTTCTAGGGGACTGATGACCTCAGCAGTTAAGTGCCATAGTACTCAGAGCCATTTGAACCATTTTTTGGGGAATTTTGTGTTTCCAGTAGAGAAGAAGATACAGCAGAATGGTTCGGTCAGGACTGCTCAGTGACGTCGAATGTAGACCAGTCACTGGATGTCGCATGGGCAATAAATCCGCTAGGGACAATTTCAAACTTTCTAAAGCTGCCTCAGTCGACTCTGTTACGGCGTGAAGTCAAGCGCCGGCACTCCAGTCGGGAACAATAGAGAAGAGGTGGCTGTGAGAAGACATCAGCCAATCGCACGCTGATCGATCCCTCTCCAGCACGACAACGCGACAGGAGCGGCCCCTGTGTGAGGAGGACATAAGCACCGCGCCCGACTGGTCGCCGCCCACATGAAGAGCAGCTTCTAGCAACTTGGATAAAAGCATCAACTCTGATCACTTGCTTGTACTGTCTGTGTAACACGGACTTGGGAATTATTGTACTGAGAACATTTCTTATTTTATCTGTCGGCCTTTCCTTGCGAACGTCTGTGTACACAAAGTTAAGTATTGTAGTTTTTCACTTGGTAATAAAACTCATTAATACGATTTGTCAGAATGTTACACTACTGGCCATTAAAATTGCTACAAAACGATGATGACGTGCAACAGACGCGAAACTTAACCCACAGGAAGAAGATGCTGTGATATGCAAATGATTAGCTTTACAGAGCATTCACACAACGTTGGCGCCGGTGGCGACACCTACGACGTTCTGACATAAGGAAAGTTTCCAACCGATTTCTCATAAACAAACAGCAGTTCACCGGCGTTGCCTGGTGAAACGTTGTTGTGATGCCTCGTGTAAGGAGGAGAAATGCGTACCATCACGTTTCCGATTTTGATAAAGGTCGGATTGTAGCCTATCGCGATTGCGGTTTATCGTATCGCGACATTGCTGCTCGCGTTGGTCGAGATCCATTGACTGTTAGCAGAATATGGAATCGGTGGGTTCAGGAGGGTAATACGGAACACCGTGCTGGATCCCAACGGCCTCGTATCACTAGCAGTCGAGATGACAGGCATCTTATCCGCATGGCTGTAACGGATCGTGCAGCCACTTCTCGATCCCTGAGTCAACAGATGGGGACGTTTGCAAGGCAACAACCATCTGCACGAACAGTTCGATGGCGTTTGCAGCAGCATGGACTATCAGCTCGGAGACCATGGCTGCCGTTACCCTTGACGCTCCATCACACAGAGGAGCGCCTGCGATGGTGTAGTCAACGACGAACCTTGGTGCACGAATGGAAAAACGTCATTTTTTCTGATGAATCCAGATTCTGTTTCAGCATCACGATGGCCGCATCCGTGTTTGGCGACATCGCGGTGAACGCACATTGGAAACGTGTATTCGTCATCGCCATAATGGCATATCACCCGGCGTGATGGTATGGGGTGCCACTGATTTCTCATGATCTATGCACCCAAATTGCGTGAAAATGTAATCACATGTCAGTTCTAGTATAATATATTTGTCCAATGCATACCCGTTTATCATTTGCATTTCTTCTTCGTGTAGCAGTTTTAATGGTCAGTAGTGTACCTAGCGATCCGAGGAAGCAGGTTTCCTAGACACCCTATATTTGACGACAACGCTGCATTTAACAGACTGCCGGTGATGTGACTGTGAAGTGGAAACGCGAAGGAACAACAGCAGCTAAGACAATATCGGGCAGAATTAATGCACCGACTGACAGTGGCCTTCGAGCATTGCGGCGGAGGGGGGGGGGAGAGGAGTAGTTGTAGAAATTTGCAAGAAATCGGCGAAAGAAATGAGTTGTAAGCTCAAAAATGCTACCAGCAGTACAGTAACATAATGACTGTGCCTACAGAGTGAAGTAGAATGTGGTACAATTTTCGAGTAACTTCTCATTAAGCACATATTTCTCTAAACAGTGTTGAGTGACGCTTGAGGTGATGTAAAGTGCGACTCTACGCAACAGTGGATAACTGGATACGAGCGATTTGGAGTGATGAATCACGACGTACCCTCCGAAGGCTTTGAGTTCGTTGAACGCCTGGTAACGATGCCTGTCGCCGTGTGTAATACCAGTAACATTCAAGTACGGAGAACGTTTTGTTTCGGTATATACGGGTGGTTTTCGTGCTTAGCGTGTGGTCACTTTATTTTTCTTAAGAAAACGCTAATTGCAGAAGAGGAAAAAAGTTGTGTATTGCGTACAGCAGAGGAACAGTTTGAAGACCACGATTGTATCAACATGACAATGAACCCTGTCAGAAAACAGCCTCTGTGAGGCAATGGTTTGTGGGAAGTGACATTCATGAACTGAATTGACCTTCCCAGAGTACCGAATCCAATGCAACATCTTTGGGGTGAGCTACAACGTGGAATTCGTTACAGATCACAGTCTCCAACATCACGTCCTTCACTGGTTTTGGCTTTTGAGAAAGATTTGGTTTCCATCCCTCAACAGACATTGAGGCATCTCATTGAAAGCGTCCCCAAGAGAGTTCAAGCCGTTATAAAGCCGAAGGATGCACACAACCCACATTAAAGTTCACTAACAAGCATCCATATACTTGTGATCAAACAATTATGTCTGTGTCCTCGGAGTTTTTCGCGACGGCAGGCATGAAGAAAATGTTCTCGGTTTTCCAGCCGCGTCAGTTCGAATAAAAGCCTCGAGCTTTCGATGGCCATCTCGGCCACCGTCGTCAGGAGTTCACTGACTGCCGGGGCTGCTACGGTTTCTCGCTTGTATAGGCATGATGACATCAACAGCAGCCAGTCAGATCGAACCAACGTGGGGCTCGCGCCTAAGTTGACCCGGGCAGCTAGCGGAGCTATAGCCCGTGGCAACACCGATGACGTCAGGTGGCGCCAGGGGCAGGCGCCACGTTTGAAACTGCCGCTCCCGCGTCGCGCATCTGTCTCTGCTTTCTTTCGATGTCCAACGCCCGTCCCCATGCCCTGCTGAGTGTGTATCCCTGGTCTCTGTTGAAATTGTTGTTGTTTAAAATAATCTCAGCCGCTTCCTTTATAAAGGAGTCCCAAATGTAGACGCATGAGCCAACACTTTTGTATTTGCGAACTGTATTTTATATCCGTTTTCTAGGGAATGCTCCGCTATGGCCGACTTGTCATGCTCCCTTTGTTTTATTTTGCGCTTGTGCTCAGCACAACGCTCAGCAACTGTGCGAATTGTTTGTCCAATATACATGCTGCCACATTCACAGGGTACACCATACACACCGGACACTCGAAGTGCAATGTCGTCTTTAACAGGGCGCAATGTATCTCGTATCTTGGGGGCGGGCCGGAACACTGGTCTTAGCCCATGTTTCTGCAGCAGACGTCCTAACTTCCTACTAGTTGCTCCACAGTATGGCAGGAATACAGTCCGTTTGGCCTCTTCTCCTGATTCAGCAGGTGTCTTTCGTCGGCGGCACTTGAAGCGTTTCCGATTTCTCCTTTGCTGTATCCATTTTCCCTGAAAACACATTTTAAGTTCTACAATTCAGACTGTAGGTGGTCGTCGTCGGAGATAATCTTGGATCTATGAACCAACATGTTCAGGAGAGCTTTCTTGTGTACAGGGTGGTGGCAACTATTGATGTTCAAGTACCGATTAGTGTGTGTTGGTTTCCGGTACATTGAATGACCAAACTGGCCTCCTGCCTTCCGCGAAACCAAAACATCTAATAATGGTTGCGTGCCGTACTTCTCCATCATGTCGTCAAAGGCACACACCCCAGGCAACTGGCCGCAGAATTTTCGTGTGGTGAACGTTTACATGCGATGGTGTGAGCTCCGTTGTTTATCTGTATACATATTCAGGCAGCCATCTTGTAGTGTGAGAAGGTATTTTGTGTACCACTACCACTTACCTTCTTTTGTGTACCAGTCGAGAATCGTGCACGGGGAAAGCAACTGCTGATAAGAACTGCGTTGAGTTCGAACCTCAGCAAGTTTATTTTCATTTCTGGTAGATATATTTAGGATGAAGCAATGTATACTGATAATCCAGAACATTACGACCACTGACGGCCACGACGTTGGATGCCCCCTGGTAGCCCTGTCGGCATGTGACGCTGTAACATATGTATGTAAACGGAGCAGATAAGTACGGGGATCACATCAAAGAAGATACGGGCTGCAAATGGCGATATCCATTTAGATAAGCGACTTTGACAGAGAACAGGTTACTATTACTCTCAGCCTGTGAACGAGTATGTGGAAAACGGCGAATCTGGTGGAATGTTCACGTTTTACTGTCGTGGGTATCTTCGGACACATGTAGAAGGACAGTGAAACTACCACTAGCTGCCAACTGGTTGGACGTTCACGACTCTTCACAGAACGTGGGGTTCGGAGGCTTGTCTGCTCTGTAAACTAGGTTGGATGGTGATCTGTTCTATCTCTGCTGAAACAGAACAATACTGGTGCACAGACAATTGTTTCACATCACCCCGTCATCGTACGAGGTGCATTCAAGCTCTAAGGCCTCCGATTTTTTTTCTGGCTAACTACTCACCCGAAATCGATGAAACTGGCGTTACTTCTCGACGTAATCGCCCTGCAGACGTACACATTTTTCACAACGCTGACGTCATGATTCCATGTCAGCGGCGAATGCTTCTTTAGGAGACTGTTTTGACCACTGGAAAATCGCTGAGGCAATAGCAGCACGACTGGTGAATGTGCGGCCACGGAGAGTGTCTTTCATTGCTGGAAAAAACCAAAAGTCACTAGCAGTCAGGTCAGGTGAGTAGGGAGCATGAGGAATCACTTCAGAGTTGTTATCACGAAGAAACTGTTGCGTAACGTTAGCTCGATGTGCGGGTGCGTTGTCTTGGTGAAACAGCACACGCGCAGCCCTTCCCGGACGTTTTTGTTGCAGTGCAGGTAGGAATTTGTTCTTCAAAACATTTTCGTAGGATGCACCTGTTACCGTAGTGCCCTTTGGAACGCAATGGGTATGAATTACGCCCTCGCTGTCCCAGAACATGGACACCATCATTTTTTCAGCACTGGCGGTTACCCGAAATTTTTTTGGTGGCTGTGAATCTGTGTGCTTCCATTGAGCTGACTGGCGCTTTGTTTCTGGATTGAAAAATGGCATCCACGACTCATCCGTTGTCACAACCAACGAATAGAAAGTCCCATTCATGCTGTCGTTGCGCGTCAACATTGCTTGGCAACATGCCACACTGGCAGCCGTGTGGTCATCCGTCAGCATTCGTGGCACCCACCTGGATGACACTTTTCGCATTTTCAGGTCGTCATGCAGGACTGTGTGCACAGAACCCACAGAAATGCCAACTCTGGAGGCGATCTGTTCAACAGTCATTCGGCGATCCCCAAAACAATTCTCTCCACTTTCTCGATCATGTCGTCAGACCGGCTTGTGCGAGCCCGAGGTTGTTTTGGTTTGTTGTCACACGATGTTCTGCCTTCATTAAACTGTCGCACCCATGAACGCACTTTCAACACATCCATAACTCCATCACTACATGTCTCCTTCAACTATCGATGAATTTCAATTGGTTTCACACCACGCAAATTCAGAAAACGAATGATTGCACGCTGTTCAAGTAAGGAAAACATCGCCATTTTAAGTATTTAAAACAGTTCTCATTCTCACCGCTGGCGGAAAATTCCATCTGCCGTACGGTGCTGCCATCTCTGGGACGTACTGACAATTAACGCGGCCTCATTTTAAAACAATGCGCATGTTTCTATCTCTTTCCAGTCCGGAGAAAAAAAATCGGAGGCCTTAGAACTTGAATGCACCTCGTACATTGTTGAGCATGGAGCTCCGCAGCAGACCACCCGTACGTGTTCACATGTTGACCCAATGACATCGTTAGTTACGATAGCAATGGGCACTGGAACACCGGGATACGACCGTCGATCAATGGAAACGTGTCGGCTCTTCGCTTAAACCACATTTTTGCCACACTAGTTCGATGGTCGTTTCCATAAACGCCGTCATTGAAGTGAACGGCAACTCAAAACGTGCGGCGAGCCATGGACGCAGGCTGGCGGGAACTGTAGTATGCTATGGAAGACATTCTCCTGCGCTTGCATGGGACCTGTTACAGTAGCCGATGGCAGGTTGCCACCTGCGACCCACCTGGATCCCTTCATGCTCGATATCTTGCAAGACGGCGACACCATCTTTCAGCAGTATAACTCTCCATGTCTCGGAGCCGCAACCGTGCTATGTTGGTTTGAGGAGCATTATAGTGAACTCACGTTGATGTCTCGGCGACAAAATTCGCCTCATGTAAATCCTGTATCTGGGTCGCTATCGTACGCCATCACCGCGTCGCAGGATTGTTTAGCTGGCGAGAGAGCGTTAGAGAGATGCTAAACGAACTCCACTGGTAGACGTTACAAGAGAGACGTTGTGCATCACGGAGAGATTTACTATTGAAATGTTGGGACAGCAATTTTCAGGAGGAGTCAGACAACAAATTGAAACGCCCCCTCAGAAAAATTTTTGAATTACTGTGCTGGTAAGCCCCTTACGTTATTTGCTTTTCAAACAGCTGAGCAAAACTGAACGTACTCACACATTACTCTCTTTACTTATTCTGATCATCATTAAACTGACACACAGTATTTTTAGCGCAACGCAATCTGACTTTTAATAATCCCTACAAAAGAATGGCCCTGACTGACAATAACCTATACCTTTCATGAATCACTTACCTCACAAAAATCTTCGTTACTCAAACTACTGCAATACAGTGAGCGCCACTACTGCCAGATAAATAAAAGATTCAAACTACTGTAGGCACTACATACTGATAGGCATAGTTAGCAATATATATATATATATATATATATATATATATATATATATATATATATATATATATATATCAGTTCATGACATCCAGTCTTACAAATTTAATGTCTCTGATGGACACACGACCAGATCATCCGCTCTCAAAACTCCGCCATCTCTCTCCCCACATCCACCACTGCTGGCGGCTCACCTCCAACTGCGCAACGCTACGCGCTGTTCACATCCAACTGCCCAACACTACAATAGCAAATTCCAACAATGCAAACCAGCCACAGACTGCACACAGCACAATCAGTCGTTTTCATATAGATCCCTACATGGCGTTACCAACATAAAAACCTAAACAGCCTACTTACAATATTACTTCCCCCCACATACATCTTGCCTATTCACCACGAGCAGAAAACTCGAGAAATTAAAGCCAATACAGAGGCTTACCGACAATCACTCTTCCTCGCACTTTTCGCGAGTGGAACAGGGTTGGAGGGATCAGATAGTGGTACCAAAAGTACACTCCGCCACACACCATTAGGTGGCTTGTGGAGTATGATGTAGACGTAGATGTAGATGTTCCCAAATCAGCAGCCCGTTATTGACTTGAATTACATGACATCAGTGACGTATTTCCGTCTGAAAACGGACAAACAAACTATTAAGCAGGTGTTTTTGGTTCAAATGGCTCTGAGCACTATGGGACTCAACTGCTGTGGTCATCAGTCCCCTAGAACTTATAACTAATGAAACCTAACTAACCTAAGGACATCCCACACATCAATGCCCGAGGCAGGATTCGAACCTGCGACCGTAGCACCAGCGCAGCTCCGGACTGGAGCGCCTAGAACCGAACGACAACCGCGGCCGGCTAGGTGTTTTTGCTCAGCAGTTAATTGTTTCAATTTTCTAGCGACGTACGCTTTCGGAATTTTGGTACCAAATACACCGCAATTCACGAGGCCTGTCCCGTAGCTTCTGCCACTGGAGCAGACAAAGTCTCTGCGACGCTTTCGCGCTTCTGTTTATAAACAAGACCGCAACGAAACACTGTGCTCATCTCCTGATCTCTCTTTCTCCTGTGTCCGTAGTATCTGGTAAGCCTCCCAAACAATGGAGCACTATTCAACTACCAGTCGATCGAGAGTTTTGTAAGCTAGCTCATTCCCGGGTGGACAACACTTCCCGAGAATTCGCCCAATGAATCAGAGTCTGCCTTTCCAACGATTAGTTTTATGTGGTCGTGCCGTTCAAATCGTCACTTACTAGTTCTCACAGATATTTAATGGATGTGATTGCTTCAAGCGATTTTTCGGTAATCGTTTAATCATACAATAATGGATCTGCCCGCCTATTTATAAGAAATACGCTACATCGGTCTACGTTGACCGTCAACTGCCAATCTCTTCAATCTGATTTCTCGACAAGTTACAAATATAGCTCAGTTTTATTTATTGATTCAGTAAATTATGGTTCTTCACATACGAAATAAGTGACAAAGGGATAGAAAAGCAAATGGAATCGCTCAACAGAAGGCAGACCAGACCTGACGGGATACCAGTTCGTTTTTACACAGAGTACGCGAAAGAACTAGCGCGTCTTCTAGCAGTAGTGCGACGTAGGTCAGTAGAGAAGCGAAGCGTTCCCAGTTGTTAGTACGAAGCGCAGGTCATTCCCGTTTCAGGAGACGCACAAAACTGCAGGCCTATATTTCACACGTCGGTCTATTGCAGAATTTGGAACATGTTCCACGACATTTCGGGAGACGGATAATCACCTCTGTAGAGACCAACATGCCTATCGGAAAGAACGATCGTGTGAAACCCAGCTCGCCCTGTTCGTCAACGAGACTCAGAAAGTAGTAGGCACATGCGCCCAGGTAGATGCCGCGGTCTTTGACTTTCAGAAGTCATTCGATACAGTACCGCTCTGCCCCATGATGAACAAAATACGAGAACATGGAATATCAGACCAAATGTGTGACTGCACTGAGGAGTTTCTACCAAACAGGACACATCATGTCACTGTGAAAAAAAGATAAGTCTTCAGAAGTAAAAGTAACTGCAGGCTTGCCCCAGGGGAGTGTTATAAGACCATTAATTTTCCTATGAATGACTTAGTAGACAACGTCGTATGTGCCACGAGTCTTTTCGCGGATGGTGCTGTCGCACATAGGGCTACTGCGACGCTAGAAAATAGTGGCGAAACGCAGCAAGACCTGCAGAGTTTCGACGCTCGGTGGTGGAAGTGGCAATGGATCCTCAACATAACGAAGTGTCGCGTATTGCGAATACATATACACCCATTACTGTATAACCACAAAATTGAAGAACAATCGCTGGAAACAGTTACTTCCATAGTATATCTAGGAGCACCAGGTGTAGAAGCATAAAACCGGAATTTCCCTATAGATGGTACTAGCCGTTAGTGTAGGGCCGGTGAGACCGCATCTGCGGCGCCATCTGCTTCCTGTAACAGTTCACAACGAGTGTCAACACACGGTAACCCAAGTTCCATACATCGGTATCCCTTTCAAACACGTAAACATGTCGAGTTTTGTGCCTACGAACTACGATTTGCGGACAGCATTGGTTTTCTCTTATCATTTGAAGAAAACTGCTGCAGAATCGCCTCGATTGCTTGTCGAAGTGGCGATTATGACGTGAGAAACGACGAGCGCGGGAAAACACACCGAAAAATATTCGGTGACAACGAATTGTAGGCCTTATTGGATGAAGATGATACTCATACTCGACAGGAACAACTAAATGTGAGCAGAAAACAGTTTCTCTTCGGTTGAAAGTTATGGAAACGGTGCAGAATGTGGGAAAATGGTTTCCGCGTGAATTTAATGAACAACAGAAAAGAAATCGAAAGACCACTTGTGGAGTGCTGCTTGCCAGGTACAAAAGAAAGTTGTTTCTCCTTCATATAGTGATAGGTGAGAGTCCTAAGCGTCGTAAATCATGGGTGAATCCAGGCAAACCATCGACATCCACGGGTGAATCCAGGCAAACCATCGACATCCACTGCAATACCAAATTGCTTTGGAAAAAAAGATAATGCTCTGTGTTTGGTAGGATCAGAAGGGTGTTATCTATTATGAGCTGCTGAAACGTGGTGAAACCGTTAACACTGATCGCCATCAACAGCAAATGATCGATTTAAATCGAGCATTACGTGAAAAATGACCGGAATGTGGAGGAAGGTAACACGAAGTCATACTGCTCCGTGACAACGCCCCATCACACACAGCAAAACGTGTCAGAGAAACGACCGAGGCGTTCAGTTGGGAAATACTACGGCATGCGGCTTATTCTCCAGACTTGGCTCCGTCCGATTGTCGTCTGTTTGCATCATTGGGACACGCTGTCGCTGAACAACACTTCAGTTCGCATGAAAATGTACGAAAATAGCACGCTGATTGGTGTGCTTCAAAAGAAGAACTGGCTTTTTTGGCGTGGCACTCATAGTTTGCTGGAGTACTGGCAGAAATGATAAATAGCAATTTAGATTATTTTGAATAAAGTATTGTTTATGAGTTTCAAACAACAGACGTGTAATTACTGCAACCAAATTCCGGTTTCATACTTCTACACCAGGTAAGCGTGCGGAGCGATTTGAAGTGCAGTGACCAAACGAAATTAATGGCGAATAAGGCAGATGCCAGACTGAGATTCACTGGAATAATCCTCAGGAAATGTACTTGACCCGCCAGGGTAACAGAGAGCGCTAACGCGCTGCTTTCTGAACTTGGGTAGGCGCGCCGGCCCCAGATCGAAATCGCCCGGCGGATTAACGACGAGGGCCGATGTGCCAGCCAGCCTGGGTGTGGTTTTTAGGCGGTTTTCCACATCCCGCTAGGTGAATACCACGCTGGTCCCCATGTTTCGCCTCAGTTACACGGCTCGCAGACATCTGAACACATTTGCACACTCGATGCAGACAGTTAGGGTACACAAAATCCGTCCTGGGGGGGGGGGGGGGGGGGTACGGGGTGGCGGCAGGAAGGGCATCCGGCCACCCCTTAACCATTAACATGCCAAATCAGATTAACGATGGCTGACCCTGCGTAACTGCGGGACATGGCTCAAGCGATAGATAGAACCCTCAGGAAATGTAGTCCATCAACAAGAGACGTATGCGTAGCTTACAAAACTCTTGTCCGACCAATACTTGAATACCGCACGTCAGTAAGGGACGCTTATCATATAGGACTGACAGAGGAAATACACTCCTGAAAATGGAAAAAAGAACACATTGACACCGGTGTGTCAGACCCACCATACTTGCTCCGGACACTGCGAGAGGGCTGTACAAGCACTGATCACACGCACGGCACAGCGGACACACCAGGAATGGCGCTAGCTGCGCAGCATTTGTGCACCGCCGCCGTCAGTGTCAGCCAGTTTGCCGTGGCATACGGAGCTCCATCGCAGTCTTTAACACTGGTAGCATGGCGCGACAGCGTGGACGTGAACCGTATGTGCAGTTGACGGACTTTGAGCGAGGGCGTATAGTGGGCATGCGGGAGGCCGGGTGGACGTACCGCCGAATTGCTCAACACGTGGGGCGTGAGGTCTCCACAGTACATCGATGTTGTCGCCAGTGGCCGGCGGAAGGTGCACGTGCCCGTCGATCTGGGACCGGACCGCAGCGACGCACGGATGCACGCCAAGACCGTAGGATCCTACGCAGTGCCGTAGGGGACCGCACCGCCGCTTCCCAGCAAATTAGGGACACTGTTGCTCCTGGGGTATCGGCGAGGACCATTCGCAACCGTCTCCATGAAGCTGGGCTACGGTCCCGCACACCGTTAGGCCGTCTTCCGCTCACGCCCCAACATCGTGCAGCCCACCTCCAGTGGTGTCGCGACAGGCGTGAATGGAGGGACGAATGGAGACGTGTCGTCTTCAGCGATGAGAGTCGCTTCTGCCTTGGTGCCAATGATGGTCGTATGCGTGTTTGGCGCCGTGCAGGTGAGCGCCACAATCAGGACTGCATACGACCGAGGCACACAGGGCCAACACCCGGCATCATGGTGTGGGGAGCGATCTCCAACACTGGCCGTACACCACTGGTGATCGTCGAGGGGACACTGAATAGTGCACGGTACATCCAAACCGTCATCGAACCCATCGTTCTACCATTCCTAGACCGGCAAGGGAACTTGCTGCTCCAACAGGACAATGCACGTCCGCATGTATCCCGTGCCACCCAACGTGCTCTAGAAGGTGTAAGTCAACTGCCCTGGCCAGCAAGATCTCCGGATCTGTCCCCCATTGAGCATGTTTGGGACTGGATGAAGCGTCGTCTCACGCGGTCTGCACGTCCAGCACGAACGCTGGTCCAACTGAGGCGCCAGGTGGAAATGGCATGGCAAGCCGTTCCACAGGACTACATCCAGCATCTCTACGATCGTCTCCATGGGAGAATAGCAGCCTGCATTGCTGCGAAAGGTGGATATACACTGTACTAGTGCCGACATTGTGCATGCTCTGTTGCCTGTGTCTATGTGCCTGTGGTTCTGTCAGTGTGATCATGTGATGTATCTGACCCCAGGAATGTGTCAATAAAGTTTCCCCTTCTTGGGACAATGAATTCACGGTGTTCTTATTTCAATTTCCAGGAGTGTAGATACAGAGAAGAGATGCACCTCTCGTTAAAAGTTCATCTACCAGGCGCGAAAGAGTCGCAGAGACGTTCAGCCAACCTCGGTCGCAGACGCTGTAAGAGACGCGTTCTGCATCACGATGTGGTCTATTGTTAATTGCTTCCTCCTAAGCGTATATCGCTAAAAGACAATGAAGATAAAATAAGAGAGATTCGAGCCCACAAGGAGACTTACTACCATCAATCATTCTTCCCGCGAGACATACGCGACTGGAACAGAAAAGGGGGGAGTGAGACTGGTACACAAAGTACCATCCGCCACACACAGTATAGTGGCTTGAGAAGATGGCTGAGTAGATAAAAGTACGGGATACCGACCAAAATTGCCCGATCATTCCAGTGACGAAGAATTGACTGGCCACCGACCTCTGTTTATTCGAGGGGCGCCACCGTCAGTATACATCGCTGTGTGACGAAGAGAAAGAGAAAGGAAACGAAATGTCGATATTAAATAGGCACACCTGTACAGATAACGTTCTGTCCTGTTCGAAGCGAGTGTGATAGGTATTATAACGTGTTCTAGGTCACAGAATTGATGTGGATTGATGTACACTACTGGCCATTAAAACTGCTACACCAAGAAGAAATGCAGATGATAAACGGGTATTCATTGGACAAATATATTATACTAGAACTGACATTTGATTACATTTTTACGCAATTTGGGTGCATAGATCCTGAGAAATCAGTACCCAGAACAACCACCTCTGGCCGTAATAACGGGCTTGACACGCCTGGGCATAGAGTCAAACAGAGTATGGATGACGCGTACAGGTATAGCTGCCCATGCAGCTTCAACACGATACCACAGTTCATAACGAGTAGTCACTGGCGTATTGTGACGAACCTGTTGCCAGGCCATCATTGACCAGACGTTTTCAGTTGGTGATAGATTTGGAGAATGTGCGGGTCAGGGCAGCAGTCGAACATTTTCTGTATCCAGAAAGGCCCGTACAGGACCTGCAACATGTGGTCGTGCATTATCCTGCTGAAATGTAGGGTTTCGCAGGGATAGAATGAAGGGTAGAGCCACGGGTCGTAACACATCTGGAATGTAACGTCCAGTGTTCAAAGTGTCGTCAATGCGAACAAGAGGTGAGAAATCGGTTGGAAACTTTGTAGGTGTCGCCACCGGCGCCAACCTTGAGTGAATGCTCCCTGCCGCCGTTGGATAAGCAGCTGCAGCAGGGAGTCGTATACTCCTAGCTCACTCATTTGTTACATAGTTTAATTCTTAATTTCTTTGCGTGTTTTTGGTACTTGCATTGTTTAATTCGTAAATTTCGGGCGTATTATAGTATTTGAGACTTGTAGCATCGCGTTTTAGTACCTGAATAGTGTAAATTCGCGTAGTCGTTTGTCTTCTGTTTTTGTTTTCAACGGCCAGTGTCGGTTGGTCACAGTCAGTGTGCTCCCTGCCGCCGTTGGATAAGCAGCTGTAGCAGCAAGTCGTATACTCCTAGCTCACTCATTTGTTACATAGTTTAATTCTTAATTTCTTTGCGTGTTTTTGGTACTTGCATTGTTTAATTCGTAAATTTCGGGCGTATTATAGTATTTGAGAGTTGTAGCATCGCGTTTTAGTACCTGTATAGCGTAAATTCGCGTAGTCTCCTTCCGCCGCCGAGCAGTGTCAGCAGTGCGCAAGTAGCAGCATTACTGCATTTACTAGGCAATCTTGTATTTTAATAACCGTTTAAATTTTGTCGATTTGTTTGCGCTCTCTGTAGATTAGTTCAGACGTTCTTTGCAAAACAGTTTTTAGCATGGATAGGGACTGCAACTGCTGTGTTCGGATGCAGGCTGAGTTGGCATCCCTTCGCTCCCAGCTTCAGGCGGTGTTGGCTTCGGTCACACAGCTTGAGGCTGTTGCCAATGGGCATCACTGTGGGGGTCCGGATGGGGGTTTGTCGGTGACGGCCAGCTCGTCCCACGCATCCCCCGATCGGACTACGACTGTGGTTGCCCGGGATACTGCCCGCATTGAGGCTGATCCCTCACCTGTGGTAGAGTGGGAGGTCGTCTCAAGGTGTGGCAGGGGGCGAAAGACATTCCGGAGGGCTGAACGGAAGGCCTCTCCAGTTTGTCTGACGAACCGATTTCAGGCTCTGTCTCAGGCTGATACTGATCTTCGGCCTGACATGGCTGCTTGTCCTGTTCCAGAGGTTGCCCCTCAGTCTGCAAGATCTGGGCAGTCGCAGAGGGTGGGCTTACTGGTAGTTGGGAGCTCCAACGTCAGGCGCGTAATGGGGCCCCTTAGGGAAATGGCAGCAAGAGAGGGGAAGAAAACCAATGTGCACTCCGCGTGCATACCGGGGGGAGTCATTCCAGATATGGAAAGGGTCCTTCCGGATGCCATGAAGGGTACAGGGTGCACCCATCTGCAGGTGGTCGCTCATGTCGGCACCAATGATGTGTGTCGCTATGGATCGGAGGAAATCCTCTCTGGCTTCCGGCGGCTATCTGATTTGGTGAAGACTGCCAGTCTCGCTAGCGGGATGAAAGCAGAGCTCACCATCTGCAGCGTTGTCGACAGGACTGACTGCGGACCTTTGGTACAGAGCCGAGTGGAGGGTCTGAATCAGAGGCTGAGACGGTTCTGCGACCGTGTGGGCTGCAGATTCCTCGACTTGCGCCATAGGGTGGTGGGGTTTCGGGTTCCGCTGGATAGGTCAGGAGTCCACTACACGCAACAAGCGGCTACACGGGTAGCAGGGGTTGTGTGGCGTGGGCTGGGCGGTTTTTTGGGTTAGATGGCCTTGGGCAAGTACAGAAAGGGCAACAGCCTCAATGGGTGCGGGGCAAAGTCAGGACATGCGGGGACCAAGCAGCAATCGGAATTGTAATTGTCAACTGTCGAAGCAGCGTTGGTAAAGTACCAGAACATCAAGCGCAGATAGAAAGCACCGAAGCTGAAATCGTTATAGGTACAGAAAGCTGGCTTAAGCCAGAGATAAATTCTGCCAAAATTTTTACAAAGGTACAGACGGTGTTTAGAAAGGATAGATTGCATGTAACCGGTGGTGGAGTGTCCGTCGCTGTTAGTAGTAGTTTATCCTGTAGTGAAGTAGAAGTGGATAGTTCCTGTGAATTATTATGGGTGGAGGCTACACTCAACAACCGAGCTAGGTTAATAATTGGCTCCTTTTACCGACCTCCCGGCTCAGCAGCATTAGTGGCAGAACAACTGAGAGAAAATTTGGAATACATTTCACATAAATTTTCTCAGCATGTTATAGTCTTAGGTGGAGATTTCAATTTACCAGATATAGACTGGGACACTCAGATGTTTAGGACTGGTTGTAGGGACAGACCGTCGAGTGACATTATACTGAGTGCACTATCCGAAAATTACCTCGAGCAATTAAACAGAGAACCGACTCGTGGAGATAACATCTTGGACCTACTGATAACAAACAGACCCGAACTTTTCGACTCTTTAAGTGCAGAACAGGGAATCAGTGATCATAAGGCCATTGCAGCATCCCTGAATATGGAAGTTAATAGGAATATAAAAAAAGGGAGGAAGGTTTATCTGTTTAGCAAGAGTAATAGAAGGCAGATTTCAGACTACCTAACAGATCAAAACTAAAATTTCTGTTCCGACACTGACAATGTTGAGTGTTTATGGAAAAAGTTCAAGGCAATCGTAAAATGCGTTTTAGACAGGTATGTGCCGAGTAAAACTGTGAGGGACGGGAAAAACCCACCGTGGTACAACAACAAAGTTAGGAAACTACTGCGAAAGCACAGAGAGCTTCACTCCAAGTTTAAACGCAGCGAAAAACCTCTCAGACAAACAGAAGCGTAAGGAGGGCTATGCGTGAAGCGTTCAGTGAATTCGAAAGTAAAATTCTATGTACCGACTTGACAGAAAATCCTAGGAAGTTCTGGTCTTACGTTAAATCAGTAAGTGGCTCGAAACAGCATATCCAGACACTCCGGGATGATGATGGCATTGAAACAGAGGATGACACGCGTAAAGCTGAAATACTAAACACCTTTTTCCAAAGCTGTTTCACAGAGGAAGACCGCACTGCAATTCCTTCTCTAAATCCTCGCACAAACGAAAAAATGGCTGACATCGAAATAAGTGTCCAAGGAATAGAAAAGCAACTGCAATCACTCAATAGAGGAAAGTCCACTGGACCTGACGGGATACCAATTCGATTCTACACAGAGTACGCGAAAGAACTTGCCCCCCTTCTAACAGCCGTGTACCGCAAGTCTCTAGTGGAACGGAGGGTTCCAAATGATTGGAAAAGAGCACAGGTAGTCCCAGTCTTCAAGAAGGGTCGTCGAGCAGATGCGCGAAACTATAGACCTATATCTCTGACGTCAATCTGTTGTAGAATTTTAGAACATGTTTTTTGCTCGAGTATCATGTCGTTTCTGGAAACCCAGAATCTACTATGTAGGAATCAACATGGATTCCGGAAACAGCGATCGTGTGAGACCCAACTCGCTTTATTTGTTCATGAGACCCAGAAAATATTAGATACAGGCTCCCAGGTAGATGCTATTTTTCTTGACTTCCGGAAGGCGTTCGATACAGTTCCGCACTGTCGCCTGATAAACAAAGTAAGAGCCTACGGAATATCAGACCAGCTGCGTGGCTGGATTGAAGAGTTTTTAGCAAACAGAACACAGCATGTTGTTATCAATGGAGAGACGTCTACAGACGTTAAAGTAACCTCTGGCGTGCCACAGGGGAGTGTTATGGGACCATTGCTTTTCACAATATATATAAATGACCTAGTAGATAGTGTCGGAAGTTCCATGCGGCTTTTCGCGGATGATGCTGTAGTATACAGAGAAGTTGCAGCATTAGAAAATTGTAGCGAAATGCAGGAAGATCTGCAGCGGATAGGCACTTGGTGCAGGGAGTGGCAACTGTCCCTTAACATAGACAAATGTAATGTATTGCGAATACATAGAAAGAAGGATCCTTTATTGTATGATTATATGATAGCGGAACAAACACTGGTAGCAGTTACTTCTGTAAAATATCTGGGAGTATGCGTGCGGAACGATTTGAAGTGGAATGATCATATAAAATCAATTGTTGGTAAGGCGGGTACCAGGTTAAGATTCATTGGGAGAGTGCTTAGAAAATGTAGTCCATCAACAAAGGAGGTTGCTTACAAAAATCTCGTTCGACCTATACTTGAGTATTGCTCATCAGTGTGGGATCCGTACCAGATCGGTTTGACGGAGGAGATAGAGAAGATCCAAAGAAGACCGGCGCGTTTCGTCACAGGGTTATTTGGTAACCGTGAGATGTTTATTAAACTCAAGTGGCAGACTCTGCAAGAGAGGCGCTCTGCATCGCGGTGTAGATTGCTCGCCAGGTTTCGAGAGGGTGCGTTTCTGGATGAGGTATCGAATATATTGCTTCCCCCTACTTATACCTCCCGAGGAGATCACGAATGTAAAATTAGAGAGATTAGAGCGCGCACGGAGGCTTTCAGACAGTCGTTCTTCCCGCGAACCATACGCGACTGGAACAGGAAAGGAAGGTAATGACAGTGGCACGTAAAATGCCCTCCGCCACACACCTTTGGGTGGCTTGCGGAGTATAAATGTAGATGTAGATGTAGATGAAAAACTAATCATTTGCATATCACAGCATCTTCTTCCTGTCGGTTAAATTTCGTGTCTGTAGGACGTCATCTTCGTGGTGTAGCAATTTTAATGTCCAGTAGTGTACAATATTTTTAAATTTCATCTGAGCAGCTTTCGCAAGTTTAGAATGCACTGAGATAATTAAAGGTCATGTGAGACATCTACACTTGATAAAAGTGAATTTCGCAATGTTCCAGGATGCCCTTTTCGCTTCAATTGAAAGAAAATAATCTGTTCTGTAAATTGAAAAGCTGTGCTTTGAGTACTGTTGTTGAGCTATTTGGGGGAACATGTGGTACACGAACGAGGTATAACCGCAAAAGTTTCTCTGGTCTTCACAAACATCGTTTCAATGCGTTAACACCGACGAATGCGAGACATCGTTGACACTCGGCACGCGTCGTTTATGTTGCAAAGTAGAGCGTCAGGCTAGCTCTAGCCAGCCGCAGCATCTTTCGCTACGCGAGGTACACGCACTGAAGCGTGGGAAACGTGGAACCAATTCTTTCGCAGAGGACGCGCTGCGTTTGTGCTGCCGCAGGCTGCGACCCTAATAGAGACGTATGCCTACTCTGGTGGAAAGTGCGCTGCCGACAGCCAAGGCTAAGCTGCGGATTGAATGCAAATACAGCGAAAGGCTGGCTGCTCTACATGTCGTGCACACCCTTCCTCGAGTAACATGCAGCAACTGTAAATAACCAATACGTTTTATATAAAGCCACTATTACAAGACAGACGTATCGTATGCAGGTCTGCACCAGCGCGCCAAGCGTACAGGTGTGGAACTGCCAATTTTTTTCGTTATCTCTGTTACACGGTACGCCTAACGCATAAGTCTGCGACAGCATCTCAAGGGTACGTATTAGGAAGCACAGGCTTGTTTACGTCGGTGTGAAAGTCGATACTTCTGTAAAGCTGCTACTTACTCACAACGAAACTTCTGTGAGATCTGGCTTCGCATTTATTAAGCAGTTATGGCTATCTTGTGCAGCTACAATCAAATTACGTTATGATTATACATAATTAAGGACTGAAGTGTTTTTTGTCAAGCTGGTACAAGCTAATGATTATCTATGTTTACGTTTCACAGCATTTTACAGGTGGAAGACGCAATTATCGATGAAGCTTTTGCCGTCGCGGTGTCCGCCTTAGTCTTACAATAAGGGCAGGACGACGACGTAATGTCAGGAGTAGGAATTGGGTTCGACCCTGGCTGGAAGAAGGAATGAAGGCAGGGGCACATACTGCCGGCCGGAGTGGCCGTGCGTTTCTAGGCGCTACAGTCTGGAGCCGAACGACCGCTAAGGTCGCAGGTTCGAGTCCTGCCTCGGGCATGGATGTGTGTGATGTCCTCAGGTTAGTTAGGTTTAATTTGATCTAAGTTCTAGGCGACTGATGACCTCAGAAGTTAAGTTGCATAGTGCTCAGAGCCATTTTTGAGGGTCACACACACACACACACACACACATATATATATATATATATATATATATATATATATATATATATATATATATATATATAGATTTTTTTTTGTCATCAGTCTACTGACTGGTTTGATGCGGCCAGCCACGAATTCCTTTCCTGTGCTAACCTCTTCATCTCAGAGTAGCGCTTGCAACCTACGTTCTCAATTATTTGCTTGACGTATTCCAATCTCTGTCTTCCTCTACAGTTTTTGCCCTCTACAGCTCCCTCTAGTACCATGGAAGTCATTCCCTCATGTATTAGCAGATGTCCTATCATCCTGTCCCTTCTCCTTATCAGTGTTTTCCACATATTCCTTTCCTCTCCGATTCTGCGTAGAAGCTCATCATTTCTTACCTTATCAGTCCACCTAATTTTCAACATTCGTCTATAGCACCACATCTCAAATGCTTCGATTTTCTTCTGTTCCGGTTTTCCCACAGTCCATGTGTCACTACCGTACAATGCTGTACTCCAGACGTACATCCTCAGAAATTTCTTCCTCAAATTAAAGCCGGTATTTGGTACTAGTAGACTTCTCTTGGCCAGAAATGCCTTTTTTGCCATAGCGAGTCTGCTTTTGATGTCCTTCTTGCTCCGTCTGTCATTGGTTATTTTACTGCCTAGGTAGCAGAATTCCTTAACTTCATTGACTTCATGACCATCAATCCTGATGTTAAGTTTCTCGCTGTTCTCATTTCTACTACTTCTCATTACCTTCATATTTATCCGATTTACTCTCAAACCATACTGTGTACTCACTAGACTGTTCATTCCGTTCAGCAGATCATTTAATTCTTCTTCACTTTCACTCAGGATAGCAATGTCATCAGCGAATCGTATCATTGATATCCTTTCATCTTGTATTTTAATTCCACTCCTGAACCTTTCTTTTATTTCCATCATTGCTTCCTCGATGTACAGATTGAAGAGTAGGGGCGAAAGGCTACAGCCTTGTCTTACACCCTTCTTAATACGAGCACTTCGTTCTTGATCGTTCACTCTTATTATTCCCTCTTGGTTGTTGTACATATTGTATATGACCCGTCTCTCCGTATAGCTTACCCCTACTTTTTTCAGAATCTCGAACAGCTTGCACCATTTTATATTGTCGAACGCTTTTTCCAGGTAGACAAATCCTATGAAAGTGTCTTGATTTTTCTTTAGCCTTGCTTCCATTATGAGCCGTAACGTCAGAATTGCCTCTCTCGTCCCTTTACTTTTCCTAAAGCCAAACTGATCGTCACCTAGCGCATTCTCAATTTTCTTTTCCATTCTTCTGTATATTATTCTTGTAAGCAGCTTCGATGCATGAGCTGTGAAGCTGATTGTGCGATAATTCTCGCACTTGTCAGCTCTTGCCGTCTTCGGAATTGTGTGGGTGATGCTTTTCCGAAAGCCAGATGGTATATCGCCAGACTCATATATTCTACACACCAACGTGAATAGTTGCCACTTCCCCCAATGATTTTAGAAATTCTGATGGAATGTTATCTATCCCTTCTGCCTTATTTGACCGTAAGTCCTCCAAAGCTCTTTTAAATTCCGATTCTAATACTGGATCCCCTATCTCTTCTAAATCGACTCCTGTTTCTTCTTCTATCACATCAGACAAATCTTCACCCACATAGAGACTTTCAATGTATTCTTTCCACCTATCTGCTCTCTCCTCTGCATTTAACAGTGGAATTCCCGTTGCACTCTTAATGTTACCACCGTTGCTTTTAACGTCACCAAAGGTTGTTTTGACTTTCCTGTATGCTGTGTCTGTCCTTCCGACAATCATATCATTTTCGATGTCTTCACATTTTTCCTGCAGCCATTTCGTCTTAGCTTCCCTGCACTTCCTCTTTATTTCATTTCTCAGCGACTTGTATTTCTGTATTCCTGATTTTCCCGTAACATGTTTGTACTTCCTCCTTTCATCAATCAACTGAAGTATTTCTTCTGTTACCCATGGTTTCTTCGCAGCTACTTTCTTTGTACCTATGTTTTCCTTCCCAACTTCTGTGATATCCCTTTTTAGAGATGTCCATTCCTCTTCAACTGTACTGCCTACTGCGCTATTCCTTATTGCTGTATCTATAGCGTTAGAGAACTTCAAACGTATCTCGTCATTCCTTAGTACTTCCGTATCCCACTTCTTTGCGTATTGATTCTTCCTGACTAATGTCTTGAACTTCAGCCTACTCTTCATCACTGCCATATTGTTATCTGAGTCTATATCTGCTCCTGGGTACGTCATACAATCCAGTATCTGATTTCGGAATCTCTGTCTGACCATGATGTAATCTAATTGAAATCTTCCCGTATCTCCCGGCCTTTTCCAAGTATACCTCCTCCTCTTGTGATTCTTGAACAGGGTATTCGCTATTACTAGCTGAAACTTGTTACAGAACTCTATTAGTCTTTCTCCTCTTTCATTCCTTGTCCCAAGCCCATATTCTCCTGTAACCTTTTCTTCTACTCCTTCCCCTACAACTGCATTCCAGTCGCCCATAACTATTAGATTTTCGTCCCCTTTACATACTGCATTACCCTTTCAATATCCTCATACACTGTCTCTATCGGTTCATCTTCAGCTTGCGACGTCGGCATGTATGCCTGAACTATCGTTGTCGGTGTTGGTCTGCTGTCGATTCTGATTAGAACAACCCGGTCACTGAACTGTTCACAGTAACACACCCTCTGCCCTACCTTCCTATTCATAACGAATCCTACACCTGTTATACCATTTTCTGCTGCTGTTGATATTACCCGATACTCACCTGACCAGAAATCCTTGTCTCTTTCCTTTTCACTTCACTGACCCCTACTATATCTAGATTGAGCCTTTGCATTTCCCTTTTCAGATTTTCTAGATTCCCTATCACGTTCAAGCTCCTGACATTCCACGCCCCGACTCGTAGAACGTTATCCTTTCGTTGATTATTCAATCTTTTTCTCATGTTAACCTCCCCCTTGGCAGTCAACTCCCGGAGATCCGAATGGGGGACTATTCCGGAATCTTTTGCCAATGGAGAGATCATCATGACACTTCTTCAAATACGGGCCACATGTCCTGTGGATACACGTTACGTGTCTTTAATGCAGTGGTTTCCATTGCCTTCTGCATCCTCATGTCGTTGATCATTGCTGATTCTTCCGCCTTTAGGAGCAATTTCACACCCCTAGGACAAGAGAGTGCCCTTAACATCTATCCGCTCCTCCGCCCTCTTTGACAAGGCCGTTGGCAGAATGAGGCTGACTTCTTATGCCGGAAGTCTTCGGCCGCCAATGCTGATTATTCATCAAAATTTAGGCAGTGGCGGAGATCGAACCCGGGACCGAAGACGTTTTGATTATGAATCAAAGACGCTACCCCTAGAGCACGGGTACTACCAGTGAGGGTCACATACTCCTTGTTAACGAACGAGCTGAACTCCGAAGATGCACCCTGTCGATTGTACATGGCGGGATTCACGCAAGTAACACAGTAATGAGGGAAGCGAGTTCACGTTAGTGCGACCGCAAAGATGCAGAACTGCTTTTACAGTCTCCACAGGTCACGGCCGGTACAACTGCTTTGCCTTCTATGGTTATTCTCTCAGCACTATCCTCCCTTGCATATTGAAATATACAAAAGACGCACTCAAATCAACCACATTTGGTACTTTCACCAATTAAGATGACACGAAAGTAAAATTATATATAAATTTACCTACAACATTTCAACTCAAAATGAAACATCTCTTGTGGTCCCTTATCGTGGTATAACGTGTCTAGAGGATGATACAGACACTTTCCATCCTGTGTGCCTCAATTCGTGGTGATACTTTCTTAGTTTCTTTCCATTTCTATAATAAAAAGCTATCTTTAGATATACAGCTTTCCCCAACGAGAAAACTGAAAAGAGAATTTCTATTTGCTTTAATATTGTATTTATAAAAAATAACTCACTGAAAAATGTGTAGAATGTGTCGTGCAACATCCAAAATAGTTCTCAAGAGCTCATGTATTTCTCTTCTGCTGACCACAAATGAAAACAATGTCAAGCAGAGAGCCCACTCGAAACGCTGCGTTCTGCGCATGCGCACATAAACCTCTTCTGCGCATGCGCGGATCCACGGCAGAATAGAACGGTTCGTACATCTCTCTAACAGACAAATCGTCTGCTGAAGTTGCAGCTTCACCCGTTCTACCGCCAGAAGGCAGGTCGTCTACACCTGACTTATTACACGTAAGATGTGAGATGTAGTGCCCGTTTAACTTCTTTAGTTCTGTAGTCAGTAACTACACGATTAACTTTGTCTCAATTATAAGAGTCAAAGGACACGAACGGGAAACAGTGGTTGAGAAGGGAGTGAGACATGGCTCTAGCCTATTTCCGATGTTTTTCGATCTGTACATTGTGCAATGAGTGAGAGAAGCCCAACATAAATTGGGAAAGAGAGTTAAAGTCAAGGGAGAAGAAGTAAAAACTCTGGTATCTTAAACTTTTGCAATCCTGTTGTCCTCAGTTGCGTATAACATTATGGTATGTTGATAATTTGCTTACAACTGAATGAAATACAGCTTCTGTGCCGTACGTGTTTCACCTTTATTCACTGCAAGCGATTTTCAATGGCCTGGAATAAGTACATATTTTTGTTTATGTTATTCAGTTTATATTTTGGACACTGTGTATAGCGGGTGGCGCAAAAATCACTGGACACTCTTTTAAACAAATGATTGAATTTATGTTACGTTACAAATACAAGCAACACTTACAATTATTTTTCATCTTTAAACTGTTTTCTGTCTTCATTAATACATCTTTGAAGTCTTTTTGGAACACTGTTAGATACTCTATGACGTAGTGTGGTATCACTGTCCAAATCGTGAAATGCGTCGTGTATGTAGTCTTCTGGTTCAGCGATGGTTAGAGGCTTTTGAGAATAAACAGAATCCTTGATGTCACCCCATAGAAAAAAAAGCATGGGCGTGGTGTCTGGTGAACGTGGAGGCATGTCAATATCTGCCCTTCGACCAATCACTTTTCTTTGGAAAGTTTCGTGTAAATAATAACGGTCGGCAGTGACATAATGTGGTGGCGCACCATAGTGCTGAAAGTAAATTTCTTGAAACTTTTCAGCAGACGTCATAGTTCCTGGCACCAGGTAATTTTAAAGGATATCCAAACAGTTATCTCTTATCATTGTCCCTTCAAAAAAATATGGTCCACGTACGCCAAATGATGATATCCCCCTTCCCCCAAACACTCACACCAAACTGATTTAGTGATAGTTCTGACAATAGATTTTGCTTGTCAGTATTCTGCTAAGTTGCCCTTTTAACTTAAAATTGGCCTCGAAAGACAACACAATTTTATTGGGAAGGCTAGAATCATATTTCTGTCCATGAAAAATCAATTCACAAAACTGAAGACGCCGATCTGAATCATCTTCAAGTAACCAACGTCGCAATTTTCAAAACTGAAGACGTCGATCTGGATCATTCCCCCACCCCCCCCCCCCTTGTCTCTCTCTCTCTCTCTCTCTCTCTCTGTCTCTCTCTCTCTCTCTCCCTCTCTCTCTCTTAGCTGTACCCGGTAACAACGCTGTATAATATGCACTCTATTATTTTCTTTATAGGTTAGTAATGTCTCTGGATGAGCATTCAGATCCACAAAATTTATTTTCTGTTTCAGCATACATTCCCAACGTGGCCAAGCGATCTCGGGACGACGTACATTTGCCCGTAATGCATCCTATATACACTGAGATGACGAAAGTCATGGGGTAGCAATAAGCACATATACAGATAGCCGTAGTATAGCGTGCACAAGGCATAAAAGGGCACTTCTTGTCAGAGCAATGTATAGGCGAAACTGTCACTCGGGTGATTAATGTAAAAAGTTTTCCAACGTGATTATGATCTCATGTCGGCGGGAATTAACAGACTTTGAACGCGCAATGGTAGTTGGAGATAGACACATGGGACATTCCATTTCGGAAATCGTTAGGGAATTCAGTACTCTGTGATCCACTGTGTCAAGAGTGTGCCGAGAATACCATGTTGCAAACATTATCTCTTACCACGGACAGAGGAGTGACCGATGGCCTTCACTTACCATTCGGGAGTAGCGGCCTTTGCGTAGAGTTGTCAGTGCTAATCGACAAGGAGCCCTGCCTAAGTAACCACAGAAATCAATGTGGAACGTACGACTTGCATATCCGTTAGGGACGTACACAAAAATTTGTCGTTAATGGGCTACGGCAGCACATAAGCGACCCGAATGTCTTTGCTAACAGCATGATACCGCCTGCAGTGACTCTCCTGCGCTCGTGACCATAGCGGTTGGACTGTAGGCAACTGTAAAACCGTGGCCTGGTCAGATGAGTCCAGGTCTAACTAGTCAAGTGACGGTTGTAGGGTAGAGTGTGGCGCAGACACTCACAAGACAATGGACCAAGGTTATCAATAGGGCACTAAGCAAACTGTTAGTGGCTACATAATGGTGTGAACTGTGTTTACATGGATTGAAGTGTGTCCTCTGGCCCAACTGAGCCGATCCTTGACTGAAAATGATTATGTTTAGCAGCCATTCATGGACTTCATTTTTATGGACGGCAGTGCACTATGTCACTGGGCTACAACCGTTCGCTGTCGGTTTGGAGAAGATTCTGGACAACTCGAGTGAATGATTGGCCACCCATCGAACATTTCCGGGATATAATCGAGAGGTCAGTTCGTGCACAAAAACCTGCACCGGCAACACTGTCGCAATTACGGACGGGCACAGAGGCAGCGTGGCTAAATATTTCTGCAGGGGACTTCCAACAGCTTGTTCAGTCCATGCTACGAGTTCCTGCACCACGCCGATCGAAAGGAGGTCCGACCCGATATCTGCATGTGTTCCTTGACTTGTACCACTTCAGTGTGTTTTGAATATCGTCATATAGCTATTAGATACCCTTCGTAGGTGTTGTGGGCTTTCCGGCCGGAGTGGCCGAGCGGTTCTAGGCGCTACAGATTGGAACCGTGCCACCGCTAAGGTCGTAGGTTCGAATCCTGCCTCGGGCATGGATGTGTGTGATGTCCTTAGGTTAGGTAGGTTTAAGTAGTTCTAAGTTCTAGGGGACTGATGACCTCAGAAGTTAAGTCCCATAGTGCTCAGAGCCATTTGAACCATTTGCTGTGGGCTTGGAACTGGCGTTTTGTAGACACTATAGCAATTTGTATTTACTACCTCAAATATATATATATATATATATATATATCTTCGTGAATCCAATTAAACAAATTTCCATTTTCTGACAGACACCCGTACAGATCGTCCGCTCAATACTCTGGCATCTCTCTCCCCACATCAAGCACTGCTGGCGGCTCACCTCTAACCGGCCAACGCTACGCGCTGTTCGCATCCAACTGCCCAACATCATACAAGCGAATATTCCAACAATGGATCCAACCAGCCACAGACTGCACACAGCGCAGTCACCGATTTCCATACAGAGCACTACGTGGCTTTACCAACATAAAACCCTAAACAGCCTACTTACAAAGTTCTTTATTGGTGTTTTTATAATTTCGTTTCATTGGTGGAAACCCGATTGGTGTTTTTATTACTGCTTGTGATTGGTGGAAAGCGGCGAACGGAAAATCAGGCGGCAGTTGTGAGGTGGCGTTGTTTCCCTCCTTTCTAACGCCGGCTGAGACGCGGCAGTACTCTGTGAACCTGCGGCAGCTGCGGTCTCCCGCGCGCCTGTTTGTATTGCTCCACGTAAGCTGTCGTCCCGTAACGCTGTTATTGCTGGCAGCCAAGACGTCGGAAGTCAGTACCCCTCTTCATATTGGCTAATCGCTTGGCTATTTCTATTGCCTCTCTAATCTTCCTCCTGAAAGTAAGAGGCTGTTTCGCAAGTATGCGAGCTCCACAAAAATCAATCTGGTTGCCGCACTCTTACTGATGTTCTGCCACTGCTGACTTGGTCTGTTGTCTTACTCGGATACACCTTTCGCGTTCAGATATCCTTGTGCTGATGGGTCGCCCAGTCTTGCCTACATACACTAATCCACATTCGCATCCGATTTCGTAAACTCCAGCAGCATGTAGTTTGGCAAATTTTATTGACTGTGACAATGACCGGGGAAGCCTACGTTTTAAAGAGGGTCGTTCAATGAGTAATGCCTCACATTTCTTTTTTTCTGATAGCCATTAATATACATAGACAAACGTCCTTGTTGGTGCTTCACATTTTGACGTTTTTTTTCTGTGCGCCGGTGAAATTTCGAACCGTTCTTCAAATGGTTCAAATGGCTCTGAGCACTATGGGACTTAACATCTATGGTCATCAGTCCCCTAGAACTTAGAACTACTTAAACCTAACTAACCTAAGGACATCACACAACACCCAGTCATCACGAGGCAGAGAAAATCCCTGACCCCGCCGGGAATGGAACCCGGGAACCCGGGCGTGGGAAGCGAGAACATTACCGCACGACCACGAGCTGCGGACCTCGAACCGTTCTGGCAGATGGCAGAGCCGTAGTACAGAACGAAATGGAGTCTACATACGACAGACGCTACAAGCAGCGAGCTGTTATTGGATGCTCGTGTGCAGAAAAAGAAACCGTGGTGAACACCCATAAACGTTTGTGTGCAGTATATGACGATGCTGCAGTTGATAGTACAGTTGGGCGATGGGTAAAGTAAGTTACAGGCGCAGGAAATGTAGAAACAGAGCTCCGTGATCAGCCACGCTCGGGACGTTCTGTCACAGCCACTGCTCCAGACATGCTGAATCGTGCGGATGTCTTTATTCGTGCCGACCGGCGCATCAAAACTACACAATTGGCTCTACAGGTGTCGATCGGCATTGGAAGTGCGTCTGTAATGATCGAGACTCTCGGATATTCAAAGAGGTGCTCACGATGGATTCCACGCACTCTCACAGCACACCACAAGATTTAAAAAAAGGCCATTTCATCTGAATTTTTGGAGCGTTTTGAGACCGACGGAGAGGCCTTTCTGTTACGGATCGTTACGGCGAACGATAGCTGGGTGCACCACTTTGCACCAGAAACGAAAAGGCAGTCCATGGAGTGGCACCGTCCTCACTCACCACAAAAGAAGAAATTTAAGACAACCCCCTCTGCCGGAAAAGTCAAGGTGACAGTCTTCTGGGATTGTAATGGCGTCATTCTCGTGGATGTGACGCGAAGAGGGTCAACCATGAATTCAGAGTCATACGTGAAGACTCTGAGTAAACTCAAGAACCTTTTCCGGCGTGTTCGATCGGACAAGAATCCAGCGGAAGTCTTGCTCCAACACGATAATGCACGGCCACGCCCAAATCTGAGAACCCAGAAACAGATCGCGAAATTGGGTTGCACATCATTGCCTCATCCACCCTACAGTCCAAACCTGTCATCCGCGTACTACCATCTCTTTGGGCCGTTTAAAGATTCTCTACGGGGCATACACTTTGAAGACGACGAGAGAGTCAGTCATGGAGTGAAAACATAGCTACGCCTACAGGACAAGAGCTTTTTACCAGCAGGGAATACATGCTCTTCCACAATGTTGACGTATGGCCATAGAATGTGATGGAGACTACGGAGAAAAATAGGACTTGAACAAGACATGTTGATGTATATTGTCACCAAATTCTCACTCTTAACAATAAATATTTTCTAAGAAAAAAAATAAATGTGGGGCGTTACTTACTGAACAAGCCTCGTACATACTCTACTGGCCAATAAAATTGCTACACCACCAAGATGACGTGCTACAGACACGAAATTTAACCGACAGGAAGAAGATCCTGTGATATGCAAATGATTAGCTTTTCAGAGCATTCACACAAGGTTGGCGCCGGTGGCGACACCTACAACGCGCTTAGATGAGGAAAGTTTCCAACCAATTTCTCATACACAAACAGCAGCTGACCGACGTTGCCTGGTAAAATGTTGGTGAGATGCCTCGTGTAAGGAGGAGAAATGCGTGCCATCATGTTTCCGTCTTTGATAAAGGTCGGATTGTAGCGTATCGCGATTGCTGTTTATCGTATCGCGACATTGCTGTTGGCGTTGGTCGAGATCAAAGGACTGTTAGCAGAGTATTGAATCGGTGGGTTCGGGAGGGTAATACGGAACGCCGTGCTGGATCTCAACGGCCTCGTATCACTAGCAGTCGAGATGACAGGCATTTTATCCGCATGGCTGTAACGGATCGTGCAGCCACGTCTCGGTCCCTGAGTCAACAGATGGGGATTTGCAAGACAACAACCATCTACACCAACAGTTCAACGACGCCTGCAGCAGCATGTGCTATCAGCTCGGAGACCACGGCTGTGGTTACCCTTGACGCTGCATCACCGACAGGAGCGCCTGGGATGATGTACTCAACGACGAACCTGGGTGCACGAATGGCAAAACGTTATTTTTTCGGATGAATCCAGGTTCCGTTTACAGCTAAGATGATGGTCCCATCCGTGTTTTACGACACCGTGGTGAACGCACATTGGAAGTGTGTATTCGTCATCGCCATACTGGCGTATCATCCGAGGTGATGGTATGGGATGCCATTGGTTACACGTCTCGGTCACCTCTTGTTCGCATTGACGGCACTTTGGACAGTGGACGTTACATTTCAGATGTGTCACGACCCGTGGCTCTACCCTTCATTCGATCCCTGCGAAACCCTACATTTCAGCACGAAAATGCACGACCGCATGTTGCAGTTCCTGTACGGGTCTTTGTGGATACAGAAAATGTTCGACTGCTGCCCTGGCCAGCACATTCTCTCACCAATTGAAAACGTCTGGTCAATGGTGACCGAGCAACTGGCTCGTCTCTATTCTTGATGAACTGTGGTATCGTGTTGAAGCTGCATGGGCAGCTGTACGTGTACACGCCATCCAAGCTCTGTTTGACTCAATGCCCAGGCGTATCAAGGCCGTTATTACGGCCAGAGGTGGTTGTTCTGGTTACTGATTTCTCAGGATCTATGCACCCAAATTACGTGAAAATGTAATAGCAATTCAGTTCTAGTATAATATATTTGTCCAATGAATACCCGTTTATCATCTGCATTTCTTCTTGGTGTAGGAATTTTAATAGCCAGTAGTGTATAATGGAGGATATCGACTGTGCCAACTATACCGCTCTCAAGAGGAAGGCCAAAGACAGAAATTGATGGAGAGGCGCCGCTAAGCATCCTGGGGGTTGAAGAGCTAAGAAAAAGATCACTGCAGCTGTTACCGAAATCCATGATGATGATGATGATGTTTGGTTTGTGGGGCGCTCAACTGCGTGTTTATCAGCGCCCGTACAATTATCCAATCTTTGCTCAGTCCAATTTCGCCACTTTCCTGGATGATGATGAAATGATGAGGACAACACAAACACCCAGTCATCTCGAGGCAGGTGAAAATCCCTGACCCCGCCGGGAATCGAACCCGGGACCCCGTGCTCGGGAAGCGAGAACGCTACCGCGAGACCACGAGCGGCGGACACCGAAATCCAGCGTGGTGAGCGTAATATTTACACGCTGGCACATCACGCGCAGCTACCAGAATAGACGATGTAGGCGAGAAAGTGTGTAGTGTGAAACGGGTTCGGCGCTGCCTTCCATCGCCGTCTGATCCTCGGAGTGAGAGCTGCGACCGGAGTCGCGCGCGTCATCCGCGGCAGGGCTCGGCGACTACAAGGCAGCGCGGGCAGGTAGCGGCGGCCGCAGCGCGCGCGGTGACCCGTGTTCTGCTCTGCTCCTCTGCGGGCCGCCGCTGCAGCCGGCGGAGCCGCATAAATCAGCGGCGGTCGTGCGGGGTGGCGCGTCGTGCGATCGTGACCCTCGGCAACCGGAGGCGCAGGCGGCGGAGGCATCCGCGGGCAGCCGCCGGACGCCCCCGCACTAAATCAGCTCGCGGCCTCCCTGCCGACACCCCGTCCTCCGGACGAGTGCTCGCCAGGAGAACCGACCGACGCCGCCTCCTGCATTCGTCTCCGCCGTCACGTCCGAAGTGTACATCAGAGCACGAAAGCGAGTGCCTGTACTCGGATAGTGAAGACGTCAGTCCACACTGGAGAGGGAAACGTAGGGACGAAAGTAACTTTTTCAATATGTCTCACTGCCAAGAACCATACAGGGTAACAAAAAAGTTAAAATGTATGCATGTGGTGTTATAACACTACTGTCCGCTACTGCTATACCATAACCTTAAAGTTGGAGGCAGTTCGTACTATGAAATTATTTTTGTTTATACTAAGATGGTATCTGTCCGAGAGAACAGCAGCTCGTTAGAATGAAATGAACACCCTTAGCTGCTTACAGGCGTTGACAATACCAAAACACCTTTCTGCTTGGAATGAAAATTAAATGGAGTTCACTAACAGATTACTTCTCACTGAATTTTGAATAAAAAAATTACTGTTTTTATAGATAGTGGTCTTTCTATTAAGTGTTGTTTATCCTGAGTATAAAGGATAAACTGTGGATCCTATTACGCTACTAATATGCACTTTCAATACTCAAGAGGAACCCAATATTATACAGAATTAGACTTGAATAGCAAGAGTAATTAAAAATTTCTATAATTAAGTAACTTGGTGCATTTGAACTACTTTCAGTGGAGGGAGGCCCTTAATTTTGGCCACTGTAGCAGAGCAAACTAAACACACTTTCAAAACACTAGAGAAACAAGTACTTAACAAGCATGAACATATAACTCTCAACAGTTGCAGTTCTGAACTTTTACTTCAGTGAAACACAAATCTGAGATATTTGTGAGAACCTTTCAACAAACAATATTAAATTTAGCACACTCATTGCCATATTAATTTTAATATGCTTTCAATAAAGAACGCTCGGCAATCACTTTAGTTCAAACGGAGAGGCACCTGAGAGGTGTTATGATAAGGAAAAAATCAAGGTAGGTACATAAATTCATTTATAAACTACCTTATATTTGAGTAAACTAATCCTATGAGCTGATCCTTCACTGTACATTACTGTAGTGTTCCATTACAGTGACTGCGTGGCCGAGCGGTTCTAGGCGCTACAGTCTGGAACCGCGCGACCGCAACGGTCACAGGTTCGAATCCTGCCTCGGGCATTGATGTGTGTGATCTCCTTAGGTTAGTTAGGTTTAAGTAGTTCTAAGTCTAGGGACTGATGACCTTAGAAGTTAAGTCCCATAGTGCCCAGAGCCATTTGAACCATTTTTGAACAGTGACTGCGCAATGTGGTGGTGATTGCATGTCTGTAGATGGATTTGCAGGTAGAATTGCTGGACTCTGTCATTTCTTGGTGGCGATGATAGTTACCAATTTCAGAATAGTACCAGCTCTTTATCCATCCATCCGAGGCATTGGAAAGAGTCAGGAAAAGCCTCTCTCGGTACCAGCACAATACACAACTTTTACATGAGTAGTTGATAGTTTGGTAGCTCATCCCCGACTGACTCTTGGTTCCACCTTTTCTTCCTATTCCAACCACAATTTGTGTGCGCTACTCAGTTCCGTTCCCGAGGGGAACCACAACACCTATTACATATGAAATAACTAAGAACCCTAAGTGAGGGTCAGCAGTTTACATAACAGCAACCAAACATATTAAATAAAACAGAGCATTTGCACATATTGACATTTGTACAAAAAGTTATTTAAACAAAACTACAATGATATGCATTAAGTTTTGTTCCCTCCAGATGAGGCAAAGAATTCAAATGATAGATACACTACATTGCATAAAATCAAACCGTGACATCAAAGTTTTTATACAGAAAAGAATAAACACTCATGGTATCGATTCAACCCAACAACATTCACAGAAACTCAACGATATAACACTAAACAAAACAAAAGGCAAAATTAATCGTACAGCATTAGAGCTATGGTGTTACAGTGTCTGTTTTTTCGGACACCGTGCATACATAAAATTAAGGCAAGGACAACCTACGATTTCTTCAGTGCAGATGCACACAACGCTCGAAATACTAAGGAAATCGGCGTAATGTCGAAAATAATGAGGAGAATGGGCAAGGGAGGTGTGGTATCGAAGTTCGTATGGCTGTGATGACCACTGTGTCGGGATGCCTTCGTGGTCACACCATCTGCCTAATAAGAAGAAGGAAACGCGGATCGAAACCCGATCCTGCACAATTTTTTACCTTTCCCTAGTGATCTTAATTAGCGTCCACTCGCAGCTAGTGTTTGTAATATCTTTATGTCTTGATTCGTAGTGGCTGCTGGATCAAAATGATGTCTGTTCTTTCGGACATCTCCGAAATAACAGACACCACGTATATAAAAATGTTTGTGAGTTTCCTCGTCAATCAGAAAATCATACATATATCGTTGCCATTACTTGCTGGACAACGACTCTAGTCTTCTAATCCGTAAGCGTACCGAAAAACTCTTTCCCTAGATCCGGAGGACACAAGCGAACTTTTTCCTTCACTCCGCAAAAATCAACACTCACGTATCACTCCAGATAAAATCGCTTTCGGAATTTTCTAAATATCTGGACCTAGGAGTCAAAATGGTTCAAATAGCTCTGAGCACTATGGGACTTAACTTCTGAGGTCATCAGTCCCCTAGAACTTAGAACTACGAGGGCAGTTCAATAAGTAATGCAACACATTTTTTTTCTGAAACAGGGGTTGTTTTATTCAGCATTGAAATACACCAGGTTATTCCCCAATCTTTTAGCTACACAACACTGTTTTTCAACGTGATCTCCATTCAATGCTACGGCCTTACGCCACCTTGAAATGAGGGCCTGTATGCCTGCACGGTACCATTCCACTGGTCGATGTCGGAGCCAACGTCGTACTGCATCAATAACCTCTTCATCATCCGCGTAGTGCCTCCCACGGATTGCGTCCTTCATTGGGCCAAACATATGGAAATCCGACGGTGCGAGATCGGGGCTGTAGGGTGCATGAGGAAGAACAGTCCACTGAAGTTTTGTGAGCTCCTCTCGGGTGCGAAGACTTGTGTGAGGTCTTGCGTTGTCATGAAGAAGGAGAAGTTCGTTCAGATTTTTGTGCCTATGAACACGCTGAAGTCGTTTCTTCAATTTCTGAAGAGTAGCACAATACACTTCAGAGTTGATCGTTTGACCATGGGGAAGGACATTGAACAGAATAACCCCTTCAGCGTCCCAGAAGACTGTAACCATGACTTTACCGGCTGAGGGTATGGCATTAAACTTTTTCTTGGTAGGGGAGTGGATGTGGCGCCACTCCATTGATTGCCGTTTTGTTTCAGGTTCGAAGTGATGAACCCATGTTTCATCGCCTGTAACAATCTTTGACAAGAAATTGTCACCCTCAGCCACATGACGAGCAAGCAATTCCGAACACATGGTTCTCCTTTGCTCTTTATGGTGTTCGGTTAGACAACGAGGGACCCAGCGGGAACAAACCTTTGAATATCCCAGTTGGTGAACAATTGTGACAGCACTACCAACAGAGATGTCAAGTTGAGCACTGAGTTGTTTGACGGTGATCCGTCGATCATCTCGAACGAGTGTGTTCGCACGCTCCGCCATTGCAGGAGTCACAGGTGTGCACGGCCGGCCCGAACGCGGGAGATCAGACAGTCTTGCTTGACCTTGCGGCGATGATGACACACGCTTTGCCCGACGACTCACCGTGCTTTTGTCCACTGCCAGATCACCGTAGACATTCTGCAAGCGCCTATGAATATCTGAGATGCCCTGGTTTTCCGCCAAAAGAAACTCGATCACTCCCCGTTGTTTGCAACGCACATCCGTTACAGACGCCATTTTATCAGCTCCGTACAGCGCTGCCACCTGTCGGAAGTCAATGAAACTATACGAGACGAAGCGGGAATGTTTAAAAATATTCCACAAGAAATTTCCGGTTTTTTCAACCAAAATTGGCCGAGAAAAAAAATGTGTTGCATTACTTATTGAACTGCCCTCGTACTTAAACCTAACTAACCTAAGGACATCACACACATTCATGCCCGAGGCAAGATTCGAACCTGCGACCGTAGCGGTCGCGCGGTTCCAGACTGTAGCGCCTAGAACCGCTCGGCCACTTCGGCCGGCGCCTAGGAGTCAGTCAGTGATGCTGTTTCTGAATGAATCACTGTTATTTTAATATGAAACATCCCCTTAGAAAAATTCATGAATTACTATGCTGGTAAACCCCTTACGTTATTTGATTTTCAAACAGCTAAGCAGAACTGAACGTACTCAGACATTTCTTCTTTACTTATTCTGATCAACACTAACCTGACACAATATTTTTAGCGCAACGCAGTCTGACTTTCAATAATCCCTACAAAAGAATGGCCCTGACTAGCAATAACCTACACCTTTCATGAATCACTTACCTCACAAAAATCTTCATTATCCAAACTACTGCAATACAGCGAGCGCCAATGCTGCCAGCTAAATAAAAGATTCTAACTACTGAAGGCACTAACTGCTGATAGACATCGTAAGAAAAAGAAAGATTTTGATAGAGATGTATTTACCTTAATAATGTTCAAAAGTCATCATATATATACATCAGTTCATGATATCCAATATTACAAATTTACTCTTCCTGATGCACACACGTCCAGATCGTCCGCTCTCAAAATTCTGCCATCTCTCTCCCCACATCCACCACTGCTGGCAGCTCACCTCCAACTGTGCAACGCTACGCGGTGTTCACATCCAACTGCCCAACACTACAATAGCAAATATTCCAACAATGCAAACCAGCCGCAGACTGCACACAGCGCAGTCAGTGATTTTCATACAGAGCGCTACATGGCGTTACCAACATAAAAACCTTAACAGCCTACTTACAAATATCGTGTGCTCTCCTTGGTTATGCCCCCACTTTCACTAATAGCATTAGCCGGCCGGTGTGGCCGTGCGGTTAAAGGCGCTTCAGTCTGGAACCGCGTGACCGCTACGGTCGCAGGTTCGAATCCTGCCTCGGGCATGGATGTGTGTGATGCCCTTAGGTTAGTTAGGTTTAACTAGTTCTACGTTCTAGGCGACTGATGACCTCAGATGTTAAGTCCCATAGTGCTCAGAGCCATTTGAACCTTTTTTGTTGTTGTTGTTGTTGTTGTTGTTGTTGAAGGTATCAGATTAGAAAATGTGGCACTCAAAATAGTAGATGTGATTTGCTATTTAGGAAACAAAATAACTGATGATGATCGAAATAGAGGGGATATAAAATATAGACTGGCGATGGCAAGAAAAGCGTTTTTGAAAAAAAAAATTGTTAACATATAGTATAGATGTTATTATCAGGAAGCATTTTCTGAAAGTATTTGTATGGCGTGTATATATGTATGGGAGTGAAACATGGACGATAAACAGTTTAGACTAAAAGAGAATAAAAGCTTTCGAAATTGGTGCTACAGAAGAACGCTGAAGATTAGACGGGTAGATTATGTAACTAACGGGAATTGAGGAGAAGCGGAATTTGTGGCACAACATGACTAGAAGAAGGGATCAGTTGGTAGGACACATTCTGAGGCATCAAGGGATCATCAATATAGTACTAGAAGGAAGCGCGGAGGGTAAAAATCGTAGAGGGAGACGAAGAGATGAATACAGTAAGCAGATTCAGAAGGATATAGGTTGCAGTAGTTACTTGGAGATGAAAAAGACTGCATTGGATAAAGTGGCATGGAGAGCTGCATCAGACCAGTCTTTGGTGCAAATGGTTGAAATGGCTCTGAGCACTATGGGACTTAACATCTTAGGTCATCAGTCCCCTAGAACTTAGAACTACTTAAACCTAACTAACCTAAGGACATCACACACATCCATGCCCGAGGCGGGATTCGAACCTGCAACCATAGCAGTCCCGCGGTGCTGGACTGCAGCGCCTAGAACCGCTCGACCACCGCGGCCGGCCCAGTCTTTGGACTGAAGATCACAACAACAGTTGCTATAATGACATCAAGATTGCTAATCCTCCTTTCCATACTGACACTGTCGATAAGGTCCTGACTATTTGTAGCTGCGAGATCTAAGGTATTTCCATCGCATATGGGACGCCGAGCTAGCTGCTCAAGACAGTTCTGAGAAAACGCGCTCGAAAGTATTTTGCATGACAGTCTGCCTATACCCTCCATACTACGGGTAGACCGAGTCGCTTCTGTGTGAGATGTTGCGAATTTCAAGTCAATTTATATTTTTTACAATTTCAGAGCGTCACTTCGAAAATTAGTCTTGTAAAGTCATGAACAGTTTACTTCCAACACCCGCAACAGGTGTGACATATTACCTTCAATAATTCTACGTATTACCTTCAATAGTTCTACGTATTACCTTCAGTAGATCTATTCTGTGCTAATCAATTTCTGGCAATCACTCAGTACCTGCGTGATTTATTTTCAATTTTCCCTCGACTCTCTTGTTAGAGTCATCATATTTGCGTGTCACAACTGTGTTACAGAGGCAGGAGGAAATTGTTGTAGCGGTGTACTGCACCAGAAGCCGTTTCACGAACTCACAAACTCCGCCTATCGTAACAACAGTGGCTTTCGACCTCCACAGCAGTGGTGACGGAGCCTTTACAAAACTGGAGACGAGGAGACACAAAAAATTAAGAGCTCTTGCAGCGTTTTCGGTGGGAAGTGTACGACCACCCAAAATGCAGCTCTGCTCACATGAACCGCTGGCTACATTTTGGCACAGACAACGAGCTGTAGACCAGCCTAGAGAATTGGCGGAAAGCACATACCACGAGGGTATCGGATAGTTGGTACAATGCTACGACAAATGTCCACGTTGGAATGGCGGTTATTAAGAAAAGTAGCTGGAAGGTCTAGCTAACAGTTGCAAATAAAACATTTTTTGATTTTCATGGTGGTTTCCATTTCGCGACCAATTGGACCATACATTCCGAATAGTGCTCGTATATTATTGAAAGATATATACTCGTTCACCCTTTTAGACGGCCTCAGGGCCTCTAGGTACGAGCTGAGCTCTGAAAGAGAGGCTAAATACGCGACTCAGAGGAGAACCCTGTTCATGTGAAGCCGCATCTTTCACAGAATGACCAGTTGAAACAGCAGTACCAATGAAACGACAAACGTAGATGTCTTAAGAACAAGGTATCCGAGATGGAAAGGCGCTAGGTCGCCATGCAAACAAACATGGAGCCACTCGTAAGAAACTACAGAATCACAATGTGTAAAACAACTAAGACTTATGCCTTTGAAGCATTCTAAGGGATATTTCACGCCTAACGTTCCGTCTCCTAATAGCTTGAATGCCTTCATTGTATGAACGAAGACTCCCAACAAAAGCTTCCCATATTTATTATTATTGCAAATTCAGATTCTATAGTGGTATTCTGATCATAAACCAATAATCCATAAATACAACTTTTCTAATAACCTTTCACTGAGATTTTTGATTAGAGTCTTTTCCCTTTGTTTATTGCATGTATGTATTTATATATACGCATTAAAAGTATATATAAGCTATTGGCCATTAAAATTGCTACTCCACCAAGATGACGTGCGACAGACGCGAAATTTAACCTACAGGAAGAAGATGCTGTGACATGCAAATTAGTTCTTCAGAGCATTCACACAAGGTTGGCGCCGATGGCGACACCTACAACGTGCTGACATGAGGAAAGTTTCCAAACGATTTCTCATACACAAAGAGCAGTTGACCGGCGTTGCCTGGTGAAACGTTGTTGTGATGCCTCGTGTAAGGAGGAGAAATGCGTACCATCATGTTTCCGACTTTGATAAAGGTCGGATTGTAGCGTATCGCGATTGCGGTTTATCGTATCGCGACATTGCCGCACGCTTTGGTCGAGATCCAATGACAGTTAGCAGAATATGGATCCGGTGGGTTCAGGAGGGTAATACGGAACGCCGTGCTGGATCCCAACGGCCTCGTATCACTAGCAGTCGAGATGACAGGCATCATATCCGCATGGCTGTAACGGATCGTGCAGCCACGTCTCGATCCCTGAGTCAACAGATGGGGACGTTTGCAAGACAACAACCATCTGCACGAACAGTTCGACGACGTTTGCAGCAGGATGGACTATCAGCTCGGAGACCGTGGCTGCGGTTACCCTTGACGCTGCGTCACAGACAGGACCGCCTGGGATGGTGTACTCAACGACGAACCTGGGTGCACGAATGGCAAAACGTCATTTTTTCGGATGAATCCAGGTTCTGTTTACAGCGTCATGATGGTCGCATCCGACATCGCGGTGAACACACATTGGAAGCGTGTATTCGTCATTGCCATACTGGCGTATCACCCGCCGTGATGGTATGGGGTGCCATTGGTTACACATCTCGGTCACCTCTTGTTCGCATTGACGGCACTTTGAACAGTGGACGTTACATTTCAGATGTGTTACGACCCGTGGCTCTAGCATTCATTCTATCCCTGCGAAACCCTACATTTCAGCAGAATAATGCACGACCGCATGTTGCAGGTCCTGTACGGGCCTTTCTGGATACAGAAAATGTTCGACTGCTGCCCTGGCCAGCACATTCTCCAGACCTCTCACCAACTGGAAACGTCTGGTCAATGGTGGCCGAGCAACTGGTTCGTCACAATACGCCAGTCATTACTCTTGATGAACTGTGGTATCGTGTTGAAGCTGCATGGGCAGCTGTACCTGTACACGCCATCCAAGCTCTGTTTGACTCAATGCCGAGGCGTATCAAGGCCGCTATTACGGCCAGAGTGGTTTTTCTGGGTACTGGTTTCTCTGGATCTTTGGACCCAAATTACGTGAAAATGTAATCACATTCAAGTTCTAGCATTAGATTCAGCGTTGTGTCAAAATTTCAAAGCAGTCGGTCAAGAACTTTCGGAGATTAATGAAACAAACCACAATTTGCATAACTTTGTCTTGAAACTGTTCCATTGGTCTGTATTTGTAAAAATAAAGAAAATAAAAGGGTTGTGAGTCCGCCTTGATGCAAAACACTTTTGTATTTATTTCTTTACTCCCAGACTGGTTTCAGCGACAAATATCACCATCATCAGCGGTTTCTTTGATTGTAAAACATGCAGCAATAGCGTACTTATAAACATTGTAAAATATTATTTCATATGCACTGTTTGGTTCCAAATATTGTTTTCTGTGAATAACTTCATAAGTCACAGTATGGGCTTCATGATTATTGTTGCTGTTTCCGACGTATTTTCTGTGCCTTCTTGTCGCCGTTTTCCCCGCCAAACCTCATATCATCTGCAACAGTGTGAGTGGCTGTTGGTAAGCAAATACAAAATAGTAAACTTGTGTATGTCAGCGTTATACAGTTGGGACTGCGGTGGTGTTGTGGATGCAGTTTTGATGTGTAATAAGTTGTTACGTAGTTTATCATGTACTCACGTTCGTTGGAGGACTTGCAGCTACTTTTAGACACAGAAATCGTAACTTTCGCACCTTGTTCATAATCCAAAATGTTACACCATCTTGCTGTTCGCGTGTGTCGCGAGAAATGTATCGCATATTGCGAGAAGGCTATGAAAATTGTAGTGGGAGTTCTGACGATTCCTGTTCCTTATTTATGTATCTGTTGCGACAAGCGAGTGTCTTCTTTTTGGTGTGTGTTTTTCTGTTCTGTGTCCTGTGTCAGTTCTCTTAGAGCGGTAAAGAATATGTTGTTGCAATGTGTTTTGTTTCGTTTATTACGTATTTCCTTCCACTTAGTCTTTTGTTTGTAATAACTTTCTTCTGTTATTAGTTTTTCAGGATGTGTAGATCACTTCCAATATAAGTGGCGTTCTGGTTTTTGTTCACTTGGTGTTCTGCGAAAGTGGAATGCGTGCTGTCATTCTTTAAAGCTATCATGAGTTCTGTGCAACTCGTTCGGAAATTTCTGCTTGTTTGTCCTACGTGTTCGACCCGACAGGACCACATGTGATTCTGTATATTCCTTGTGGTTGACGTTATTTATGGTGTCTGTCTCTTAATCGTTTTCAACAGCAATTTGTTTGATTACATTTAATTCGTGTGTGCAGTTTCCTGGTTGAAGAGGTGTTCTGTTTATCCTGTGGAGCAAGCATGTATGGCTGGCATACTTATGCACTGTTGGATGGTTGGATGAGCTATGGATAACAGTGCTTGTGGACGTGAGTTTTCTGTAGATGCAAAATTAATGTTGATCGTTGTTTCAAGTAAATATAAGATCCAGAAAATCTAGTTCCTTGTTTTATTCTGTTTCTGTTTGTTTCTATTATGAATATGTTACTGTGTAGCTCTTGTATCCTATTGTTTGTTTCATCTGTGAGACAGATTATGTCATCTACGTACCAGTACCAGGAAATTATTCGGTACCCTACTTGTTTTACAGTGTTGTTGAGTATTGTGTTCTCTGTATGATCCAAGAATGTGTTGGCTAAAGTTCCACTGATGGGGGAGTCCATAAGGAACGCCTGTTGCTGCAAGTAAAAGTTGTTTTTGGAAGTGAAGTAATTTTGTTCTGTAATTCGCCTAAGAATGGATGGGATTTCATTTATTTGTATGTCTGAGAATTTCTTGCTTTTTAGCTGTGGTTCTAAAATTTTTATAGTTTCTTCTGTGGGTACGTGTGCATACAGAGATGTAATGTCAAAAGTTATCAGTTTTGATGTTTGACGGATTTTGATGTTCTTAATTTTCTCTGTAATATCTCCTGTGTTTTTGACGCTTCTTTTGTTTGTGAATGTATATGTTTTCTGTTGGAATGTGTGCATGTGTCTTCCTAGTAAGTAAGATGGAACTTTACTGAAGTCCAGTACTGGCCTAACCAGGATAAGTGGTCGGTCAATCTTTGGAAGGCATGTTAAGTGTGGAGCTTTGCGATTCTTTTGCGTCGTTCTTTTTGTCTGGTTCTCTGAAAGTGTGCATGATGCTTGAGGCTTCTTTGGTATCTTTGAGCTGGTTCACTGATTATCTTGGGTATTTAATTCTTTTCCAGTAATTTTTCTATTTTCTCAATGTATTCCGTCTCTGTTATCCGCCTTGGTGATGAATGCAATGTGCTGTTTAATTTTGTCTGTATATTGTTTATGGTTTTCTCATCATATGTTTTTGTATTTGTATTTATGGACGGTTTGTTCTTTTTGATCATTTGTTTCATTTACTCTGTCTTTAGTTCTTTTGTTTGGCCTGGGTTGAAGTCTGATGTGTTAGTTTTTCATGTTGGCGTCTGATGTACTCATTTTCAGCAATATGTGTCATATGGGTGTTCACCAAATCACCAGCTCCTCAGTACTGTGTGACATAATGGAAGGAACAGATCACCACACATAGTTGATAATGCGAAAGAAATGGCAGAAACAGAACACACATGCCATGAACCCCTGATTAAATTTACTGGCATAACACACACAAAACAAGAACAGCAGCTACTTGAGGAGGCCTGTAGTACAATTTGAACACTCAAGTGACACATAAGAGCACAAAAAATCTTATCACTACCTTTGTACTTATACAGAAAATATAGATGATCCTAATATGAAACCTCCCAAAGTTTTTGACCTATTGCTTTGAACCTTTGACGTGACATTCCACTGGTATAAGCGCGCGCTTTTGTCTAGCTGTTTCTTAAATATATGTAATACGTAATACGTATATGTAATACGTGATAACAGAGAAAAGTAGTTAAAAAATCTCAAAAATTTGCGTATATACTTAAGATATCACACATTAAATAAATATTTACCTAAAAGCACCTCTGGATTAAAATGCAACGCTGTGTCAAAATTTCAAAGCAGTCGCTTAAGGCTTTTTGGAGACACACGACTTTGAACAAACAGACACCTACATTTTTATTTATATATATAATGTAGAATTTTCGGAACTTGCTAAGACTGTATTCTACAAATGATCTGATAAACTGTAGTTGTATTACAACAAGAAGCCCCAATGTTTTGATGCATGCTGCAACTAGCGGGCTGCAGTCTAGCTTACGTGGTCCCTGGAGATACTCTTCAGTATCAGTTTCCGTTCTGACGTACATCGATGTCCACATGCCGGCGCAACATTGTATACTGCCACGCTGGCATGTTTTGTATCCTGTGATGCACATCTGGTTGTAGTGCAAGACATATGTACGTGGTCTGTTACCTACCTTCGGAAAGTATTGTTGTTATGACTTCATTACTATTTATTGTAACATCTACTTTATTTTGTTTTGAGGACGATCTGATAATGGTCGAGTCGTCCGAAACTAGTCTTCGGTGAATAAATAGAACTTCCTACACATCTTATGCCGGTGCCCTTGAAAGGGCCCTGTAGCCACATTTCATTAGTCCGGTAGCCCATTTTCATTAGCATTTCTCTTTCTTTCCCTTGTTTGTCTTTTCTCATAACTCTCATAGTGGTGTGATTGAATGAATGTGGTTGTGTGTCACGTTGCTAGACGGTGGCGTAGTCTGCTGCAGAAAGTCTGCGATAGTAATACAGATTCAGCAGCAGTTGTACAGAATAGCCAACTCTCGTAGTTGTCAAGTAGGTAAAGAGTTTTGCGCTACTTGTCAGAAATCCACCTGCATTAGGTTGGTGGCGGAAATGGCGTGTTTGGGTTTTCCGGGTCACGCGAGAGCGTGGAAGAGGCTGGAGGAGAAAAAGGGAGGCAGTCTGCCGCCAGGACGGGAAGCGTCGACAGCTGTGCTCCAGTCGAAGAAGGGTGAGTTAGATTGACCGTGTGGCGCGTTGTTACTTGGCGAGAGGAGAGCTGTTAGCTTTCCGTCCCGCTTTTCAACTCTGAAAGATTGCTTTGCCTTGTCGCAGCAAGGAATGCAAAACTTTGGCAGATTTTTCTTTTACTAAATTTCTATAGCAGACTTAGATCCGCCGGAAGAGCGCCACACAAAGGAGTCGATAAGACGTGAGCACTCGCTTCTGTGTGAATGTCTGTTGCCTTCAGCTGTGCCTGTATAAGCTTTTATTTTTCTAAATATTAATAGCATTGCCTTTTCGTAAATTTTCCTTGCTTGAAACGTCCCCTTTGAACAATTATACACGTGACTGTGCTTAAACTGACACACAATATTTTTTTATTTTAGCGCAACGGAATCTGACTTTCAAAAACCCTACAAATGAATGGCCCTGACTAACATTAAACTATACTTTCACAAATCGCTTACCTCACAAAAATCTTGGTTACTCGAACTACTGCAATACAGCGAGCGCCACTACTGCCAGCTAAATGAAAGATTCAAACTACGGAAGGCACTAACTACTGATAGGGATAGTTAGCAAATGAAAGATATTAATAGAGAACAAACAATGTATTTACCTTAATAGTCCTAATATATATGGCAGTTCATGACAAATTACCAAACTCCGCCATCTCTCTCCCCACATCCACCACTGCTGGCGGCTCACCTCCAACTGCGCAACGCTACGCGCTTTTCATCCAGCTGCCGCTGCCCAACACTACAATGGCAGACAACAATGCAAACTAGACACAGACTGCACACAGCACAGCCAGTGATTTTTATACAGAGCGCTACGTGGCATTACCAATAAAAGAACATAAACAGCCTACTTACATAGCCCCACGCTCCCCACAAAAAATTTTACAAATTGTTTTGGGCAGTGGCCAATAATGATTTGATAAAATTTTTCATAATTACAATAACAAAGATATCAAATGCACACACTTATTGATACAATGTTGGTCAAAAGCTAAAATTTTTTCACAGTCTATAAAGACAGTCCTGATTCATCACAGTAAAATTACAGTGTTTTTCTTTTTTTTCAAAGTCTGATCAGTAAAAGAGCATGCACACAGAAGTAGTGGATTTCCATGCAGTCTTGAAGAAGTAGTGTCCTTCCAATGGAAAGACAGTGCTGACTCTTGACATGCAGACAAGTAATGGGCCATAACAGAGCAAACCCACAGCAGAGTCATTTGACGTTTTGAAGAATATTGGTAGGTAGGTCATCACAGAGTAGACCCACTGTAGTCCTGGTAGAGAGTATGGTATTGGTGGGTCACCAGAGGTGCAGACCCACTGCAGTCCCTGTAGAAATAATGGTGTTTGTGGGCCATCATAGATGCAGACTCACTGTAGTCCTTGTAGAAGTAATGGTATTGGTGGGTCATCAAATATTCCACTGTAGTCCTTGTAGAGAAAATGGTATTGGTGGGTCATCAAAGATGCAGACCCACTGTAGTCCTTGTAGAGATGGCCAGCAGCCATCTGTTGAGATCTGTTGCGACTGTGCAGGTGCACAATCACCATCGAAGAGTCTTGCGGATAATATAGCAAGTCCATAACCACCACTTGTGCACTCACAAAGTTTTTGGAATTGTCCTTGGAACCAGCAATGGTGTTATCCAGTCCCTTGCTGAATTGTTAACACACGTGCAAACACTAACAGTCCCTACTTCTCACATATTGTCCATATACTATGACCAACAGAAATGTGTGCAGTGAAATGTAACTTACAAGTTACTTAATTTGATGAACTGGTGTCAATTACAATTTTATAACATAAGAATACAATTACAAAGATACAAAATACATCATTAAAGAACATAACAATACAGATAACATTTGTTGTAATATGGGCTTTACAAAAGAACCGAAATAACATATACATCAGTGTTACAGGAATTATGACATAAGTACATACATAAAAGATCAGAATAACTTTTGAAACATCAACTTCACACATGAACATTAAAACAGAACAGAATAAACAATGTCTAAGCATCTTTACAAAGTAAGTAGCATATTATCAGAGAATTCTACAACGTAAATCTTATTAGGTAAACACATAAAGACAGGAAAAAGACAAATACACAAGGGTACACAAACACATAGTGGGATAACACAAGGAAAGGACGGGTTTTGTTTTATTGCAGTATTTTGAAAACAAAACTTTCTTTGCTTCTTGGAGATCTCCCTTCATTCATCATTATTCCCAAAAAGTCCTAACTATACCTGCTTCCTGTATTCTATTCATATTTCTTTAAAAATAATTATTTCTGATTGTACAATACTCATTTTGGCCCAAATCTTTTTCATATAACTTCGCAATGCATTCTTTACCTATTCTCCATAGTCAGTTTCTTATATAGTCTACCCCTCTCAAGCTAACTTAAATCTACTGAACTCAGATGCTAAACTAAGGGACGAGGCAAGGCAGCAGCACAAAACAATTAACACAAACAGCAATGACAAAAAAAATGCAAATTGGTAAAGCAAGCAGCAATATTACAACTAATATAAGGCAATGAGCAGCAAACAAAAAAAATAAATCAGTAGTAAAACTGGCTTAACAGAGTAATGTAAAGTGAAATTTAATAGCACTATGCCTGGCAAGCAGAAGCAGAAAATGAAATATCTTATACCTAAACATGACATAGCTCAAGCAGAAAAAATAGTACACAAAAGACAACAATGCTGATAATAACCGCATCTTAATGTCTATGTAATGAAAGTGGTGCACCACAAGAAGTTATTCCACCAAAAAAGTTACCAAGTACTTGAAAAGAAAATTATGAATGCAGTTCCTGTGAAGGTAAATGTCTTTTTGTGCTCCCTCATTTTTTTGAAAGATTATTATTTACTCGATCTGTAGACAGAAAACATTTATATTAGTACATCTATTAAATTTTATTTTAACCAATGCTGCAGTGCCGCTAGAAACTAGATGTCAAACAAAATGAGCAATTATATATATATAAAGCAACATATGAAACGTCATTCACTAGGCAAATGGCGTCTTCAAAGGCAAAAAATTCTCTCAACTAGAAAGACAATAGATGTAAAATGTTTCACATAATTTCATTAGGCATTTTAGTAAATATCATAAATTAAGAGCTCCACAGTGTAATCATATGTTTTCAAGTTTAAGTGTGTCGTATTTGCGATGTTTTCTACAAAGGAACGTCAATACCGAGGATAATGGACTCCCTTTTTTTTTCTCCACATGTACCTCTGAAAGGCTTTTTTTCCAGGCGACTTTCGCCCAGCTGGGTGCCCATGACGCATTACGTGCAGGTGGTCACTTAACTTTCTTACCGAACTATTTACAACATCAGTTTCCGCTACAGTGACAGCCTCATATGAAAATTTCACAGGTCGAAAATTTACGTTACAAATGTGTAGAAACAAAATCCTATGAATATAACAGTGTCCAAAAAATTATTGTCAGCATTGTAATACATTCATTCATTTACATACATTTCATAACTCTTAAAGCACGATTCTTGGTTTCCAACAACCTTGTTCACAAACCAGAGTCCCTAACCACTACTCATTACTCCTTACCTTATTACACATATATATATTCGTCGACACGTCAATCTTGCGACGACACTTCAATATTTCATCATAATAGATACGTAGCATAATTAAATAACCCGTATAGCATCAGCTTACTGATCATAAACATACCGCAACAGCATACTACACATAGTCATCGTAATAATAACATCATAACACCTCAGTCAACTCTCAAAATCGTCGTAGCTTCCTCCAATAATTTCAAAACCTAAAAAAAATTCTCTGCTCATGTCAAAAGTGTCATCTGCCCCAAACGTACTTTAAAAATCATGATCCCATACCAAATACATCGTTCAAAGCTCTCATAGCATCACAATGGTTCCGAAAAAATATGAACAGTTTACAATGTACAGGCAAAATACAGTTTCATAAGTGTGAAGTTATCCAACTGTGTAATTACGTAAACATCTGTCACTGATGTAGTAAAAAAACAGTTTCTTTCTCTGTTAAATGATCAGATAGCTGTGTAATTCTGTGTTAGAGAAATATGGTACCGATGTGTAAAGTTGTATAAGCAAATACCATATTAGCTAGGGTTCCTTGTGCTTGCCAAACACATGGTACACAAAGTAGGCGTGTACCCCCCTGAGGATTAATGTAATTATACCCTCAGGTGTTACAGATTATTGCAATGGAATGAAATGTATCACGGATAAACTTCATATCATTCTACTTCAAATATCTTTAAAAATAAATGTTTTAAGTACAAAATTAATCACTCAAATGCGTATCCTGTGGCGCTAAATGTGCGTCTTGCTGTAAGATAATTCTGTGGAAGTGTCGTAATTATCGTCCTCCGAAAGCTAAGTTCTGCAGAAGTCAATGTACTTACCTCATGATAAACAAAAGTGAAATGCTTTGAGTATAGATACCTTAGTTGTTACACTTATTGCCGTGATGAAGAAAGTACTGTGCTGTAACGTATTGTTGTGCTACAGAAAAGGCTGTCTCCTTGTAGCTATACCACAAAAGTTACTATTAAAATATGTTTCACTTTCCAGAAGAATTCAGAAAAACTGTGCAGATATAAAACAGATACACCGCAAAAGCAACAAGGTAAATTGTGTCACACATTAGTAGCGTCGTGATATAGTCGTGTAGCTGTCAAATAAACTAACCACTGTGTCATCTGGTATCTTACTGAAAGTACTTTAAATCCAGAATGTATTTTCAAGTAAACCAAAATGTTGCATTAAAATCTCATTACCAGTACTGGTAAATGTTCTAAGCATGTAGGCCTTATAGTCGTTACATAATCATGCAACTAACAAGCAAGAATGTACACACACAATAACACTGTGACGTCTGTTCACTATAACAATGCAATCGTAATTTCTGTTTAAATAAGTACTCTTGGTTCTTGATTGGATATTTAACTTCAAACATTGTTGTATGTTAACAGATTCTAAGTCTGACAAAGCATACTAGCAATATAAAGTGAAAAGTTATATGGCAAAGACAAAGTTAAAAAGCAGACTATCTTTCAATAAACGGTTTTACAAGTGAAATGTGGTGCAATCCTTTACTCTTCTTAGTATGCAGAGTTTCAACTTCAAAGCAATTATCATGTTGTATACGTCGGTAAGGAATGCTAAAATTTGCTCAAGGTTAGCGTCTATGTTATTTTTCCCTGAGCCAGCGGGCGCAGGTGGCTGCCTGCGGTACGAGTCATTGTCTGTTTCTTTGTTGGCGCGCATCGTTACTGGGATTAGGAGACCTAACTTCTACAAATTCGCCTTGCCGAGAGGGCCCAGCTCTGTTTGAATCCCGCCAGTTCTGATGCAATTCAGGTCTGTCGTTACGATCATATCGTCTGTCGTCATGTCGGTAGATTCCATAGTTTCTTTCTTGTCGGTCACGTGGTGGAGAATTTCTCCCTGAATCGTAACTGCGCGCTGGACCGTTGCGTCTAAAGTTATTCTGTCTCCCATAATAATAATTGATTTGGTTCCCATATTGTCTGTTTCTCTGATTGTCTCTGTGATAGTCACTACCGCGGAGAGGTGATCTTTCCCTGTAATTATTACTACTCTGCCAGCGGTTGTCATACAGGTGGTGTCTGCTTTGGTCACGATATGTGTTGTGAGAATAGCCTTGTCGTGTCCAGTTATTATTTCTTTCATCGCGGAATTGTGACAGATGTGACCTGTAATTATTGTGCTCCTGTTTTCGCGTTTCGCGATTGTCAGTGTCAATTTCCAGTTCTTGTAACAGTCCCTGAAAAGCTTCAATGTTGTCTTTGCAACGTCCTGCTAAAATAATATGTCATAAATGTTCAGGCAATTTGAGTAAGCAAATGCGGATGAGTTCTGAGGGGCTGTATGGGTTTGAAAGATACTGATTCTTATGCATCATGTCTTCAAAATATTTCACAAGACTGGAAAATTCAGATTGTTCAAAGTGTTTCATCATCATGATGCTATGTTTTACTTGGTCTTGTGTAGCTTGAGACCAATATGCTGAGAGGAAGGCATGGTAAAATTCTCCTTCACTGCGACAATCGTGAATGACCGATCGCATTCTCACAGCTGGTTCATTCTCTAAATAGCCACACATAAATTCTAATCTGTGCTCTAATGACCAGTTGGGAGGAAAACAATGAGAAAATTGATGGAGCCATGCTTGTGGATGAATGTCGTTGCCAGAATTCTTAAAAGTTTTGAATTTACGTGTAGTGATGAACAGCTTATAGTCAAAATCATCATGTCGGCGAGTCGCATATCGGTCATTGTTACGTCGTTTCGGCGGTTCCATTTCAAAATTCGGTGCACCTTTCCAATTTCTTTCATAATTTCCGAAATGCGCTGTGTTATTATTTTGTGGCTGTTCCGTTTTTCTATGTCCCTCTTCCCGTATTGGGGTGCGAGTGTCCTCTGAAATTTGTAATTTTTGTATTACTTGTGCCAACTGATCTTGTACTTCCCGGATTTCTCTTTTGTACTGTATATTGATTTGATTTTGATTGAATTTCCTAATTTGTTCGCACTCTTCTGTGTCATTAAAGACTACCGGTTTTGTGTCATTCAGATTATCATCTACCTTCGTAGATAAATTAGTGAACTGATCCGAAAGTTCGGCTACATTCTCCGATAGTGTACTTATTTCCTCAGTGTGTTTTTCTGAACCAAGTTTCAGAGTATCTACTGTGTCCTTTAAGTTTTCCTGAGTTTTTACAAGTTGCGTAACCGAATCGGTAGATGCAACTGAGTCGAATTTAGCTTGCAAGGTCTCATGATTTTCATGAACAGTAGTTTGCAGTTCTTTTATGGCTGCTTCGTGATTCTGTAATGCATTTTCATGACGCGAAAAAATAGGTTGGAAATGCTCACAAATTTGTGTTTTTACGTCATTACAGACTTTTTGACATTTTGATTCAATGTTATGTAACTCAGTAGTTAAATCTTCACGCGTTTGTTCCAATGAGTCTAAATTTTGAAGATTTTGTTCCATTGTGTCTAACTTTTTAAGATTTTGTTCCACTGTGTCTAACTTTTGAAGATTTTGCTCCATTGTGTCTAACGTTTGAAGCTTTTGCTGTGTTTGTCTCTGGTGTTGTTCCATTTGTTGCATTAGCTGTAATAACATTGCATTAGTGTCTGGAATCTGTTCCTCTACGCTTTTCGGCAGTGCATTTGCACCGGCAACATTCACATTTTGACAAGCAGAAAATGTGTCTTGACTTATTTGAGAAAACGATGAGGACGCAAAACCTGAATCTACAGTATTTTCAAAATTGTGTCCTGTCATTTCGGATTCCTGAGGCGAGCTGTTGCCAAGCGATCGATTGATAATGCTTCCCTGTTCACTAACTGATTCACTGTCTACACCATTGTTTGCCGCCCGCTCCATTTCCCTATGCACAATCACCAAGTTACTATGTTGAACATCAGTTAATTCATTACACGGTGGCGCTAACACACTGCTTTCGTCTTCACTGTCATTTCTCAGTTTACTTTGGAGCCTAGTATTACGTTTATCACACGTCATAATTGTCACTATATTTCACACGATAACACAAAAAAGCACAATTTGAAGAGCAAACTAACAAAACATATTAACATAGCATTGAAAATAATATCTAGTTAATTGCAACCGCAGTTGCGAAATACTTGGTGCAAATCTACATGCATGCCACAACTGTGTACAACAATGAAAAACTACAACTACAAAGGCAATTCTCTCTATTATTACGTGCTAGCAATAAACAAAAGCTACACTAATTACACAAACTACAAGAAAAAATCAGAAGATTCCAGTGAGGTATCCTCAGCTAAGGGTCGACATATGAAACGTCCCCTTTGAACAATTATACACGTGACTGTGCTTAAACTGACACACAAAATTTTTTTATTTTAGCGCAACGAAATCTGACTTTCAAAAACCCTACAAATGAATGGCCCTGACTAACATTAAACTATACTTTCACAAATCGCTTACCTCACAAAAATCTTGGTTACTCGAACTACTGCAATACAGCTAGCGCCACTACTGCCAGCTAAATAAAAGATTCAAACTACGGAAGGCACTAACTACTGATAAGGATAGTTAGCAAATGAAAGATATTAATAGAGAACAAACAATGTATTTACCTTAATAGTCATAATATATATAGCAGTTCATGACAAATTACAAAACTCCGCCATATCTCTCCCCACATCCACCACTGCTGGCGACTCACCTCCAACTGCGCAACGCTACGCGCTTTTCGCATCCAGCTGCCGCTGCCTGGCACTACAATGGCAGACAACAATACAAACTAGACACAGACTGCACACAGCACAGCCAGTGATTTTCATACAGAGCGCTACGTGGCGGTGGCGTTACCAATATAAGAACCTAAACAGCCTACTTACAATCCTGGCAGGGTCGCCATATGAAACGTCCCCTTTGAAGAATTATACACGACTGTCCTTAACCTGACACACAATATTTTTAGGGCAACGCAATCTGACTTTCAAAAATCCCTACAAAAGAATGGCCCTGACTAACATTAAACTATACCTTTCAGAAATTACTCTCCTCACAAAAATCTTCATTACTCGAACTACTGCAATACAGCGAGCGCCACTACTGCCAGCTAAATAAAAGGTTCAAACTACGGCTGTGTGAATGTTTGTTTGCCTTCAGCTGTGCCTGTATAAGCTTTTATTTTTCTAAATATTAATAGCATTGCCTTTTCGTAAATTTTCCTTGCTTTATGTATCTTTCTTCCGTGGAGTGCCAACGACGTGGTTGAACATTAGAGTTTGTTGGGCTACCGTCATCACTAACTGTCCGATTTCATGTTTGTTTTAAAGAATGTTAACTGTTCATGATTGCGTGATGTGGTGTACTGCGAAACGTGTACCGTTTCACGAGTTATTGCGATCAGTTATCAGGCAACAGCAGTTGTATGAGTGATTCACACCAGTGCTTTTAGGTGTAGATTATGACGGTGAATGTATCGATGCTTTACTTTAATGTCTTAGGAATGAATGTTATCAGGAATTGTGTACATGCCTCACATCCATATCTTACGAATATATGATTTTATCCATAATTTTCTTTTGTTCTCCGAGGTTACGTTTTTGCACCTAAGCCACTCACCTCATAGCTTTCCCGTTAGCACATCCAACGCGTTTCCTTACGCACAGCTCCAGTGATTAGTTTCCCCTTTTATTTTAAAACAAATGCTTTAGATCAAGTCTTATTTTCAGGTGTGTTGCTGGGAGCTGAGCTTAAGCAGAGTGTTCATGCATTTTCTATTTTATTTTAAATGTTTGATTCTCCTGAACAGTGCACGGGCAATAATATTAATTACATCGTATTCCCTACGAGCGATATCACGACGTATGCATTTTTATGAGTTTTGGTCTGTGATCAAATTAATTTATTTTCCGACTCGGCCAAACCTTTGATTATTTGTATGGTTATAGTCGGTGACGACGCGAATCTTAACGTAATAACCCGTAGAAACAGGTTAGTTACACCCTTATTAATTATTGTAATCGCACCTATTGTCAGTTGGGGTATTAGTAAGGTAGTTGGAGGTAGTGAGAAGAGTCGGCGTCGAGAACCTCTGGACGTTATCTTTTACCCACGACTGACTGTATAGGAGGGCTGTGGTGCGAGTGGAAGAAGATTCCTGTGTGACAGATTCCCCTTGACGTCGACCCCTGAGGAGAGGTTTCGACGATCGCAGGGGAGTGGCGGACCACTGGCTATCGGCGGTCACCAGTGACGGCTCCCCCAAGAGTTCACATCTCGCGGAGGAACACCGGGGGGAGCGGAGCGGTTCGAGAGTGTCTGAGTGTTGTCTCGCGCCAGGAGCGCTGCCCGAACTGGAGATTCTTGGCACTGTCGAGGAAACAATATATCAGAGCAAGGAAAGACGTAGTCTGCAGAATAGAGTGCGACTAGTCACACTGCCGTGATTCTCTGCGAGGTCTGCAGGTGTGACGTTTCCTGTTTCACAGGAAAATTATCACGCCGGCACATAAGTTCGCACGAACTAAAAAATGGCTGACATCGAAATAAGTGTCCAAGGAATAGAAAAGCAACTGAAATCACTCAACAGAGGAAACTTCACTGGACCTGACGGGATACCAATTCGATTCTGCACGGAGTACGCGAAAGAACTTGCCCCCCCTCTAACAGCTGTGTACCGCAAGTCTCTTGAGGAACGGAAGCTTCTAAATGATTGGAAAAGAGCACAGGTAGTCCCAGTTTTCAAGAAGGGTCGTCGAGCAGATGCGCAAAACTTTAGGACTATATCTCTGACATCGATCTATTGTAGAATTTTAGAACATGTTTTCTGCTCGCGTATCGTGTCATTTCTGGAAACCCAGAATCTACTCTGTAGGAATCAACATGGATTCCGGAAACAGCGATCGTGTGAGACCCTACTCGCTTTATTTGTTCATGAGACCCAGAAAATATTAGATACAGGCTCCCAGGTAGATGCCATTTTCCTTGACTTCCGGAAGGCGTTCGATATAGTTCCGCGCTGTCGCCTGATAAACAAAGTAAGAGCCTACGAAACATCAGACCAGCTGTGTGGCTGGGTTGAAGAGTTTTTATCAAACAGAACACAGCATGTTGTTCTCAATGGAGAGACGTCTACAGACGTTCAAGTATCCTCTGGCGTGCCACAGGGGAGTGTTATGGGGCCATTGCTTTTCACAATATATATAAATGACCTAGTAAATAGTGTCGGAAGTTCCGTGCGGCTTTTCGTGGATGATGCTGTAGTATACAGAGAAGTTGCAGCATTAGAAAATTGCAGCGAAATGCAGGAAGATCTGCAGCGGTTAGGCACTTGGTGCAGGGAGTGGGAACTGACCCTTGACATAGACAAATGTATTGCGAATACACAGACAGAAGGATCATTTATTGTATGATTATATGATAGCGGAACAAACACTGGTAGCAGTTACTTCTGTAAAATATCTGGGAGTATGCGTACGGAACGATTTGAAGTGGAATGATCATATAAAATTAATTGTTGGTAATGCGGGTGCCAGGTTGTGATTCATTGGGAGAGTCCTTAGAAAATGTAGTCCATCAACAAATGAGGTGGCTTACAAAACACTCGTTCGACCTATACTTGAGTATTGCTCATCATTGTGGGATCCGTACCGGGTCGGGTTGACAGAGGAGATAGAGAAGATCCAAAGAAGAGCGGCGCTTTTCGTCACAGGGTTTTTTGGTAAGCGTGATAGCGTTACGGAGATGTTTAGCAAACTCAAGTGGCAGATTCTGCAAGAGGGGCACTCTGCATCGCGGTGTAGCTTGCTGTCCAGGTTTCGAGAGGGTGCGTTTCTGGATGAGGTATCGAATATATTGCTTCCCCCTACTTATACCTCCCGAGGAGATCACGAATGTAAAATTAGAGAGATTCGAGCGTGCAGGGAGGCTTTGCGGCAGTCGTTCTTCCCGCGAACCATACGTGACTGGAACATGAAAGGGACGTAATGACAGTAGCACGTAAAGTGCCCTTTGCCACACACCGATAGTTGGCTTGCGGAGTATAAATGTAGATGTAGATGTAGAAGTTCGTAGCAGCTTTCCGTAAGTATAGTAAACACAACATGTGCACATATCTCAGACTTTAGTGCTCAACAATATAGTCTCCTTCACCATTTACAGCAGCTGCCAATGGTTTGGTAGGTTTTCGATTCCACGACTGTAGAAATCACATGGTTCTTAGGCGAATAAATTGTTGAACTACGTTCGGAGCTTGTTTTCGTCCGGAAAGGAAGTTCCTTGAAGGTATTCGATAGAGAGCGGAAAAGGTGAAAATTTGAGGGCGCAAGATCTGGTGAATGAAGCTGGTGCGGAATCGCCTCCCGACTCAGTTCCTGTATAGTGTTTATTGTCAGTCTGGCAGAATGCGGGCGGGCGTTACCGTGGAGTAACACAATTTCACTCTGTCTTCCTGGTCGTTGTTCTTGCACTACGTCTGTAAGACGTATCATTTGTTGACAATAAATGTCAGGAGCGATAGCTACATCTCGGGGAAGCAATTCGTAGTGCACCAAACCGTCACTGTTCCAATGCATAACATTATCTTTTGTGGATGCGCGAAGATCTTTGTACGGTGAGTAATTGCTTCGTTTGGGCTCAAAAATTCCTTTATTTTCTTTATGTTAGAGGATAGGAATGGTCCATATTGTTCACGAGCCAACTGATGACCAGCAAGCAGAGAGCATTTATGGCCACACACTGATTTTCGTGATTTTGGTTTATAGCAGGTTGCACCCACGCACTCGATTTTTCAACCTTCCCCACCGCATGAAAATGTCGCACGACGGTGGTATGCTCACAGCTCAGCACTTTTGCTAGTTCTCGGTACACTAACAGTGACTATCTTCATCAGACCCCGAAGGTTTTGCTGAAAGTCGTGAGTCACTAATGTCAGAACAGTCCCCCCTTAATTGAGAAAACCATTTTCCTGCCGTTTCTGTCCAGTAGGACAGAAACCATACGTGGCGAAAATATTTCTCGCTGCCTCCGCTACTGTCACCCTTCCACTGAACTCAAACAGAAGAATATGTTGGAAATTATCCGATTTCTCCACTCGGCACTCCATTTTCTGGCACCCACAGCTCCACCCACTACATCCAAATGACAAAATGACTACATGTAAACTCAGATAGCATCACTGAATTACAAATACAAAATGACAATCGATAAATAAACCCATAGGAACCGCAAGATCAATGTGGAAAGAAAGGCAAAGAAAAAGCTGTGAACTTATGCACCAGGGTAAAAGCCGTGGTTGAGCTTTTGGGAAAGGACAATTAAGAGGACTATTCGTAAGTTAAACTGCGAGTGGTTCTTAAAAAAAATAGTAGATAATTTTTTGTATGCTGTGTTTACTTACATATTGACATTACTTTTCCATGTAGTCGCCACCTAAACTTAAACATTTGTCGTAGTTGTGTCCGGCTCTTCGAAAAGCTAGCTAGGCGGAGTGCCTTCGCTTCGCGTATAGTGTTTGCGGTGGCGCTTTCGGTTTGGCGCGCTGTTTGGATCGCTACCGCCCTCTGGCGGGAGGTGGAGCAAGTGTTCGGTCGCGTGGCGATCGAGGAGTACGTACTGGGTGGTGACCGAGGGAGGTGGTGGCGCGAGCGGGGCCCTGCTGTTGGGGGTCGTCAACTGCTCGCCACGTGCTTTGCCCGACCTCTTGGCTGTCAGGGGCTAAGTCTGCCCTACCCGCATGTACGTGGCTTATGAAGCTTACAAGCCGTAGTGCAGGAGATCAGCGTGTGGGACCGTATGTCTTCTTATCGGCCGTTCAAACCACTGGCAGCGTTTGGCTCTGACGAGCATTTGGATGTGCGACGTGTTCCCGGCGCTGGGGTGGAGTGTGAGAAGTTGAGTGCCGCTTTTATGTAACAGAGTTATATAAGAGAAGGCTTTCAAGTTCTAGTGAAGTGTATGAGTTTCTTCACCAGTGGTTTTGTTCGAGTCGTCTCACCACAGTTTTCGTTTGCCTGTCCGCTGGAATGTGGTAATTACTTCTTGGTCCGGCCGTTTTCATTCACACCTCGATTGGATGGTTTAGGGTCGGTGTCGCGGGTCCCTGTGGTTCGGGGCCTGTGCAGGAACCGCCCATTATACATCTTCTGGTTTTGAGTAACTAAGGGAGGTGCCGGCTTGTAATGAAAGTTTTGGGGCTGATCTTCTGTGGCCCTGTAGACCACCAGTAACTATTCCGCCTATTGTGATTTGGGCCCCTTTACACGTGTCACTCCCTCACCGAGGTAAGGAAAATTTTGTTTTGGGAACTGCCTTTAATGTGAAGGTTTGTGTGCTGGCTTATTCACATTTACCTTGTAACAATCATAAGCTATGTACCTGGCGAGAGACAACTATTTTTCTTACTACAAGGTAGCCACTTAAAGTTTCTTTCGGAATTGTTCCCTTATTGATGTAACAAGTTTAAAATCTTCTTACTGTTAACGTCAAACCTTGCAATATCCTTTACATAGAGCTATTTTTAAAAGAGTTTTTTTTACTGTTGTCTTATATCTCATTACTGGCAAGTCGTTAATGTCATACCTGGTAATCTCCTTTTCATAATGAAAATTGTCAAGCTATTTGAAATTGTTTTGAAATAATTTTTTTAAAGAAATGCCAGGCTTAAAAATGTTTTACTGAGAAAGCCTTTTAAAATAAAAGATAAACTTATGAATGTGTGTTTTTTCACCAGCACCTCCTGGCCCTAGCTCCACGATAGCGCTTTTGGAATAACGTGTGTACTTAAGTTGTTGTTTTTGAATCGCCCTAATTGATGGTTCAATACCGTGTTACCAGCTTCTTTATCCCTTCACCGCCTTCATCGAAAACTGATGCTGCTGCCTGGTGCTTCAGCCAGTTGTTGACTGCATCACTGGGCACCTCGTCGGTTGTCACATGCTGAGTAGCCAACCAGGCCTTCATCTTTGTGAAGAGATTAAAACCGTTTCATACCAAGTCTAGACCGTAGAAGCATAAAAAATCTCTCGGCTTAGCAGTCTGAGTTTTTCCTTCGACTAACTCGCAGTAGGGTGTCGCACATTGTCGTGAAGAAGGACGAGTCATTTGGTAACTATGCCGCGCTGTCGGTTATGGATTGACCTTATGATTTTCGCAAGTATCTTTCAAAAAAACCTGTTGTATTGTAATGTTTCCACGCGTTATTCTCGTTAAGTCTGTTTTTAAAATTTCTTCCCGATCGCAAAAAAAAGAACTCTCAGCACCATTTTGCTGTTTGATAGCGTGTTTCAATTTTTTGGGATTATTGAAGGAAGAGTATGAATCCACTGTTTTAACTGTTCCAGCACCCATATCTCATCTCAGCCTCGATTCTGTTCCTTGCCGGCCGGAGTAGCCGAGCGGTTCTAGGCGCTACAGTCTGGAACCGCGCGACCGCTACAGTCGCAGGTTCGAATCTTGTCTCGGGCATGGATGCGTGTGATGGCCTTCGGTTGGCTATGTTTAAGTAGTTGTAAGTTCTAGGGGACTGATGGTCTCAAAAGTTAAGTCCCATAGTGCTCAGAGCCATGTGAACCATTTTATTCTGTCCGTTAATACCTACCTGTCTTCGTGGTAGCGCTGAAAGAATATCAAAGCCGAACCTATTTTTCTGTTTTGTGAACATCGGTAAGACATTTTGAAATGCACCACGTAGTAAATTAACGGTCACCAACTTCACTGTGACGATGTTAAAGAGAATTGTCCTTAACACCTGAGGTACATATTAAGAAAGTTCAGAAATTGTGAACCGACGTCTTACATGTCTATCGTCAGCAACTCGCCCAAGAGCGTCAGTTACATCTCGATGTCTTCCTCGACCACTTTCATCACTCACATCTGTGCGACCAGCCTTGTATTTTCTGCACCGCTAACCATTTTTCTGAATGCAGCCACCCTGTCGCTCAAGATTAATCCATTTATTTTTCCCAGGAAGTTTTGAGGCACGATCCCATAAAGTATCAAAGATACTGCGCGGTGAATGGCAGTAAACAGTTCACTGCATGATCGTGCCGCGTCTTAGCGTTCCCATAGCGTTTGTTTTGCTGTTTTGTTTCTTCGAGTTAAATCATTTATCAGACGTAGAGTCTAGTCGTGTTGCTTAGATTAATCAGGATCTCGGAAGACACTTGCACAATCAGTGAACGATTTGTCTGCCCATGAGGAGAGACATGGTAGCTTACTTAGCGTACTAATTTAAATAGAGCCCCCCCCCCTTTTTTTCTCGGTAGTGAGTCTGTTCAGGTTTGTAAATGAAGATAATGAATGGAACTGGATAACGAAGTAATATAAACACCCTTTCAACGTCACCTTGAAAGTCCACGCTAGCGCTGTGTGGTTACAAGCATCTGTTTATTTTTATGGTCAGTCAGAGGTTACTCTATGAATATCCGTCGTATTTACTAGCTATTTGAGGAATATATGTATGGTTTCACTGAAATACGAGAGAAACATGTATGACCCTAGTTTCTTCTTCGTGGGGAACAACTGTCCTGGAGAAGTTTCCGATATAAATTTTCGCTATTTGACTGTTGATTTGCAATCATTTGTTTCACACAGTCATGATTTCAGCTTTATGGCCACTCTCAGGTGCAATTTGACATCTCAAAGAAATTTCTAGACTACCTGTTTTCGTCCAACTAACACTTCTCTGGTCTTATATACTTGTAATATGACCACTGGTGTGTAAGTCCAGAGAAATGTTATTTCGACGAAGACAGTTCGAAATTTTTTTGATATTTCAAACTGCGATTCAGAATGTGTATAAAACCTAAAATATGATTGTGTGAAATAAATTAATACAAGTCTACAGTAAAATGCAGGAAATTTCTTTTAAAAAAATCATGACTTTTCTCTTAGGACAAAAATATAAACAAAACTTTGAACACTTTTCAAACAGTTTTGTACGTTGAGAAAACCTCCTATAATGAAAAGCTGAGAGAGAATTTCGGAAGTCTGATACGAACAAAGAAAAATTAAGTGATGTACACACAGTCTCCCTTTTGTTTTCCTTGTTCCCCTGTGCAGCATCGGCATGGTTACGAACAGATTTGACATGTTTTGTTTGAGGGGTGACCGGATACCTTCCTGTCGCCACCCCGGTAATCCCCAGGTTTTATATGTACGCCAACTGTCTACGTGTCGAGTTATTTGTGTGGAAGTGAACGGAAGATTTCAAAATGTTTGAGAATGGTGTTAACTGTGGCGTAACTCGAACGCCAGCCCAGAATTCAACTAATGAGATGTGAAAAACAGCCTGAAAACCACATCCAGGCTGTCCGCCACACCAACTCTCACAGATAAACTTTCGGGTGGATTTTTTTCCACTAACCAGTCTTTTTCCATACTAAGTTCCTCACATTCCTGAATATACCTAAGCGTAGAAAATAATGGAGAAGCAAGTGCTATCGCTACTTTTACCCTAAACGTAAGAAGAAGCTCCCCACCCCGCAAATAAAAACCTCCAACGCGTCAGGCGTTGGCCCCTGTCAATAAAGACCCTAAGAACGTCTAGGATACAAGGAATTTCATTTTTTTTGTATTCTTTGTGGAAAGCAGTCAGGAGAAAGTTAGAGAAATATTGCTGGTACTTAGAGCTAACAGCACAAGGTCGGTCGTAAAGATACTGCCAGAAATTGAGGGCTCATTTGTCACTGCCACCAAACAGGTAGTGGCCCGCTAATCCATGTCACTGAGTGGGTCTTCGGCCGCAGGAAATAATCCGAGTCCGGGAAGGGAAACATTTGTGCTGTGAAGCTGTCAGGAGTCTTGCAAGTGACTGGGGGACAAAACGCCAAACAACAGATTCGTCCGAGGTCAGCGCACGTCCCTTCCTGCAAGCGGCGCACGGCAGTGCGGGAGGGTAGTCAACTGAGGCCCCGTGCAACACCCACAATAATCCAGTGGAAGCAAAAACAGAGCTTACAGACCAAGAAAGACAAGTACGTGTTAAGTGATGAGCCTTTAGTATGGTGACAGCTCGGATATCAGATGTTTCGCAAGGAGACGCACCAAGCAGTGAAGTGTTTTCTTAATATTTGGCGTAGCCGGTATGACAGAGTTTGTATTTGGTCACTGTATTATTTCTTTCACGTTATTGCACTCTGAAAGTATGGCTTGTGGAATATTAGATTCCTGGCCGTCCTTCGACAGCGACAGTTTCAGCTCAATTTTTTGTACTAGTTTTGATTTTTTATAAAAGTACTAAAATTCCAACAGTATACTTCACCTTATGGTTGTCCTCTGTGTCTTGTAATATGGGTAGTGGTACTAAAAATCTGTAACAGTCTTTAGGTCTCGTTATGCCAGTCGTTTGTAGACTGTCGCGGTGTCACAGAGTGGATCGAGTTTCTGGTGCGGCCTTTGAGCTACTCCTCTGGTTGTGGTTTTTAGCAGTGATATGTTTATTTGTAAGTCTGCAGGCTTTCATGGCCGTTGTCACTGAAGTTAACATCTTCCGTGTTATTAGGCCGCATCTTGTTTCTTCTAAAATGTTCGATGTTTCGACCCCTCTGCTGGGATACTCCTCGGGATCTTTTGGTGTTCTAGCAGAAGTGGACACCAAAAGATCCTGAGGAAGATCCCAGCAGAGGGGTCGAAACGTCGAACGTTTTAGGACAAACATGACGTGGCCTTATAACCCAGAAAATTTTAACTTGAATATGTTTATTTCTTCGTGCAGTGTCTTAGTTGCAATTAATGAAGTTATATCTAAACTCCTGAGTAGAACTCTATTTTGTATTCATTTCAGAACACGGTAGAGAGCCCCGATACACATATCCTCTAGGCTTTCTATGATTATGGCCAAAGCAGTGCCACTGAGGAGAAGAACGACATTATGCGCATGACTGGCGGAGAAGACGGAGGGCAGTTACTGAGTACCATGTCTCCCCTGGCAGTGAACTGAGAGAGGGTCTTCAAGTTTAAAATTACGAGGGGTGTTAAGTACGTAATGCAACACATTTTTTATGAAGGCAGTTTGGTTTTATTTAGGATTCCAATAACCATATTACACCCCACACTTTTGCTACAAAACCCTAATTTTCAAACATAGTCTCCACTGAATGCGACGGTCCTTCGCCGTCTTTCTGGGTGGGTCTGTATGCCCACGTCACACCACTCTGCTGGTGGACATCGGAGCCGACGTCTTGCTTCATCAATAACCTCACCATCATACACGTATTGCTCCCTGCGATGTACGTCCTTCATAGGCCCAAAAAGACGGAAGCCAGAAGAGACAACATTTGGGAGAACAGTCCAATGAAGTTTCTGTGCTCCTTTCTGGTGTAGAGACTTGTGTGGGGGCTGCCGTTGTCACGGCGAGGGAGAAGTTTGTTTACATTTTTGTGGCGAACTGGAATGAGAGTGTCCGCACGTTCCAACAGTTTGGGAGTGACGGCTGTGTGCGGAAGGCCGGCACGCGCGTGATCGGACATGCGTGCGCAGCCTTTGTTACGATGATGCAGCCTCCTCGCCCAACGAAACGCCTTGCTTTGTTCACGCCCGGTCACCTTAGACATTCCGCAAGTGTCTGTGAATATCTTCGATGCTGTGGTTTTCCAGCAAAAGAATTTCAGTGTCAGCTCTCTGTTTGCTGCGCACTTCCGTTGCAGAAAACAATTCCCAGGCTACGTATAGATCCATCGCCACCTATCGGAACTTCATGAGACCATAGAGACTGATGCGGGAATATTCCACGATGTTGTAAGTGGCGTGAATAAAAGGGACGCTATGTGCAAGAAGCATGAAGCGCCCTTTGAATGTATCCTGATAGCTAAAAGAGCCACGAGCACTTTGAATAAGAAAATGCTACTTGACACTGAAATCAATATAAAAGATAGGGTCGCCACCAACTCTAGCCACACGACAAAGAAGAGGTAGCACTGAGTCGGAAAATTACTTAATTTATTAATAAGAAAAACTCACAAAAGAACATTCATTGTAAAGTCATTGATAAAGAATGGGATGTAGTTATTAATATGATCCAAGCATTCTTCCCGTGAATCAAATATTGAGTAAAGTAAAGAGGGCGCGAACACCATGCGTAAGTGCAGCCTGCAGCAAGATTCGTGAAAACACAATCTATTCCAGACCATTTGTTTCAGATAAAAAAAGGGACACTAATCACTACTCCTGTACACATGGAAACGCTATAGGTGGGCCAACAAGGAAAACTACAAGGTAAATGGCGAAGGTAACGGCGACGTAACATCGGTACACAAGATAAGATTGAAGGCAAAATTATTTATTCCTTAAAACATTGATGTAGTGCATCTATAGACTGCTGTTGCATGCTAACTATGTACAATTGCTTGTGAAATACTATACGTTTCATAACAGACTCGCGTGCCCACTCGGTCCGCGAAGACAATTTCTATGGACCGTGGTCAAATTTTAATCACATGAGACAAAGAAAATTCACAAATACACAAAAATTACCGAGATCCGGAAAAGATTAGAAGCATACACACACAGTTGTAGGCACATAAACATTCACACTGAACCGAGGGCACTTCAACATATGCAACTCCTTTGTGCTGCGTTCCTCTCACGGATCAAAGTCAAGACTGCATTGGGAATCAAACTGAAAGTCTACAAAAGCCTTGCATTCCCTGCTGCAACCCAGCAAGTAAATCTTTATAAGACGAAATTCGAGACCAAAAGCTAAAAGTTCCCCTCTCTATGTGACAACGCGCCACACGGTCAGTCCAACTCACCCTTCTTCGACTGGAGCACAGCTGTGTCCGCTTCCCGTACCGGCGGCAGACTGCCTCCCGCTTCTCCAGCCTCCTCCACGCTCCGCGTGGACCGGAAAACCCCAGGATGACATTTCCGCCACCAACCTAACGCAGGTGGATTTCTCACAAGTAGCGGAAACCTCTTTGCCGACTTGACCACTACGAGAGTTGGCAATGAAAGGTGGCAACAGGACCCTTTCAATGTCCAAAAACAAATTTTCCTTTTTTTCAACCGAAACTAGCCGAGAAAAAACATTGTTGCATTACTTATCGAACGCCCCTCTTACAAACAAGACTGGGTTCCTTACTCTGTGGCTGGAATATCATGGTCGATATTGTTGCTTGTGGACTACGACTGCAAGAAGAGCGGATATAGGATGAGTTCTGTTGTCCGCAGCAGATAGCATTTTTCTTCAAGGTGATATCAAGTACGTTGATGTGATGAAAGCAGTTACCGTTTTATTTAATTTGTAATGGTTGTTCTTGAAGGGAATCACTCGGTCCCGTGGGCTCCATTGGCATTGACAGCTCTGTTACTCACAACTGATTTCCTCTTAACTGCTAATTGCTAAGGTGCGTTATATTACTGTGTGGGTGAACACTGAATTAAGCTTTCTTTAATATGTTTTAAGGTCTGTCTTATTATAAGCGGTGTTTTTCAGGAGTCAGTACTTCTCTAGGACTTCCTTAATCCTGTGATTTCTTAATAGGAATGCTTTCAGAGAGTTTAAAAAATAATCCTGCGTCTGTTGTACATGTGTGATGAACGCAATTCGTGTTTATTTAAAAGTTCTGAACCACTCCGTCTACAGGCCACAAGTGGCCCATCGGGACCATCCGACCGCCGTGTCATCCTCCGAGGAGGATGTGGATAGGAGGGGCGTGGTGTCAGCACAGCGCTCTCCCGGTCGTTATGATGGTATTCTTGACCGAAGCCGCTACTATTCGGTCGAGTAGCTCCTCAATTGGCATCACGAGGCTGAGTGCACCCCGAGAAATGGCAACAGCGCATGGCGGCCTGGATGGTCACCCATCCAAGCGCCGACCACGTCCAACAGCGCAAGACTTCGGTGATCTCACGGGAACCGGTGTATCCACTGCGGCAAGGCCGTTGCCTATTTAAAAGTTTCGAAACAATAGCAAACTATTTTATGTATATATGCTGAATTACCTGATTGACTCTGCTATGTGGAAGGAAATTCAAATAGTATCACATGGCTTTCTGTCATTGTTTTTATCTTGTTAGTTATTTTGCTATTCATTGTCAAATTAAACAACGAGGTTCTCGCCCCTCCACTCCTTAGTTATCTAACTGTCCTACAATCCAAGAAAGGTTACTGTTTGTTACCGTTCTCTGCTTAGATGTGGAAGAACCAAAGAAGAAAATAAAAAATGTTTCAAAATAGACTTCAACTTGTAGGGGCTACAGTTACTAGGTAGAAACAATAACCTAATAATGATACAGTCTTTACGATCTCTGTCTTAAGCTAAAAGCTCAAATTACCTATTAGATGTAACAGACAGAAGACAAAGCATAGAATTTGGATTAAGAATAAACAGAAGACAAAAGTGCAGAAGATGAGTGGAAGGAAAGACGGTAACTTCAAACAGACAACGGCATACTAGTAACGGAAGTAAATAAATGGTCTTAATTACAAAGAACGATTACCAAATGTAATATCAAGGAAAACACGCGAGTTAGATTGACGCGATCAAATAAAGCTTCCCACTACCAAAAGATCTGTCGTCGGTTTCAAATGTTGCGATGGAATTGGTGGAGAAGTTGCCGAAACTGTACGTCTGCTGCATAGCATAATATGGAAGTTGAAGTTGGAAAGTTGGTAATTGAAAAGAAGACACTGTAAGTTTTGTAAATGCAGTGACGTAGAAGACTATAAGGCAGCTAAATGACAAAGGGTGTCACTAACACCACAACATAGAAGATATTTCATGTAAAAAATATGGATGTTATTAAATGAAATCGCTTGTATACGCGACTGTTAAAAGCGCAAGGTGGATATAGTATTAGAAGCGGTGTCGTTGACGGACAGAGAGAGACAGAGAAAGGACCGAAGGGGGAGAACGTGAGGAGATATCGTGAATTTCGATATCAGCATGTGGAATGCCACGCCTGCACTCCTTTTGCGATTTAATGTCACACACGTAGTGTCAAATATGTGTCACATTATAACGGACGCTTGCAAGGAAACATGGCCTTCTTGTTAAACAGAAGCAAAATGTGTACGCTGTAACTGGATAACTTGTGACTACAAAAGTATAAGGGGCTAAGGAAGCTAGTACAGGAACGGAGGTGGGAGGTTACAGCGGTATATGGACCAAATGCCAAGTCGCGTGCAGCCGTTGAGAAATGGTGCCGACATGTTGACCGAAGCCGCAGAAACTCGGGTGATGCTGATCGGGAAGAAAGGCCAGCGACGACGATATCCAAGCAAACTGCAGAACTGATTCGCACCAACAGCAGATTTTCCGAGGGTGAGGATGTTTACACCACGGTTCTCGAATGACTTCGTGGCCTAGATGCGGATTTCTGTCGTCGATAATTTGAACGTTTGGTAGAACGATCTGACTGTTATTTACTGAGTCTTGGGGACTACTTTCAAAAATATTGTCATATATCTGTTTATAAAGTGTACTGCAGCATTCAATCGTACTTAAAAACGAGATGCGAACTGGTTTATAATCTACAAATAACACATATCGAAACAAAAATGTACCATTCTAGTTCCTACTGATGGTGCCTTAAAGTGAAAAAGAGAAACGCTTCTGGGAGAAATAAAATACAATGTATCAGGAAAAAAAGGCGGTGTTTATTTACAAATATGAGTTGGAACTCCTTCCTCAAATCAGGTAAGACGTACTTTGAAAGTATTTCATATGAGTCAGTAGTTTCAACCATGCTCTTTCTTCTCTAATGGTTAGGTTGTGCGTAAACACAAGTAGGGGATGGTTCCTAAAAACAGGTAGTAACAGGCAGCACTGTTTCGGGTACCCCAAATTTGGCGTCAGATAAAACAAAAGACGTTCTTCGCTTTGTTGCATATGCCTGCTTCCCCGTGTTTGAGAGACAAGCCGTGGGGCCATTGATGGGTTAGGAATATTGCAGAGCCGCAACAACGAAAGTGACTGAAAACTGTTTCAAAAAACGTGGGTTCTATCTTTGTGACCCCTGGGTTCTTCTTCTATGGATTGTCCCCATCAGCAATCTGCAGCAAATGCGGATAAAGGCTCAGAAACCACAGTGAGGCCACTGTCCATTGCATTTAATGGAATGCAAGAAATAGCGGTTTCTAATTTTGAAATCAGTCCACCTCCTGTAGTTACATCATCAAAGCAACTTCCAGAGCACGTAAAGCAGCAGTCTTGACGTCAGCTCCTTTTAAAAAGACTTTGGAGCACTCGCTGGCTAAAGGGAAAACAAAACAGGTACTAAGACTACAGGGAAGATACCACTTTGAACAAAACCTACTCCAGCAGCTTCATGTGATGTATCTGATAGACCTTCAACATCTGGGGCTACCGAAAGGAAGCTCTTCGTCAGAAAGAATCATAGGGAGTAGAAGTATCGTGGAAGGAAGACTGCTATTCAAGCATTGATGAATCCATGATGGAAGGCCCATCATCTAAATATGAACAGGACGAAGAGTGCGTTTATTGCGACCATCTCTGGTAAACTTATATCTCTAAAGAGACCCTGATTAAGAGTATCGGTTGCTTTCACTGGCGTGGTGAGCTTTGTGCAGATGTTGATCATGATACCTGGAAAGTTGTTAAATCAAAAAGTACAAAGACTCAGCATTTTCATGCTTATGGCTGAAACATATGCAAGTTAACCGACATTTATGCACCAGTCTTTATTTTAAAAATGGTGGGAATAAATCCTATATTACTAGTTCTTTAAATTTTAGTATTTGTTTGGTTCAAAATGGTTCAAATGCCTCTGAGCACTATGGGACTTAACATCTGACGTCATCAGTCCACTGGACAAGCCTAACTAACCTATAGACATCACACACATCCATGCCAGAGGCAGATTTCGAACCAGCGACCGTAGCGGTCACGCGGTTCCAGACTGAAGCGCCTAGAACCGCTGGGCCACAACGGCCAGCAGTATTTGTTTACAACCCGTAATTAGGTAAAGGGAAAACGAAAAAATAGGAACCATATTTTCCGGAGGAAACAATTACGTGTTTTAATCCTCTATTCTGCTATTACAGAATGACAAAATATTAGGAAGATTTTTGCAAGCGTAATATTTAAATATACCCTACTAATAGTACAGCGAAGTGGTCCTCAACCTTTCTAATTGTGGGAACTTCCTATTTTGTAAACAAAGTTTAGAGGAGTCTCTAACCAAAGTTTACAGAAGTAGAGATGACAAACACGCACACATATATATATATATATATATATATATATATATATATATATTCAGAAGCCTTATTAATAAAATATAATGTACGAGAAAGCTTGAAAGGTATTCACGCTTTTTATAAACGAAATGTTTTTGTTAGTCACTTAACTGTCACAACTAGATGAGAAATCAAAATCGAGTGGTTGATGCTAAAATGAACTTAATGGTATTATTGACATTGTCACCCATGAGAAAATAAGTATTAATCTGAGCCTCAATACATTTAACCTATTCTAGCACTTATTTTTCGAAGAAATTACGGTTGAAAACGCTGGTACACGTAGTTAGCTTGCCGGAAAGATCTTCAAGTGTATCAGTGAACAGTAACTTGGTAATATCTCTATGGAGGGGACTGTGCGATGTGTTGTAGTGGCTAACGCACTCAACTCGCATTCAAGAGACCAGGGTTCAGTTTTCGGGACGGCCATCGAGATATCAGCTTACTGCGTCCACCCACGACAGTGCATGAAAGTGACGGGATGGTTGCCTCCCTGCTCTCAAGTAGTAGGCGATCCAGGGAGAGCTCCGTCTCTCAAAAACTTCTTACCCCCGGACGGGACGTAAAACACCAGACATCCTTCCTCCTTCTTGCTTCAGGATATTAAATGGGCAGACTCCAAGGGAGTAGTTCTTGTGAACAACTGTGCCCAAGAAACAGCCAACTAGCCAAATTACGATCGGATTGTGGTAGGTTACGTGTTTACTTGATGAACAGCGAGCCGAGACCCGCGCCAGCTCTGTAGTGTACATTACATTACACACACTCATACACACACACATATATATATATATATATACTGCAAGCTTTTGATCCCTTCATTTCATTCCGTCTATGCTCGCTGACTCTGGCGACTGACGAGTGAAACCTCTGAAGCTCCCGACAATATTTTCTTGTCTCGAACTGTTGACCAATACTCACGGCCATGCACGCTGCCCATTAGTGGGTTCGGAACTGCTGGTATAGCTCGATTACCATGCTTTAAAGACGGCTGATTTGCTGGAAATTTTAAGTTTAAAAACGGTTCCCAATAGTAGGGCACTTTCCGCTACCCCTCAGTGGGATGCGTGTCAAGCAGCCGGTGAGAGGAAGAACAACGCCCCCGCCGTCCTACAAGTGTGGACGGTTGGAGCTGGCCGTGACCAGCGCCTATCGCCCTCAGGGCTGGCGATGCCCTGGAGACGTGGCTGGTCGCTTTCCCTGCTCTTTTCTTTTCTTTTTTTTTTGCGGCCTCTCGCACCCCCGTGCCATTCCGGCGCGACGTGGACCCGCCCCCCTTTTAACTCCGCCGCCGCTGCCGCTTCGCTCCCCTGGCGGCTGCGCGACCTCGGCGAAGCCAATTTTTACTGCGGCCTGCCTCAGCCGCAGGGGAGGGTCCGCCTGCCGGGAAATATCGCGTGTAATCTGCCCCAAAATGATTCCGGGAGGAGGAGGAGGCGGCGGCCGCGAGCGTAGCGTCGTTTTACATTCCGCCCTCGTGTCGCTCACCGCGGGGGCGGAGACGGCGCCTCCAGAGGACGGGGGGCCTCGAGCAGGGAGGCGCTCTTCCGATCCTCCGATCCTCCTCAGACACCTGCAGGGCGTGGGCGGCGGCCTTCTCTGACATTCACCAATCAGACGCTTTGGAACGCGACACAGTGTCTAATAAACTTCTTGCATAATTAATTCTATAACCATAATGTAACTGTAATTTCTAGTGTATGTACCTTTTCATGTTATATTAACGTTTTCATATAAATTAAACAACGCAAATTTAATTTCCATGAAATAATTAAAAATGGCATTATGCTCATCATTTAGCAAAAACGATCGCCTACTCAGGGAAGTTTGCTATTGTATAGAGCAGTGGTTCCCAATCTTCCTTACACGTTACTCCTGGGTGCACGAAGAAGTAGTGGAAGATCGACAGTAGTAGTACTAGAATGGAGTCCCAGGAAATGACGAAGACCACAGGCCAGACTGCACGGCTGCTGGGATAAAGAACTGAAGATAGTCGCAGGCTTCAGCTGACAGAATACGACAGGAGACAGACAGGTATGGAAACAGCGACTGAAACTGTATTTGTTAGCTTAAGTTAAAGAGGTAAAGGTTGAATTAGCTGAAGAACAGGTACAAATAACAAGTTTGCATTCGTGCCACACAGAAACCGCCACAAGAGCATAGCAAGCCACTAGAAGAGCCCCAAAACAAAACGCAGCAGTTCTTTGATTAAGTGTGTAAGGGTACAGGTATCGAACCTATGTACTTGAAGTATCGACCCTGCCCTTACTCTTCTTTTGCTACAGAACAGCGGCATCGTTGACGGGGATGCCCCCTAGTTCCGGAAGAGACAGACTGGCGACTGGAGATCGTTTGGCGTGAGGGAATGAGTGTAGCTGGAGAAAGCCCGTAGGGCAGTCCCGGGTGCCGGCGGTTCACGTGATCACGTGTAAAAGTGAAGTATTTTTGTGGAAGGATTGAACAGAGCCGCACCATATCTATTACGCGAACACGGCGCATATGTGTGTAAGCAGAAAAATCGTGGTTGAAAATAATAATTTTGAAACTCAGGATTAATTTCATTAGGGGGGAGTTGTTGTATAATTAAATGGCTATCGCGCAGTAAAGAATCAGCATAGGAAATCTTAAAGAAGCTCGAGATAGATGAGTGACTGCGATTGTAGTATGAGTGCGTTCAGAACAAGTAGAGACGTGATACTTGGATTTAAAGTGAAGTACAAATTAACTGCGCCGTACAAAAGCGTTCACATATCACAGTCTCTTCACTATTGTTCTAATATTTTCTAAGGGAATGAATTATAGGACAGTGTGGGGGAATAGATAGGTGAAACGTAGACTCACGGTCAGAACTTCAGTAATCGGCGCACGTACTTTAGGAGTAAGTTCGCCCTCCGACGCTGGCTACTTATGACTGTCCGATGCCTATTTTTCCAACCAGCCAGATTGTAGTAAGTAATAATTAACTATAAATAATACGGGGGGAGGCTTACAGTGCACTACCGTGGGTAAATTGTTTTTGCATTTGCAGGAGAACAACAGACCATGCTGAGCTGTTGGAGGAATACAACAACAATACACCACAGTATGAGGGTTCCAGTGTGGTCAAACAAATCTGCGGAACAAACAACGAATTGGAGCAACATATCCCTCTGAAGAACCGGGAACCGCGAGACAATTGGACGTCCTGCTGATCGAAGACCGGCGCATAGCAGAGGGAAAAGTGAAAATCGGTCATGTAACACTTTTCAATAGGTTGCACTACACTTTGAACAAGGCACTCTGCTCGCCGAATTCAGTAACTGCTCCCACCAACAAAAAAAAGTCGCCAAACCAAAGAGAAAGCGGAGAAGTTTCAACTTTGGCAAGTCATTCCTTTTTGTTAAGCCTCGAATTCACCGTGGACAAGTGCTAGGTATATTACTAATAACGTCAGGACATAGAAAAAAAAGCAGGCAGTGCATACATGTGCATGGACCATCGCCGGAAAAGCTGAAGATCCAACCGTCATCAGGCAAAGTGATAGTGACTGCCATGGTCTGGTGTTAAGATGAAACTTCTTTTGTTTACTTATTTTTATCATTTCAAACACTGACCTACAGAATTTTCCCTGACAAAGACAACTCAACCTTAAAATATTCATTTGATGATGATGAAGTCCCACGCTTCTTGGCAGAGCATAGGGGAACGATGCAGAAAACCCACACCGCCGTATGAGGCAGGGTCCTAATTGCTGTGGTTTGCCATTACCTTCCGCCGACCGTAATGGGGATGAATGATGATGATGATGACACGACACGCCCAGTCATCTCGAGGCATTTGAAAATCTCTGACCCCGCAGGCAATCGAACCCGGGACCCCGTGTTCGGGAAGCGAGTACGCCACCGCAAGACCACAAGTTGGGGACAACCTATTCACTATTCATTTATTGTGCGCACTACCTATTCACTATTCATTTATTCCCACAACGTACAAGCCCGACGCAATCTGACTGCTATACAATGACAACATGGCTTCAAATAATTAACACAAGAGAATAGCTCTGAATTGCAAGAATTCCTAACAATAACCCATACTTTTCATAAGTCACTTACCTCACAGAAAATCTTCATAACACGAACTGCAGCAAGCAGCAGCTACAGCCAGCTAAATAAAAGGATTCTAAGTACCATAGCCTCTAACTACTAGGAGGCATATGGATCGCAAGAGAAAGATTTTGTTGAAGAGCAAACAATGCATTTAGCAGAAATTACCTTATTCATGTGACATCCAGTTCCAAAAATTATATACACACATCAAAAAAGTTTTCCATCAGCCCGGTTCAAAAATGGCTCTGAGTACTATGCGACTTAACTTCTGAGGTCATCAGTCCCCTAGAACTTAGAACTACTTAAACCTAACTAACCGAAGGACATCACACACATCCATGCCCGAGGCAGGATTCGAACCTGCGACTGTAGCGGTCGCTCGGCTCCAGACTGTAGCGCCTAGAACCGCTCGGCCACTCCGGCTGGCAGCCCGGTTCCCAGAACTCCTGAAGATAGACATTGACTATGGCTATTGTATCACAGATACAGTCCCTTTGACTGTTCAGAGATGTGAAGAACCTAGGAAATGTAGACCTCTCCTTGCAGTTTACAAAGTAGGAACATCCCTTACAGATGAAGATTTCCTGTATGAAATAAATCTCAATGAGCATATAAACAAGGAGGAGTTCCAAAATGAGGTTAAAATTAAATTTAAAAAGGGTATTAGAGGAAGACGAACTGTCAATAATATTCTTGAAGTAACACCAAGGGTCAGACTTCTTCTTTTACAAAAAGAAAGAGTCTACATACAGTTTGAGTCACTTCACATTGAAGATTACGTTGCTGTTCAAAGATGCTCTAAATGCTGGGGTCTTGGGCACTCATCGAAGTACTGTGAAAAACCTACTGTATGTGGTAAATGTGCCAAAACAGGCCATAAACAATTGGAGTGCCAAGAAGAAACTACAGTAGGATGTATACCATGTATGTATAGAAACAGGGTATGTAATAAAGCGGGGGGCCTGAGTGTCCGACATATAGACAGCTATATGAAAGGCAGATAGAGCGCACAGAATATGGAACCGTCAACAACGTACAATAACCCAGAAAGAAACTATAGTAGCCACACCAAAACAACTCCCCTAAAAACTCATGTAAGAATTTATAAACTTCTTGATGCAGAGTCGTACAATATAAGTAGGCTCAAACATAAAACAGTAAGTAACGGGTTAGGGTTTCTGGAGCGAACAACTAGTGTTAGGCAAGCTCAGTCTCAGTGTTGAACATCGTATTAAATAACAAATTTCACGCTAGCAGAGCTGTATGTGTCCACAGAGGAATTTCCCACTACCTGGATATAATCTTTATGGATCTGGCTAGAATATATGGACGATTCTCCTTCGACCCTAAACAGTCTGTGACAGAGAGTTTTCCTTTTCTGGAAAATCCGCCTTGAGGGTAATCCAACTGAACTGTATGAGGAGTTCCATAGTTAGTATGGAACTGGGCAGGTTCTTGGGCGAAGTGGAAGCGGACGTCCTCTGTGTTCAGGAACCTCTTTTGTGTGGCGGCAGGATCCCAGAGCTACCCTCTAATTATATAACAGTTGCTGGCACATCTGGCGCGAAGTCGGCCATAATAGTATTAAATAAAAATATTGCAGTTACAAAGATTGCTCAACTATGTTCTGAGCATGTGGCCACCGCCGAAATAGCCGTAAGCCAAGAAATATGGATAATATCGTCAATATATGCTCATTTTCCTACGATATCCAACCTTTTGTAGATAAAATAAGGGACATAGCTCAATTTTCGGAAGACAAAAAACTTTTAACTGTGGCAGATATAAATGCAAAGTCGACGTTATGGCATTCGAGTAGAACGGACGAGAGGGGTCAGTGATAGATGTAATTAATGAGTGCAACTTATTCATATTAAATGAAGCAGGACAGCCACCAACTTTTCGTGGACATGCAGGAGGCGAAACCAACATTAACATTTCACTAGCGAACACCAAGTCCATACCATTCAACAATACCTGGGAGGTTATGGACCGAGCCACATGTAGTGACCACAGTCCCATTGTCATTGGGATAAACCGTTCTAGGTCCATACAAAATAGGGACACTCGACATCAGCGTTTATTGATGTGTGAGGCAAATTGGCCAATACTTAGGGATATGGTCACGACAGGATCATTGTCAACAATCAATGCCAGCGTAGACTACAGGACACACGCTATAACAAGTGTCCTACAGAAGGCGCAGCATGCAACTATCCCTACGGTACATGATAAGGGTGGAAAGCAGCTGCCATGGTCGGCGGAACTGACCAGATTGCGTACGGAATCTAGGGTCAAAAGAAAGCCCTACCAGACCGCGAAGACGGCGCCGGAGAGACAAATTAGGCTTCAACTCTACAGAAATGCAAGACAGAAATATAAAGAGGAATTGCACAAAACCAGGAAAAATCACTGGACCAACTTTGTTAAAACGGAATTGCAAAAAGACATATGGGGGCAGCCGTATAAACTTTAGTCAGAACGCCTAAGGGCACCGACTGTACTCTCAACATTAATTAAAACAATCTGATGGTACCATGACAGAGGGGTGGCGGAGTTCGGCTGAGTATCTTTTAAGCAGACTGCTACCAGACGATGATCATACACTGGATGAACAGTGTCACGTAGATCTAAGACGGAAAATGAGGGAAAATTATGTAAGTGACAGAATTACTTTGCCATTCTCATAAGAAGTTGCAATAGCAATCAAAAAACTTAAGAGTGGCAAAGCACCTGGCCCAGATAAAATCTTTCCAGAAACAATAAAACACACAGTCACCCAAATTACGCCATTTCTCACAAAATTGTTTAATGATGCACTAAGCCTAGGTAGAATCCCATATTCGTGGAAAACATCTGAGGCGGTCATTATAAAAATGTCTGAGAATAAGGACCCGATTGATCCTAAAACATACCGTCCTATATGCTTGTTAAACACACTGGCTAAGTTGCAGGAAAGGTTTTTGTGTGATAGGCTACAGTCACAAAGACGTCTTACCGGCCTTACACCCATCCAGTATGGCTTCAGAGAAGAGAAGTGCCTAGACGATGCTATTAATCAAGCACTACAAATTACGAATAGCACTTGTGACAAGTATGTGGTAGCTATACTTATTGATGTACCTGGAGCCTTTCATAAATCTATGGTGGCCGTCACTCTTTGCTCGCCTCAGAGAGATCCGCTACCTTCATCTCTATATAACAGTCTACTAGACTATTGCCGCAATAGAGTAGTGGAGTGGAGAGGAGGCACGGGAAAGGTAGTTAAACGTATTAGCAAAGGCTGCCCACAAGGCTCGATATGCGGCCCGATTTTTTGGGACATCGTCTTTGAGCCCCTCTTGGATATTATGGCCCAAGATCACCGTGTAAGAGGTGTGGTTGCTTATGCTGACGACCTCCTACTTCTGACGTCGGCGAACTCACGAGCTGCACTCGAACAAAACGGCACGCAACTCCTTATGAAAATCGACGATTGGTGTAGGAAAAATTAACTTCATATCGCTGCAAACAAAACGGTTTACATACTGCTCAAAGGATTACTGCAGAGAAATCCTATTCTGAAGCTAAACGATGTAAACATACAGAGAAAATAGGTTACGCGTTACCTTGGCCTACACTTAGATGAAAAACAAAATTTCAGTGAACACATGAAACTCACAATAGATAAAGCCAGTAAAATCATAAAAAAGCATAAGTTGGCCAGGTTGAATTCGACGCAGTACAGATTGCCTCTAAAGATACTACGGACATATCAATAGCAATCTTCTAAGCCATAGCATGCTTTGCAGCAAGTACCTGGGCACACCGATTAGGGTTGAAAACCAATAAAACTCTTGTTAGAAGAGGACAGAGAAGTACGCTATTGAGAATGACTGGCGCTTTCAGCACGACATCTGTGGAAGCTCTGTGTGTGGTCATGGAAATCTACCCCATTGACATCACAATAAAATATAGGGCTGCCTCCTATTGGCTTCAAAAAGGAAGAGGAGATAAGGGGCGGGAGATTACTGAGGAAGAGATCACGGACGGACTGGGATTAAAAAAATTGCGTAATTTAACGTAGCAAAGGGAATGGGACTCCTCGGACAAGGGTCGTCGCGTCTATTCCTTCTTTCCGGATATTGAGGAGAGGTTGAGGTTGACACATGCAGATCCAAGCCGTGGGATGGTCCACTTTTTAACGGGCCATGGGCCATACCCAGTACATCTAACATGTGTTGGATTAGTCGATAGTGACATGTGTGTCTGTGAGGACTTGGGGACCCCCGAACATGTTACACTTAAGTGTAACACCCTTACGCATGTACGGCAAGTACTAGATGACACAGACATAAAACAAAAAATACGTAACCAAGACACATGGAACATACTCAATGACACAACAGACAAGGTCTCTACAGAAATGTATGACCTTTTTAGTAGGTAGAATCCCAATGGTAGGAGGCAGGGACATCATGTTACACAAGGCCTAAATTACACTACAGAAACAAGTACTGACACTAGCTCTGAAAGTGACAGACCAAGTGAAGTGGATCTAGAACGAGACTGAATTGAAGTATCTACCCTGGTAGTAATTATGAAGGTTGTTCAGTTATATGATAACTCCACACTAGCAACGACTGGAATTAGACACAAAACAGAGATCTGGAAATGTCTGTAGTCATTAGTACCTTTTACACCCTTGGCAATTATACTATACTAGTAGCTGATGGCTGACGCCCCAATACAGAAAGGGAGTGCAAATACTTTAGACAATGTGTGCAATAACAGCAATCCCAAAGTATCTACATTTGAACGGCCTGTGCCCGCTGTTATGGGTGTTATATATAATTGTACTGCTTAGAGCCTTTCATGTTTTATATCTTTTTAATGCAGTTTTAACTAGATGGGGTCAGGACCCTATAGAAGACTAATTGTATAGCTATCAGTAAATTTGTGTAAATATTAGTAATTGCTTGTAACTAGTTGCAATAACCACATTCAAAATTTATATATCGTTATGTTCACATGTTTTAGTTTATCAGTCGGGAGTGAATGTGACAGGCTTTTGTTAATGCCAGTACGAGTACATTATTAAATATTATTTTAAATGTTGAAAACAGTATTATATAAGACAAGGGTGAATGTAGACCAATGTAGATCAGTCATAATACTGTAGTGCTTGTGCCCCTTATTGGAGTAGACGAAGCTGTCTGTCTGTGTTAGAAATGTTTACTTGTTCTTAATTAAGCTTCTAGGCTACAAGGGCAAGCAACTATAAGCAACTCTCACCAAATGCATATTTTTTTATTCGTGTAAAGTAATATCGTTTTTCTTTTTAAATCACCATGTTCTTATTTCTCTCCTTTTTCGTGTAAAGTGATATCGTTTCTTTCTAACTCACTATGTTCTTATTTTCTTTACATTTTATTTATTTTTATACTTATACTAAATTTTATTATCATGGTAATACTTTGTAAATGTAACACCAAACCACGCATGCAGCATGTGATAGCACAGATCTGGTCCGCCTCCTCGTGGCTAGGGACGGAAACGGTGCAGTTACTCGCAAACAAACTATTTGCCAGTGGCCGCAACGGCTAAGAGACCATGACTTGCTGCATATATACTGAAATCAGTAAGCTAACAACCCACCTTAGTTTTCAAGGCGGTGGGTTTCACATGTGGTTAAATGTAAAAAAAAATGTTCAGATTTGTCACTAAACCCCCCCCCCCCCCAAAGAATATACTAGCCCAACGTAATCTGACTACTATTCAGTGACGACATGGCTTCAAATAATTAACACAAAAGAATGGCCCTGAATTGGAAGAAATCCTAACAATAAGCCATACTTTTCGTAAGTCACTTACCTCAAAGAAAATGTTCATAACCCGTACTACATCAATTACAGCAAGTAGCAACTACAACCAGCTAAATAAAAGGATTCTAATTACTGTAGGCTCTAACTACTTGGAGGCATATGATTATGAAGAGAATGATTTTATTGAAGAGCAAAGTATTCAGCAGATTTTACCTCATTCATGTGACATCCAGTTTCAAAAATTATGCAGTTGTCAATGATTCCACTATCCCAACATTACATTATCTGGCCCTGCTTGTAGATGCCATCGGCGTAGGGAAAGGCATCAAACATGGTGGGATACAGTTCGTCCGTAATAATACTCACGCAGCCCACAGTCATCACATTGTCTTCCATTACAACCACAGGTCCCATGGAAGCCCAAATGAGTGTCCCCCATAGCGTAACACTGTCCCCACTGACTTGCGTCTTCGGTGCAGTGCATCTATCGAGCATCCGTTCTCCTGGATGACGTCGTTTCCTGACACGACCATCGACACTGAGTACCAAGAAAAGTGATCACTCCGACCATGTGACATGTTTCTGTTGATCGACAGTACTATCTCGATGATCTGTGTACATTTCAGTCGCTATCGGGAAACGCGATTCATGTGAGTAGGCGAGAAGTTTCTATTGATCCACGGTCCTATCTCGACGATTTCCGCCGACTGTAATCGCAATTGACGATGGCACTGAGTCAATACAGGGACACATTGGGGTCATCTGCTGTGGAGCCCCCATACCCAGCAATGTCCTCTTATACGTACATTGCGAAAGAAACACTTGCTTCTACATCGGCGTTGTACTCTGTAGTAAGATCCACCACAGATTGCTGCCTATCTTGCTTTACCTCTTTGAAGGGCAGGCAAAACTGTAACTAACCACATACGTAGACGGTTTCAATGGGCGGTGGTCACTGTGGCTAACCACATAATATTTTCTCCCTTTACCGTTCAGGGGCCAGTGGTCTCTCTGCCAACCACCTAATTGTTGCCTTAAATGCCGCTAGATGGCAGTGAAGGTCTTCTGCGCGAATTTTTGCAGCATTTTCAGAACAATAGTTGATACTTCTTCATTGTTAGCACTGTTCTTGGAAGCCGCGTGCAGTATTCTCTGTAGCTCTTTTTTATACGACTATTTTTGGTAAGTAATTGCTTATATTTATGTGTTGAACACATAAGTCTACGTGTAATGTAACTTTAAATTGAAACAGAATTTTCCATGTTTCACAGACAAATTTCCGTGTGGTTAGTGCTGCTAACCACCGCCCTTCTGCTCCACCCAGACCAAAACACAAGGAGGAAAAGGAACTGGAAAGAGGGGAATTCGATTACGGAATAAGCAAGGATGGCATAGTAATCTATAGATGGAAAGATAACAGGGCAGTCAACTTGATTTCAGTGTCACAGTCCACAGTAACTCGAAAAATGAAAGCTGGAACAATAACCAATATCACTTGTCCAATTGTATTGAGAAACTACAATTCCAGTATGAACTATGTGGATAATTTTGATCGACTAAAGTGAGACTATGCTACTGACAGAAAAAGCAAGAAATGGTGGATGAGATTGTTTCTGTACTTTTAAACTGCAGTGTGCCAAACGCGTTCATTTTGCACAAATAAATCGAAATGGAGCAATTCTCCAACAAAGACTTCTGTCGAGAAGTGTATAATATCTTGTTGGCTCCAAAAATAGTTTCAGTGCCAGCTAATTTTGCTTCTGTATCCCAAAGTAGTATAGCAACGCAGATCAAATCACACAAACCATACGTAGACGAAAGTATTCGCCACGAAAGCAGTAAACAACAACCAATTCACTCATCATCTAGAAGATGCGCAGTTTGCAGTTCAAAGAAAACTCGAGTGCAAACAGTGTGGATGTGTTCAGTGTGCAAAGTACCTTTGTGTCTGAGAGCACGCAAGAACTGTTTCAAGAGATACCAAGAAAATTAAAAAACTAGTTTTTTCAAAGTTCAACCACCAAATATCGAATGTGTATACTGTAATGTGGTGGTGGTTACCTGTAGTGACCACATTTAATATTAATATTTTGTTGCTGTTTAAGTGAATTTTTACAAACTTAATGTATAAAACATGTCAAGACAATAAAACAAATGTGTTAGAAGTAAAAAAAAATTGAAGTTTGCAAATAATTTTTCTTGCCCCACTAGGGTAAATTTTAGTGTTGTTTACCTGCCCCTCAAAGAGCTACAGAGCGGGTAAGTAGTGCCTCACATTCTGCAATCAGGCGTTGACGTTTTGCACCATTTCACCTACTCGTGGTTTCCCCACCCTTGAAGGTCTTTCTGTAGATGCCGACGACAATACCACGCGAGCAGCTGAACAGTCTCGTCATTTCCGACGTGCTCGCTTCCAGTCGCTGGGCCCTTTGTCAAGGTCGCTCAGGTTATGTCAGTTGATTTGCCCAATTTCGGTCCGTGTCGTCGCTGGAATGGTACCTCATTCATATCTAGTCCTCTAATTTCAGTAAGCAGTATCAAATGGATGAAGGTTGCAGTACTTGCTCGAAGATGATGAGGCTCCAGCAGGATAGGGTAGTATGGATAGCTGTATCACACCTGACTTCATACTGAATACCACAACAGCAAGACGTGTTTTAGGGCTTGAGGGGTTAAGACGTTACGAAGATTCTTTCATGTGTTTTGGTATGAAATTTCACTGCATTTTGTAGTAATTTTTGAAATAAACGTACAAGACGTATAATAAACGTGTATAAATCCACTACTTAAAGAGAATACAGAATGGTTGTTAACGATTATGGAGCAAATTCCCTTCTTTCTGTCCGATACAAAATTCTATCTGAATATCTACAGCACCGGGCACAAGAACAACGTGAATGTAAAATTGGTGAATATCAAGCACATTTGAGGCCAGATACATCTAGCCCAGAACAAATTTTAGTTCTGTAATTACCTCTCAGGCTTGAAATAATTTGTAAGAAATCAGTTTGTGTCATCATAAATTTCAAAAACATTTATGAGTCAGTGGTCAAAAGTTTCCCCTCCAAATTCTGAAAGAACAATGTCTGGACACCAAACCACTCCAGCTATCAGTGAAACACTAGATGGTACAAAATCTAAAGTCAAATTGAGAGGAGAGATTTCGTAACATTTTCAAGTTACGAGACAAGGTAATAGACTCTTTTCATTACTTTCCAACTGTGTCATAGAAAAAGTAATACAAGAGTATCGAAAAGTCAAAAGGCTAAAATCGACGAAGCAATCAAATTAGGAACAAACAACACTAGGACAGACCGTTCAGAGGTTGCAAACGGCCTGACGATTCTGTGTCAGGACAATGAAACAGCGCAAGCACAAACATAAATTCTTAAAAAAAAAAAAAAATAGCAGAAAGAGTAGAGATTCAAATATCTTTTATAAAAAGAAAGCAGCTGTCTAGCGACTACCTGGAAATGAACATTTTAAAAACAATTTAAACATTTAGGAGAATCCTTTGAGAAAACTGCACTGGAAAAGACTGATTACGGAATTCGTTGTCTCAACATGGAAACAGCCTTCACGTTTACAAAAAACATCTATACTAAATAGAAGTCTCAAAATACTGGGACACCAAAACACGGTGATCAAACCAGAGTGCCTTTGAGAGGCTGAGACACTCGTCACTCGTTTTAAACAGAAAGAACGACATCGACCATGTTTTGTGTGTGCAATTCACGACTGGACAGTTTGCCCGCAGAGACTGGCAGCTTGGTCGCAAAATCGAAAAAGAGTCCATACTCAGAGAATGAAAGTAACATGGGCACAAAATACAGTTAAACATGATCCTCAAAAAGCCCCTTCTTATAACTTGCAAACATGAATTATAAAAATAGTAATAAATACGTATGGGCGCTCCAGTTCATGTACCTACACATTGCTACTTCCAAATATTTGTACACCATCACCGACTCATTATTGTTTTAAGTATTTTGCTTCACATCGAAAATTGTAATTTTTATAATTTTTTGGATGTCACGCGTAAAAGTAAAGGTTTGCTAGCGTCTGAGTAATAGCGGCAACATCTGTGCCAAAGAGGTAGCCCTGCGAGAGACTGTTAGTGGAACCTTTCGTAAGTAGGCTGTTTAGGTTTTTATGTTGGTAACGCCACGTAGCGCTCTGTATGAAAATCGCTGACTGTGCTGCGTGCAGTCTGTGGCTGATCTGCATTATTGGAATATTCGCTATTGTAGTGTTGGGCAGTTGGATGTGAACAGGGCGTATCGTTGTGCAGTTGGAGGTGAGCTGCGAGCAGTGGTGGATGTGAGGAGAGAGATGACAGAATTTTGAGAGCAGACGATCTGGACGTGTGTCCACCAGAAAAAGGAAATTTGTAAGACTGGATGTCATCAACTGATAGATATATATCATGACTTTTGAACATTATTAAGGTAAATGCATTGTTTGTTCTTTATCAAAATCTTTCATTTGCTGACTATGCCTATCAGTAGTTAGTGCCTTCAGTAATTAGAATCTTTTATTTAGCTGTAAGTATTGGCGCTCACTGTATTGCAATAGATATTTGTGAGGTAAGTGATTCATGAAAGGTATAGGTTATTGTTAGTCAGGGCCATTCCTTTGTAGGGATTATTGAAAGTCAGATTGCGTTGCGATAAAAAAAAATGTGTGTCAGTTTAGTGATGATCAGAATAAGTAAAGACAAAAATGTCTGTGTAGGTTGAATTTCACTCAGCTGTTTGAAAATCAAATAATGTAGAGGTTTACCAGGACAGTAATTTATAATTTTCAAAACGGGATGTTTCACTTTCTTTGGGTGGAGTGCCGTCTTGGAGAGAGAGGAGTCGAGTTGTGTCTTGTGATGGAGTATGATGTGTTTAGGCCGTTCAGTGTGCCGGCAATAATTTTCTTATTTTACATTTATGGAAACATATTTTGTAAATTCATTCACAAAACTTCCAAATAGCGCATTCGGCGAGACATCCAAGCATAGTAATTAGTTTAGCCGCGGATTTAGAATTGGAGATTTTTATGATAGTATAACAGTTTGTGATTTATTGACCTTTCTTCAAAGATGGATATCATATGTGTTTGTTAGAAAGTGAAGAGAATTTGTTCAGGTTTTTCCACTATTAGTGTAAAGTGGATTTATTATGTTTCAAGTGTTAAGATATAGTCTCTTAGTGATGTAAAGTTTTGTCAGTACAGTTTCTTTATTGTTTTTCCATCAATCAGCATTATTATATTTCAAGTGTTAAGATATATTGTCTTAGTGATGTAAAGTTTTGTCAGTACAGTTTCTTTATTTTGCTTTCCCGAGTTTCTCAGAACTGTAACTGACAATGATCACTGCAGTAATGAGACGTATTAGCACACAAGTTTTGTGGATGTATCTAAGATTTAAAGGACGCAATCCACACCGTGTTGCTAATAGTTTGAATTTTTTAAATAGCATAGCAGCATCCACAGTAGTTTGAAGACAGCAACAGCATATATTCAGTGCGCAAACAGGTATGCCATTTATAATTTGCGTGTGATACAATTAACGTCCGCCCCCGGTAGCTAAGTCGTCAGCGCGACAGAACGTCAATCCTAAGGACCGGGGTTCGATTCCCGGCTGGGTCGGAGATTTTCTCCGCTCAAGGTCTGGGTGTTGTGTTGTCGTAATCATCAAGGGGCCGATAGCCGTAGTAGTCTGGTTACCTTCAATCCCACAAAACAACCAACAATAAACGTTTCAACAGCGACAAACTCTCCAGACAGGTCATTTTTGATAGTTATTTATAAATCCATGGAGAAGAAATAAAAACTTTGAGCTTCGCCGATGAGATTGAAATTCTGTCAGAGACAGCAAAGGACTTGAAAGAGCCGTTGAAAGGAATGGACAGTGTCTTGAAAGGATGATACAAGATGAACATCAACAAAAGCAAAACGGGGGTAATGGAATGAAGTCAAATTAAGTCGGGTGATGCTGAGGGAATTAGATTAGGAAATGAGACACTTAAAGTAGTAAAGGAGTTTTGCTATTTGGGGGAGCAACATAACTGATGATGGCCGAAGTAGAGAGGATATAAAATGTAGACTGGAAATGGCAAGGAAACGTTTATGAAGAAACTTGTTAACATCGAATATAGATTTAAGTGTCAGGAAGTCGTTTCGGAAAGTATTTGTATGGCGTGTGGCCACACATGGAAGTAAAACGTGGACGATTAATAGTTTGGACAAGAAGAGGATAGAAGCTTTCGAATTGTGGTGCTGCAAAAGAATGCTGAAGGTTAGATGGGTAGATCACGTAACTAACGAGGAGGTATTGAATAGAATTGGGGAGAAGAGGAGTTTGTGGCACAACTTGACAAGAAGAAGGGACCGGTTGGTAGGACATGTTCTGAGGCATCAAGGGATCATCAATTTAGTATTGACAGGCAGCGTGTAGGGTAAAAATCGTAGGGGGGAGACCAAGAGATGAACACACTAAGCAGATTCGGAAGGATGTAGGTTGCCATAGGTTCTGGGAGATAAAGAAGCTTCCACGGGATAGAGTAGATTGGAGAGCTGCATCAAACCAGTCCCAGGACTGAAGACCACAACAACAACAACATTTATAAATCATATTTTCCTCTCAGTCAAATTCCTTGTATTATTGATAACGGAGCAGTTTTCTTAAATTTAAAAGAGCAGACTGTACTCTTACCACGAGCGATGCAGCACGTTGATTAATGTTGCATTTCTGATTAACTTTTGCATTGTTGATCACTTACGAACTTAAATATGAGCTTAACTGTTTTCTAACCACGAGTGTACCTTCACATTACCACGCAGACGTAATAGCAGTAAATACACTACTGGCCATTAAAATTGCTACACCAAGAAGAAATGCAGATGATAAACGGGTATTCATTGGATAAATATATTATACTAGAACTGACATGTAATTACATTTTCAGGCCATTTGGGTGCATAGATCCTGAGAAATTAGTACCCAGAACAACCACCTCTGGCCGTAATAACGGCCTTGAAACGCCTGGACATTGAGTCAAACAGAGCTTGGATGGCGTGTACAAGTGCAGCTGGCCATGCAGCTTCAACACGATACCAATGTTCATCAAGGGTAGTGACTGGCGTATTGTGACGAGCCAGTTGCTCGACTTCCATTGACCAAACGTTCTCAGATGGTGAGAGCTCTGGAGAATGTGTTGGCCAAGGCAGCAGTCGAACATTTTCTGTATCCAGAAAGGACCGTAAAGGACCTGCAACTTGCGGTCGTGCATTATCCTGCTGAAATGTAGGGTTTCGCAGGAATCCAATGAAGGGTAGAGCTACGGGTCGTAACACATCTGAAATGTAACGTCCACTGTTCAAAGTGCCATCAATGCGAACAAGAGGTGACCGAGACGTGTAAGCAATGGCACCCCATACCATCACGCCTGGTGGTACGCCAGTATGGCGATGACGAATACAGGCTTCCAATGTGCGTTCACAGCGATGTCGCCAAACACGGATGCGACCATCATGATGCTTTAAACAGAACCTGGATTCATCCGAAAAAGTGACGTTTTGCCATTCGTGCACCCAGGTTCGTCGTTGAGTACACCATCGCAGGCGCTCCTCTGTGTGATGGAGCGTCAAGGGTAACCGCAGCCATGGTCGCCAAGCTGATAATCCATGCTGCTACATACGTCGTCGAACTGTTCGTGCAGATGTTTGTTGTCTTGCAAACGTCCCCATCTGTTGACTCAGCGATCCAGAGCCATGCGGGTAAGATGCCTGTCATCTCGACTGCTAGTGATACGAGGCCGTTGGGATCCAGCACGGCGTTCCGTATTACCCTCCTGACCCACCGATTCCATATTCTGCTAACAGTCATTGGATCTCGACCAACGCGAGCAGCAATGTCGCGATACGATAAACTGTAATCGCGATAGACTACAATCCGACCTTTATCGAAGTCGGAAACGTGATGGTACATATTTCTCCTCCTTACACGAGGCATCACAACAACGTTTCACCAGGCAACGTCGGTCAACTGCTGTTTGTGTATGAGAAATCGGTTGGAAACTTTCCTCATGTCAGCACGTTGTAGGTGTCGCCACCGGTGCCAACCTTGTGTGAATGCTCTGAAAAGCTAATGATTTGCATATCACAGCATCTCCTTCCTGTCGGTTAAATTTCGCGTTTGTAGCAGTTCATCTACGTGGTGTAGCAATTTTAATGGCCAGTAGTGTATAACTATACATTACCAAGCAACAACAACAAATTAGCCACTTTCATCGTGTTACGTTTTGCCTATGTGTGTTTGTGCGCGCTTGCTCGCGTACTCGTCCGCGTTCGCGCGCGGTTTAGTGTGCGCTCTGGAGCTCACGCGATCCTTCCGGAGCGTGCGCCCGCTTTTACAGCTGCGCTGGGCTGTCCGGCTGTCCGCGTTTTACTGCCTCGCGCCCTCTCCCTGTCCCCTGTGTTCTGCGCCGCCGGGGGCGGCAGTGCGGTCCGTCGTAAAGCAGGTAGAGTGGACCAGCCAGAGAGCCCTGCCCAGCCCCTCACCTGCCGTTGGAGATCGCGCAGGTTGAACCGCTCTGGGAGGGGCAACCCCGCCACGTCCCTGACCAGAAGCCGACCGCCGCGGTGCAGCCGATCCGGAGAGACAATCTGGCGACAAACCGTGGCTCTGTGCCGGTACACACGACTCGTAGAAGAAGGGAAGCGGCGCAGACAGGTCGCTAACGTTGCGCTATCTGCAGGAATGTATGATCACTGATTCAAATAGGGACAAGTAACAAGCATTCCAGTCATATCCTATCACGACCTAGCGGATATTTTAGAAAAGAAAACTGCGATGTATTTACTAAAAATCTGTACAAAACCAAAACACTGTAAGACTCTTGTAAGAGCTATGATAATTGCAGCGAAGAACGTAATCCCTAATGGCTTTCGGAAGCAATACATTCCAGGTTCGACTGATTACATTCCAATTGATCCGTAGTGAGGTGGTCCTCCAGGATGTAGAACATGTCAGGAAAACAACAATACATGACAGATATTTACAACTCAAACAAATAAGCTAATGTACCATTTAAAAAGGGAAATTGATACTTTACAGTTAGATATAGTGGAAATTAGTGAAGTTCGGTGGCAGGAGGAACAAGACTTTTGGTCAGGTGAATACAGGGTTATAAATACAAAATCAAATAGGGGTAATGCAGGAGTAGGTTTAATAATGAATAAAAAAATAGGAGTGCGGGAAAGCTACTACAAACAGCATAGTGAACGCATTATTGTGGCCAAGACAGACACTAAGCACACGCCCACTACAGTAGTACAAGTTTATATGCCAACTAGCTCTGCAGATGATGAAGAAATTGATCAAATGCATGATGAGATAAAAGAAATAATTGAGGTAGTGAAGGGAGACGAAAATTTAATAGTCATGGGTGACTGGAATTCGACAATAGGAAAAGGAAGAGAAGGAAACGTAGTAGGTGAATATGGATTGGGGCTAAGAAATGAAAGAGGAAGCCGCCTGGTAGAATTTTGCACAGAGCATAACTTAATCATAGCTAACACTTGGTTCAAGAATCATGAAAGAAGGTTGTATACATGGAAGAACCCTGGAGATACTAGAAGGTTTCAGATAGATTATATAACGGTAAGACAGAGATTTAGGAAACAGATATTAAATTGTAAGACATTTCCAGGGGCAGATGTGCACTCTGACCACTAGCTATTGGTCATGAACTGTAGATTAAAACTGAAGAAACTGCAAAAAGGTGGGAATTTACGGAGATGGGACCTGGATAAACTGAAAGAACCAGAGATTGTACAGAGTTTCGGGGAGAGCATAAGGGAACAATTGATAGGAATGGAGGAATGAAATATAGAAGAAAAAGAATGGGTAGCTTTGAGGAATGAAATAGTGAAGGCAGCAGAGGATCAAGTGGGTAAAAAGACGAGGGCAAGTAGAAATCCTTGGGTAACAGAAGAGATACTGAATTTAATTGATAAAAGAAGAAAATACAAAAATTCAGTAAATGAAGCCGGCAAAAACGAATACAAACGTCTCAAAAATGAGATCTACAGGAAGTGCAAAGTGGCTAAGCAGGGATGGCTAGAGGACAAATGTAAGGGTGTAGAGGCTTACCTTACGAGGGGTAAGATAAATGCTGCCTACAGGAAAATTATAGAGACTTTTGGAGAAAAGAGAACCACTTGCATGAATATCAACAGCTCAGACGGAGATCGAAGCAAAGAAGAGAAAGCAGAAAGGTGGAAGGAGTATATGGAGGGTCTATACAGGGACGATGTTTTTGAGGACAATATTATGGAAATGGAGAGGAGGTAGATGAAGATGAAATGGGAGATACGATACTGCGTGAAGAGTTTGACAGAGCACTGAAAGACCTGAGTCGAAACAAGGCCCCCCGAGTAGACAACACTCCATTAGAACTACTAACGGCCTGACAGTCCTGACAAAACTCTACCACCTGGTGAGCAAGATGTATGAGACAGGCGAAATACGCTCAGACTTCAAGAAGAATAGAATAATTCCAATTCCAAAGATAGCAGGTGTTGACAGATGTGAAAATTACCGAACTATGAGTTAAATAGGTCACGGATGCAAAATACTAACGCGTATTCTCTACAGACGAATGGAAAAACTTGTAGAAGCTGACCTTGGGGAAGATCAGTTTGGATTCCGTAGAAATATTGGAACACGTGAGGCAATAAAACCCTTAGAAGCTAGATTAAGGAAAGGCAAACCTACGTTTCTAGCATTTGTAGACTTAGAGAAAGCTTTTGACAACGTTGACTGGAATACTCTCTTTCAAATTCTGAAGGTGGCAAGGATAAAATACAGGGAGCGAAAGGCTATTTACAATTTGTACAGAAACCAGATGGCAGTTATAAGAGTCGAGGGATATGAAAGAGAAGCAGTGGTTGGGAAGGGAGTGAGACAGGGTTGTAGCCTATCCCCGATGTTATTCAATCTGTATATTGAGCAAGCAGTGAAGGGAACAAAAGAAAAATTCGGAGTAGGTATTAAAATCCATTGAGAAGAAATAACAACTTTGAGGTTCGCCGATGACATTGTAATTCTGTCAGAGACAGCAAAGGACTTGGAAGAGCAGTTGAATGGAATGGACAGTGTCTTGAAAGGAGGGTATAAGATGAACATCAACAAAAGCAAAACGAGGATAATTGAATGTAGTCGAATTAAGTCGGGTGATGCTGAGGGAATTAGATTAGGAAATGAGACACTTAAAGTAGTAAAGGAGTTTTACTGTTTGGGGAGCAAAATAACTGATGATGGTCAAAGTAGAGAGGATATAAAATGTAGACTGGAAATGGTAAGGAAAGCGTTTCTGAAGATGAGAAGTTTGTTAACATCGAGTATAGATTTAAGTGTTAGGAAGTCGTTTCTGATAGTATTTGTATGGAGCGTAGCCATGTATGGAAGTGAAACATGGATGATAACTAGTTTGGACAAGAAGAGAATAGAAGCTTTCGAAATGTGCTGCTACAGAAGAATGCTGAAGATTAGATGGGTGGATCATATAAGTAATGAGGAGGTACTGAATAGGATTGGGGAGAAGAGGAGTTTGTGGCACAACTTGACTAGAAGAAGGGATCGGTTGATAGGACACGTTCTGAGGCATCAAGGGATCACCAATATAGTATTGGAGGGCAGCGTGGAGAGTAAAAATCGTAGAGGGAGACCAAGAGATAAATGCGCTAAACAGATTCAGAAGGATGTAGGTTGCAGTAGATACTGGGAGATGAAGAAGCTTGCACAGGATAGAGTAGCATGGAGAGCTGCATCAAACCAGTCTCAGGACTGAAGACCACAACAACAACAACAATCCTCCTACATATGGGCCTGACCTCCTGCACTTTCGGCCTCACAATACCAATTTCACTGCAGATTAAATAGTGATCAGTGTCATCAAAGAATCCCCTGAATACACGTGTCCCCTTCACAGCCTCCCTGAATTCATGATCTGTTATTACATAGTCAATGACAGATCTGGTTCACCTGCCTTCCCAGGTATACCGGTGAATGTTTTTATGATTAAAAAAGGAGTTTGTGGTTACTAAGCCCATATTGGCACAGAAATCCAAGAGTTGTTTCCCATTCCTGTTGGCCTCCATATCCTGTCCAAATTTACCGATAACCTTTTCATACCTTCTGTTCGATTTCCAATCCTGGTATTAAAATCACCCATGAGCAGAACACTGTCTTTGTCCTTTACTTTCACACTACATCACTGAATGCGTCAAAAAAGGTATCCATCTTATCTTGATCTGTCCCTTCACAATTCGAATATACTGACACAATCCTAATTTTCTTGCTAGACACTGTCGCCTTCCCCACAATATTATCTATGTGGTCTTACCAAATTAAGTTGCTCATAATTGTAATTCCTAGGTATTTAGTCGAATTGACAGCAGTTAGATTGGTGCGATTTATCGTGAATCCAAAATTTATCGGATTTCTTTTAGTACCCATGTGGATGACCTCACACCTTTTTTTGTCTAGTGCCAATTGCCACTTTTCCCACCATACAGAAATTCTCTCTAGATCATCTTCTAATTGGAATTGATCGTCTGATGTTTAACAACATTTATTGAAGCAGGTTACCAAATGAAGCAGTAAACATCAGTTACTTTCTTTGATCTAAGTGCACAATATGACAAGATTTGGAGGCATGGACTACTTTATAAATTATTATAACTTGTAAGCCAATAAAACCAATTGACAACACGGTAGCTGGAAGGACATTTACAGTAACCACGGGAAAAGACACTAGCTGTTCAAAGGTACTGAATAATGGCTTATCACGATTGGGCCATAGTTACCCAGCAAAAGCTTTTGAAACAACTGAAGAAACTCTAACTTCTGATCTAGAAATTTTAAGCCAATATTTCTGAAAGTAGAGGCTACAGCCAAACCCAAACAAAACAGAAGTTTCGTTTTTTCACCTATACAATATACTGGCACACAGAGCCCTCGGTTTCTGTTTTGAGGGAGACAAACTTCATCAGAATATGCATTCTAAATAAGTTTTGATCACGTTAGATTGGACACTTTCTTTGAACAAGCACTTGATAAGAGGAAATGGTAAGCTCAAAAGCAGAAACAACGTTCTTCACAAACTCTGCGGCACTCATGGGGGATCGTTAGCTGGTACTCTTCGGGTATGAGCACTCGAACTGGTGCAATCATCAGCCTGTCTCGCTTATTAGTCGACATGTAAAAAAAAAAAAAATAGATGTACAACTTAACGCGGCCAGGCACATTGTTAGTGGATCAATACAACGTACACTCACATACTGGTTACCTATGTTCAGCCACATTCCACTTCATGGTATCACACGGAGGAGCGCGCTACTTCATGAATACCAGAAGTTTGCTGATAACACCGACCTCCAGCATTGAACGACGGATTCCCTACGGAGCGAAAAAGAGTAATATCAAGACATCCCACCCTCGTCATACCGAGACTCTCACGGAAACTGAATCCAATACCGTCGATGAATGGAAAAGCTACTGGCAACGCAGCTGTCCTCCATAATGCCTGAAACTGCCCTGTATCCTCAAGAAACCCCCTGGATTTGAGCAGCATCGGACAGTTTTGATTGTCCTGAAGTGCATCTGAACGTGCCGTGGCAGATTTGCAGACACTCTACTAGTGGGGCAAAACGCCATCACCACCATGTGTCTGTGATGCGGAACGAAACGCAGCCGCGCGAGTTGTGTCAACATGTCTCGGACATGCCTATAAGAGTCCTTCCGAGGATTTCCTGACAGCAACGAGTGATGTGACAAAGTACGCAGGAGACCTTGATATTTATATATAGCTGTCGCCGTTTGTTTATGCTTAAGAGCTGTGTTAAATGTAGACTTACTGCAGTTTTGTATTGCTGTACGATAAATAAATAAATAAAATATCATCGGACGAAACTAGAGCCGTCCCCACACATGGTTCACATTGTGGTTGCTGCATGCTTCGAAACGAACCAGTGCATCACACGGAACGTGCTCCCCAACGTGACCTGAAACCGCACCTGTCTCTAGCGACAGATATCAGCTGTATCTGGCTCGAAAATCACACAGTGCTTTTTTCGAAAATTTCTGCTCTATTAAAACGCCCATTTCCTCCGTTGTTTACATGTTATATTGTTCTCTCTGCAGTACACACAAATAAAAACTTCAGTGTGCATAACCATGGTAGACGGCAAACGGATAAGTTTCCTATCGAGTTAGTAAGGATAGCAGCTTTTAAAACTTCCATTACAAATAATGCGATACAAACTTACAAAGTCTATAACACTATTTGTTTATGGTTCATCTAAATTTTATAATTTTTTACTTTAAAATTTTCGCATGTTGGTACTATATTTTCTGTATATGTAATGTGTTGTAGAGTGTGCTATACTGGAGGTTGAAATTCTTTGGATTGTATGTATGTAAAATACTATGTAAATTGTTTATTATGTTAAATATTTTCCTGATGACATTTTGTATTTAAAAATATTTGTGTGTATAAACTGTTCATGTTGATGTAAATTTGACAATTGTAAGGAGTGGTCACGCTTAGGAACAGGAAATAGGTGTTACGTAATCAGTGTGCGTTTGTCTGAAACGAATGTGGCTCTTTTTTTTTTGGTCATCAGTGTACTGACTGGTTTGATGCGGCCCGCCGCGAATTCCTTTCCTGTGCTAACTTCTTCATCTCAGAGTAGCAATTGCATCCTACGTCCTCAATTATTTGCTTGACGTAATCCAATCTCTGTCTTCCTCTACAGTTTTTGCCCTCTACAGCTCCCTGTAGTACCATGGAAGTCATTCCCTCATGTCTTAGCAGATTTCCTATCATCATGTCCCTTCTCCTTATCAGTGTTTTCCACATATTCCTTTCCTCTCCGATTCTGCGTAGAACCTCCTCATTCCTTACCTTATCAGTCCACCTAATTTTCAACATTCGTCTACAGCACCACATCTCAAATGCTTCGATTCTCTTCTGTTCCGGTTTTCCCACAGTCCATGTTTCACTACCATACAATGCTGTACTCCAGACGTACATCCTCAGAAATTTCTTCCTCAAATTAGGGCCGGTATTTGATATTAGTAGACTTCTCTTGGCCAGAAATGCCTTTTTTGCCATAGCGAGTCTGCTTTTGATGTCCTCCTTGCTCCGTCCGTCATTCTTTATTTTACTGCCTAGGCACCAGAATTCCTTAACTTCACTGACTTCGTGACCATCAATCCTGATGTTAACTTTCTCGCTGTTCTCATTTCTACTACTTCTCATTACCTTCGTCTTTCTCCGATTTACTCTCAAACCATACTGTGTACTCATTAGACTGTTCATTCCGTTCAGCAGATCATTTAATTCTTCTTCACTTTCACTCAGGATAGCAATGTCATCAGCGAATCGTAACATTGATATCCTTTCACCTTGTATTTTAATTCCACTCCTGAACCTTTCTTTTATTTCCGTCATTGCTTCCTCGATGTACAGATTGAAGAGTAGGGGCGACAGGCTACATCCTTGTCTTACACCCTTCTTAATACGAGCACTTCGTTCTTGATCGTCCTCTCTTATTATTCCCTCTTGGTTGTTGTACATATTGTATATGACCCGCCACCCCCTACTTTTTTCAGAATCTCGAACAGCTTGCACCATTTTATATTGTCGAACGCATTTTCCAGGTCGACAAATCTTATGAAAGTGTCTTGATTTTTCTTTAGCCTTGTTTCCATTATTAGCCGTAACGTCAGAATTGCCTCTCTCGTCCCTTTACTATTCCTAAAGCCAAACTGATCGTCACCTAGCGCATTCTCAATTTTCTTTTCCATTCTTCTGTATATTATTCTTGTTAGCAGCTTCGATGCATGAGCTGTTAAGCTGATTGTGCGATAATTCTCGCATTTGTCAGCTCTTGCCGTCTTCGGAATTGTGTGGATGATGCTTTTCCGAAAGTCAGATGGTATGTCGCCAGACTCATATATTCTACACACCAACGTGAAAAGTCGTTTTGTTGCCACTTCCCCCAATGATTTTAGTAATTCTGATGGAATGTTATCTATCCCTTCTGCCTTATTTGACCGAAGTCCTCCAAACCTCTTTTATATTCCGGTTCTAATACTCGATCCCCTGTGTCTTCTAAATCGACTCCTGTTTCTTCTTCTATCACATCAGACAAATCTTCACCCTCATAGAGGCTTTCAATGTATTCTTTCCACCTATCTGCTCTCTCCTCTGCATTTAACAGTGGAATTCCCGTTGCACTCTTAATGTTACCACCGTTGCTTTTAATGTCACCAAAGGTTATTTTGACTTTCCTGTATGCTGGGTCTGTCCTTCCGACAATCATATCTTTGTCGATGTCTTCACATTTTTCCTGCAGCCATTTCGTCTTAGCTTCCTTGCACTTCCTATTTATTTCATTCCGCAGCGACTTGTATTTCTGTATTCCTGATTTTTCCCGGAACATGTTTGTACTTTCTCCTTTCATCAATCAACTGAAGTATTTCTTCTGTTACCCATGGTTTCTTCGCAGCTACCCTCTTTGCACCTATGTTTTCCTTCCCAACTTCTGTGATGGCCCTTTTTAGAGATGTCCATTCCTCTTCAACTGTACTGCCTACTGCGCTATTCCTTATTGCTGTATCTATAGCGTTACAGAACTTCAAACGTATCTCGTCATTCCTTAGTACTTCCGTATCCCACTTCTTTGCGTATTGATTCTTCCTGACTAATGTCTTGAACTTCAGCCTATTCTTCATCACTACTATATTGTGATCTGAGTCTATATCTGCTTCTGGGTACGCCTTACAATCCAGTATCTGATTTCGGAATCTCTGTCTGACCATGATGTAATCTAATTGAAATCTTCCCGTATCTCCCGGCTATTTCCAAGTATACCTCCTCCTCTTGTGATTCTTGAACAGGGTATTCGCTATTTCTAGCAGAAACTTGTTATAGAACTCAATTAGTCTTTCTCCTCTTTCATTCCTTGTCCCAAGCCCATATTCTCCTGTAATCTTTTCTTCTACTCCCTCCCCTACAGTCGGCCGAGTTGGCCGTGCGGTGAAAGGCGCTGCAGTCTGGAACCGCAAGACCGCTACGGTCGCAGTTTCGAATCCTGCCTCGGGCATGGATGTTTGTGATGTCCATAGGTTAGTTAGGTTTAACTAGTTCTAAGTTCTAGGGGACTAATGACCTCAGCAGTTGAGTCCCATAGTGCTCAGAGCCATTTGAACCATTTTGAACCTCCCCTACAACTGCATTCCAGTCGCCCATGACTATTAGATTTTCGTCCCCCTTTACATACTGCATTACCCTTTCAATATCCTCATACACTTTCTCTATCTGTTCATCTTCAGCTTGCGACGTCGGCATGTGTACCTGGACTATCGTTGTCGGTGTTGGTCTGCTGTCGATTCTGATTAGAACAACCCGGTCACTGAACTGTTCACAGTAACACACCCTCTGCCCTACCTTCCTATTCATAACGAATCCGACACCTGTTATACCATTTTCTGATGCTGTTGATATTACCCGATACTCATCTGACCAGAAATCCTTGTCTTCCTTCCACTTCACTTCACTGACCCCTACTATATCTAGATTGAGCCTTTGCATTTCCCTTTTCAGATTTCCTAGTTTCCCTACCACGTTCAAGCTTCTGATATTCCACGCCCCGACTCGTAGAACGTTAGCCTTTCGTTGATTATTCAATCTTTTTCTCATGCTAACCTCCCCCTTGGCAGTCCCCTCCTGGAGATCCGAATGGAGGACTATTCCGGAATCTTTTGCCAATGAAGAGATCATCATGACAGTTCTTCAATTACAGGCCACATGTCCTGTGGATACACGTTACGTGTCTTTAATGCAGTGGTTTCCATTGCCTTCTGCATCCTCATGTCATTGATCATTGCTGATTCTTCTGCCTTTAGGGGCAATTTCCCACCCCTAGGACAAGTGTCCTGAACCTCTATCCGCTCCTCCGCCCTCTTTGACAAGGCCGTTGGCAGAATGAGGCTGACTTCTTATGCCAGAAGTCTTCGGCCGCCAATGCTGATTATTTATCAAAGTTTGGGCAGTGGCGGGGATCGAACCCGGGACCGACGACATTTTGATTTTGAATCAAAGACGCTACCCCTAGACCACGGGTACAATGTGGCTCTGCAGAGTGCAAAAGGTGGTAAGGGTGAACTGGCGCGCTAGCTAGTGCAAGAGCGGGAAGTAAGTCACGCAGTCAGTAGGCAGCAAGTCATTGAGGCCACACCCTTGTGGAGCAGGAGAAGCTTTGTCTGTAAATATGCACAAAAATGCCTCGCATGAAGACTGCAAACGGGTTATGGCACAGCTATGAGTTGTTGGGCTACTGTAGGTAAAACTGAACGACACCAAGAAGAAAATTGAGCCCTTACAGCAAGACACTTTCAGGCCGTACAGCGGCTAGGGTAGCCGCCATAATTGTTCGCCATACTCAAGCGTACAGCCACCAGATAAGATTTTTTTCGTATTTTACTATTGTACAACGTGAACCATTAATTTAAACTGCATTTTATTAGTGAACAATCATTCTTTAACTCTGGTTCACCCTGTTATTTCATCCTAATCGTACACCTACATGGGGTTCCTTTCTGGTGTTTAATTAATCCGAGTATCCTGTTTTACAGACTTATGAAGTCTCAAGTTAACACAATGAGGCAACATTTTAATTGTTTTTGTGTAAATAATGAGATATATGTATGAGGGACTAAATTCTGTAATAATGAAATTGCGTCTCAGTATTGGAAGAGTGTAAATTGAATACAGCGAATTTAAATGTAATTTTGCACCATAAAGTTAAAGAGTTCATTAATATTTTCATCTTGAGCAATAGGTAAAGAAAAGTTATCTTTGTTATTTCACTGCAAGACGTAATGAAACTTTTAATTAGACTGATAACACGTCCATGCTTTCGTACATTACAGAGAAATAAAGTCAGACTATCCTTCTTTTAACATTTTTCTTAAATATTGCGAAGTGATATATTAAAAGTTCGCCTATGTAAAATTCAGTCAGGGTGAAGGATAGTTACTACAATCTGTCAAATGACTATATAGAGGTAGTTCAAAGAGTAATAGCTTTTGAAAGTTAAGTCCAGCAAGAAAGAGGTTTTCTTGTTGTGAAATGTTCAATATAAAAAGTGTGTGCTTTAGTATCTAAGTATAATAGTATTAAAGTTTGTTGATTACGGAAGGTGCTTTTCTAAAGTTCCATCCTGGCCACAATTTTTTAGATTTCTTGAAGTTATTTTCTGGGCTTTTGCTCTTTTAAAATCGTAATGTATAAGGGTGTAGTAGTCAAATAATACCAGTGTCTGCACCATAATTGTTTACGTGGAGTAATACTTATTTGAAGGAGCAACGTAGGCAACTTAGGCGAAATTCATACTTCTGCTTTACCAATACTCTAGCGTTTCATTGTCTGCATAGACTGGCGACCGTTAACACATATTTTAAACAACTAAATGAACTTCGAACTGAGTTGTCCCAGCTTCAATATAACACTATTAATGCTGCATTTCTTTCTAACCGCTGAACAGGAACTTAGGAAAAGAATGGAATAGTGTGAGTTACTTTTCCGTTAGACACAACACACAGTCAAATCCTGTAAAAAGGGCAAGTCTGTCGATTAGCTTTTCCTATTAACAGGACAGTCTTCCCATAGTGTACTTTACTTGGAAACTGAACTAAATTTAGTAAGAGTGTTATACGTGTCAACATACAGACAGTGTTTTCTGTTATTTAGGTAAAAGCATACTAAATTACAATAACCCACCACATAAGATAAAAATTATCTCATCAGTCTTACTTTTAATGAAACCTTAAGGTCGTTCTTATTCAGTAGTATAATTTTTGAAGTCAAATAAAATACTTTAAATAAAATTTTCTGTACCACATACAAGTGTTTGTGTGCGTGTGTGTGTGTGTGTGTGAACACACTCAACCACAGTATTTATAAAGGAATTATGTATCACACACTCCGGAAACATTTTCTGGGTTAATAAATGAATACTAAACTATGATCGAGTCAGGCAGTAACAAAGAAAGCAATCTTGTAAGTCATTCGTAAGTGCTACCTGCTCACAAAGTCGATCAACCTCACTTGTGACAGAGAGCACAGTTACGTGTATACAACATCAAATATTATAAATTATATGTATTAAGTCAATAAAGTTGCAAAATCTTTTAGAAACAGTACAGTTCATTAAAAAGTATTTGCAAGTAGCAGTGTGGCAACCAGCTATACCTCTATTCACAGCTTTGCATCCTTGTACACTGCACTACATCTGGATCAGAGTAACAAAGCAATTGACTGCTATTTGTTTAAAGGTCAGTCTGAGAGTATTCTCGACCATGTCTTCCATTCTGTTCATCGTTGTCATATCGGTTTGAAACTTCAGCTTCGAATCACGAAATTCAATTGCAAGTGCCATTGCGGCCACTAACGTAACAAACGCAATTTGTTTCCATTGTTTCCATCGTTTCTGTGTCACTGTGATTATTTTACACAACAGAATGGCCTAAACTATTTGGGAAGTGCACAGAAAAGTGATAAGACTGTTACTACCCTGTTAAGCAAGCCAAATACTGCAGGTGAACGACGGGTTGGGTGTGAATGTACCCAAACTAGAAACGCCCAGCTGTTGCTGCTGCAGCCCTATAATGTGCGCGGACAAACGTGAACCTAATACATCGGCACCTTGTAGCCACCGATATGCCGTAAGCTGACATTTAATTTACAACGCATGATACCAAGAACAATGCGTTTTTCTTCAAATGCTTTCAAACGACATCCCTCCGTAAACGTAAGTTGTAATACGAAAACAGCCGGCCGGAGTGCCGAGCGGTTCTAGGCGCTACAGTCTGGAACCGCGCGACCGCTACGGTCGCAGGTTCGAATCCTGCCTCGGGCATGGCTGTGTGTGATGTCCTTAGGTTCGTTAGGTTTAAGTAGTTCTAAGTTCTAGGGGACTGATGGCCTCAGCAGTTAAGTCCCATAGTGCTCAGAGCCATTTTTGTAATACGAAAACGATCACATACGAAAATGGCTTCATCACCAATTTCGATAAATCCTGTTATTTTATTACAAGAATTCACACGAATAACAACACATTTTTAAGAGTTCCTCAGTGTGCCAGTGCTTCGAAACAGCACATACTGGAAAGAGCTCGCCTCCGTAACTGAGTGGTCAGTCGCTCTAGAAACCGAATGGTGCGGACGCGCGCTGGGTTTCTGCTTGCGGCGCGCTCGGCCTGACTTATTTACTTTGCCGTCTTAAACTCTGCTTGACTGTGCACAGGAACATGGACAACCGCTTCAGGAAAGCAACACTTCGACTCGCCTTTAATAATAAATACGCGAGACCAAAAGCGCTGGAGGTAGAATGTTCCTCCATGATGAGGCAAAAAAAATGGCTCTGAACACTATGGGACTTAACATCTATGGTCATCAGTCCCCTAGAACTTGGAACTACTTAAACCTAACTAACCTAAGGACAGCACACAACACCCAGCCATCACGAGGTAGAGAAAATCCCTGACCCCGCCGGGAATCGAACCCGGGAACCCGGGCGTGGGAAGCGAGAACGCTACCGCACGACCACGAGATGCGGGCGTGATGAGGCAAAGATACCGCCATCGGACATACCGGGAATACACCTTTCCATTCTCACCAGCGTCGTATAAGTTACGTCAAGGGAGTTGACAATGCAGCTTGTGACAGGACACTGAAAAATTGGGACAGTAATTCTATTCCTAGTTATAGTAACTGCATTTATAGGGTATGTTTTACCTTGAGGTCAAATATCTGCTCGTATTGTCTCAGGTTTTGTCACTCTGACGGCAACGTCGGCGTGGTCACGGTGGCCAATGCAGGTTTGGGGATTCATATCACACGTCTACTTTAACTGCATTTTGATGCCAGCGGAAGACGCCATTGCAGCCTTCCGGTCCTAAGGAGTGGTTCACGGTCACGCCGCAGAACGCTGGCTGCAGCTCAGTACCTACTCTATTTTAAATTGCCTGAGTCAGATCACAATTGATCTTTGTTGTCACTTGCCATCCTATTTACCTATCATTAGGTGTTGCGCAGTCGTTACATATGGCAGTCAATCCAGAACATGCTCTGGGTGTGACGAAGAGGACCTCCCCAACGGCGCATCAATCAGCTGCCGCCTGCAGAGGTGCAGCGAGAGTCTCCACCAACGGTATTGCCTATCACCTACGCGACGCCGTCACTTCGCCGCCCACTGGTCGGAGACAAATGGAGCAGTTGTCACAAGCGACATGCAATGTGAAAATCCCGTGCTGATCGCCATGGTGACACCTTGGTAATTACTCAAGATGAAGTGGACAACGATGTTGTTTTGACTGACGGACCATCACTGACAAGTGTGCAACCCGGCGACACAGAACAACTCCGCCAGTGGGGTGGAGTTGTTCTATGCTGCTCTGCCGACACCATCAGCGTTGTTGCGGGTGGATCATGTGGACATATCCGAGGCGCCGACGCCGTCTGCATAGAACGACGACGTCGAGGACGCGCCGGGCCCCTATGTGGTGAGCCGCAGCTTCAAATTTAACGCGTGCCTCAGATTAACATCAACAACACCTGGGTGAAATTCCTACTTTTGCAGGCAGAAGGGACAGATCTCAATTTTACTCTGAGCAGATCACTCCCCTGTTTCTCGGCCACTACTAATAGTGTCTCCTTGATTGTAATTTCGATTGTATTTTACGTCAGAAAGATCAACAAGAATACTTTCACCCCAACCAGGAACTGTGCTTAGTTGTCTGTGACCTTTCCCTCTGTGAAAGTTGAGAGATTCGATATGGCAATGCGCTGAACTGTATGTATCAGTCGAGGCACTCTCTGAGTCGCCTGCATAGGATTTATGTCTCCCAGGAGCCCATCAGTGCTATCCAAGATACAGAACGCTGGAACCCATCAGCGCTATCCAAGATGCAGAACGCTGGCCCTTGATGATCTCAGACCACTGTACTTACGTCAGCACCGTCCTCCTCTCACAGCAGTCGAGCACCGTGGAAACTGAACACCACACACCTTACCAATCCTGTCTGCCAATGGTGTGTAGCAGAGATTTGGGCAGTGTGTGAATGCCAGTGTACAGTGTACCTGATGACATTAGATTGGTGGTTGGAGTACGCCAAGCCTGCGATACAGCGAGTCTTGAGGCAGTTTGGCAGAGAGGTGTCTGCATGGAACCTCCTTACAGCAGACCTTGATATGCAGCCACCATCTCTGGTGGTTCAGATGGACTGCAACAGGATCAGGGTTAACATAGCGGTGTTGACCCATTGCAGATTGCAGGAGTGGTTGTAAGGACCCACCATCAAGCTATGCTGTGGCAGGAAGAACCCTCAATGTACCACATCATGATTGCCAGGGAGTACCACCAGTAGCAATTGGTCATGAAGCTCATCACGATATTTGCATGTATTTTAGCAATATGTTGGCATCAGATCATTCCAGGTATAATATCTACTGAATAGACTAAGCTGGGTGGACCCACAAACACCCAGACGACCACTAGTGAATGTCGAGATGTGATCGCTTTAGCAGTTATGTCCAATCTCCACGTGGCCCTGGTGGCCATCAACTTCGACAGCAATTTTGATTCGGTGTGACATGGTTACCTCTTCAACATCATGGAGCAAACGGGCTTTGTGGCCCCCTTTGCTAGTACCCTGCCCCACCTCTACGTTAGAGCCCACTCTCAAGTCAATTTTAATGGTCATATCACCAGAACAGTATCGATCGGCTGTTCTTTACTTCACGGATGGCCACTCTCACAATGTGCTTGTCACGATTCACCCTGCAACAGTATACATTCTGTTGTTGTGCCTATGCAGATAACCTTCCGTTGCTGGTATGGTCACAGTACGAAACCATGTGTATCCTCTACCTGACCTCCGTGCACACGGATGTGGCAAGCAGTGCTTTCACTATGGCCATATCCACAGTGGCGCCAACTGGCCACGGATATATGAAGAATTGGCACCTCTGCCTTGTGTCCAAAGCTTCTGATACCTTGGTATTACCTTTACGTCCAAAGCCTGCTACGATGCAGCCGTCAACTTCAGCGTGCCCTGCAAGTCACCTGTGCAACTATTTGGGAACGTCGCTTCTATTTCGTTGATGCACTGCAGCGTGTGGAATATCTGAACAATCAAGTAGTTCCTAGGTTGGTGCAGGTAGCACAGGTCTTTCCGATGTTGCTAGTGATTGGTCACAGCCTACCGGCGGCGATGGGATAGTTCTTGATGGCTGGTAATATTGTAAGATCAGATATGATACTCTCACCCTCCCGCAGAAGGCTGGGGGCTTGGACTCGACAACATCCGGTGTTGTGTTGTAGACCATGTATCTGAACACCACGAACAAACAGTGTTCACGCAAGGGAACTCACTCCTGTGACTACTCTTTGAGTTTCACACGCCAGCTCCTGTCTCCCTAAGAATGTCAGCAGGATACATTACGCCTATATTCGTGCATCTGTCTTTTTCGTGGACGTTAGCTATTAACTATATATGCTCTGGTCTCCCATGCATATGCCCACCACACCCAATGGATTTCTGTGTACAATTACTGTGCAGCGTATCTTGCAGCAACTTTGATATCAAGTATCCATTGATGACGTTGACTATAGTGTGGTGCAACATTTATCAGCTGTACTTCCTGACATCAGTCCAAGAGACATATTACCGTGTTTCCTGTGGAAAATTGACCACTAACCAGTGTTTATAAGTGATTACTTTAAGGGATACTCTTTTCTGCTCCAACTGTCTCTTGATGGACGATAACGGCCATCGCCTGACCTATGCCTGTGTTCATGAAATCTTAGATTCTGGAGCGGCAAATAGTCACCTGCTCCACCCACGTACCTTCAACCATTGGCGACCTGCATGCTTTCATTATCCTGAAGGGCGTGCATTTTGCTACAGCCAACACTCATATGATAGTGTGGGTCAACCTATGGGTAATTGCTTACCTTTATGGAGATGGTGAAAGGTCTCTGTTGGATTCCTTTCATATTAATTTCTTAAGTCTGTTGTCATTTACGGCATAAATTCCTCTTCTAAATTTACTGTGGTGTTTCTGACTATCTGGGAGGAGACTGAGCAGTGGAACGTGTTACTTTTACACATAAACAAGAACGATCTGTCACACTACTACACTTTAAAACACAGTTTATATGTAATTCAGGTCACACAGTCTCATACGGAACCTACATCCGCTTTCTTTTATATACTGTATATGATAAGATACTGTCATCCCCATTCCCTTCTGTGTGAAAGAATAAATGAGCAAATGTATTTCTAGTTGCATGCTTGATGGTAGCAGACAAGCCTGCCTGCTAGAGAACAGTAGGACCAACGGTGGAACAGGTAGCTACGCTTCCTAAAAGCAGAGAGGTTTCTATTCTTAGTATGGTCCTGTCCGTCCCTTGTCATGTTGGTATAGGAAGCTGCCCCTCTGGCCACTTCCGTTGGTATTTGTGAGCCACCCTCAGGAAGCACGCTCGGTAGGAGCACAGGTCAGTCTGTCCGTGGCGAGCACCTGAAGTGGTAAGATCTCCGGCTAAGCGCGTGTCTGCTAAGTCTGTAGGACAATGGATTTCTTAAGTTCAGCCTAACTGAAAATTTAATCACTTTTATTTCAGGTTTAGCTCTAAAATATCTAATGTTATCTTAAATTGCAGCGCAGTGTAATTCTCGTGTGAAGTTCAGATTATTTTCCGGTAGTTGCTTTGTCAGTACTTTGTGAGTAAAGTGGAACCACGTGTTGATCAGTAACTGTTTGACCCATCAGGTTAATAGTAAGACGTTAGTAACCAGTTCGAGGTTTTTCTTTTGTAAATTGCTTTTCGATCTAATTTATTTTAATTATCAAAATTATTGTGGAGTTATACGCTTTGTGTAAACCAAGTTGACCACGTGAAGCATGTGGTGTAATCATCAAAGTAGCCCTCAGCTATTCTTTTTGGGAAGATTTCACAGAGAGTTGGTATGAATTTAGTATACCAGTGTGTGGTAATTACATGACGGACAGGATTGTGCTACGAACGTAATTTCTTTGGGTGAAAACTGAATCTGTTGGTTGTGGTTAATTTCCTCTTGCTTATGTTTCAACGTTCTTCGTGTGTTATTTTATGAATGCAGTGTTGTATGCAGTCTCCCAATTTGGCTCCATATTTTATGTGTTCCATAAGATTACAATCTCACATTTTCACAGTCCTAAATAAGGCACCAGCTCAGTTATAACTCACGTTTAATATGCTGAAATTTCAATGATCAATCTTAAAATAAATTTCCAAATATAAACTGATTTCTTTCTTTTTATTTAAATATATATATATATATATATATATATATATATATATATTACCGGTTGTTGTATGACTATTAAAAGATTATAATCAATGTTAGTCTGATTGGGAATTTGGTAAACCTAGACTAGTTACCTGGTGAAACAGTTGCGCAGTAATGCACGGTTAACTTCCCCAGACAGCTCACAGCTTTTAACACGCTTTTATTGTCCATCAGTACCGCTTTCATCATAGCAAATTAAAGTAACAACATTACAATAGGACCAAATCACGGCTTGATCTTTGGGTCATTGAAGAGAATTTACCCGTGGTCTAAGGATAGCGTCTTTGATTCATAATCAAAACACCTTCGGTACGGGTTCGAATCCCGCTGCTGCTTAAATTTGGCTAATAATTAGCATTGGTGGCCGAAGGCATAAGACGTCACCCCTATTCTGCCAACGGCCTTGTCAAAGAGGGCGGAGGAGCGGACAGAGGTTCAGGGCGCTCTCTTGTCCTAGGGGTGGGAAACTGCCTCTAAAGGCAGAAGAATCAGCATTGATCAACGGCATGAGGATGCAGAAGGCAATGGAAACCACTGCACTAAAGACACATGTGTATCCACAGGACACGTGGCCTGTAACTGAAGAAGTGTCATGATGATCTCTCCATTGGCAAAAGACCCTGGAATAGTCCCCCAATAGCATCTCCGGGAAGCGACTCCCAAGGGGGAGGTGACCATGAGAAAAAGATTGAATACTCAATGAAAGGATATCGTTCTACGAGTCGGGGCGTAGAATGTCAGAAACTTAAACGTGGTAGGGAAACTATAAAATCTGAAAAGGAAAATGCAAAGGCTCAATCTAGATATAGTAGGGGTAGTGAAGTGGAAGGAAGACAAGGATTTCTGGTCAGGTGAGTATATGGTAATATCAGCAGCAGCAGAAAATGGTATAACGGGAGTAGGATTCTTTATTAATAGGAAGGTAGGACAGAGAGTGTGTTACTGTGAACAGTTCAGTGACAGGGTTGTATTATCAGAATCGACAGCAACCCAACGCCAACAACTATAATTCAGGTATACATGCGAATGTCGCTAGCTGATGATGAAAAGATAGAGAAAGTATATGAGGATATTGAAAAGGTGATACAGTACATAATGGGCGATGAAAATCTAATGGTCATGGGGGACTGGAATGCATTTGTAGGGGAAGAAGTAGAAGAAGAGGTTACAGGAGAATGTGGTTTTGGGACAAGGAATGTGAGAGAAAAAAGACTAATTGGGTTATGTAACAAGTTTCACCTAGTAATAGCGATTGTTCAAGAATCACAAGAGGAGGATGTATACTTGGAAAAGGACGGGTGATACGGGAAGATTTCAGGTTGATTACGTCATGGTCAGACAGAGATTCCGGAATCAGATACTGGATTGTAAGGTGTATCCAGGACTCAGATCACAATGTAGTAGTGGTGAAGAATAGGCTGAAATTTAAGAGATTAGTCAGGAAGAATCAATATGCAAAGAAGTGGGGTATGGAAGTGTTAACGAATGACGAGATACGATTGAAGTTGTCTAAGGCTGTAGATACAGCAACAAGGAATAGCGCAGTAGGCAGTTCAGTTGAAGAGGAGTGGACATCTCTAAAAAGGTCCATCATCGAAGTTTGGAAAGAAAACGTAGGTACAAAGAAGATAATTGCGAATAAACCATGGGTAACAGAAGGAACGACTTGGAAAAGCGGTCGACAATTGATCGATGAAAGTGGGAAGTACAAAACTGTCCCGGGAAACAGAGGCATACAGAAATACAAGTCGCTGAGGAATGAAATAAATAGGAAGTGCAGGGAAGCTAAGACGAAATGGCTGTAGAAAAAATATGTAGACATTAGGAAAGAAATGATTGTCGGAAGGACAGGACAGGACAGGAAAGTCAAAACAACTTTCGGTGACATTAAAAGCAAGCGTGATAACATTATGAGTGCAACGGAAATTCCACTGTTAGATGCAGAGGAGAGAGTGGATAGGTGGAAGAAATACATTGAAAGCCTTTCTGAGGGGGGGGGGGGGGGGGGGGGAGGGAAGATTTGTCTGATGTGATAGAAGAAGAAACAAAAGTCGATTTAGAAGAAATAGAGGATCCAATATCCAATATTAGAATCAGAACTGAAAAGAACTTTGGAGCACTTAAGACCAAATAAAGCGGAAAGGACAGATAACATTCCATCAGAATTTCTAAAATCATTGTGGAAGTGGCAACAGAACGACTATTCACGTTGATGTGTAGAATGTATGAGTCTGGCGACATACCATCTGACTTTTGGAAAAGCATCATCCACACCTCACAATCAGCATAACAGCTCATGCACCCAAGTTGCTTGCAAGAATAAGAAAATTGAGGATGCGCTAGGTGACGATCAGTTTGGCTTTAGGAAATGTAAAGACACGAGAGAGGCAATTCTGAGGTTTCGGTTGATAATGGAAGCAAGATTAAAGAAGAATCAAGGTACGTTCATAGGATTTCTCGACCTGGAGAAAGCATTCGACAATGTAAAATGGTGCAAGATGTTCGAAATTCTGAAAAAGGCAGGGGTGAGCTATAGGGAGAGTCGGGTCATACACAATATGTAGAACACCCAAGAGCGAATACTAAGAATGGACGACCAAGAACGAAGTGCTCGTATTAAAAAGGGTGCAAGACAAGGATGTCGCCCTTCGCCCCTACTGTTCAATCTGAACATCGAGAAAGCAATGATGGAAATAAAAAAAAATGTTCAGGAGTGGAATTAAAATTCAAGGTGAAAGAATGATACGATTTTTAATATCTCTTTATATTCGATGAATTATTCTGATACAATTCTACCCTTGAATGACGTTTACTAATTTTCTATCTTCATACTCGCGGAATCCATGCGCAAAGTAGTTTCATACAATAGCTATGCCATGAGCGTACTCTCTCTGGGGTTGTTAGAAAAAAGCTTCCGAGATTGTCTTCGTGCCTATTAGCCTGAGCATTGTTTGAAGAATTGTAATCTGAATATTGAGGTTTGTGACAAAAGATAACGGATACGAAATTGTACGATTAAAATTTAAATATATATATATTGCTCCTTCATACGAAAGATGTGTAACAATTTACATTATTTGACATTTGAGAATTAATGATATTCATCGATATATTGCGTAGTTGTTAATCAGAAGGGAACTTCCGAAACACTGGATACGAACCTGCATTTAATAATCCAAGAGCTCCATTACTTCTTCGGAAGGTTAAACTTCATCAAAGCCAAATATCCGCTTGATATGAGGTTTCCCGACTGATTATACAACGCTCCCAAAAATACGAGGCATTTTATTTGTACAGATTAGCAGACTGCCGCAAAGCACGAGCCTGCAGAGAAGAAGAATCATCGCCTGATTTCATTCCAACAAGTAAAATTTCTGAATCATTTTGAATGACTAAGTTATGACTTTGTTTCCTATTATGAATGATTGATTGCTCGAACGAATTGAGAACTACATAACTACATAATTACATAGATAGGAGGCAAAATTACAGATTCACTGCTGACATTGCTATCTTGAGTGAAAGTGAAGAAAAATTACATGATCTGCTGAACGGAATGAACAGTCTAATAAGTACAGAGTATGGATTGAGAGTAAACCGAAGAAAGACGGAGGTCATGAGAAATAGTAGAAATGAGAACAGCGAGAAACTTAACATCAGGATTGATGGTCGCCAAGTAGATGAAGTTAAGGAATTCTGCTACCTAGGCAGTAAAATAACCAATGACGGACGGAGCAAGGAGGACATGAAAAGCAGACTAGCAGTGGCAAAAGGGTCATTCCTGGCGAAGAGGAGTCTACTAATATCAAATATCGGCCTTTGAGGAAGAAATTTCTGAGAATGTATGTCTGGAGTACAGCATTGTATGGTAGTGAAACATGGACTGTGGGAAAACCGGAACAGAAGAGAATCGAAGCATTCGAGATGTGGTGCTACAGACGAATGTTGAAAATTAGGTGGACTGGTAAGGTACGGAATGAGGAGGCTCTGCGCAGAATCGGAAGGGAAATGAACATGTGGAAAACACTGGTAAGGAGAAGGGACAGGCTGATAGGACATCTGTTAAGACATGAGGGAATGACTTCCATGGTACTAGAGGCAGCTGTAGAGGGCAAAAACTGTAGAGGTAGACACAGATTGAAATACATCTAGCAAGTAATTGAGGACGTAGGTTGCAAGTGGTACTCTGAAATGAAGAAGTTGGCACAGGAGAGGAATTCGTGGTGGGCCGCATCAAACCAGTCAGAACACCGATGACAAAAAAAAGAGAGGGAAAAGAAACAGATAAACAGAATGTTGTTGGAACGACATGCACGCTACTGTGCTTATTTCGCCAGTTACCACCGAGGGATCTTGTGGGATCCCCCACTCAGCTGGAATGTGCCTGGCGCGGCTGGCTCGGCTGCTGTTGACGTGCAATACTATCACCCCTCTTACCTTAGATTAATGCCCCCAGCTGGTGCAGTGCCTGATACTGGTTCAAATGGCTCTGAGCACTATGGGACTTAACTTCTGAGGTCATCAGTCCCCTAGAACTTAGAACTACTTAAACCTAACTAACCTAAGGACATCACACACATCCATGCCTGAGGCACGATTCGAACCTGCGACCGTAGCGGTCGCGCGGTTCCAGCCTGATACTACACTGTCCTTGTTTTCTGTTTCGGCTCTCCCGTACCTACCACTGCTGTGTCACGATGGAATTTCGTGGCTACAACAGAGTATCTCGTTCCTCGACTGTCCATTCTTGTCGACTTCAGGCTGGTTGGTGGTGGTAGGCACGCTGTGACCAAGTCCCATGTGGTTAACTCCGGCCCACTCCGTCCCACGTCCTGTGTCACTGAGCCGGAGGTGTTACATACGTGCTCATCTCCCATCATCCCTCCCTTCTATCTGGTTACTAGTAACAGTCGGTTTTCTCCATTTGCATTTTTGTCGTTATCTGCTGATTTGCTGCATTTCTTAATAAAGTTTAATTGCCTCAGATTTTCCCTTAAAAAAAGAAACAGGAAATTTGCTCAGCCTCTATAAACGAGACGACTCAAATTACAGGACCATGTTTTAACGAGGTCAGAGCAAACAGATAATATTATCTAACTGAAGAGCTACTTGACTAGCTAATAGCGTTTCCACTTTCTAGGAAGGCTGGAAAACGGCTGGGAGAGCGGTGTACTGAACGCGTGACCCTCCAAATCGAATCCGCATAACGCTACAACTCAGATGAACACACAGCGGCCGGCAGACATCCCTTGGGCCTTCACAGCCTGGCGAGTAGCCCGTTTATATTCATAAGACGTAAGTTATAACGTAAAACCCATCAAATATGAGCTTCAGCTTCCAATGACCAAATCCATTAAGGCATTTCTTCTTTTCTACTCGTGACATAGAAATCGATCTTACACATCATTGGACCCATCCACCTCCACAAAGCAAAAATCTGATTTGTCTTATAGTCACACCTTGAAATGCTCTCCAACTTCAAATTCGACGTTGTGACATCACAGAATTTTACCAGCTCCACGTCTATGAATGGCTTCGACATTCCGCGAGAGGAGACCTTACAGGAACGCAGATGACTTGGACCAAATATCTCCTTGGTGTTAATGATCTTCCCTTCGTGGGGACCGCAGTTATATAGAAATTTCTGGAATAAATTCCTCCCATTTGACAGTTAATTGTTATTTTACTGTACACAGTCAAGATTTCGGCTATTTAGTCATTCTCAGGTGCGTGTTGAAACGTTAAAATATGTCTGACATGTCTGTGACATGTCATCGTCGAAAATACATATTTCTGGTCTTATAGGAACATAAGGAATATAACACTTTCCTGTGACCTGCATTCATCACTTCTGTTCATCAGCTTCCTCAGTTGGTGATCACCAATGATGATACCTACTTCCTCAACTTATTCTACGTTGTGATCATCAATGTTGATGAACAGAATTGATGAATGCAGGTCACAGGAATATATTAGCTCTCAAGTGTGCCACACTGTATATTAGGGATATCGCGTGGTGCACAGAGTCAAACATAATAAGTATCTTGGATACGTACTCGTATCATGTAATACGACAATGGTCTATAAGGCCAGCAATATGTATTTCCACCGATAATATGTCAGAGTCATATCAGATATATTTTAAAGTTTCAACATATATTTGAAAATCGTTACAGAGCCGAAATCGTGATTGTGTACTGTAAATGAATAATTAGCAGTCAAACTGCTGAAATTTCTTTAAAAAATTCTGTAGTGTGATAAGGAGGTAATTCCGTGATGTCTTAATACGTATCTTATCATCCGGCCCCTTTCTCTTGCCAGAGTTTACCATATGTCTTCTTTTCGCCGTTTCTGCAGAGAACCTCTCCATTTCTTACCTATCAGTCTGCCTAATTTAGATTCTTCTGTAGCACCACATTTTAAAGGCCTCGATTCTCTTCTGTTCCGGTTTTCCCACTGTCAGTGATTCACTACTCAGTGATTCACTACCGTACGATACTGTTCTGCAAACGTACATTCTCAGAAATTTGTTCCTCGTATTGAGTTATATGTTTGATACCACCAGAGTTCTCTTTGCCTGTGCTAGTCTGCTTTTTATGTCCTCCTTGATCCGTCCATCATGGGTATTTTGCTTCCAAGGTAGCAGAGTTCCTTAACTTGGTCTACGTCATGATCACCAATATTGATATTAAGCTTCTTTTTTTCCTCATTTTTGCTATTTCTCATTACCTTCGTTTGTGTTCGATTTACTCTTAGTGCACATTCTGTACTCATTAGAGCGCTCATTTCATTCATCACGTCTTGTAACTCTTATTCGCCTACATTGAGGATAGCAATGTCAGCAGCGAATCTTGATATCCTTTCTCCCTGCGTTTTAATCCCTCTCTCGGAGTTCCATTTATTTCCATCATTGCTTCACCTATGTGTAGATCGAACAGTAGGGACAAAATACAGCATCCTTGCGTTACATCGTTTTTAATCCGATCTCTTCGTTGTTGGTTTTACAGTCTTATTGTCTTCTCTTGGTTCTTGTTCATATTGTATAGTACACGTCGTCCCCAATGGCTTATTCTAATTTTCTCAGAATTTAAAAAAAACCTGTTGAACGCTTTTTCCATGTCGACATATCGTATGAAAGTGTCTTGATTTTTCATCGGTCCTGCTTCCATTATCAGCCACAACATCAAAACTGCCTCTCTCATGTCTTTACCTTTCCAAAAGCCAATCTGACCGTCATCTAACAGATCCTAAACTTTCGTTTCCATTCTCCCGTATATTATTATTTTTAGCAACTTGGATGCACGAGTTGTTAAGTTGGTTGTAGGATAGTTCTCGCAGTTATCTGGCATGTATGTCTTCGAAATTGCGTGGATGACATTTTTCCGAAAGTTTGATGGTACGTCACCTTTGTACAGATTCTACACACTAACTTCAATAGTCGCCTGTTTGCCACTTCACCAGTTATTTTAGAAATTCCGATGGAATGTTTACTATCCCTTCTACCGGATTTGAGCTCATGCCTTCCATACCTCTTTCAATTCTAGTACTGTATCCTATATCTCTTTCATATCAACTCCGTCTTCCTTCACGTCTTCAGACAATTTCCTCCCCATCGTACAGGTCTTCAAACTACTCTTTCCACGTATCCTTCCAACGATGATTCCTTTCTCGATTCCTTCCTACTATTCTTGCAACCATTTAGCTTTCACTTCCCTGATCTTCCTTTTTATTTCACTCGTAACTGTTTTAGATTTCTGTCTTCCTATCTTACCCTGGACGGTTTTGAACTTCCATCTTTCGTCGATCAGTTGAATTATTTCTTCTTTTACCCAAGGTTTCTCCGCAGTTACTTTCATTGCTCCCTTGTCTCCCCTTCCAATATCTTTCATTGCTCACTTTAGAACTATTCAAACCTCCCAAACTGAACTGCCTACTCTGGTATTCCATATCGTAGTATCCACATCTTTAGCTAACTTCAAACGCGTCGTCTCATTATTCCTCAATAGTACAGTATCCCACTTCCGTCGAGACTCGTTCTTCTAGACGATTCTTTTAGAGTTCAGTTTACACTTCGTCATCTCCTGGATACGCCTTAGAATTCAGTATCTGATTTCAAAATCTCTATCTGACCTTGATGTAATCCAGATGGAATCTTCCAGTGTGTCCGGGCTTTATTCAAGTATACCTCCTCCTTTTGTAATTATCGAACAGAATATTATTACTTCTCCCCTCTCATCCATACTACAAAGCCAATATCCACCAGTACACCTTTCTTATACTCGCTCCCCTAAATCTGCATTCTAGTCCCTCACGGTTTCTTCATCTCCCTTTGCGTGCTGAATTACTGTTCATTATTCTCATATACTTTATCTCTCCATCTCCTGCTTGAAAAGTCGGTATGTGTACCTGAACTGTTTTTATCGACGTAGATTTTACTCCCTCATCTAATCAGAACACCCCTATCGCTAAATTGTTAACAGTAACTCACTCTCTGCACTACCTTCTTATTCATAATGAATCTCACTCTCGTTCATTTTCTGCTGCTGTTGCTATTACCTCACGTTCTTGTGACCAGGAATTGTTAACTTATTTCCATTTCACTTCACTCACCATCCACTACATCTACACTAAGCCTTTGTGTTTCGCTTTTCAGTTTTTCTAGCTTCGCTACCACTTTCAAACTTCCGACATTGAACGCAGCGACTCGTAGAGTGTTACCCTTTCATTCGTTATTCTTCTTCCTTGTCGCAGTGGTGCTACAGCTGTCCCACATCCCACATCTCTGTCGCCAAATGCCTCGACCTCACTGTTCTTCCTCATTCCCTTCCATTCCTTTTCTCTCCATCGCTTCTTGGATACAGCTTAGCCACACTTCCCGTGGTCTTTTCTTCTCCTTCCAGGAGATTGCCATGAAGACACTGTCTCGGGCCATCTTTCTTCGTCCATTCTTTTCACATAACACCAATCATCCGGGCTGTCGTTCTTCTGTTTTATACGTAATACTATAACGAGTATGTGTCCTGTCTCTAATTTCCTCATTTCTTACGTGGCCAAGAATTTCCTCATTTCTTACATGGTCAGGCCGGAAAATTATAGAGGATCTTCTCAAATAATCAATTCCTGAAGCTGTAAGTCTCTTTTTATTTCTTTCTGTGAGATTCCAGCACTCACAGCTTGTCATCGGGTCAATGATGGATTTGTATAAATGAATCTGAACCTTTAAACTCAGTTTTGAGGCCAAAGTACGTTGTTTACTCGGTCGTTTTTTTCTCACGGTCACCTCCCCATTGGCGGTCCCATCCCGGAGATCCGAGCGGGGCACTAATCTGGACTCTTTTGCCAATGGAGGGATCATCATGACACTTTTCAGTTACAAGCCACATGTCTTGTGGATACATATTATGTGTCTTTAATGCAGTGGTATTCACTGCGTTCTGGATCCTCATGCCATTCATAATTTTCGTATAAGTGAAGGTAGCGGGAATGACAAATGAAAAAATCATAATTACATCCTTACTCTGTAAAGAGACTTCCGGAGGCCGCAGTTGCCTTATACTACAGTGCTCAGAAAATATCCCTGAACAATGCCTGAAATTTTGTAAGTGGAGTTCTGGTTCACCCCGCGTACCAAAATGGTGATAAGCATGCATTTATTCATGGACTCCGTCGCGAAAGACTTCGTGGAGATAAGCATGTTTCTATAGAGACCACTGACGTCACCGCAGTGTAACGAATAGTCCAATGTGTCATTCGAATGCCATATTTCATCTTGTACGGTCGTCAGGCGCAGGTTGGGGAAACACGTGATTTCACCGCAGTTCATTGTTGGCGATTGTGAGTACACTCATATTCCGAGGTCGTACAGGTCCCGGGTTTTTCACACGTCAGTGTGTCAGGAGGTTAGAGTGAGTAGCTCATTTCGGGGGAAAACCACAGCCGACAGAGTTAAGTGACGTGAATAACAACGTTTTGATTATACCTGTCGGTATACATAATCGATTACAGTAACAGCTGATACAAGGGCAACTCGCGCGTTAAATGCTGGGAAGCAGTGGTCACTGAGCAGCCGTAATAGAAGTTAAGACTTCATTTCCTCAGTGGTTGTACCAGTAGCTCATTAGTCTCCTACAATTAGTCTCTTCCTCTTCATCGCGTTGGTTATCTTACATCTTCGGATCCATTCTTCTGCATGGGAAAGTCCTCCTAGACTTCTGCACTTCATTCAAAAATTTCCACGTGATGCAACACTCATTTATCTTTGCTTTTACACTTACATGTTTTAGTACTTCAAGCTTTTTTTATTACACCTCGCATAAAGTTATTTGTGCTGGTAGAGACATATATAGCAAACTTTATAATGATTCACGTTATTATTGTTGCTATCTTTTACTTTGCCTTTCCTTTACACTTGCTCTATAAGGTTATTATTTTCACTATACGCGTTGTAGCTAATACACATCCATGCCAATGTTTTTATTTCATCACAAAATCTGAAAAGTTCTGCGATCAGCTCCCATACTCTTGTAGCAATATCCGAAATATAATAGTCTTGCTCTTCAAGTATCCCTTTCCTTTCCGTCATCCGGGTAATTTACTTATATGCAGACATTCTTCTTTTGACACTGTATTACTGTGTCTCGTTATAACTGGTCGTGATATGTATTTGCTTTGGTAACGTCTCTCTGCTACAAAAATTAGCAGTGAAGTCAGTTCTCTTTCACAAGTTCAGTGCTGTACTCCGGTTGAGATGTTTAAATCTTTCACGTCTCAATGCTACCATATTCTATCCCCTCCCCCACCTCAACCCGCCCCCCCCCCCTGTCCTCGCCCCCTGAATCACGTACCTTATCGTTGGTGGGGAGACTTGCGTGCATTACCGTAGGTGCAACCACAACGGAGGGGTATCTGTTGAGAGGCCAGACAAACGTGTGGTCCCTTAAGAGGAGCAGCAGCCTTTTCAGTAGTTTTAGGGGCAACAGTCTGGACGATTGACTGATCTGGCCTTCTTCAACCAAAAGGGCCATGCTGTGCTTATACTGCGAACGGCTGAATGCAAGAGGAAACCAAGCCGTAATTTTTTCCCGAGGGCATGCAGCTTTACTGTGTGGTTAAAAGATGGTAGCATCCTCTTGGGTAAAATTTTCCGGAGGTGAAATAGTCCCCCATCCGGATCCCCGGGCGGGGACTACTCAGGAGGACGTAGTTATCAGGAGAAAGAAAACTGGCGTCATACGGATCGGAGCGAGGACTGTCAGATCCCTTAATCGGGTAACTAGGTAGAAAATTAGAAAAGAGAAATAGATAGATTAAACTTAGATATAGTGGAAATAAATGAAGTTCGGTGTCAGGAGGGACAAGAATTCTGGTCAGGTGAATATAGAGTTATAAATACAAAATTATCCCTAACAATTTGTTTATGAATTATTAAGGACTGTTGTATACCTCTAAGAGACCTGGAGACATCGCAAGGTTACAGATTAATTATATAGTGATAAGAAACAGAATTAAGGAACAGATTTTAAATTGCAAGACATTTCCAGGGTCAGATGTGGACTCTGACCACAATTTATTGGTTATGAAGTGTAGATTAGACCTGAAGAAACTGCAAAAGGGTAGGAATTGAAGAAGTTGGGATCTGACAAACCGAAGAACCAGAGAGAGCATTAGGGAACGATTCACAAGAAATGAGAAAGAAATACAGCAGAAGGAGAATGGGTAGTCTTTAGGGATGAAATAGTGAAGGCAGCAGAGGATCAAGTGGGTAAAAAGATGAGTGCTAGTAGAAAACTTTGGGTAACAGAAGCGATACTGAATTTAACTGATGAAAGTAGAAAATGGAAAATGCAGTAAACGACGCAGGCGAAGAAGATTAAAAACGTCTCAAAAATGAGATCAATAGGAAGTGCAAAAGGGCTAAGTAGGGATCGAATGTAAAGGTATAGATGCACATATCACTAGGGATAAGATAGAAGTCGCCTACACGAAAATTAAAGAGACCTTTTGAGAAAAGAAGCCCACGTGTATGAATGTCAGCAGTTCAGGTGGGAAAGCAGTCCTGAGCATAGAAGGGAAAGCTGAAAGGTGGAAGGATTATATAGAGAGTCCATACAAAGGCAATGTACTTGAGGTCATTATTATGGAAATGGAAGGAGGCATAAATGAAAATGAAATGGGAGATATGATATTGCATGAAGAGTTTGACAGAGCACTGAAAGACCTTAGTGGAAAGAAGGCCCTGTGACTAGACACTTTTCTGTTAGAACTACTGATAGTCCTGAGAGAGCCAGCAATGACAAAACTCTCCCAGGTGGTGAGCAAGACGTGTAAGGCAGGCGAAATACCTTCAGACTTCAGGAAGAATGTAATAATTACAATTCCAAAGAAAGCAGGAGTTGACATGCGTGAAAATTATCCAACTATCGCTTTAGTAAGTCACGGCTGCAAATTACCAACACGAATAATATACAGTCGAAGGGAGGAACTGATAGAAGCCGACCACGGAGTAGATCAATTTGGATTCCGTAGAAGTGTATTAACACGTGAGGCAATATTGACCCTTCGACTTATCTTAGAAGATAGGTTAAGGAAAGGAAAACCTACAATTATAGCATTTGTACACTTAGAGAAAGATTTTGACAATGTTGACTGGGGTACTGTCAAGTTCTGAAGGTGGCAGAGTAAATAAATTGAGCGAAAGGCTATTACAATCTCTACAAAAACCAGATGACAATTTTAAGAGTCGAGGGATACGAAAGGGAGACAGTGGTTGAGAAGCGTGTAACCTCCCCCTAACTTATCGACCTTAACGACAGTAAAAATTAAACTGCGTGTACCTAATGGAAATATGGGAAAAGCAATCGTCACCGAAGTTAATTTGTCGGTAAAGAGGTAGGAAAGGGTTACATCTAAATGAAAGGAAAAATGCAAATGAAACTGGTGGAAATTAATTTTGAATAGGGGTTAAGTTAATAAAGAAAGTAAATGTGCGGTCGTTACGTTAACAATTAACTGATGTTAATTAGATATTTGAGATTTGGGGAAAATTATGGTCGCCAGTCCTGCGGACAACTACTATAATAACTGAAAATGAAAGGTTATTGCACATATAATTAGCACTAAAAGTGTGGCAACTGAAGGTTGACATGTGCTGTGTGGAAACTGAATGTTTGTCAGAAGTAATCAATTTCGCTACACTCTGACTTAATTTAGCAAAAGATGAAAGTTAATTTAATGACTTAAATTAATAGTGAACTTTGTTTCTGAAGCACTACGAAATTCAATTAAATTAGGTTTGTCTTGGGCTAGCTCGACAATCATTTCAAAAGCTACTTGAATCTACGCAATTTAGAAATAAGAGATTTAACTTTGATTTTGAAATAAATGATTCTGAACAATTGTTGCTCTTGTTGTTGTGGTCTTCAGTCCTGAGACTGGTTTGATGCAGCTCTCCATGCTACTCTATCCTGTGCAAGCTTCTTCATCTCCCAGTACTTACTGCAACCTACATCCTTCTGAATCTGCTTAGTGTATTCATCTCTTGGTCTCCCTCTACGATTTTTACCCTCCACGCTGCCCTCCAATGCTAAATTTGTGATCCCTTGATGCCTCAAAAAATGTCCTACCAACCGATCCCTTCTTCTTGTCGAGTTGTGCCACAAACTCCTCTTCTCCCCAATCCTGTTCATTACCTCCTCATTAGTTACGTGATCTACCCACCTTATCTTCAGCATTCTTCTGTAGCACCACATTTCGAAAGCTTCTATTCTCTTCTTGTCCAAACTAGTTATCGTCCATGTTTCACTTCCATACATGGCTACACTCCATACAAATACTTTCAGAAACGACTTCCTGACACTTAAATCTACACTCGATGTTAACAAATTTCTCTTCTTCAGAAACGATTTCCTTGCCATTGCCAGTCTACATTTTATATCCTCTCTACTTCGACCATCATCAGTTATTTTATTCCCTAAATAGCAAAACTCCTTTACTACTTTAAGTGTCTCATTTCTTAACCTAATTCGCTCAGCATCACCCGATTTAATTTGACTACATTCCATTATCCTCGTTTTGCTTTTGTTGATATTCATCTTATATCCTCCTTTCAAGACACTGTCCATTCCGTTCAACTGCTCTTCCAAGTCCTTTGCTGTCTCTGACAGAATTACGATGTCATCGGTGAACCTCAAAGTTTTTACTTCTTCTCCATGAATTTTAATACCTACTCCGACTTTTTCTTTTGTTTCCTTTACTGCTTGCTCAATATACAGATTGAATAACATCGGGGAGAGGCTACAACCCTGTCTCACTCCTTTCCCAACCACTGCTTCCCTTTCATTCCACTCGACTGTTATAACTGCCATCTGGTTTCTGTACAAATTGTAAATAGCCTTTCGCTCCCTGTATTTTACCCCTGCCACTTTCAGAATTTGAAAGAGAGTATTCCAGTTAACATTGTCAAAAGCTTTCTCTAAGTCTACAAATGCTAGAAACGTAGGTTTGCCTTTTCTTAATCTTTCTTCTAAGATAAGTCGTAAGGTCAGTATTGCCTCACGTGTTCCAACATTTCTACGGAATCCAAACTGATCTTCCCCGAGGTGCGCCTCTACCAGTTTTTCCATTCGTCTGTAAAGAATTCGCGTTAGTATTTTGCAGCTGTGACTTATTAAACTGATAGTTCGGTAATTTTCACATCTGTCAACACCTGCTTTCTTTGGGATTGGAATTATTGTATTCTTCTTGAAGTCTGAGTGTATTTCGCCTGTCTCATACATCTTGCTCACCAGATGGTAGAGTTTTGTCATGACTGGCTCTCCCAAGGGCATCAGTAGTTCTAATGGAATGTTGTCTACTCCCGGGGTCTTGTTTCGACTCAGGTCTTTCAGTGCTCTGTCAAACTCTTCACGCAGTATCTTATCTCCCATTTCGTCTTCATCTACATCCTCCTCCATTTCCATGATATTGTCCTCAAGTGCATCGCCCTTGTATAAACCCTCTGAACAATTAACAATAGTAAAATTTAGTACGTACCAAGCTGAGCTGCAGTCATAGGTAAGCTAAAATATGGTAACAAAACTCGCACTCTTAATTTGTGCTTGTGTAATCTAAATATTGTAGGCAGCTACGAATACCTTAACTAAACTCTGAAATTAAGGCAGTGAAATCGAATGATATTATTTTAATGCTGGCGTTTGTGTTTCAACGACACTCGAGTTCATTTCGGAAAAGAAAGGGATCCTGCTTGGTAATGCACTTGGGACAATGAGCAACGAAGGTTCATGGTAAGTTGCTGTATTTCAGTGACGCTAATGGAACAGTTTCAAAAGATAAGGTCTGCCGTACAGTTCTAAAACTTTACGTGCTTTCAGTCTTCCTTGTTGGTTGATTGAAGGTTTGAAGTCGTTGATCGAGGAGGTGGCGACAATCACTCATTGTCAGCCGTAGCTGTTGCGGAAGCTGGATGTTGGCGCGCCTTCTTCTCGACACTGTCACCAGGCGAAATGGGCTCTTGATGTGTGCGTGCTAATGTTTCCCGTCCGCGACACCGTGCCAGAAACTATCATAACAAATCGAGCGCAATTACATGCTGCCAAACCCCGGAAGGGCGGCAACTCGCGGGAGCGTCACACAACACACATGCTCCACCACCCTACTCCACCCAGACTCTGCTCTGCCCGCGCTTCACGCGGCAGAGCCAACACTACCAAAGATCCTAAACACTTTGGTTCTCCACACGACCTATCGATGTAATCGTTCGATAGCATAGTTGTCCCTAGCAAGACCCAGCGTAAAAATACAAATAGTATTTACAAAACAAACCAATAAACCATTTATTCAACGACATAAATGCATATATATATATATATATATATATATATATATATATATATATATCAATTACAATATATAAAGACACAAAAATGACATATCTTGAGGTAAGAAAATAAGGAAAAGTGTTTATAGTACAATAGATGGAAATAGGAGGATATGCATTTCCGTCGTTACAAGGGACTGAGACAGGACTGTAGTCTATCCCCAATGTTATTCAGTGTACACTGGAGTAGGAATTAAAATCCATGGAGAAGAAATAAAAACCTTGAGGTTTGCCAATGACATTGTAATTCTGTCAGAGACAGCAAAGGATTTGGAAGAATTGTTGAACGGAATGAACATTTTCTTGAAAGGAGGATATAAGATGAACATCATCAAAAGCATAACGAGAATAATTGAATGTATTCGAATTAAATCAGGTGATGCTGTGGGAATTAGATTACGAAATGAGACTGTTTAAGTAGCAGATGAGTTCTGATATTTGTTCAGCCAAGTAGCTGATGATGATCGAAGTAGAGAGGATAAAAAATGTTGACTGGAGATGGCAGGGAAAGAGTTTCTGAAGAAGAGAAATTTCTTAACATCGAGTATAGAATTAAGTGTTATGAACTCTTTTCTGAAAGTATTTGTATAGAGTCTTGCCGTGTATGGATGTGAAACGTGGACGATAAACAGTGTGGACAAGAAAGGAATAGAAGCTCTCGAAATGTAGTGCTACAGAGGAATGCTGAAGATAAAAATGGTAGATCACCTAACTAATGAGGAGGTACTGAATAGAATTGGGGAGAAAAGGAAATTTTGGCACAACTTGACTAGAAGTAGTTATCACTTGGTAGGACACATTCTGAGGCATCAAGGTATCACCAATTTAGTATTAGAGGGAAGGGTTGAGGGTAAAAATATTAGAGGGAGACCAAGATTCAGAAGGACGTAGGTTCAGTAGTTACTCGGAGATTGAGATTACACAGCATGGAGTAGCATGGAGAGCTGGATGAAGCCAGCCTTTGGACTGAAGACCACAACAACAACAATTCTCCCCATATATGTTTTGATTTCATGTTCGTCTTTAATATTAATCAGATTTGAAATTAGGTCTTACTAACTGTTCATGTAGCAGCTTCATATATTCTACAGCTGTTTTTGCATGTATAGATACGTGGGGATTCAGAATAGGTAATCCAATATATTTTTTTCTGTAAGAAGATTGTTTTATTCAGGACTCCAATACACCATATTACTCTTCCCTCTTTTTGTACAAAACTCGATTATCAGCAGAGCCGGCCGGTGTGGCCGAGCGGTTCTAGGTGCTTCAGTACGGAATGCGCTGCTGCTACGGTCGCAGGTTCGAATCCTGCCTCGGGCATGGATGTGTGTGATGCCCTTAGGTTAGTTAGGTTTAAGTAGTTCTGAGTCTAGGGGACTAACGACCTCAGATGTTAAGTCCCATAGTGCTTAGAGCCATTTGAACCATTTTTTTTTCAGAAAAATTTTCGTTTAGTGAGACAGACTTATGCCACAGCACTGGGAGAGCGTCTATTCTCGCATGGTACCACCCTACTGGTCGAGATCGGAGCCAACGTCTTGCTACATCAATAACCTCCCTATCGTCCACATACTGCTTCCTGAGGAGTGCATACTTCATTGGGTCAAGCTCCTTACTCTCTGTGGTCCTTTGATAGACGTTGCAGAACAACAGAGTGCACACATCTTTGATTACTCCAACTGGTGGACGAGTATGTCAGCACTACGAACAGAGACATCCAATTGAGCAGCGAGGTGTTTGATTGTTATCCGCCTCACCCCACGACTCACCGTGCTTTAATTCACTGCCAAGTCTCCGTAGACATTCTACAATCGCCTATGAATATCTGGTATGTTCTGGTTTTCCGCCAAAATATACTCAGTGTCAGCTCTCCGCTTGAAACACATCTTCGTTACAGACGCCATTTGATGGCTAACGACAGCGCTGCCACCCATCGGAACTTCATGAAACTGTTTGGCCTGAAGCGTGAATATTCCAAGATTTCACACAACAAATTTCGCATTTCTATAACGAAAAAACATTTTTTCAACAGATAATGCCCGACAAATAGGTGTTGCATTACTTACTGATCGCTCCTCGTAGAATACCAGGTCACCAGTAGATGCAACACACTTGACCTTGACGCAGTTGTTAACGTCTCCGGATATGGCTCCATTGAATAATCTTTCTTGAGAAGTTCTTTGTACACCCTCCTTTCCTCTGTCCTTTTCCCTGGCTCTCTCTCCCCCCCCCCCTTCCATCCTCTTTTTTTTCCCCCACATACCCTCTCTCTGCCCCCCCTTCTCTCCCCCGAGTCCTTTTGCATTTCCCTCCTTTGCCTTTTCCCATTCCCTCTCGCGTCTGCCCTGCCCCTCTCCCCCCTTATGAGTCCTCTCCCTCCTTTGGTTCCCCCCTCCTTTTCTTTTTTTCCTCTCCTCCCTCCTTGTTTTCCACCTCATCTCTCTAGGTCCCCCCCCACCCCCCCATCTGCCCATGGCTAGGGAGTGTCATCTTTGTGCCGACATTTTCGTGCAAGTGTTTTCCAGTCAGTGTTCAGTGTTGTGTATCTTTTGGGAAGTGTTGCGAACGGACATCACACTGTCGCTGGGTGTGATTTTTTTTATCTCTTGCGAACAGAATCCTGACTGTCGCCATGTTTTTTTTAATTGTGTGTCTACTATGTTACTTGTCTGATTCCTGTGTATTTTATTAGCCTTGCCAACCCCTTTGCTTTATGTTTTAACTTTCCACAATTTTCCGCCGGTTTGCAATTTAAGTCACCGTTTTATCGCCTGCTTTTATTGTTTCTTTTCTTCTTACGTTTTTAAAAAGTCTGTAGGCTGTAGAGCAGCGTGCTAAGCTGCTGCCAGCCCACCCCCTTCGGGGGGGGGGGGGAATCGAAATTCAATAAAGGAAAAAAAACAAAAAAAATTTTTTGTACAGTTCCCAGTTCTTAAAGACATGTTGTTGTTGTGGTCTTCAATCAGGAGACAGTTTTGACGCATCTCTCCGTGGTAGTCTATCCTGTGCAAGCCTCTTCATCTCTGCAGAACTATCGAGCGAGGTGGCGCAGTGGTTAGCACACTGGACTCGCATACGGGTTAGCGAGGGTTAAAACCCGTGTCCCGCAATCCTAATTTCGATTTTCCTTGAGATCTCTACATCGATCCAGCCAAATGCTTTGCTGGTTCCTTTGAAAGGGCACAGCCGACTTCTTCCCCATCCTTCCCTAATCCGATGGGACTGATGACCTCGCTATTTACTCCCTTCCCCCAAATCAACCAGTAAACCCATCTGCAAAACTGCTGCAACCTCCATTCAATGGGACGCATTTGGTGCAGTCAGACTTCGCTCTCACTCTACAATTTTTACCACCCACACTTCTATTCATTATCAGATTTACCGTTCTTGGTGCCTTAGAATGTGTGCTGCCGACGTACTGCTTCTGCTGATCGAGTTGTACCATAAAAAATTTTCCAAACTACTTTGATTCATAACCTTTGCATTGGTTACTAGACTTAGGCACATGATATTCGGCATTCTTTTGTAACACCAGACTTCAAAATCTTCTGGTTTCTGATTGTCTCAACCGCTTATGGTCCACGTGTCAGTAGCATTTATTGATACAACAGACATAATTGCCGGCCGCGGTGGTCTCACGGTTCTAGGCGGGCAGTCCGGAACCGTGCGACTGATACGGTCCACCCATCCCATGGAGGACAGCCTGATAAAAATAAATATAATTTCAACCACCAAAATTTAACAGTCAAGCAATTAAAATTTAAGTTGGATCATCAGTCATTCCACGCTTCAGCTAATCTTTACTTCAGAACAGAGTAGAACTGCGACAGCCTTCCGCCTTAATTCTCATTCTGCACAATGTTCTCCAATTAATTTCAAGCCCTTTTACTTATTTTATGTTTCTGTTTGTAATTGTGGCTCCAGTAAGTAATTTGTCACTGGAAAGGGGGCATAACAAATTACATGAAGATAAAGCATGTGACAGTTTATAATGCAACTGTCTGCCGTGACGAGACACGAATCTGGAATCAGCAGTGGCTTACAAACTGAGTCATTCGAGCTTAACCTTACGAAGGCTTCTCCGCATTTTAAGTTTTCTGCGGAGACTGTATGAAGGAAGAAAGATTAGGGTTTGAGGCACTGTCGACGATGAGGTCATTAGAGACTCAGCAGAAGCTCACAATGAGGGATGATGGGGATCTATTTTTGTATGTCTTATGGGATTTTCGAGAATCACGGACGGGGTGATTCCGTGATGGTGTTAAAAATTTTCAGGGATGATGGAGATGAGTAAATCTATCAATTTCAGGTAAGGCAGCATGGTCCGGAAAAGAACGGGTGGAAAATTATAAGTGAAGCGCGTTCCGATGCGTTTTACAGTATAATACTTGTACCGATACTGTTCTTGCTAAGACTGTAACGTAGACAACTTTCAGAGGTGGTAGTACGGACCGAAACAGGGAAACAGTGCCTAGTGAACAAGAGTTCCAAAATGCACACCTTAAGAGCGATGAGCATTTGTTCAGTACTGTGAAACACATCTCTTCTACTTCAAGGTATTTGCTTTCCATATTTTTGGACCAAAATAATAAAAGAAATCTAAGCCATGGCTTAGGAGCTATGGGCAGTAGAAGGTGAGCAAGCGCACATAGCTCTTAAGGTATCAATTGTAGAGCCCATGTTTACTAGAAAACTTCGTCTTATTTTGGTCCATACTACCACCTCTGAAAATTGCCAACTCTGCAGTTTTAGCTGCAGTTGTATCGGTACACGTATTCCACTGTCAGAGCTAGCAGAATTATTTTCGCTTATAACTTTCGACTCCCTCGTATCCGGACCAGAGTTCCGCACCTCAATGTGATACATTTACCCTTCTCCATCATCCCTCACAGTTTCTAACATCATCACGTAATCGTCATGCATACTTTGCAAACCACCACGTAGTGCACTAGTACAAGTCACTCCACTTCATGTTCTATTCGCAAATGGAACGAGGGAGGAGAGACTGTCTATATGCTTCCGTAAGAAGCCTAGTTTTTCTTATCTTCGTGGTCTTCCCATGAAATGTACTGCATTGACAGCAACTGAGTCGTTCTGGAGTCACGGTTAAAGGCAGATTCTCTCTAAATTTTCTCAATAGTATATTTTAACTTAAGTTCAGTCTTGATCACAACACATATGTCTCAATAACATAGGTGACCGGTTTCGGTTATATTTATATAACCATCTTCAGACCTGTGAATTAATTTTAGAAAATACTAGAGACCAATCTTAAAATAAAATGAAAAGGTGTCTAATGACGACAAAATTTTAACAAGATAAAATAAAACTTATTATACCCATGGCTTCCTTGGAGGATGGTAGGGAGAGCTCTCCTCAGCTGCTACGAAGTCAACTGATGGTTATGAGTGCTGAGCATGAGCTTAAATATAAGATTAGTTATACCCATGGCAAAAGCTATGTATGAAAAATATGCTATACAACATATAAAACTTTTATTAAATTGAGAATGATTATTATAAAAACTATTAGATCGATGATTTTAAATATTTAATCAGTGGTCTCATCAGTTATTTAAGCTCATGCTCAGCACTCATAACCATCAGTTGACTTCGTAGCAGCTGAGGAGAGCTCCGCCTACCATCCTCCAAGGAAGCCATGGGTATAATAAGTTTTATTTTATCTTGTTAAAATTTTGTCGTCATTAGACATTTTTCATTTTATTTTAAGATTGGTCTCTAGTATTTTCTAAAATTAATTCACAGGTCTGAAGGTGGTTATATAAATACAACCGAAACCGGTCACCTATGTTACTGAGGCATAAGTGTTGTGATCAAGACTGAACTTAATATAATTTCTCAATAGTGTTTTCGAAAAAACGTCGTCCTCTGTCCATTAATGCCCAATTGAGTTTACGGAGAATTTACGTGGTACTCCCGTGTTGATCGAACCTGTCGATAAGAAATCAAGCAGTATGCCTCTGAAATGCTTCGAAATCTTCCTGTGTTTGGATCTGGTGGGGGTCCCTAGCAGTAATCAAGAGTGGGTGACACAAGCGAATCCATTACCTTACCGCTGCGCCACCTCGCTCGATGACTGTATGGAGACTTACCAGAGGATGAAACAAGGTACGTTTCTGATCATAATGTCAACGGAGCGTGTACATCTACAACTGAAAAACAAGAGAAATGTGAAAGTAATAGAGATCTCGACACGATACTTACAAGGACGTCGATTTCACGTAACGGGGAGAGCGATGACTGGCCGTTTGTATGACAAACTTTTGTAACACACGTGCAGTATAAATGGACGCAAATGGTATTTTCCAGCCGAATGCAGTTGGTGTTTCTGTGCTCTTGACGCCGGCGTTCTTATCGGGATAACTCCACTCACAGAAGGGCGGACGCGTGCTGAGGTTATTAATCCTGGTCCCGGCGCTGTATCGACGCGAGACGACTGAATGATATATAGCAGCTGTTCCGGGAGACCTCTGCTGAAGACAGTTTGATAACAGTTGCGTTCTCCCTTTTGTTTCAGTCTCACGAGATACTTCTCTTCGTTGCAGGCCCACAATAATTGGAAGTCCGCCCCCTCCCACCCCTCTTCTACGCCAGGAAGACGAGAGTGTCGGCGAGGGGGTTGGGGGCGTGATACGGGATACCACCAGCCCTGGCTGCAGATGTCGGGACCGGCGGAATTAAGAGCGAACGGACGGGTTGATCCCGCGGTCGCGCTCAATATCTGTCAGCGAGCTGTGTGTGTGTGTGTGTGTGTGTGTGTGTGTGTGTGTGGAGAGAGGGTGCTCTGGAATCCGAGACAGCCGCGCCCTGTGTTTCTCTGAGAAGGGTCTGGGCTGGATGGACCACTGTGCACAGTGTCTTGGGCGCTGTTGATTACTCGCCTCTGGTAAACAGCTTTGCCCTTCGTGGAAAAACAGTCTTCTTGTTCTTTAGGCACACCAAGTGTGGAGAGTCTCCCGAGGTTCAAGCACTCTGAAAGGCAGTGTTTGCGGGAGTTTCAAAGGGACAGGCTTAGTTTCTTCATCGATGGTAGCAACCACTCGAACCGCACACATTCGAGATTCTATGCGTTAAGGGGGATAGGACTTCAAACGGGCCTACTTGGGGCAGGAGAGGCATCACACGACATTTTAATTTCCAGTGTCTATACTTTTACAAATAAGTTCGTAAAACTTTGTCAGACTCACCAGGAAGGATTCAGGATTCACACTCATTGCAGTGGAAGTTCGAAAACATAACAAAATAATTTTCTTTTTTACGTGCGAAATTTCATTATTTTTTCACTTACTAATGGCTGCATTTGTTGCTGTAGGTACACTTTTCTTCATAAGTTAGAGAGATTCTTCGATGGATTTTGCACAGCATACATACCATACTTGTGGGCGTGTGAAACTCTAGAATTTATTTAATTTATGGAAAAACGAATGAGCTGCTCTATTTTAAAATTCATGTTTAGGAAAAACACAAATTTTATAGTTAATTACCTCAATTTTTACCACGGTTTTTAATAGATTTGGAAAATGCTAGAGCTTCATGCACCTTTAAGTATGGTTTGTATGCTGTGTAAAATTCATCGAAGAATCTCTATTACTTATGAAGAAAAGTGTACCTATAGCAACAAAAGCTGCCACTAGTAAGTGAAAAAAATGATGAAATTTCACATGTAAAAAAAATTACTTCGTTATGTTTTCGAACTTCCACTGCTATGTGTGTAAATTCTGAATCCTTTCTGGTCATGCTGACAAAGTTTTATGAATTTATTTGTAAAAGTATAGACACTGGAAATTGAAATGTCCTGTGGTGCATCTCCTGCTCCAAGTCGGCCCGTTTGACGTCCTACCCCCCTTAACACTTTTACACCACACTGTTGTCGTATTAGGCGCCAACTGATTGCCCGACTGGAACAAATGACAGTTTCCAAGTCTGACGCCAGAGATTGGCTGTATGCAGTCTGGCCTTGAACTGACAATCAACGTGTAGACTGAAAGCCTACCGCATCTTGAAGATTTAAAACTGAATTATCGCGAAAAGTTCTGAGAGAGCTTTTGCTCTGAGAATTACAGCAGAGTTATTGAACATGGGTGCCTGGGAAAGCAATCTGACTCGACAATGACGTTCTTAATGTGCTAGAACCTTCGCAAGCTCAAGAAGTAACAACTCTGAAATAAATCCGAAATGTTCATGTTTAAATAGTGACCACCAGTGCTGCAAGAGTAAACTACTGGCGTTTATTAAGCTTTACCTTACCGGTTCAGCTTGTGCGGGGCCAATGTGCCTACCATCTGTATAATTTATAGCAGGAAGAAACAAACTAAAAGTGAGTTACATGGTGTGCTTGTGGGACTGAATTTCAGTGATACAGCTAACGCGACTATATGCCTTGTAAAACTAATCTCGCTGACTTACCCGTACGTCGTAAAAATTCTGAGAAAGAATGTAGCGAATGCGCTGCATAAACAAATTTTGTTGCCCAATACAGGATAATGGGATTCGGTTTTTATGAAACAACTCTGATGTAAATGTGAACAGGTGGGGAACACCTGGTCACAAGTATAGATAAAGGGAAATCCATACGCCAGTGATTTCCGTACACCAAGAGTGCAAGTTAAGAGTCATAGTCGTCGAAATAATTGAGGGGTTAAGAGTACAAGTGCTACAAGTGTTTGCAAAAGCGAACTGAGTAAATGGTTGCCAAAAATAAATGGCTATTTATAAATTATGTTATTTGCTGTCGAAACGTCGATTAATATTTTTTGTAATGGTCAATATGTCCGTGTACAGCTGTAGACATAGTTCGAGATTGTAATGCGTCTGATTATTTTTTATAATGTGTTTAAAATAGTTATACACTTTGAATCTTAAAAGTTTTTAGTGTTTTATGTGTACAAGTACGAAAACATTTTGTTTACTATACTTCATTCTGAAGCTTTTCTTCGTATGACACACACAACATTCATACTACAAGGTTCCAATGGCTCTGAGCACTATGGGACTTAACTTCTGAGATCATCAGTCCCCTAGAACTTAGAACGACTTAAACCTAACTAACCTAAGGACATCACACACATCCATGCCCGATGCAGGATTCTAGCCTGCGACCGTAGCGGTCGCGCGGTTCCAGACATTAGCGCCTAGAACCGCTCGGCCACCCTGGCCGGCCGTAATTAATCCAAACTTAATATAAAAGGGTGAGAAACGACAGGTAAACAACAAATAAAATAAAAATATCAAAACGAAAATATACTTGTGTGGTTCGAACATGTACGAGAAGTTGTTAATTGACACTTTCTATAATCCTCACACAGACATTGTCCTAGTATAGAATCAGAATCAATTCCTTCTGCGGTTGCTCTTTAATAAAGTCCTTCCTTGGGCAACGCTCGTCATGCTGTACCACTGTGTAGTGCCTTTTTCAGTATTCCTTGTCCCCTTATTCGACCACATCTCCTTTCATTCTCCACTCCGTCTTCTCACGCCAAGGCAACTGCTCTCTGGGAATGAGATATAATCTTTTAGAACTCATGATAAATTGGAGGGACATAGTTCTTTATTTCCTGAATATTTTTCTGTGCCTCTTAACATCTGTTTCAGTAAACTTAAGATAACGTTTTACTGAATATTTGAACTGCTTTGTCAAGCGATTTTCTTTGCTAATTCTGATCCCACCAATATTCCCCGTTGTGTTTTGCTTCCTAGAGTGTCCTTAGCCACTTTCCCTTTCGCTATGGAATCCATGGCTTTACCTGAAAGATGGACTTCTGTTTTCATTGCATTATGGAAGACTTTAGGATGACTTCCTTCATTGTTTCTATCCTGTTTCTTTGCATTATTACATTCCATGTACGTACGTCCACGTTCACGGCACTTGTGTTCTGTGGAGACAGTACGCCACTTTTGCTTCAAGATGTACATCCACTGTTTCAAAACGGGGCGTATTTTGCATGTATTATGTATTACTTAAAGTAACGTTGAAAGCATAAACATTTGACTATCGAACTACTTAAAAAATGAGTACCTGAAGCCTCATTAGAAATAGCAGCAATTCTCTTTTCGTCCACCATTTTACTTGTACTAGTTATATTGTAAATACAGTCGAGGCAACGGCTTTGTGGAAAACTTAATCATCTCAGACTGCAGAATTATGCAGGAAAGTGCCTGTACTTCTTTTAGTCAGATGAGATGCACATTTTAGATTACTAAACGTGGATTTAGATCATTTTATTGTGAAATGTACGTTTACCACTTGTACTCTGAGCTCCTCAATTATAGAGAATGGTTAACCCCTCATGGGAGAATACAGTAAATGGACAGTGATACGCAAATGCACCGATTTACCTAACCACGGGCGAAACACACAAAGGTATATTACAGAAACATATATCGTCCTTTTACGAAAGGCACAGATAGGTGAGCTGTACCGCAGAAGTTCAAGGGCTTCTACATCTACATGGATACTTCGCAAATCACATCTAAGTGCCTGGCAGAGGGATCATCGAACCACCTTCACAATTCTCTATTATTCCAATCTCGTATAGCGCGCGGAAAGAACGAACACATATATCTTTCCATACGAGCGCTGATTTCCCTTATTTTGTCGTGGTGATCTTTTCTTCATGTGTAGGTCGGTGTCAACAAAATATTTTCGATTTCGTAGGAGAAAGTTGGTGATTGGAATTTCGTGAGAAGATTTCGTTGCAACGAAAAACGCCTTTCTTTTAATGATGTCCGGCCCAAATACTGTATCATTTCTGTGACACTCTCTCCCACATTTCGCGATAGTACAAAACGTGCTGCCCTTCTTTGAACTTTTTCGATTTACTCCGTCAGTCCCGTCTGGTAAGGATCCCACACCACGCAGCAGTATTCTAAAAGAGGACGGACAAGCGCAGTGTAGGCAATCTCCTTAGTAGATCTGTTGTATTTTCTAACTGTCCTGCCAATAAAACGCAGTCTTTGGTTAGTCTTCCCCACAACATTTACTATGTGTTCATTCCAGTTTAAGTTTTTCGTAATTGTAATTCCTAGGTATTTAGGTGAATTTACGGCTTTTAGATTAGACTGATTTATCGTGTAACCGAAGTTTAGCGAATTCCTTTTAGCATTCATGTGGATGAACTCACACTTTTCGTTACTTACGGTCAACTGCCAATTTTCGCAGCATTCTGGTATCTTTTCTAAATCGTTTTTCAATTTGTTTTGATTTTCTGATGACTTTATTAGTCGACAAACGACACCGTCATCTGCAAACAACCTAGGACGGCTGCTCAGATTGACTCCCAAATCGTTTATATAGTTAAGGAACAGCAAAGGGCCTATGATACTGACTTGGTGAACGCCAGAAATCACTTCTGTTTTACTCGAGGACTTTCCGTCGATTACTACGAACTGTGACCTCTCTGACAGGAAATCACAAATCCAGTCACATAACTGAGACGATATTCCATAAGCACGCAATTTCACTAAAAGCGACTTGTGTAGTACAGTGTCAAAAGCCTTCCAGAAATCCAGAAATACGGGATCGATCAGAAATCCCTTGTCAATTAAGACCTAGTTATGTTTCACAGGAACGATGTTTTCTAAACTCATGTTGACTGTGTGTCAATAGACAGTTTTCTTCGAGATAATTCGTAATGTTTGAACACAATATATGTTCCAGATCCCTGCGGGATATGGACGTTAACGATATGGGCCTGTAATTTAGTGGATTACAACTGCTACCTTTCTTGAATATAGGTGACCTGTGCAACTTTCCCGTCTCTGGGTACGGTTCTTTCGTCGAACGAACTGTTGTATATGATTGTTAAGTAGGGAGCTAATGCGTCAGCATACTCCGAAAGTAACCTTACTGGCACACAGTCTGGACCAGAACACTTGTTTTTATTAAGTGATTTAAGTTGCTTCACTACTCCGAGGATATTACTTCTACGCTACTCATGTTGGCAGCTGTTCTCAATTCGAATTCTGCAATATTTACTTCGTCTTTTTTTGTGAGGGCATTTCGGAAGGCTGTGTTTAGTAACTCTGCTTTGGGAGCACTGTCTTCTATGGGATCTCCATTGCTATCGTGATGAGAAGGCATTGATTGTTTCTTGCCGCTAACATACTTCACATACGACCAGAATCTCTTTGGATTTCCTGCCAGGTTTCGAGATAAAGTTTCGTTGTGGAACCTGTTATAAGCATCTCGCATTGAAGTCCTCCCTAAATTTCATGCTTCTGTAAAATATCGCCAATCTTGGGGATTTTGCTTCTGTTTAAATTTGGCATGTTTGTTTCGTTGTTTCAAATGGTTCAAATGGCTCTGAGCACTATGGGACTTAACTGCTGTGGTCATCAGTCCCCTAGAACTTAGAACTACTTAAACCTAACTAACCTAAGGACATCACACACATCCATGCCCGAGGCAGGATTCGAACCTGCGACCGTAGCGGTCACGCGGTTCCAGACTGAAGCGCCTTTAACCGCACGGCCACACCGGCCGGCTTTCGTTGTTTCTGCAACAGTGTTCTAAGCTGTTTTGTGTACCAAGGAGGATCAGCCCCGTCGTTTGTTAATTTATTTCGTGTAAATCTCTCAATTTCTGCTGATAGTATTTCTCTGAATTTAAGCCACATCTGGTCTACACTTATATTATTAATTTGGAACGAGTGTAGATTGTCTCTCAGGAAGGCGTCAAGAGAATTTTTATCTGCTTTTTTGAATAGGTGTATTTTTCGCTTATTTTTCGGGGATTTGGGGATTACAATATTCAGTCTCGCTACGACAACCCTGTGTTCACTAATCCCTGAATCGGTTTTGATGCTCGTTATTAACTCAGGATTATTTGTTGCAAAGAGGTCAAGTGTGTTTTCACAACCGTTTACAATTCGCGTGGGCTCATGAACTACCTGCTCGAAATAATTTTCAGAGAATGCGTTTAGCACAATTTCGGATGATATTTCATGCGTACCTCCGGAATTAAACATGTATTTCCGCCAACATATCGAGGGTAAATTAAAGTCACCACCAACTATTATCGTATGAGTGAAGTACGTGTTTGAAATCAAAATCATATTTTCTTTGAACCTTTCAGCAGCTATATCATCTGAATTGAGAGGTCGGTAAAAGGATCCTATTATTATTTTATTCCGGTTGCCAACAATGACCTCTGCCCATAGTAACTCACAGGAAATACCTACTTCAATTTCGCCACGAGATAAACTATTTCTAACAGCAACAAACACGCCACCGCCAACCGTGTTTAGCCTATCCTTTCGGAACACCGTTAGGTTCTTCGCAAAAATTTCGGCTGAGCTTATTTCCGGCTTTAGCCAGCTCTCAGTGTCTCTAACGATTTGAGCGTCAGTGCTTTCTATTGGCTCTGGGAGGTCTGGTACTTTCCCAACACAGCTACGACAATTTACAACTGTTTTACCAATGGTTACTGCATGTACGTTCTTCCTGTGTTCGGGCTGCATCCTTTGTGACTGAAGTGAAATCGAACGGAACCTACAAATGGACATTAAGTTCCCTCAGAAAATCAAATACACACGCAACACGAGAATCTAGTTTGACTGAGCACAGCTTCGAAGAACAAGTAAACTTCCAGGAGCGTGAGTGAAACGCGAGTTAGTGAAGCAGGTAGCGACCTCACCAAGTTCCTTGAAACACCGTGTTAGAAGTAGTCACCTCAATGCACATGAGACAAGCGCCCATTTTCCACCCAGCTGAAAAAGAAGGTGGAAGAAGAGTTCCCATAGATGTGAGGTTTCACTCTCCAACGCGTCACTCCATAGTAACTGCTCAGCGTCCCGATTGGCTGACAAAGGTCAAAGCGTTGCAAGCGACTGACATGAAACCCGTTGACTGCGAGGTATCAAAAGGCCAATGACATTTATGGCATTCGACGCATCACATACCGCCTACCACGCAGTCACAATATTGGCTGCTAATGGCAACAGAGTGAGACTGGAGGTATCCAGTGGTGGGTACAGCATGAGGCTGTGGAGCATAGTTGAATTGCTTAGTCGAGGAGTAACTCACAATACCGCAACAGTGCTAATGGTGTTGATATAAAGCAGAGCAATGGTAACGGTAAAACAAGCATTGCATTATAATGTAACGATAGTTGACGAAGTTGATATTTCGTCAGAAACGAACACAAGATGAGGAAGAAGTAGCAGATGAAATGTTAGCGTTTCTGTAAGATGTGTCAGTGGGATGTGTTGGATCGTATACGCTGAACTGTGTGGACAATATACGTTAGGAGTACAATGATGACGATACGTGCTTAACAAGTGAAAGCGACATTGAAACAGGTGTCGAACCATGTAGTTCAACAGTTTGCGAGCTTGAAGTATGCTTCATACAATTTACAGAATGCACATGGTAGTGACCTAATACGTTATGCAAATCAAACTGCGCGCGACATAGATTGCAGTGATTTCAAGTGATGCAGTGGATGGTTGCATAACTTCAAACAGTCCTATAGATTTGCAAGAGGTGAGATAACGAAATTTGAAACAAAGCGTCAGCCTGACGATGCATAGCAAACTATGCAATTGGCCCCGAAAATTTGTAGAAGAGATAAGCAAACTTACACCATCGTTTAGTAAGGAATTTGGTTTCAACTCCGACTAATCGAGAGCTCAAGAGGAAATGCATATGACAGGAAGCCTGGAAATCAGAGGTACCAAGAGAGTTGTATCAAGATCAACTAACATCAATGCCTTAACCCAGTCGTAAACAAGTATGCCGACTGTTAAACTAGGAGATAAATTGGCTGGAAGATTATTTATTGTACTGCGAGAAGTTGAAGGTGATCTGCCCCTACTACGTTTCTTCGTCGTGTCCGTGATTTTGCAAGAGCAGTAGGGAATATTTTACGTCACAGCAAGCAAGAGTGGGAAATTGGACGTAAGAGAACTACAACTATGGTATGAACATTGCTTTGGCCAATAACTGGTAAAAATAACTTGCTTTTGCTTGATTCCTGGTCTGTGTATAAAAATCATACTCCTTTAGAGCAAACTATCCCTCCTGGAAAGGACATTGCAGTTAATATCACCCGAAACCACTGGGGAAATTAAGCCTCTGGCTTTCCCGGCTCATAGAACATTATCGCACAATCCACCACATTCCATCAGTTCTCATCACCCCGTTACATCAATATCATTCTATATCTATTCTTTAAGAGTGGATACCTTGCTCAAAGCCCTGAGACGAGATAAACAAATTTACACCATCGTTTATGAAGGAATTTGATTTCAACTCCAGCCGATCGGGATTTGAAGAGGAAATGCATATGATAGGATCCCTGGAAATTAGTTGCCTTCGATCTTAATGGTGCAGACCTTTGTGATCACTATGACGCGCTGTTTTTCATTCGGTTTTCATGGTGCAAGATAATGGTTTGTTTTGAACATTTCTTGAATGTCGACGATGTACATTTTGTGAAGTGCAATATATACATCACATACAAGGATGATTCTCTGCACTTCCCGGACACTCGGTTTCTGTCGCCTCCTGATGCACGTGGTGAGTCATTTGCAACTAATATTTTTCCTGTCTTAATTACTAAAACAGAACTTTCAAATGAGCCTTACGAAATATTGAACTTGAAACCTCGCACTCAAGGAGTTGCTTGTGAGAGATATCACGGAGGGCAAAGATAAATGCACTGGCAGCCTAAAGTTCCAGCGACCCGATTACTTCGAAGAGACAAGTGACTCACATTTGTTGCGCAAATGTGAAATGGACAACAGCCGTGTTCAGGACGCTTAACTACGCAGTGTGTTAGTGATAACAAAGCTGTATGTAAGTACAGTTATTGGAAACTATTGATCTAAAGTGCACACACGAAGTAGTCAGGTATCGTTCTTGTTGGCTCCCGCTCGAAGTTAGTTGTGTGACATATCATTTCCTCGCCGCCCCTGTGTGTTTGTCCTGTGACTGTTGCGATGCCATAGCTGGTGTCCGGTATCAGCGGTGAGGAGGCCTTCCTCGATCTGAATACGATGAGCTGATGTCTCTCTAATTATACTAAATGGAATACTCAGAGGACATAAGATAATAATGCTGTCGATGGGTCGCCTCGATTGCTCTGTGGGTATTGACAATGTGTGCATTTTAGCGGTCATTCAGTGTACCCCTTCTTGCCAATGATTCGCTATCTTCGTGGTGATTTATTCCACAAAGACATAAAGCAACAATGAAAAAACCTAAGATTTGCACTATGCTCTAGTAACTGAATTAGCAAGTAACTTGATATTGTGAATATGACATGTAGTGATTAAATTTCTGCAGCCACCATTCGAAGATACGAGCAATTCACACTATTTTGTCATATTCACAATATAAAGTTACTCGCTATGGGCGGAGATTAGGCACTCTTAAGCGATGCACAGCAAGTTGCCTTGAATGAGCCACACAGAATTTTGTCTAATCTTAGGCCTACGGAGCCTACTATGAAGAGAACTTACCTCAACAATGACCGCTTTCAGACATGAGTAAATCCAGTATATAGCAGAATTTGTGTCACTGCAGATATACCGGGTGATTAAAAAGTCAGTATAAATTTGAAAACTGAATCAATCACGGAATAATGTAGATAGTGAGGTAAAAATTGACACACGTGCTTGGAATGACATGGGGTTTTATTAGAACCAAAAAAATACAAACGTTCAAAAAATGTCAGACAGATGGCACTTCATCTGATCAGAATAGCAATAACTAGCATAACAAAGTAAGACAAAGCAAAGATGATGTTCTTTACAGGAAATGCTCAATATGTCCACCATCATTCCTCAACAATAGCTGTAGTCGAGGGATAATGTTGTGAACAGCACTGTAAGGCATGTCTGGAGTTATGGTGAGGCATTGGCGTCGGATGTTGTCTTTCAGCACCCCTAAGAGATGACGGTCGATCACGATACACTTGCGACTTCAGGTAACCCCAAAGCCAATAATCGCACGGACTGAGGTCTGGGGACCTGTGAGGCCAAGCAAGACGAAAGTGGCGGCTGAGCACACGATCATCACCAAACGACGCGCGCAAGAGATCTTTCAAGCGCCTAGCAATATGGGGTGTTTTTTTTTTTTTTTGTTCTAATAAAACCCCATGTCATTCCAAGCATGTGTGTCAATTTTTACTTCTCTATCTACATCATTCCGTGGTTTATTAAGTTTTCAAATTTACACTGACTTTGTGATCACCCGGTACACTGTCGTAAGAATAATTACTATACTCGTTTAGAGGTTTTCAGTTCACTCAAGATTAACTGTTGCAGCAGTGCGTGTGGAGTACGTCAAATGATTACATTTACAAATCAATAGCACGAGCATTTCTGAGGTACCAGGTATCGGCCCACGCTGAAACACCCCTAGTCGTGCGTGGTGTAGTCTCCACGTGTGCTTATGCTGTTGCTGGCTCTAGCATCCAGTCGATTGTACGCATGGAGAATACTCTCCTCGGATACGTTACCCTACGCCTACTCCAATTGTTCACATAGTTCTGTCAAAGTTGTTGGTTGTTGAGTCGCACTTGTCACTTGTCGTCCCGTCATATCCCACACGTGCCCGACTGCAGACAAGTCGGGAGATCATATTGGCCAGGGAAGATGCTGCACGTCTTGCACAGCAAGTGAGTTTCACAGGCAGTGTATGGGCGGGCACTATCGTGTTGGAACAACAAACCACCTTCCTCTTGCAAGAACGATAAAAGAAACAGTCTAAAACATTCTTCACGTATGGCTCTGAGCACTATGGGACTCAACTGCTGTGGTCATAAGTCCCATTCTTCACATATGGAACACTAGTTAGCGTCCCCTCCAGAAACACCAAATATGAACGAGTGTTGCAGCGTATCGCACACCAGACCATGAGGCCTGCGGAGGAGCCTGTGTGTCTTGGACGACTGGAATCTACGAGGCGGCACCCAGCAAATTACGTCGTACTCGCAAAAGAACATCACTCACGTGCAGGCAGAACATGCTCTCATCGGCCACGGCGCGCCGCTCCCTCTTCTAAGAGATCCCCTGACGGCACCAGCCGAGCCATGCACTTCGATGTTGCGGCGTGAGTGTGTAACGCCGGCAACACACATCCTCCTCTTTCCATCTATTGTACTATAAATTTGTTTTCCTTATTTTGTTACCTGTATTTTTACGCTGAGTCTGGCCAACGGAAAACTATGCTACCGAACGATTACATCGATAGGTCGTGTGGAGAACCAAAGTGTTTAGGATCTTTGGTAGTGTTCACTCTGCCGCATGGAGCGCGGGCAGAGGGAGTCTGGCTGGAGTAGGGCGGTGGAGCAGATGTGTTGTGTGACGCTCCTGCGAGTTGCAACGCTTTCGGGGTTTGGCAGCATGTGATTGCGCTCGACATGCTGAGATAGTTTCTGACACGGTGTCGCGGACGGAAAGCATTAGCAGGCGCACATCAAGAGCCCGTTTCGCCTGGTGACCGTGTCGAGAAGAAGGCGCGCCAACATCCAGCTTCTGCAACAGCGACGGCCGACAATGAGTGACTGTCGCCACATCCTCTATCGACGACTTCAGACCTTCAATCAACCAACAAGGAAGACTAAAAGCGCGTGAAGTTTTAGAACTGTATGGCAGACCTCAGCTTTTCAAACTTGCATCACAAAAATACAGCAACTTAGCATGAACCTTTGTTGCTCATTGTCCCAATTGCATTACCAAGCAGGGTCCCTTCCTTTTCTGGAATGAACCCGAGTGTCGTTGAAATTCATACCCCAGCATTAAAGTAATATCATTCCATTTCACTGCTTTAATTTCAAAGTTCAGTTAAAGTATTCATAGCTGGCTACAATATTTAGATTACACAAACAGAAATTAAGAGTGCGAGTTTTGTTACCATATTTTAGCTTACCTGTGACTGCAGCTCAGCTTGGTACGCACTAAATTTTACTATTTTTAATTGTTCAGAGTCATTTAATTCAAGTTCAGAGTTAAATCTCTTATTTCTAAACTGCATAGATTCAAGTAGCTTTTGAAATGATTGTTGAGGTAGCCCAAGACTAACCTAATTTTATTTAATTTCGTAGTGCTTCAGAAACAAAGTTCACTATTAATTTCAGTCATTAAATTTACTTTCAATTTTCCGGTTTTATTAATTCTTTTGATAAATTAATTCAGAGTGTAGCGAAATTTATTACTTCTGACAAACATTCAGTTTTGACACAGCACGTGTCAACCTTCAGTTGCCACGCTTTTAGTGCTAATTATATGTGCATTAATCTTTCATTTTCAGTTATTATAGTAGTTGTCCATAGGACTGGCGACCGTAATTTCCCCCAAATCTCAAATATCTAATTAACGCCAATTAACTGTTAACGTAACGACCGCACGTTTACTTCCTTTATTTATTTTACCGTTTTCTCATAATTAATTTTCACCAATTTCCTTTGCATTTTTCCTTTCATTTAGATGTAACCCTTTACTCCCTCTTTAACGACAAATTAACTTCGGTGACGATTGCTTTTCCCAAATTTCCATTAGGTGCACGCGGTTTAATTTTTCACTGTCATTAAGGTCGACAAGTGAGGGTGAGGTTACAAGTGGAAGACGGGTTACAGGTGTGCGTGCTGGTAGTCACACTGCTAATAACCGGTTAGCAACAATTCTTGTTGGCATGGCTCTGTTCACAAGCTCTCTTACCTGTGCGGTAGCAGCCGTACGATCTGCCACTGTACCTTCACAATACGAGGATCTCGGCGGGCGTCTCTGCCGCGCGGACGCGCAAAACCTCGTCTACAGGCGTGAGAATGATCACGTGACTACTGATAGCAGTATCATTTGCACAACTGACACATTATGTCCAATTTCTGTGGCGTTTTTTCCGAAATGACTACGTCGCCACTTGATAGGCCACAATTTGGCGCCTTTCAAACTCGTTCACTTGGCCGTAGGAAGTACGAGTGCGTCACCGTGGCATGGTTACCAGCTTGTTTCGCGTGTTTGCACCACACCGAGCCTTCTGGCTGTGAGTATTCCCTATTTAAGGGAGGAAACAAGTGGCGCTCTGGTAGCTATCCCACTGTTTAGATTAAAGTTCAGTCTTGATCACGTTATGTCTGTTGTTAATGAGTAACCGGTTTCGGTTTTTTCTATAAAACCATCATCAGACCCATTGGCTCCCTTGGGTTGGTAGGTGGAGCTCTCCTTGCTGCTGTGCAGTCAACAGTTGACTGCACAGCAGCAAGGAGAGCTCCACCTACCAACCCAAGGGAGCCAATGGGTCTGATGATGGTTTTATAGAAAAAACCGAAACCGGTTACTCATTAACAACAGACATAACGTGATCAAGACTGAACTTTAATCTAAATATAACAATTGATCACTGTATTCCAAAAATGTTTATCCCACTGTTGGCGGACGACGCTAAAACCATTATCACTACATCTGGCATATGGCTTCATCAGATCAACATGGACGTCGTCTTTCCAGGTGCACTAATTTTTTGCCGGCAGTGTACATCGTACAGTCACATTAATCAGCCATGTGACTGTAAAAAAGCAATAGCGCGAATTGTGTGGTATAGTGGATTTACTAAGGCCATCATTGACAGAAACTAATTACCTGATTAGCAAACTTTCGTGGCCCGTGACGGCATTTATAATCAACTAAATATTTCTTGGATCGCTATGGAAACTTACTGCAAATATGTTACGACTCACAAAAAATTAAACATTGCTTTTCATTATATGTCTTCCAATAGTTTTTAATAGTCTTGACAATCAGTCAAATGTCTTGTTTTTCCTTCGAAGGCGACATTTCTTCTTCTAGCCTACTTATTTCCGAATACATTTTATTCGGTTTCAGGTGCCATCAAAGCCTCTACAAAATTTTAATACATATTTTCACTTATTTACAGGGTGTTTCAAAAATGACCGGTATATTTGAAACGGCAATAAAAACTAAACGAGCAGCGATAGAAATACACCGTTTGTTGCAATATGCTTGGGACAACAGTACATTTTCAGGCGGACAAACTTTCGAAATTACAGTAGTTACAATTTTCAACAACAGATGGCGCTGCAAGTGATGTGAAAGATATAGAAGACAACGCAGTCTGTGGGTGCGCCATTCTGTACGTCGTCTTTCTGCTGTAAGCGTGTGCTGTTCACAACGTGCAAGTGTGCTGTAGACAACATGGTTTATTCCTTAGAACAGAGGATTTTTCTGGTGTTGGAATTCCACCGCCTAGAACACAGTGTTGTTGCAACAAGACGAAGTTTTCAACGGAGGTTTAATGTAACCAAAGGACCGAAAAGCGCTACAATAAAGGATCTGTTTGAAAAATTTCAACGGACTGGGAACGTGACGGATGAACGTGCTGGGAAGGTAGGGCGACCGCGTACGGCAACCACAGAGGGCAACGCGCAGCTAGTGCAGCAGGTGATCCAACAGCGGCCTCGGGTTTCCGTTCGCCGTGTTGCAGCTGCGGTCCAAATGACGCCAACGTCCACGTATCGTCTCATGCGCCACAGTTTACACCTCTATCCATACAAAATTCAAACGCGGCAACCCCTCAGCGCCGCTACCATTGCTGCACGAGAGACATTCGCTAACGATATAGTGCACAGGATTGATGACGGCGATATGCATGTGGGCAGCATTTGGTTTACTGACGAAGCTTATTTTTACCTGGACGGCTTCGTCAATAAACAGAACTGGCGCATATGGGAACCGAAAAGCCCCATGTTGCAGTCTCATCGTCCCTGCATCCTCAAAAAGTACTGGTCTGGGCCGCCATTTCTTCCGAAGGAATCAAAGGCCCATTTTTCAGATCCGAAACGATTACTGCATCACGCTATCTGGACATTCTTCGTGAATTTGTGGCGGTACAAACTGCCCTAGACGACACTGCGAACACCTCGTGGTTTATGCAAGATGGTGCCCGGCCACATCGCACGGCCGACGTCTTTAATTTCCTGAATGAATATTTCGATGATCGTGTGATTGCTTTGGGCTATCCGAAACATACAGGAGGCGGCGTGGATTGGCCTCCCTATTCGCCAGACATGAACCCCTGTGACTTCTTTCTGTGGGGACACTTGAAAGACCAGGTGTACCGCCAGAATCCAGAAACAATTGAACAGCTGAAGCAGTACATCTCATCTGCATGTGAAGCCATTCCGCCAGACACGTTGTCAAAGGTTTCGGGTAATTTCATTCAGAGACTACGCCATATTATTGCTACGCATGGTGGATATGTGGAAAATATCGTACTATAGAGTTTCCCAGACCGCAGCGCCATCTGTTGTTGAAAATTGTAACTACTGTAATTTCGAAAGTTTGTCTGCCTGAAAATGTACTGTTGTCCCAAGCATATTGCAACAAACCGTGTATTTCTATCGCTGCTCGTTTAGTTTTTATTGCCGTTTCAAATATACCGGTCATTTTTGAAACACCCTGTAGATGTGTGTAGTACTTCCAAACAGCTATTGCACTATAACCTATTCACGGAAACAGCCTGACTCGTTGAAGGAAACCATTGCTTTCCATTAGGCTAACGAGACATGTTTTTATTTTTCAAATATTTCAATAATAATGAATATTTATGACTTCTGTGTACAGTATACTGAAATGCAAAGGATTATGTTCAAGTTGACAGAAAATAAAAAAATTTTAAAATATCCAAGGATTTCATTACACATTTTTTTAGGTGGTCCATCAACAGCAACCCTCCCATAAGAGGATGGCTAAAGGGTGAGTGGCTTTCCGAAAATTGAAGGTGTTTCCCAGCGTCTATTGGAAATAAACATCGGAATGTCCTGGAAGGACACACCGCCCTCTACAAAAATTCCGGTAGCAGGAACAGGAAGTGGTCAGTGGAAATGCCTATATTCTGCTCCTGATTCTCGTTGGCTGACAGGGCGAAATGTTTAATTAATTCCTCAAAGCAGCTTAGAGTCGGTAAAATCGTGGAGTCAGGTGACAGCCCTCGCCCTTGCAGGAGAGAAGTCTTCTGTGCCCTCAGGAGCGGAAACTGTGTCTTCATAGTGTATTCTGGAGTCGGCCAGCAAAACTCATGGAGTCGATGGAGAATGTCATGAGCCCTCTGGGTCAGAGATTGTGTTTTAAAGTGGGCACCGTTTTGCAGATCAGGAGACAGTGCTCATTCCTGGTTAACGAAGTGTCAGCGCTCTCGCCGAGATTGATGCTATGGTTCCCATCAGATCACCGAAGTTAAGCACCGACCAGCGCGGCCTTCTGACTACGCCATGTGCTGTGACAACTTGAGCGGTTCTATGCCTTCTTTTGCATGTCGCCTCACATTTTCGTCAACTTTATTAATGTGTTGTATGATTTCACAGTGGGAACGGTCCGAACAAAGTTATTCTGATGAGAGAATGTGTACTGAGAGCTCAGATTACCTTCCAGCTGTTGCTGCGCATGCTGGGAACTGTATATGGTCTTGCTTTTTGTTTTCTCTGTTACTTCCCTAGGTGGCTTGTTGCGAGGCGAGCACTGGAGGACGCGACACACTGTGTTTTCGCGGGGGTCTGCACTTCCCCTAATACGGAGAGCGTCGTATATCAGTGGGCTTGAGCGAGTGGCGAGCGACTGACCTCTGTCGAGTTTCACCAAATGTATGGAGGCCAAACCGACCTGCGAGCCCTCTCAGTGTCGCCACAGCTTATGTGTTTACTGTTCCGGTGCGTCTGGAACGAAGACTGCTGGTGCTGACTGACTATTGTCTTAATGATTCTCAGAATACTTGTGGACCGTGCCCTGCTGGGTCAAATGTCTGGCGCCGGATGGCCGGTGGTGTTGGCATGCCGTTTTCATAGCCGGTCAAACGGCAAGTTCAGTGCCCTCCAGCTGAATATCAGACGCATGATTGGTCAACTTAAACTGAAGCCAGTTGAAGTCATAAAGCCCTGCACGAAACTGGAGGGAACGGTCGCTATTGGCGCAAATTGGTGTTCTGAGATAGTGAGGAATGCTGTTTCGCGGTTTTTCGAGGGCAGTGAGGAGTTGAGTAACGTAGGCTTAACTCTTGCGTTGCACAGGCGCAAGGCATTCAGGATCTGATCTTTGTCGGAATCGGATCGTCTTGCGACTTAGTTGCACTTTTTCGGAATCTTTGTGGAACATGACTTTGGTCTGTATCATTCTGCGACTTCAGACCCAGATTCTTACACTGCGTGTTCGCACCTGTACCGACAGGGCGAGTTTAGGCGGTTTTGACTCTTCTCTTCCTGGAGACACATCCTCATGCATCCAGGAGTTCCTCTGCTTCGGCCATGCGAGCACAACTTAGGATTCTCTGACAGCATTTGAAGCCACACGTTGAAACAGATTTGCTGCTCAGCAGGAGTTGGTGCCTACATCATAAGAAAGCTGCCTACCGACGACGTGCTGCAGGTTACAGTATTGGGAAAGTTTTTTGCGTTTCAGGCATTGTAGGACCTATCATTTTTATACTGAAGTCCTTAGTAGCATGCACTTGCTTTGCTACAAGTCCTCCTTGTTTGTTTCTCCATGTGTACCCATTTGAGCTCTCACTACTAATCGCGATACTGCATTATAGTCGGTGAAGTAATATCTACATCTACATCTACATCTACATCCACACTCCGCAAGCCACCTGACGGTGTGTGACGGAGGGTACCCTGAGTACCTCTATCGGTTCTCCCTCGGTGACTCATTAGGACCTCCTGTCACTATCGTCAGTCTATTGCACTACAGAGACTAGGAGCCCCTTGTTCTTGAGTCAACTGTTATTCTCGTAATATTTCAGTACACCCTATCCTTTAGCCTATTGTTTGTGCCAACAATGAAGTACCTTCGTGTTATGATTTATAATAAATCCCATTGTAATACTTCATCCGTATATCATTTCGTAGAAGGATGCAAATCCCATTTCCCATAGTTTATTATGATAAAATTCCCTTTTTTATTGAGTAGAGTACGATTTTTATTACATTATTGTGAGTGTGCTCTCCTTATTTTACCAACCAGCAGCGTCCACCATCAATTCCTTACGTTACCGTTGTGCACATAATTAATTAGGCGGTAGGTAAGGTGGGGGTTGAGTGCATGTCTAGATCTCATGCAAAATTCGCCAGAATTAAAGAGGTACAAGCTCTCTTCCACCCCAGCACCTCGCAAACTTTCCACATGCCTGTTCGGCAGAGGGGACAGGAGGGATGGTAGCATAAAGTCCCTGATCACCAGTCTTTGTGCCAATATCCTGGGTTAAAATCCACACTTCTCTGCTGTGTCTCGTGATGGGAGGGCATTCAACACTGTTGATTCCAATCCACCCGTCGGACGGGGGCATTAAGCTTAGCGACTCCCTTGATGTTCTTCAAGAAGAGTAGGCTGTGTGCTGTGGCACCGGATATCACCCTCTTACTTCTCTCACCACAATCCAAACTAAAAGTGGCAACATGCTGTACAAGCCCTTAACATAGACCATCTACACGAAACAAACACAGCTCTCACGCTTCACGAAGGAAGAGTGCCTGCAGGTGTGGTGTCTCCCAGCCATTCATGTCACTTTTTTTCATGTTACTTTTTTACTAACGAGGTTACCTTTCCACTGCGGAAAGCCTACAGATCATTCGAAAGTGTGTACTTGTGCGCGGGTATCGAATTCTGCTTACAGATTTTCCTCTTTTTGGCGGCTTCTGTTGCTTTTTTAGTGAGTGTATAATATTCCTTAGGAAGATGTCTGATAGCAGAGAGCGAATAAATTAGTTAGCAGCAAGAAGTTTGGATAAAGATGTACTTAAGTTCAACCGTAGCCACCACATTCCTTTGGTTTCAATGGAAATCTGAGTGTGCCTTTTTTTTCCTATTCGCTTTGAACTGTATTCCTGTTATTTTCCTGTGGATAGTGTTTGCGAAAGTTGCTAGTAGCCAGTTGGTGTCAGCGGTGTACACATATCTACATCCATACTACGCAAGGCACCTGACTGTGTGTGGTGGAAGGTGTCTGGAGTATTTCTATCGGTCCTCCCTTCTATTCCAGTCTCGTATTGTTCGTGGAAAGAAAGATTGTCGGTATGCCTCTGTGTGGGCCCTAATCTCTCTGATTTTATCCTCATGGTTTCTTCGCGAGATATACTCGGAGGGAGCAGTTTACTGCTTGACTCCTCGGTGAACAAAATCCCGTACCGAGCTGCTGAGCGTCTCTCTTGCAGAGTCTGCCACTGGAGTTTATCTATCATCTCCGTAACGCTTTCGTGATTATTAAATGATATTGTAACGAAGCGCGCTGCTCTCCGTTGGATCTTCTCTATCTGTTCTATCAACCCTATCTGGTAGGATCCCACACCGCTGAGCAGTATTCAGGCAGTGGGCAAACAAGTGTACCGTAACCTACTTCCATTGTTTTCGGACTGCATTTCCTCGGGATTCTTAGAATGAATCTCAGTCTGGCATCTGCTTTACCGACGATTAATTTTTGCGCTACTGAAGTGGTCTGGTCTCGCTTTATTCCTGGGAGTAATCAGGAAACTACGAGACTTTTTTACTGATTTTGAAGTAGTGAGAAGTGCTAGCCTTGTCTCGTGGGTCGAAGTGAAGCTTATGACCTTTATTTGGACATTTCATAAAAGTGGTAGTGTGACGACTCATTGGTAGGACTATGACAATGGCAAAAAGGGCATTCCTGGCCAAGAGAAGTCTACTAGTATCAAACATAGGCCTTAATTTGACGAAGAAATTTTTGAGAATGTACATATGGAGTACAGTATTGTATGGCAGTGAAACACTGAATGTGGGAAAACCGGAATAGAAGAGAATCGAAGCATTTGAGAAAGTTAGGTGGACTGATTAGGTAAGGAACGAGGAGCTTGGTCTGATTAGGTAAGGAACGAGGAGGTCTGTGCAGAATAGGAGAGGAAAGGAATATGTAGAAAACACTGACAAGGAGAAGGAACAGGATGATAGGACATTGTTAAGACATGAGGGAATGATCTCCTTGGTACTAAAGGCAGTAGTTGAAGGCAAAGGCTATAGAGGTAGACATAGATTGGAATACATCCAGCCAATAACTGAGGACGTAGAGTACAAGTGCTACTGTGAGATGAAGAGCTCAGCACAGGAGACAATTCGTAGCGGGCCGCATCAAACCAGTCGGAAGACTGATGGCCCCAAAAAAGGAAAAAAAGTCTGGAGATAAGGCTAAGCGCGACACTGGTCATACTTTAATCAAAGGGGGCTGGTTGGAAACCTGCTGCTTCGACTGCGAGGAGAGTGGCTGGTGTCGTGACCGTCCAGCACGTCTAATATAGGGTGCCTAGGAATCTCTTTTCTCGGATAGCTAGCAAGCAAATCTTATTAATCGAGTTTATTACACTAAATTAAATTGACAATACTCAACATTGCCTTTTTACAAAGAGGTGTCGCAAGCAATTGGTGACATGCAAATAATCAATGTCCTTCGATATACACTACTGGCCATTAAAATTTCAACACCACGAAGATGACGTGCTACAGACGAGAAATTTAACCGACAAGAAGTGGATGCTGTGATATGCAAATCATTATCTTTTCAGAGCATTCACGCAAGGTTCGCGCCGGTGGCGACACCTACACCGTGCTGACATGAGGAAAGTTTCCAACCGATTTCTCATATACACACAGCAGTTGACCGGCGTTGCCTGGTGAAACGTTGTTGTGATGCCTCGCGTAGGGAGGAGAAATGCGTACCATCACGTTTCCGACTTCGATAAAGGTCGGATTGTAGCCTATCGCGATTGCGGTTTATCGTACCGCGACATTGCTGCTCGCGTTGGTCGAGATCCAATGACTGTTAGCAGAATATGGAACCTGTGGTTTCAGGAGGGTAATACGAAACGCCGTGTTGGATCCCAACGGCCTAGTATCACTAGCAGTCCAGATGACAGGCATCTTATCCGCATGGCTGTAACGGATCGTGCAGCCACGTCTCGATTCCTGAGTCAACAGATAGGGACGTTTACAAGACAACAACCATCTGCACGAACAGTTCGACGACGATTGCAGCAACATGGACTATCATCTCGGAGACCATGGCTGCGGTTACCATTGACGCTGCATCACAGATAGGAGCGCCTGCGACGGTGTACTCAACGACGGACGAACCTGGGTGCACGAATGGCAGAACGTAATTCTTTCGGATGAATCCAGGTTCTGTTTACAGCATCATGATGGTCGCATCCGTGTTTGGCGACATCACGGTGAACGCACGTTGGAAGCGTGTATTCGTCATCACTATACTGGCGTACCACCCGGCGTGATGGTATGGGGTGCCATTGGTTACAGGTCTCGGTCACCTCTTGTTCGCATTGACGGCACTTTGAACGGTGGACGTTACATTTCTCTCTACCCTTCATTTGACCTGTGTGAAACCCTACATTTCAGCAGGATAATGCACAACCGCATGTTGCAAGTCCTGTACGGGCCTTTCTGGATACAGAAAATGTTCGAGTGCTGCCCTGGCCAGCACATTCTCCAGATCTCTCACCAATCGAAAACGTCTGGTCAATGGACGTTTGCAAGACAACAACTATCTGCACGAACAGTTCGACGACGTTTGCAGCAGCTCCGAGACCATGGCTGCGGTTACCCTTGATGCTGCATCACTGACGGCAGCGCCTGCGATAGTGTACTCAACGACGAACCTGGGTACATGAATGGGAAAACGTCATTTTTTGGAATGAATCGAGGTTCTGTTTACAGCATCATGATAGTCGCATCCGTGTTTGGCGACATGGCGGTGAACACACTTTGGAAGCGTGTATTCGTCATCGCCATACTGGCGTATCACCCGGCGTTATGGTATGGCGTGCCATTGGTTACACGTCTCGGTCACCTCTTGTTCGCAGTGACGGCACTTTGAACAGTGGACGTTACATTTCAGATGTGTTACAACCCTTGGCTCTACCCCCCCATTCGATCCCTGCGAAACCCTACAATTCAGCAGGATAATGCACGACCGCATGTTGCAGGTCCTGTACGGGCCTTTCTGCATACAGAAAATGTTCGACTGCTGCCCCGGCCAGCACATTCTCCAGATCTCTCACCAACTGAAAACGTCTGGTCAATGGTGGCTGAGCAACTGGCTCGTCCCAATACGCCAGTCACTACTCTCGATGAACTGTGGTATCGTGTTGAAGCTGCATGGGCAGCTGTACCTGTACACGCCATCCAAGCTCTGTTTGACTCAATGCCCAGGCGTATCAAGGCCGTTATTACGGCCAGAAGTGGTTGTTCTGGGTACTGATTTCTCAGCATCTATGAACCCAAATTGCGAGAAAATGTAATCACATGTCAGTTCTAGTATAATATATTTGTCCAATGAATACCCGTTTATCATTTGCATTTCTTCTTGGTGTAGCAATTTTAATGGCCAGTAGTGTGTATAATTTCCATGCAAGCAATTAACATAGATCACAAGGCTAAATCTTCTGGATCACGGCTCGTCTTCTAGTACGGCACTTCTAGTGCAGAGCGGCGCTTATACTCTCTTTCTATAGGGACCGCTCCTGTCGTGGTGCGGTCCTAGTCAGCGTGCTACTGGCTGACGTTATGCTGGATGGCGACCTCTGGCGATGGTGAGGGTGGCTGGTCGTTCGCTCTTTGACGAGATCCCTGGGAACGCTGGACACACAGAATATGTCGCATTCTCGTAAATGTTTGTCAAGATGCCTTGAGACCTTTTGGAGTCACTGTGGAGTCATTGTGGTTCTGGGAACACCTAGGCTGTTTTGCCAAAATGGAACGGAAGTCTCTAGGAAGCTGCCAAGCGCCAAACACGGCCAGGATGGGTCGTTCCTGGAAGCGTTTGTCACGACGTCTTGCGACCTCGGTAGTCGCTGTGGAACCATGGTGGCTTTGGAGCTCCGAAGCTGTTTTGCAGACATAGAACGGAGGTCGCTCAGGAGCTGTCAGACACGGCTGGGTTGGGCCGTTCCTGGAAGTGTTTTTGGCTTTTAAGCCATGGAGTCGTTTGGAACTATGGAGCCTCTGGGAACTCCGAGGTCGTTTTCCAAACCCGGAATGGAGGTGTGTCGGCGGCTGCCAAGTGTTGCTTTCCGATGGACAGAAATAGCTGTGGTTTCTGGATGTGTAGTTCATGAACAAACTAGCTTAAATGAACTATAGTGGGAATGGAATCGTTCAGATCGGTTTTTCTTTCAGTGAACCATCGTTCTTTAACTCCTCGCTTGCCATAATAATTGAAAATTAGAAAACACATGCACGAACCTCCGCTCACTTGGTACTGAGTACACCCCACTCCTAGAACCTACGCATCTGCAATTCGTAACTCCTGTCGGTGAATTGTGCGAACTACATCTGATCGTAAGACCGAAATCGTTCCATTAGTTGAGTTCGGGTTCCAATTATGAACTGTGCGATCTGTGTCAAAAGATCAAAATGTTTCCGTTAGTTCACAAAGTTCATTTCAATCTCTGGCTCCAGTCCTCCCCTCCAGTGACCCTGAGTGCCTCCCACTTCTTGTAACACAATTGCTGTCATGCTGAAAAAGTTTTATTGGTTTTTTACATCTTATTTACCCTGTACCTAAATATTACTATCGCATATTTAGAATTAGTTCCTGTGAACTACTGATTTTTTTTTTTTCATTTTCCAAACCCTAATCTATAAGAAAAAGAGCCAGGGCAGATGAATGCCCTGGTGACAATGAGAAGAATGTATTATTGGTGGTTCCCGTTACCCCCATTTCCAAGTAAAAGCTTTAGTTAAAACTGAAAGCGCCCAGCCCATCCTTGCTGAAAGATTGCATGCAGAGAAAAAAAAGCAGAGTCTTAGAGGAAAAAGATTGCATTTAGGAGCAAAAAAGCAACTTCTTAGGAACAAGCACTCTGGGTTTGTTATTAAAGGTCATTCAATTTTTGTAGGCAATACGCAAAAAGTTGTAACTTTCCGATTTATTATTTTAAGGGTTTTCCTATGGGTCCTTATTTATTGGTACTTTTAGCATTAAAAATGAACCACCCTGAGGTGGCAAAAACCATGGGATTACGATACGCACATACACAGACGGCGGTTTTATCGTATACATGAGGCACAAAAGAGAAGTTCATTGGCAGAGCTATCGTTTGTACTCAGGTGATTCATGTTAACGGTTTCCGACGGTACTATGGCCCCATGACGGAGATTAGCGAACTGTGAAAGCAGAATAATATTTGTAGCTAGACGCATTGAACATTCCACTTCGGAAATCGTTAGGGAATTCAATGTTCAGAGATCCATAGTGTCTAGGGCGTACCGAGAATAGCAGGCGTTACCTGTCATCACGAACAATGCAGTGGCTGATGGTTCAAATGGCTATGAGCACTATGGGACTCAACATCTGAGGTCATCAGTCCACTAGAACTTAGAACTACTGAAACCTAACTAACCTAAGGACATCACACACATCCATGCCCGAGGCAGGATTCAAACCAGCGACCGTAGCGGTCGCGCGCATTGGTTGACGGTGCTTACTTAACTACGGAGTACAGCCAACTTTTCGTAGATGATGATGATGATGATGATGATTTTGGTCTGTGGGGCGCTCTACTGCGCGGTTATCAGCGCCCGTACAAATTCCCAAACTTTGCTCAGTCCTGTCTCCCCACTTCAATGAATGATGATGAAATGATGAGGACAACACAAACACCCAGTCATCTCGAAGCAGGTTATAATCCCTGACCCCGCCGGGGAATCGAACCCGGGATCCTGTGGTCGGAAATCGAGAACGCGACCGCGAGACCACGAGCTGCGCACAGTTTTCGTAGAGTTGTCAGTACTAACAGACCAGCAACACTGCATCGAAATAACAGCAGAAATCAATATGGGACCTACGGGAACGTATCCATTCGGACAATGCGCAGAAATGGGAAATTTATGGGCAGCAGACGACTGACACGAGTGGCTTTGCTAGCAGCACGACAGCGCTTGCATTGCCCCTTCAGGGCTTGTGGCCGTATCGATTGGACACTAGACGGCTAGAAAACCGTAGGCTGGTCAGATAAGTGCAGATTTCAGTTGGTAAGAGCTGATGGTAGAGTTCGGTGTGAGCTGTATCTACATGGGACAGACAGGGTCCTCTGGTCCAACTGAACCGATCGTTGACCGTAAATGGTTGTGTTCTGCTGTTTGGAGACCATCTGCAGCCATTCATTGACTTTATGTTCCCAAACAACTACAGAATTTTTATGTCTGACAATGCGCCATGTGACCTGGATAGATTTTTTCACGAGTGGTTTGAAGAACATTCTGGACAATTCGAACGAATGATTTGGCCAATCAGATCGCCCGACATGGATCCCATCGAACATCTGTGGGACGTAACCGAGAGGTTAGTTCTTTACAAAATCCTGCACGGGCAACACTTTCGCATTTGTGGACGGCTGTAGTCGCAGCATGGCTCAATATTTCTGCAGGGGACTTCAAACGACTTGTGGAGTCCACGCCACGTCGATTTCCTGCACAGCGTCGGGATAATGGAAGTCTGACACGATATTAAAGGTATCTCATGATTTTTGTCACTATGTGTGTATTTGAAGTAGTTCATTGAACTAGATCAATAAGAAAAACTAACTCAAAACGAAAGTTTCCGTCAGAAGAACGATTTGATCCATCTCTACAATGGTTGTCATGTCACCATTATACCGGGATGTTCATCTGGAAGGAACAACAGAGGCAAGGGGGTAGCAGGGAACAAAGTGATCAACGATTTCTCGTCGCTGAGGTTTATGAGACAGCCAATCATAACAGAGTTCGGCAGGGACCGGTGGAGAATGTAGAGGCGCCGTGCTCACTGCCAAAGTAAAGCGCCGTATTATGCTTTCTATAGTTTCATTTATTGCCAACGGCCTTTCCGCAGTGGTAACACAGGTTCCCGTAAGATCACCGAAGTTACGCGCTATCGGGCTGGCTAGCACGGATGGGTGACCATCCGGTCTGCCGAGTGCTGTTGGCAGACGGGGTGCACTCGGCACTTGTGAGGCAAAACTGAGGAGCTACTTGATTGAAAAGTAGCGGCTCCGGTCTCGGAAACTGACATATGGCCGGGAGAGCGGTGTGCTGACCACATGCCCTTCCATATCCGCATAGAGTGACGCCTGTTGGCTGAGGATGACGCGGCGGCTGATCAGTACCGATGGGCCTTCCAATGCCTGTTCGGACGGAGTTTAGTTTTTAGTTCACAGTTTCATTTATCGATGGGTGTAAAAAATTCTGGTTGGTTGAAGACTGGAGGACTGGTAGTTTGTGTGTTTTACTATCACGAAAGACCGGAAAAGTATAAGAGTATAACATAGGCTATTTTAAACTTTATTTGTCGTAGCGTAAAGAAGGAGCGTTTATTAGACCATGTCAACCAGACTAAGAAGACCTTACTTGTCAAAGTGTATAACGATGGAAATGGATATTAAAACATGTGAATAAAAATCCTTTTCACTTTTAATTTATATTACCTTATCTCTATAACAGTCAGTCTCTCCACCTTTAAGTGTTAAATGTTCTATATGCCGTCATTCCTTTTACAGTGTCTACCTTTATCTTTGTGTGATGATAGGCTATCCTTGTATGCAGCGTCTGTACTTTTGCATCTGTTACCTACGGTTCGATGATCCTTATGAACGGACAAATGGTCTTAGCTACTGTCAGATGGGCCAATGATTTCTGTTTATAATAACTCTCCTTCTCTTGCGGTTTGCCGGCCGTTGTGGCCTTGCGGTTCTAGGCGCTACAGTCTGGAACCGCGTGACCGCCACGGTCGCAGTTTCGAATCCTGCCTCGGGCATGGATGTGTGTGATGTCCTTAGGTTAGTTAGGTTTAAGTAGTTCTAAGTTCTAGGGGACTGATGACCACAGCAGTTAAGTCCCATAGTGCTCAGAGCCATTTGAACCACCTTGCGGTTTGAACCTTTTATAGTGAGACAGGCGATCAAAAATAATTGAGTTTTCGATGTCAGAAAGTTGGTATTAATAAAATGAGCGTGGTAGACCAGAAACGGCAGCATATCAACAACCAGAATTAGGAAAACAAATAACAAGGTAATTATCATATGAAGCTAGACGAGGTGAGACATCGACAAAATTGGCAGAATGATGAGTCTTAGATAAAACATAAAATACTTAAGAAAGTGGTTGAGATGAGGTGGGTCAAGCTCAATGGTTTAATGCTATGTCGTACTAAAAAGTTTGAAACATGTACTTCACTGAACAGTCTTTCTAGCAGAAGCTCTACTGTAATGTGTTGTGAATATATATTTCCAAATAAAATTAATTGCAGCAAATGTTCAAAATAAATTATTTTCTCTGCAACAGATATTTCTAGCAACTGTAGAAGAATTTGCAATTCTAGGAGCTCTACGCAGGCTAGGTTCAGACTCGGAAAATTGTACGCTAGTCCCATTCGGCCCGTTAAAGAACAAATAGAGGAAGATCTTGAAAACAATAAACAGGAGTAGCTCAGACTGATTTAAAGATTTAGGAATAACTTCCCGGCAAAGTATTGAAATCTATGCTTCTAACGTCGACACCCAACATGAATGAATGGAAGAAGAGTCCATGGGAAAAGAAAAGCTCGCTACTGAGAAAGAAAGATTTGCCGAATAAAGAAAAGGGCGTGATACAGAAACAAAACGACGTAAGCCGCATATCATTACATAAATGCCAAAACAAGAAAGAAAGAAATAAGGTAAAACAGATACTTGATTATTTTTCCGAGTCAGATTCAGACTTCGTACGTCATGAAAGTAGCTCAGATACAGATATGAACTTCCGTTTTGTCGAAGAAGTATCCGAATAATAAGAAGAAAAAGAAGAAGAAGAATTTGCGAATTCAAGGAAAAATCGGAAAACCTACTGAAGTACGCTCGTTACTAGATAGCTTAGCCACAGTAATTGAATGCTTTCAGGTTACCCTATTAATCCTCCATTCGTGGAGAAGAAAGTATTGTTTTTGTATAAAGATTTTTAAGCACTGATTTTTGATTTACGAGACATTTCAGTTGAATATTGTGTTGGTTAACTTTGGATACCATACAGCAATGTTACAACAGGTTATCTCAGGTATTTTTATCACGCAGTCTGCGAGGGGCCGGGGCAAGCAGTGTATTTAACACTAAATTCTTCTAGAATCTAAATATGTAAATGATGCTCTAAGCCCCCCCTACTCTAACTCCGACTTTTGCTGTTGCACATGGATTAAAAAATATACGCGAACTGACTGTAATCAACCCTGCAAGTGGAGTAGAAAAGAGTTTGGCACCTGCAATAATTTAATTTGATAAATAAGTTAAATAAAGGAAGGTTTCATTACCGTAGTGAGAAATGATGGGTTGCTCTACCGATTAACAGAATGAAAGTTCTGTCCAAAATAACAATATGATTTATTAAGACTAAACAAAAAATAATAAACAAAAACACATGAAACATTTATAATACATCAAATTGGCTCAAATTGGATACTCAAACAAACGCTGTGAAGGTGAAGTTGTCCCTAAACTAGATTGTGAGGTTTATGACGAAGTGGTATGTGGAGCCAATTCCTACTCAAATCTTAAGAGAGACACACAGCTAACCCAACATTAATTGCTGCTACTCAAGACAGAACAAAGTTAGAAAAAGACGAACAGGCGCGCTCTGCTGAGCTCTGATTATCACCTAGGAAAATCCCTATCTGCCGGTGCTGCGGACAAACATTACCAAACTGTCTTCTTAACTGCCAGAACACGATCTGGCGTACCGGAGGCGATGGCTGGTTGCTTCGACGTCCTCGACCGAAAAGCGAGAGCCAACTACCGAGAGCACCCGTACAGGCCGAACACACAACATTCCCGTCCCCACGACAGTGGCCGTGGTTAAACGTTCCAATCAGCCACTCGAAAACCGGCGGAAAATTCCACTCCATTGCCGGAGCACTACCATTCCACCAATGGAGATTCTTGGCGCCAATTTCTGCGCTGATTTTGCTACGTCACGGAGCTATGCCGTGAGCAAGCCAATCACAGTTACTATTTCGCAGAAAGCGCGGGAATTTTCCCGCCACAACTGCCTGGGTACACAAGTCATTCCCACGCCTCGCTGGTAGCCCGCCAGAAAGTGTTTTCGCTAAGTTTCTGCGAAGTAACGGAACCTCTAGCCCAGCCGCTACTTCAGACCCCTCCGGGCGTGTGTTTTGACAATGTCGGCGTCTGCAAAGCATTCACTCGACTTCCTCACACCTGTCGGCTTAACCCTTTCCAGATCAGCGGTTCCCGCCTGTCACCGGACCACCCGGGTGACGAGAGACGCTGCGTGCAAAGTCCGCGTGTGAAGGAATAGCGACTTTTCTCTGCATGCATTTAGAGAGGAAAATCGTAAGATAGAAATATGAGAGAGGGCTCATGCCACCTCTCAAGTCTTCCATTTTTATCCACGTTTAGCTCAAATTGGACAGAGACCTGCAATTTTTGTTTTAGCTAAATTGTAAATTACCTGTAATTAATAATCAGACAGAGCTGGCATTTGGATGAGTTATGGTAACAACCCAACCAATGACTTCAGTTTGAAATCACGGGGAAAATTTAGCCTCATTGACATCAGTATAGAAAAAGTGAAATTTGGGAGGCTCTACCTCATATACCATATGTTCCAGATCCGCATATGCCGAAAACGTCAACACAGCCCTAAATGACACATGCAGACTAACAGGTGAATGGAAAATATATCACTTGATAAAGTGGCTGAATTCTCAGGTCATGGATCCCGAAGACTTGCACATGTGCATGCAGGACAGTTTAACCGCACGCCTATACAGCTGGCTCACAGCCAGTCGCAGTTTTCAAGTCCGTTATTACACTGTCGACTGTGAGCTTCTTCTCAGTGTTCCTTCTTCTCTGTTAATAGATAACATGACTGTTATATACCATTGGCAAACTGAGAAACCGATATATTTAGTGGTGTATGACACACTCGATTTCTTTCGATATTTTGCGAGTTGTAAGCACTCGTTTCCAGGTTTTGTTAGGTTCCTCCCACTACAATATCTCCCCCTCCCCCCCCCCCCCCCCGAACATCAAGAAAACACCCTCCAGAAAGTGTGTAGTGTGCCAAGCTAAGAAGAAGAAAAATGCTACAACTTAAGAGTGTGAGAAACGTTTAGTGGATTTGCACGTGCCTGTATTTTTTTGGGTGTATAACACCAACAAAAACTTCTAAAACAGTATTAATCTCATTCCTCATCACTTCAGTAGATAGAGAGAACAGATTTATAAAGAATTCATATCAAAAAGTTATGTAAGTTTGAAAAAAGTATGTAAGACAAGATATTCTGATGTTCGTAAATTCAATAGTGTTAGTAAGTCAATTTGATCAACAGACTTTCTACGAGGACCATCCGCTACACGGTGCTGCATGCGGACCTGTCAGACTTAAATCCTGCAAGAGATTGCTTAGGACCGAGGTAAATCATACCCAAGAGGACTACCCTACCAAATAAGAGATGCCCACCAGCAATAAATCAAGGCCGATGATTTGAAGAACATTGAACCGCATCAGAACCTGTGTAGCGCCATTCAAAACAAATGGAACTTAGCGAAATGCAGGACACGGGACATTTACAATGTTCCCTATCTGGCGTAACACGACCGCCTCGAGTATTAGTCTAACTAAAAATGACCGTGCTGGTGGAGAAACCCCGATACGTCTCAACAGGTATCCGACGTATGTAAGTTTGTAAGTAACTGAAACCAAGAATCTTTAATTTTTCCCAGAATTAACCGAATAGAACGTCCACACACGCAAGAAAGGTTTATAAGACTATAACATAATGAGTATTCACACATCTGCCAAAATCAAAAGTTTACCGCTACCAAAGTGCTTAAGTAAACAGACCGGACAAACCGTGATTGGCTGCTCTCTGCCAAGGTAATAGCGGAAATACAAGTATTTGAACAACAGACGACAGTAATCCACATGAGAATCGGCATAACAACTAGTTAATACGTAAATACAGAAAGTAACACTAGCAAACAAAGTGAATGTGTGTATATGTGTGTTAAAAAGTAAACGAATAATAAAAAATGAAGACTTTAGTATCTGTAGTACCGTATTTCCGCCTTAATTCGACAGTTCAGATATGCACTATACTGTTCGTGGTTTCTACAGACAAAATCGCACATCTCTAGCAGTCAGACATCTCGCCGATTTGCATATCCTAGTTTTAAGATTAATGAGCCGAGTACTAATTCCGAACGGGAAGCAACGCGACACGTTTGGTTACTAGTTCCTCATCCGCAGCACACAATGAACCCACCAAAGCGTATCATCGATCAAACAGTTATTTTACATCGGCCACTGACAAAGCACAGTTGTACTCGCGTGCCACTGTACTCACCTTCTGTGATCGCTGCAGATTCTTTGATGGTGTTTTTCTCTGTAAACCTATCGATGTGTTTCTACAGCTACACACATCTCGCTTAGCATTACACTTTCAGCCATCCCGAGCACATCGATGTATAATTTCATACAACGCTACAGCTTCACATAGTCACCCTCATGCAAGCACACAACATCTAAAGATAAAATTATTATTCCATTAACCCGCTGGTACTCTTATGGTAATTCCTGACACGGTCACTCGCGCGAATGGCAGATGTCATTCACAACATGAACGTTGCATTTGGACACTTTTAATGATCTTATAAGTTTTTTATGTAAATCTAAGTATAATATACTTAATGAAAAAATGCAGTAAGATATAGGATAGGTGATAAATAGTTTTGACAATTGTTCATAAAGATTTACAGTACTTCTCTGAGAGCACCCAGCGTGTCGTTTTCTCTGTGGAAACCTCCATCAAGGATACTATCAAACCTCAGAAATCACAAGTCCAGCCTGAATGAGTTTTCATTCAAGCGTAAGTATCATGACTCAAGACCGTTGCTCTTTCATTTATGCCACAACTTTGTAAACTCTTTCTAGAACGTCTCACAGACCTACACATATATTACAACCCAATGAAAGCTCTTATCTCTATAACATCTGTATTTTTAGCATCTCATTCCCTAGAAAAGTTACCGCGACCTCCATTAATGTAAATATTAGTACATGCTGCAATAATGGGTATTACATTTTTATGCCAGAATAACTTCGTAATATCTGTTTATGTCTTCGGTATACGAGCCTCATTTTTGGGCCCAGATAAATACGTAATAATATTACAAGGACTTGTTCTAAATTATTAGGATACATACTTTTCCTCCATTTAACTACTCCATCTTTTCCTAAAAGAAAAACTTAAAAAAAGCTCCTCTTGAATTACTTCTTCTTGTGAGTGAAATTCATCATTTTCTGTCACTTCTTGTTCTAGTCCTGAATCAAGACAGCTTTCACGTACACAGTCCTTTCGTAATTAAGTATTTGGGTAAAAACCAAATTAACTGTAACTAGTTTAGATTAAATTTGTATCGAATTCGGGAAAGCAATAAAGTAACATACGCTGACTTTGTTTCAGACTGTAGGGGGAATTGTTCACGCAGATGGCCAGTGTCCTCCTGCTTATAATACTGTTTCCTAAACAATGCAGCATGTGTAATAGAAAGCCAATGATGGCTGAATGTAACGGATGAAGATGTAACAGAGACGTAGTGAAAATGGCGCGAGTTCAATGCAGCCCCGTCAAACGAAAGAGAGTAAGAAAGTCATGTGGATGACGGGTGTCATCTCGCGAGCAACGAAGGGTTAACAGTAACGCCATGAAATGAAGTTGCACTAAGTTACAAAACTCGTCCTAAAATAAATCTGCGGAAGTATCAAGAAAAAGAAACAAGAAAAGAGAAAGCACAGAAAAAATATAAAAAATCTATATCGTACTGTAGTGTCATCTCCACACCAGCTGCTCCACGAGCTGTACCCTGGACGACATGTGGCTCGGCAAGAATGAACCTCTAGACATCGCCCGATATTAGACTGAAAAAACAGAAATTTTCCTGACACGAGAAAGTAAGTTTGCACATTTGTAAAGCCAAAGCTACAAGCTGTGGTCTGGACTTCATGTCAAATACAAGAAGCATCTTTCTTCTGAAAGCACTACCTTCGCTGTACTTGCTCTGTTTCCACTACAGTGCACTATTCAGAAACACGAGTAGGATGACTGTCCTCCATATTTTAAGGGTGAACCTGTCGCTAAAGTGGCTGTCAGACTCCACACCTGCGGCCCCACCAGCTGTGACGCAGTACCGTTATAGGGCTGTTTGCTTCACTGCTGTCCACTAAACACCATTCATCTTCTTCCTCTCTGTCGCTCTTATTTACGCCTCGGACGTCACGTCTGCCGGCAACTTCTGTCGCAGCTCCCCCTCCGGCGTCCTTCCTTTTTACGGCCTGAATTTATTAGTGTGCCAAGTGCCGCCAGACGCAGGTAAGAAGGAAGGATGAAATGGCGGGAATACTTTGCCGGGTTTATGGCAGCGCGCACGGAAGGTCACGAGTTCCTGGAAGGTAGCCTTCCGTCCCCCACTCACCTCCCCTCTCCCACCCCCCCACCACCCCACCCCCCCCTCCCAACCAACAGGTCAGAGCCTCACTGCTCAGACATTCAGCAGATCAAAAGCTTGAAGGCACACACAACCCAGTGGTTCCATGCAGAACTGCTTTGTTGGTCCTAGGATAAAAGGAAAAAAAATGCTAGAGCTCTATAAACAAGAATACTCTTCTCACAGGTTTCTGCTAAACTGTGAAAACCCACTAGCATAAACTAACTTCTCAAAAAAGTTACTCCAACCTATTCCGACTTGGGCATACTCTTGTATTGTATTGTACTGTACTTTATGGAACTGGGGACCTAGGAACAACAGAGAGGCTTTGTCTCCGCCGTAGCCCTCACTGGTACACAACCCCACAACAGGCTACAGCAGTCCACTCAACCCACCGCCTCTCCACACCGAACCCAGGGTTACCGTGCGGTTCGTCCCAGTAGCCCCCCCTCCGGGAACGTCACACACCAGACGAGTGTAATCCCAATGTTTGCGTTGTAGACTAATTATGGTGTACACGTACGTGGAGACAGTGTTTGCGCACCAATCGCCGACATAGTGTAACTGAGGCGGAATAAGGGGAACCAGCCCGCATTCGCCGAGGCAGATGGAAAACCGGCTTAAAAACCATCCACAGGCTGGCCGGCACTCCGGACCTCGACGCTAATCCGCCGGGCGGATTGTTGCCGGGGACCGGCACGCCTTCCTGCTCGGGAAGCAGCGCGTTAGACCGCACGGCTAGCCGGGCGGGCATACACTTACTAAAGCCGCTCTGGACGAATGATTGAATCGGTAAGGCGATTATAGCTGAAACAACTTGTTTTCGGTTATACCGGTTGTTTTCGTCTCCAGTTTAACCAGACCGTCAAAACTGCTCAAAATAGACGGTTCCTGAAATAAGGGTTTTCGGTTTTTTGTTGCAGAATTCGACATAGGCTTTGAAGAAAGACTAAAAAGTCCGGATAAAGGTAGGAAATCTACAACGATAAGAGGGTGAGGCTGTGGCAGAAATAGGTCTCAATGTTTCCAATAAAGATGGAGAAAATAAAGAAGATGGGCTCAGTAATGGTTCAAATGGCTCTGAGCACTATGGGACTTAACTTCTGAGGTCATCAGTTCCCTAGAACTTAGAACTACATAAACCTAACTAACCTAAGGACGTCACACACATCCATGCCCGAGGCAGGATTCGAATCTGCGACCGTAGCGGTCGCGCGGTTCCAGACTGAAGCGCCTAGAACCGCTCGGCCGCTGCTCAGTAATGGCGAGGGAGAGAGAGAATTGATGTGTTTTCATCCATTATAAATGGTTCTGAAAGAATGAGACTGTAAAATCAGTAGGTTTGTTTATAAATACTTCTTCTACAGTCACGATTTCTCTTTATTTACTTTTCACACGACGCTTTTCGGTAAACGATTCACAAGTGCGTTTTTTGTTTGTATTATGTCATTTCTATGTGATGTTGTCGATGTGTGATAGTCTGCTTCATTTACTTGACTTTACTGCAATATGTAAGAAACACGCAATTTTTAGTTGGTTATCAAGTTTTTGTGAGTAAATAATAAACCACAACAAAAACTAATGCATAATATAAAGTGTAATCACGATCCATATTCAGATTCTGGAATATACAAAGTAAGATGCCAGGAATGCTCCATGTTCTACCTAGGACAAAGAGGCTGAAACTTCAACACCAGGTACACAGAGCACATAAAAGCCTACACGCATAGCAGACACACTTCATCAGCCATAGCATCACACGTCCATAATACCCATTAGGAAAAATGGAGCAAAATGTCAATGTAGTCCACTGGCTAAATAAATCACATAAAACTGATTTGCCGGAAGAAGTGGAGATATATTCGTTGTTGTTGTGGTCCTCAGTCCTGAGACTGGTTTGAGATATATTCATGTTACACGAAATATGAGGATAAAATATTAAACGAAAAACCTGAAACTGAATCGTTGAATTTCTTCAGAAGTTTCGATACTATACTCGAATAAAAATAGTAAAAAATAGAAATAAGTACAATTGTAAAATCGATGTTAGTAAATTATTATACAAAATTTTAAGCTAAATAACCTCTGTAGAAACGCATATCATGTTCTTTGGAAGACTTATAATGATATCTCTGTTGACTACTTGCGGGAACATCTTTGTAACTCTTTTGTTCATGTGAGATATTTTCGATGTTTAAAATGTACAGGAAGTGTGTGAGATGTTCAGTGTGTGAGAGAGATTCTGCACAAATGGGTCATAAGAAAACTGTAAGTTAAAATCCTTCTAATTTTCGCCACTAACTTCACAAATCGATAACCAAATACAAATCGTGCGTTTCTTATATATTGCAGTAAAGTCAACGAAATGAAGCAGACGCACATATCGACAACACAACATAGCTATGGCTTAATACACATAAGAAACGCACTTAAAATGGGAATCATTTCCCGAAACGTGTCGTGTAAAAATTAAATAAAGAAAAATCGTGACTGGTAGCAGAAGAATTATTTATAAACAAGCCTATAAAACTGATAACTTTCCTGCACCGTCACTTTCGAATGTTATCCACTTTTCACCCTAAAGCAACTATGAAATTAAGCGTTGAGCAGTTATGCCAAGCTTATAGACATCAGTAAAATTATAAAGAGCTACATCAATCAAATTTACCTTCCCATCCAAAGGACACTATGGCTTTTCTCTCTTTATGTGAAGTTTGTTGTGCCTCCTCCAGTTTTTAAACCAATAAAGCAAATGGTGCAATCTACTTCATTGCTACCGCTCTTCGTTATATACTTCCAAATGACGAACGGTGCCATTCTGCAGTACATCCCATGCCCGGGGATAACAGCGAAAAACTACGTTATAGACTAGATGGGGCAAATCCTGCCCACTCCACGTACAAGCCTCACCGCCTAAAAAGCCACCCCACACGACGACAAGTAGGTAATTGTTAAATCAGTGCTGCACACATTCTCAGGTCACATGTTTGCCGCTACTTTCGAAATGTGGGCGTTGTCATTAAAAGAGCACTGATCGCTTACCTATTTTTTTATAATAACTCATATTTCAAAGCAATGAAATTTTAGGAACAGACATTACTAGTTAGTAAAAAAAAAAAGCGACGAAATCCGCTCCCTGCCCTCTAAACTCGGCGGCAGCAACGATTAGCGCTGCAGGAATTCGGGTCCCCGTAGTCCAAGGGCCATCGGTTCCAGGCCGCTGCAACCGCCAGGCACACCCTTCCAACTCCGCGTCCCACACAATACTCACCACTGCCCAGCCCCAGGGGGAGCCAAAGATGATACGACGAGGGCCAGAATCGATGGAACGCGCGTACAGATGGCGCCAGTTGGATCGTGTGGGCGGCTTCACAGGAGCAGCCACTGCTTAATCGGAACAATCGAAAAATGACTTAGATACGATGTCTGTATGGTGCGAAAAGTGGCAATTGTCTCTGAATAACGAAATGTGTGAGATCGTCCAAATCAGTACGAAAAGAAATTCGTTAAATTTCGGTTACACAGTTGTTGTTGTTGTTGGGGTCTTCAGTCCAGAGACTGGTTTGATGCAGCTCTCCATGCTACTCTATCCTGTGCAAGCTTCTTCATCTCCAGTACCTACTACAGCCTACATCCTTCTGAATCTGTTTAGTATATTCATCTCTTGGTCTCCCTCTACGATTTTTACCCTCCACGCTGCCCTCCAATACTAAATTGGTGATACCTCGATGTCTCAGAACATGTCCCACCAACCGATCCCTTCTTCTACACTCCTGGAAATTGAAATAAGAACACCGTGAATTCATTGTCCCAGGAAGGGGAAACTTTATTGACACATTCCTGGGGTCAGATACATCACATGATCACACTGACAGAACCACAGGCACATAGACACAGGCAACAGAGCATGCACAATGTCGGCACTAGTACAGTGTATATCCACCTTTCGCAGCAATGCAGGCTGCTATTCTCCCATGGAGACGATCTTAGAGATGCTGGATGTAGACCTGTGGAACGGCTTGCCATGCCATTTCCACCTGGCACCTCAGTTGGACCAGCGTTCGTGCTGGACGTGCAGACCGCGTGAGACGACGCTTCATCCAGTCCCAAACATGCTCAATGGGGGACAGATCCGGAGATCTTGCTGGCCAGGGTAGTTGACTTACACCTTCTAGAGCACGTTGGGTGGCACGGGATACATGCGGACGTGCATTGTCCTGTTGGAACAGCAAGTTCCCTTGCCGGTCTAGGAATGGTAGAACGATGGGTTCGATGACGGTTTGGATGTACCGTGCACTATTCAGTGTCCCCTCGACGATCACCAGTGGTGTACGGTCAGTGTAGGAGATCGCTCCCCACACCATGATGCCGGGTGTTGGCCCTGTGTGCCTCGGTCGTATGCAGTCCTGATTGTGGCGCTCACCTGCACGGTGCCAAACACGCATACGACCATCATTGGCACCAAGGCAGAAGCGACTCTCATCGCTGAAGACGACACGTCTCCATTCGTCCCTCCATTCACGCCTGTCGCGACACCACTGGAGGCGGGCTGCACGATGTTGGGGCGTGAGCGGAAGACGGCCTAACGGTGTGCGGGACCGTAGCCCAGCTTCATGGAGACGGTTGCGAATGGTCCTCGCCGATACCCCAGGAGCAACAGTGTCCCTAATTTGCTGGGAAGTGGCGGTGCGGTCCCCTACGGCACTGCGTAGGATCCTACGGTCTTGGCGTGCATCCGTGCGTCGCTGCGGTCCGGTCCCAGGTCGACGGGCACGTGCACCTTCCGCCGACCACTGGCGACAACATCGATATACTGTGGAGACCTCACGCCCCACGTGTTGAGCAATTCGGCGGTACGTCCACCCGGCCTCCCGCATGCCCACTATACGCCCTCGCTCAAAGTCCGTCAACTGCACATACGGTTCACGTCCACGCTGTCGCGGCATGCTACCAGTGTTAAAGACTGCGATGGAGCTCCGTATGCCACGGCAAACTGGCTGACACTGACGGCGGCGGTGCACAAATGCTGCGCAGCTAGCGCCATTCGACGGCCAACACCGCGGTTCCTGGTGTGTCCGCTGTGCCGTGCGTGTGATCATTGCTTGTACAGCCCTCTCGCAGTGTCCGGAGCAAGTATGGTGGGTCTGACACACCGGTGTCAATGTGTTCTTTTTTCCATTTCCAGGAGTGTAGTTAAATTGTGCCACAAGCTCCTCTTCTCCCCAATTCTATTCAGTACCTCCTCATTAGTTATGTGATCTACCCATATAATCTTCAGCATTCTACTGTAGCACCACATTTCGAAAGCTTCTATTCTCTTTTTGTCTAAACTATTTATCGTCCACGTCTCACTTCCATACATGGCTACACTCCATACAAATACTTTCAGAAACGACTTCCTGACACTTAAATCTATACTCGATGTTAACAAATTTCTCTTCCTCAGATACGCTTTCTTTGCCATTGTCAGTCTACATTTTATATCCTCTCTACTTCGACCATCGTCAGTTATTTTACTTCCCAAATAGCAAAACTCCTTTACTACTTTAAGTGCCTCATTTCCTAATCTAATACCTTCAGCATCACCCGACTTAATTAGACTACATAGCATTATCCTCGTTTTTCTTTTGTTGATGTTCGTCTTATACCCTCCTTTCAAGACACTGACCATTCCGTTCAACTGCTCTTCCAAGTCCTTTGCTGTCTCTGACAGAATTACAATGTCATCGGCGAACCTCAAAGTTTTTATTTCTTCTCCATGGATATTAATACCTACTTCGAATTTTTCTTTTGTTTCCTTTACTGCTTGCTCAATGTACAGACTGAACAACATCGGGGAGAAGTTACAACCCTGTCTTACTCCGTTCCCAACCACTGCTTCCCTTTCATGCTCCTCGACTCTTATAGCTGCCATCTGGTTTCTGTACAAATTGTAAATAGCCTTTCGCTCCCTGTATTTTACCTCTGCCACCTTCAGAATTTGAAAGAGAGTATTCCAGTTAACATTGTCAAAAGCTTTCTCTAAGTCTACAAATTCCAGAAACGTAGGTTTGCCTTTCCTTAATCTTTCTTCTAAGATAGGTCGTAGGGTCAGTATTGCCTCACGTGTTCCAATACTTCTACGGAATCCAAATTGATCTTCCCCGAGGTCAGCTTCTACCAGTTTTTCCATTCGTCTGTAAAGAATTCGTGTTAGGATTTTGCAGCTGTGACTTATTAAACTGATAGTTCGGTGATCTTCACATCTGTCAACACCTGCTTTCTTTGGGATTGGAATTTCTATATTCTTCTTGAAGTCTGAGGGAATTTCGGCTGTCTCATACATCTTACTTACCAGATGGTAGAGTTTTGTCAGGACTGGCTCTCCCAAAGCAGTCAGTAGTTCTAATGGAATGTTGTCTACTCCCGGGGTCTTGTTTCGACTGTAACACAGTGTTACACAGTAAACCACACAAAGTTGGACACTATCAGTTCAACTAAATACCTCGGAATTACAATGACGAATAACTTAAATTGAAACGAGCACAAAGATAGTGTTATGGGGAAGGTAAATCAAAGACTGTGTTCTATTGGTAGAACACTTAGAAAATGCAACAGGTCTACGAAAGAGACAGCATACTGCGCTTGTTCGTCCATGTTAGAATATCACTGTACGATACGGGATCCTTACCAGAGAGGATAGCGCAGGACATCGATATGTCCACTGAGGCAGCTCTTTTCGTAGCGGAGAAAGTGGCCGGCCGCGGTGGCCGTGCGGTTCTGGCGCTGCAGTCCGGAACCGCGGGACTGCTACGGTCGCAGGTTCGAATCCTGCCTCGGGCATGGGTGTGTGTGATGTCCTTAGGTTAATTAGTTCTAAGTTCTAGGGGACTTATGACCTAAGATGTTGAGTCCCATAGTGCTCAGAGCCATTTGAACCATTTTTTTCGGAGAAAGTGACTCGGATACTATAGGCAGGTTTGGGTGGCAGTCGTTAAAAAAAAAGGCGCTTTGCTTTGCGGCGAGATCCTTTCACGAAATCTCAATCAATGAGATAATATTTTGTTGTTGCCGAACTTCATAGGTAGTAATGATCACTGTAATAAAATAAGGTTCAAATGGTTCAAATGGCTCTGAGCACTATGGGATTTAACTTCTGAGGTCATCAGTTCCCTCGAACATAGAACTACTGAAACCTAACCAACCAAAGGAAGCCATACACACCCATGCCCGAGGCAGGATTCGAACCTGCGACCGTAGCGGTCTCGTGGTTCCAGACTGTAGCGCCTAGAGCCGCTCGGCCGCCCCGGCCGGCATAAAATAAGGCAAATCAGTATAGGACGAGGAATTCCGCCATATGCAAGACAACTTTTTTCTGTTCTGTTTCACCTAGAAATGTTTCAGCACTTTTTGTGCCATCTTCAGTGATTTATTTTTTATTTTCAAACTGTAAAATTGTTGTTACATACTAGCATTTAGCGAAACTATTGGTACATAATATTTACAATTGCGAATGAATAATTGTTGTAACATGTTATACAGCATTCGTCCATAGTTCACAGTTGAGAAATGTATTAACGACTTGATGCACTGTTTAATGTTTATAACATTATGTCAAAGTTCTATTTATAGCTTAATTGGCAAAAAAGTGGATGCATGCCTTAGTTTACATACGATACATGATGCTATTGGACATTTATTTTCGTAGCTATTCTGCTACACAATCTACAACTTCTCATCTGCAAAACAGCAAAACGTAATTTTTATTTTGCTGTTTATTATGCATTTACAAACGGAAATGAGTATATATCACGGTTTTGTGTGCAACTTACGGTTTTGATATTGTGGTGCTTTCTCATATGTTATTGGCGAAGTGAATGGGCTGATTTCTTGATCTATGGTCGCTTGACGCTGCACTTTCTCCGATTTTTGAAAAGTAGACAGAGTTTTCACAGCCATTACGTGTTGTTGTGGCTCTGTAGTATTCATTTGTTTCGGAGCGTGTTTGGCTGGGTGAGGCACGCGAGTTTGAAGTGTATTTGGCGTCTGTGGTGTTCGGTTTGTATGAGTATGCGATGCGTGTGTGTGTATGTGTGTGTGTGTGTGTGTGTGTGTGTGTGTGTGCGTGTGTGTGTGTGTACAGGACTGGGGCAGGGAGAGAGAGAGAGAGAGACAGAGAGCGATAGAGAGAGAGGGTGGGAGGGAGAGAGACGAATTAAGGGAGAAAGGTTTCTTTTTCTAATAAGTAGTTTTGATGTGGGTGTTATTTGTACAGTTCTATTGTGGCGAAGAGGGTTTTATTGCACAGCGATGTGTATTCATTGATACTTTCCTTCCTCGGTCTATTGGTTTTTGGATGTGATAGTTTTCTTCTATAGTTAATTTTTGGTATAAGCTGCTTCTAGTTTTAACGAGGTGTCAGTCAGTTTCAATGTTTGTTGGGTTGTGATTGTGTGCTATCAGGTGTTGTGCAAATGTTGAGAGTGAGCTATTGCTTTTCAGTGCTCTGAGGTGTTCTGCATACCTGGTTCTGAAATTCCTGCATGTTTGGCCCACATATACAGATTGACAGCAGTCGCAAGTAATTTGGTATTCACTGGACTAGCTGTATTTGTCAGTGTTGGTGGTATTTCTTCCAAGTTTGCTTTGTATTGTGTTGTTGGTTCTGTATGCTATGTTGAGCCCTAGTTTCTTTAGTATATTACCCACCCTGCGTGTGACTTCGTTTTTGGAAGCTATTATGTGCCATTTGTTGCTTACAGTCTGCTGATTTGTTGTGTGTCGTGTTGTGTTTATCTGTGTATTTCATGGTTATGTGTTGTTTGTTATTTGATTTTGTGGTTTATTTGGTCTACTCTCCTTGTATCATATCTATTCTCCTGCGCAATTTGTTTTATTGTGTTCAGTTTTTGCGTGTATTCATGTTTGTTCATGGGTATTTTGTTCAGGTGCGTAATAAATATCTGAAGCTGGCTTCTTTGTGAGTTACGGGGTAATTGGATTGGTTATGAATAACGGTGCTAGTGGTTGTCGTTTTTTTGTAGATTGTGGATTCGTGTTTGTTGTTTCTCTTTTAGATGGTGAGATCGAAGAAATTAAATTTTTCATTTGTTTGTGTTTCAATGGTGAACTGTATTTGTGGGTGGAAAGAGTTTACGATGTCATGAAGGTCTTTTATGCGAGGCTTTGGTTCATCTGTTCAGCAAATTATGTCATCTACAAATCTGCACCAATATATTATTTAGTACTGTTTTGGTATTACTATGTTGTCAAAAGATTTGTTTTTCTACGTGACAGGAAAATGTCAGCTAGGAGGCCACTGATAGGCGATCGCATCAGTAGGCCATCTTGTAGAGAGTAAAATCTGTTGTTGAATGTGAAGTAGTTTTGTTCTGTGATGAGCCTGAGTATGGCTGATATTTCTTGTAACTCCATCCGAACAGGCCTCGAAGATCCTTTCATGACTTGTGATAATATTTCTAAAACGCCTTTAGAACCAACGCAAATTCAAGAGCAACTAGTAGGAGCTGTTAGTTTAGTAACGAATGGAGATACATCTGAATACAACAGTTTAATAGAGAAGGCTGACATTGCTTCTGCAGGCTACAGTATTAGACTTCATGACACCAATGTTCAACCAAGTCTTCATGTTGGAATAGATCCTACGGATGCTTTAAGTACAAGTAGTTCAAATTCTGATGTTACAAAATATACAGATACAAAAATATTATTTGAAGTTATTGCTGAATGTTCTGTATATTCAGCTGGTTTAGAAACACATTATCCTCGTACAAATGCACCAAATGTTCAAACTTCTGATATGATTTATATGTCTAATGTTAAAAGGAATGAGGAATCGTCAGTATATAAGGGACAATATGAAATAAAACAAGTGTAATATTTTTGTTATGTGTATTGTAAACAAATTTGTATTGTACAATGTTACATTCATTTTGTAGCAATTGATTTATAATAAACAACATTGATTACAAATATGTATGAGATTCATTTAACAATTGATAACGGTACCAACGGACCACTGTGTCATTCTCGGGCGATAGGCGTCAATGAATGCGGATATGGAGGGGTATGTGGTCGCCGGAACCGCTTCTTTCCCATCCGGTAGCTCCTCAATTGACCTTACAAGGGCTGAGCGCACTCTCGCTTGCCAACAGCACTCGGAAGACCGCACGGTCACCCATCCAGGTGATAGGCAATCCCGAAAGCAATTAACTTGGGTGATCTGACTGGAACCGGTGTTATTTCGGCAACGCCACTGTACGCGCTGTTTGAAGGAAGTGACTAATATTTTATTTGGTGAGCTTAGAACTGTTATCCGGGTTGAGATACAGTGTGCAAGCTTAAAATGTATAGGGCAAAGAAGAATCACTCATAAGCATTCCCATCATATTAAAAGCTGTCGAAGCGACCTTAGACAAAAGTCTGCTACAAGGCTGATCACAGTAGGTGTACCGGGCAGAGTGGCCGAGCTGTTAGAGACGCCATGTCACGGACTACGTGGCATCTCCCGCCGGACGTTCGAGTCCTCCCTCGGGCATGGGTGTGTATGTTGTTCTTAGCATAAGTCACTAAGATAGTTTAAACAGTGTGTAAGGCCAGGGACCAATGACCACAGCAGTTTGGTCCCTTAGGAATTCACACACATTTCAACATTTTTATAGTAGATGTGAAAATGCGCATGTCTCATTCACAAAAAGATTTAGTATTGCCATCTCAATTCCACAAACTTACTCCATTACTAGTTTCGTTCCTAGGCAATGACGATTTAAAGGACCTAAAAATAAAATGATAAGACACATTAGTTATTTAACCACTTCTGTAGATAACATAGAAAGAAAATATTTAAAATTAAAGAGGTTAAAATTGCACCTGAATACTGAAATTTCGAGTACTGGCATTGCTTAAAAAATATATATAAAATAGTAGCTGCAGTGCCCATCTTTGCCCGGGATGTTTAATATCTGCCACTCAAAGTGATTGGCGCTATGCCTTCTTGATACTCGTAGAGAATGCAAGCCGCATTGGAAACTGCAAATGGTTTAAATAGAAGGGTGTTTTTGTATCACTGGATGTCAGCCGAACGTGACTAATGAACACATCTTCACCTGTATGGAAAGATGATTTGTCGCGCCGTCTGTTGTCACATTTTGCAATAAGTATCTCATTACGTTTTTGGAGAATTCGTTTTCTATTGTTCCAGCTCAGTTTTCACTGCTTCAACTTGGGTTGCGTTTGCCTACGACTCAAAGTGCTCGAGCAGTTTGCGTCATAGTGCGGCAAATCTCGGATTCTGTAAAATCTTTCGATCAGATCGCGATCAAGTGACTCTTGCTGGTACATTCCGTCCCACGGCCTGCCTTAACGTTTGTACGGCACTGTGGATTTTAATAATAAAAATAACTGTGAAACACGGACTGAAATATCTTCTAGAGTATTTCTTATATATAACAAAGGTATCTAATCAATAAATAGGAGCCTGTGATCATCTTTCCGACAAATTCTGGAACTTTCACTTGTCCCGCAATCTAGTGGCGTCTGTTGGTACACTATCCAACAGGAGTATTGCAGCTGCAATTTATTCTCGCTATAAGAAATACCGTCAGATTAACCACTACATATTTCGTTTCTCAGGAATTTGAGTTTTCATTAATTTTCTTCATTGTTTCCTGTGAAAGTAGGAATGTGACGTAAATCGGCCAAGAATTTTGAAGTAAATCGGCCAAGAACATTTGGAAATTTTTGGTAACATTCATGTCCCCTTTATATATTACATACATATATGTGTCAAGTTAGATTAGTAAATCTTATGATCTTCCTCTCGACTTGAAGATAACTAAACTCATCTAAGTACTGGTCAGCCTTCCATCACCTTACTGGATCCCACTGTACTGGTAACCACCGTCATGGAATGCGCTGATGCCTCGGTCACTCCACTTGCTCCCAGTCTCCAGTACTTCGGGCAGTTGCTCCCCTCCGACGTAAACACTCCAGTCACAGCACCAGACATTAAACTTATACTCTGGTCAAAACGCAACACGGCCCCTGGTCATGACTCTCTCACCTACCACCACATAAGAGAAAACCCTTCTCCTTCCTGACTGGACTTGCCAATTTATACAACGTCATCCTCTCTACTGGCTTCTACCTTGACCTGTGGAAGACTTCCCACATCCCCTTATTCCTCAAATCCAACAAACCCCCTTCCGTCATCTCCTCCTATCGTCCCACCTGCCTCACCTCGGTCTTCAGTAAGGTCTTCAAATCCATCCTCTACCATCGTATCTCGGTCTTCAGTAAGGTCTTCAAATCCATCCTCTCCCATCGTATCCATCACCACATCAATCAACACCATCTCCTCCCCTTTACCCATTGTGACTTCCAACCCACCTTCTCCGCCGAAGACCAACTCCTTAACCTCATCCACCTTCTCTCCCTCCAAATTAACTCCCGTCACTCCACCATTTTTGTTTCCCTCGACCTCCAAAATGCCTACGTCTGCATATGCAACCAGGTCTCCTCTTTAAATTCCAAACCTACACTCTGTCTATCAATTTTGACTGTCTGGTCACTTTCATCCTCTCATGCCGTCCTTCCTATGTCACCCTCCACGACACCAACTCCTGTATCTTTTATCCCACTGCTGGTGTCCTCCAAGGTCTCTGTCCACTCCTCTCCCCTCTATTTCCTGTAGATTGCAGGTATGCCCAAGCCAATCCCAACTGTACGCCTCCTCCAATATGCTGATAACACTACCTTCTTGGCTTTCTATCCTACCCTTCATCAGTCCCAATGCCCCCTCCAATCCCACCTTCGCCGGCTCACCACTTGATGTAACCAGTGGTTCCTTTGTATAAACCCCTCCAAATCCCATGCAATCGTTATAGGGCACACTACCTGCTCCTTCCATCTCCATGATTTCTACCTAACCATTTATGGTCATCCCATCCAGCTCATCCCCATCCTGAGACTCCTTGGCCTCAGTCTCAACTAACATCTCACCTGTGCCCCTCATCTCCTGAGAATCCAGCAGAGAGCCCACTCCCACCTCTGCCTCCTGTCTGATCAGACATGGTGATTGAATCCTTCCACCATCCTCCACACCTACAGGTCCCTCATCCATCCTATGATCTGTTATGCCAGCGTTGCCTGGATCTTTGCCTCCCACTTTTATAAGGCCCTCCAAATACTAGAACGCCACACACTCTCCCTTCATTTCCCCACACAACTCCTGTATGACCCACACCCTTCTCCCACCTCCTCCATTTCTTCCAACATCTCCACATCCTTTACACTGTCCACAGGCTTGATCTCCCCCACCCCCTGGTTTCCTCACTCCTCTCTACCACCCACCTGCTGCCCCATTGCTGTGTAAAACTAAGGAAAGGAACAAACTGACACAAGAAGGTCATAATCAAAGTCATACAAGAAAGGTAATACCCATAAAGGTACACTTGTGAGCAGATCTCACGGCATCAAAAGCATTTCCTGAACCTACTATTCAGGAAGCAAATCCATCATCATGAGTGGGAGATAGAGGACGGTGGGTGGAGAGAGAAATTACTGACATGTGCGTCATTAAAATATAACAAAGACCTGTTTAAAAGGGGTATTACAATAATTTGACGTTAAGAAGCAACATAGATAGTGCAATTACCGTTAATATATTACTCATCTTCTTGAAATCTATATAAGTCTATATATAAAAGGCTTGTATATGTACTGTACGTACTGACAAGCTTTTCTCCACGACCATCCTCTGCCACTCATGGTTCCCTTGTTCTTCTTTTGCACAATTACCACGTCCTAACATTACTAAACTAGCATTGACCTTGTGGTGTTACCCACAGTTAAACATGTCTACCTAACCCAACGTTCTTGCCAGTATGGATGGAACAGGGTGACGATTGTATAAGCGACCATATTCACTTATACGGTAGAGTTCAAAAGTCATAGAGAATACAGCTTCCTCTAAGAGAACTAAGTGTCCCACATCGCCCATTATATTGAAATATCTGGTAACCACCATCACCCACTTTCACCTACCACAGTATGGATGAAACACGTTGAGGACTCTATCACCATCATACTGCATCGTGAATGAAACATTAAAAATATTTTCATATAGATGGTAAAGTTCGTAAGTCATATATTACTTAGCTTTATCTAAGAGTATTTATTTTTAAATATTTCGCGTATTTTTGTCAACAGGACTCGCCCACTGCCAAGCACCGCAACCAAACTACTTTACTAACAGGATAACTGCATTCATAATATCGTTAATGAGATCTACGTCGGTATGCATCTCATTTCTAAACCGGTACTCATGCCTTCTCGCATGACATAAATTCAGACTCGGGGAGCATCGGGTTTCTCAGCCAGTTTACAGATAAAATAAAACATTGAACTGAAACATAGAGAACCATAAACCTTGTATACTTTGACTGCCGTGGTTTCTTTGACCGCTCATACACTAAAACTTTTACAGCTCTCTGCTGGCACTCAGTTGGGTTTTTAGTGTACTCTGTTCGATGGTAAAGTTCCAGCAGTATACGATAAATGACACTATGTAGCACCGATTTTCTTGCGCAACAGTTGGCGAACGTGTGACTTATAACTGCATAGAAAAAAGTGTTTGAAAATCTGTTTGTGCAAAATCCTCCGATATAACGTACGTTACTCGATTAATTCTCAAACAGACTACTGATTAGTTTTTGTTTACGTCTACTGTTTCTGAGATCAAAGTATAATCCGTCTTAGATCCCTCGAACAAAAAACGGTGCCCAGAACTTGGAAGAAAGCACAGGTAACGCCTGTCTACTAGAAGAGTAGTAGAATTGATCCACAAAACTACCGTCCAATATCTTTGACATCAATCTGTTGTAGAAACTTAGAACGTATCTTAAGCTCAAGCATAATGAGGTGTTTTACTGTTGTCCTCTTCAGGGCGGTTGTACTTTATTATCAACCCCTTACAATATCTTTTCTTCCGTTCGTGTCATTAGATGGCCACTGGATGCAATCATATTGATAACCAAATAAATTCTTGTACGTTTTTCATTGGGAATCGAATCAAGACAACTTTATTACTTACGCTTTAATCACGGTTGTACTGCTTAGGGCTTTTTCCCAGCATCCTCACCATCTGGACCAACACGTCTTTCAACTGCCCCTCCCTTTGTATAAACGTTACTCTGTGACCTTCAAATCTCAGTACATTTGTCCTTTCTCTTTGGACATTCTCTGTTCCTTCCTCGAAGCAGTCTCTGATTTTTCAACGCTTTTTGGATGCAAACATTGAATAATGCCGATCGTAATTAGCAACTTAGTTTTACGCCTCACATTATTGACGCTTATTGCTCATGTTGACCAAAACATATTGCCACCACTACATCTTCATTCAAATACTACATAACCCTCCTGCACTATTTCACCTAATGTTGCTCCAGTATGTTGAACAATAGTTGTCATGACATACTGCTGAATGCCTTTTTGCCAGGTCGATGGCAGCTATAAGTGCAAATTTATTCTTGTGAGCTCTGTTTCATGCACTGCATCTCTTTTCAGAAAAAGAATTAGTTTACGCTCAGGATAGCTCCTACTTTATTTCCACCCCTTGGCAGTATCTTTCTTATGTAGACAGTAAGATTCTGGCACGGTACTGACTCAATATGTTAACAGAAGCCTATTATTAATGCTAAAACTCTAACATATTCCTCTAAGTCTCTAAGGAACCTGCTTGTCATTTAATTCTCACGTTTTATTCTGTAATGTTAACTGTCTGCTTCAAATCCAGTTGCATGCAGGAGCTCTGGAAGTATTTTATCAGTCCCCAGTGCTTTATTGTTTTCTCAACGCCTGATCGAATTCTCCGCACATGATCCCACCACCTTCTTCCCTAGGATCCTCGTTCACCGCATTCTGTAGTACTTTATCGAAGTTGAGATTATCATTTTCATCATACAGTTTTCCATCCCTTTATCACCTCCTCATGTTCCATTCTGTTTCTCAATTCCATTATACCAAAGTTAACATCTTCGAAAGCGTTACAGCTTACTTTGTAGTCTGTGTCCATTTTATTAACTTTCAGACGTTGCCCGACTTCAATGTGTCTGCCTTTCAAAAACTTTGCCTTTTCTTTCGTTACTTTCCTATTTATTAGATTTGTTACGTGTTGTTTTTCTACAGTTTGAATTTTTTAAAATTATTCTTGTGTTCCATTTAAACATTCAAGTAGAAGAAAATATATAATCTCCTCTCTATCTACTTACTTTTCCCAGTCATTTCTTCTATGATTTCATCCCGCTACGATTCATCATTTCACACCTCTTGTTCTCCTGTTTCGTATATATATGTGTGTGTGTGTGTGTGTGTGTGTGTGTGTGTGTGTGTGTGTGTGTGTGTGTGTGTGCGTGTGTGTGTGTTCTTTATCTAAATTCTTGTAACTATACGTTTTATTTAAAAGGTTTTTAATTTTAAGTTGATCCTTGTTAATACCAAGCAGTAGGCGCAATCAATGTAAAATGCGACATAGTTCCTATCCTTAACTGGGTTCCTGAATCTAAATTTCAGTGGAGTATTATTTGGAATATCCTTCGTATACACAGTGCTTTTATGTGAACCTAGTGTGGGATTTGTGTTCAGACAGTGTGTTGCTTATTGCTGGTGACTCTTCCTTTCAAAATTCTGCCTTATGTCGCCTCTCATATTCCCCTTACCGAGAACAAATCAACCCGAAGTCCTTAATATTAAACTTCTCATACTCTTTAATACCCTGTCATTATCATTACCAGGTCCCAGCCATTTGACAAACTGTGCTGGACACTACTTCCTCCCCTTAAGCCTCTCCAGCTATGTGCACCCGTATTTCTCCTGTATGATTTCTAATTTCATCTACTCCCCTTCCATTAGCCTGTCATCTCTTTTTTTTTCATGTCTCTAAGAATTCAAAGAAAAACTTCGTCTGTTAATCTAGCATCCATTCACCCGAGTATACCTCCTCTCCCTTTTCATCCTCCCCCTTTATTTCCATTAAAATCATAACTGTGTCATCCATCTTCCACTCCAGTTTGTGCTTCATTCACTTGTTTGTAATACTAAATATGTTGTAGGATTATGAAACTATGAAACTTGTCTCTGTTCTCACCCATTATGACGTTTCCGGAAGACAAAAATGTCATGTATGAAAGCCAAGATGGATTCCGTAAACAGAGAGCTTGCGAAACACAGCTTGCTCTTTCGTTCAGACTGTTGTCGTATTCCGTAACTCCCGAAAACCATTCGGTACAGTTCCGCACTTCCATTTAGTAAACAAAACACGAGCTTGTCGAGTATCAAAATACACTCCTGGAAATTGAAATAAGAACACCGTGAATTCATTGTCCCAGGAAGGGGAAACTTTATTGACACATTCCTGGGGTCAGATACATCACATGATCACACTGACAGAACCACAGGCACATAGACACAGGCAACAGAGCATGCACAATGTCGGCACTAGTACAGTGTATATCCACCTTTCGCAGCAATGCAGGCTGCTATTCTCCCATGGAGACGATCGTAGAGATGCTGGATGTAGTCCTGTGGAACGGCTTGCCATGCCATTTCCACCTGACGCCTCAGTTGGACCAGCGTTCGTGCTGGACGTGCAGACCGCGTGAGACGACGCTTCATCCAGTCCCAAACATGCTCAATGGGGGACAGATCCGGAGATCTTGCTGGCCAGGGTAGTTGACTTATACCTTCTAGAGCACGTTGGGTGGCACGGGATACATGCGGACGTGGATTGTCCTGTTGGAACAGCAAGTTCCCTTGCCGGTCTAGGAATGGTAGAACGATGGGTTCGATGACGGTTTGGATGTACCGTGCACTATTCAGTGTCCCCTCGACGATCACCAGTGGTGTACGGCCAGTGTAGGAGATCGCTCCCCGCACCATGATGCCGGGTGTTGGCCCTGTGTGCCTCGGTCGTATGCAGTCCTGATTGTGGCGCTCACCTGCACGGCGCCAAACACGCATACGACCATCATTGGCACCAAGGCAGAAGCGACTCTCATCGCTGAAGACGACACGTCTCCATTCACGCCTGTCGCGACACCACTGGAGGCGGGCTGCACGATGGTTCAAATGGCTCTGAGCACTATGCGACTCAACTGCTGAGGTCATCAGTCGCCTAGAACTTAGAACTAATTAAACCTAACTAACCTAAGGACAGCACACAACACCCAGCCATCACGAGGCAGAGAAAATCCCTGACCCCGCCGGGAATCGAACCCGGGAACCCGGGCGTGGGAAGCGAGAACGCTACCGCACGACCACGAGATGCGGGCGGCTGCACGATGTTGGGGCGTGAGCGGAAGACGGCCTAACGGTGTGCGTGACCGTAGCCCAGCTTCATGGAAACGGTTGCGAATGGTCCTCGCCGATACCCCAGGAGCAACAGTGTCCCTAATTTGCTGGGAAGTGGCGGTGCGGTCCCCTACGGCACTGCGTAGGATCCTACGGTCTTGGCGTGCATCCGTGCGTCGCTGCGGTCCGGTCCCAGGTCGACGGGCACGTGCACCTTCCGCCGACCACTGGCGACAACATCGATGTACTGTGGAGACCTCATGCCCCACGTGTTGAGCAATTCGGCGGTACGTCCACCCGGCCTCCCGCATGCCCACTATACGCCCTCGCTCAAAGTCCGTCAACTGCACATACGGTTCACGTCCACGCTGTCGCGGCATGCTACCAGTGTTAAAGACTGCGATGGAGCTCCGTATGCCACGGCAAACTGGCTGACACTGACGGCGGCGGTGCACAAATGCTGCGCAGCTAGCGCCATTCGACGGCCAACACCGCGGTTCCTGGTGTGTCCGCTGTGCCGTGCGTGTGATCATTGCTTGTACAGCCCTCTCGCAGTGTCCGGAGCAAGTATGGTGGGTCTGACACACCGGTGTCAATGTGTTCTTTTTTCCATTTCCAGGAGTGTAGATTTGTGACTGCTTTCAGGAGATAAAATTAAAAAAATTATTCCTAACGGGATGACTTTTATACGTGTAAAATTTATTTACGGTGTGCTCCAGAAAAACGTTATACAGTCATTACTGATTAAAACATGTATTTAATCCAGTGGGTAACGTCAGAAGCTCTTTGAGGCTCTTTACGCTGAGGTGACAAAAGTCATGGGATACCTCCTAACATCGTGTTGGACCTCCTTTTGCATGGCGTAGTTCAGCAGTTCAGCGAGGCAGGGAGTCAACAAGTCGTTTGAAGTCCTCTGCAGAAATAACGAGCAGCGCTGCCTGTATAGCGGTCCATAATTGGGAAAGTGTTGCCAGTGCAGGATTTTGTGGGCGAACTGACCTCTCGACTGTGCCTCATAAATCTTTGTGGGATTCACGTCTGGCTGTCTGTGTGGCCAAACCATTCAGTCAAATTGTTCAGAATATTCTCCAAACCAGTTGCGAACCATCGTGGCCCTATGACATGGAGCATTTCCATCCATAAAAATTGCATCGTTGTTTGGTGACATGAAATACATAAATCGTTGCAAATGGCCTCCAGGTGGCCTAACATAACCACATCCAGCCAATGATCGCTTCAGTTGGACCAGAGGACCCAGTCCATCCTATGATAACACAGAAAACACCATTATGGGACCACCATCAGCTTGCACAATGCCTTCTTGACAACTTGGGTCTATGACATCATGGGGTCTGTGCTACGCTGTGAGAAGTGGCATGAGCCCCCTCTCATATTTCTATCTTTGAGTAATTCGAATTTCCTCTCTAATTGCATGCGGTGAAAAGTTGCTGTTCCTTCACAAGCAGACTTCCTATGCAGCGTCTCTCGTCACCCAGGTGGTCCGGTGACAGGCGGTTTCTGCTGGTCTTGAAAGGGTTAAGTCGACGGGTGTGAGGGGGTCGAGCGGATGCTTTCCAGACGCCGACATTGTCATAAGAGCGGCGGCGTCACGCCCACAGGGGCCTGACGGAGTGGCTGGGCTAGAGATTCCGTTACTTCGCAGAAACGTAGTGAAAACAGTTTCTGCCGTGCTACCAGCGAGACGTGGGAATGACTTGTGTTCCCAGGCAGTCTTGGCGGGCAAATTCCCGCGTTTTCTGCAAAATCATAGCTGTGATTGGCTTTCTCAGGGAATAGCTCCGTGACGTAGCAAAATCGGCGCAGAAATTGGCGCCAAATATCTCCATTGGTGGAATAGTAACGAGTTGGCAATAGAGAGCAATTCTCCGCCGATTTTCGAGTTGCTGATTGGAACGTTTAACCACGACAACTGTCGTGGGGGCGGGAATGTTCTGTGTTCGGCTTGTACGGGTGCTCTTGAGAGAGTCGGCTCAAGACTGAGCTCTCGCTACTCTGGACATGCTGCTTTCTGTTGGCTGTCTAATATACTTTCATTTAATTGTAACTGCTTGACGAAGTTGCTGAAGTTTCGACATCAATGTAACTTTCCGAGTGCACTTGGCAATTGAGCGTTCTGCGTACAAGCGGCCTATGTTGTCTGTCTTGAGCAGTTTTGGCTAAAGTCGACTGTATCAGAGTTATTGTGTGACTTTGCTTGTTAAAATCAATCACTCTACCAACAGTGATTGTGTGGCGAGCCTTCTTCGTCTCCCTCAGAGGCGCATTTGTATTGCTAGGAAGTCTTTAGTCTGGAACAACCAGACCAGGCTAATTTGTTTCGGGCTATACTCGCGACATTATCATCACCACGAAGGGACGTAGAAGCAACCAGCCATCGCCTCCAGTATACCAGATCGTCTCCTTGCAGTTAAGAAAACAGCTTGGTAATGTACGTCCACAGCACAGACAAATAAGGGAATTTTGATAGGTGATAATCAGAGCTCAGCAGAGCGCGCCTGTTCGTCTTTTCTCACTTTGTTCTGTCTTGGGTGTTCATTGTCTGAGTTATCACTAATGTAGCAGCAATTAATGTTGGGTTGGCTGGGTGTTTCTCTTAAGATTTGAGTTGCAAGGAATTGGCTCCACATACCACTTCGTCAAAAATATCACAATCTAGTTTATGAACAACTTCACCTTCACATCATTTATTTGAGTATCCAATTTGATGTATTGTAAATGTTTCATGTGTTTTGTTTATTATTTTGAGTTTAGTCATAATAAATCAAATTGTTATTTTGGACAGAACTTTCATTCTGTTAATTGGTAGAGCAACCCTTTCATTTCTCACTACGTTAATAAAACTTACCTTTATCTAGTTAATTTCTATATAATTAAATTATTGCAGGTGCCAAATTCTCTTCTACTCTACTTGCAGCGTCGATTACAGTCAGTTCGCGTTTCTTCTTAATCCTTGTGCAACAACAAAAGTCGGAGTTAGAAAAGAGGGGGCTTAGAGCATCATTTCCATATGAAGATTCTAAAAGAATTTAGTGTTAAATACACTGCTAGCCCCGGCACCTCGCAGCTGTACCCCTATCATCAGCTCCTACCAACTGATATCTGGATTCATCGTCCCAGGCCACGATTTTGCAGTCGTCTAGGATCCAACCGATACGTTCACGAGACCAGGGCGGCGCTACAGGTGATATCTTGCTCTTAGCAAATGATATTGGCAGTAGATCATCTGCTGCCGTAGCCCATTAACAGCTGATTTCGCTGCACTGTCCTAACGGATACGTTCATCATACATCCCTCACTGATTTCTGCGGTTATTTCACGTTGTGTTGCTTGTCTTTTTGCACCGACGACTCTACGAAAGAGCCGCTGCTCTCGGTTTTTAAGAGTAAAGTATCGGCCACTGCGTTGTCCGTGGTGAGAGGTAATGCCTGATATTTTGTATTTTCGGCAAGATCTTGACATTATGGATCTCCGAACACTGAACTGCCAGACGATTTCCGAAATGGAATGACCCCTGCGTCCATCTCCAACTACCCCTCCGCGTTCAAACACTGGTAATTCCCGTAGTGCCGCCATAATCACGTCGGAAACCTTGTCACTTCAATCACCTAAAAAAAATGGTTCAAATGGCTCTGAGCACTATGCGACTTAACTTCTAAGGTCATCAGTCGCCTAGAACTTAGAACTACTTAAACCTAACTAACCTAAGGACAGCACACACATCCATGCCCGAGGCAGGATTCGAACCTGCGACCGGAGCGGTCGCTCGGCTCCAGACTGTAGCGCCTAGAACCGCACGGCCACTTCGGCCGGCTCAATCACCCAAGAACAAACGACAGCTCCACCAGTGCATTTCCCGTTTACACCTTCTGTACGTCATATTACTGCCATCTGTATACGTGCGTATCGATATCCCACGATTTTGCTACCTCAATGTATAGTTGACTCTAGGAATGTTGCAACATCAAAAAAGTGTAGCGTAGAAAGATACGCAAGAGATGGATTATTTCCGAAGGAACTGGCAGATAACCATGGTCGTAAATAAATGTTGGGAGGTTCCACGCCTTCTTTTGCATGTCTCCTCTCATTTTATCAATTTTACTGATGTTCTATGTCATTGCACGGTAGTAACAGGTTATTGTAATGAGAGTATTTGTACTGAGAGCTCAAAAAATACTTTTCACTTGATTACTAAACATGTTGTTTTACTTCCGTGGGTGACCTGTGCGAGGAGTGCATCGGAGGATGCGACACACTGCATTTCTGGTTGGGGGCTGCAATTCGCTGAATTCTGAGGGGTTCGTACAACAGGCTAAAGCGCCTGGCGGAACGACTGACATCGGTCGAGTTTCGCCTATTGTATGCGGGGGGAAACAACCTGCGAGACGTCTGAGGGTCGCCGCAGTTCATGTGTTTACCATTCAGGCCCGTCCGGAACGAAGATTGCTGGCACCGACTGACTGCATTGTCCTCTTGATTCTGAGAATACTTGTGGACTGTGCCCTGCTGGGTGTGACTGTCTGGCACCGGATGGCCGGTTGTCTAGGCAGGTTGTTTTTGTAGCCGGTCAAACGGCAAGTTCAGTGCCTTCAGCTGAATAGTAGAGGCATGATTTGTCAACTTAAACTGAGGCTAGTTGACGTCATAAAACCCTGCTCGAAATTGGAGGGAATGGTCGCTATTGACGCGAATGATGTTCCAAGAGAGTCTGGAGGAATTTTGGAATCAGCACTGAATGCTGATTGTCGGTTTTCGAGTAGAGTAGGGAGTTGAGCAATGCTGTCTTCACTGCTTGCATCGCATCACAGAGGATTTGGGATCTGATCTTCCTCGGAGTCGGACGGTGTTGCGACTTGGTCGCTCGTTTTCGGAAGAACTTAGAATTCTCGGACAGCCTTCGCGGCCAGGGGATGACACACAGATGCTGCACGGCAGAAGTCGGCGCCTACATCATCAGGACGCTGCCTACCGACGACGTGCTGCAGATTTCAGTACTGGTACAGTATTTTGCGGCTCCAGCATTGTAGGACCTTACCAATTTTATACTGAATCCCTCAGCAGCACGCCCGTTCACTTTGCTACAAGTACACCTTGCTTGTTTCTCCAGGTGATCCCATTTGAGCTCTCACTGCCAATTGCGATACTGCTATATAGTCGGGAGATTAACATTTGATTTATTAGGACGGCCAGTCATCATCGACAGTCGTTTGAATCACAGAGAGTAGGAGCCCCTTGTTCTCGAGCCAACTCTTACTCTCATAATATTTCAGTATACCCTATCCTTTAACCTACTGTGTGTGTCGACAATCATGTGCACTTATGTTCTGATGTATAAAAAATCTCGTTGTAATATTTAATCAGCATATCATTTCGTAGATATAGGCAGAATCCCATTTCCTGTTGTTTATTATGATAAAGTTCTTTTTTTCTGAGTATATTACGATTTTTATTAAATTATTGTGAGTGTGCCCTCTTTATTTTACCAACTAGCGGGGTCCACAATCATTTTCTTTCATTACCGTTGCTCACATAATCAATTAGGTGGTATGTCAGGAGGGGGTCGAGTGCATGTCCAGTTCTCATGCAAAATTCGTCTGAATTAACGAGGTACAAACTCTTCTTCACCCCGGCACCTCGCAATGTAACAAACTGCGCATAATTAGACGAAGAGATCCATTACTATTCGATTACGCTATTTTGAAAAAAAAAACAAATGGAATCAGTAGCTCTCTTTTTTCAGTTTATTGTCTTTCGGGACGTGCCCTTTCAGCCATCTCAATCGTCAACTTTGACGATTCGAACTTAGGAACAACGCAACCCCCAGTCCTCCAGTGGAGAAAATCTCCGACCCGGCCAGTGATCCTGGCAATAACTCTCTCAAAACACCTAGGAGTAACTGTCCGGAGTGCCCTACGTGGAATGAGTTTTTTTCACGGCTATAACCGGTTCGGCACCTGCTACACTGTCCGAGAAAGGTGCGCAGACGTCGTGCGGTGACCTGGGACTGGAAACAGGAGCACTGCTTCTGGTGCTCCGCCGCACACAGCTCGTATTTGGTCAAGTGAAACATCCCGCAGACAAGTATTCAGACCATTGTGAGACAGTCGAGATTGATACTCGTGTTACGGTATGTGCATGGGAAACGTTTTGCATCGCGTAGATTTATACTGTTAAAATTCCAAGAGGCTACGTTCGAAATAAGTATGGAGCGGCGTCTTACTTCGTCCCGTACAAACAATCCGATTAAAAGTATCCGTATACCCCTTTGAAGCACCGAATTAAGCGCTAGCTGTGACGACAGACGGATCCACCAGTGTAAAAGGAGGTGCGGAATTTTTGTGTTGTCAGTAGAGAAGCAGTAACCGCAGCATGGGTCTCTCAGAGACCCCAGGGCCTTCTAACGTGGGCTGGTCACTGGATGTCACCTGAGTAACAGATCCATCAGGTACGTGTCAACCCTTGTAAATGCGCCCGTGTCAGCTGTCGGTGATGTGACTGTGACGTGGGAAAACGAAGGAATAACCATAGCTAAAAACCAAGAACAGGCAGACGTCATCCACTGACTGCCATGGACCGTCCAGCATTGCGGAAGACGGCTACAGAAGATCGCATGCAATAAATGGAAAGAATCGCTCATGAGTTCCAAAGTGCAATGCCAGTAAATATTTCAATATCAAAGTGAACTGCTCTTATTACTTCTACATTTCTATAGAAATCGCTGATGTGAATTTTGACATTTTTTTCGTAAATAAGAGAGGCACGATTCATCTCCTACCGTTTGCTACCACTTTTTCTCCGTTATCCGTCTCTCTTGTAGCAGCTTACAGTGTATGCATCAATGTAATTAGATTTAAGAAGTGTAAGCTGGAAGCATGAATGGTCAACAAAAACATTGGGAACAAGAGCCCATCACCCACAAACAAGCCAAAAGGTTTTGACCTACCGAGGAAACTTTGGTGCCGCCTCAACAGGTTGAGGACTGGACATGGTTGTTGTAGCTAATTCAAGTACAAATGGGGCTGGATCAGTTCACCAATGTGTGAATGTAATCAAGAAGAGCAGACAATTGAACATTTAGTCCAACGCTGTCCACTTCATTCATACCCTGGAATTCCCGATGACTTATTGACTCTCACACCCAGCTTAATTAACTGGTTGAAAAACACGGACTTTAAGGTTTAATCTTGTCTTATGTCATATGCATATTGTATAAAATCGTTTGCCTTATATCAACTGTATATCGTATAAAATCATCACACAATTTAAAAATATGTTGTGTGATTAGATTAAATAGTGTAATAACTATAATCTCTACTTTCGTCTATGTTCCATTAAAAGAGCGCTGTACCGAAACTTTGTCGCTAATGATAAAAAAAGATTTTTATTTTTCAGTGTAATCAGAGTTGGAGGGAGATCATTTTGGTAATGTGTCGATTTGCGCGCCAGCCATGTGCTACGAAGTGGAGATTTGAACATCTCAGAAAAATCGAATCTTTTCAGTCTAAATTTTCTACACGAAGTCCGACCTATGCTACTGCACGTAAAGCAAAATTATTTGCAGCATCACTCTTAATACAGACACGGTCCACTGTCACCAAACGTAACTGCTCACCAGCCGGCCGCGGTGGCCGAGCGGTTCTAGGCGCTTCAGTGTGGAACCGCGCGACTGCTACGGTCGCAGATTCGAATCCTGCCTCGGGCATTGATGTGTGTGATGTCCTTAGGTTAGTTAGGTTTAAGTATTTCTAAGTTCTAGGGGGACTGATGACCTCAGATGTTAAGTTCCAAAGTGCTCAGAGCCATTTGAACCATTTTAACTGCTCACCAACAAAGTTTCGGCATCTGATTATTAACAAACCAGGTAACAAAATTGATCGTAGCAGACCATTCACAGTAGAAATTGTAATGCATCGTCATTAGTTGGCTCATTTCTGATTTTGATACTAGATTCCTCCGGTGGTCATAGCTCGCAACGACTTCAGAATAAGTAACATCTGGAAGAATGCTGCATCAGCAATTTATCTCGAATTTAAGTCTTATTTTTAGGGGATGAGCTACAGCTACTACCAGTCCTGCTGCCACAGTGGTTGTGCGTAGGTGGTTAAAACGAATGGTTTACAGTGGTGGAGCAACTTCACGTTTCTGAAGTCAATGCTGAGCAGCACAAGAGGCTGTGTGAATAGCGGCACCACTGGATGACTGCTAGCGAGTGATTAATCGCGATATACGCCATGGAAATCCCATGTAAGGGTTAGATATGGCAACTGCCTGAAAAAAGTTACCTGCAATCCTGTTTAGTGGCAACAGCGACGCACCGAACAGATGGCTTTATTGGATTGGGGGGGGGGGGGGGGGGAGTTAGTGGTTAGGGTGTGGTCTCTTTATAGTGCTTAATAAAATGCTAAATGCTGAAGGTTGTGAACATTTTATAACATACGGGAGACGAACAGTTCAGAAGCGATTACTGTTTGCTTAAGCATGAGTAATCACTCTGTTGCAGAATAATTTAGACAAGATATCTGTATGATGCACAACGTGGCAAATGAGTGTAAATCATGAAAAGTGTAAAGTCACACCTATGAGCACTAAAAAGAATCAGCTGCATTTTTGTTACACGATAAATCACAAAAATCTAACGGCTGTGAACGCAATTAAATACTTAGAGATTACAGTTACGGGTAACTTAAATTGGAACGATCACATAAATAATGCTGTAGGGAAAGCGAACCATACACTGCGATTTATTGGCAGAATACATAGTACATGTAATAGGTTTACTAAAGAGACTGCTTACATACGCTTCCTCGCCATCTGGTGGAGTATTGCTCCGAGGTGCCGGATCCGTATCAGACAGAATTGACGGCGGACATCGAAAAAGTTCAAAGAAAGGCTGCTCGTTTCGTATTATTGTGAAACACGGTTGGGCAGGCCAAGGAGTTGATACACAAATTGGGTTGGCAGCCACTAAAATAAATGCTTTTTTCGCTGCGGTGAGACCTTCTCATCAAATTTCGGTCATCAACTTTCTCCTCAGAGCACCGAGCGAGATGGCGCGAGATTGCACCAGACAAATGCCGGGATGGTTCCTTTGAAATGGCACGGGTGATTTCCTTTCCCAACCTTGACATAATCCGAGCTTATGTTCCGTCTCAACTGACCTCGATATCGGCGGGAAGTTAAACCCAATCTTCTTTCCTTCCTTCCTTCCTCAGAGTGTGAAAATATTTTGTTATAATCAGAACTTGTACGAGAGTGGAACCGTAGAGAAGTAGATTGAAGGTGGTTCTGAAACCTCTGGTAGGCAGTTGTAACACCTCCGTTTTTGTCCCGACCTGATCTGATCGAATAGCAGCCCAATATTTATTGTTAACATGACCATGACCCTAATGGGGCTGGTAATCGGAATTGACTGCTACGAAAGTTGTTACTTTCCAGTTCGTCCTGTTCAATACTATAATACTGAATGTATGGTAATAAGGGACACCAACACAGTTTTACTAATTACGAACTATATTCTTCTCAAAACACAAAAAGGAGACAGTCGCTGCCTTCGTCATACATATCTAATTACGCCTAATCTCAGCACACGCTTTCTTCATCTGCCATTATCGTCACACGCTAATCCATCACTGCATCCAACACTGCAATCCAAGGTTAGGCCGGCGCGGTGGACGCGAAACCAAATATCGGCATTAGTACCGTCACTGATCACTCTTATACAGATACGTCATCACTTTCCCGGTACTTATTTGTTATTTAGGGGTCTAACCACGGCGATGGTGACACCGTTCTCGGTTAAAAACCCTGTATTCCCATAATGGCCTCCACACACACACACCATTCCCGCCAACCACTCTGGCTCATCTCGACACTCGATCTCGCAGCACGTCACAATCGATTGTTCGCCCTATCGACCTGATCCGAGCGCAGAGTTATAGTAAGGGCCTACGGACCCCTTACACAGTTAATTGTGCATTGCAGAGTAATCATGTAGATACAGACGTAGATATTGTAAAGCAGCATCTGTGAGACAACGATTTGTGATTGTAACGTTCTGAAATTGATTGGCCTTCTCAAAGTGCTGAAATAAACCCATTGGAACATAGCTGGGGTAGATTAGAAAGTCGACTTCGCTCCAGACCGCAGTGTGCGTATGTGTGTCTGATTTCGGCTCTTTTGTGGAGAACGGGTTGCCATCCTTCACAGGCATCCATGTCCCAGGAGATTTCAAACCATCATAATGGGGAGGGGTGAACATACCGCATACTAATGTCTACTAACAGGCTGCCACACAGCACTGATCAGATAGTGTACACATCACGAAATAACCGCGAAGAGAGAATCAGAGAAATTAGATCTCAAACGGAAGCTTGTTGTTGTTGTTGTTGTTCTGGTCTTCAGTCCTGAGACTGGTTTGATGCAGCTCTCCATGCTACCCTATCCTGTGCAAGCTTCTTCACCTCCCAGAACTTACTGCAACCTACATCCTTCTGAATCTGCTTAGTGTATTCACCTCTTGGTCCCCCACTACGATTTTTACCCTCCACGCTGCCCTCCAATGCTAAATTTGTGATCCCTTGATGCCTTGATGCCTCAGAACATGTCCTACTAACCGGTCCCTTCTTTTTGTCAAGTTGTGCCACAAACTCCTCTTCTCCCCAATTCTATTCAATACTTCATCAGTAGTTATGTGATCTACTCATCTAATCTTCAGCATTCTTCTGTAGCACGACATTTCGAAAGCTTCTATTCGCTTCTTGTCCAAACTATTTATCGTCCATGTTTCACTTGCATACATGGCTACACTCCATACAAATACTTTCAGAAACGACTTCCTGACACTTAAATCTATACTCGATCTTAAAAAACTTCTCTTCTTCAGAAACGCTTTCCTTACCATTGCCCGACAACATCTTATATCCTCTCTACTTCGACCATCATCAGTTATTTTGCTCCCCAAATAGCAAAACTCCTTTACTACTTTAAGTGTCTCATTTACTAATCTGATTCCCTCAGCATCACCCGACTTAATTCGACTACATTCCATTATCCTCGTTTTGCTTTTGTTGATGTTCATCTTATATCCTCCTTTCAAGACACTGTCCATTCCGTTCAACTGCTCTTTCAAGTCCTTTGCTGTCTCTGATAGAATTACAATGTCATTGGCCAACCTCAAAGTTTTTATTTCTTCTCCATGGATTTCAATGCCTACTCCGAATTTTTCTTTTGTTTCCTTTACTGCTTGCTCAATTTGCAGATTGAATAACATCAGGGAGAGGCTACAACCCTGTCTCACTCCCTTCCCAACCACTGCTTCCCTTTCATGCCCCTCGACTCTTATAATTGCCATCTGGTTTCTGTACAAATTCTAAATAGCCTTTCGCTCCCTGTATTTTACCACCGCCACCTTCAGAATTTGAAAGAAAGTATTCCAGTAAACATTGTCATAAGTTTTCTCTAAGTCTACAAATGCTACAAACGTATGTTTGCCTTTCCTTAATCTTTCTTCTCGAAAGGTCAGTATTGCCGCACGTGTTCCAATATTTCTGCGGAATCCAAACTGATCTTCCCCGAAATCGGCTTCTACCAGTTTTTCCATTCGTCTGTAAGGAATTCGTGTTAGTATTTTGCAGCTCTGACTTATTAAACTGATAGTTGTAATTTTCACATCTGTCAACACTTGCTTTCTTTGGGATTGGAATTATTATATTCTTCTTGAAGTCTGAGGGTATTTCTCCTGTCTCATACATCTTGCTCGCCAGATGGTAGAGTTTTGTCAGGACTGGCTCTGCCAAGGCCGTCAGTAGTTCTAATGGAATGTCGTCTACTCCCGGGGCCTTGTTTCGACTCAGGCCTTTCAGTGTCCTGTCAAACTCTTCACGCAGTATATCTCCCATTTCATCTTCATATACATCCTCTTCCATTTCCATAATATTGTCCTCAAATACATCGCCCTTGTATAGACCCTCTATATACTCCTTCCACCTTTCTGCTTTCCCTTCTTTGCTTAGAACTGGGTTCCCATCTGAGCTCTTGATATTCATACAAGTGGTTCGCTTTTCTCCAAGGGTCTCTTTAATTTTCCTGTATGCAGTATCTATCTTACCCCTAGTGAGATAAGCATCTACATCCTTACATTTGTCCTCTAGCCATCCCTGCTTAGCCACTTTGCACTTCCTGTCGATCTCATTTTTGAGACGTTTGTATTCCTTTTTGCCTGCTTCATTTACTGCATTTCTATATTTTCTCCTTTCGTCAATTAAACTCAATATTTCTTCTGTTACCCAAGGATTTCTACTAGCCCTCGTCTTTTTACCTACTTGATCCTCTGCTGCCTTCACTACTTCATCCCTCAAAGCTACCCATTCTTCTTGTACTGTATTTCCTTCCCCTATTTCCTGTCAATTGTTCCCTTATGCTCTCCCAAAAACTCTGTATAACCTCTGGTTTAGTCAGTTTATCCAGGTCCCATCTCCTTAAATTTCCACCTTTTAGCAGTTTCTTCAGTTTTAATCTACAGTTCATAACCAATAGATTGTGGTCAGAGTTCACATCTGCCCCTGGAAATGTCTTACAATTTAAAATCTGGTTCCTAAATCTCTCTCTTACCATTATATAATCTATCTGAATCCTGTCAGTATCTCCAGGCTTCTTCCATGTATACAACCTTCTTTTATGATTCTTGAACCAAGTGTTAGCTATGATTAAGCTGTGCTCTGTGCAAAATTCTACCAGGCGGCTTCCTCTTTCATTTCTTACCCTCAATCCGTATTCACCTACTACGTTCCCTTCTCTCCCTTTTCCTACTATCGAATTCCAGTCACCCATGACTATTAAATTTCCGTCTCCCTTCACTATCTGAGTAATTTCTTTTATTTCATCATACATTTCTTTAATTTCTTCGTCATCTGCAGAGCTAGTTGGCATATAAACTTGTACTAGTGTAGTAGGCGTGTGGTTCGTGTCTGTCTTGGCCACAATAATGCGTTCACTATGCCGTTTGTAGTAGCTTACCGGCATTCCAATTTTTGTTCATTATTAAACCTACTCCTGCATTACCCCTATTTGACTTTGTATTTATAAACCTGTATTCGCCTGACCAAAAGTCTTGTTCCTCCTGCCACCGAACTTCACTAATTCCCACTATATCTAACTTTAACCTATCCATTTCCCTTTTTAAATTTTATAACCTACCTGCCCGATTAAGGGATCTGACATTCCACGCTCCGATCCGTAGAACGCCAGTTTTCTTTGTCCTGATAACGACGTCCTCTTGAGTGAACATACCGAATACTAATGTCTAGTAACAGGTTGCCACACAGTAATGATCAGAAATTGTACACATCACGGAATAATCGCGAATAGAGAATCGGCGAAATTAGATCTCATACGGAAGCTTAGCGACTGTCAAATCCACGCAGTGTTCGTGACTGGAACTGTGATGAGGGAAGCGATATATTTTTAGGTACTGCTATCGATACCAAATATCGCGAATAGAGAATCAGATAAATTAGATCTCATACGGAAGCTTAGCGACTGTCAAATCCACGCAGTGTTCGTGACTGGAACTGTGATGAGGGAAGCGATATATTTTTAGGTACTGCTATCGATACCAAATATCTTGTCGATTCTGGTGCTGGAACGTCCCGTCCTCATATGGGATGCCTGCAGCAGGCGGAAGTGAAAGCAGCCATCTATCCGAAGGAAGACGCCGGGTATAACCGGCATCTCCATTTATTTGCATGAATGCGGTTACGTAGTGGATCAAGCTTGACAAGTAGCGAGAGTCCGCGACAACGGCTGGGAAGAGCGGCAGCGTACCGTGTCTCGCAGAACGGCCCGGACCTAATTACGACACGCCGTTCAATTAACCGCTAATAACGCCGGACCAGTTGTGCCATTAATTAGGGGAGGCGTCCAGGCGTCCACGGCAGGCTGTTTGCGGGGGCGGCGCCGGCGGGAGAGCGGCGCGCGGAACTGGTCTGGCGCAGCCGCTGCGTGCCCGCTCGCTTTCACTGGGTCGCGTCTTCGCGGCCAGGCCACTTACGTGACCGCCATAAACTCGCAGCTCCAGACGCCGCCGCCGGCGGTAACGCGCCGCGATCCGGTTTCCTGGCAACCGCCAGCTGAGGGTCGCTCATTTGTCTCCCGGCGTGCGCAGTCGCTCTCACCTGCAACCAGATCAATTTATATAAACTTGTACACCGGCTCCGCACTCTGTAAATACTACGGCAGAGGTAATCGCCATACTGGTTCTCCCTCGTCTAATATTTCACAAGTGTTGTTGGAGTCATATCGTGGGAACCTCTACATCTACATCTACATCTACATCCCCCACAATTCACTTACGGAATGTGGCGGAGGGTACTAAGTTAGCACTATTATTCTTTCTCTCCCTCCTTCCCCTATCCACACGCTGCCAAAATTGTTATATTCTCCAATGTTGCTTAGGATTAACGTCCGCTTAAGGAGGGTAGGACGTCAAACGGGCCGACTTGGAGCAGGAGAGACATCACAGGACATTTTAATTTTCAGTGTCTATACTTTTACAAATAAATTCATAAAACTTTGTCAGCATCACCAGGAAGGATTCAGGATTCACACTCATTGCAGTGGAAGTTCGAAAACATAACAAAATAATTTTTTTTTGCCTGCGAAATTTCATTATTTTTTCACTTACTAATGGCTGCATTTGTTGCTATAGGTACACTGTTCTTCATAAGTTAGAGAGATTCTTCGATGAACTTTGCACAGCATACATACCATACTCACAGGTGTATGAAACTCAAGAATTTATTTAATTTATGAAAAAACGATTGAACTGTTATATTTTAAACTTCATGTTTAGAAAAAAACACAAATTTTATAGTTAACTACCTCAATTTTTACCACAGTTTTTAATAGATTTGGAAAATTATAGAGTTTCATACACCTTTAAGTATGGTTTGTATGCTGTGCAAAATTCACCGAAGAATTTCTCTTACTTATGAAGAAAAGTGTACCTATAGCAACAAATACTGCCAATAGTAAGTGAAAAAAATGATGAAATTTCACATGTAAAAAAAATCATTTCATTATGTTTTCGAACTTGCACTACTATAAGTGTGAATTCTGAATCCTTCCTGGTCATGTTGACAAATCCTTATGAATTTATATGTAAAAGTATAGACAGTGAAAATTAAAATGTCCTGTGGTGTCTCTTCTGCTCCAAGTCGGCCCGTTTGACGTTCTACCCCCCTTAAGCTCTGATTTCTCCATTTTTCTCATCGTAGTCGTTTCGCGATTTCATCTACATGTACAGGATGAACCAGAACTCCACTGCCAAACTTTCAGGGGATACCTTCTGCGCGTTGTGTTATAACCATAGCAATATCAAAGCATTTTCAGTAAGGACTGTTAGAAAGGGGAGGGTACTTTATAAGTACATATCGGTAATCACTGACCCTGTTCATGCGTCGACCTTACAGTGTTCTTCCATAGACGGCGATCTTGTGAACTCTTCCACAGACGGCGATGTTGTGCACTTCCATCGCTTCCGTGGTCTTCCAATTGGACCAGCTCCGTCAGGTTTTCCCATTAGCACAGGTTTAGCCCGACCCGTTTCTGACACTCTGGCAACACACCCTCCGCACTTTCATTGTCGGCACGATGTTCGGATCTTTCATTAGGTCGTAGAGTTCCTGGTTCTTTCTACGACACCATGTGTTGTATTCGGGGATGATCCAAAGGTCTTCCTCATGACTTTCCGTTCAAAGATCACAGGTTCTCTTCATCTTTTTTGTCAAGCTTAACGTTTCTGCCTGATATAACAACACAGGTACTCTCACTGCATTAAAGACTTTTAAGTTTGGTCGTATAAAACAGTTAAAATAAAAACAAAATTCGTTACCGGTTGTTGACTTATAGCATTATAAAGAGTAACTGACGCATAAGTGGAGGCAAGAAACGAAAAATATCTTTTAGCACACTCTTAGCAATAGGAACGCACTTTCAATAACGTACACAATCAAGAGCGTGAGGGGGTGGGGGGAGCGATTATCTTATGATCGCTACAAAAAAAATTAAAAATATAAATTTTGGTCTCTGTTATTGACTTTTACTCACGACATACTTTGTAAAGAAGATACTGATGTGTAATTATGGTCCTGAACTTGAAAGCATTGAATTTGGCATTCGTTGTGGAAACACTCATCAATACTAAGACTTAAAAATTTTCAGTTAAGTTTAACAGAAAAATCTAAAGCATTATGGAATCTTGTAGAAAACTTCATTAAAAACAATAAACCTTTTTTTTAATTTTAGAGTATAAAGTACCTGATTAGATTACAATATTTTCCCCTGTTAATGCGAGGGCAAGGGACCCCAAGTCTCTGGCGGTTTGCTGCAGACTAATAAAGTAATCATAATTTACTAGTTTAGTTACAGCAATAACCATAGTTTCTATGAAAATACCTTCACAGCAGTGAAGGTAACAAATCGAACTACACGAAACACAAAGTAACGGGTAACAACATCCAGATGAAAAAATGCTTCGATGTTGTTATCGTCACTGCGGTAACATCATTCAGTGAACCCACACACGAGTTTCATATCGGACAACTCTTCCTCAACAAACCTATACGTAGTGATACTGTTATCACTGGTAGCGAACATCTAACGCTGATGCAAAAACAAACGTGTGACGAACCGAATAGTACATTATTTTAAAATTTCAATTTAGTAGCTTTCGCTATGGGCCCCTTGAGTCATCTCAGTGATGGAAACACGATACTACATATTACGTATTGGACGCAATTTTCTTTGTTAGTTACGACGATACGAACATAAGGGCAACACATCACCGCGTACCGAAGTGCAGAAAACCTCCGACTGGACGGGAGTCGAACCCGTGTCCCTTTCGGTTAGCAGTCTGCAGCGCTGACCCCGAGGCGGGTTAACCGAACAGCACTCCATGCAGTCTTGAAAGGAAAGAGTAGAGTGGGCATTAGTGTCGTCGAGAAAGGTAACATGAATGTATGGAACAATACGTTTCTCAGCAAGACACACAGCGCATACTGTCGACACTTTTACTGTTTTCAGTGACGGTGACCGTGGGTCGCTTATACCAGAATATTCAGAAGATATCTCTGAAGTCCGCTAGCTACCTTACAATGTATGGTGGAGAGTATCTTGATACCACTTTCTCCATTTCCAGGTTACATTAGCGAATGGTGCGTTGGAAAAGCAGCTGTCGGTAAAACTCCGTATGAACTCAAATTTCTCTGACCTTCTCTCGAGGTCATCTTAGAGTAGAAATGAGGGAGGAAACTTGATGTTCCTCAACTCCTCTTGGAACTTAAGCCCGCGGAATTTCATGAGGAAACTCCTTCTTGATGCGTAATGACTCTCCTGATGCATCTGCCGTCACACACAATACTCTACGGCATTGGCCCTTTACATAGGTTGCATTTTTCACGAATCTCTCGCTGGGCGCAAAGTACCAACAACCGTAAAAAGGTGCAAGCTACTCCTGTATGTACATTACTGGCCATTAAAGTTGCTACACCAAGAAGACATGCAGATGATAAACGGGTATTCATTGCACAAATATATTATACTAGAACTGACATGTGATTACATTTTCACGCAGTTTGGGTGCATAGATCCTGAGAAATCAGTACCCAGAACAAACACCTTTGACCGTAATAACGGCCTTGATACGCCTGGGCATTGAGTCAAACAGAGCTTGGATGGCGTGTACAGGTACAGGTGCCCATGCAGCTTCAACACCATACCACAGTTCATCAAGAGTAGTGACTGGCGTATTGTGACGAGCTAGTTGCTCGACCACCATTGAGCAGACGTTTTCAATTGGTGAGAGATCTGGAGAATATGCTGGCTAGGGCAGCAGTCGAACATTTGTTTATAAATAAATAAATCTTCTGCTATCAGTCACGATTTTTCTTTATTTTACTATTGGCACGACGCGTTTCGACAAATAATTCCCACTTTCAAGTGCGTTTTTTTGGTGTGTATTAAGCCATTTCTTTTGATGTTGTCACTGTGTGTGATTCTGCTTCATTTTGTTGACTTTTACTGTAATACACAAGAAACGCGATTTCTTGTTGGGTATCAATTCTTTTTGTGAGGTTAGTGGCTAAAATTTAGAACGGTTTGTACTTACAGTTTTCTAATGGTCCATTTGTGTAGAGTCTCACACACACTTAGCATCACACACAACTTGTTGTACACTTGACACATCAAAAATATCTTATATAAACAAAACAGTTACAAAGATCTTCTTACAGGTAGTTCACAGAGATAACATTATAGGTCTTCCACAGATGGCTTAATACACACCAAAAAAAAAAAAAAACGCACTTGAAAATGGGAATTATTTCTCGAAATGCGTCGTGCGAATAGTAAAATAAAGAAAAATCATGACTGGTAGCAGAAGATTTATTTATTTATAAACAAACCTATTGTATCTACAGTCGCAGGCTTTCAAAAACCATTTATAATGGATCAAATAAGTCGAACATTTTCTGTATCCAGAAAGGCCCGTACAGGACCTGCAACATGCGGTCGTGCATTATCCTGCTGAAATGTAGGCTTTCGCAGGGATCGAATGAAGCATATAGCCACGGGTCGTAAAACATCTGAAATGTAACGTCCACTATTTAAAGTGCCGTCAGTGCGAACAAGAGGTGACCGAGACGTGTAACCAATGGCACCCCATACCATCATGCCGGGTGATACGCCAGTAAGGCCATGACCAATACACGTTTCCAATGCGCGTTCACTGCGATGTCGCCAAACACGGATGCGACAATCATGATGCTGTGAACAGAACCTGCATTCATCCCAAAAAATGACCTTTTGTCATTCGTGTACCCAGGTTCGTCGTTGAGTACACAAGCGTAGGCGCTGCTGTCTGTGATGCAGCGTCAATGGTAACCGCAGCCATGGTCTCCGAGCTGATAGTTCAAGCTCCTGCAAACCTCGTCGAAATGTTCGTGCAGATGGTTGTTGTCTTGCAAACCTCCCCATCTGTTGACTCAGGGATCGAGACGTGGCTGCACGATCCGTTACAGCCATGCAGATAGGATACCTGTCATCTCGACTGCTAGTGATACGACTCCGTTGAGATCCAGCACGGCGTTCCGTATTACCCTCCTGAACCCACCGATTCCATGTTCTGCTAACAGTCATTGGATCTCTACCAACTCGAGCAGCAATGTCGCGATACGGTAAAAGGCAATCGCGATAGGCTGTAATCCTACCTTTATCAAAGTCGGAAACGTGATGGTACGCATTTCTCCTCCTTACACGAGGCATCTCAACGTTTCACCAGACAACGCTGGTCAACTGCTGTTTGTGTATGAGAAATCGGTTGGAAACTTTCCTCATGTCAGCACGTTGTAGGTGTCGCCACCGGCGCCAGCCTTGTGTGAATGCTCTGAAAAGCTAATCATTTGCATATCACAGCATCATCTTCCTGTAGGTTAAATTTCGTGTCTGTAGCACGTCATCTTCGTGGTGTAGCAATTTTAATGGCCAGTAGTATAAAAAGGGTAAAAGAACGGATCCGCAAAATTTCAGACCAATATCCTTAACATCGGTTTGCTGCATAATTCTAGAACACATTGTGAGTTCGAATATAATAAATTTCCTAAAAACAGAAATACTGATGTCCACGAGTCAGCACGCTTTTAGAAACCATCGCTCATGGATTAAGAGGAACAGGAAAGTTCCACATTTCTAGATTTCCGTGAAGCATTTGAGACGGTACACCACTGAAGACTGTCAACGAAAGTACGAGCATTCGGAATAGCTTCCCAAATACGTGACTGACTCGAAGACTTCTTAAGTAATAGAGCAAAGTGTGTTCTTCTCGACGGCGAGTGTTCACCATAAACAAGAGCACCGTCAAGAGTGCCCCAGAGAAGTGTAACAGGACCGATATTATTTTCTGTGTACGTAAATGATCTGACAGGCGTGCTGGGCAGTTGTTTGCTAACGACGCTGTGGTGAACTGAAAGGTGTCGAAGACGAGTTACTGTAGGAGGATACAAGATGACTTGGACAAAATTTCTAATTGGTGTTACGAATGGCATCTGTCTCTAAATTTACAACAATGTAAGTTAATGCGGGTGAGTAGTAAAATCAAACCTGTAATTTTCGGATATAACATTAGCAGTGTCATGATTGAGGCAACCATATCGTTTAAATACAGCGTTACAAACTGATATGAAATGGAACGAGCATGTGAGGATTGTGGTAGGGAAGGCGAATGGTCGACATCGGTTTATTGGGAAAATTTTAGGAAAAAATGTTTCATCTGGAAAGGAGACCGCATATATGACCCTAGTGAGACCTATTCTTCAGTACTGATCGAGTGTTTGGGATCTATATAAGATCGGATTAAAGGAAGACATCGAAGCAATTCAGAGGTGGGCTGCTAGATTTGTTATTGAAAGGTTCGGACAACATGTAAGTGTTAATGGAGAGGCTTCAGGATCTCTAAAGGGAATACCTGGGGGAAGCTGAAGTTCTTTTCTAGGAACACTATTGAGAAATTTTAGAGAACAGGCATTTCAAGCTGACTGCAGAACGATCCTACTCCCGCCAACAGACATTGCGCGTAAGTACTACGAAGATATGATTAGAGAGATTAGGGCTCAGTGAAGGCATACAGACAGTTGTTTTCCCTCTCTGTATCGGCGAGTGGAGCAGGAAAGAAAGCGACTAGCAGTGGTACAGAGTACCCCCTGCCACGTACCGTACAGTATCTTGCGGAGCATGTACGTAAAATGGAAATGAGTGTTTGATATCGTAGGTCGGAAAGATCTGATCCGAGAAAGTTCGGCCGCCAATTGCAAGTGTTATTTCAGTCGACGCCACATTGGGCGACTTGTGCACCGGTGATGAGGACAACACAACACGCAGTCCACGAGCGGAGAAAATCTCCAACCCGGCTGGGAATAGAACTCGGGCCTGCTTGTGTGGGAGGCGAGCACGTTGCCACCCAGCTAAGCCAGCGGAGAGCATGTATATGGATTTAGATGTAGACAGTTCGTTGAGAATCTCCGTAACGCTCTCGCGCATACTAAACGATAACATGACAAAAGGTGCCACACTCCATCGGACCTACTCTGTCTCCTCCATTAACTTAACCTGGTAAAGATTCCATACTGATGAGCAATACTCTAGACTCGGTGGAACCTGTTGTTTGTGAGACACTTCTTTTTAAAATAAATATTTCTTTCTTTTGGATTTCTCCAATAAATCTCAGCGCAGCAGTTTTCTCCTTGAATCTGAGTGCGCGTTAAATCGTAGATCCTCCTGGTACGTACAGGATAAGTCAGATCAATGGTCGGAGGAAGGCAGAGATGAGTTCTTTTTTCTTTTTTTTTCATTAATAATCTGAGTGGTTGATGTAATTCGACGCGACTTCCACTCTTGTCCCAACCTCTTCATATCAGAGTAGCCCTTACACACAATGTTCTCAGTTGTTTGTAGGATGTATCCTAATCTCGATCTTCTCCTATAGTTTTTACCGCCTACAGCTTGCTTTACTATCATGGAAATGGTCCCTGATGACTTAGCATATGCACTATCGTCCTGTCCCACTTTCTTGTCAATATTTTCCACGTATATCAATCTTTGCCGAATTTTCGGAGAACCTCCACACTTTTTATCTTATCAGTATCCTTCTATAGCACCATGTCTCGACTGCTTCCGTACTCTACCTCTCAGATTCTCATACACTCCATGATTTGCTTGCGTCCATTGCTGTGCTCCAAACGTACAGTCTCTGAAATTTCTTCCTCGCGTTAGAACCAAAGTATGATTGATAATGCTTCTTTTGAGCATGAATTCCGTATTTGCTTGTGCTTTTCTGCTTTTTATGTAGCCTTTGCATCATCCATCATTCTTTATTTTGCTTTCAATGTAGCAGAATTTGTTTATCTTCTCTACTCTACGTTCCCCATTCTTATGTTAGTTCTATCACTGATCTCATTTCTGCTTCTCCTCATATCTTTCGTCTTCGTTCTGTTTATTCCGAATCCATATTCTATGCTGAGTATATTTTTCGTCCAGAATTTCCTATTATCTTTTCTCTTTCCCACTGAGTATAGCTATGTAATCAACAAACCTTATCGTTGATAATGTTTCACCATGAATTTTAATCCCACCCCTCAAAATATTATTTCTGTCTCTGCCTTTTCAATGTACAGGCTGAACAGTCTGGGAGAAAGCCTGGATCGTTCTCTGACACCATTGTTAACCCAAGCTCTTTGTTCTTGGTCTTCCATTCTTACTGTTCCTTCTGGTTTTTATACAAGGGTAATCCCAAAAGTAACGTCTCCTACTTTTTTATAAGTACATAGACCTGTTTATTTCTACAATGATTTACATCAGTTTACAGCTTGAACATTTAGCTATTTTTTCGACATAATTACCATTTCTGTCGATGCATTTTTGTAGACGCTGTGGCAGTTTTTGTATGCCAATGTCATACCAGCTCGCCGCCATGCTGTTCAGAAAGTTATGAACCTCTTCTTTCACCTCGTCGTCGGAGCTGAATCGCATTCCGGCCAAATGTTCTTTTAACCTAGGGAACAGGTGATAGTCACTGGGCGCCAAGTCAGGACTATAGGATGGGCGGGTGATTATGTTCCACTGAGACTGTTGCAGGAGAGCAACGGTTTGCCGAGCGATGTGTGGGCGAGCGTTGTCATGGAGAATGTGTGCGTCCTAGCTCAACATTCCTCTTCTCCAGTCCTTAATTGCCCGTTTGAGTTTTTTCAGAGTCTCACAGTAGCTGTCAGCGTTAATTGTGGTCCCAGCGATTCAGCTCCGGCGACGAGGTGAAAGAAGAGGTTTATAACTTTCTGAACAGCATGGCGGCGAGCGGGTAGGACATGGGCATACAAAAACTGCCACAGCGTCTACAAAAATGCATCGACAGAAATGGTGATTATGTCGAAAAGTAGCTAAATGTTCAAGCTGTAAACTGATGTAAACCACTGTAGAAATAAACAGGTCTACGTACTTACAAAAAAATAGGAAACCTTAGTTTTGGGATTACCCTCGTACCCTCGTACTACTTGTCTTTCCCTATAACTTACACCTGTTTTTCTGAGAAGTTCAAACATCTTGCACCTTTTTACGTATTCGAATACTTTTTCTAGAATGAGGCAAGGGCATACGGCCTCCAATAGAACGATGGCTAGCCGGCCGGAGTGGCCGAGCGGTTCTAGGCGCTTCAGTCTGGAACCGCGAATCCTGCCTCGGGCATGGATGTGTGTGATGTCCTTAGTTTAGTTAGATTTAAGTAGTTCTAAGTTCTAGGGGACTAATGACCTCAGAAGTTAAGTCCCATAGTGCTCAGAGCCATTTGAACCATTTTGAAGAACGATGGCTAATAATGCAATTTGGTGTTCATTCAACCTTCTACATGATGACAGTTTTACGTTTTCAGCGCAATGCAACGGCAATGGACTTCTTTGCCTAATTATATGCAATATCCTGCATTTATTTACATTCGCATCAGTTCCTGATCTTTGTACCTCCAAAGATATTCCTTTATTTCGCTACAATCTTCTGGCATTGGAAGCTTCCTGTATACCAATAACTTTGCCCGTGACCATCTTCAAGATGCAGTCGATGTTACATGCTGTGTAAACATCAACGGCGCTGTAACGTTCCTTACAAGTACTCTTGAAATAACCTGTGCACCTGTCAATCTTGTTCCATTGGTGTTCGAACCTTCTTGTATGCTACAAGTTTGTCCGTGAATAGTTTCATGGATGGATGTTACATGATATAGAAACATTATCAGCGCTATAACGCTCCTTTGGAGTGCTCCCCGCCGTCACGGATTGCGCCGCCCGTCTCGCCAGAGGTTCGAGTCCTCCCTCGGGCATGGGCGTGTGTGTTGTTCTTAGTATAAGTTAGTTTAAGTAGTTTGTAAGTCTAGGGACCGATGACGTCAGCAGTTTGGTCCCTTATAAATTCAAACACATTTGAACAGTTTTGAGTACTCCCGAAATAACCTGTCAATTTTGTCCTGTGAGAGCAGTGTTTGAGTTGCGTCTGCAAGAAAATACTGAATTCAGTCTCAAATCTGGTCCTTCACTTGGTACACTCATATTTTTTCACTACATGACGCATCGGAACTGTACTGAATGCCTTGCTGAAATCAAATAAGGCAGCATCAACCTGGGACCTGTTGTCCACATCTGCTTACATACTCTGCAGTCCACTGTACACTGCATGACCGAAGGTACATTTTACCACTGCTAGTCACTCCAATACCTGTTCCACTGGTAAATGGAACGGGAGAAAAATTATGGTCTGTGATATTTTTTTAGAGACCTAATGTCCACTAATTTCTTCTTACGAAACTTACGCGAGATGAAACAATCATATAGAAGAATCTTTCTGTGGTCAAAGGCAAATCTTATTTTTCTAAACTTCCTAAACAACATTAATTAAAACTTCCAGGCTGAATTGCTGTGTTCCATATATAAATCTTCTTCTCTTTCCTGACGTTCCGTTGCCTACTGCGGGCAACATCTTCCGAGGTGAGTCGGCGACTGGCTGCTAGGCGTCGATCTATCTCGTTGTCAGTGCACCCATTTCTCTTGAAAGCCTTTCGCAAATGGCTTAATTCATCTTGCAAATAAATTCGCTCACAGATGTTATTAGCCCTATCCACTAAAGTTTTTATGACTCCTCTCTTTTGCCTAGGATGATGATTCGAATCCTTATGTAGGTATCGATCGGTGTGAGTGTCTCTGCTATATACCTTGTGCCCTAAAGTCCCATCTGCCCGTTTAATAAACAAAACACCCAAAAAATTTAGTTGTCCATTACTCTCTTTCTCCATGGTGAATTGTATCTTTGGATTCAAACTGTTTATGTGCACCAAAAAATCACTCAGTTCCTCTTCAGCATGATTCCATATCACAAAGGTGTCATCCACGTATCAATACCATTTCAAAGGACTTTTATTGGACGACTGCAGCACTAGTTGTTAGAAAAAATCCATAAATAGATTAGCAATAGCTGGGCTCAAAGAGTTACCCATGGCCACCCCATCAATTTGTTCATAAAACTCGTTGTTTTTATATATAGACCACGGCAATTCAGCCCAAAACCTTTAATTAATGAAGACGCCGGCCGTGAAAGCTTACAAGTTATGATTCCTAAATAACAGTTCGTGAAAAGACGATCTCATTCCCTCACATCTACATTCATGGATCATTTCCACAAAACTCCCTTACTGTTGGAATCTACCGATAGCAAGCATACAGCCACATCTCTGAATTAAATCGATGTGTCACTTACATCTGAAGTCGACAGGGGTAAAATAAGGGCGCGAAAGGCTATTTGCAATTTTTACAGCAACCAGAAGGCAGTTATAAGAGTCGAGGGACATGAAAGGGAAGCAGTGGTTGGGAAGGGAGTGAGACACGGTGTAACACACCCGGGGGTACAATGGATGGGGGAGGGACCCTTATACTGGTTGTCGTTTCTTCTTTTCTTGACCGTGCGCCCTGTCCACACCACGTACCTGATAATCCCGTCGCGGTCGTACTGTTCTGCTCCATAATGCTGCTGGCTTGTCTGAAATTATTTATCGAAATATGCAAGCTGGTTTAGGGGAGCCACTCAACGTTAAAACCAACACTGTCCTATGTCTGGTATGAACATCTGTATTCTGAGACGATATCGAAACCACAGGTTACACTGTTTACACTCTAAATCGTAAATGTTTATCCCAATTAACAATCTTGATGATTAACAGTAAAAAATATCAATCGGACGAGCGTACGCGTAACCGACACCACGCGGGTGATTGTTGATGATGCGGAAGCCGGATAATCGAACGAAAGTTCTTACGCTCGTCACACATACAGATACCTGGTAATAGTCCTCCTTGTCACTAGTAATTATATAACACAGTTCGTAAAGTTAATTTTTCAGTTCTCAGTTCTCACTATTACGAGCGTGCGCGTAACCGTCGCGGCGCGGCTGATTGTTGATAATGCGGAAACGCGATGATCGAACTCACGTTCTCACGCTCGCTACAAGACACTGGCACTTCACTGCACTCTTTTATGGTAACGTACATTTTACTGATTCACGTTAGTTAATTCTGGGAGACCAAACCCGGCGCGGATGATCGATGCTGTGCGACACGCAACGAGAGGATACATACAGGGTGTTTCAAAAATGACCGGTATATTTGAAACGGCAATAAAAACTAAACGAGCAGCGATAGAAATACACCGTTTGTTGGAATATGCTTGGGACAACAGTACATTTTCAGGAGGACAAACTTTCGAAATTACAGTAGTTACAATTTTCAACAACAGATGGCGCTGCAAGTGATGTGAAAGATATAGAAGACAACGCAGTCTGTGGGTGCGCCATTCTGTACGTCGTCTTTCTGCTGTAAGCGTGTGCTGTTCACAACGTGCAAGTGTGCTGTAGACAACATGGTTTATTCCTTAGAACAGAGGATTTTTCTGGTGTTGGAATTCCACCGCCTAGAACACAGTGTTGTTGCAACAAGACGAAGTTTTCAACGGAGGTTTAATGTAACCAAAGGACCGAAAAGCGATGCAATAAAGGATCTGTTTGAAAAATTTCAACGGACTGGGAACGTGACGGATGAACGTGCTGGAAAGGTAGGGCGACCACGTACGGCAACCACAGAGGGCAACGCGCAGCTAGTGCAGCAGGTGATTCAACAGCGGCCTCGGGTTTCCGTTCGCCGTGTTGCAGCTGCGATCCAAATGACGCCAACGTCCACGTATCGTCTCATGGGCCAGAGTTTACACCTCTATCCATACAAAATTCAAACGCAGCAACCCCTCAGCGCCGCTACCATTGCTGCACGAGAGACATTCGCTAACGATATAGTGCACAGGATTGATGACGGCGATATGCATGTGGGCAGCATTTGGTTTACTGACGAAGCTTATTTTTACCTGGACGGCTTCGTCAATAAACAGAACTGGCGCATATGGGGAACCGAAAAGCCCCATGTTGCAGTCCCATCGTCCTGCAGCCTCAAATAGTACTGGTCTGGGCAGCCATTTCTTCCAAAGGAATCATTGGCCCATTTTTCAGATCCGAAACGATTACTGCATCACGCTATCTGGACATTCGTCGTGAATTTGTAGCGGTACAAACTGCCTTAGACGACACTGCGAACACCTCGTGGTTTATGCAAGGTGGTGCCCGGCCACATCGCACGGCCGACGTCTTTAATTTCCTGGATGAATATTTCGACGATTATGTGATTGCTTTGGGCCATCCGAAACATACAGGAGGCGGCGTGGATTGGCCTCCCTATTCGCCAGACATGAACCCCTGTGACTTCTTTCTGTGGGGACACTAGAAAGACCAGGTGTACCGCCAGAATCCAGAAACAATTGAACAGCTGAAGCAGTACATCTCATCTGCATGTGAAGCCATTCCGCGAGACACGTTGTCAAAGGTTTCGGGTAATTTCATTCAGAGACTACGCCATATTATTGCTACGCATGGTGGATATGTGGAAAATATCGTACTATAGAGTTTCCCAGACCGCAGCGCCATCTGTTGTTGAAAATTGTAACTACTGTAATTTCGAAAGTTTGTCTGCCTGAAAATGTACTGTTGTCCCAAGCATATTGCAACAAACGGTGTATTTCTATCGCTGCTCGTTTAGTTTTTATTGCCGTTTCAAATATACCGGTCATTTTTGAAACACCCTGTAAATACGTTATTGACGCCACTGCTCATTTTTAATTACTTCTTGACGCACTTTCCTCTGAATCACTTCCATATTTCATCATTTTACTGTAACATCACTTGTAGCAGTACTTCAACCTGAATACTAACAAGCCCCTCACATGCAGAGCTACACACTACACAACGTAACAGTTCCGTGTCCCGCGCTCGACTCTCTGCAGACGCGGCTGCCCGCAAAGATACTCCACAACTAAGCCAGCGATATGACAATACGCTTACAAGGGTTGTAGCCTATCCCCGATGTTAATCAATCTGTACATTGAGCCGGCAGTAAAGGAAACAAAATAAAATTCGGAGTAGGTATTAAAATCAATGGAGAAGAAATAAAAACTTTGAGGTTCGCCGATGACAATGTAATTCTGTCAGAGGCAGCAAAGGACCTGGAAGATCAGCTCAACGGAATGGACAGTGTCTTGAAAGGAGGATATAAGATGAACATCAACAAAAGCAAAACGAGGATAATGGAATGTAGTCGAATTAAGTCGGGTGATGCTGTGGGAATTAGATTAGGAAGTGAGACGCTTAAAGTAGTAAATGAGTTTTGCTATTTGGGGGGGCAAAATAACATGACGGTCGAAGAAGAGAGGATATAAAATGTGGACTGGCAATGGCAAGGAAAGTGTTTCTGAAGAAGAGAAATTTGTTAACATCGAGTATAGATTTAGGTGTCAGGAAGTCGTTTCTGAAAGTATTTGTATGGTGCGTAGCCATGTAAGGAAATGAAACGTGGACGATAAATAGTTTAGACAAGAAGAGAATAGAAGCTTTCGAAACATTTGTGGCGAAAGAATAAAATTTGTTAGGGCCGGTAAGATGGTTCAGCTCGACATTAGGATAGTCTTCCACCAGAGCGTCTTCCTTTCACCTAAAATAATTAATTTTGTGATATTATTGATCTATCATATTTTATGCTGTTTGAGAAATTTTGTACCAGGATCCCCTTGTATGAACAGGCATTGTAATAACCAAACATGTGCCAAAGCGATTCCAATAAATACAATTACAGGGAACAGTTGTTGTCTATTCTAAGATAGTGATCCCCTTCCTACATCACTGAAATATCTTAGGAACACTGACGGCAGCTATTCTTCTGACGTCTAAAACCTTGGGGAGTAACAGAGCGTTTCCTTACAGGTCGGGTTCAAACTGCATTATACGCGCTGAGTGGAATTGCGCACACAATGCCAAAATATCATTCACTTATTACCAACCAGAGGTATGTGTAGAAAGCCATGGAACCTCTCGTCATGTGTGGGTTGCTGAAATGTGAACCCAGGATCGCTTGGTTTTGAGAGAAACAAAACGGGTCGTAGAAAATCGTTGACGTAGTACTATGGCTATAGCGGATGACGAGCAAGGAGGTGTTGCTATGAAAATAAATGGCACCCCAGACTGCAAGTCCTGGATGTCAGGCCATATGGAGAGCAATAGGCAGGCTGGTGTCCCTACGTTGCCTGGGGCGTTCTAGACATATTGTCGCTGACCATCGAGGATCAGTTCCGAGCGGGACTCATCACTGAAGACATTTCTACCTCATTCTATCAGATTAAGGGCCTAATACGTTCCATCCTGGAGATGCTTTAGGCATCGATGGGTTTATGGACTGGTCGGATGTAAGGAATGTTGTTGTTGTTGTGGTCTTCAGTCCAGAGACTGGTTTGTTGCAGCTCTTCATGCTACTCTATCCTGTGCAAACTTCTTCATCTCCCAGTACCTACTACAACCTACATCCTTCTGAATCTGTTTCATCTCTTGGTCTACCTCTACGATTTTTACCATCCACAAAAAATGGCTCAAATGGTTCAAATGGCTCTGAGCACTATGGGACTTAACATCTGTGGTCATCAGTCCCCTAGAACTTAGAACTACTTAAACCTAACTAACCTAAGGACATCACACACATCCATGCCCGAGGCAGGATTCGAACCTGCGACCGTAGCAGTCGCGCGGTTCCGGACTGTACCATCCACACTGCCCTCTAATACTAAATTGGCGATCCCTTGATGCCTCAGAATATGCCCCACCAACCGATCCCTTCTCCTAGTCAAGTTGTGTCACAAATTTCTCTTCTCTCCATTTGTGTTCAATACTTCTTCATTATTTGTATGATCTACTCATCTAATCTTCAGCATTCTTCTGTAGCACCACATTTCGAAAGCTTCTATTCTCTTCTTGTCCAAACTAGTTATCGTCCATGTTTCACTTCCATACATGGCTACACTCCATACAAATACTTTCAGAAACGACTTCCTGACACTTAAATCTATACTCGATGTCAACAAATTTCTCTTCTTCAGAAACACTTTCCTTGCCATTGCCATTCTACATTGTATATCCTCTCTATTTCGACCATTATCAATTATTTTGCTCCCCAAATAGCAAAACTCCCTTACTACTTGAAGTGTCTCACTTCCTAATCTAATTCCCCAGCATCACCCGGCTTAATTCGACTACATTGCATTATCCTCGTTTTGCTTTTGTTGATGTTTCTCTCATATACACCTTTCAAGACACTGTCCATTCCGTTCAATTGCTCTCCCAGGTCCTTTGCTGTCTTTGACAGAATTACAAAGTCATCGGCGAACCTCAAAGTTTTTATTTCTTCTCCGTGGATTTTGATACCTACTCCGAATTTTTCTTTTGTTTCCTTTACTGCTTGCTCAATATACAGATTGAATAACATCGGGGAGAGGCTACAACCCTGTCTTACTCCCTTCCCAACCACTGCTTCTCTTTCATGCCCCTCGACTCTTATAACTGCCATCTGTTTTCTGTACAAGATCACACAATGTAGCACCTGCTATATAATAACAGGCAGCGGGTCTTTACTTGAAAAATAAATAAATAAAAGTGTAGCCTTAGGGGCAGGGCCCTCAACGAGCTCGACATTTTCACGATATAATGCGCCAAGTGAACAGAATGTGGCACGCTACTGGACATCCAACAACACTATCAATCAGTGCGAAACCGTCAGTCCTGATAGCTGAATGCTCAGCGTGACGGACTGCCGTCCGAAGGGGTCTGGGTACCATTCCCGGCTGGGTAGGGGATTTTCTCCGCTCAGGGGCTAGGTGTCTTTATCATCATTTCATCCCCATCCGGCGCGCAGGTCGCCCAAAGTGGCGTCGAATGTAATAAGGCATGCACCAAGGCCGCCGGAACTGCCCCGTAAGGGGCCTCCCGGCCAATGACGCCAAACGCTCATTTCATTTCAATACCAAACCGAATAACTGATTGCGTAAGGACAGAGGTGGACCAACGTGTTATTGACTTGCTCACTTTCTGAATCTCATTGTCTTGAAGAAATTATCATGTTTTTTTTCTGAAATTGTAACCATTTCACCGTCTGTACATATACATGTCATCTATAGATTTCCGTCCTGTTCGCACGATGCCATTGTGGTACGTGTCTTTTTAATATGCGTATATCTAAGAGTGAATGTTGTCAAATGCCGGGCATAAAAAAGTGATTATTCCGGGATTCAAACTACTGGTACTATTGGTGACAGAAAGATAGTGTGAGGGGTTTTGGTTAGCCCTTGGGCTAGTGGGTCATCTGTATTTCCAACAGCAGGATCGTCTTAGTATCACTATCTTACGGTATAGGAACAGGGTATGGATATTTAATATATCCTCCCGCTTCGGGAAATGGAGCTAATTTTTGTACAGTCTACAACGGCCCTTAAGGGGCTTATGGAGGCATCATTAGTTCATGGGTAGCTCCTTATAAAACTCCTAAAAAGGTTTTTTTTACACATTTCGAAGAAAGCTATGCATATCAAATGGCTCAAATATTTACGATATATTCCTAAGATCCCGATCTCGAACAACTTTGAAAATTTCTTGATATCTTTATCCATTTTCGAGATACAGAGGTTCGAAGTTACCCTGCTTTCAAATGTAAAATACCGATGTAAAATCCCGTATGAATCCGAAATGCTGTTTCTAAAGTGACGCATCACGGAAAATATGCTGTAATGTGTCTCCGTTACCATCAGAAGGGACCTAAAAACCCCATGTTGTAGAAATAAAGCACTTGAGCTCTTGGACTGAAGCGTAAAATTAGTTTCTCGTTATTTAAATTTCACATAAGTAAACGGCCAAAAATTTTCTGACCCATAAAAGTCTTTTCTTATGATGACATGCCCTGTTGTGGTGGGGAAAAGAAAGACACCACTGGAAAAATTCTCTTGTCGGAGCACAAGAAGGGTGAGTGTGTTCCTGTTTGATCGACTGCGACTGAAAAGTGGGATACCAGCTGCCTCGTCCTACCTTTTCCATAACTACTAAAAACTTTTCCTTAACTTATGGCATGTGAACATATTCGTACTTTATAATGCTAAGAAAGAAGCTGCTGGTGCCAACAGGAAAGAGATAGAAAAGTAATAAATACTTGAAGATGTTAGACAGAGGTACTGGTATAGAAAGAGCGAAGGACACAATGGCAGTGTGAGAGGGACAGTGGTAGTGGGACATAGATAACAGCGACAGAACAGTGCAAGAAAAAGAGTGACGGAGTCTGTGCTAGTGGGAGAGGAATAAGACAAGGAGAAAGTGAAAGTGGATGAGAGTCAGTTGTAATGAGAGCCAGAGTCTATGACAGTTACAACGAGGAAGAGAGACATATTAACAGCGAGAAGTGACAGCAGCAGTATGAAGGAACGGAAGATGTAGTAGCAATAGGAGAGAGCAGGAGGTTGACAGCGACAGTGAAGGGAAACAGTGGTAGTAGGACAGAACGGAGTGAGAGGTGAGCAGCACGTTGAACAGAGCGCAACTATATTCGCATAACAAAATAATGGGAAAAATTTTGAAAGATGCCCCACTGATTTTATACACTACTAGTCATTAAAATTGCTACACCACGAAGATGACGTGCTACAGACGAGAAATTTAACCGACAGGAAGATGATGCTGTGATATGCAAATGATTAGCTTTACACAGCATTCACACAAGGTTGGCGCCAGTTGCGACACCTACAACGTGCTCACATGAGGAAAGTTTCCAGCCGATTTTTCATACACAAACAGCAGTTGACCGGCGTTGCATGGGGAGAAGTTATTGTGATGCCTCGCGTAAGGAGGAGTTATGCGTACCATCACGTTTCCGACTTTGTTAAAGGTCGGATTGTAGCCTATGGCGATTGCGGTTCATCATACCGCGACATTGCTGCTCGTTTTTGTCGAGATCCAATGACTGTTGGCAGAATATGGAATCGGTGGGTTCAGGAGAGTAATGCGGAACGCCGTGCTGGATCCCAACGGCCTCGTATCACTAGCAGTCGAGATGACAGGCATCTTATCCGTATGGCTGTAACGGATCGTGCAGCCACGTCTCGATCCCTGAGTCAATAGATGGGGAAGTTTACAAGACAACAACCATCTGCACGAACAGTTCGATGACGTTTGCAGCAGCATGGGACCAACAGCTCTGCGACCGTGGGTGCGGTTACCCTTGACGCTGCATCACAGACAGGAGCGCCTGCGATGGTGTACTCAACGACGAACCTGGGTGCACGAATGGCAAAACGTCATTTTTTCGGATTAATCCAGGTTCTGTTTACAGTATCACGATGGTCACATCCGTGTTTGACGACATCGCTGTGAACGCACATTGGAAGCGTGTATTCGTCATCGCCATACTGGCGTACCACCCGGCGTGATGGTATGGGGTGTCATTGGCTACACGTTTCGGTCACCTCTTGTTCGCAATGACGGTACTTTGAACAGTGGACGTTACATTTCAGATGTGTTACGACCCGTGGCTCTACCCTTCATTCGATCCCGGCGAAACCCTACATTTCAGCAGGATAATGTACGACCGCATGTTGCAGGTCCTGTACGGGCCTTTCTGGATACAGAAAATGTTCGACTGCTGCCCTGGCCAGCACGTGCTCCAGATCTCACACCAATTGAAAACGTCTGGCCAATGGTGGCCGAGCAACTGGCTCGTCACAATACGCCAGTCACTACTCTTGATGAACTGTGGTATCGCGTTGAAGCTGCATGGGCAGCTGTACCTGTACACGCCATCCAGGCTCTGTTTGACTCAATGCCCAGGCGTATCAAGGCCATTATTAGGGCCAGAGGTGGTTGTTCTGGGTACTGATTTCTCAGAATCTATGCACCCAAATTGCGTGAAAAAGTTATCACATGTCAGTTCTTGTATAATATATTTGTCCAATGAATACCCGTTTATCATCTGCATTTCTTCTTAGTGTAGTAATTTTAATGGCCAGTAGTGTATATGGCCAGACTCTCTTTGCGTTCTCTGCTAGATGTAAACATAAAGTTTGGTTGCGAAAGCTATTAAAAGCACGTCACATTGAAGTCCGATCTGTTTCGAACTTGGGTTAAACACCGCCAGTCTTCTAAATTTTGCTTTCTTTTGAATTTGGCAATCGTTCTAGATGTTTCTGCAGTACTGACCTCCTTTGTATACCAAGGGGTATCAATAATATCTTTTATTAGTTCATTATGTTTGGCATAAATGCTTCTGTTGTTTTTTACACTAATTGTTGGCTTTTTCTACAATGTGAACAAAACAAATGTAATATAAAACTCTAAATAAAGACGTCAACAACACGACGATTTTGTTTTGACGCCATATTAATTTCGTAGTCAAGGTCCTGTTGAAGGTGGTATGCCAGTCGCCTTGTTTCTTTATAATACGAGGTTCTACGGTTAACATAGATTTTGCATCTCAACAAACTCTGCCTGAGGCAAAAGAAGTGATAAGTGACAGCCACTGAGCCACCATTTTTCCTGTAATTTACCACGGATCGAATCCGACATTGGCACCTTAACAACGAGGTACTACTTTTTTACCTATAATTTACCAGGAATCGAATCCGAGATTTATGGATCTGTCGTCCGTCACTTTACCACTGAGCCACCGAGCCACATGAAGCACCGTTTGAAAATGGAACTGTTGGTTCGAAACAAGAACCGCCGCCATTTTTGTACATAAATACCCTTATTAACTATTGATGACTGTTGCTTTCTTCTCTGAAAAAATTAGCTTGTTTTTTGTACGCAGCCACGGTCTCATTAATGTCAGTTTTCGACAAAATAGCAGGAAGAAAGTTTTTGTTCCAAGTGCCATTAATACGGAGACACTGCGTTTCATTGTGATAATACAATTAAGGAAATACGGCATTCGCTGTTTAACTAGTTGAATAAACATAGGCAAGCACACATTGGCACAAAGGCCATATACCAACGCATTCTGAAAGGCGTTCTCCATGGTAGAGCGTAGAGACATGCAACAGAGTACCAAGAAAACTACAGCACTGCAAGAATGGTATTTAAAACGTATCCTCGTCGAGTTATTCGTTGTTTTGTTGGTCGATTCCACCATCATGATCCCCACAGTCAGTGAGAACGTTATCCATCCCCATAGAAACATACATGTTGAAACAACTCACCTGATTCACAGTAAATAGAAAGGAAGCCTTAGTACCACAAAGCTGATAATTAATCAAATGGACACCCTAGCTGCAAACAGGCGTTGATATACTTCATTGGGGACATGTTGAAAATATGTACCCCGACTGGGACTAGGACCCGGGATCTCCAGCTTACATAGGAGACGCTCTATCCATCTGAGCCACCGAGGGCACAGAGGATAGGGCGCCTGCAGGGATTTACCCCTGCACGCTCCCCGTGAGACCCACATTCCCGACATGTCCACACCACTACATTCGTAGTTCGCCTAATAGATGTTGCACCTCAGACTCATTAGTCGTGGCAGATTAATCTACCAAGTCCCGTACGAGTTCGGGCATAGCGTGTGCGTTCGCACAAGAAGGTCAATGGCCGGGAAGCCATATTTTAACTATATATGACGGTAGTATCTGTTCCCGAGGGAACAGTTACCGTTGATGACCATGCAGCTTTGTTAGAATGAAATGATAATTAATTGAACACCCCGGCTGCAACCAGGCGTTGATATACTGCCTCGAATAATGAGTCTGATGAGCAAACATATATTAGGCGAACTACGAATGTAGTGGTGTGGACATGTCGGGAATGTGCGTCTGACGGGGAGCGTGTAAGGGATAAGTCCCTGCAGACGCACTATTCTCTGTGTCCTCGGTGGCTCAGATGGGCAGCCGGCACGGTAGCTCAGCGTGTTCGTACGGAGGGCTAGCTGTCCTCTGTAATAAAAAAAACTGAGTTAATGGATCAACAACGAACTGAAACGGGTGTCTTTCGACGACCGCCCAGAGCAGATACAACGAACGAAAACGAACAAAATGAGATATAAAAAAATGGATAGAGCGTCTGTCATTTAAGCAGGAGATCCCGGGGTCGAGTTCCGGTCGGGGCACACATTTTCAATATGTCCCCAATGAAGTATATCAACGCCTGGTTGCAGCTAGCGTGTCCATTTAATTAGCATTTCATTCTAACAAAGCTGCATGATCATCAACGGTAACTGTTCTCTCGTGAACAGATACTAACGTCATATATACTGATTCATTGATATCGTCGAGAGTGGCAGCTTCTCTTTCTTTTTTTCCCACCGAAGTCACGATTCGCATCGGCGAAAATAGTCTGCAAAACAAAACCATTTATCATTCTTATTCACATGGCCTTTGGTTTTCACTTTCTGCAAGCTTTCTTATTTTTTGTACACATTTATATCCACCACCAAGTCCTTTGTCCAATAACAAGAACCCGCCACGATCACATAACGTCTTGGAGGCAACTGACAAGGGGACCAAGTGACAATCCGACTCTTTTTTTTTTTTTTTTTTTTTTTTTACGCGAAGTTCAGAAACTCAAATATCAATCAGCGAAAACAGTTACTTCTCGTTCTCAAATATGCTTGAAAAATTGACTCTGAATTGTACTGACCGTCTGTAATATGTTGAAGGAAGGTCAATTTTTCTCGACAGTTGGTTTGGTTGCCTGCTAGGATGCTCGCCTACTTTCTGTGGGTGACAGTTTCCTCTCTCACCTCTGTCAAACTTTTTAACGAAGGTGTAAGTCCCATGAACATTTCCGTGAAGCGTAAAATAGGTAAGGATGAAAATGAATTTAATTTGTAATGTTTTTTAATTCAAACAGACCGTCTTAAAAGATCAGTAGTTATGAATGTACATTTGCAAATAACACTAAAATTTTGACTGCAGTATGTAATTAGAAATAAGAAGACGTGCATTTTTCATAAAATTAATAATTATAAATCTGTTAGTTAGCATATGTTTGAAGAATTTTATATTTAAATGACGCAGGTATTCTGACTGAACTGAAAAAAGAAAAATAATGACCGAATTGAGACTCGAACCAGCGATTACTAGTCTCGAACACTACTGTTTTTTTTCATCTTTATGCGCGGGGGCACGCTGAAAGGTAATGCCTCAGAATTCTTTTATGTGAAAACTCTTTAAGCTTTTTAAATAAAAAAAGGTTTATTGACATCTATATCTTTATTCTGCATGTCTGCACATTATTTTCCAACATAGACACCATGGCGGCGAACACATTCCTTCCAACGAGAGACCAGTTTGTTGATACCGTCCCTGTAAAATGTTTAACTTTGTTGACAGAGCCTCTGCTTGCACCGCTTCATCGCTACCGAAATGAAATTCTGAAAGGTATTCTTTAAGTTTTCGAAACAGATTAAAATCGCTACAGCCGCCTGAGGGACAAATCATGACAGTGCTGGAAAAAACTGAGATTTTTAAACACCGTCTGCAAGAAACTGCAACACATTGAGGCAGCATAACGCTTTTATTAACAGCGCATTTTTTAGAACATTTAAAAGACTCTTCCAATCGTTCACCTCACCGCAGCGCACGTACAAGAATGATCAACAGCACCACTCACCGGGAAGAGACTGGCTTCAAAACTACGAGCCGGACAACGCCACAAAGAACCAAATGCAGTTAAGGATACAGAGTGCTTTTCCTGCTCAATATTATGTAAAAATCAACACCAGTTTCTTTCAGGCCCTTTTTGTAATGTATATGTTTTACAAATTTTTTTGTTGGCATCAGGTAATGCAGCACACTTTCCAAATAAATTAGAAGAATTTTGACTATATTTGTGCGTGCTTACAGTTATTAAAAAATTACAATGAAACTGATGCAATTTGCTTTCTGAAATGTTTCCTCAAATTGAGGTACCACTTAATCCAATTTTATTCATTTGAAGGAGACCAAATTTTTACCAGATATGCATGACATAATAGCTGAGGCACTAGGCCTATTTAATTCCACCTATTATGCATATTACAAGGATAAAAAATATCGCATCTTACATTTTAATTTTTATAATTTTTTTCCTAACAACAGTGTTATTTTTGTATAATTTAGTTGATTCTGCAATAAAGCTTAGGTCTACTACATACGTATGGACTGTTTCAAGTTACAGAACCAAATTAGAGCAATCCTTTTTAAACTTTTGGAAATATTTGTACCTGAATTCTGAAAAATACAACTTGCGGGGAACTGTGAATGAATATATGAGTCCAATTAAACTGTGGCTCAGAACATTCTTGAAGCATAGTCTTCATCCTGCAGCATTTCTTCATCTTCAAGCTTCCTCTTTGTATTCCTGTTAGCACTTCCTGCTCCTTTGGTATCTTGAATAGTCAATCTTTCAGCTTCATGCACCCGTTGTCTGTCACACACAAGCTATTGATCTTCCATATTAGAGCCACATATTATGCCTAAATTTCTCAGGACTTCCAACCTTCCTATCACTCCATCAATGAAACGCATCACTGCATCTAGTACACCAACTTAAATGTATTTAGTCCTACAAAAATATTCTTGGGTAATCTTTCCCATATGCAATGGCTGAAACTTTCATTTGTATTCTGTGTCCCCATGAAGACCTTTACTAAGCAAAGCAGAGTCACTCAAGTCTCTAAAAATTAGTTTGATTTCATTCAAAATAGGCTCAGGAAGAGCATGCTTGTGATGGTATACTTGACCACTTTCTTTTGCTTTTTGGTAACCACACCAAGAATCTGCTCCTTTAGGGCAAAGTCCGTGAACAAGGTGGTCATCTGTGGACGACTTATGAAAGTAGGTGGCCCATACAGCTTTTCTCATTGCAATTTTGTCATACGATGACATGATGGAGACCGTGGCTGTTGTCTGAAGACAAATGTTGATGGTGTTAGGAGAGCAATCAGCCACAAATTTACTTTCAGTTCCTTTATTCAAAGGGTACCGTTACCGGTTACGAATCGTTGTGGTTCATCCTCAGATGGTTTACACGCTTTCTTTATGACATGTGGTGTGTTTTTTACAGATTAATTGTTCTAAAATATAAATAATACATAATTATAAACACGCCACACACAGATAGTTGCGTTACAGATTTTCGTTGCATGTGACTTACGTGAAACGTCGGTTTCGAGTGTTTGTTTTCATAATATTCGTCCAATAGATGCTCATTGCTGTAACATCATTCAGAGGTGCAGTTCGTCTGATGGCCAGTCCATAATAACTCTGAAGAAGGTCTCTTTCAGTATCTGTCAATCTGCATCGGACAGACAAAGATTTCCTATCAGATAGCAACTTTCCTTTCATTTCTTGGTTTCCTCAATCTAGCACCCAACCTCTTTTGCACATGTCTATTACACTCTAGTTATGTTACCAAGGTTTCACCATAAACATTGAACTCACTAATGTTATTGAAAACTTTAGAGTCCCCATCGCCTAGGTATTTCGTATATCTAACGTTATAAACGGGCAGCCACCTCTGAAATATTTTTAGAGCTCCATCACACTCCATACCTCCACAGTAACCATCATAGTTCTTAGAACACTGATGTTCAATATGCTCTTCACTGTTACCATGGCAGTACTTAAATATGCACTCATCATAAACAACTTTTCCATTCTCCAGAGAAGTAGCACTTACAACACCATTCAAGGAACGATGTCCTCGACGTTGCCATGTCCCATCAAGTGCAACAGCAATGTCCCTGGTTCCACTAATATTTACAGTTTCTTCTACTGAACGTTTCATGGATGCTTTAGACACAACCGTCAAGTCACATAAAATTATTTTTATGTACTTGCTGAACCTACTGGGAGGAGGTGGAAGGTCCACCAAACCACAAAACGATTGAGCAGCTTTTTTTCCTTTTGCTATTGCACGCATTGCATACACTAACGTCAAATTCACATCATATGAATTATGCACAATGTTCGAAGTCATTTTCGAGGTAGATCTATTGCAGGATCTACACAGAACAACTAATTTTGACGCTAAACCCTTCCTGCTACTTTTTTGTTCAGTTATTTCCAGACAGCCTACACCATCACATTGCTTACATTTCACCACTTCCCTTATCAAAGAAGATAAGATACCCACATCAACAACAACAAATCCTCTACAAACAGCGTCATTGTTAACACAAAAATATGAATCACCAGGAGGTGTGCCATGTGAGAGTTTCTTCCCTGAAGAACTGATACATAGGCTACTTTCAACAGTGTGGCTTCATTTGTTTCTGAATTTCCTTTTTTTGAATATCTTGATGCGTAGCATAGTTCGTATTTATTGCAGACTAAAAGATATGTAGTTCCACAAATATATGTAGCAGTTGGGCAACAAACATTCAGTAACACGTGAACAAGCTGCTTCGGCTAAGAAAAAGTAAATACTAGCAAAGATAACCATTTGCAGACACTAGAAACATGCACTGTTACCAACATATACAATGTATCATGGTTTTTGTAACAGAAATAAAGGTGGCGTGGCAGCATACGTGACTGTGACTTTAAAATTTGGTGTACATAGGTCATTTTTCATTTGAAACCCTATAACGAATATATCAATGTAATCAGGAAAGATTACAGAATTTAATAAAGTCATACAAAAATTTTCGATTATTCCACCATGTGTAAGTACTCTGTACCCTTAATCGTAATTGTCACACCCTGTTCCCTGCAACCTTAGTTGCTGCACATAGTTGTGCTTTTACAATTTGTTGTTTTACACTTTTTACTGTTTCATGCTTTAAATGTTCTTAAAATTCATTATATTTAATGACACTTCATGCAGTTCCAGGTCCTCTGCATAAACCCACTTCTGAAATTTTAAGATTTTTTATTTTAAACTATTTATACAGCCATTGTTCTAGGCCCATACTTCTTATATTTTTAAGAAAAAGTTTTTTTTCAATTTTTGTTTTTATGCTTTCAGAGTAACACCTTATGACTTTATACTTCCAAAGTTTCGCACTTTGAATATCGTAAGATAACACTTTAGTTCCATTTATATAATCTACTATTTTATCCCTTTTTTACAGTTTTACACATCCATTCTGGTATTTTAACAGAAGATTTTTTTTGCATAATTGACTTTTTGCAATTTTAGTATATGTTCTCTCTTGTTAAACCAGTGGCATCCCTGCCATTGCGTAAGATTGATTTTTGCTATTAGGCTTTTGACGTCTATTGCTGCAAACACATTATGTTCTTTCAAATTAGATACATTAAAAAAAACTTTCACAAACTTATATGTAGGAGTCAAATTACAGTATCATTTAGCGTTACGAAAGTGTAACAGTTACTAGACACTAAAATGATTGTATCTTAATGAACAGTTCAAATATTCCACAAAGTCTTTATAACAAGAATTACATTACCTTCTCGTTGTTTTCAGGGATGTGAAATTGATTACAATAAGCACTAACCAATCTACTTTCTGACCAACATGTAACAGCATACATGTCACTTCTATCTCCTTAAGAACTGGTAGCACCAAGAACTGATGCTATTTCATTACAACATTTCATTATGTATGATTGATATGAAGCTCATGAAGTATTTTATTATGTTATTCCTTTGATGCTTCTGCACTTAGATTTATTATACGGGGTTTGGTTCTGTGAATACATTCCATACCATCAAGATGTCCATCCTCTGCATTAACGTGCAGTGTAACAGGTGAATACTAATGACAAAATTGTTCTTGGGCATGGAAAGTGAACAAAATAAAATGTATAAGTACATTCTTAAAAAGTTACACAACTCAGAATATCCAATCTACTTCTTCAAAACCGACACAACTGAGAACGTTAAAGAATAGTTGTTCTCAAGTGATACAACTCAAAATAGCAACAATACACCATCTAAAATGATAGAATTCATACTATAGCTAAAAGTATTGTTTTCATTGAGAGGCAACAACGGTTAAATTAGAAAATTATAAACTTTTTATGGCCAAAGTACAGAATTTGACCTCTTCTGTATATTCATTAAAACTGACGTAACTTGAAATTCACTTAAGTGATTCTTCAGAATGGGCACAATCCACATTATTCACAGTTCCAAGCTTACAACGATCGACTAAAGGGACACAAATAAAGGTATCACGCTGCTTTTTTGTGATTTCAATCGAAAAGAACGGCACAATTCAAAATAAGACTGTTCTCGATTTCTTAACAATGACCCATTCACTATGGAATCCACTACTCAACTAACAATGCAACACTTTTGCTGTTATGAGAACGTCACCACTCCAAACAGTTAAAGTGACACAACTGTCCTCTAACCGTCAAATTCTGAAACTGTAGAAACACACTTCTGATGACTGGTCAGGTATCGTTTATTCACCTCCGTCACTCTAAAAACTGGTGTCACTTTTGTCGCAATGGTATGAGAAACACTGAGGTGGCAAAAATCATGGAATACCTCCTAATACCGCATCGGACCTCTTTTAGGCCAGTGTAGTGCAGGAACTCGACGTTGCAGGGAAGTCCGCTGCAGAAATACTGAGCCATGCAGCCTCTATAGCTGCTCAAAACTGTGAAAGTGTCGCCGACGTAGGACTGAGTACACGGGCTCATCTCCTGATTATCTTCCATAAATATTTGGTGGGATTCACGTCGGGCGATCCGGATGGACAAATCATTTACTCGAACTGTACAGAATGTTCTTCAAACCAACAGCGAAAAACTGTGGCCTAATGACGTGGCGCATTGTCATCCATAAATATTCCATCGCTGAATGACTGCAGATTGTCTGCAACCATATAGTAATGGATCTTTCTGTCTGTTCAAATGGTTCAAATGGCTCTGAGCACTATGAGAGTTAACATCTGAGGTCATCAGTCCCCTAGAACTTAGAACTACTTAAACCTAACTAACCTAAGAACATCACACACATCCATGCCCGAGGCAGGATTCGAACCTGCGACCGTAGCGGTCACGCGGTTCCAGACTGAAGCGTCTAGAACCACACGGCCACACCGGTCGGCTTTCTGTCTATGTATTCGTAATACGCTATATTTTTTTATCTTCAGGTTCACTTGCTGGCTTTTATGTTATGTAAAATTCCAAGATGTCTTTTCATCCATAGCAAGAGGACACCTGTTTCACTTTTCCTTGATTCTGTTATGGTCTCTAATACAGCCAATATATATCATTTAGTCTGCTTGTCGAACTCTGTGGTTAGTAATTTCTGCAAAAGGTTTAGGGGGTCCGCTAGTCACAATATGAGCTAAAGACATCCCTACACTTCACAGAGCACAGCATTTCCAGTCAATGAAATGTTCGGTTGGACCCAGTCCATTCCATGAAACCACAGCCAACACCATTATTTGGCCACCACCAGCTTGCACATTGCCTTGTTGACAACCTCAGTCCATGCCTTTGTGGAGTCTGCGCCACTCACGAATCCTACCATCAGCTCTTACCAACTGAAATCGGGACACATCCAACCAGGCCACGGTTTTCCAGTTGTCTAGGCTCCTACCGATATAGTCATGGGCCCAGGAGAGGTGCTGCAGGCGATTTCGTGCTGTTAGCAAAATAGCTAGCGTCGTTCGTCTGCTGCCGTATCCCACTGACGTCGGATTTCGTCGCACTATCCTAATGGATACGTTCTCGTGGGTCCCACATTGATTTTGCGGTTATTTCAACGCAGCGTTGCTTGTCTGTTAGTGCTGACAACCGTACGCAGATGGCGCTGATCTCTGTTGTTCAGTGAAGGCTGTGGGCCACTGCGTTGTACGTAATGAGAGAGAATACCTGAAATCTGGTATTCTCGGCACACTCTTGTCACTGCAGATCTCGGAATACTGAATTCCTCAACGAGTTTCCAAATGGAATGTGCCATGTGTCTAGCTCCAACTGCGGCGGCGCGGTTCTTTCCGTCCCTTTTTACGAAGAACCTGCACCAACCTGTGAACTTTGTCTCGGCAGATCATCAGCAGGGAAGCCGAGCGAAACCTACTGTACTTCGACGTGAACCAGGCTGCAATTAAAGTCACTAGTCTACGTTTCGGGAGAAAGTTTTCACACGAAATGAAAGGTTGGAAATTTTGTCCTCAATTAATATATTCTGAGGTGAACAAGTATAACTGCCTAGCCCATGCTAGTCTTAACACAGTCACTCACAATCCCTTTCACTCACGTTAGCAAGTTTATGGTGTTGCATTACCCGAAAACGTAATAGCTACAAAAATACGTATTGTTTTTGGTTGAGAATGCTCGCCAAATATTAAGTCTGTCAGTACCTAACGCAGTCACAGTTTTTAGCCACCGACCTGCTCAATACGCCACGCGGAATGTATGTCTTTTCTCGTCACAAAATTCACTTAAAAATTCCAAAATTTCTACACACCCATCGGAATAATTATGCCGTCACTTTACTGCACTACGAAACACTGCTAGATCCGGCAACTTATCATTTCCATTGGAACTACTACTACACACGTCCGAACTGTTTCATGGCTAGGCTCCGACTCTTTTCTAGAATACTCCAAGTCTTCTCTACCAGCAGAGAAAGGCGCGCGAAGAATACTGCTTTACCATTGGTCAGTTTACTCAAGAGCCAATAGCAAAACAACATTCTCCCGCGTCAGTCCGCGCTTTTCATCATTAACCAATCGAAAAATAGTAAACCTAACGACTGCACATTCTACCGACATAATTATCTAATATGCTGAAGTTTTGTTTATGCATAAAGTTATTTACTATTGTTATTTATAATTGAATTAACTTCCCCTTTACCATAAACTTACTTTACAAATCTATTCTACAACAATCCCCTCTGTCCACATCCATACTTCTTCGAAATGTTCCCACACTAAATCCCACTATATAACTAGTTAAACAATTATCGTCATATTAACCTTAAACCACACTCACGCATCATTCATACTGCTAAAACACATTTATAACATTTTACTTACACAAAAAGACATATTAACACTTTATGAAAATACTAGAACAGTTTATGAAAAACATTCTATTACTTTAGTGCACTCTAGTGGGCACAATCGAAACTAAATCAGTCCCCTATCCAAGACTGTCCTCTATCGGCTGATACATAAACTACGTGCGCGTCCAGTCTCGCGCCATCATCTGTCACTATCCAGCTCCGATACACATCTACATCTCCCACTTAACCGCCTCCAAGGCAGGATCGGGATACGGCGCTACGCCTCACAACTACCATTCCCCGTTCAAAGTTTGTCAGTCCCCCAGTGCACACGTAATCACGTCAGAAACCTTATCACATGAATCACTTGAGAACAATTGACAGCTGCGCCAGCGCATTACCCTGTTTTACCTTGCGTGTCCGATACTGCCGCCATCTGCAAATTTGCATGTCACATCAGTGTATATACATACACTTACAACGCACTCCTCTAATCAGGCTGTTTCCATACCAATACTTGTGAATAATGGAGTTTAATTTTGTTTAACCGCTTAAGTATTCCGTCATCAAGCTTTTTAAGTATTTAGAATCGGTAGAGTAAGGTGCTAGTACTTACATTTAGAGAAACCTTCTGCTAACCAATTTCCTGTACAGTGCCTCTTGTGCTTTCTTTTACTTACTGCAGACCGCTATGACATGACTCACATCTGACAATGTCCTGAAACTAGAATTTTTACCCGCTCTAAATGTGCGTGATAACATCCGTGTCCCTGCCTCATACGAATGATGGACACGACATGACGTTTATTTAGATTGACGTTGTCGAACCACGCTCGAGGACAGACGTACTACTGTATAGCCGCGGGGTGTCAGCAGTTATGTTGGCGGGATCCATTCATGGTAAGCAGCCATCTTGGTCGAAGGTTTGAAATGAGAACTATCCTTCAGTAATGCTCCTCTTTCCTAGGTGGTTAACTCCACCTACTTCTACATCTTCGCAAGCCACCTTGCGATTTGTGGTGAAGGGTATCCTGTTCCAGTCGTGGATGGTTCACGGGGAGAATGATTACTGTCAATACTCTGTGTGGGCTCGCATCTCGTCAATCTTATCTTCATTGTCTTATCGCGAGGTATACATAGGAGAAAGTAATACACTCCTGGAAATTGAAATAAGAACACCGTGAATTCATTGTCCCAGGAAGGGGAAACTTTATTGACACATTCCTGGGGTCAGATACATCACATGATCACACTGACAGAACCACAGGCACATAGACACAGGCAACAGAGCATGCACAATGTCGGCACTAGTACAGTGTATATCCACCTTTCGCAGCAATGCAGGCTGCTATTCTCCCATGGAGACGATCGTAGAGATGCTGGATGTAGTCCTGTGGAACGGCTTGCCATGCCATTTCCACCTGGCGCCTCAGTTGGACCAGCGTTCGTGCTGGACGTGCAGACCGCGTGAGACGACGCTTCATCCAGTCCCAAACATGCTCAATGGGGGACAGATCCGGAGATCTTGCTGGCCAGGGTAGTTGACTTACACCTTCTAGAGCACGTTGGGTGGCACGGGATACATGCGGACGTGCATTGTCCTGTTGGAACAGCAAGTTCCCTTGCCGGTCTAGGAATGGTAGAACGATGGGTTCGATGACGGTTTGGATGTACCGTGCACTATTCAGTGTCCCCTCGACGATCACCAGTGGTGTACGGCCAGTGTAGGAGATCGCTCCCCACACCATGATGCCGGGTGTTGGCCCTGTGTGCCTCGGTCGTATGCAGTCCTGATTGTGGCGCTCACCTGCACGGCGCCAAACACGCATACGACCATCATTGGCACCAAGGCAGAAGCGACTCTCATCGCTGAAGACGACACGTCTCCATTCGTCCCTCCATTCACGCCTGTCGCGACACCACTGGAGGCGGGCTGCATGATGTTGGGGCGTGAGCGGAAGACGGCCTAACGGTGTGCGGGACCGTAGCCCAGCTTCATGGAGACGGTTGCGAATGGTCCTCGCCGATACCCCAGGAGCAACAGTGTCCCTAATTTGCTGGGAAGTGGCGGTGCGGTCCCCTACGGCACTGCGTAGGATCCTACGGTCTTGGCGTGCATCCGTGCGTCGCTGCGGTCCGGTCCCAGGTCGACGGGCATGGGCACCTTCTGCCGACCACTGGCGACAACATCGATGTACTGTGGAGACCTCACGCCCCACGTGTTGAGCAATTCGGCGGTACGTCCACCCGGCCTCCCGCATGCCCACTATACGCCCTCGCTCAAAGTCCGTCAACTGCACATACGGTTCACGTCCACGCTGTCGCGGCATGCTACCAGTGTTAAAGACTGCGATGGAGCTCCGTATGCCACGGCAAACTGGCTGACACTGACGGCGGCGGTGCACAAATGCTGCGCAGCTAGCGCCATTCGACGGCCAACACCGCGGTTCCTGGTGTGTCCGCTGTGCCGTGCGTGTGATCATTGCTTGTACAGCCCTCTCGCAGTGTCAGGAGCAAGTATGGTGGGTCTGACACACCGGTGTCAATGTGTTCTTTTTTCCATTTCCAGGAGTGTATATTGCCCAACTATTGTAGGAATTTCCGCTCTCCGAAGTTGAACAATACACAATAACGCGATGCAGAATACCTCTCTTGCAATATCTGCAACTGAAGTTGACTAAATATCTCCGTGACGCTTTCGTGCTTACAAAACGAACCTCTAACGAAACGTGCTGCTCTTCTTTGCATCCTCTCTAATTCCGCTATCAATCCTGTACGGTACAGGCACTATACTGACGAGCAATATTCAAGTATTGGTCGAACGAGTTTTTCCAAGCTTCTTCTTTTGTTAACTGACTACATTTCTCGAGGATTCTTCCGAAGAATCTCAATCTCCTATCCGCCTCACCTGCGATTTATTTTATCTGGTCGTTCCACTTCAAATGGCTTCGTACTCTTTAACTGCTTCCAGTGACTGTTTCGCAACCATATAGTAGTGGATCTTTCTGTCTGTGTATTCGCAATACGTTACATTTATTTACGTTGAGGTTCACTTGCCACTCCGCACACGAAGCGCCAATCCTTGGCATATGCAACTGCATTTCGCTACAATTTTCTTGTGTTGCGACGTTTCTGTGTGCGACAGAATCATACGCGAGAAGCCTCATGGAAGTTCCTGCTTTTTCGTTATGTAAAATTCCAAGATGTACTTTTATCCATAGCAAGAGGACACCTGCCTCACTTTTCCTTGTGTCTGTGATGATTCCTAATACAGCCAATATATATATTTAAGTCTGCTTGTCGAACTCTAGGGTTAGTAATTTCTGCAAAAGGCTTTGGGAGTCCGCTAGTCTCAATATAAGCTAAAGGCCCTCCACACTGCACACAGCAGAAGCATGGTAGGGCATTAGGGCCTCTGCAGTTTAGCATTCCGAATATGAAAGGAACTGACAGTTTTGCAGCTGTCTTGGAGCTGTTGACGGGAAATGTGTTCTAGTGAGAGTATCTCTGTTATCTGTTTCCCCTTATTTCAGTTATAAACAGCATTGCTCTGTAGTCTGTATGGCTGCATTATACTTTTACTTCCAGAGACGTGGGTTCAAATGGGAGGATTTAGTGACGTGAACATATTTTCAAGTTGAGTGTTAGGAAAAAAGCTGACTGATGGGACTCTATAAATCCCGCAAGGTAAACCACTTCCTGGAGAACAGAATGGAATTCCTTATGTTTTCTACATCTACATTAATAATCCGCAAGCCTCCTCACGGAGTGTGGCGGAGGGTATTTCTGGTATCACTAACTGATCTCCTCTTCCATGTTCCATTCGCGAATGGCGAGTGGGAAGCCGTCGTGGTCATTTCGTGAGACGTATGTGGGAGTAAGCAATACGTTGTGCAACTCTTTCCGGAAAGTACTCTCTCGCAATTTTAACAGGGACATAACGCCTCCCTTGTACCGTATATGCCACCACATCTCAACAGGGTGTTACAAAAAGGTACGCCGGCCGGGGTGGCCAAGCGGTTAAAGGCGCTACAGTCTGGAACCGCGCGGCCGCTACGGTCGCAGGTTCGAATCCTGCCTCGGGCATGGATGTGTGTGATGTCCTTAGGTTAGTTAGGTTTAAGTAGTTCTAAGTTCTAGGGGACTGATGACCTTAGAAGTTAAGTCCCATAGTGCTCAGAGCCATTTGAACCATTTGAACAAAAAGGTACGGCCAAACTTTCAGGAAACATTCTTCACACACAAAGAAAGAAAATATGTTATGTGTACATGTGTCCGGAAACGCTTACTTTCCATGTTAGTGCTCATTTTATTACTTCTCTTCAAATCACATTAATCATGGAATGGAAACACACAGCAACAGAACGTACCAGCGTGACTTCAAACACTTTGTTACAGGAAATGTTCAAAATGTCCTCCGTTAGCGAGGGCATGCATCCACCCTCCGTCGCATGGAATCCCTGATGCGCTGATGCAGCCCTGGAGAATGGCGTATTGTATCACAGCTGTCCACAATACGAGCACGAAGAGTCTCTACATTTGGTACCGGGGTTGCGTAGACAAGAGCTTTCAAATGCCCCCATAAATGAAAGTCAAGAGGGTTGCGGTCAGGAGAGCGTGGAGGCCATGGAATTGGTCCGCCTCTACCAATCCATCGGTCACCGAATCTGTTGTTGAGAAGCGTACAAACACTTCGACTGAAATGTGCAGGAGCTCCATCGTGCATGAACCACGTGTTGTGTCGTACTTGTAAAGGCACATGTTCTAACAGCACAGGTAGAGTATCCCGTATGAAATCATGATAACGTGCTCCATTGAGCGTAGGTGGAAGAACATGGGGCCCAATCAAGACATCACCAACAATGCCTGCCCAAACCTTCACAGAAAATCTGTGTTGATGACGTGATTGCACATTTGCGTGCGGAATCTCGTCAGCCCACACATGTTGATTGTGAAAATTTTCAATTTGATCACGTTGGAATGAAGCCTCATCCGTAAAGAGAACATTTGCACTGAAATGAGGATTGACACATTGTTGGATGTACCCGTGGAGGCCAATCAGCTGCTGATAATGCCTGCACGCGCTGTACATGGTAAGGAAACAACTGGTTTTCCCGTAGCACTCTCCATACAGTGACGTGGTCAACGTTACCTTGTACAGCAGCGACTGCTCTGACGCTGACATTAGGGTTATCTTCAACTGCACGAAGAATTGCCTAGTCTATTGCAGGTGTCCTCGTCGTTCTAGGTATTCCCCAGTCGCGAGTCATAGGCTGGAATGTTCCGTGCTCCCTAAGACGCCGATCAATTGCTTCGAACGTCTTCCTGTCGGGATACCTTCGTTCTGGAAATTTGTCTCGATACAAATGTACCGCGCCACGGCTATTTCCCCGTGCTAATCCATACATAAACGGGCATCTGCCAACTCCGCATTTGTAAACATTGCACTGACTGCAAAACCACGTTCGTGATGAACACTAACCTGTTGATGCTACGTAGTGATGTGCTTGATGCCAGTACTGTAGAGCAATGAGTCGCATGTCAACACAGGCACCGAAGTCAACATTACCTTCCTTCAATTGGGCCAACTGGCGGTGAATCGAGGAAGTACAGTACATACTGACGAAACTAAAATGAGCTCTAACATGGAAATTAAGCGTTTCCGGACACATGTCCACATAACATCTTTTCTTTTTTTGTGTGTGAGGAATGTTTCCTGAAAGTTTGGCCGTACCTTTTTGTAACACCCTGTATAACGCTCTCGCGCCGACGATACGATCCCGTGACGAATATATATATACAGGGTGTTTCAAAAATGACCGGTATATTTGAAACGGCAATAAAAACTAAACGAGCAGCGATAGAAATACACCGTTTGTTGCAATATGCTTGGGACAACAGTACATTTTCAGGCAGGCAAACTTTCGAAATTACAGTAGTTACAATTTTCAACAACAGATGGCGCTGCAAGTGATGTGAAAGATATAGAAGACAACGCAGTCTGTGGGTGCGCCATTCTGTACGTCGTCTTTCTGCTGTAAGCGTGTGCTGTTCACAACGTGCAAGTGTGCTGTAGACAACATGGTTTATTCCATAGAACAGAGGATTTTTCTGGTGTTGGAATTCCACCGCCTAGAACACAGTGTTGTTGCAACAAGACGAAGTTTTCAACTGAGTTTTAATGTAACCAAAGGACCGAAAAGCGATACAATAAAGGATCTGTTTGAAAAACTTCAACGGACTGAGAACGTGACGGATGAACGTGCTGGAAAGGTAGGGCGACCGCGTACGGCAACCACAGAGGGCAAAGCGCAGCTAGTGCAGCAGGTGATCCAACAGCGGCCTCGGGTTTCCGTTCGCCGTGTTGCAGCTGCGGTCCAAATGACGCCAACGTCCACGTATCGTCTCATGCGCCAGAGTTTACACCTCTATCCATACAAAATTCAAACGCGGCAACCCCTCAGCGCCGCTACCATTGCTGCACGAGAGACATTCGCTAACGATATAGTGCACAGGATTGATGACGGCGATATGCATGTGGGCACCATTTGGTTTACTGACGAAGCTTCTTTTTACCTGGGCGGCTTCGTCAATAAACAGAACTGGCGCATATGGGGAACCGAAAAGCCCCATGTTGCAGTCCCATCGTCCCTGCATCATCAAAAAGTACTGGTCTGGGCCGCCATTTCTTCCAAAGGAATCATTGGCCCATTTTTCAGATCCGAAACGATTACTGCATCACGCTATCTGGACATTCTTCGTGAATTTGTGGCGGTACAAACTGCCGTAGACGACACTGCGAACACCTCGTGGTTTATGCAAGATGGTGCCCGGCCACATCGCACGGCCAACGTCTTTAATTTCCTGACTGAATATTTCGATGATCGTGTGATTGCTTTGGGCTATCCGAAACATACAGGAGGCGGCGTGGATTGGCCTCCCTATTCGCCAGACATGAACCCCTGTGACTTCCTTCTGTGGGGACACTTGAAAGACCAGGTGTACCGCCAGAATCCAGAAACAATTGAACAGCTGAAGCAGTACATCTCATCTGCATGTGAAGCCATTCCGCCAGACACATTGTCAAAGGTTTCGGGTAATTTCATTCAGAGACTACGCCATATTATTGCTACGCATGGTGGATATGTAGAAAATATCGTACTATAGAGTTTCCCAGACCGCAGCGCCATCTGTTGTTGAAAATTGTAACTACTGTAATTTCGAAAGTTTGTCTGCCTGAAAATGTACTGTTGTCCCAAGCATATTGCAACAAACGGTGTATTTCTATCGCTGCTCGTTTAGTTTTTATTGCCGTTTCAAATATACCGGTCATTTTTGAAACATATATATATATATATATATATATATATATATATATATATATATATATATGTGTGTGTGTGTGTGTGTGTGTGTGTGTGTGTGTGTGTGTGTGTTTTAACTATATGCCTTATCGGCTCGACAAACAGTCGACAGTGCGTTCGGTATATTTAGTTCAGGGTTTCGTGTGCTCAAAACACCCTACGAGTACTGAAGATAGAAAAGTCACGGCAGAATGAGTAGTGCATAGCTATTTGAGGACACAAAACATTACGTGAAGTTACCTCGCTGAGGAAACATGAGATATTGAGCACTAACCAGCTTCGCTCGTCTGCCCCATATAAGATGAACAACGACGAGTAAAGCTTTCGTTACGAAATAAAAATTCAAGGAATGTTAATGCTCTGTTCAGTGGCAGCTAGCAGTTTTAAAAAACAGACAATACTAAATTGATGAATAGGCTGTGTCGTTTAGGTTCAAAGTTTATTGCGTAGATCCATATGAAATAAATAAATAAAATAATAATAAACACAATTTTTGTAAATTGCAGTTGTTTCAAAGAAATGCCTTTTTGCATGCTGCACATCGAAAATATTATTTTTATTTATGTACCCAGACGTGTTTCGCCTTTTTTTACAAGGAATCTTCAGTGGATGTCCTGAAATATAACATGGTATGTCTATTTTTATACGTAGGTTATGGTTTCACATCTAGATTATAGATTTTAAAAAGTTCCTTAACGTTTTTTTTATGAAATGGAAGGGTACTTACAGGTAACTTCTAATTCATTGCATCTAAGCAAACTGCTTCTTCCCATCTGGCAATCAGGTGGACATCTTACATTTCACTTTCAGTTCACTGTTCATGTTACACATCACTGTAACTGCAATCTTTTTAATGCAGATTTTCTTTTGTTTTTCTAAGTGTTACCAACATTCTCAGTTTTCTGGATTTAACTGTTTTGTGAATATGTGTGTGTGTGTGTGTGTGTGTGTGTGTGTGTGTGTGTGTGTGTGTGTGTGTGTGTCTGTGTGTGTGTGTGTGTGTGTGTGTGTATTAGAGAGAGATATTTTTCAATAAAAAATAACAATTACTTATTTTACTTTTATTACTATTTTTTATTCATTTATTTATGCTTAAAAATAATAACAATATTATTTTTATTATTATCTCCTGTATATACCTATTAGAGGAATCAGATGTGTAATACCAGAATGAGATTTTCACTCTGCAGCGGAGAGTGCGCTGATATGAAACTTCCTGGCAGATTAAAACTGTGTGCCGGACCGATACTCGAACTCGGGACCTTTGCCTTTCGCGGGCAAGTGCTCTACCGCCTGAGCTACCCAAGCACGACTAACGCCCCGTCCTCACATCTTTACTTCCGCCAGTATCTCGTCTCCTACCTACCAAACTTTACAGATGCTCTCCTGCGAAGCTGTGAGGACGTGGCGTGAGTCGTGCTTGGGTAGCTCAGATGGTAGAGCAATTGCCCGCGAAAGGCAAAGGTCCCGAGTTCGAGTCTCAGTCCGGCACACAGTTTTAATCTCCCAGGAAGTTTCAGATGTGTAATATTTTGTTGGGATTTCTCTCTATTATATGACCAATGAGTGTAAACAGTGTTTTGTTAGTCATATTCACTTGGTCATTTAGTAGTTGTTTCTCTTCAGCCTTTGTTTTGTATATATGACAATTTTCCTGTAATGTTAGGTGATGTCTTTCATTATTTATTCCAATTATTTTCATTTCATTTTCTCTTGTGGTGGGTTTGTGGTTATTTTCTCTCAAATGTTCTGCAAAAGTTGAGTGACTCGTTCCATATTTCCATGCTCTGATATGTTCTTTGTACCGGGTGTCAAATGTTCTGCTGGTTTGTCCTGTATAACTTCCATCACATGTGTTGCACTGTAGTTGGTATATTCCTGCTTTTTGGTAGATATCTGTGCTTTTTGTTATTTTTGAAATGTGCCTTTGGATTGAATTGTCTGTTTCGAGTGCTATGTTTATCCCTTGTCTTTCGAAAATGTTTGTTATTTTATGTGTGAGTTTGTGCATGTACGTCATTGTGTACCATCTTGAAACTTCTTTCTTGTTTTCCTCTATTCTTTGTGTGGTTATTATTCTGTCACTGTTTGTGCCTGTTTTGTAGTGTTTTGTTCTAATGTTTTTTTGTGGGTGTTTCTGTACTGTGTTCACTGACTGTATTTGTTTTTTAATTTTTTGTTTAATTTTTGTGATGCTATTCCTCTGTTATATCCTTTAACTTTTGAGTATGTAATCCAGATGACTGGTATGATGAAGAACTGGGTTATCTCGAACAGAGTTTATCAGGTATTCCATCATTAAAAGCTTTTTGTTTCATTTATTCATTTTTTTAGTCATCAGTCTTCTGACTGGTTTGATGCGGTCCGCCACGGATTTCTCTCATGTGCCAGCCTTCCCAGTACAGGGTAGGAACCTACATTCTCGATTTTTTACTGGATGTGCTTCAGTCTCTGTCTTCCGCTACAGTTTTTACTCTCTACAGCTCCGTCAAGTACCACGGAGGTTATTCCTTGTCATCTTAATAGATGTCCTATCCTTCTATTCGTTCTTCTTGTGAGTGTTTTCCATGCATTCCTCGCTGATTCTGTGGAGAGCCTCGTCATTCCTTACCTTATCAGTCCACCTCATTTTTAACACTCTTCTGTGACACCACATCTCAAATGCTTCTATTGTCTTCTGTCCTGGTTTACCGACAGTCTATGTTTCACTACCGTACAGTGCTGTTCTCCATACGTACATGCTCAGAAGTTTGTTCCTCGAATGTAGGGATGTTTGATACTGGAGCACTCCTTGTTCCGTCATTCATGGGGCGTTTTGCTGCTTACCGACACGTAGCAGAATTCGGCTGTCTTGTGAACCGCAGTTCTTATCCTAAGCTTCTCTCTGTTCTCATTTCTGTTACTTCGCTTAACTTTTGTCTTCCTTCAATTTACTCTCACCCAATTTTCTGTACTCATTAGGCTGTTCATTCCATTCAACACAACCTGTAATTGTTCTTTACTACCACTGAGGAATGCAGTGTCATCAGTTAATCTTATCATTGACATCCTTTCAATTGAATTATAATCCCACTCTTGAACCTTTCTTTTATATTCGTCACTGCTTCTTCGATGTATAGGCTGAACAGTAGGGGCGAAAGATTACATCCGTCTTGCACCCTTTTTAATCGGAGCACTTTGTTCCTGGTCTCCCACTCTTATTGCTCCCTGTGGGTTCTTGTACATATCTTGTATTACCCGTCATTCCTTATAGCTTATCCTTATTTTTCTCAGAATTTCGAATATCTTACTCCATTTGACCTTGTCGAATGCTTTCTCCATGTCGACAGATTCTATGAAGGCGTTTTGATTTTTCAGCCGCATCGCTAGAACTGGCTCTCTTGTGTGTTTATCTCTCCTAAATCCAAACAGGTCGTCATCTGCCAGATCCTCGATTTTCATCTCACTTCTTCTGTATAGCATTATTGTCAGCAACTTCGTTACATGAGCTGTTAAGCTAACTGTGCCATAATTCTCGCAGTAACATTCTTCAGGACTGTGTGGGTGAGATTTTTCCGAAAGTCTGATGGTATATCACCAGTCTCCTACACTCTATACATTCTACACAGCAGCCTGAACAACCGTTTTGTTGCCACTTCCCCCAGTGATTTTAGGAATTTCGATGGAATGCTATCTATCTCTTCTACCTTAATCGATCTTAAATCTTCTGTTTATAATACTGGAGCGCCTATCTCTTCCCTGTCGACTCCTGTTTCTTCTTTTGTCACCTCATAGACAAGTCCTCTTCATAGACGTCTTCAGGGTAATCTCCCCTGCATTTAATTGTGCAACTCACACTGCACTCTGAATGTTACCGCCCTTGTTTTTAATTTCATCAAAAATTGTTTTGAGTTTTTCTTATGCCTAGTAGCGCTTCCGACAATCATTTCTTTTCAGACTTCTTCACATGCAGCCATATCGCTTTAGCTTCCCTGCAATTCCTACTTGAGTGACTTGCTTTTCGTTTTCCTGAATTCCCCCGAACGTTTCTTTACTTTCTTTGTTCGTCGACCAACTAGAGTACTTCTTCTATTACCTACTACCTTCCTAGTAAGCATGTTTTTCTTTCCAAATTCTCTAATAGCACTATTTAGAGGTGTCAATTCCTCTCCAACTGAAATGCCTACTGAGCTCTTGAATATCTCAATATCTATGGCCTCAGTGAACTTCAAGCGTATCTCTTCATTCCTTATTACTTCCGTATCACACTTCTTGGCGCATTTATTCTTCAGCCTATTCTTCATCATCACTGAATTGTGATGTGAGCCTCTGTCTGCTCCTGGGTACGCCTTACAATCCAATATCTTATTACGGAATCTCTGCCTGACCAGGATGTATTCTAACTGGAATCTTCCCGTAGCTCCGGGCCTTTTCCATTTATACCTCCTCCTCTTGTGATTACTAGACAGAGTATTTGCTACTGATGGCTGAAATTTACTGCAGAACTCAGTGAGTTTTGATCCTCTCTCATTTCTGCTACCAAGCCCATGTTCTCCCGTAACCCTTTCTTCTACTCGCTCCCCTGCAACCGCATTTTAGTGTCCCATGACTATTACATTTTGATCTTCCTTTACGTACTGAATTATCCTTTTAGAATCCTCGTATACTTCCTGTATCTCTTCATCTTCTACTTTCGACGTTGGCATACATACCTGAACTGTTGCTGTCGCTGTTGGTTCGCTGTCGATACTGACGACAGCAACACTGTCACTGATTGTTCATAGTAACTCAGTCTCTGCTATACCTTGCCATTCACAACAAATTCTACTCCCGTTCTACCATTTTCTGCTCTTGTTGATGTTACCCTTTACTCGTCTGACCAGAACTCCTTGTCTTCGTCCCATTTCACTTCACTGACGCTACTATATCTAGATTGAGCGTTAGAATTTACCTTTACAGATTTTACCGCTTCGCTAACACGTTGAAACTTTCAACATTCCACATCCCACTTCGTTGTTTATTCAATATTTTTCTCACGCCGGCAGCGGTGGCCGTGCGGTTCTAGGCGCTGCAGTCCGGAACCGCGGGACTGCTATGGCCGCAGGTTCGAGTCCTGCCTCGGGCATGGATGTGTGTGATGTCCTTAGGTTAGTTAGGTTTAAGTAGTTCTAAGTTCTAGGGGACTGGTGACCTAAGATGTTAAGTCCCATAGTGCTCAGAGCCATTTGAACCATTTTTCTCACTGTCACCTCCGCATTGGCGGTTCGCTCCCGGAGATCGGAATGGGGAACTAGTCAAGAATCTTTTGCCAGTGGAGAGATCATCATGACACTTTTAAATTAAAGGCCTCATGACCTGTAGATACACATGATGTGCCTTTAATGCAGTGCTTTCCGCTATCTTCTGCATCCTCATGACGTTGATCATTGCTGATTCTTCTACCTTCTAAAGGCGATTTCTAACCGGAAGGGCAAGAGAGTGCCCTGAACATCTGTCCGCTCCTCAGCCCTCTTTGACAAGGCCGCTGACAGAGCGAATACGACTTCTTATCCCAGAAGCCATTGCTGATGATTTTAATGGAAAGCTTTAGCAGAATCAAGGTTCGAACCGGAGCCCAAGGACATTTTGATTGCTAGTCAAAGACGCTACCCATAGAATCTAGGGCCTACCTAGACCACATGCACAACGAAAGGGAAGTGTGGCCCCAGACGCGAACACTGCTGCTGAAAGCTCAGGACTGGCAGAGCACGGAATGACGGAACAGCTGACACACGTCGGGAATGCAGACAGCAGGTGCGCCAGAGGAAGTCCTCTGGTGCTCCGACAGAAGTGGCAGAGAGTTGCTTCGCTTGACGCCCACCCCATACTGCACGCAGCACCGGTAGAGCAGCTGAGACCCAGCCGTGTCACAACACAGCTAGTTCCTTGCCTGCATGTCAGTTGCGAACCCATCGGCACAGTTACATTTAGATTCCGATACTCTGATTCAGTGACTCCTAAGACGATGATAGCATCCGCACGTAAAGTGTCTCTTTTCTTAACTGCAGCTGTTTATAGTTTCGAACATCATATTATTGGTGTCTTCATTTTTCCTTGAAACTTCCTGGCAGATTTAAACTGTGCGCCGGACCGAGACTCGAACTCTGGACCTTTAGCTTAGGCGGGCAAGTGCTCTATCGACTGAGACACCCAAGAACGACACAAGACTCGTCCCCACAGCTTTACCTCCGCCAGTATTTCCTACCTTCCAAACATCACAAAAGCTCTCCTGCGAACCTTGAAAGTCTAGCACTCCTGGAAGAAAGGATATTGCGGAGACTTGGCTTTACCACAGCCTGGGTGGTATTTCCATAATGAAATATTTACTCTGCAGCCGAGTATGTGCCAATATGAAACTGAATTACCCTTGAAACTTCCTGGCAGATTAATAGTGTGTGCCGGACGGAGATTGGAACTTGGGACCTTCGCAAAGGTAAAACCAAAGGTCCCGAGTGCGATTCTCGGTCTGGCACACGGTTTTAACCTGCCAGGAACTTTCATATCAGCGTGCACAACGCTGCAGAGTGAAAGTTTCAAAATTGCTGACGTCAGGGGCGAAGGTCCCAAGTTAGAGTCTCAGTCCAAACGTTCAAATGTGTGTCAAATCCTATGGGACTTAACTGCTAAGGTCACCAGTCCCTAAGCTTACACACTACTTAACCTAAATTATCCTAAGGACAAATACACACACCCATGCCCGAGGGAGGACTCGAACCTCCGCCGGGACCAGCCAAGTCTCGGTCCGGCACACGGTTCTAATGTACCAGTAAGTTTCATGTAAGCGTATACTCCGCTGGAGAGTGAAAATTTCATTCTGCTTTATTCTTGTTCTATGGCAACGGCTGTTCTGTGTCGTCCTGGATTTAACTACATTTGTGTTCCTGTGGTGTCATTGCTTTTGTCATAATTTGTAATGGCCATTGTGTTGACATCAGCATGTTCCAGAATGAAATTTTCACTCTGCAGCGGAGTGTGCGCTGATATGAAACTTCCTAACAGATTAAAACTGTGTGCCGGACCGAGACTCGAACTCTGCCTTTCGCGGGTAAGTGCTCTACCGTCTGAGCTACCAAAGCACGACACACGACCCGTGCTCATAGCTGTACTCCCGGCAGAACCTTGTCCTCTGCAGCATCGCAGGAGAGCTTCTGTGAAGTTTGGAAGGTAGGAGAGCGAGGTACTGGCGGAAGTAAATCTGTGATGACAGCGCGTGAGTCGTGCTTGGGTAGCTCGGATGGTAGAGCACTTGCCCGCGACAGGCAAGTCTCGGTCCGACACACAGTTTTAATCTGCCAGGAAGTTTCATCATCATATTCGTTGCTGCTTTTCTGTTTGCAAAAGGGGAGAGTCGTACTGTATTGGCCGGCTTACAGCATCGACCTGTACCTTAATTTCCCTAACCACCTCCAAATGGGAAAAGTGTACAGTAAACAGAAGCGAGCCTGTGTATTCGTGTGCACCGGAGTCGGATATCTTCTTTCTGTCTCTAATGCTTTGTCTGCTCTGAGTGCTTGATTGATTGTGTTGCTGTAGCTTCCAGTGCACGGATGATGTGTTGAGGGGTGTGGAACCCTATTTTAGGGTTAATGATTAATTTTGTTGCTCTATTTCGGTTATGTCTGCTATATTAAGAACGATGCCTAACAAACGTTTCATTATAATGCCTGAAAATGAATGTACAATTTCACTAGATGCTGCTACGAGTTTGTTGTGGAGTACCGCACGCCCGATTGTCTTTCAGTACAGGTCAGAGGTAAATACAATTATTAAATTATATTTCCTTCTTCTTACTTCTTCTTAGCTTGAAATGACGATACACGAGAGAAAAGTAAGACGAAAATAGAATGAAGAGTGCATGAAAATGAGTGTGAGCAAGGTTATGAGTAACCAAATAACCACGAAGGAAGTAGCTGAAGCGTTTTCAACAATTAGAAAAGCATCGCCACCGAAGAGAGTAAACTCAGGCAAAATTAACTCTGAAAGAGAGTTGAAGATTGTTGAACTCACGTCGAGTTTTTTCAGAATAACGTAAACATGCAGTGGTTGGGCATGGAAAGCCACTTAACAAAGAGGTGAAGAAAACTGAAATAGGGGTCAACAGAAGAGACAGAAAAGTGTATTATGTGTTTGAAGTCATTCGAAGAAGCCTGGGTGCTGTGTACCAGGTGTAGAGTCTGGACACAAGTTGGAGGGGCCGGCCGAAGTGGCCGTGCGGTTAAAGGCGCTGCAGTCTGGAACCGCAAGACCGCTACGGTCGCAGGTTCGAATCCTGCCTCGGGCATGGATGTTTGTGATCTCCTTAGGTTAGTTAGGTTTAACTAGTTCTTAGTTCTAGGGGACTAATGACCTCAGCAGTTGAGTCCCACAGTGCTCAGAGCCATTTGAACAAGTTGGAGGTGCGGTTCAGAAGAATATTTTGTATTTATTTGCGATCTACGTTTAACGTAGATGAACTGATTTGAAATAGTGACAATAAATTCACGTGCATATGTGTTCTACTACTATTCATTAAGAATTAGCGTAGTGTATCCTTAATAACCAATATTATCCTAGAAGCCGTCCGGAGTGGCCGAGCGGTTCTAGGCGCTACAGTCTGAAGCCGCGCGACTGCTACGGTCGCAGGTTCGAATCCAGCCTCGGGCATGGATGTGTGTGATGTCCTTAGGTTAGTTAGGTTTAAGTAGTTCTAAGTTCTAGGGGACTAATGACCTCAGAAGTTAAGTCCCATAGCGCTCAGAGCCATTTGAACCATTATCCTAGAAAAGAAAATGGCCGGTACCACAAGACACTTGCTAGAAGCCTTGTAATTGTATACGTTTTACTTACGATTTAATCAAGTAGTGTAAGTAACAAATAAAAGTCGTTACATTTTGCTATTCGTAGAACATGTCTTGTAAGAGAATACTGTATTGATATTCCGGCTAAGCACCACAGTTACACAGCTAAGTCAGAAAACCTAACCGGCTGGTACTTCAAGACTATCATTTATCTGGACCTAGAAGAGCCATCTAATTTTGCTACGTCCATGGGCAAATGTGCTAACAGAATTTTGAATTTCAGTTCCTCTACTATCTTTCTTCATCATTCTTCCTTCATCTTTTCCTCGTGAAGTTCCGATGACTGGTATCACCAAGCACTGACTAAATGAGGAACTAAATGAATCATGCATTCCACGATTAAATGGTTTTTATATGAACAAGGGAAGTGAACTGTGGCCGCAGGCGCGTATACTGTAGCCGGGAGCTCAGCACTGGCAGAGTGCAGGCAGACGAAACAGCTGACGAACACGGACAACAGGTGCGGCAGAGGCGGACGAGAACTCTGCCGTTCAGACAGAGCGACAGAGGCGAGCGTCGGCAGACGGCATGCGCTGCGCATCTGCTGGGTCCTCAGGCCCGCCGCACAGTCCATGCACCAGCGACAGAGCATGGGCGTGGCAGAGCAACGGGGTTCCTGCAGGTCAGCGCACACTGCCTGCGGCACTGTCACAGCTGAGCTTAGTCGTTGGATGGCCGACTGGACAGCCTGTCAAGAACTGAACACATATCAAGAGCCGGCCTGAGTGGACGAGCGGTTCTAGGCGCTACAGTCTGGAGCCGCGCGGCCGCTGCGTCGCAGGTTCGAATCCTGCCTCGGGCATGGATGTGTGTGCTGCCCTTAGCTTAGTTAGGTTTAAGTAGTTCTGAGTCCTAGGGGACTGATGACCTCAGAAGTTAAGTGCCATAGTGCTCAGAGCCACATATCAAGCGTGAAAACAGGAAGGTGTACTGGACTGTGTGAAAATAAAGAGCCAAAGAAACTGGTACACCTGGATAATATCGTGTAGGGCCCCCACGACCACGCAGAAGTGCCGCAGTACGAAGTGGCATGGGCTCGACTAACGTCTGAAGTAGTGCTGGAGGGAACTGACACCTTGACCGCGGATGTAACAACCAATATCTCAAGAATGAAAAGAGATATCACACCGGTCTCAACTTTAAATACAATTTAGATATGTTGGTTACATTTCATACGCAGTAATGTATGGCCTTAAATGAACTATACGGAAAGTCTACACAATGTGATTTTACCTCGGCATATTCTTAAAAAATTGTGCAGCCATGTACTCAATTTCGTGCAGCACAGTAACTATGACGAATAACGAAAAGAAATCCTGACCTTTGTCATTTAAGGGTATCAAGCTGTAGGTTGCGGAAGAATCAAATTTTTTCACCGAATAGTTTTCTTAAAATCGGATGTTAAGTAATTCATAGCTGCCGTCGCGTCCGCTCCACTGCTTTGCCAAGAAGACAAATGGCTCTCGCTCTGTGTCGAGCGTGTTGCAGTGACAAGATTCAAACACGTTTGAATTCAAACGTCGGCAGTTGCAGCGGGAGACAGGCAGCGACACAGGTGTCGCTCACGTAGGATACTTCCGTAACTATACATACAGTTGTGTTGTGTCGCCTGAAGCTGTCGCGCGCTTCTGTCGCTCACGTAGGACACGGCCTTAGATTCCGGCTCTGATGCCGAACTCATGGGTTCTTTACGTTTTCGTAGCAGAAGGCATTTCAACTATTAAATAACTCAATGCGACGCTTTCCTAATTGCAGAGTTATTAGTAATGGCAAAAAGAAAGTTTTTGACGTTTCTGTAGATTGTGTATTTCGTATACTGAGTTCCAGATTTAGTGAGTCTAAATCGTCTTTTGAGTGTAAATTGGAGACTGTAGATAGAATTGTGAGGCTGCATCTGTACTGGGTGATTATTCGAGGACTGAAAAGAATTACATCAAATGATCTAATGGGATCACTGTGTACCGAATAGTTTCTGTTCCCTGTTCCAAGTAGGTGTAGACACAGGAGTTTCAACAGAAAGTTCATCAGAAAGTTCTTTTCAGTAGCAGAGTGCGGCAATAAAATGAGGCCAACGCTAAAATGAAAAATTTAATGTCATTACTGAGAGTATATACACTGAAGCACCAAAGTGGTATAGGTATGCGTATACAAATACAGAGATAAGTAAACAGGCAGAGTACGGCGCTGCGGTCGGCAAGGTCTATACCAGACAAGTGTCTGGCGCAGTCGTTACATCGGTTACTTTTGCTACAACGGCAGTGAGTTTCAACGTGGTGTTATACTCGGTGCACGAGCAATGGGACAAAGCATCTCCGAAGCAGTAATGAAGTGGGGATTTTCCCGTAGGACCATTTCACGGGTGTACCGAGAATATCAGGAATCCTGTAAAACATCAAATTTCCGACATCGCTGCGGCCGGAAAAAGACACTGCAAGAACGGGACCAACGACGAGTGAAGACAATCCTTCAGCATTACACAAGTGCAACCCTTCCGCAAATTGCTACAGATTTCAATGTTGGGCCATCAATAACTGTCAGCGTGCTAACCATTCAACGAAACATTATCGATATGGGATTTCGGAGCCGAAGGACCACTCGTGTACCCTTGATGACTGCACGACACAAAGCTTTACGCCTCGCCTTGGCTCGTCAATACCGACCTTGGGTTGTTGACGACTGGAAACTTGTTTCCCGATCGGACGAGTCTCGTTTCAAATTCTATCGAGAGGGCAGAAGTCCACGGGTATCGAAACAACGTCATGAATCCATGGACTCTCCATGTCAGCAGGGGACTGTTCAAGCTGGTGGAAGCTCTTTACTGGTATGGGGCGTATGCAGTTGGAGTGATATAGGATCCGTCTGACAGGTGACACGTACTTAACTATCCTGTCTGATCACCTGCATCTATTCGTGTCCATTGTACATTCCGACGGTCTTATGCAGTTCCAGAAATTTCATGTCAACAATTGCTAGAGAACGGCTCCAAAATCACTCTTCTCAGTTTAAACGCTTCCTTTGCAAAAACAGACATAATGCCTGATAGGAAAGCAACAATCAGTGATTTTACAATGTTACTTATAATGCGTCTTGATTGCAAAATTTTTATTCATGTGACCGGTTTCGCTTCATCTAGAACCATCTTCAGGTCTGATATTTCAGTTACAGGAGTAACCCGTCCAAATCCAGCAAGTTTCACGCAGCATGTGAAAGTTGCTGGATTTGGACGGGTTACTCCTGTAACCGAAATATCAGATCTGAAGATGGTTCTAGATGAAGCGAAACCGGTCACGTGAATAAAAATTTTGCAGTCAAGACGGATTATAAGAACATTGTTAAACGCTTGCGCTGACCACCAAACTTCCCAGACATTAACATTATTGAGGATATTTGGGATGTCTTGCCACGTGCTGTTCGGAAGAGATCTGCAGCCCCTGGTACTCTTACGTATTTATGGACAGCCCTGCAGCATTAATGGTGCCGGTTCCCTCCAGAACTACTTCAGACGTTAGTCGAGTGCATGCCACATCGTCTTGTGGCACTTCGGCGTGCTCACCGGGGCCCTACACGATATTACGCAGGTGTACCAGTTTCTTTGAGTCCTCCGTGTAAATGAAATAAGTAAATAAATGAAATAATAAATAAATGGTTGAAATGGCTCTGAGCACTATGCGCTAAATGGTTCAAACGGCTCTGAGCACTATGGGACTTAACTTCTGAGGTCATCAGTCCCCTAGAACTTAGAACTACTTAAACGATACTAATCTAAGGGCATCACACACATCCATGCCCGAGGCAGGATTCGAACTAGCGACCGTAGCGGTCGCGCCGTTCCAGACTGAAGCGCCTAGAACCGCTCGGCCACACCAGCCGCCTTAATAAATAAAACTTATAAATTATGTAATGTAAGCTCTGTGTAATCTTCTTCCAATATCATCCTTTATTGTTACAGTGAAAAAATCAGTACTTGCCTGAATATAACTACAGATATTCAGGTTTCGCATATATGTCGTATGGCGAAATATTCTCCTCTGTTGTTCGCCAAAATCTTATTTCGATATCTGAAACCGTTTATGAGACACGAGCTGATTTTCCACTGGTGTGCGCGTTCGGGACGGAGACACTTTCAATGAATAATTCAATATGTTAGCTACATTTCACATGCAGAAACATATGACCTGACATGTTCAAAAGCAAATTCATAGCAACCCCTGTTATTCAATGCAAACTTTAAGAATTTGGTCTAGTAATTTACCTGAACTCGAAATACAACAATAACTATGACCTTTGACGAAATAATAGGCAGTTCGTCATGGAGCAAGAGAATCAATCTATGGGATGTTCGAGACTCAATTTCTTTTATCGAAATGTTTCTTTACAGTCATTCGAGAAACACTGCAGATCGGCCGGCTTGCGCGTCTTGTTGTTCGTGCAGTGTTGCGAGCCTGCTGGCTACAGCGCCGATTGAATTGCTTTGGGGACGAGGCACGCAAGCGGCACAGATGGAGGAAACTGTGACAGCGAACGGCTCATCCTGCCCTCCGCCTCAAGTAGGTTGAGTGTGCGGTGCCCCATTGGAAAGCGTGCCTTACAAAAGTCGACCCGCCTCTGCTGCGTACGTTGTGCTGCGTTGAGCCGTAATAAAGTTAGCTTTGAAAAGCGCGCCGCAGAGCGTAGCGTGAAGCAGTCGCCCTCCGTTTTCTGGCGGTGGCGCCTTTGTCGCAATTGAAGGCTTCGGTGTCTCCCTCTAGCGGGAAAGGGGAAAAATGGGCGGTTCGTGTAGGTTTAAGAGGTGGCTGTATGGGCTCTCGTGGAGAGGTGGCAGTCGGGGCATCAAGAAACGACCTCTCTCCCGGTGCTAGGGGGACAGCACGCAGACCGCGGCATCAGCGTAAGGCCGGTATTCCACTATCAAATTTCTTTGTCAAAGATTTGATCGAAGATGTGATCAAATATTCCGTCAAATATATTTGACAAAGATCTTTGACGTAGCGCTAGCAGGGGTATTACACTGTCATCATATTTTTCGTCAAAGTTCAAGATGGCTGACAACAACAACTTGGCCGGCCGGTGTGGCCGAGCGGTTCTAGGCGCTACAGTCTGGATCCGCGCCACCGCTACGGTCGCAGGTTCGAATCCTGTCTCGGGCACGGATATATGTGATGTCCTTAGGTTAGTTAGGTTTAAGTAGTTCTAAGTTCTAGGCGACTGATGACCTCAGCAGTTAAGTCCCATAGTGCTCAGAGCCATTTTTTGAACAACAACTTGTTATTAACCGCAGCAGTTGCATGTACCACAATTGCATTGTGTGCACATGCGGAACAGAAGTGGGGGAAAAAGGGATCCATACATACGAGGTTGACAGTCTTAAATTCCTGGGATTACAACTTGACAATAAACTCAGTTTGGAGGAGCACGCCACAGAACTGCAGAAAGGCCTTAACAAATCTGTATTTGCAATTCGAGTGTTAGCAGACATAGGCGACATAAAAATTAAAAAATCTTGCATACTTTGCCTATTTTCTTTCCGTAATGTCATATGGTATAATATTTTGGGGTAAGTCTTCAAGTCAAACAAAAGTTTTCAGAGTCCAAAAGCGTGTAATACGTATTATTTGTGGTGTAAATTCACGGACGTCCTGTAGAAACCTCTTGAAAGAACTGGGTATACTAACTACTGCCGCTCAGTATATTTACTCCTTAATGAAATTTGTTCTAAATAGTATATCTCTTTTTCCAACAAATAACTCAGTTCATACATACAATACGAGGAACAAAAATGATCTGCACAAGGACTTAAAAGCACTTACTTTAGTTCAAAAAGGGGTCCACTACTCAGGAACACGCATCTTCAATAATCTGCCAGCAAACATAAAAAATCTAGTTACAAATAAAGATCAGTTTAAAAGGAGCCTGAAAGACTTACTAGTGGCCAACTCCTTTTAGTCCATTGACGAAATTTTTAATAGAAACAAATGATGTATTGTATATATTCATACTACTAGTATTTTTATTTCAGCTTAAGAAAATTGACATGTTCCACATCCACGAGGATCTCCTCAGCATGGATCTATGGAACGAAAAACTAATCTAATCTGGGTGAAGTCGTGGGTTTTACGACGACACGATAAAAGCATTCAACAAAACTTGTTACGTGAGCTTATGGTGGAGGCCGTCGTACATCAATTATTTAAGAGTGGATGAGCATACATTTCCGTAAGTGCTCAGTGAAGTGTATCCTCATATCACAAAACACAATATTCACTTAAGAACTGCTACATCTGCAGAAGACAGGCTCACTGGAACTCTCCGATTCCTTGGTACAGGAGAGGGTTATGTTATGTTTGGCTAGGTTAGGTCAGGTCAGGTCAGATCAGGTCTCCAATCTTCTTAATCTCTTTTGGTATTCAGGGCGCCTCATGTTGTAAAGCGCCTCATCAGCTTCATACATCTCTATTAATTTTGTAGTTCTATTTACCGGCAATGTTTATAAAAACACTACAGACGACAGAATGCTGCAGTGATGCTAGCGCTCCATGCGGTAACATGTCACATTGCAGTGAACAGAAGAGAAGCGACTTCTTTGAGCAAATCTACAGCGAGGCACTAGATTTGATCAAATATTGGACGTCATTTGACAAAGTTCCCTATTACACCATCAAATATCTTTGACAAAGATATTGGACAAAGATATTTGACAAAGAAATTTGATATTGTAATACCGGCCTAAGCGACGCCAGCAGCGGCTCCGTGGCATGGGGCGTTAACTGCTCGTCGCGAAAGGAATCTTCCTGAGCGTGGGTCCGCAAGGGGCCTAATCTGCAGTTCGGCCGTATGCTGTCGACCGGCGAGGAGGTTCTGAAAATCGGCGCGCCTTTCTGCGTCCGTTGAAACGGCTGGCAGCGGGCGTCTCAGCAGAGAATTTGGAGGTGCTGCGTTGAGGTTCAGTCCTGGGGGTCGTAAAGTACCAGAAGTTGAGTATTGATTTTTAACATATTTTATGAAGTTTAATTTAATTCAATTTACTTGTTAATTATACCAGCCGTATTTTGGGGGGGGGGGGGGTCTTTCCCGCCCATCATTCTCGCCTGCCCACCCGCGGGAAGGTGGTAATATTAGAAAGGGTGGTACGTTTGTCCCCTTTTGAGGACGAAAGGCGGGAAGTCAGAGTAAATCTGTGGTTCGGATTGCTTCTTTCCCCTCCCAGCTTACCTATGGGTTTATTCGACTGTCAGCCTCTGCCATGTCTGTGAAAGTCTAAGGCACCAATGACTGTACTGTTTAAAATGCAAGGCACTAAGACCTGATCCATTCTCTCGCCTGCCATAACTAGCATTACTAGACTGACGTGTAAAAGAAAGAAGAAAAATTCCTTTTGCCTCGTGGTGAGAACTAGTCAATTGCATAACGAATTCCTGCTCATCTGGAAGCTGTAACTTACGTGAATTTGTGTCTATGTATATTTGGCTATAATCAAGCAAGGTTGTTATTGTAAGCAATAGTGGATTTTTTATATTGTTTCTAGTCAGCAAAAACTGTTGTGTGTTTTTTTCAATTTCATACCTTTTAAGGCTTTTACTCAACGTGCTTATGTGTTTTATACAGGTAGTTGGTTATTAGTGTGTTTTCTTGCCATGCAAAAGTTTGCCATTTCATTATTGGTAGAAATTGTTGCCTTGAAAGGAGAACGTTGTAAAAGTTCGCAAGTCCTATCTGGCGAGCGTGTGTGTTTGGCGTAAGTTAACTGGCAGAAATTTGTAAAATTTTTTCTTCTATATACCGGGTGATCAGAAAGTCAGTATAAATTTGAAAACTGAATAAATCACGGAATAATGTAGATAGAGAGGTACAAATTGACACACATGCTTGGAATGACATGGGGTATTATTAGAATCAAAAATTACAAAAGTTCAAAAAATGTCCGACAGATGGCGCTTCATCTGATCAGAACAGCAATAGTTAGCATAACAAAGTAAGACAAAGCAAAGATGATGTTCTTTACAGGAAATGCTCAATATGTCCACTATCATTCCTCAACAATAGCTGTTGTCGAGGAATGATGTGAACAGCACTGTAAAGCATTTCCGGAGTTATGGTGAGGCATTGGCGTCGGATGTTGTCTATCAGCATCCCTAGAGATGTCGGTCGATCACGATACACTCGCGACTTCAGGTAACCCCAAAGCCAATAATCGCACGGACTGAGTTCTGGGGACCTGGGAGGCCAAGCATGACGAAAGTGGCGGCTGAGCACACGATCATCACCAAACGAGGCGCGCAAGAGATCTTTCACGCGTCTAGCAATACTTTTTTTGTTGTTCTAATAAAACCCCATGTCACTCCAAGCATGTGTGTCAATTTTTACCTCTCTATCTACATTATTCCGTGGTTTATTAAGTTTTCAAATTTATACTGACTTTTTGATCACCCGGTATTTTGGAAATGTTAATGATATTAACTGTGAATGTCCCCCTGTGTGCATGACTCATGCGTTTTGGTTTTTCTCTTTTGAGAACTTTCGTAAACAGGATTGTCTTTATATGTGGCAGACAAGTTAGATTCTACGCCATTTAATGAATGGAGTGAAAATCACCTGTAATTTAGCTGAGCTTGAAATATTATACAGCGTCGCGTTGTATACGTTAAATTTCTTGCCTGTACTTGCCTTTTACTGCCGTGAAATTTTTTTATAATAATTTAATAGTCCTTTCCTATCGTAAATTTGACTTATTTCTAAAATGATTGTTTTTTTTTTTTTAATATCGTAAAGTCTTGCACCAAACTTAAATACAGAGTAGAATGAGATTTTCACCCTGCAGCGGTGTGTGCGCTGATATGAAACTTCCTGGCAGCTTAAAACTGTGTGCCGGACCGTGACTCGAACTCGGGGTCTCTGCCTTTCGTGGACAAGTGCTTTACCAACTGAGCTACCCAAGCACGACTCAGGCCCCGTCCCCACAGCTTCACTTCTGCCAGTACCTCGTCTTCTACCTTCCAAACTTCACAGAAGCTCTCCTGCGAACTAGCACTCCTGAAAGAAAGGATATTGCGGAGACATGGCTTAGCCAAAGTCTTGGAATGTTTCCAGAATGAGATTTTCACTCTGCAGCGGAGTGTGCGCTGATACGAAACTTCCTGGCAGATTAAAACTGTGTACCGGACCGAGACTCGAACTCGGGACCTCTGCCTTTCGCGGGCAAGTGCTCTACCACAGAGCTACCCAAGCACGACTCACGCCCCGTCCCCACAGCTTCACTTCTGCCAGTACCTCGTCTCCTACCTTCCCGAGTTCGAGTCTCGGTCCGGCACACAGTTTTAATCTGCCAGGAAGTTTTGAATAAAGAGTGTTACTCAAAGTTGTGTGTAATTTCACCAGTTATTCCTTGGCACCTACTTCCACATTACATTTTGTGTACTGATTGAGATTAATAACCTTTGGTGAACCAGTAGTAATTTTACGGTTCACTGCGGACCTAACAGACTGTCCCCCTGGACTGCGTGCTTTGTGAATGAAGTGACACCTTTGCTCTGCCTGTGCCGTAATAATTGCACCGCCGGAATCGGCCGTCCCCGCGGTCGACTTGCCCTCGCGAGACGCCTGTGAAGGGTCAAGGCGCGCGAGCTGGGCGCGGTCCCGGGCGCAGCTGCCGGGTGGCACCTGCGTGCGACAGCCGGGGCGGACCGGCGGAGGCGCGCCTGTCTCTGGTTCGCTGTCACTGCCCGGCCGGCCGGTGGTGGGGGCAGGTCGGCGTCTCGTCCGCGGGGGGAGGGGAGGCGACCGGGGGCGACGCGGCGACATGTCGCCCCACGGCAGTGGCCGACCGCGGGCCGAGCAGACCGCACCGCTCGCGCTGTGTACACGCCGCACCACCGTGCGACGCAGCTTCCGCCGGCGCGGGACCAGCATGAAAGTGCGCTGACCGATGCGGGACTCCCAGCACTACGTCATCATGGGAACAGGTGGGTGATCGCTTCAGTGTCTGTGTGCGCGCGCGCCTGTGTGTGTGTGTGCTGCGTAGGGCGGACAGTGTCGAGTCACGTGCGGATTCTGCTGAACTACAAGAGATCGAACGCCTACAGCGAAAGACAGCCCGATCAGAGTACCTCTCTTTCTCATGGTTGCCAAATATGGTCTGCTGTTAAACTCTCGCGGTGTTAGCTCTAACCGTGACAACTGTCAAAGCATTACTAATACACAAATAACGGCCGGTTTACAATTGAACGAAGCGACTCACACTTCCACAAAGACGTATCCACCGGATGACGCTGGTGTAATTCTTCGAAACGCTGGTGCGTGCAGTTGATTTCTTACCGTAAATGAGGATAACAGCCATGTACTCTTCTGCACTCTAGTAAGAATAGACCCGTTGTGGATAGACATGTCGACAGCCAAAGCTGTAGTCCACATATCTCTGAGAGACAGTGTCATTAATGTCTTCTCTCGTAACGGCTGATGGCAAAATGCACTTTATACCCTGAAGAAGTATTTCCATTCGTTACACACGTCTGAGTACCTCGACCAACGCTTATCAGTGCTTCGACCAACGCTGATATTTTCAGTTCCACATTACCTGTATTTACTCAGACGCAAGTTCGTTATGCCACTTTTAGACTGGACAGCATCGTGGATTGTGACAAGTACGTGAGTATTACAGTTGAAAAAGGAAGTAATTCGACTTGGCATGTGATTGTACACGTAGGTCTCAAGATGCTAAGAATATTTAAATGGCGGTTAACGTGTTCGTGTAAAATAAGGACTGACAACTTTAGTGGAGCTAAAGTTTTGTGTGGATGTGAGTAAATCGAGTGTACCTCTTTTCTGAGTAGTTTTCAGCCAGTGATTACCATCTGTTAACCTTTTTCCCATACTGGCAGTAAATAATGGCAAACTGGACATTACTGCATCCACTCTGCTGATAATCACCAATGGGGACGTCCAAGGAAGCCATGGAAAGCTCGAGTTTTAACAATCTCCAAATTAGTCAAGCCGACTGAGGTGGAAGATGAAGCTAGACGCAGTACTGATCCCCTCTGCTGCGACTGACTTGAATTTCCTTTTTTATTGTGCTTTTGCAATGTGTTTCATTTTTTTTAATAATGTGCTGAATGGTTCTATAATTTTAGTGCTGTCGTTTCTTTTGTATCCTGCGCCGTACGTCTTAAAGTTCCATTAATGAAATAGTCAGAAATGAGGTATCACTAATGACAATGAAACGCCTGTATCTGAAATTAAATGTTGATACTGTCAAAGCAAGAACACTTAGTGGTCAGTCATAAATCCTTAGAGTTGCTAATCACGATGCATTACCGGGAGATACCTGATGAGTTAGACACAGGACTGTCGCCCGAAGATAGCAATAATCCTTCGAGACACGGCGAGACTATCTAATACGAAGTTAATGACTTGGGGAATGTCATTGTTACTTCGACATTAATGCTTGGTATTTCGAAAGATGCCTTCCAAAAGGCACGCACTGAGATGGTCCACGTAGTATAGTTGTGTGAGCGACGACCTTCGGTGCCTGCGGACTCCAGACAAACAACCACAACTACAAAAATCTGGGTTATTTTTCGAACATTATTGCATCTTGCTTTGTCAAACTGGTTACCTTATGCTTTGGTGCGTAAAAGACGTTGTTACAGCAATTTCTTTTGTTCTTGTCAGTGCCGTCGTCTGCAACAGACGTCTGTTCAATATGTCATTTTATTGTGTGTCGTAGCGTGCAAGGCGTACTGCTCGCCTTCCAGGACTCTATTGTTATGAAATATGACTGGCTTTCGGACGTTAAGCAGGTAGTTGCTACGAAAACCAACAGGTGATCCCCATAGCTCCACCAAAGAATGTGGGATCGCATTACAGTCGGATGAAAGTTTTATTTTGTTGTCAGTATTTCAGTACGTGCTGTGTAAGTGTTTGTACTCGGATTTCTGTGCGATGAATGAAAGCATCGCTGAGAGCTGGTAAAAGTTGGTTTTATGCGTAAGTGACCGCACTACCGTTTTTCACAGCTTACAGCCGTATCTTCGAGTGCAGCAAAAATTACTACATTAATCCAGCATAGGTGAACTCAATGTTCTTTATTCAGGCAATACTGTTGGTTTCACCTACGCTGGATTTATGTAATAATTTTTGTCGCACCCGAACATGCGGCTGTAAGCCGTGAAACACAGGTAGTGTCGTCAATTAAAACCCAGTTTTACCAGCTGTCTGTGTCGTTTTCATTCACCATGACCTTCAGCCGCTGCGGATGCCATGCAAGTATAATTTCTTGCGAATTTTTGTAGTTGTGCTTATAATTCCCTGTCAACGTGCAATCTATTAACCACGGAGCTTGTGTAGCTCATGGCGACTGCTTATTACGTTATCCTACGCTTACATTTGGGTTCTCCCAGTCTGAGACTTAATTCATTTCGTTACGCGTTTTTGAATTACAAGGTTGTGGGATAACACGTCCACCACTTCACAATAAACAAATAATTGGTCATTTTTCTAAATGTATTCTTTGTTAAGAAGTGAGTAGTGACACATGTCTGTAGTTAGAGTTCTGTTGTCTCTCACATTGAATTTTTGTAGGAAAGTTGTTGACGATAATTTTCTGTGCATACGAGATTTTCAGTTACTCTTTCGCTTCGTAATAAAACTGCTAAATTTCCGTTCTAGCTGGCGTTTAATAACACCGCGAAGATCGTATCTGGCTTTGAGTTCATACTCTAAATTTTTGTGAGAAACTCTTTTCCAATGTCCTTTTCTCTTCATGCCTTAAAAAGACCATAAAATTTATGCGTGTACGATATTTTCTTTCCAAACAATATGCGTATAAAAAGGCTCTACTCTGACACTCTGCGGCGCTTGGTTAGGGAATGCATCAGTTCTCTAGTGTCATTTAATGTTGTTGGTTTAAAAACGTCTGTACGTTGGGAGGACACACTGTCATCTTGGATTCCCTGTTCAAAATATTTTTCAATGTATTAATCTGTCTTACTGTGTCAGTTGCTTACATATTTTCGAAAATATTTCTCCCGGTAAGAGACACCCGCACGTAACTCTTGTGTCCGTCTGTACGCGCTACAGTGGAACTTAACTTCTTGTACATTCATTCTCTAACACTTAACACGAGAAATGATAGCTAATAATTTTCGACGTTCTGTGCAAATAACGGATGGAAAGAGATACCTAGGTGACTCATGTCATGTACATCATTGTCCCACGTGCAGTGACGTCTGATCGCGGGAAGCAAGTTCTCTCGCCTCATCACGCCGCACGCAGCCTCTCCCAAGGCGGGCGAGACGCGAAGGCAGATGAGCGTAGCGTAGCGGAGCTGGGGAGGACATCTAGCGGCGCGCTCGCGAACTCGCCGCCCGTTCGCGTTTTAACGCCTATAACCCGATTATGTGGCGTGCGCATTGTTCCCCAATATCAACACGGGCATCACCATCAGTTGTTTCTCAGGGGGTACAGATTAGATTACAGGACACACCTTCGAATTATAGACGCAAAAATATTGTTTATTTTATCTACGACAGCATTCTGGCAACAAACGCAGTTGTCATGCCATTTACATGAAAATCCTGCAGTAGTACCTGTTGGTTGGGACCTAGCAAAACTGTCTCATTTTGCGTAAATGACCAACCGCAGCGCAGGATTGTAATGCATCCCTTCTGGTAAAAAAGTTTTGACACTGGACTAATAAAAAATAGAGAAAAGTTAAGGTGGTGTTAAAAATGCTGCATGTGTTCTGCATAGTCTTCCCTAGCTTGAGTACAACGTCCAAAAGTTTATAAAATCATGAAAAACTGTCACTAAAGGTCTTTCAACTCCGGCGTCTTATTGGCTCGAATTTCGGTGATGTCGTCTGAGCGATGAACCTTCATGTGAATTTCTGCTCTTCGGTATTTTGTGGTGGGCTCGTATTTGTAACACCAAATCTCGTCACCCGTGATGATTCATTCCAAAAGTGAACTGTCCGCGTTTTGTGTTTCAATCGAGTCGCTGCAGGCGTCCACACGTTGGTTTTGTTCTGGAGTCAAGTTGCAAGGACTCCGAACCACGGCGTTTGTGTAGACGATTCTCTCTCTCCTCAGACGCTGCTGCGTACGTGCAGTGACAACAGTAACATTGGAGAAACCACGGTATATTTATGCTCATCGATTATATTTTGTCACAGTTTCTTGATCATGATGTTTATGTCTAGGAACACGTGACTCGTATAAAGTTCAAAAGTTCAAACAAGGTGCCAAGAAACTGGACGGTTTCAATGAAAGTCATTGTAATCAGTTTACAATAAGCCTTGTCGGATGTGGAAGGGGTGATAAATTACAGATGAAAAAGCTAAGTCTGATCAGGAATCGAATCCGAGACCTTTGTATATTATATGAATATTTGTAACCATATCTGTTGGTTTTTTCAACCAAGGCTGCTCGCTAAAATTGGTTAAAATGACTTTTACTGATGCCGTCCAATTTCTGGACACCTTGTTTAAACTTTATACGAGTCACGTGTTTCTAGACACAAACCACATCATCAAGAAATCGTGGGATAATAGTATCGTTGAACATAAACATACAGTGGTTTTTCAGTGGTACTGTTGTCGTAGCACTTACGGAAGACAGACAGTATCATACGAAGCATGGGAGCTAATTCTTATTTGTTATTAACTACGGTAGGATGAGTTCTGAAAGTAATTAATTCTCTACACCAAATGGTTGACTTTACGCAACGCTTGTCCGTTTCTGTACGCGGTCTCATCCATCTAACCAGTAGTACAGTAATATGAACGAACAGAGTCCGCGTTTTCACTGATAAATATGGTTTTCTTTTCTGCCACATAGCGGTGGTGCTATAATTAGGAAGTAATCTGTGTTCCGCTCTTTGTTCGTTACTCATTTGAAGACTTGATCAAAACGACTGTGATCCATCGGCAAACGAAGTGTGGCTCGCAAAACGTTTTCTCAAGGCAAAGTCTGGATTTAAGCAAAATGTGACAAAAACTGGACCCACTGGCAACTCGTTTCTCATTTACTGTAATTTTAGACAAGGAAGTAATGTGTTTGGAGCTGCCCGAAGACATTGTGCAGGAAGACTGGCATCTGCTGTTCTCTGAGTGTCAGCCGATAAGTGGGATCATCAGACTGCCAACCTGCTGCGAGAAGAAGGAAATATGGATACTTCAAGCACTCCCTACAAATTTCTTGTTTCTCAAGAATCTTTGTGAGGGGGATAGTACATTTGTTAAGACAGAAGGCTTGTTTTCGGGTAGCTAGATGAAGCCCATATCGCCGCCCAACTATCGTTGTTTACTGTTTCTGTGGATTGGAGAAACTTAGCCAGCCGAATGCTAGAAAAGTTCTGTTGGCGCCTTTCATCTTTCTTCCATGTCCCAAAAATTTTGCGGTGCTACGAAGACGCCAGTGTCATACTCTGACCATTAATCCATCTTTTTTCAGTGGCCTTCCCTCGACTTCTATCAGATAGTATTCTAATGTATGTGATCATAAAGGTTGATTCACTTGCTTTGTGTTATAATCTCTTGTGTATGTAGTAACTGAAAGCTACCATTAATTCAGCCAAAACATCACGGCAGCAATGAACTACCTCTTATCGTTCCTTAACGGTGGCTGATTTTGCACGCTTCTAAATAAACACTTATTTGATAATGCCGCAGAATAACAAATATGTGGCAACACAATAAGAAATAGCAAATTTCATTTATTAAAAGTATTATACAAAATGATATTTTGGTACAGTTTGATGCGTGATACTTGGTATACGAAACATAATGCAACGACATAACAGCAACTTTGCTGTCTCGTGACAGTCAATGTATTGTCACTACAAGTCATAACTGCGCTGACATTAGTCCATAAATAGCGACTGCTAAGTTGCAACGTGGTCTTAGATACTGTACCGAGCTAAACTGCAGGCACTGAAGTGCGCTGTCTAACTGATGGCTCCAAATTGTGTGACTGCTGGTGCAGAACTGTCAGAATGTCTGTGGCACATCGTGTTTTGATGCCTATCGGCGGAAGTATTTCCATATCCATCAGTAGGCGTATTAGGTGGAAGCAAAGTAGTCCACTGTTGATAGGGTTCCCTGTTGGCTGCTGTTCATACCATCTGCAGATGTACACACCATCTGCAGATGTACACTACGCACTGGAGGAAGTGACACGGAAGCAGGGGGAGGTCCGTGTTTCTAAGGGTCATCTGGTGTGGCTTGTTTGGTATACAACATAAATATAACGGGTCGATTCGTGCTTGGATACAGACCGAGGTGGCGCAGTGGTTAGCACACTGGACTCGCATTCGGGAGGACGACGCCTCAAACCCGCGTCTGGCTATCCTGATTTAGGTTTCCCGTGACTTCCACAAATCGCTTCAGGCAAATTCTGGGGTGGTTTCTTTGAAGGGGCGCGTACGACTTCCTTCCCCATACTTCCCTAATCCGAGGGGACCGATGTCTTCGCTGTTTGGTTACCTCCCTCAAATCAACCAACCAACCAACTGTGCCACAATTTCTTCATCACAAACTGGCACACACTGACCAGTCCTGCGCTTTACTCATCAATTCAATGGAAGTAGAATCCAGTGAGAGAGGCTTCAAGTGATAGGCACACATCCATGCTGTCACTCCCACCAAACTGATCTTTTATCGTTGGAGCTCTCTGACATTATCCTGCGGCTACCTCTGTGTCTACCTTGCTGCATAAATATCCGTTCTTTTTAGAGCACTAATGCTGCCGATGTCCCATATCGTCTGAACACTGTCGAAACGCACGTGTGCAGGTGAAATTCTGCTCTGAAGAAGGTCTAATCAAATATGCGCCGCTGGGTTGCAGATGGTAGCCACCCCACGACCACATAATTGTCCACTGCAATGTCATTTGGATGTTCTTCATAGAATGAGAATTCCAGAAAGATGTGTTATAGATGAAACTTCCTGGCAGATTAAAACTGTGTGCCGGACCGAGACTTGAACTCGGGACCTTTGCCTTTCGCGGGCAACATCCGCAATATCCTTTCTTTCAGGAGTGCTAGTTCTGCAAGGTTCGCAGTAGAGCTTCTGTAAAGTTTGGAAGGTAGGAGACGAGATACTGGCAGAAGTAAAGCTGTGAGGACGGGGCGTGAGTCGTGCTTGGGTAGCTCAGTTGGTAGAGCACTTAGCACTTGCCCGCGAAAGGCAAAGGTTTCGTGTTCGAGTCTCGGTCCGGCACACAGTTTTAATCTGCCAGGAAGTTTCATATCAGCGCACACTCCGCTGTAGAGTGAAAATTTCATTCTATGTGTTATAGATGCTGTAAAAGTTGTTAATAGGATCCTAATCTCATACATGCTGTAAAAGGTCTACACAATTTTGTCTACGAAATCTACATTTTTAAAAGTTTCTGGCCCGTATCGTTGCGTATGTTACCTTTAGCTATTCGGCAAGCTTGCCGCATATATATTCAAGCCCGGAACGCTTGACGTACATGACATTAAAGGCGCTACGCCCTAGCCGTTGCAGTCAAATTTAGTTTCGCCATGTGGTCGACAAGCACATCAAATCTTCAAATGTATGTGAATTCCTAGGGGACCAAACTACATAAGTCATCGGTCCTAGACTTACACACTACTCAAACTAACTTACAATAAAAACAACACACATATCCATGCCCGAGGGAGGACTCGAAACTCCGCCGGGAGGGGCCGCGCAGTCCGTGACATGTCGAGTAGTTGGAACGTATAAATGGTTCAAATGGCTCTGAGCACTATGGGACTTAACATCCATGGTCATCAGTCCCCTAGAACTTAGAACTACTTAAACCTAACTAACCTAAGGACAGCGCACAACACCTAGTCATCACGAGGCAAAGAAAATCCCTGACCCCGCCGGGAATCGAACCCGGGAACCCGGGCGTGGTGGAACGTATAGCTTTGAGAGCTGCAAACAATCGCTAACCGTCGCAGCTGCGTGCCGCATGTTTGGTGAGAGTGTGACGGCGCTTTCGCTCGCTTGTTACAGATGAAGGCTGCGGTGACGTCATGACGGCGGAGGAAAAGGCGGCGGAAATGAGGGAAGAGCTGGGAGACTGCACGCTGCCCCAGTCGACCGTCAAGTCGGAGAAAACCTCCACCACGGTAAGCGTCCAGTCTGCGTCTGTTAAGGCACTCCGTGTCGGTGTCGCGGTCCTCACTCCGAAGACTGGTTTGGTGCAGCTGTCGACGCTACTACTTGGTCAAGGCTCTCCGTCACTGGATAACTAGTGCACCCTACATCCATTTGATCGTGCTTCTGTATGTAAGGCCGGTATTACACTATCAAATTTCTTTGTCAAATATCTTTGTCAAATATCTTTGTCTAATATCTTTGTCAATAGGGAACTTTGTCAAATGTCGTCCAATATTTGATCCAAAATAGGGCCTCGCTGTAGATTTGATCAAAGAAGTCGCTTGTCTTCTGTTCACTGCAATGTGACAGGTTACCGCATGGAGCGCTAGCATCGCTGCAGCATTCTGTCGTCTGCAGTTTTTTATAAACATTGCCGGTAAATACAATTAGTGTGTGCCGACAACTACAAAATTAATAGAGATGTATGAAGCTGATGAGGCGCTTTACAACATGAGGCGCCCTGAATACCAAAATAGATTAAGAAGATTGGAGACCTGACCTGACCGAACCTAACCTAACCTAACATAACCCTCTCCTGTACCAAGGAATCGGAGTGTTACAGTGAGCCTGTGTTCTGCAGATGTATGTATATATACAATCCAACACTTGTTTCTATTAAAAATCCCGTCAATGGATTAGAAGGAGTTGGCCACTAGTATGTCTTTCAGGCTCCTTTTAAACATCTTTAATTGTAACAAATTTTTTTTATGTTTGCTGGCACATTGTTGAAGATGAGTGTTCCTGAGTAGTGGACCCCTTTTTGAACTAAAGTAAGTGCTTTTAAGTCCTTGTGCAGATCATTTTTGTTCCTGGTATTGTATGTATGAACTGAGTTATTTGTTGGAAAAAGAGATACATTATTTAGAACAAATTTCATTAAGGAGTAAATATACTGAGCGGCAGTAGTTAGTATACCCAGTTCGTTCAAGAGGTTTCTACAGGACGTCCGTGAATTTACTCCACAAATAATACGTATTACACGCTTTTGGACTCTGAAAACTTTTGTTTGACTTGAAGACTTACCCCAAAATATTATACCATATGACATTATGGAAAGAAAGTAGGCAAAGTATGCAAGATTTTTTAATTTTTATGTCGCCTATGTCTGCTAACACTCGAATTGCAAATACAGATTTGTTAAGGCGTTTCTGCAGTTGTGGTGTGTGCTCCTCCCAACTGAGTTTATTATCAAGTTGTTATCCCAGAAATTTAAGACTGTCAACCTCGTATGTATGTTTCCTTTTTTCCCCCACTTCTCTTCCGCATGTGCACACAATGCAATTGCTGCGGTTAATAACAAGTTGTTGTTGTCAGCCATCTTGAACTTTGACGAAAAATATGATGACAGTGTAATACCCCTTCTAGCGCTACGTCATTTTCAAATATATTTGACGGAATATTTGATCACATCTTTGATCAAATCTTTGACAAAGAAATTTGGTAGTGTAATACCGGCCTAAGGTTTGGTTGTGCCTATGCAAATCCCTCCCACACTCACACACACACAGCGCACACTTCACTATTAAACACGATTCCTTAACGCCCCAGGACGTGCCCTATCACCAGATCTTTCTTTTAGTCAAGTTCTGCCATAGTTTTTTTCCCTAATGCGATTCGGTAGGTTCTCTTTAGTTACTCGATCTACCCATCTAATATTCAACATTTTCCTGGTGGCACCACATTTTAGAAGCTTCTGTTCTCTTCTTGTCGAAACTGTTTCTCGTCCACGTTCCACTTTCGTACACGCCCACACTCCAGACAAATATACTTTCAAAAGAAACTTCCTAACGCTGAAATTTTTATTAGATTTTAACAAATTACCGTTTTTTAAAAACGCCATTCTTGCCAAGATTTTCTTGCTATTTCCTTTCAACTCGGACCATCATCAGTTACTCTGCTACCCAACAGCTACTTTTAGAGTCTCATTTTCTAATTTAATTCCCTCGGTATTACCTCGTTTAAGTCGAGTACATTCCATTAACTTTGCTTTTCTTTCCCTGCGTTCATTTTTCAAGACGCTATCTATTCCATTCAATTTGTCTTCTAAGTCCTTTCCCGTCTCTGACAGAATTTCAATGTCAGCGACAAAGCTCTAAACTTTTACTTCTTCTCCATGAACTGCAGTTGTCATAGTTTTTATTTTTTTTCCTTCCACTAAACACTTGTAACGCTACAACAAATGGTGTTTCCTCGAAAAGCAACTACAGTGATTATAATCTTATTGTTACATTCAAGGAAAGCAATCGTGCTGAACTGGTCATGTATTTATCAATACACACGCACGCGTGTATCGCAGTGAAGTCGTTACACACCGCACCTGCTTCGAATAACGCACATTTTTGTAGGGTCAGAAGAAAACAGCTGTTTCCCCTATTCGTGGAAAGGGCCGATGTTGCCTGCTTTCCTACCCGCTGTGCTGCAGATCCCTTCATTTCGATTCCAGAAAAGGTATTAGCTCTTCACATTGCCGTTCATTACGCTTGTTGTTGCTATATACAGCAAAGACAGGCTTACCGTTTTTGAAACAGAACTGCTACCAGGTGCATGAACGGCGACTCATAAATCATCAGACGTGTTTATCGTGGAAGGAAAAACAAATAACGAGACTCATTACCGAGCTGCCTTGGGGACCCTTAGTCGCTCGCGGCAACGCCCTTATCGCATGGTATTCAGCTTGGTCTACTCGGAAAACTTTGAACCTCGGTTTATGCAAAATGCTTGACAAGAACATCTTACCATGTAGGATTAGGAGAAGTCTTACGATCCATCGAAGAGCGGCGAATTTTGTCACGGGATCGTTTAGTCAGCGTGAAAGCTTAAGGGAGATACGCAGCAGACTCTTATGGCAGACACAACAAACGAGGCGTGACGGAGAGGTCTACTATTGAAATTCAGAGAGAGAAGGTTCCGGCAAGAACAGGGCAACACATTACTCCTTCCTACACGTACTACACGTCAAACTGATTTTACTCGTAGCGTGTAAGTCACTTCAGCGCAGTTAGCCCCAGGGGCAGCTTCAACTAACAACTGTAGACAACAGATGTGCGTTCGACCAGTTAATTATGGGCGGACAGTGCTAAATAGTTGACGTGCGGCCCTAGTGTGTCAACTTTATTGCCACAAATCGCAGTGCAGTAAACGGCAGAGATTCAGTTTCATGTTTTATTCGGTAAAACGACTACGATGGCATCTAAGACCATGAAAAAGGGTTACGAAGATAATCGTTTAAGTCACGCACGAGTGCTTCAATGGTTTAAGCGTTTAAAAGGAGGACACGCGTCACCAGAAGACGACGAGAGATGAAGTTCGTCCGCCGGGAACACAGAAAACGCGTCAACTTTTGAAATCCAACCGTCGTCTCATGCAGAACTATCGCTCAAGGACTCAACAGCTCTAGATGTAGCGTTCAGTACATGCTCCAGAATGTTCTGAAGAAAAGAAAAGTTTGTGCAAGTTTCGTCCGTCGTACTTTGATTCCCGAATAACATCAACGATCTGTGGACACTTGCCGCGACTTGGTTGAAGTGAAAAACGCCGACAGTTCGTTTCGGGAAAAAATCATCGCGGCTGACGCGAATTTGTGTTATCAAAGGAGGTGTCGATGAGAGAATCGAAAGTAAAGACAACGCTGATCAACTTTTTTTTATTCTCACGGCCTTACCGACGGGGAATTTCTTCCCATCGCCAGTACTGTAAATTCCCAGTTTTACTTGCTTGTCACGGATCGGTTGTGCAAGAGGATTCAGAGGGTTCGTTCGCGAAAATAGAAGGGGAGGAATTTCTTCTTGCTGCATGACAGTCTGGTCCATCACATAGCTGCAGTAATAGTGCACTTTCTAGGGGGGAGGGGGGGGGGGGAGAACAAGTGGCACTTCTCAACCGCACTCCACATTCACGCGATTTGGAGCTGAATGACTTTTTTATCCCCCAAAATAAAAACTACAGTATAGGTCAATGTTTACACGACACAACTGGCTATGAGGCCAAAATGACGCGAGGCATGAACAACTACCCAAAAAAGGACATTTTTGACAGTTTCGTATGATTGTATGAGTTTGCTGAGCGTTGTACTTAGGTGGAGGGAGACAATTTAGAACTCCTGAAGCAAGCGAGCAATCTTAACTTATCTCTATTTTGTATTAATCCTGTTTCGAGGCGTTTTGAACTGACGTCTCTCTAAATCACCATGGTGACGACATTCGAGAAATTAAAGCTAATACGAAGGGGGTGACATGGGAAATTCCACATCGCATCCCCTTCAGATTTAATGGAAACTAGGCTTGTTGGATAGCCCATCAAAAACTGAACACAGATCAAGCATTAAAACGGGAAGAAGGAGTACTGAACTGTTGAAAAAAGAAGCAGAATACAAACAATGAACTGTCCAAATTTAATGCGTGCAATGTCGAGCGACATTAACGAGCGTCGTGTTGTGGGTGTGTGGTCACGGTTTTACACTGCGAAAGTGGAGATCTGGGTTCAAATCTCCCTCATTCACTTCCTTTTTTTCCACAAAATTACAAACTGTCCGTCCGGTCATTGACACCTCTGTTCGCTGTATGCAGATTTGTGTATATGTCGTGGTGTAATGTCCGTTCGCAACAGCGACGTGTAACGAATGGATCTCCAGACGTACGTACATCTACATCTACACGGATACTCTGCAAATCACATTTAAGAGCCTGGCAGAGGGTTAATCGAACCACCTTCACAATTCTCTATTATTCCAATCTCGTACCTGTATAGCGCGTGGAAACAATGAACACCTGTATCTTTCCGTACGGTCTGTGATTTCCCTTATTTTATCGTGGTGATCGTTCCTCCCTACGTAGGTCGGTGTCAATAAAATATTTTCGCATTCGGAGGAGGAAGTTAGTGATTGGAATTTGGTGAGAAGATTTCGTCGCAACGAAAAACGCCTTTCTTTTAATGATGTCCAGCCCAAATCCTACCCCTTATTCGTCCTACACAGGTACCTCATGTTATGCCTCTGGCGTTCCGTTTTGCAAGTTTTGAATTTCTTCATTGTAATGGAGTTCAGACCTGTTTATTCGTTGTTTTCATTTCTGTGAGAGGTCTATGCGGCATATCACCTGCTCTCACCATTCATCACATTTACTTGCGACGGTAGTATATTCTTATAACATGACTGACATTCTGCGATGAATAGTGAGAGCAGGGGAGGTGCCGCACAGACCTCTTACAGAAATGGAAACAACAAATAAATGGGTGTGAACTGATGTTACAAAGAAAGAAACGAAGAGTCAAAACTTCAGAAACGGAATGTAAGAGGAATAACAAGTGGTACCTTTGTGTAACAGATAGGAGGTCGGTACATCTGAAGGTCTCTCCGTTAAAAGTCGCTGTTTCAGACTGACGTTACGAGACGTACTCAAATTTGAAAACAACGTAGAGTCACGTTCAAATGGTTCAAATGGCTCTGAGCACTATGGGACTTAACTTCTGAGGTCATCAGTCCCCTAGAACTTAGAACTACTTAAACCTAACTAACCTAAGGACATCACACACATCCATGCCCGAGGCAGGATTCGAAACCTGCGACCGTAGCGTCCGCACGGTTCCAGACTGTAGCGCCTAGAACCGCTCGGCCACCCAGGCCGGCTAGAGTCACGTCAGTGGCCGGACGGACAGTTTGCAATATTGTGAGAGAGAAAAAAAAAAAAGAAAAGAAAAAAGGGAGACGCGAGGGGGATTTGAACTCGGATATCTGTCCCTCCGCAGTCTAACACCGTCACCACACAACCGCGACACGACCGTGGTTGACGTTACTAGATATTGCGCACATTAGATTTGGTCCGTTCACTGTTCCTGGTTTGCTTCTTTTTTCCACGATTGAGTACACCTTCTTGCTGTTTTCATGCTTGATCTGTACCCTGTTTTTGACGGGCTATCCGATGGGCCAACTTCCCATCAAATCTGAGCGGGAGCATTAAGGAGTTTCCCTTCTGATTATGCAGGGTGAAAAGTACTTAAACCGACAATCTCTCGGAGGTTGTAGGGGACATGTAAACAAATATTTTTCCCTAATGTCATTTTTTCCTATGAGGATTATTTAAACCGGTGGAGGCCGTATTACGCTCTTCAGTTGTTGGCAACTGCTGTCCACCAGTGTAGTAGTGCATTGTCTCTGTTTACTAATGGAGAGATACACCTGGAGTGAGTACATTGATATGGTTGGTGCGTACTACGTAGCTGCAGAGCGGATTTTAATCAACTACCCGCTCCCTACAAGACAACGCATGTGGATCCAACATGACAGGGCGCCGCCACTTTTCAGTTGTCGTAGGCGTCGATTCCTGGACCGATGGTTCTCAGAAACGTGGATTGCCAGAGGTGGTCCTGTACCATGGCCTGCTCGATCGCCAGATATGTCCCCTATGGACTTTTTTGTGTGGGGTGAGATGCGCAACCTTGTTTACGCGACTCCTGTTGCATCAGAAGAGGATCTGGTTGCCCGGATAGTAGCAGCAGCAGGAACAATTCGGGATGTTCCTGGGGTTTTTGCCCGTTTCAGAACATGATCCGACAGTATAACCTTTGTTTATATTTGAAAATCTACTGTAATTGAAATTGGGTTGTGTTAATGTGTTGTCTCTTGGTCATAAAAAGATGGAAAGGTTCAAATCAAATGGCTCTGAGCACTATGGGACTTAACATCTTAGAACTACTTAAACCTAAGTAACCTAAGGACATCACACACATCCATGCCCGAGGGAGGATTCGAACCTGCGACCGTAGCAGTCCCGCGGTTCCGGACTGCAGCGCCAGAACCGCACGGCCACCGCGGCCGGCAATGGAAAGGTGTTCGTTGGTTTAATTAATTTGCCGCCATTGAAATCTTCCTCTACCGGTTTAACTACTCCTCATACGAAGAAATGACATGAAGGAAAAATATTTGTTTTGATGTCCCCTACAACCTCCCAGAATTTGTCGGTTTAAATACTTCTCACCCTGTAGATGCAGATGATGAGCAAGATGTATGAGACAGGCGAAATACCCTCAGACTTCAAGAAGAATATAATAATTGCAATGCCAAAGAAAGCAGGTGTTGACAGATGTGAAAAATACCGAACTATCAGTTTAATAAGTCACAGCTGCAAAATACTAACGTGAATTCTTTACAGACGAATGGAAAAACTTGTAGAAGCTGACCTCGGGGAAGATCAGTTTTGATTCCGTAGAAATGTTGGAACACGTGAGGCAATACTGACCTTACGACTTAGCTTAGAAGCTAGATTAAGGAAAGGCAAACCTACATTTCTAGCATTTGTAGACTTAGAGAAAGCTTTTGACAATGTTGACTGGAATACTCTCTTTCAAATTCTAAAGGTGGCAGGGGTAAAATACAGGGACCGAAAGGCTATTTACAATTTGTACAGAAACCAGATGGCAGTTATAAGAGTCGAGGGGCATGAAAGGGAGGCAGTGGTTGGGAAGGGAGTGAGACAGGGTTGTAGCCTCTCCCCAATGTTATTCAATCTGTATATTGAGCAAGCAGTAAAGGAAACAAAAGAAAAATTCGGAGTAGGTATTAAAATCCATGGAGAAGAAATAAAAACTTTGAGGTTCGCCGATGACAACGTAATTCTATCAGAGACAGCAAAGGACTTGGAAGAGCAGTTGAACGGAATGGACAGTGTCTTGAAAGGAGGATATAAGATGAACATCAATAAAAGCGAAACGAGGATAATGGAATGTAGTTGAATTAAGTCGGCTGATGCTGAGGGAATTGGATTAGGAAATGAGACACTTAAAGTAGTAAAGGAGTTTTGCTATTTGTGGAGCAAAATAACTGATGATGGTCGAAGTAGAGAGGATATAAAATGTAGACTGGCAATGGCAAGGAAAGCGTTTCTGAAGAAGAGAAATTTGTTAACATCGAGTATAGATTTAAGTGTCAGGAAGTCGTTACTGAAAGTATTTGTATGGAGTGTAGCCATGTATGGAAGTGATACGTGGACGATAAATAGTTTAGACAAGAAGAGAATAGAAGCTTTCGAAATGTGGCGCTACAGAAGAATGCTGAAGATTAGATGGGTAGATCACATAACTAATGATGAAGTATTGAATAGAATTGGGGAGAAGAGGAGTATGTGGCACAATTTGACAAAGAAACGTGCACTGGATAGAGTAGCATGGAGAGCTGCTTCAAACCAGTCTCAGTACTGAAGACCTCAACATCATCATCAACAACAACAACAACAACAACAACAGATGCAGATGTACTAGAGCAGCATTCGTCCCATGCCGAATATGAGCAAACCGCGTGACTCGTCGGATGTGACTCGCTGTCGGCCACAGCCTTGGAGAAGTCTCCGCGATCACAGGACGAGAGCGTGATTCCGCGCAGCGATAACGCTGGAGCGCTTCCCACCGGCCAGAATCGCCCTTAATGAAGTCCGGCACCGCCCCCGCGGTTGCATAAAAGCTGCTGATGAGCCGGAGCGGGACGGGGAGAGAAGTGAAAATCAAGAAGAGGAGCAGTGGGTGTCGGGCAGGCCGGGCGGCTCGCGGCTCTGTGTGTGTCGCGGGCGCGCAGGCGGCGGCGGCGGCCGGTGCGACAAAAGCGGCCAGAGTGACAGCGAGAGGGCGCGCGCTCGCCCGCACACACCCACTGTGTAACAAGGCGACAGCCGACAATGGGATCGGTCGAGTCAGCGCGCTGATTGCCGCCGGCGGCGTTAATGATGCGACCACAAAGCGGCCGGCCCATTTGACTGTCGGCCCATTTGACTGCCGCCAGCTGCCCCCAGGTATTCGTGGCCACTCGACGTGGGACACCGCGGCGGCGGGCATCCGGCGTGGGATGTCGTTGATTGCGTGTAATAAACGCCCGGTCGACCGGCGCGTCCGCCAACAAGACTTTAATGGGCTGCCCTTATCTACTCCAGCTTCGCAGGTACGATGGAGGCGTGGGGTGGGGGGAGAGGGTGGAAGGCGGGGGAGGACGGTTGTTTTCTCTGTTGCGAGGCTCCGGCGCACGACTGCTGCGGTGCGTCTGAAAGCGTGTCGCGTAGTGGTACCGGGAGATGGGAATGGAGAGGTGGGGGTGGGACTGCAGGTAGGAGCGCTGCAACCGGCCCTCACACCGCCGGCGCGGCGACCTCAAGAGCCCCCCAGCCTGCTTCTCTTATTTAGGGTCCCGCGCCGGTCGTGACGACCTGTCGACAAAAGCGATGAGGCGGCACGAACGGAAACAATAGCCCGCATTCTGCCTCGGCCGGCGTCATTATCGCAGTAAACACGAGCGGCGCTGCCGCTCGCGGTGGCGACGGCTTCCCAGGTTCCTCTCCGTCTCTGCAGGTGCCCGGGACACACAGGTCCAAACAGCGCAGCGCTGCACTCTTCCACTGTACGTGCAACAAAGGCTCGAAGCGTGATCCGATTGGTTGCACTGTGCGAGTCACTGCAAACTGCTTCACCGGGCCGGGGTCAAAGGCAGCATTACCGCGGAACCGCAGACCGCCGCGAAAGCCGGCACACAACAACTGGACTGTTGTTCTCTGTACCGCCTGAAAAGCGAGCAAAGTCTCACAGCGGCTGTGGCGTGGGAAACGTCGTCACCTGCACCCATCCAAAGGTAGATTCAAGCGAACTGTCCAGGAATGAAGTTACGGTGTTGCTCGAACAAATACAGCAACCAGCCCGTTGTCATAGAGGGTACTTCTAAAACAGGGCCTAATTTCATGTCTGTATGACTCATGTGCAGGTAGTAGAAGAATATCGTCTTCCCTCCAAAGATTCACATTTGAGTTCAAGGAGCATCTCCGTAATACTTGTGTTTTGATCGAACCTACAGCTGAACGCCTTTTAATTGCGGCCGGCCAGAGTGGCCGAGCGCTTCTAGGCGCTCCAGTCTGGAACCGCGCGACCGCTACGTCGCAGGTTCGAATCCTGCCTCGGGCATGGTTGTGTGTAATGTTCTTAGGTCAGTTAGGTTTAAGTAGTTCTAAGTTCCAGGGGACTCATGACCTTAGAAATTAAGTCCCATATGCTCAGAGCCATTTGAACGATTTTAATTGCGTACGTCTCCTTCTGTAATTCGATCTGGTAGGGGTCCCAAACACTCAGCAGTACCGTGCTGAAGAATGGTTCGCATTAGTATTGTATACGCTTTCACCTTTGCAGATGAGCTACACTTTCCCACAGCTCTCCCAATAACCCAAAGTGGACCTTCCGGCTTGCGTAATACCGACCTCACGGCCTCGTTTAATTTCATATCGCTTTTCAACTTAACGAGGATATTTCATCGATGTGTCAAGTGCCACACTAGGCATACTGTATTCGAACATAGCAGGATAGTTCCCACGTGGTATTCACATGTCTGGAAATACGTGGTTTCCGACTTGCGACCATAAGACCACACCAAAGTACCCCCCGTCCCCCTCAGATAGTTGATTTTGAAACAACTGTGCTTGTAAGAGCGGCAGGAGAGTGCCACAAACAACCAAACAACACACAGAAATCATGACAGGTTAGCAATGAGTGAGGGGGTATGTTTTACTTGAATAATTCGAAAACCGTGTGCTCCATTGAAAACGTATCCGATTACAAAATTTAACTACAGTAAATTTCCTACAAAAAAAAGGCTCAAATGGCTCTGAGCACTTTGAGACTTCTGAGGTCTTCAGTCCCCTAGAACTTAGAACTACTAAAACGTAACTAACCTACGGACCGTAGCGGTCGCGCGGTTCCTACAAAAAGGTTCTGATCAATTTTCTGTATAGGACTAATAGTTTGCGCGTAGTGAGCGAAAGAATAGGAAAATCTTGCGCACGGTTTATGAAGGCGAGCTGTAACACTATGGATTGCTTCAAACGACAGCGGAACAGCTAGCTGAATCGCCCGTTATAATACCTCTAGTCAGATACGCACGTACGTCTCAGTTGTATACCATAAGTAAGCTAATGTAAAATATTTGATGACCAATAATCGCTCCTTCTGAAATGTAAATACTTTTGAGCCAAAAATACACAATAATTTTTCCGAAAGGAAATAAAAAAAATCCAATTAAAAATAACACATAAAGTGCTGAAACGTGTTTGGGCACTAACAAAGCTATGAAATGATGTTTTGTATAAAGTGGAATATCTCGCGAGTAACTGGTTACTTTCGTAACACTTGTCCGCGGTGAGTTTTGTATGTACGTGCATTACGAGGTGCATTCAAGTTCTAAGGCCTCCGATTTTTTTTCTCCAGACTGGAAAGAGATAGAAACATGCGCATTGATTTAAAATGAGGCCGCTTCATTGTCAATACGTCCCAGAGATGGCAGCACCATACGGCAGATGGAATTTTACCGCCAGCGGCGAGAATGAGAACTGTTTTAAATACTTAAAATGGCGACGTTTTCCTTACTTGAACAGCGTGCAATCATTCGTTTTCTGAATTTGCGTGGTGTGAAACCAATTGAAATTCATCGACAGTTAAAGGAGACATGTGGTGATGGAGTTATGGATGTGTCGAAAGTGCGTTCGTGGGTGCGACAGTTTAATCAAGGCAGAACATCGTGTGACAACAAACTGAAACAACCTCGGGCTCGCACAAGCCGGTCTGACGACACGATCGAGAAAGTAGAGAGAATTGTTTTGGGGGATCGCAGAATGACTGTTGAACAGATCGCCTCCAGAGTTGGCATTTCTGTGGGTTCTGTGCACACAATCCTGCATGACGACCTGAAAATGCGAAAAGTGTCATCCAGGTGGGTGCCACGAATGCTGACGGACGACCACATGGCTGCCCGTGTGGCATGTTGCCAAGCAATGTTGACGCGCAACGACAGCACGAATGGGACTTTCTTTTCGTCGGTTGTGACAATGGATGAGACGTGGATGCCATTTTTCAATCCAGAAACAAAGCGCCAGTCAGCTCAATGGAAGCACACAGATTCACCGCCACCAAAAAAATTTCGGGTAACTGCCAGTGCTGAAAAAATGATGGTGTCCATGTTCTGGGACAGCGAGGGTGAAATCCTTACCCATTGCGTTCCAAAGGGCACTACGGTAACGGGTGCATCCTACGAAAATGTTTTGAAGAACAAATTCCTTCCTGCACTGCAACAAAAGCGTCCGGGAAGGGCTGCGCGTGTGCTGTTTCACCAAGACAACGCACCCGCACATCGAGCTAACGTTACGCAACAGTTTCTTCGTGGTAACAACTTTGAAGTGATTCCTCATGCTCCCTACTCACCTGACCTGGCTCCTAGTGACTTTTGGCTTTCTCCAACAATGAAAGACACTCTCCGTGGCCGCACGTTCACCAGCCGTGCTGCTATTGCCTCAGCGATTTTCCAGTGGTCAAAACAGACTCCTAAAGAAGCCATCGCCGCTGCCACGGAATCATGGCGTCAGCGTTGTGAAAAATGTGTACGTCTGCAGGGCGATTACGTCGAGAAGTAACGCCAGTTTCATCGATTTCGGGTGAGTAGTTAATTAGAAAAAAAATCGGAGGCCTTAGAACTTGAATGCACCTCGTAGAACAACTTTCTTTCTCCCAGCGTCTCGTGGCGTCCGTTACAGAGTGTTTTTTGAAAAGGAGCCACGCCTGTAGACACAGACAACGTTGCACCAGGAAGCGCGCGGTCGGTGCAGCACACCGGCTCCATGACTCTGCGCGGGACCGCCGCAGCTTCCTCGGCTGCGAACAGACGGAGCCGCCGCGACAATGGTGTGAAAGCCTTTATGAGCGGTGCCTTCTGCTCGAGCCCTCATTCCTTATGCAGGCGTCTTTCCCTCCGACTTGAGACACCCTGGCGCACACTCGCGCCCTTTCTCTCTCCCTGCGAGTGCCCTGTCCGCGCAACCTGTCCTGCAACTCCGACCTTGCCTTGCAGACCAGCCCACAACTTGACCGAGGTTGTAGCTAGCAACGAATTGAGTAGAATTTCATCTTGCGTAACTGCCTCGCCGTAGGCCATCACAACACAGTAGCTGCTTTCAGACGTCAAACGGATACAAAAATGGCGGATATGGAAACGAGTAATCGAAGAACTGAAAAGTGGCACCCTGCAGAAGATCGGCCGTTGGATTCGATCGTGTACCTGTTGGCTTCCATATGAGGAATAACTGGCCGCTTTTCTAAGAACACGACTCTCATCTACATCTCTACTGGGAAAGCCACCTCAGGGTGTGTGCTCGAGGATGTTTCTGGTACTTGTTCTCTCCATCCCTGGTGTCTGAGGAATGACTAGTGAGGTTCACTTATTGAGGATCTAATAATTATACCATAAAGGCCTATAACGACCTTGTCTAAAATCGTAGTATCTATGCGCACATCTTATTCCATTAGGCATAAAAACAAATTCTCTGTATGCGTCCCTAAATTGACGTATTAAATCATCCACATTTGGCTTATAATACCAAAGCTCTTCTAGTACAATAACAGCTGCAGAATAATTTATTTTGTTTCCATAAAATGTAATAGCGAGTTCATCAATACTTTCTTGGTTGTTAGGAACAAGGAAGGCGAGGCATTGCATTGCATTGTTATATAAAGTTGAAGGAAAAAATGCTGTTGAAAGATGTTAGGTCTGGTATAGAGTTTATGTTCGGTAGTATTAATGCTGTGTTCGATGTTCAGAACTGTAGGAGCCGAAAATCTGCATTAATTTATATTACTAAATATGACACTCTTCCAATTTCCAATTGTAATGACTCCTGTTTGTCATTCAATGTTCGGTTGCGTAGAATGGCTGATCGAACGAATGCCATTGATTATACCGATCCATTTTTAGTCAATAATTGGTCTTCTTCCATACACGAATGAAACGTGCAGTGAACGTCTGCTGGAAAGCCTCTGAATTGGCTCTAATACCTCTGATTTACTCGTTGTGGTAATTTCGCGAAATGAAGGTTGGGAGGAAGTAGTATATAGCCCGACTTTCCTTATTATATAAGTTTTTCGAATTTCAACACCAAACCTCTCCGTCAAACACACCATCTCTAATTGCATTACGCTTTTGAACTCATTAAATTATCCCCATACAAAGCACACAGCTCCTTGTCAAATCTTCTCTGCCTGTTGTAATGATGCAACCTGGTAAGATTAACATACTGATCTGCAACACTCAGGGATCGGAATTCTGTAAGCCACTGCTTTGGTCGATAAAATACGGTTTCTTAAGAGTATTTCATCGGACCTCAACGTTTCATCTGCAGATTCTACAGTTACCTTTATATGTTTACTAGCTAAGTAATCTGCGGTGCCCGGGTATGTATTTATTCCAGTCTTTTATTAGTCCATTTCCTCCTCTCCCCCCCCCCCCCCCTTTCCGGTTCATCTCTACCACTTTCTTTTCTCTGTTCATCTACTCCTCCCTATTCTCCCTCCACGTTATCACGCTTAACCCCGCAGCATATCTTTCCAGATTGTAACTAATACGTGTACCAAATTTGGTTGAAATCATATGAAAGCGTGGTGTTTAGTGAACATGGAGGAAATGGACAGGGAATGTTGTTGATAATTCTTCCGGATTATATGGCCATGGTCCGTGGAATTCTTCTATTCCTAACGTTTCGTCCAATACTACGTTGGACATCTTCAGAGGTACGGCTGGTCCTGCTGAGTCCTCCCGACTGACGAGTCGGGCGTCGGAGAGCGGCCTAAATACCGAGGAAAGTGGGCGTGGTCTAGCTTGCACATAGCAGCAGAGAGAAACCTAGACAAAGATAAAATGTAACTATCGATAGTAGTCCGTCATAGATAAAAATCACTTATCGATTCTGTAACGCCACTGTCCGTATCTCGCTTAATTTCAAGGCCTCTTCTTTTCTATTAAAATTATCTTCATGTTTATAAATTTCAATAGCCTCCCTATACAGTCGTGGATAATAGTTCGTGGTAGCACTTAAAACTGTAGTTTCAGAAAACTCAACTACACGGTCGCCTGACTGAAGTGCATGTTCCGCAACGGCCGATTTATCTCCGACGCCCGACTCGCTAGTCGGCAGGACTCAGCAGCGGCAATGTTGGTTAGAAGGAGGCCAGTTGAGAACCAGCAAACAACCTGTCTGCGTGCAGGACACACTGGAGCTACACCTGGATCTGTAGTCTGGCGTGCGTCTGACAGCAGTAGTGCTCTCGTGTTTATCCGCCGCACCCTGACCGCAAATTCGTATGTGAGTCTGGTGACTCCACTTGTTGTGCTGCTATTCATGAACAGCGCTGCAGTGTTGTTATCCAACAGAAGGACTCTGGCCCACATATCGCTGTTATAACCCGATTGTAAGGCGTACCCAGGAGCAGATATAGACTCAGATCACAATATAGTAGTGATGAAGAGTAGGCTGAAGTTCAAGACATTAGTCAGGAAGAATCAATACGCAAAGAAGTGGGATACGGAAGTACTAAGGAATGACGAGATACGTTTGAAGTTCTCTTACGCTATAGATACAGCAATAAAGAATAGCGCAGTAGGCAGTACAGTTGAAGAGGAATGGACATCTCTGAAAAGGGCCATCACAGAAGTTGGGAGGGAAAACATAGATACAAAGAAGGTAGCTGCGAAGAAACCATGGGTAACAGAAGAAATACTTCAGTTGATTGGTGAAAGGAGGAAGTACAAACATGTTCCGGGAAAATCAGGAATACAGAAATACAAGTCGCTGAGGAATGAAATAAATAGGAAGTGCAGGGAAGCTAAGACGAAATGGCTGCAGGAAAAATGAGAAGACATCGAAAAAGATATGATTGTCGGAAGGACAGACTCAGCATACAGGAAAGTCAAAACAACCTTTGGTGACATTAAAAGCAACGGTGGTAACATTAAGAGTGCAACAGGAATTCCACTGTTAAATGCAGAGGAGAGAGCAGATAGGTGGAAAGAATACATTGAAAGCCTCTATGAGGGTGAAGATTTGTCTGATGTGATAGAAGAAGAAACCGGAGTCGATTTAGAAGAGATAGGGGATCCAGTAATAGAATCGGAATTTAAAAGAGCTTTGGAGGACTTACGGTCAAATAAGGCAGAAGGGATAGATAACATTCCATCAGAATTTCTAAAATCATTGGGGGAAGTGGCAACAAAACGACTATTCACGTTGGTGTGTAGAATATATGAGTCTGGCGATATACCATCTGACTTTCGGAAAAGCATCATCCACACAATTCCGAAGACGGCAAGAGCTGACAAGTGCGAGAATTATCGCACAATCAGCTTAACAGCTCATGCATCGAAGCTGCTTACAAGAATAATATACAGAAGAATGGAAAAGAAAATTGGGAATGCGCTAGGTGACGATCAGTTTGGCTTTAGGAAAAGTAAAGGGACGAGAGAGGCAATTCTGACGTTACGGCTAATAATGGAAGCAAGGCTAAAGAAACATCAAGACACTTTCATAGGATTTGTCGACCTGGAAAAAGCGTTCGACAATATAAAATGGTGCAAGCTGTTCGAGATTCTGAAAAATGTGGGGCTAAGCTATAGGGAGAGATGGGTCATATACAATATGTACAACAACCAAGAGGGAATAATAAGAGTGGACGATCAAGAAAGAAGTGCTCGTATTAAGAAGGGTGTAAGACAAGGCTGTAGCCTTTCGCCCCTACTCTTCAATCTGTACATCGGGGAAGCAATGATGGAAATAAAAGAAAGGTTCAGGAGTGGAATTAAAATACAAGGTGAAAGGATATCAATGATACGATTCGCTGATGACATTGCTATCCTGAGTGAAAGTGAAGAAGAATTAAATGATCTGCTGAACGGAATGAACAGTCTAATGAGTTCACAGTATGGTTTGAGAGTAAATCGGAGAAAGACAAAGGTAATGAGAAGTAATAGAAATGAGAACAGCGAGAAACTTAACATCAGGATTGATGGTCACGAAGTCAATGAAGTTAAAGAAGTCTGCTACCTAGGCAGTAAAATAACCAATGACGGACGGAGCAAGGAGGACATCAAAAGCGGACTCGCTATGGAAAAAAAGGCATTTCTGGCCAAGAGAAGTCTACTAATATCAAATACCGGCCTTAATTTGAGGAAGAAATTTCTGAGGATGTACGTCTGGAGTACAGCATTGTATGGTAGTGAACCATGGACTGTGGGAAAACCGGAACAGAAGAGAATCGAAGCATTTGAGATGTGGTGCTATAGACGAATGTTGAAAATTAGGTGGACTGATAAGGTAAGGAATGAGGAGGTTCTACGCAGAATCTGAGAGGAAAGGAATATGTGGAAAACACTGATAAGGAGAAGGAACAGGATGATAGGACATCTGCTAAGACATGAGGGAATGACTTCCATGGTACTAGAGGGAGCTGTAGACAAAAAAAAAAAAAAAAAAAAAAAAAACGACGTGCTGTATAGTGTGTCGACATATTGCCTTGACATGGTCGGTCACCAGATTTGTCTCCAATCCAGAACAGGTGGGGCATCATCCGACGAGAACTCCATCGTCATTCCAAACAGCACTAACCGTCACCGTAATTGACCAAGTGAAACAGGCATGGAAGTACACCCCACAAGCTGACATGTAGCACCTGTACAACACAATGCATGCACGTTTGCATGCTTGGATTCAACATTCTGGCAGCTACAACGGTTATTAATGTACCAGCATTCCATATTTGCAATCGATTTCAAGCGATTACATTAACCTGTGATCTAGCAGTATTAATCACTTAAAATATTATCTAGACAAATGTGTTCTCGAAATTGCATTATTCTGTATTAAGTATTTTTTGATGCTGCGACTTTTTTCCGTCAGTGTGTATAGCATTATAAACAGTAACGCACTATGACACTCTCGTGAAGTATCCACGAATTTACCTTAGCTTCTGTCGATTCGTTCCCTTATGAACGACAAAGACACATGCTTTTCATCGCCATCCTATGTCAGAACTATATCGTCCCTTTACTTTTCCTAAAGCCAAACTGATCGTCACCTAGCGCATTCTCAATTTTCTTTTCCATTCTTCTGTGTATTATTCTTGTAAGCAGCTTCGATGCATGAGCTGTTAAGCTGATTGTGCGATAATTCTCGCACTTGTCAGCTCTTGCCGTCTTCGGAATTGTATGGATGATGCTTTCCAGAACAATATAACTCATTCATTCGCGTTCCCATGTACTGATACTACTTACATACTCGCCCCGTTTCATACCTCTTCAACCTCAAAACACGGAGAAGATTTTTATTTCTCAGTAAGTCCACGTTTATCTTCTTTTCCAAGACTCAACTTTTGTCAGTCTCCAATTTCTTGCTTATTTACACTAATTTCTTCTAGATCTATGTTCACATCCCTAACCAGTTGGGTTTGCCTTTTAATTTTTCAAAATGCCCCAGTTTTCTCGTCATCCTGCTAGAAGTGTTTCTTTTCTTGGGCCCGCAGAACATTAATCTTCTTTTCCTAATTTGTTCTGTAATTTACATCGTTTTCTTAACCAGTTCTTGCAAGAGAGAGTATTGCCGAACTGACAGTTTCATAAGTCATGTTTGCAATGTACTAAGTTGAATTACTTCCAGAAGAATGTAAAAACTGGTAGAAGACGACCTCGGGGAAGATGAGTTTGGATTACGGAGAGGTGTATAAACACGCGAGGAAGTATTGATACTACTACTTCTCTTAGGGGAGAAGTTCAGGAAAGGTAAACCAACTCATGTAGTTTTGTGCGTTTGGAGAAAGTTTGTGACTATGTCGACTGGAATATACTGTTTGAATTTCTGAAGGTAGCTGGGGTCAAATAACGGAGCGCAGTGTTACATACAACATACAAGTTACACAGGAACCAGACGGAAGTTGTAAGAGTTGGGGAGTATGAAAGGGGAGCGGCCATCTCGAAGGGAGTGAAACAGGGTTGTAGCCTATCCCCGACGTTATTCAATCTGTACATTGAGCAAGGAGTAAAGCAAACCAAAGAAAAAACTGGAGAAGGAATTAAAGTTCAGGAAGAAGAGATAAAAACTTTGCACTTTGCCGATGACATTGTAATTCTGTCGGAGCCAGCAAACGACCTGGAAAAGCAGATGAACGGCATGAACAGTTTCTTGAAAAGGTGATACAAGATGAATGTTAACGAAAGCAAAACAAGAGTAATGGAATGCATTCGAATTAAATCAGGCTGTGCTAAAGGAATTAGACGAGGAAACGAGACACTAAAAGTAGTTTTTGCTATTTGAGCACCAAGTAACTTTTGATGGCCGAAGTAGAGAGAATATAAAATGTACACTGGCAAAGGCAGAAAAAATTGTTTCTGAAGAATTAGATTTTGTTAACATCGAATATAGATTTAAGTACTTGGAAGTCTTTTCTGAAGGTATTTCTACAGAGTGTAATGTGGACGGCAAACAGTTTAGACAATTATAGAAGCTTCTGAAATGTGGTGCCACAGAAGATTAGGTGAGTAGATCATGTAGCAGATGAGAAGGTAATGAACTGGGAGAGAAAAGAAATTTGTGGCATAACTTGAGCAAAAGAATGGATTGGTTCATAGGACACAGTCTAAGACATCTAGGGATCACTAATTTCGTATTGGAGGGAAGCGTGGGGAGTAAAAAAATTGTGCAGGGAGACCAAGAGATGAATACAGTAAGCAGATTCAAAATGATGTGATTGCAGCGCTTATTCTGAGATGAAGAGCCTTGCACAGGATACAGTAGCGCGGAGAGCTGTATCAAGCCAGTCTTCGGACGAAAAAAGAACGACGAGAACAACATATGTAAGATATTTTCTCGTTATTCTTTGATCCTTGCACTTCTTACGTATTCGTTAATGCACACCAGGAGAAGTATTAGCAGCTTATACGCATTCTAAATGGCGTCGACGCTATTGCCTAAATTACTAACATTTCCCACTTACGTAGAGCTATTCACGGGGCCAGTGTGGGCTGTAATTACAGCACTGCAGCGAAACTTGGTAGATATGCTAATGCGTTAATGCGGAACAAACTTCCACTGGACGTAATAGTTCCTGTTTTGGCCACCAAGTGCAAATCTGGCGTTGTACACTGTTTGTATGACGGTATGGCCACACAGTCATTTGACAGGCCATAATGCGAGTGAAAGTATCGCTGTCGAGAAGAGAATCCATATGTTGTTAGCCGAACTATCAGTTTAATAAGTCACAGCTGCAAAATACTAACGCGAATTCTTTACAGACGAATGGAAAAACTGGTAGAAGCGGACCTCGGGGAAGATCAGTTTGGATTCCGTAGAAATGTTGGAACACGTGAGGCAATACTAACCTTACGACTTATCTTAGAAGAAAGATTAAGAAAAGGCAAACCTACGTTTCTAGCATTTGTAGACTTAGAGAAAGCTTTTGACAATGTTGACTGGAATACTCTCTTTCAAATTCTGAAGGTGGCAGGGGTAAACTACAGGGTCCGAAAGGCTATTTACAATTTGTACAGAAACCAGATGGCAGTTATAAGAGTCGAGGGGCATGAAAGGGAGGCAGAGGTTGGGAAGGGAGTGAGACAGGGTTGTAGCCTCTCCCCGATGTTATTCAATCTGTATATTGAGCAAGCAGTAAAGGAAACAAAAGAAAAATTCGGAGTAGGTATTAAAATTCATGGAGAAGAAGTAAGAACTTTGAGGTTCGCCGATGACATTGTAATTCTGTCAGAGACAGCAAAGGACTTGGAAGAGCAGTTGAATGGAATGGACAGTGTCTTGAAAGGAGGATATAAGATGAACATCAACAAAAGCAAAACAAGGATAATGGAATGTAGTCTAATTAAGTCGGGTGATGCTGAGGGAATTAGATTAGGAAATGAGGCACTTAAAGTAGTAAAGGAGTTTTGCTATTTGGGGAGCAAAATAACTGATGACGGTCGAAGTAGAGAGGATATAAAATGTAGACTGGCAATGGCAAGGAAATCGTTTCTGAAGAAGAGAAATTTGTTAACATCGAGTATAGATTTAAGTGTCAGGAAGTCGTTTCTGAAAGTATTTGTATGGAGTGTAGCCATGTATGGAATGAAACAAGGACGATAACCAGTTTGGACAAGAAGAGAATAGATGCTTTCGAAATGTGGTGCTACAGAAGAATGCTGAAGATAAGGTGGGTAGATCACGTAACTAATGAGGAGGTATTGAATAGGATTAGGGAGAAGAGAAGTTTGTGGCACAACTTGACTAGAAGAAGGGATCGGTTGGTAGGACATGTTTTGAGGCATCAAGGGATCACAAATTTAGCATTGGAGGGCAGCGTGGAGGGTAAAAATCGTAGAGGGAGACCAAGAGATCAATACACTAAGCAGATTCTGAAGGATGTAGGTTGCAGTAGGTACTGGGAGATGAAGAAGCTTGCATAGGATAGAGTAGCATGGAGAGCTGCATCAAACCAGTCTCAGGACTGAAGACCACAACAACAGCAACATGTTGTTAACGAAACTGTTTTGTGTAAACGGCATCAATTGCAGTGCTGCACTGAGAGGTTTGAGCAGAAACCCGCTGTCATTAAATGTTCTTAAGAAGATGACATGAAATTCGAAAGCACAGCTGAGCTGGCTGTGGGGCCTGGAAGAGGAACGCGTCCTACCCCGGTGGACGTCATTGTCGAGGTTCCTCTTGCTGTAACTGACCATGCAGCACGTGCCCCGGGTAGTGCTAGCGCTTCTCCAGCGTCACCGGAATTTCCCATCCCATGGTCAACAGTACGAAAAATTTTGCGGTCTGCTTTACCGCACAGGATCGTGACTGCACCAACCGAAACCTCATGAAGCGCAGCAGCGTTCAGAATTTGGTCCTCGGTTTCTGGCACGTACGGAAGTCGATGACTCGTGGGCGGGAAATCTTCTGCGGAGTGACAAGGCACATTTTACACTACAGATTGCACTGGATTCGCAGAAATGCCAAATTTGGGGTACTGTTAAACCGAGTGTTGTGCACGAAGAACCATTGCTGTCGCCGTTTATGACTGTGCGGTGTGGATTCACCTGCACCTTTACTCTCGGTCCTTTCTTCCTTGAAGAGAATACACCCAGAGGGCCTATCAGGTGTGACGTGACGTCTGCACATTATCGAGACCTCCTTGTACAGCATGTGAGTCCTGCTTTGGAAGAGCGCAGCTGTGTGAAAACCACTGTTTTCATGCAAAAGGGGCAACGTGTCACGTCGCTCGCACATTGAAAGATGTGCTCAACGCAACTTTCTACGAACTTGTTATCTGCATGGATTTTCCAGGTATACATCCCCCAGGATGCGACTTTTGACTTTGGGGTTATGTAAAAGACAGCGTTTACCAGGGACACGTTTGATCTCTACCTGATCTGAAGGCCAGCGTACATTAACACGTGTAAGTAGGCTGTTTAGGTTTTTATATTGGTAACGCCACGTAGCGCTCTGTATGAAAATCACCGGCTGTGCTGTGTGCAGTCTGTGGCTGGGTGGCATTGTTGGAATAGTCGCTATTGTAGTGTTGGGCAGTTGACTGTTAACAGCACGTAGCGTTGCGCAGTTGGAGGTGAGCCGCCAGCAGTGATGGATGTGGGGAGAGAGATGGCAGAATTTTAAGAACGGACGATCTGGACGTGTGTGCGCCAAAAAGAGTAAATTTGCAATACTGGATATCATGAACTGATATATATATAATGACTTTTGAACACTATTAAGGAAAATACATTGTTTGTTCCTTATCAAAATCTTTCATTTGCTAACTGTGCCTATCAGTAGTTAGAATCTTTTATTCAGCTGGCAGTACTGGCGCACGCTGTATTGCAGTAGATTGAGTAACGAAGATTTTTGTGAGGTAAGTCATTCATGAAATGTATAGGTTATTGTTAGTCAGGGCCATTCTTTTGTAGGGATTTTTGAAAGTCAGATTGCGTTGCGCTAAAAATATTGTGTGTCAGTTTATGCACAGTCATTTATAATTTTTCTAAGGGGACGTTTCACACGTTGCTCGGATTCCACCATAAACTGCTGCGAGCAACTGTTGATCGCGTCGTTTTACGGATGCAGCAACTGTTTTACATAGGCAGCACACCGCGCATGGTACACGCGGTGCTCGGGGACCACAGCACAGCTACGACACCTGAGGATGGGTTTATAACAGTCCGAAACCGGCCGTGAGAAAATTAAATAATTTACAACTGAAGCGGTATTTTCAACCTCCTCTATAATGCTCAGTTGCGGATGTTCTGCCAACAGGATTGTTTGTTTTCATACTAGTGAAGATGAAGAAGTGGTCATTGCTCTTATGATATGGACTTTAGCGCCCATGTTTACTCGGCGTTTCTTTCTTGTTTTGGTCCATACTGCCATCTATCAAAATAAGGAAAGTGAAGAGTACGTAATAGATTTACTTCACAGTGTCGAAGACGAAGAAGCACTCATAGCTCTTCTCCTAATCCTCATATTATTCCTTGACGAGTGAAACTGGTTTATTCAAACTCATCTTATGGAAGCACTAGTTTCAGGTTGTTGATCGTTCATTCAACGAAATTTGGTCGCATTTTTTGGATGAAAAGCGTTGTCGTGTTATATAAAGTGTGTACATGTGGGGGGGGGGGGGGGACGCGTGGGCGTGTGTGTATCCAGTCACTCGTTCAAAAATGGTTCAAATGGCTCTGAGCACTATGGGACTTAACATCTGAGGTCATAAGTCCCCTAGAACTTAGAAATACTTAAACCTAACTAACCTAAGGACATCACACACATCCATGCCCGAGGCAGGATTCGAACCTGCGACCGTAGCGGTCGCGCGGTTCCACACTGAAGCGCCTTTAACCGCGTGGCCACACTGGCCGGCAGTCACTCGTTGTTTGCCTTCAGAGTTGAATAATAAAGTATCCGTATCGATATAATGCAGCTCTATTCTAGATCCTGTAAGCTAGGTAAGTGACGAGAAGCTATGTGAGAGGACACTCTTCGATACGAGGAAATAGGAACGAAACTAAATGCGTCCATAACTGCTCAGTAGGTAAAAGACAATGTAACGGACGGCAACGGCTAGAAAATTTCAAATATTTACTGGCAGAGAAATATTAGGAAAGGAAACCAACTCGATCTAAGGAATATACAACAAGCATTGTACAGACGTGAAAGCACTCTCAACTACCCTCGTGAAATTATAATATTTGAAAACGAAACATCTAAACCTAAGAAGTAGTACAATTCTCGCGGCCATGACCGTATTCTAAGACGATACAAACAACTTTTTTTCATGGTTTACTATAGCATTTCGTCCACTTAGGAGAAGCTGCACTTTGTAACACTGGTGTCTTCACTGAACATGATGTCTACCAAAATAACAATTACAACAGTGTTTTAGAAGATAGTACCTTGCAACATTCCAGCGCATCTCTCAGATGTGGGAATTTACGTCGTGTAGTTTGTAGTGGTGAGCACAACAAACTAGGTAAGGAACGGTAACAGGTCCCAAAATTCTGTTAAGTTGTTAGATAAACCGACCGACTTTTATTACTAAAAATTTGTCGATACGCTGATCATTGGTTTTCTTCATCTCAAACGCGCATTTCAGTTCTCATCTGTGCGATTATTTGCTGTTACCTACACCTAGACACTGGTTGTTTACATCACTCCTATTCGACAGAAATGTGTTTTACGTACCTTCATGTTCGGAAACGAAGCACTATCGATTGTTACTGGCGCTAGTAGTACTTCTGTGATACAGTGCCTACTTTCTCTGCGCCAGTAACTGCTCCAGTTGGTAACACAGTTTTGCCAGATTTTTCAAGAAGACGTGTCTTGTACGATAGTTCCTTGTAGTGGAATCGAGTGGGCAGAGAGTTCGTTCTCCGTTAAGAGATGAGACTGGCCTTGTCTCCTCATTACTGGGCGGAAGTGACGTAGATTTCTCCATAATTTTTAACGATGGCCATCTGGTCATCGGCCGTGGAAAATTGGTTGCCTCAGTCGCTGGTGGTCGCACAGACGATAACAATCTGCCTCGCTAAGTAAGATTTTGCATGATAGGTACTGCAAAACACTCTCATGATAAACTGCTTCACAACGTAATTTAACCTTTTTGTGGCTGTGCAAAAAAATTCTTAATAGACGCATTGTCGCGATAAGAAGGTAGGTGTCGCAGCATTGCGGAACCTTAATCTGTTGTTTAAAACTTTTTCCTCAGGTTCTGCGGTATCTTCTGACAAAGTTATGCGACAGTTTATTAACAGAAATAAAACATCATAAAGAAAGCTCAAAGTTGTGTATTCTTATGCCGAATTAAAGGAACTTAGGACATCATTTAAATTCGATTCGAATGATAGGAGTTTTAAAAGTTTTCAGTTCAGTTCTGCAAAAGTTCAGTTGGGAATGGAACATGGAGTATAACGTACACAATGGATGTAGTTCAATAATTATTATTGAACTATATGAAAAAGAAACGTAAACCAGCAACAAACTACGTCTTGCACACACTTTATTCAACATGTGAACGTCAGTACAGATATTCGGATTGAGGTTATGACACGTTCGATATGCCTGCCATCATTGGCGATGCTGCGGCACAGACGAATAACGAAATTCTGCATGACCCGTTGAGGTTTCGGAACATCGAAGCTATGGATGACCTCCTGAATGGCTGTTTTCAGCTCAGCAATGGTTTTGGGGTTATTGGGTTATTGCTGTACACCTTGTCTTTAATGAAGCCCCACATGTGTTCAGATCCAGAGAGTATGGCGGTCAATCGACGCCCGCGCCAGTGACCTCTCGGAACCCCAGTGCTAGAATGCGGTCCCCAAAGTGCTCCTGCTTCGATGGGGTCGAGCTCTGTGTTGCATGAGCGACATCTTGTCGAGATCAGGATCGCTTTCGATAATGGGGATGAAATCATTTTCCAAAACGTTCTCATCATACCAACAAAAATCGCACCGATTATTCCGTGACTGGACGCTGCACATAACGCAGTCCTCCGTTGAGGGCGAAGAGATTTCTCGCTCGCGAAATGCGGATTCTCAGTCCCCCAAATGCACCAGTTCTGCTTATTGGCGGACCCACCCAAATGAAAGTGGGCTTCGTCGCACGAACGCGAATACTAATTCCCATCATGCCTCGCGGCCAACCGTACCAACGCAAACCGTTCACATGTTACGCCGATTTCATGTCATGTAGTTGACAAACAATCCTGTTGGACGAATATCCACAACTGAGCGTTATACTAGATGTTGAAAATACCACTTCAGTTGTAAATTTCTTTTATTATCACGACCGGTTTCGGGCTCTCAAAGCCCATCCTCAAGTGTGGCAAGGGTGCTGCCATCTATTGACGTAGAGAAGAAGGCGGGGCCACTAGCCCGGCCGTTCAAAATTTTGCTTAGTAGTTTACATTTAAAATTAACAAAAAACACAAAAAATACACAAAAAGTACACGAAATAAGTGCGTTATGCGTAGTAAAGGAGCGTATTGAACAGGTCGGTACAGAACTGTGATAAAATTGAGTGGAAGCTGCGATATAAGATTATTACATAAACCGTAAAGCGCAATGAAACTCTTCTTTTACATGAGTGGCAAACAAGTTTTAAATTTAGTGGGGATATATAAGTAGCAACGTGGAAAAGCGCGCTACAGTCCTCAGGTTAAAAAAAAAAAAACACGCATGTGCCACTCCTATTTACAAGCTCCCGTTACTGATCAACAGGGAAAGCAGCAAAACCTTACAGTCTGTGCTCTCAGAAAGTAATATGCCAATTAATAGCTAGCAGCAATAGCACTAAAAGGACACATTAAAAGTGGGCTCAGTTTAAAACCTGCTAACCAACAGTCGACAACTAATCGAGGCTTTCATGTGATAAGACCTGAGACGCATTTTACATCATGAAAGACAGGTAAATTTTTTTAGATTAGTGAGGGCACAAACATATTGGTAATAACCCCTCCCTCTCCCCGTACATGCACACAGTCCTCTTCGCGTATCATTCTTTAAATTCTGAAGCAAATGAAGTGTAATACTGACTGTCCGAAATCACATTTCATTTAATTGTTGTTGGATTAGAGACAAGTCAAACTGAACTTTTATTCGGCCACCAAATTCGCACTGGTTGTACCCACAAATATTACACCGTAGGAATGATTTCAGAGATCAGTCGCCATCTTTAGGTGAAAGATACGTTATTAGTTTTTTTGTCCGCCAAGTTAGTCCAGTATAAAATGCGAAGTAAACCTTTAATTCAGCTTTCACAGAATGTAGTCTTCATTTGATTGTGTAACAGCTGAGCTCTGCATAATACCGTGCGTGCCACAGTACGTCAGCCAAGTCAAGTCGACCGGGCGTATCGTCGGCTGAGAAGGTAATAAGGATCTGGTAATTTGTTCGCAGAATGTAACAGTAGCCAGCAACGTGTTTCGCTCTTTACGACCGCCGCTGGGAAGAGAAAATTATGCCCGCTTATTCCACATGGACAAAACTTTATGAGCGGCATAAAATCAGCACCTGATGTGGCTCTAAAGTTAACGGACCGGGTCGGTCTGTAGTACAAGGTCTCAGGGGTATGCCGGGCCCGCTTCGAGCGAGAATCTTCTGTACCGGGAATGTCGCTCGATGGGTGATGGTTCTGCGTGGGTGATTCACGGCTTTCCAGTGTGTAACCACCATAAATCACCAGTGTTGGCAGTGGCGAGACCAGGACCCGTAACGCAAGGCTTTCTGGGGAATTCGAGTGGTTGGCATGCATGGCTTGTACAAAATTTGGAAACACCGAGAACACAGCACTTTACCATGCCTAATAGGCTGTAGGAAACCCTTCTGGATTCAAAACAGCTTCCAGTCATCTCGAAATGGACATACAGGCCCTATATGGTTTTCAAGATAGTCTTGTACCATTCTTCCTGAAAATGGTGGCAAGTTGGAGTAGCGAAGGTGTAGGTGGTTATCAGTCAAGCACCCTTCTCTCCAAAAGTAGACCACAAAACTCACTAATATTAACCTCTGCTGACTATGGTTGCCTGGGAGATGTATAAATTCGTCCTCGCGCTCACAAAACCAGTCCTGATTTATGCGAGCTGTGTGATCGGGAATCCTGTCGTGTTGGAACCCAGCACCACCACTGAGAAACAAACTGTCTGTCTGGGGTGGAGCTGATCAGTCAAAATGGTTAAATAAACCTCGGCAGTAATGCGACCTTGTAAAGTAACCATTGGCCCCATGCAGTGCCACGATAGGGCTGCACAGACCACCACGAAACTCCCGCCGTACTTCAGTCTTGGGATGTAAACTCGGCCTTAAGCTTGTACACAGTGTGAAAAAAGACGCGTTTTATCAAATTCTTCCATTGGTCCGTAGTCTAGGTTTTATAGCTTCGGCATCACGTTTTCCTGTTAGGGGCACTTGCATCACTGGTAAGTGGTTTCGGAATCCTCGCACTGACTTCCGTGCTCTGATGCACCTTCTACATCTACATCTACATCCATACTCCGCAAGCCACCTGACTGCGTGTGACGGAAGGTACTTTGAGTATCTCTATCGGTTGTCCGTTCTATTCCAGTCTCGTATTGTTCGTAGAAAGAAAGATTGTCCGTATGCCTCTGTATGGACTCTAATCGCTCTGATTTTATCCTCATGGTCTCTTGGCGAGATATACGTAGGAGGGAGCAATATACTGGCCCGCATCTCGTGGTCGTGCGGTAGCGTTCTCGCTTCCCACGCCCGGGTTCCCGGGTTCGATTCCCGGCGGGGTCGGGGATTTTCTCTGCCTCGTGATGGCTGGGTGTTGTGTGATGTCCTTAGGTTAGTTAGGTTTAAGTAGTTCTAAGTTCTAGGGGACTGATGACCATAGATGTTAAGTCCCATAGTGCTCAGAGCCATTTGAACCATTTGAGCAATATACTGCTTGACTCTTCGGTGACGGTATGTTCTCGAACCTTCAACAAAAGCCCGTACCGAGCTACTGAACGTCTCTCCTGCAGAGTCTTCCACTGGAGTTTATCCATCATATCCGTAACGCTTTCGCGATTACTAAATGATCCTGTAACGAAGCGCGCTGCTTTCCGTTGTATCTTCTCTCTCTCTTCTATCAACCGTATCTGGTACGGATCCCACACTGGTGAGCAATATTCATCCAGTGAGCGAACAAGTGTACTGTAACCTACTTCCTTTGTTTGCAGATTGCATTTCCTTAGGACTCTTCCAATGAATCTCATTCTGGTAGCTGCTTTACCGACAATCAACTTTATATGATCATTCCATTTTAAATCACTCCTAATGCCTACTCCCAGATAATTTATTGAATTAACTGCTTCCAATTGCTGACCTGCTATATTGTAGCTAAATGATAAAGGATCTTTCTTTCTATGTATTCGTAGCACATTTGTGTACATTGAGATTCAATTGCCATTCCCTTCACCATGCGTCAGTTCGTTGCAGATCCTCCTGCATTTCAGTACTATTTTCTATCGTTTCAAACTCTGGATATACTACAGCATCGTCTGCAAAAAGCCTCAGTGAACTTCCGATGTTATCCACAAGGTCATGTATGTATATTGTGAATAGCAACGGTCCTACGACTCCCCCGCGGCACACCTGAAATCACTCTTGCTTCGGAAGACTTCTCTCCATTGAGAATAAAATGCTGCGTTTTGCTATCTAGGAACACTTCAATCCAATCACACAGTTGGTCAGATAGTCCATAAGCTCTTACTTTGTTCATTAAACGACTGTGGGGAACTGGATCGAACGCCTTGCGGAAGTCAAGAAGCACGGCATCTACCTGAGAACTCGTGTCTATGGCCCTCTGAGTCTCGTGGACGAATAGCCCGAGCTGGGTTTCACCAGATCATCTTTTTCGAAACCCATGCTGATTCCTACAGAGTAGATTTGTAGTCTCCAGAAAAGTCATTATGCTCGAACATAATACGTGTTCCGAAATTGTACAACTGATCGTCGTTAGAGATATAGGTCTATAGTTCTGCACATCTGTTCGACGTCCCTTCTCGAAAAAGGGGATGACCTATGCCCTTTTCCAATCCTTTGGATCCCTACGGTCTTCTAGAGACCTACGTGTCGTTTTGGTGCTTACAGTGTTCGCGAGTGCGACATTCAATTCTGTCTCTTTCTTAAGTCTTCAATAACCGTCTGTCATTATAATCACTAAACACACACATTCGTCCACCTAGTGATTTACTGGTTGATGTTTCTCCGTTTTTCCTGTATGCAGTATAAATATTCGATACGATGCCCCTTGGAAGATCAAGCAGTTTTGCTTCCCTTGGTTACGGAGGCACCTCCCGTCGGAACACCAATCATTTGCACGCATTAGAATTCCCTCAGCTCCGACATAATGTACGCAGAACACTCTTCCCACCACGACAGGTAGTTACAATGTATTAAGAACATTGGACAGGTGCCAAAAAATGGTTCAAATGGCTCTAAGCACTATGGGACTTAACATCTGAGGTCTTCAGTCGCCTAGACCTTACAACTACTTAAACCTAGCTAACCTAAGGACACCACACATAACGATGCCCGGGGCAGGATTCGAACCTGCGACCGTATCGGTCTCGCGGTTCCGGACTGAAGCGCCTAGAACCGCTCGGCCACCGCGGCCGGCACACTGGTCCGTTCGTGGTCAAATACAACAGTGCAAACCTGCAGCCTTGGCTACCATCAGCGTTTATGTTCAAGCTTGCATTCGCTGCGACGTTTCCACATTTTTGTTAACACCTGCAAATTTGTAGGCTCCGTCCGACTCCGCATCAGGTGGCATTGTGGACAAGTACTAGGTCGGACTGATCCAAGTATCGTGCCTGCCAGTCATTGATGACTCGTTTCAACTGGCTACCCTCTCGTATGGGTCGTCACGCGCATTTTCTATCGTGTTTCGGCAGACATTTGCAGTCTGGTTTTTGAAACATTCATCACGTCTGTCGTGCAACGCATAGCGTCTATGGAAAGCGTCCATTACAAACAAAGTGATTTTTAAATCTGAATTTCATGTGCCCATTCGACAGAGCGGTCCCAAATTACTCTAGTGAAATATTCCAGTTACCTGTGTGTCTTAATAGGTACCGTAAAACACAGGGAATAACCTGGACTCTAGCAGCCACATAACTGCACTGGCACATGCTGGCTGCTACCGCCATGTATAAGCCCTGCTCAGCTGCTGTAGGAGTACCTGATTATCCTTCTTGTTTAACTGTCCCCATTTATACACATCGAAAAAACCAATAACGCACTAAACTGATTTTGGAGCCCATTATCAAATGGGTACGTAAAATTCCGACTTCAAAATCACTTTGCCTGTAATGGGAGACGGACGGACGCTTTCCATACACGCTAGGCGTCGTATGAAAGGTGTGATGCGTAGGATTTGTTTAGGCTTACTTCACCTACACATTGCAAGAACAAAATTGCAAATACCTGCAGAAACAGTACAGAAAATGCGCCTGACGACCCATAGCAGAGACACTCGGTAAAATACAGAAATTTGAAACAAAAAGCTTTTCGAATCTTGTACATCTGAAACGCTGTGCGACACACAAATTTTGAAAGATCCATTGCGAAATAGTAGTCTTAGAAATGAAGATGGAAAAAAGAATGTTTCATTGAGGTCAAAAGATTTCGAGATTTGGTGTGATAAGCTTGAAGCTGTTTCCCAGACGGATGGTTCTGAGCACTATAGGACTTAACATCTATGGTCATCAGTCCCCTAGAACTTAGAACTACTTAAACCTAACTAACCTAAGGACATTACACAACACCCAGTCATCACGAGGCAGAGAAAATCCCTGACCCCGCCGGCAATCGAACCCGGGAACCCGGGCGCGGGAAGCGAGAACGCTACCGCACGACCACGAGCTGCGGACTTCCCAGACGGAAAAATTACATATCCTCTTACTCTCCTCAAGACTTGTTCAAAACCGTATCATTGTGTAACATTCACGCATAGTTGACGTTATTAAAAGCATGGGAATTCGGCGACCATTGCGTTGCATTGAGCTGAAAATTCCGGTTTCCTGAAGCGTCACAACGAGACACGAAAGCATACGTCCTGAAGATAGCTTCTTGTCAACGTGTCACTCTGTATGGAGTTCCTCTGGTTGAGTAGCATTACGTCTACCTGCAACTACAATAAAGGAAAAGTAAAGATAACGCAGTTTTTAGTGAAGGATTGATTGTACTACACACAACATATCGTTTGAAAGTATGCTGCAGTACTGCATTACGTGTAGCCGTTTTGTAAATAGAAAACATAACGGCAGTTACTGTTTTGCTAGTCAGCAGCTCATTGTTCAAATGGCTCTGAGCACTATGGGACTTAACTACTGAGGTCATCAGTCCCCTACAACTTAGAACTACTTAAACCTAACTAACCTAAGGACATCACAAACATCCATGCCCGAGGCAGGATTCGAAACTGCGACCGTAGCCGTCGCGCGGTTCCAGACTGTAGCGCCTAGAACCGCTCGGCCACCTCTGCCGGCCGAGCTCATTGTGCTCTTTTGGTTAGAGTTGCTGACTCTCGATCACTGCGCCCTGGGTTCAATTCCCGGCCGGACTGGGGTTTTCTCCGCTATGGACGCGGTATTTCGTTATCAACAACGGGCATTTCGCAGGATTGGCGTCGAATAAAAAGTCTTGCGTCAGGCGGCCGAACTCTCCACAACGGATTTCCGCCCACTGTGCCATACGCACATTCCACTACTCTGCTTGCGTTCTCCATTGACGAGCACCATTTCTACTTTCCCTTCGTTGTGTACGTTGCACGCACGCAAATATTCAGCTAAAGACGACTGTACTGGGTGGTTGTAATTAAACACTGTTCCGGGTGCTGTAGTGCGGGCTGTATACATAGCAGGACGCTGAAACGTCATAGTTACGTTCATTAACTGGCGCACTCGTGGAGTATGCTGGAAAGAAAAATAGTAGTTCGACTTTGTGCCTGCAGGCGAAAATGTGTCGCTGTAAACAGTGAGGTGTGGATGCAGTAAAAGGATAGGAACGATCAAACGGATGATAACGCTGCTTCTGGCACGTTTATTAGGATATGGTCACAAGTTATAACATGGGTTCAGTATGGCCTCCTGACTCTGCAGCATTCTATATCCATTACACGTAATGGTTGAAAGTTGCTCGCAGCACATTTAGTGTAATCAGAGCGATGTGTCGTCGTATGCTATCCTCCAGAACACGGTCTGGATACATCCGAGATAGACACTATTTTTCAGGTATCTCCGCAGTAAGAAGTCATGTTTGTTCAGGTAGGGGGATCAGGAAGGTCATACAGCGTGATATTGTCTACAGATGATGCGGGCATTGCCCAAGGTTCTTGAAGCAAATGTTGCACCCGGTAAGTGAGATGTGGTATCGCCTCATTTTGCAGTAAAATGATGAAGCGGACACGGTAGCGTTCTTGCGGAGCTGGAATCACGTGTTGCGCTAGGTGGTCCTTATTACTTGCAGACGTCACTGTACACTTAGCGGGGCCACAGAGCGTCATCTCCTCGTAGCAAAACGGACCGAGAATGAAGGAGCTTGTGAAAACACACCAACAGTCACATTTGCGAAGTGCACTGGACGTTCCTGGACAAAATATGACGGAGTGGGACCCCATATGCTGCAGTTCGGTGCATTGACGGCACCGTAAAGAGAAAAATGTGCCTCCTCTGTCCAAAGAATATTCCCCAGCCACATTTGATCCATTTCCATGAGTGCCAAAGAATGAAGGGCAAAGTCATTGCGTTGTAACCAATCTTGGGACTTAATCTGGTGCTCATTCTTAATCTTCTACGAGATTCCAGTGTAAAATGCGTCGCAAAATGTTTTAACTGTTGACCAGGGGAGAGACAATTTCCGTATCGGAGCCTGACCAATGGCTGCAGAATTTGAAGCGTGTGCTGCACGGTCGGTTGTATCTACAGAAACTTTGAAAAATTTATGAATGACTGTGCTGATAAACCTCTACGTTATTTGATTTTCAAACAGCTGAGCACAACTGAACGTACTCAGACATTACTCTCTTTACTTATTCTGATCAACACTAAACAGACACACAATATTTTTAGCGCAACGCAATCTGACTTTCAACAATCTCTACAAAAGAATGGCCCTGACTAACAATAACCTATACTTTCATGAATCACTTACCTCACAAAAATCTCGTTACTCGAACTACTGCAGTACAGAGAGCGCCAATACTGCCAGCTAAATAAAAGCTTCTAACTACTGAAGGCACTAACTACTGATACGCATAGTCAGCAAATGAAAGATTTTGATAGAGAACAAACAATGTATTTTCCTTAATAATGTTCAAAAGTCATCATATATACCAGTTCATGACATCCGGTCTTACAAATTTACACTTTCTGGCGGACACACGTCCAGATCGTCCGCTCTCAAAACTCCGCCATCTCTTTCCCCACATCCACCACTGCTGGCGGCTCACCTCCAATTGCGCAACGCTACGCGCTGTTCACATCCAACTGCCCAACATTACAATAGTGAATATTCCAACAATGCTAACCAGCCACAGACTGCACGCAGCACAGTCAGTGATTTTCGTACAGAGCGTTACGTGGCGTTACCAACATAAAAACCTAAACAGCCTACTTACAACTTCATCAACAGCTGCCATGGGAGTGGGACACCGACCTGACCCTGCTGCACCACCCAATTCACCTAATTCATCAGATTCCCTAATCATATTCTTTGGCTTATTTATTGACATGGGGCCTCTTTGCAGTTGCTTCTGTCGGCGATATTCCCACAGTGCAGCGCTACTATTGCCGTCGTTTGACGAAACAACTTTACCAGCAGTGCACGGTTTTCTTCTCAACAGGCACTGCATTTCGTACGGAAACCCTTTACACCAACAGTCACTTCACAAAAGAACACGTGCAGCCAAGCAATAAACAGCATGCCGATGTCAATACAGGAAACGTTTCACATTCTTACTGCTTACAGCGACATATTTTCACCTGGTGGCAGAAAGTGGAACTGTAATTTTTGTAAGCATACTCCGCGTGCCAACCGATTACCGAACGTACCTACGATTTTTCAGTGTCCTGTGATGTTAACAACCTGCTTTGCAGCACTCAGAAATAGTTCAAATGGCTATGAGCACTAGAAGTACTAACCTATGGACATCACACACGTCCATGCCCGAGGCAGGATTCGAACCTGCGACCGTAGTGGTCGCGCGGTTCCGGACTGTTGCGCCTAGAACCGCTCGACCACTCTGGCCGGCCTGCAGCACTCGTTAACACCGTTTGTTTAATGACAGCTGCACGATGTCAACACCAGTAAGTATGGGAGTTACGTTATCCCCCGATACTTGCACTGTGTGCTAGTGGAGGAGAGTCAAAGTCAGTTTTGTGTGACAATTTTTATAACGTCTGGTTTACGCGACTTTTTTGATCAGGTCTTGACGAGAGGAAAATGACTGGAAAATAAAATCGTGATGTGCTGTTTGAAAGGGAAAGGTAGGCCTAATGCTGCTGATGTCTTCGCAACGAACGAAGTTACTAGAAAGTCAGGCACGCTGGTTAATGACGCCCTAGTAGCTACATAATATTTTCTTTTGCTTCTGGTCAAAACATTATTATGCCAAGGTAAATGGGACACCGCGGTTTATAAACATAAACGAGTTTAAATCAGGCTGTGGTTACTCGGAACTCGTGTGGCGAAATCAGCGCCTGCTCTGTACGGCGTGCGTGTCGCTCGCCTGCCCGTAGTAATTATGCGGCCGTGTCAGGCCGGCCGGGGTTTGCGTAGCGTGGCGTGACGTAGCGCTGGCACCACACTGGCCGCATAAATTACCGGCGCCGCGGAGGTGGGAAGGCGGCGGTTCCCACGGCGCTGCCGGCAGCATCACGCGTGCAGCCTGCGTGACTCGGCTCGCGGCGGCAGCAGCAGCGCGGCCTACGCACGTCAAGGGCCTGCCGAGCGCCAGGTTCTTCCTTTTGCCGACGCCGAGGGGTCCCGCTGCCTCTAGTGCCCGTCACTGCCGCCGCTCTAGCAGTGGCGTGCGCGTCGGCCGCCAGCTACGGCGGGCTACTGCTTCGCGACGCCTTCTTTCTCTGGCCTGCAGATGTATGACAGTCTGCCACTGTAAACAGATTTGTACATACAATGCAGGCCTTCATGTTCGGTATTTACTCTTAGCGGACTTTATTTATATACCGTTGGTGTGTAGAATACATGAGTCTGGCCATATACCATCTGACTTTCGGAAAAGCATCATCCACACAATTCCGAAGACGGCAAGAGCTGACAAGTGCGAGAATTATCGCACAATCAGCTTAACAGCTCATGCATCCAAGCTGCTTACAAGAATAATATACAGAAGAATGGAAAAGAAAATTGAGAATGCGCTAGGTGACGATCAGTTTGGCTTTAGGAAAAGTAAAGGGACGAGAGAGGCAGTTCTGACGTTACGGCTAGTAATGGAAGCAAGGCTAAAGAAAAATCAAGACACTTTCATAGGATTTGTCGACCTGGAAAAAGCGTTCGACAATATAAAATGGTGCAAGCTGTTCGAGATTCTGAAAAAGTAGGGGTAAGCTACAGGGAGAGGCGGGTCATATACAATATGTACAACAACCAAGAGGGAATAATAAGAGTGGACGATCAAGAACGAAGTGCTCGTATTAAGAAGGGTGTAAGACAAGGCTGTAGCCTTTCGCCCCTACTCTTCAATCTGTACATCGAGGAAGCAATGATGGAAATAAAAGAAAGGTTCAGGAGTGGAATTAAAATACAAGGTGAAAGGATATCAATGATACGATTCGCTGATGACATTCCTATCCTGAGTGAAAGTGAAGAAGAATTAAATGATCTGCTGAACGGAATGAACAGTCTAATGAGTACACAGTATGGTTTGAGAGTAAATCGGAGAAAGACGAAGGTAATGAGAAGTAGTAGAAATGAGAACAGCGAGAAACTTAACACCAGGATTGATGGTCACGAAGTCAATGAAGTTAAGGGATTCTGCTACCTAGGCAGTAAAATAACCAATGACGGACGGAGCAAGGAGGACATCAAAAGCAGACTCGCTATGGCAAAAAAGGCATTTCTGGCCAAGAGAAGTCTACTAATATCAAATACCGGCCTTAATTTGAGGAAGAAATTTCTGAGGATGTACGTCTGGAGTACAGCATTGTATAGTAGTGAAACATGGACTGTGGCAAAACCGGAACAGAAGAGAATCGATGCATTTGAGATGTGGTGCTATAGACGAATGTTGAAAATTAGGTGGACTGATAAGGTAAGGAATGAGGAGGTTCTACGCAGAATCGGAGAGGAAAGGAATATGTGGAAAACACTGATAAGGAGAAGGGACAGGATGATAGGTCATCTGCTAAGACATGAGGGAATGACTTCCATGGTACTAGAGGGAGCTGTAGAGGGCAAAAACTGTAGAGGAAGACAGAGATTGGAATACGTCAAGCAAATAATTGAGGACGTAGGTTGCAAGTGCTACTCTGAGATGAAGAGGTTAGCACAGGAAAGAAATTCGTGGCGGGCCGAATCAAACCAGTCAGTAGACTGATGAAAAAAAAAAAAAAAAAAAAGAAAAGAAAAACACCGTAGTCTGAGCATGTTAATTGAACAGGATATTGCGATACTATCCGAAGCTCGTGGTCTTGCGGTAGTGTTCTCGCCCCCCCCCCCCTCTCCCCCCCCCCTCCCCCGCACGGGGTTCCGGGTTCAATTCCCGGCGGGGTCAGGGATTTTTCCTGCCCTGAGATGAGTGGGTGTTGTTGTTTTTGTCATGTTCATCATCATCATTCATCCCCATTACGGTCGGAGGGAGGCAACGGCAACCCACCTCCACTAGGACCCTGCCTAGTACAGCGATGCGGGTCTCCCACATCGTCCCCTACCCTCCTCGGAGTATGAGACCTCATCCTCATCCTCATCATCATCATCATCATCAGAAGTGCTCAGAGCCATTTGAACAGGAGAAAGAGATGATGTCAATAAGTCGGACAGAATGAGTGAGTAAGAATTGGCAAGTGAGGGTGAACGAGTATGAGCGACATACAGCTATGGACAACTTGGTGGGGGTGGGCGAGTTACAGTTAGGGCAGCTTTCGGCAGTGAGAGGCGAGTTCCACTTTTCCGCTGGTGGACGTAGTACCGTAGAAGAGTCGGCGCCCTTTGCTTTACTAACCATCGAGACACAAGACTTGCGTAATCTGTTGCGATTGTTTTTATATTTTTAATTTCTGTAGCCTCTCTGTACATCTTGGGTTAGTAATGAGTGAAGTTTGATAAATACAAGGTACTGGAGAATCGATTCTTGGTTCCCTGATTCCAGTACCGCTGTGGTACTGCAAATTATTATTATTGATATTTTTTTAACTGTCGTGAAATGAGTGTAATGTGAGTAATAAAGATTCTGGGCGTGTGTACAGGGTGGTCCATTGATCGTGACCGGGCCAAATATCGCACGAAATAAGCGTCAAACGAAAAAACTACAAAGAACGAAACTTGTCTAGCTTCAAGGAGGAAACCAGATGGCGCTATGGTTGGCCCGCTAGATGACGCTGCCATAGGTCAAGCGGATATCAACTACGTTTTTTTAAATAGGAACCCCCATTTTTATTACTTATTCGTGTAGTAAGTAAAGAAATACGAATGTTTTAGTTGGACCACTTTTTTCGCTTTGTCATAGATGGCGCTGTAATAGTCACAAACATATGGCTCACAATTTTAGACGAACAGTTGGTAACAGGTAGGTTTTTTAAATTAAATTACAGAACGTACGTACGTTTGAACATTTTATTTCGGTTGTTCCAGTGTGATACATGTACCTTTGTGAACTTATCATGTCTGAGAACGCATGCTGTTACGGCGTGATTACCTGTAAATACAACATTAATGCAATAAATGCTCAAAACGATGTCCGTCAACCTCAATGCATTTGGCAACACGTGTAACGACGTTCCTCTCAACAGCGAGTAGTTCGCCTTCCGTAATGTTCGCACATGCATGGAAAATGCGCTGACGCATGTTCTCAGGCGTTGTCGGTAGATCACGAGAGCAAATATACTTCAACTGTCCCTACAGAAAGAAATCTAGGGACGTCAGATCCGGTGAACGTGCGGGCCAAGGTATGGTGCTTCGACGACCAATCCACCTGCCATGAAATATGCTATTCAATACTGCTTCAATCGCACGTGACCTATGTGCCGGACATCCATGTTTGAAGTACATCACCATTCTGTCATGCAATGAAACATCTTGTAGTAACATCGGTAGAAAATTATGTAGGAAATCAGCGTACATTGCACCATTTAGATTGCCATCAGTAAAATGAGGGCCAGTTATCCTTCCACTCATAATGCCGCAGCATACATTAACCCGCCAGGGTCGCTGATGTTCCACTTGTCGCAGCCATCGTGGATTTTCCGTTGCCCGATAATGCATATTATGCTGGTTTACGTTACCGCTATTGGTGAATGAAGCTTCGTCGCTAAATAGAACGAGTGCAAAAAATCTGTCATCGTCCGGTAATTTCACTTGCGGCCAGTGGCAGAACTGTACACGACGTTCAAAGTCGCCGCCATGAAATTCCTGGTGCAGAGAAATATGGTACTAGTGCAATCGATGTTGATGTAGCATTCTCAACACCGACGTTTTTGAGATTCCCGATTCTCACGAAATTTGTGTGCTACTGATGTGCGGATTAGCCCCGACAGCAGCTAAAACACCTACTTGGGCATTATTTGTTGCAGGTCGTGGTTGACGTTTCACGTGTGGCTGAACTTCTCCTGTTTCCTTAAATAACGTAACTATCCGGTAAACGGTCGGGACACTTGGATGATGTCGTCCAGGATACCGGGCAGCATACATAGCACTCGCCCGTTGGGCATTTTGATCACAATAGCCATACATCAACACAATATCGACCTTTTCCGCAATTGATAAACGGTCCATTTTAACACAGGTAATGTATCACGAAGCAAATACCGTCCGCACTGGCGAAATGTTACGTGATACTACGTACATATTCGTTTGTGACTATTACAGCGCCGTCTATCACAAAGCGAAAGAAAGTGGTCCAACTAAAACATTCATATTTCTTTATGTACTACACGAATATGTAATAAAAAATGTGCGTTCCTATTTAAAAAACCGAGGTGATATCCGTTTGATCTATGGCAGCGCCATCTAGCGGGCCAACCATAGCGCCATCTGATTTCCCCCTTCAAGCTAGACGAGTTTCGTTCTTTGTAGTTTTTTCGTTTGATGCTTACTTCGTGAGATATTTGGCCAGGTCAATATCAATGGACCACCCTGTATGTGCTGCTGTGGTTCGCTGCATTGTACACGTTAGGGAGAGTAATCCACTCCGATCGTATGACTAGATTGCCACGTGAGGACGCTGAACGAGGTACCTTCTTGTTGCAGGGCCTGCGATGCGCGGCGCCCGCCTGCTTCTGCCCTTCCTTCTGCCCCGGCCAGGAGGTGATGCGGTCCTGCGACTCCTGCGGGCACGGCTGGCTGTCCCACGGTAAGTGCGCTGCACGCTCTGTTCCTCCCTAAGTTCCTGCCCATCATTCTGCCTGCTGCCAAACTGGAGTTGCCTGCCGCAGCTGCCTATACTCGCAGCGGACTAGATGCAGCGCTATTCGCCACTTGTTAACAACTGCTACGGAACAGCGAGAATTCCACAGCTAAACAACCTCTTCCAAGCTAATTCTACAATAATAAATGGCCAGTCTTAGTGGTACACGTAAAGGTGCTGTCAGGAAATCGTATACGATATTCGTGAGCGCCTCTAACGACTCTTCAGTTGAACTTTGACGTGTTACGTCTTGTTGTACGTTAGTAAGTAACGTTTTCAAATCATAAAAATTCGGAGTAGGAATTAAAATCCATGGAGAAGAAATAAAAACTTTGAGGTTCGCCGATGACATTGTAATTCTGTCAGAGACAGCAAAGGACTTGGAAGAGCAGTTGAACGGAATGGACAGTGTCTTGAAAGGTGGATATAAGATGAACATCAACAAAAGCAAAAGGAGGGTAATGGAATGTAGTCGGCTGATGCTGCGGGAATTAGATTAGGAAAGCAGACACTTAAAGTAGTAAATGAGTTTTGCTATTTGGGGAGCAAAATAACTGATGAAGTAGAGAGGATATAAAATGTAGCCTGGCAATGGCAAGGGAAGCGTTTCTGAAGAAGAAAAGTTTGTTAACATCGAGTAGAGATTTAAGTGTCAGGAAGTCATTTCTGAAAGTATTTTTATTGAATGTAGCAATGTATGGAAGTGAAACATGGACGATAAATAGTCTGGACAAGAAGAGAATAGAAGCTTTCGAAATGTGGTGCTACAGAAGAATGCTGAAGATTAGATCGGTAGAGCACATAACTAATGACGAGGTATAGAATAGAATTGGAGAGAAGAGAAATTTGTGGGTCATCTTGACTAGAAGAAGGGATTGGTTGGTAAGGCATATTCTGAGGCATCAAGGGATCACCAATTTAGTATTGGAGGGCAGCGTCGAGGATAAAAATTGTGGAGGGAGACCAAGAGATGACTACACTAAACAGATTCAGAAGGATGTTGGCTGCAGTAAGTACTGGAAGATGAAGAAGCTTGCACAGGATAGAGTAGCATGGAGAGCAGCATCAAACCAGCCTCTGGACTGAAGACCACAACAACAACAAACCATGACGACCTTTTAAGACAATGTATATTGGACAAATGACAGCATCTGTCGTAAATACTGAAGTTCTTTATTTTACAGATAGATTTCGTCACTATGTGGCCATCTCAAGTGCAAATTATTCGAACCTTGTATGGCCACATCATAATAGCACAGCATTTTCTGTGAGGTATAATGTGTACTGTGATGATTACTTCCAACATATATCTTCACTTTTACTGAATATCATTAGTCGTTTTACTCACTGATGAGTGTCGCGACCTCATTTTCTCATTCATTCTTACGTAGTTAAAACTTCAGACAGACGTGTCTATCCACAGCGATCTACGGTCTTTCTTAATATGATGTGAAGAGGCTTCTTCGCTTGATCCAACCATCTGTTTGCTGCTCTCCCACGTGGTCTTCTACCCGCAGTTTTTCCCTGGTCTTCTCTCAGTTATCCCCTTTCCTTCTCAAGATGTGCCCAAGGAATTGAAGATATCTTTGGCTGACACGACAAGATAACCTTCTTGTGATTTTAAGTTCTTCTATTATTGGAGCATTTTTTCTTTTTTGTGTCCACGGTACACGTAGCATCCTCCGCCAACACCACATCTCGAAGACATCAATGCGGCTCTTATCACTACATTTCACGGTCCAGGTCTCCCATCCGTGTAAGAATACAGGAAACACCAATGCTTTTACCAGGCACATCTTGGTTGTCTCGGATGTTGCCCGATTCTGCCATATCTTAGTGAATTTGGTCACTGTGGCTCGGCCCAGAATGATTCATTCTCCTATCTCTGCAATTGATCAGAGAGCCTACATATACATAACACTCAGTATCTCCAGATTTCTTAAGAGACCTGTGAGTTGGTTTCGATCGCTGCCTTGACGATTTATAACCATTAGTTTGGTTATTTTCATGTTTATCTCTAGGCCAAGGTTTATACTAATATCTTTCTTCACTATTGAGAACAGATTACCAAGTTCTTCCTCACTTCCTGCTATTAGTATGGTATCATCTGCGAAGCGTAAATTGTTGATTTTCCTGCCGCGAAGTGAAATCCCACCGTCCCAGCCATCCAGCGCTTTCCTGATTAAACACACTGCATAGATATTCTAGAGCTGAGGTGACAGTACACAACCTTGTCTGACGCCATAAAAAAAAAAAAAAATGGTTCAAATGGCTCTGAGCACTATGGGACTTAACTTCTGGGGTCATCAGTCCCCTAGAACTTAGAACTACTTAAATCTAACTAACCTAAGGACATCACACACATCCATGCCCGAGGCAGGATTCGAACCTGCGACCGTAGCGGTCGCGCGGTTTCAGACTGTAGCGCCTAGAACCTCTCGGCCAACCCGGCCGGCCTGTCTGACACCATCTGTCACATCGAAAAATTCCGAGTTTTCACCATCTACTTTTATGGTTGCGGTATGGCTATTATAAAGACCTTTTAGTAAGGATACCGGGTGTTTTCGAACCCCAGACTCGTTGAGCACATGCCACAACTTGTTTCACACGACACAATCAAAGGCCTTTTTATAACCTAGGAGGCAGATGTAGGCAGGGACACAGAACTCATAAGATTGTTCAATTATCTACCTTAAATTTAAGACTGCCTCACGAGAACTTTACCTGACACGAAACCCGCTCGTTCTGCAGAAATCTGAGACTGCAGAAAAATTTTTAAGCGTTGATTTATTATATGCAGGAGGACTTTACTAGCATATCATATTAATGTTATGGTGCTATAGTTGGAGGAGTCCCTATCTGATCCTTTTTTTGTGCAGACGAATTAGGACAGAGGTAGTCCAGTGTTTAGGTCATTCTCCCTTTTTCCACACCTTATTACATATTAAATGTAGGGCATGCATGCCTTCCTCTCCCATCGCAGTCAGTATTTCTGAATACAGTAGTTTTTAAATTTCCAGAAGAGCCTATCTTGTAACCTTAGCAGTTGTCGATCCGATGTACGGTGAGCTTTTTAAGAGGTCGGATGCGGTAATGATACGATTTGTGTGACCTGGCGCTGAAAAATGTAACAAAAAAAAATTCGCTGTCACAAATTAATGTCGAAAAGAACGATGTTTCTCTAGAGCTGGAACCGTCAGCGGTTATTCAAGTACTTCTTAAAAATCGTTTACTGTCCAGCACAGTCAAACAAGATTTCTTGTAACAAAGGACACAGTACGTAGTAGTTGAAGTGAAACCACCGATTGAAATAGATGTGATATCTGGCGTTATCCAAGCAACTGTTGCAGGCCCTCTGCTGTTTCATACAAGGGGATTCAGCAGCCTCTACTTCCAGGTTTTATACCGCCCGCAACATATCCTCATCGAGTGACAAGTATCAACTGAGGATGACACGGCGTTCGGTCGGTACCGTTGCGCCTTCAGGCACCCGATCGGACGGAGTTTAGTTTTCGTTTAGTGCTTACGTATCTCCGCTGTTGTTTCATATTTAACGCCTCGCTGTATACTACGTCGTGTTGATTTTGCTGCCCCCAGTATTTTACCGTATTAATCTCAAGGAATTTGGCAGTAATCCGTCGAGGTGCATTAGCTAGAAAGACTTTGCAAGAATTACGACTGTGGCCGTGAGGACAGAAATTCGCGATCCCGTTCCTCGTAATGCAACCTGCTGCTGTTGAAAATAGGGTGTAGTGCGACACAGACCCTGGACGGTCTGATTTGTGTTCGCGCATTCTCCCGCGCGGAGTCCACGGCTGCCCCGAGGGCAGATGGCGAGTATCCCGGGTCTTACGGGGCGTACTTCCGAGAAGGAGGCGCCGGCCGCCGGCCGTTAAGTAAGTCCGACTTTAAAATTAGCCGGCGGCCGAGTCGCTGTATATTGATACACTGGTCCCCGGCTCGGGCGTTTAATATAGACGCGCGCGCGCGGCGTTTCCGCGACGGCGCACTTCATCAGCGTGTAAACACGGCCCGGGCGGGCGCCACTCTATTTTACGACGCCGACGCCGCTGTCAGCCTCGCTTATAGTGGCGGCGCCGTCTCGTCACGACGCCGGGCCAACTCAAACAGCGCGCGCGACGCGCAGAAACAATTAAATGCGGCGAAAACAGCGGAATTCCCTAGCGGCCCATCGTAAACACCGACCCGTCCGCTAGTTCTGTATTTGTGTTCCTAGGCCAGTATTTCGCTGCTTCCGCGAACGAAATGGACTGAGGTGTCAGACTTCTCGTACCGCTGCCTGCGATTAGGGTACAATTATTTTTGCTCGTACTCAGGGAGTTCTTTTGTGCTCAGAATGTAAACAGAACTGAAGAAAAAGTGAGTAAGCCCCACGGCACGTCCCACTAATACCGTGTAAAGGCGGGTTCCCTCCAAGCGTGAATGCGGATGTGTTCTACGCTTTCGCACTTGCTGTCATGCCAAGACAGAAATGACCGCATGAGTCGTGGGTTGTGGCGATTTCACACGGATTGAAGCGCCGACGAAAGCGTGATTCAGCCGGCTATGAACGAGCTCCCTATCGAGGCTTGCGGTCCTATTTTAGCACAGAGAAAGAATCGGTTGGAAAAACGGAAGAGAAGACGATGGTGAGTTAGGAACTGGGTGCTTCAATGAAAATCGGGGTAAAGTAATTTGGTTGACATGGAATTACGAAATCATTGTCCTGAAGATTTCGAAAACGTATTACGACTGTCTCAAACTCAGTTTGACTTCTTTTGGAACGCATTCACCAATGACTTCAAAATCTGATACGATCACGTGACAAGTAACTTTACGCTATTTGGCCGCAGGAGAGACTATGAAAACTTTGAAAATTTATTCCGTGTTCCAAAAAAATAAAAAAGAACTCGCCCAGCGCAGTAAAGTTCCAGAAACAGTTAACTTTCACTAACTTGATAATAGGCCTTTTAATGTCACTAACTTCTGAAGACTTAAATTTGTATTCCATGTTAGCAAATTTTTCTCTTTCCGTTATGCTTTTCTTGTCACTGCCAGTCTGCATTTTATATCAGTTCTTTTTTGGCCACAATCATTGATTTTCCTCCCCATATACCAAAATTAACTAACAACTTTTAGTGCCTCATTTTGTAATACAATCGCGTGATTCAATTCGATTGCGTCCCATTATCCTTCTTTTACTTTAATTAATATTCATCTTATAATTTCCTTTCGAGGCGATATCTATTCTGTTCATCTTGTAGCCTAATTTCGTTCCGTTCATCTCATCTTCCAAGTCCTTTGGTGTCTCTGACAGAATTACCAACTACATAACCCAATCTAGATATCTAACATTTGCACGCTCACATAGATGTTGTTGCTGAAACTCTTTTACGAGTCTCATGACCTCTATATTGTGGCGTCCCGGCGATATCCCGTTACGCCACATTTCACTGCCGATGCGGTCAGCCCTGTAGTGCTCGAAGTTACTGCTCCTGTCCTGTCACGCTATAAAGGCTGCAATTACTTTCACCTGTATAATATAACGGTCGTCCCCACTCAGTTGCTATAATGTCACAGATAATGACAGCCTTACTTGGAATAACACTCACCATTTAAACAGCCCACGTAACCGGATCTCTTGATTTTTGACTAATGAGAGGCTTTAAGCGTAAAGGTCACATTTAAAGCAGTTTAAACGTAGTCGTATATGGATAAGGTTTTTAAACGCCTGGGTCAGTTATTAACACGAAAGTACGAATAGTACGTTGCATCCCGACTGAAATCTTATTGATTACTTCACGCCGACCTCTTGTTAAATATTCATTGTTTATTGATTTTTACTTTTTAGTATTGTAAATCGCCAAGTTTGATCGTGACGTGAAAAATCGCGAGTTAATGAAACGAGTAAGTGGGAATATCGTCTAACAAGTCGTAATGCATGCATCAGACACTTCTTCGCTGGCACTGTCTTTTTTTTCCAATATTGGAGAAAAGACTGGGTGGTTCTGACTTGTCTGCAGAGGGTACGTTCTTCGTTAACTGATCCTGAATTCGGAATTTTTATTGTGGTCGCAAATGATAATTCACATATCGATTTCGGTTACTGTACATTATACATTCATCTTCAGATGCGGAAAGGACGGAATACGACTATTCGTGATCTGTCTTATATATGCCAGATATACGGAATATAAAAGAATTAAAAATGAGTAAGCCGGCAGCTGTGACCGAGCGGTTCTAGGCGCTTCAGTCAGATACCGCGCTGCTGCTATGATCGCTAGTTCGAATCCTGCCTCGGGCATGGATATGTGTGATGTCCTTAGGTCAGTTAGGTTTAAGTAGTTCTAAGTCTAGGGGACTGGTGACCTCAGATGTTAAGTCCCATAGCGCGTAGAGCCATTTGAAACATTTAAAAATTAGTAAACCATAACAAGCTTTCTTACGATAAGAAACGCTTACAGAAGGTGATGAAAAGTATCTGGACACCCTATGTAATGTAGAGTTGATTACTAGACGTCACAAGGGCAGTACCTGGCAGTAGAAAAGTAGTCGGAGGGGGGGGGGGGGGTTATTGTGTTTTCTGTATGGCAATAACAGCAGAACGGGTCGGTCGGGAGTGTGCAGTGAGTTCAAGCGTGGACTACTCATGGAATGCAGCTTAACAGATCCATCAGGAACATTTCAAACTTCCTAAGTTGCCCATTTCGATTGCTGATGATCTGATTGTGAAGTGGAAACGCGAAGGAACAGCCGTTCACTGTCGGAGAGCAACCGTCGAGTATTGTCGAGAATCAGCGAGAGAAATCATTCGTGAGTTCCAGTGTGGTAACACAGCTAGGTCAGCGAATGCGCGTAGAGAGTTGAGATGACAGGGTTACAATGGTCGAACAGCTTCTCATGACGCACACGTTTTTATATTCAGTGAAATGGTGTAATGAGCGACGCCACTGGGCAGTCCACGAGTCTACATCTACATGGATACTCTGCAAATCACATTTAAGTGCCTGGCAGAGGGTTCATCGAACCACATTAACAATTCTCTATTATGCCAGTCTCGTGTAGCGCGCGGAAAGAACGAACACCTATATCTTTCCGCACGAGTTCTGATTTCTCTTATTTTACGTGGTGGTCGTTTCTTCTTATGTACGTCGGCGTCAACAAAATATTTTCGCATTCGGAGGAGAAAGTTGGTAATTGGAATTTCGTGAGAAGATTCCTCCGCAGCGAAAAATCCCTTTGTTTTAATGATATCCATCCCACATCCTGTATCGTTTCAGTGACACCCTCTCCCCTATTTCGCCATAGTACAAAACGTGCTGCCCTTCTTTGAACTTTTTCGATGTACTCCATCAATCCTACCTGGTAAGGAGCCCACACCTCGCAGCAGTATTCCAAAATAGGACGGACAAGCATAGTGTAGGCAGTCTCCTTAGTAGATGTGTTACATTTTCTAAGTGTCCTGCCAATAAAACGCAGTCTTAGGTTCGTCTTCCATTAAGTTTTTCATAGTTTTAATTTCTAGGTATTTAGTTGAATTTACGGCCTTCAGATTTGACTGAGTTATCGTGTAACCGAAGTTGCTTTTAGCACTGAGGTGGATGACCTCACACTTGCCGTTATTTAGAGTCAATTGCCAATTTTCGCACCATACAGATATCTTTTCTAAATCGTTTTGCAATTTGTTTTGGTCTTCTGATGATGGTGGTGGTTAGTGTTTAACGTCCCGTCGACAACGAGGTCATTAGAGACGGAGCGCAAGCTCGGGTTAGGGAAGGATTGGGAAGGAAATCGGCCGTGCCCTTTCAAAGGAACCATCCCGGCATTTGCCTGAAACGATTTAGGGAAATCACGGCAAACCTAAATCAGGATGGCCGGAGACGGGATTGAACCGTCGTCCTCCCGAATGCGAGTCCAGTGTGGGTCTCCTGATGACTTTATTAGTCGATAAACGACAGCGTCATCTCCAGACAACCTAAGACGGCTGCTCAGATTTTCTCCCAAATCGTTTATATAGATAACGAACAGCAAATGGCTTATAACACTATCTTGGGGAACGCCAGAAGTCACTTCTGTTTCACTCCATGATTTTCCGTCAGTTACTCCGAACTGTGACCTGTCTGACAGGAAATCACGAATCCTGTCACATAACTGAGACGGTATTCCATAGGCATACAATTTCACCACAAGCACCTTGTGTGGTACAGTGTCAAAAGCCGTCCGGAAATCCACAAATGGCATGATGGGAATTAGTATTCGCGTTCGCGCGACGAAGCCCACTTTCATTTGGATAGGCTCGTCAATAATCAAAATTGGGGTATTTGGGGGACTGAGAATCCGCATTTCGCGACCGAGAAGTCTCTTCGCCCTCAACGGGTGACTGCGTTGTGTGCAGCGTCCAGTCACGGAATAATAGGTGCGATTTTTGTTGGTATAACGTGAACGTTTTGGAAAATGATTTCATTACCATTATCCGAAGCGACCCTGATCTCGACAAGAATCGGTTCATGCAAGACAGAGGTCGACCCCATCGAAGAAGCAGAGTGATTTCCTGGAGGAGCACTTTCGGAACGACTGGGGTATCCAGAGGCCACTGGTATGGGCCTCGATTGGCCGCCATACCCTCCGGCCTTGAACACATGCGACTCCTTTTTGTGGGGCTATATTAAAGAGAGGTGTACAGCAATAATCCCGACACCATTGCTAGGTAGGTCATCGACAGCATCGATGTTCCGACACTTCAGCGGGTCATGCAGAATTTCGCTATTCGTCTGCGTCACATCATCGTCAATGATGGCAAGCATATCGAACATATTATAACCTAAATCCGAATATCTGTAGTGACGTTTACATGTTGAATAATAGTTATGCACACCGTAGTTAGTAAGTAATTTACGATCTTTTTCGTAATTCAATAATTGTCATCCGGAAAGTGTACACTACTGGGCATTAAAACAGCTACACCAAAAAGAAATGCAGATGATAAACGGGTATTCATTGGGCAAATATACAGGGTGAGTCACCTAACGTTACCGCTGGATATATTTCGTAAACCACATCAAATACTGATGAACCGATTCCACAGACCGAAAGTGAGGAGAGGGGCTAGAGTAATTGGTAATACAAACCATACAAAAATGCACGGAAGTATGTTTTTTAACAAAAACCTACGTTTTTTTAAATGGAACCACGTTAGTTTTGTTAGCACATCTCAACATATAAACAAATACGTAATCAGTGCCGTTTGTTGCACTGTAAAATGTTAATTACATCCGGAGATATTCTAACCTAAAGTTGACGCTTGAGTACCACTCCTCCGCTGTTCGAACGTGTGTATCAGAGAGCACTCCAACATACATCGCGTTTCTACAGAATGATCTGCCAACGTTGCTCGAAAATGTCCCACTGGAAACGCGTCGACGTATGTGGTATCAGCATGATGGTGCACCTGCACATTCTGCAATTAACACTAGGCTGACCCTTGACAGGATGTTAGACGGGCGTTTCATAGGACGTGGAGGACGCATAAATTGGCCAGCCCGGTCTCCTGATCTTACACCTCTGGACTTCTTTATGTGGGGTACGTTAAAGGAGAATGTGTACCTTGATGTGCCTACAGCCCGAGAGGATTTGAAACAACGTATCGTGGCAGCCTGCGGTGACATTACACCAGATGTGCTGCGGCGTGTACGACATTCATTACGCCAGAGATTGCAATTGTGTGCAGCAAATGATGGCCACCATATTGAACAACTATTGACCTGACATGTCGGGACACACTATTCCACTCCGTAATTGAAAACGGAAACCACGTGTGTACATGTACCTCACCCCTCATGGTAATGTACATGTGCGTCAGGGAAAAAGACCAATAAACAGGTGTTAGCATGTGGACGTAATGTGCTGTTCCAGTCTATTCTGTACCTAAGGTCCATCACCGTTCCCTTTGGATCCCTACGCAATTCGGTGCTCTCCGATACACACGATCGAACAGCGGAGGAGTGGTACTCAAGCGTCAACTTTAGGTTACAGTATCTCCGGATGTAATTAACATTTTACAATGCAACAAACGGCACCGATTACGTATCTGTTTATGTGTTCAGATGTGCTAACAAAACTAACGGGGTTCCATTTAAAAAAACGTAGGTTTGTGTCAAAAAACATACTTCCGTGCATTTTTTATGGTTTGTATTAACCAATTACACTAGCCCCTCTACTCACGTTCGGTCTGTGGAATCGGTTCGTCAGTAGTTGATGTGGTTTACGAAATATATCCAGCGGAAACGTTAGGTGACTCACCCTGTATTATACTAGAACTGACATGTGATTACATTTTCACGCAATTTGGGTGCATAGATCCTGAGAAATCAGTACCCAGAACAACCATATCTGGCCGTAATAACGGCCTTCATACGCCTGGGCATTGAGTCAAACAGAGCGTGGATGGCGTGTACAGGTACAGCTGCCTATGCAGCTTCAACATGATACCAGAATTCATCGCGAGTAGTGACTAGCGTATTGTGACGAGCCAGTTGCTCGGGCCCCCATTGACCAGACGTTTTCAGTTGGTGAGATATCTGGAGAATGTACTGGTCAGGGCAGCAGTCGAACATTTCTGTATCCAGAAAGGCTTGTACAGGACCTGCAACATGCGGTCGTGCATTATCCTGGTGAAATGTAGGGTTTCGCAGGGATCGAATGTAGGGTAGAGCCACGGATCGTAACACATCTGAAATGTAACGTCCACTGTTCAAAGTGCCGTCAATGCGAACAAGAGGTGACCGAGGCGTGTAACCAATGGCACCCCATACTTTCACGCCGGGTGATAAGCCAGTATGGTGATGACGAATAGACGCTTCCAATGGGCGTTCACCGCGATGTCGCCAAACACGGATGCGACCATCATGATGCTGTAAACATAACCTGGACTCATCCGTGCAGCCAGGTTCGTCGTTGAGTACACCATCGCAGGCGCTCCTGTCTGTGATGCAGCGTCAAGGGTAACCGCGGCTGTGGTCTCCGAGCTGATAGGCCATGCTGCTGCAAACGTCGTCGAACTGTTCGTGCAGATGGTTGTTGTCTTGCAAACGTCCCCACCTGTTGACTCAGGGATCGAGACGTGGCTGCACGATCCGTTACAGCAATGTGGATAAGATGCCTGTCATCTGGACTGCTAGTGATCCGAGGCCGTTGGGATCCAGCACGGCGTTCCGTATTACCCTCCTGAACCCACCGATTCCATATTCTGTTAACAGTCATTGGATCTCGACCATCGTGAGCAGCAACGTCGCGATACGATAAACCGCAATCGCGATACGCTACAATCCGACCTGTATCAAAGTCGGAAACGTGATGGTACGCATTTCTCCTCCTTACACGAGGCATCACAACAACGTTTAAGCAGGCAACGTCAGTCAACTGTTGTTTGTGTATGAGAAATCGGTTGGAAGCGATCCTCATGACAGCACGTTGTAGGTGTCGCCACCGGCGCCAACCTTGTCTGAATGCTCTGAAAAGCTAATAATTTGCATATCACAGCATCTTCTTCCTGTCGGTTAAATTTCGCGTCTGTAGCACGTCATCTTCGTGGTGTAGCAATTCTAATGGCCAGTAGTGTAAGTGTTCCAGTGTCCGTGAAGAGGCGTATCCAAGATGTTGGGTTATCGACTTTGCACAATACCTTCATGGCACTCTTGTGTAGAGTAAACACGGATGTTTCGCCGTAGCCGCAGTACAGTCGTCTTCCCGCGCGTAGCACCGGGCAGCCCCTCCAGCTCATCGTCAGCATGCGACGCACGTACCTCCATCAGCAGTGTCATGTTTGGGAGGTAGGCCAGAGCGCGCCAGAAAGCAGCTAGACCCGCGTCACCAGCATATCAGATCCGCCGGCCCCCGAACAAGGCCAACCCGGCGGCCGCGAGCGTGGGATTGCAGCCGCTGCGCCCCTCACGTGGACCTGCGACGCAGACGAGCTGCCGCTACAGTTATGGCCCCGTAATTACGAGGCGCCGGCCTAGCTGGATTTATGCAGAGCCCGCGGCCGTCTGTTCCGTGAGAGCGAGCTGGTGGGCGTTCCCAAGGCCGCCGCGGGGAGGCGCTGCCGTCTGCACTTGCTGGCGCGTCCGACATTCGAAACCTCCCCGACTCTACCACCAGAATCCGCCTCGCGCTGACATTTCCGACCGCAGAGTCACTAAAAGCAAATAGCTCCAGTAATAGTACACGTACAGCAATGCTGAGTGTTTCACGCTGTGCTATTACGGATCTTTGCACTTTACAGCCCTGGTCTTTGAACAGGACCGGCTTAAGGCCCCAAACGACACAAGCAGATGCTCGGTGCTTGTAAGGTGCGTCTTACGCGAGGAAGACATTTTTACCAGTTTTAATAAATTATTGTCTCTTATTGACGTATTCACGATAGTTATGAAGTGCTGTAGTCAGTAGCCGGCCATGAGTCGGAGAGCATTTCCCACGCTGGCTGGCTAGGTGACGCAGCGACCACATGTCGCGCGTGGTGGGGTGGGGCTCGGCGCTGGACCGTAGCAACAAGCGTCAGCCTGGGAAATATACATGACGGGAAGTACCGCCATCTTGGCGCCAAAGTCACCGATTTTATTTACTTATATTTAATAATTAAAGTCATTTATGACAACATGAATACTAGGAGGAGCCTCTGGATGTTTAAAGCTATTTATCATAATTTTGCCTCGTTAAAATTCACACCCGTTCATTAACAAATGCATATCTTAGTAAGTACGAACTTGATCGGAAATCCACGAACTGTGATGAAACTAGTAAGAGATACGGACTACGCGCCAAAGTCGGCAATCACTGTTACGAGCTCTTCCTGTCTTGTTCGATGGTCGCCATGCTCTCGTTTACGAGTAGTTTGTGACATGAGTGTTTCATTATTGATCTAATATGAATAAAAGTGATATTACGGCATTCTGAATGTTAATTTCGAGTAAATAGATACCGCAAAGTTGATCGACAGCAGTTTCAGATAATTAGCTTCCACCGACAGAGACATCCAATGCGCTATTGAAGAATTTGCACGAGATGACATTTACGAGAGCTGCAATGCGCACAGGTAGGAGGAAATCCGACGACACTACCCACCAAGGCGGATCAAGGAAGGTCCGACTTACACTCGCAAAATTCCGGGTGGAAATGCTGACCAGTTATACTGTACGCCACATACACCACCCTCTACGGACTCGCGGCTAAGCTGAGTAATAACAGTATTGTTTAGAAGCGAGGGGATCTTGCATGCTCCAAGATGGGCGGGGCTCCGGAGGCGCCCTAGTGCAGAGTTCGAAAGCGGAGTGTGTTAGAATTAATAGCGAAAACTGACACAGGTTGAAATATACGATCCACACAGTGTAAGACCGTAAAAGAGCCGTGAGAAAGATATTTCATAATATATGTTAACATGGAGGCTGTCATGAATTTCGGATCGAAAAAGTGATTTCTCAAAAATATTTCTTTCTTCTGTAGAGTATTATCTAAGTTGTGTATAAATTTTATCTTCATGGTAACCTTAAAAATGCCTGTGAAATATTAAAATATTGCTGTGCCCTCGTAGCCACGCCCACCTTTCCAGACGTCTGGGATACTGCTTGCTTCAGATGACTTTTTGTGAATGTATTTGGCTGACAATTACTTTTAGGGTGAAATCTGTCTCTGTGGCTGACAACTTCGGCGCATGTGGTTTGTTTACGTTTCGATGATAGGAACGCGTATTAATATGTGGTGACTGAAACACCGAAACCTTTACGTGGAACTGAAGAGCATAACAGAATGTGAGAAAACTGTGTTTAAGCAACGTAGGTTTCACAGAAACAGTTTAGATGCAACGAGGTGTGCTATGTGTGTATACTATTTTCACAAACTATCCGTTGTCGAAACGCCGACGCATAATATGTGCGCGAAAGACGAATGGTGTAAGCATAACATTAGAAATGAAACCTATTCACATAACCATTCACTAACAGAATCTTTTATGAATAGAATTAAGCTCACATGCAGGTGTCTTAGGAACTCCGACTAACTGAGAAAGTGTCTTCATGGGAAAAGACACAAAACAAATGAAAGCGTAAGCAAATTAATTTGGATTAGATGCTCAAAGAGAACTTAATTTACCACAAACAGGTGTCTACAATGCTGCTTTATAAGTCAATGAGGGGAATAACGGCAAATTTGATATGCTTTGTAGAGTGTACATCCAGGTGTGTTTACTGCACCTATCAGAGCCGGATAGGACACTGACCTATAAATAGTCTCTAGACAGATTGGAAGGCAAGGGACGAAAAACCTTTAGGATGAGAAAGAGTTTAAAACAGTCATGTTATTATATGTTATAAATCCTAAAACGCATTTTCTCAGTTTTACATTTTTTTTGCGTTGTTAAAAGCCTTTTCTCAAAAAGTGTATGAATTAATGCCATGAAATTTTCAGGCGACGTTCGAAACATGTCGCTGTGTCATTGGAACTAAAGAATTTCCTTCAATTAAATTGCGGTTTATAACTTGGATGACCGGAAAAAAATACGTAATTTTGATTGTGAAAAAATTTAATGTTTCGTAAATATCAAAATTTTAAACATAAACTAATAATTGTAGATCAGCGATCTTATGATCCTCTTAACACCCTACGATTATGATTTCAAACCTATTGCGTGATGATAAAATCAGCTAAGGCTTTTTATAAAAGGGGAATGCAAAAATTAAAAAATTAGTGTTTGTGGCAATGTACTGAACCATGGTTTTTTACTATATTTTGACATTAAAACGCAGGTATTTTTCTCCGTACATCCGAAAGTTCAGAATTCTGACTTACTCATTCTGGGTGTAAAGATTTCTAAAGGAATGTTTACATTTTCGGTAGCATCCCCCTTTCTTGTTAAGCCCCCCCACTCCACCACCCCCCTTCACCTCCATCATCACAGACTTCAGTATCGAATATTGTCGTGATTAGTATAAATGCACTTGAAATCTAAATTTCTTACTTACGACCGTGTCTAATTGAGCTAAAACTTCATGCAAGGCCTACCTTAATAAGAAACACTACTTCACCTGTCAAAGGAGCTGTTCCACGTGTCGTCCTCACATTTGGAATCATTACTGTACTTGTCTCTGCTTTTAGTTGCAAACTCTGTCAAACACCCCTGATCATGCGTGCTCCCATTCTTTAATCGCATTAGTGGAAGTGCTGTACAGTTAACCTTTGAGATGCTCAAATATGGAAACGTCCTCCTGCCACTTCTGAGTTGTTAAACGGTTACTTAAAGGTTATTTCCGATCTTACCATCGTCTGTCCAAATCACTGTAGACCAGAATATTGTTTGGGACACTTGTCGACAGAACGCATCGACGCAACTAGGAAATGCGCTGCTAGGATCGTAACAGACCGATATAGGTTCCATGAAAAGTTAACTGAGGTGATTTACATAGTAAACAACTGCACCAATTACGTTTTTTTATGTGTATCACGACTCTTATCCATAGCGCCATGGGAGATTACCTTAGTACAGTATGTAGTACATGAAGAGAACGTAGAAATGCTACTACAGTTTCCTACGGCATGTATTGTATATAAGAAAACATTGCCGTTACTGGTTCAAATGGCTCTGAGCACTATCGGACTTAACATCTGAGTCATCAGTCCCCTAGAACTTAGAACTACTTAAACCTAACTAACCTAAGGACTTCACACACATCCATGCCCGAGGCAGGATTCGAACCTGCGACCGTAGCAGTCACGCGGTTCCGGACTGAAGCGCCTAGAACCGCTCGGCCACTCCGGCCGGCTGCCGTTACAGTTTTGCTTACATTCCCCATAGGTAAGTAGCATCTACATTCTCTTCATTCATGTACGTTGTACTCACACAAAACCTCGAACTAAAGATGGATGAATGTGTTATGTTGGCTGTGCGGCTGGTCCCGGCGGAGGTTCGAGTCCTCCCTCGGGCATGGGCGTGTGTGTTTGTCCTTGGGATAATTTAGGTTAAGTAGTGTGTACGCTTAGGGACTGATGACCTTAGCAGTTCAGTCCCATAAGATTTCACACAAATTTGAACATTTTTTTTGTTATGTTGGACTTCGTACACAAGGGTAAGGAGAGGTGGGCTGCAGAGTGACGCGGCAGCTGTCGTCATAGGAAAGCTGATCAGGCGCAGACATAATCAGCGAACAGGTCAACATAGAAAACAGAAGATTTGTTTAACCTGTCCAAGCGTACGAAGACTCTTTACAAATAATGAAGCAAGAAACGAAGTGCAGGTCTGAGTGTCAACAAGGAAGGGGATCCCTGTACTAGAGCAGTAACGATGGAGTTGAAGCCACGACTAGGTGGCGTCTGTGTAGCGTGTCGTAGCGACGGGGCTCCAATCATGGAACAGGTTGAGCAGCTGCCACCAGCCATCCTATTATCGTGGCGGCAGAGGGCGTTCCATGTATTACGCGCAACTGAGGAGGACAGGACCACAAAAGTTGAAGACCAGTATCCATTTTCAGATTAATTACGGTATCCTGGCTACCTCCACCATATGATAGTCCATGAGAATCAAAGTCAAGTTCGTGGGCATGTTTTTAATGACGTCATATTTACGTGAATGGTACACTGTCATACGTTTGTCAACAGGTCTTGAGAAAAGGAAATAGCCTATAGAATAAAAAAGTGTAGGGTGATATTTAAGACATACTGCTGTTCACAATGAACGAATACAGGAAAAGCAATCATTCGGGTAGTTAAACAACATTTACTTGATACATTTTTTTTATTTTGCTTCTGGACAAACAGTTACGTTGTGTGGCCAACGCAAGTGGGAGAAGTAGGCCTGTATGCATCACTTATCACTGTTTACCCTTTCTCCATACTGATGACAGTAACAAGACCCTTTCTGTTGATTCACCAGCTTCCTTCTGACGTAGCTGTCCCGTAATCCGTCCAAAAGAACTTGTCTGCAGCACACTTATAAACTTGTTGTACCGTTCAGCCCACTCAGCTCGCTGTTGATGCGGCTCCGATATTCACCTGCGGCTTCAAGTCTCAGCTGTCGCAACTACAGGTGTGCCCTGACAGAAAAAAAAGCAGCAGGCTATGCGAGGAGCGTGGAGGCTCATGAATATGGAGAGCTTCCAGAGGCGATGAACTTGCCGCTGGCGAACCTGGTCGGCCCCTGGAGCGACCCCAGAGGTCACGGGGGAAGGGGTGAACTGTAAAGTGACCACTTGTCACCAACTGGCTCTATGATTCACCAGCAGGTGCAACGGCGGACGCTTTCCCGTCTAAACCGGAGGGCTGCCCGGCGGTGCCGGCAGTGACGAAACTGAGGCCTGCATCGGGGGTAGGAATGTAACGGAGATGGATTTACCAACGTCGGAAAAAGGAAGGTAACTGTTTAGCACCTCATCGACAACGAAGTCATTAGAGACGGAGCACAAATTCGGATCTGGGAAGGATGGACAAGGAAATCTCCCGTAGCCTTTCTAAGGAACCATCCCGGCATTTGCTTTGGGCGATTTAGGGAAAGCACAGTAAATTTAAATCTGGGTTACCGGACGGGGATTCCAACAGTCATCCTCCCTAGTAAGAGTCCAGTGTGCTAACCGCTGCTCCGTCTCGCTAGTTCCAAAGTCCAAGTCGGTTGCACAATTATTCTGACGGACTGAGGAGTATGTATGTAGTTACCATTTTATAATAACAACAGCGTAACGCACATCGCTGTCTAGCGGTTAGCGTCTCTTTTTCTAGATCGCGGGGTTCTGGATTAGCTTCCCGGCCGAGTCGATTTCTTTGCTCAGGAACTCAGTTGTGTGGGGTCCTCATATTTCATCTCATTATCATAATATACGCTAGTCGCTGAAGTATTTTTTTTTTTTTGGCTGAATATACTAGAATTGTTTTTATGAGAATGTTGTTGGCCTTAATTTTTTTAGGTGGTGATTTTTATTCTTTTGTATTTTTTATTAAGGCGTATATATTTCCTTGCACTAAGCCGGCAACAACCGCAGAAGGAGTCTTGCGGCCATTCCATTAACGAAAGTCCTTTGCAAAACTGTGCTTATGTATGTACTGCTTTTGGGAGAAGAATTATCTATAACAAGACACAATGTAAAAGATTTGAATCAAACTAACTTCAAATCTGTAATTTACAATTAAGACACAATAACTTTGCTGCATTGCTTTCCTTTAAACTTATCCTTAAGGCGTCACATATTAATCCTGCCCCACTTAAAATTTTCTCATTTGCTACTGGATCTGCTGCCAGTGAAAGCGCTGTCGTCTCATATGTGACAGAATCTTTGGAGCTTTGCTTGTACTTCCCACAAAGCAAACAATAATCAAACATTGCAATACGTTTATAATTACTCTTTGAGTATTGTTTTACTTAATATGAATTTCTGTTCCTTAGCAGTTGAGCTGTCACTATTACCGTTAAAATATCCGATGATGGCAATATTTATTAGCAAAGATTGGATATTACTTTTACCTACCCCTTTTTTCGCAGTTTCAGATCTAGTGTTAGATTCAGTAGCTTCTGATGTATTGGCTGCCATCAGTTCTACCCTTGCTGGTCTGTGGACATGAAACTCAGAATCTCCTGTGTGACAAAGAGACCTACAGCAAATAAAAGATATTATCTCGTAATCAACGTTTTATTTGTTTCACTGACAGCCTCATATTGCATCGTGGCTCCAACAATTTGCCAGCCGGTGTGGCCGTGCGGTTCTAGGCGCTTCAGTCTGGAACCGCGTGACAGCTTTGGTCGCAGGCCCGAGTCCTGCCTCGGGCATGGATGTGTGTGATGTCCTTAGGTTAGTTAGGTTTAAGTAGTTCTAAGTTCTAAGGGACTGATGACCACAGATGTTAAGTCCCATAGTGCCCAGAGCCAATCCAGCAATTTGAAATTCAACTAATCCTCCCCACAGCGAACACACGAGGCTATTTTTGCGGTGTCAAACTAGTGTCGATAGTATGTAAATAACGACAACACCTCTGGTGTGTAATACTCCTTTAATGTACAGTCAAGCGCGACCTGTTTTCGGACGTCTCGCCATTTGTCAAGTACATTTTCCGATATAGAAAGAGGTATGTAAATCGGTGGTCACAACAGACCCAAACTAACTTAGTTTATCCAAAGGTATTTGCCGAATTTCATGCACCAAAGTGGGGACGGCCGGTTTGCTACAAGAACAGCTGTAGCGTTGCTGACGAAAAGTTACAATTTTATAGGCACGTGACGGAATAGTAAAGCAACATTAAACAGCCTGGGTGAATCCATTATTTCATATAAAACTAGGGAGATTCTGGCTCGTACAGTCCTTCTACCCATGAGACACTGTTGTGAAGCTCTAGCCCTTTAATTTACCAGCTTTAGTAGAAGCACTGAGATACGAAGGACTGAACTTCGTGCCTCGAGGGAAAACATTCAACAGTGATTAAAAGCTCTCGTGTTTTTAACCGGGGTGGCTGTTTTTAAAAAACCGCAACGTTTCTACGATGTCATGCTGTCGTCTTCTGGCAGTGTGTCGATGTGTAGCATTATGTCCCACAATTTATACATCACTTACGAGTTCCAACTCTGCCACCAGATTCGAAAACTAGCGGCTTTTCAGTATACGCCTGGCATGTCTAATTTGACTTAAATATTTGAAATATTTTCCATTGTTACGGTGAAGCTGACCTGTCAAATCGCATCATTCCTCACAGTAGTTAGTTCTGTATTTGCAAAAAAAAAAAAAAAAGAAAAAAGAAAGAAAAAGAAAGCGTCACTAATCGTTGGGGATGTCTGGGCCGTCTCTTTCTCTTACCTGTTATGATTCCCAGCAAGGTATCTGTCTCGTCTTGTAGACAGTGATGGGTGGTTCTGTAGTTCGTACTGTATTTGTGTTACTTTGCTTGGCTAGGGACTGCAAAAAAAGAGAAGTGGCGTAATTTCAATGTACAGCTGGTTTTCCTGTGATAGTACCAAGCAGACCACATTTTCGACTACGAACGGGTCGCCACTAACAGTCTCACATGCCCCAGTCTCACATGTCCCTAGGTTTGGGATTTAAGCTGCTGCAGTGCACACCATCTGGCGGCCGGGATCTTCCCAACTCAAGCTACTAATCTGTTAGTGATTATGAAAATTTCTTTCCCTTTATATAACTATTTGATGACATGTTCGGCGGTCAGTGGAAAAGTAAAATGTTTATTTCAGTATCAGATTGACACACTTCCAAATCAGTTTCTGCGCAGTTAGTTTCATTTGTGGCGACTAACCAAACTGTAATAAACTCAGGTCTTTACCAATAACAGTGGGCGAACGCAGTAGCCATCACACAAGTAGAAGAGATGTGTTTCACAGTAGCAAACATGAACAAGCGATCGTAGGTCTTGAGGATGCACTTCAGAGCCCATATTGTTCAAATGTGTGTGAAATCTCATGGGACTTAACTGCTAAGGTCATCAGTCCCTACGCTTACACACTATTTAACCTAAATCATCCTAAGGGCAAACACACACACCCATGCCCGAGGGAGGACTCGAACCTCCGCCGGGAACAGCCGCACTGTCCATGATTGCAGCGCCTGAGACCGCTCGGCTAATCCCGCGCGGCGGGAGAGCCCATATTTACTGAACTGTTATTCTTTTCTGTTTCGGTCCACACTACCTCCTCCCAAAATATTGAAAGCAAAGAACTTGCAGTAGGGACTGTCCACTACCAAGGGTATCAGAACGATTTCCGTTTATACGTTTCGATTCGGTCGCTTCTGGACCAGGATTCCATGTCTCATATAGATTCACTTACATTTCTCCGTCATCCCTAGGGTTGTAAAACTACCGTAAGCTATCGTAAGTAAGCGCAGACTACCGTAGGTATCCTAGTAACTTTGGTCAGCTGAGGTCGTACCTACAGTACATGTACGACAGATGTGTTGCAGAGCTATCGGGCGTTACCTCATAACAATCGATTCCTTTACATATCTGATCTGTCTCTTGCTAGATCCTCTTAGAAACCGGATACGGAGAACAACCTAGAAATCGAAAGACGATATGTAAAGGGCCTCATAACCTACGGAAGTTTTTGTACTACATAGTTAGCCTCCTGTCTTTTACGTATAAAGAAACAGTGTATGCAGCAAAATTAAAATTGTTAATGTTTAATTCAGGTTTTATTCGAAAACTGTTGGTTTGCAACGTGAAAGAGCGGGACGTTGTAGTAAAAAATAAAGAAAAAGTACGGATTTATCACATAGCGCTAGAAAACGCTATTTTCTCAAAAAAAGGTAAAATATAAAATACTGCAAAGCAAAATTATATCAAAAATCGCTTTAATACTTCGCCAAATTTATATAAAAAATGTTTCTGAAATTCATAAACAATTTTCGCGTTTAATACTGATAACAAGAAACTCTTGTCTTCGATCATGATGAGGAACATTCTGTTGAGTACAAAATAATAAGGGAAATTATTGATTATATATGTTTTATGTTTGTGCACGTAAACTGTACTTGCATTAAAAACAATTCATTTGGTCACATAAAAGCTCTGAAAGTATGTGATCAACTTATTCTTATTACTGATTGTTGTGTGGTTCTAATTAAAGAAATAGAGAGAGAGAGAGAGAGAGAGAGAGAAGTCGTCGTATCCCAGTGTCTCTCTAACACCTTCATTTCTGTTTCTTTTCCTACCAATGCTATTGGGAATCCTACTATTTACTGCCCCGTGTGTGTATTTTATTCAAAATCCCGAACCGTAGCTTTGGCAGAGAGCAGTTCTAATCATCCCTTAAAGTATTAACATAGTCACGGTATCACCCTGTATAATGTATATAAAGGTAGTGGAATGTTGACGAGTAGGTACACAGCAATTGCGCATAATCAGGGTCAGTAATGAGTCTCACAGGGCACACACTTGGCTCGTGAACACAGCAAGACTGTTGGACATCTGGTGAGGCGTGCGTCAGCGGCGAACGAATGCACAACGGATGCTCACATAGCCCAGCAGATATAGGCTGTCTCGTTGCGTAACAGGAGCAAGGTGCGCGCAGTGCGTAGGTGCTGACGATCCGAATGTGCGTAACTAGCACGTCACGCTAACGTCTGAACTCAATGAAGCGCTGCGCAAATGGAGGAAGATTCACGCTACAGCGTTGAGAGATGTCGGATTGCCGGTCGGTGTGGCCGAGCGGTTCTAGGCGCCTCAGTCCGGAACCGCGCGACTGCTACGGTCGCAGGTTCGAATCCTGCCTCGGGAATGGATGTGTGTGACATCCTTAGGTTAGTTAGGTTTAAGTCGTTCTAAGTTCTAGGCGACTGATGACCTCAGCTGTTAAGCCCCATAGTGCTCAGAGCCATTTTTTGAAGAGGTCAGTTTGTGCACAAAATCCTGGACTGGCAACTGTTTCGCAATAAAGAGACTGCGTGGCTCAGTATTTCTCCAGCTGACTTCCAACGTATTGTTGAGTCCATCCCACGTCGCATTGCTGCACCATGCCGGGCAAAAGTAGGTCGAACACGATATTGGGATGTATCCAGTGACTTTTTTCGGCTCAGTGTATGTGCAATAATTATCTGTACACTGTTTTATGTGTCATTATTAATTGTTTTTGAGCATACTATTCTGTATTCTAACCAATAATTCACAAAGGTATCTCCCATCTTGGTCCCTCGTAATACGCAGCGTGGTGCATCCACACTCACAAAGATGTTACTGTACATCAAGAGTCCTGAGATACTGCAGATCAGTACTCAGCGCGTTGGGCTGAACACGGACTGTAACATCGCCGCAGACGTTCTCCCTGTATCGGTTCCTTCACGCTCGCTGCTCCAGAATCAGAACAATTCTTTAGAGACATTAACGAGATTCTCACTCCTTCGTGGACAATTAACCGCTCCGTCCCGAAGCGACGTCAGATCTTCGTCGCATTACGTTGCGGCTCGCTGCTCGCGAGAAAGCCGCGCTTGGAGGAAAATGCGTGCGTGGCGGCCGCATCTCGCGACGGCGAGTGCGCAACAAAAGCGGCCGCAATTAATATGCACTTACCCGCGGTGTAATGTGCCGTGCTGCAGTCGCCGAGACCACGTGACAAATGACGGCCGGCAGCGTAATGACCACGTGACTCGGCACACCGGCGCAGGCTGCGGCATCAAAGGAAGCCGCCGCCGTCTGTCGCGGTAGCTCCCGCGGGATGTGTGTTTTCTCCGGACGAGCAATCATAAGGCTCCTCCTTTTTTAGCAGTGAGAAATATTTTCAGAAGACGACAGCGATACAGACAAATGGTTACCATTGCCCGTGAAGTCTTCGTGTTGCGTGACCTTATCGTAAGCTGCTTAGTTCTTTTCTTTAAGTTATCATATTGGCTTGCAGGTGCCACAATTCAGCCGCCCGTATGCGTCACAGACCTGTAGAAAATGTACTTCGATGGCAACAGAGAGCTACGTACGGTTTTGTACGTGTATAGAGGGTGTCTCAAATTTTTTGGGTCAAACTGAAACAGTTGATAGTGGGTCCACATTCGGTTAGATAGACAACCAATGATCGGAAGCGCATATTTATAGTGTTACGGACGTACAAAACGTAGCTCATAGTAATTATTCGAAGCGACAACCGCCACTCTCAGTGCACGTATTGGAACAGCACATGCAATTCTGCCACATTCTTTCAAAAATCCCGGGTATCTGTTGTACACTTGTCATTGACATAGAAGACTGCAAACCGTCTTTCCTTCCCGTCTGGGCAAGCTGTGCAGTGACTAGAGTACACGTAAAGCTTACTGGGACAGTGTAAATGCTAGCTACAATGAAGTCGATAATTCTATTGTAATATTGGCATTACACCATATTAGGCAGGTGGGCCAGTTTCTTTGTCTCTTTAGTGTAAATGATTTACCCGACTCCATAGCCTAAGTCGAAAGCGCACACCGTTGTACTGATGCTCAAGCTGGTGGTCGATGAACTTTTCACTGCCAGTTTTCAGGTGGCAGGGGGAGGAGAAGTGGTGCATAAAATTCATTGTTACAAGTCACTGCTCCAGTGTTCCAAACGTCTTCCCAGTGTCTCGTGAAGTGAAGGTGTTCGTCATTGTTGATGGTGGTTCATTCGTCGGATGAGGACATAGGAGCTCGGCGTCCCCCTTGGTCTATTCGTGAGGAGAAGACTACGTACCAGCACCAGACTTCAACCTGTACCTTCCCTTTATCCACAACAACACAAAAACGAATACTACACTGTACAAGTAGTGTGATATTTACTCTCCACAGATGCCACATGATACTCCGTAACAGATCGGAAGAAGGCAAACCACCTCCATTAAAAACTTCCTTACAGTGACAATGTACGATTCCTGCATCTGCTTTCGTGCGCTCATTCCGTGAGTATGGCACTGCTTTGACATGGAAGATTCGATTCGGAACTGGAGACAGGAAGTGAATCAGGATATACAGGATAGCAGAAATAAAAATGTTAACAGTACTATGTATGTAGATCATGTGATAGCTCGGGATGAAACTGAAGACGAGCTATAGAAAAGCATTGTATGAACTACATGAATTAGGGAGAAGAGTATATAACCGTCGTTTATCATTGAAGAATACCATAACGTTGACTCGTCACTCGAAATACAACACCCGCTCAAAACTGATAATGGGACCCCACCAGAGCAATTCTCCAGCTAAAATTTTTTTCGACGCGATATGAGCCAGGATGTGATCAAAGATGTGGAAAGTAAGATTAACAAATATCAATCAATACATACCGTGATAAAAACTCGCCAGGTTAGCCGAGGGCGCTAATGCGCTGCTTCCTGGACTCGGTTAGGCGCGCCGGCTCCGGATCGAATCCGCCCGGCGGATTACCGACGAGCGAGGACCGATCTGCTGACCAGTCTGGATGTGACTTTTGGGCGGTTTTCCATATCACACTAGGTGAATAGCGGGCTGGTCCCCACATCCGGCCTCAGTTGAACGACTCGTAGACATTTGAAGACGTTCGCACTATTTCGTGGCTTACACAAGACGCAGACAGCTGGGCCACACTAATTACGTTCTAGGGGGTACGGGGGTGGCGACAGGCCACCCTCCGACACTAACATCGCCAGATCCATAGTAACAACGCCGACCCCGAGTTGAAGTGGGACAAAGGCCGGAAGAAAATGATGATGATGATAAAGAGGAAAATACGAAAGGTAACAAAATTTTATGAAACTATGCTTACACTTGCACTGGTATGCAGAAGTGAATCACGCGTGATGAAAGTAAACTACAAGCAGCAGAATCCAGATTTCTCCGGTAAGTGATAGGTGCTACCAGCGAAAATGAAATAGTGAATCAAGATATTAGGAATCGTATAGATACTTGTAATATTAATGCACAGATTGAAGAAAATAAAAAGTTACTGGATCATCACCCAAAAAGAATGAGTGTAGTGAGAATTGCACCTTAGGTTATGCTTTACTAGCGAAGAGGAAGAAGGGACCTAGGAAGACCCAGGACTATGTAGCAGTGAAAAGTGAAGACGGAAAAGGCATCAATGCCTAAACTCAGAACCTGTAGAAGAAGAAGAAGAAGAAGAAAAAGATGATGAAAAGAGGAGAAGCAAGATACTGTTCTGTTGCGACATTGCCGGCCGAAGTGGCCGTGCGGTTAAAGGCGCTGCAGTCTGGAACCGCAAGACCGCTACGGTCGCAGGTTCGAATCCTGCCTCGGGCATGGATGTTTCTGATGTCCTTAGGTTAGTTAGGTTTAACTAGTTCTAAGTTCTAGGGGACTAATGACCTCAGCAGTTGAGTCCCATAGTGCTCAGAGCCATTTTCGTTGCGACATTCAGTCCCAAGATTGGTCCGATGCCCGAACAGAAATCCTGTACTCCCTTACGTCAGACTAGTATCCTACTATATCTGTCTTCAAGCCATCCTTTTTTTTTTTTTTTTCAAATTTTCTGACTTACCGACCCTACGACTCCGCCCTCGTAGCTGAGTAGTTAGGGCGGCTAACTACTATGTGGAGGATCCGCTTTGGATTCCCAATACTGCTGGGAAGACTGGAACGAGGGGTACTGCGCCTCGTGATGTCAACTGAGGAACCACTTGATCTAATAGTAGAGAGAACAGGTCAGAAAACTGACAAAGGGCGGGACATCGGTGTACTGAACTCACGCCCCTCCAGTCCGCGTCCTGTGAAGTAATTGGGAGAGGATGACACGGCGGACGGTCGGTACCAGGGTACCTCCAGGTTCTGTGGACGGAGTTGAGTTCTTTTTTTATACTTTTTAAATGACGACATTGGCGTGTAACATTCCTTTGTCTGATAGTGTCAGTCCCTCCTATACTCGGTCAGATCATTACTCGAATATGCTGCACTGAACTGCCGAACGACAATTTAAGCCCGCTCCAGGTAGGCAGTGATGAGAATCGCCGTCTCTGGTTCCGGCGGGACACCGTCCCCCACCCCCGCCCACCGCTGCGTGGGCCAACGGAGGCGACGGTGGCGCCATTGTCTCTGCGGCCGCGGTGGCTGGCTCCACCTCCTCATCAATATGGAACACCGCGCCGCGTAAAAAACCCGCCACAGGCTTTGATTGGTTCCCACCGGGACCCGGTCGGCCGAGCCGTCGCCCGGGCCACCGCAGCGTGCGTGATCTGTTCCGTCCGCCGGGCTCCGCACACGCTGTTCATTTTTCGCTCGTCGAGTTAACTTCTGCCGTTTTGATTCTAACGCAAGTAAACTAATATCGCTATGGCTTGGTTCAAATGGCTCTGAGCACTATGGGACTCAACTGCTGTGGTCATAAGTCCCCTAGAACTTAGAACTACTTAAACCTAACTAACCTAAGGACAGCACACAACACCCAGCCATCACGAGGCAGAGAAAATATCGCTATACTTTCCGTGCTAATAACGACGGAATTTCGTGGCAGCCGTTGCTTCTCCGTATTTCGATGTAATTGCAGTGCAGTGGAAAGTACCAAATTTTTTTCTTCACAGCTCTGGGCGTAGTGAGACACTCGAAACGGCTTTGCGCTGGTAAGTGTATTCGGTGTGTCCCCCGACGTCAGGTGTTTTTTCCCATCATTAGCTCACCAAATACTGTCAGGAGTATTGTAGGGGTTGACACGTGATCCTGAACGTACAAGTAAATGACGATAATGTATTGTGTACTTTGTCTGATCAAAAGTATCCATGCAGTCCTGTGTAATACGGATCTGACCACCACGTACAACGAGAGGCCGACCCGCCACTATAAAATGAAGCGGAGACTGTTGAATTATCAGTACCAAGGGCGGCCTGACGATAGTTTTTAGGAGAAGGGAGGGGGATTAGACCTGAGGGATATGGAGAATATTTAATATTTTGGAAGACGAATGGCGACTCCTAAGTACCCATAAGGAAGTTCCAGTTCCGACCCTGAAAAAACCTGCGTAACGCTGCATTTTAAATCATTTTCTTGAAAGAAAAACACCTGACTGCAGTAAATTTTTTTCCTCTACCTTCGATCTAGCGGATTAAGGTACGGCTCTCCCCCCCCCCCCCCCCCCCCCCCCCACAGCTCCCTGTTCACGGGTATCGGTGCCCTCGGTCAGTACAGAACCAGTAACACCAGAATGGATTGCTCAGGACAGCTCAGTGGCTGCTAACTTGAGGTAATCATTGGATGTCGCCTGAGTAACAGACCCATCAGAGATATTCTATTCCATCTATAGCAGCCCAAGTCGACTGTTCACGATGTGACTGGCAAGTGGAAACACGAAGGAACGACGGCAGGTAAACCAAAACACGGCAGAGCTCACGCTGCCTTCTGATGGACAAGGATCGTTCAGCATTGCGAAGAATTGTTGTAGAAAATAGCGTGAAATCAGCCGAGGAGTCACTCGTGAGTTCCAAAGTGCTATCAGCAGTCCAGCTAGTACAGTTTGACGCTGCATAGGGATTTTGCAAAAACAGACATCATGTCTGATGGAATAGCAGCAATCAGTGATTATACAATGTTACTTATAATCCGTCTTTGATTGCAAAATTTTTATTCATATGACCGGTTTCGGTTCATCCAGAACCATCTTCAGATCTGATATTTGGGTTGCAGGAGTAACCCGTCCATATACAGCAACTTTCAGGTGATGTGACGCAGCACTCAGGTGAAGAGAAATTGAAATATACGTGAAATGTACCACATGTTTCTGTTGTAATCCCGACTGTTCGAAATGTACTGAAAAATTTGACTCTCATGACTGAAAAGCGGAATATAAAAACTTTAATGAAAATCAATTCTAACGCTCCAAACCTTGAAACCGGTCTAAAAAGTATAAAATAATTCCTGCTATCCCCACACAGGTTCCTAAGGCCATAAAGCAAGTCCTGAAAATTTGTGATCGTGAAGTTTTAATAGCTATGAAAATAATTGAGGGACGTTAAACGGAAAACATTCGTAGCTTTCGGTACATATTTGATGCATGGATAGTTCACTTCTTTACTATTAGACTATACAACGTGGTGAGAATCAGTTTTTCTCTTTAAGTCTTACATGTGTTTTGATAGCTCCTACAAACTGTCAGACAAATTTTCCGTACTATCTGTATGTGCTTAGGAATTTGTGTGGAACTAGGGGAAATTATTTTATATTCCTTAGCCAGATTTAAAAACTTGGTGTATTTAAAATTGAAATTTATGTGAATAATTATTTCTCAACTTTTTCCCAGTGAAATACCGAAGATAACAACGTAAGTTCTTTTGGATTTCTGACTTCTAAACTTTCTTCCTTTTTTTATCTTTGGTCTAAAGGAAAACAGTCGTGTGTCTGACAAGCGAACCCCGCCCCCACATCCCACCCCACTTACATTTAGTGGTAAGTTGGCACATTGGACAGCCCGTGAAAAACTTAACACAGATGAAATATAAAGGCAGGAGGAAGGTGTACTAAGTTGTGGAAAGAAGTGAACGGTCCAAATTTAATATGTGGAATATCGAGTAATATTACTGACAGTAGCGTCGTGGTTGTGCGGCCACGGTGTTGACCTGCGAAGTGGGAGGCACGGGTTCAAGTCTTCCTCGGGTCTTATATTTTTTTCGACAAAATTACGAGCTGTCCGTCCGGTCATTGACGTGTCTGTTCGTGTGTATGTGTCGTGGCGTGATGTCCGTTTGCAACAGCGACGTATAACGAAGGGACCTCCAGACGTACGTAACTCTATTTGTTGTACACAGGTACCACCTCATCGGTTACGTTTCGGAAGTTTTGACTCGTGATTTCCTTCGTCGTAACGTAATTCACGCCCGTTTATTTGTTGTGAGAGCTCTATGCGGCATCTCGCCTGCTCTCACTGTTGATCACATTTAGTTGCGACGGTGATATATTCTTGATGATGATGACGATGTTTCGGTCTGTGGGGCGCGCAACTGCGCGGTTATCAGCCCCCGTACAAATTCCCAAGCTTTACTTAGTCCAATCTCACCACGTACATGAATGATGATGAAACGATGAGGCCAACACAAACACCCAGTCATCTCGAGGCATTTGAAAATCCATGACCCTACCGGGAATTGAACCCGGGACTCCGTGGTCGGGAAGCGGCAACACGACCGCGAGACCACGAGCTACGGACAATATATTGTTATCACATGACTCATATTCTATAAGCTACGTATAGTATGACAATTGCCAAGAAGGAGAACAGACACGTCAATGACAGGACGGACAGTTCGTATTTTTGTGGAAAACAATAAAGGGCCCGAGGGAGACTTGAACTATCTCCCCCTTCCACGCCGTGACTTTACGGTTGGTAACGTTGCTCGATATTCCACATATTAAATTTGCACCGTTCACTGTTTCTATTTTAATTCTTTTTTCCACAGTTCAGTACACCTACTCCCTGTTTCCATGTTTGATCTATACTCAGTTTTAGACGGGCTGCCCAATGGGCCAACTTAACACTAAATGTGAAGGCGGAGGGGAGGGGGGGGGAGGGGGCAGGTTCGACGGGGAGTTTCCGTCGTGAGTAGAAGGCTGGTAAGGGGAACCAGCCGCTGCTGGCAAAGTGCAGGAGCGGAGATGGTGGCTAATAAGCAGAGGCCGAGGCGCGCCGCATGCAGGCCGCTCGCCGGCGGCGCCGTCTCAAGCTCAGCGGGCGGCTGGTTACGGCCGGCAATTAGGGAGCCGCAATTTGCACCTCTCTGTGGCCGGCGGCCGGGTCTCGCTGTCACGCGAGGCGAACCGGCGCGCCCGGACAGGGGCGTGGTCCTCCAGGGGCAGCCGCCGCGGCCGCCCGCCACGCGACGCTGGAGGAAGCTGGAGGCACTGCTGGTCAGCGCCAGCACCTCCAGTCTGCCGCTAAGGACTAGCGAGATAACGGAAGCGGCGTCGTCGGAACTTGAGGTTGCAGCCGGATACTACACGATTTGCTTGTAGGAGTTGGATACGGACTGGTAATTGGGTTGCACACTGATGTCCAAAATTAAAGCCGGCCGGTGTGGCCGCGCGGTTCTGGCGCTGCAGTCTGGAACCGCGAGACCGCTACGGTCGCAGGTTCGAATCCTGCCTCGGGCATGGATGTGTGTGATGTCCTTAGGTTAGTTTGGTTTAACTAGTTCTAAGTTCTAGGGGACTAATGACCTCAGCAGTTGAGTACCAAAGTGCTCAGAGCCATTCCAAAATTAAAGAAGCAACCGGTAATTTTGGAAGGTTGGGTTTGTTTTGCCACAAAAATGGTTCAAATGGCTCTGAGCACTATGCGACTTAACTTCTGAGGTCATCCGTCGCGTAGAACTTAGAACTAATTAAACCTAACTAACCAAAGGACATCGCACACATCCATGGCCGAGGCAGGATTCGAACCTGCGACCGTACCTGTCGCCCGGTTCCAGACTGTAGCGCCTAGAACCGCACGGCCTTTCAGGCCGGAGTTTTGCCACAAAATAATATAAACAGCTGATAGCAATGTAGAAAAGTGTAAATACACTACTGGTCATTAAAATTGCTACACCAAGAAGAAATGCAGATGATAAACGGGTATTCATTGGACAAATATATTATACTAGAAGTGACATGTGATAACATTTTCACGCAATTTGGGTGCGTAGATCTCGAGAAATCAGTACCCAGAACAACCACCTCTTGCAGTAATAACGGCCTTGATGCGCCTAGGCATTGAGTCAAACAGAGCTTGGATGGTGTGTACAGGTACAGCTGCCCATGCAGCTTCAATACGATACCACAGTTCATCAAGAGTAGCGACTGGCATGTTGTGACGGGCCAGTTGCTCGGCCAACGTTGACCAGACTTTTTCAATTGGTGAGAGATCTGGAGAATTTTCTGGCCAGGGCAGCAGTCGAACATTTTCTGTATCCGGAAAGGCCCGTACAGGACCTGCAAATGCGACCGTGCATTATCCTGCTGAAATTTAGGGTTTCGCAGGGATCGAATGAAGGGTAGAGCCACGAATCGTAGCACTTCTGAATTGTAACGGACACTGATCAAAGTGCCGTCAGTGCGAACAAGAGGTGACGGAGGCGTGTAACCAATGGCACTTTATACCATACGCCAGTATGGCGATGACGAATACACGCTTAAAATGTGCGTTCACCGCGATGTCGCTAAACACGGATGCGACCACCATGATACTGTAAACAGAACCTGGATTCACCCGAAAAATGACGTTTTGCCATGCGTGCACCCAGGATCGTCGTTGAGTACACCATCGCAGGCTCTCCTGTCTGTGATGCAGCGCCAAGGGTAGCCGCAGCCATGGTCTCCGAGCTGAGTAGTCCATGTTGCTGCAAACGTCGTCGAACTGTTCGTGCAGATGGTTGTTGTCTTGCAAACGTCCCCATCTGTTGACTCAGGGATGGAGACGTGACTGCACGATCCGTTACAGCCATGCGGATAAGATGCATGTCATGTCGACTGCTAGTGATACGAGGCCGTTGGAATCCAGCACGGCGTTCCGTATTACCCTCCTGAACCCACCGATTCCATATTCTGGTAAGAGTAAATGGATCTCGACCAACGCGAGCAGCAATGTCGCGATACGATAAACGGCAATCGCGATAGGCTACAATCCGACCTTTATCAAAGTCGGAAACGTGATGGTACGCATTTCTCCTCCTTACACGAGGCATCACAACAAAGTTTCACCAGGCAACGCCGATCAACTGCTGTTTGTGTATGAGAAATCGGTTGGAAACTTTCCTCATGTCAGCACGTTGTAGGTGTCGCCACCGGCGCTAACCTTGTGTGAATGCTCTGAAAAGCTAATCATTTGCATATGACAGCATCTTCTTCATGTCAGTTAAATTTCAAGTGTGTAGCACGTCATCTTCGTGGTGTAGCAATTTTAATGGCCAGTAGTGTAATACAGAACATAAACAGTTTGAACATACATAACGGTAGACAAAATTGTTCTCCATTTTTTTCCAACGTAACGGATTTGCACACAAATTCTGACAACTGATTAATGTCCTCAGTATAGGGTGTGAGTACATGTCGCACCAATGCAGGCCTGACAACGAGGGGACATGCTCTGAATTCTGTCATCATCCTCACGTTGAGGCAGTAACGCCCATTCTTCCTGCAGAGGTGCTCCCAAGTCTCGCAGATTGGTTGGTGGATGCTGACGTTGCGCAAGCCGCCTCTCTAACACTTCCCCTGACGTGCACTGTGGGATTCAAATCGGGAGAGCGGCAGGCCATGCGACCAGCCCTGCTGTATGAGGTCGAGCATTATCGTCCATCAATACGAAGTCTGGGCCCACAGCACCTTGCAACAACCACGCGTGCGATTCCAAGATCTCCTTACGGCACCTGGAAGCAGTTAAGCCTTGCTGATTCAGCCGTAAAATTTCACTAAGAGGTGTTCAAGTGGTTAACATAATCCCTGCCCACACTATTAGGGATCCTCCTCGACATCGGTCCCTTTCCACTATTTTTGGGATCCGAAACCGTGTTCCACGTGCCCTCCACATGCGAATCCGTCGAGAAACGCCCTCCAGACCAAATCGGGACTCATCTGTGAAAAGAACATCGGCCCACCTTTCGACCGTCCAGGTGCCATGTTGACTGCTCCACTCCAGACGTTCCCTTCTGTGAAGACACGCCAGAGGTAAACAGACAACAGGTCTCCGACAATAAAGGTCACTCTGCTGAAGGCTTTTGTACACCGTTTGCCTCGATACAAAACGTCCAGGGGACGCTGCAAGGTCAGATGTCAGTTGCGTGCAAGGCAGTACAAAAAAAAAATGGCTCTGAGCACTATGGGACTTAACATCTGTGGTCATCAGTCCCCTAGAACTTAGAACTACTTAAACCTAACTAACCTAAGGACATCACACACATCCATGCCCGAGGTAAGATTCGAACACGCGACCGTAGCAGTCCCGCGGTTCCGGACTGAGCGCCTAGAACCGCTAGACCACCGCGGCCGGCCAAGGCAGTACAGTCGTGCCCTTACAGCCAAATAATGGTCCTCTCTTCCTGACGTCACACGTGGTCAGCCGCGTTCTGATACCCGCGATACAGTTTCGGTCTCTATAAACTGTCGCCTCTTCCGAGAAAGAACAGAACGATTCGCATTAAGCCGTCGCCCTACACCAGTTTGGAACTCTCCTGCTTCCATTCTTCCTGTCCCCCTCCACAGAAGAGAGTCTGCAAGGCGTCTTTTCTGTGCCATACTGCACCGGCTGCGACTGTGTACACAGCGATTGTGCGTGTGGAACTACCCTGCAAACACTACTCCGCTTGATAGGTGTTGTCCGTTGATCGGAATGCCATCAACTATGCAGAACTCGATCGTGATGACATCTGTTGACGGTTTGTACGATAATATCGTGAATTAGACACAGGCCGGGGAAAAAGCAGTTTGTTGCTTTAAGCGGTTCTAGGTGCTACAGTCGGATCCGCGCGGCCACTACGGTCGCAGGTTCAAATCCTGCCCCGGGCATGGATGTGTGTGAGGTCCTTAGGATAGTTAGGTTTAATTAGTTCAAAGTTCTAGGGGACTGATGATCTCCGAAGTTAAGTCCCATAGTGCTCGAGCCATTTGAACCATTTGTTGCTTTAATTTTGTACACCAGTGCAGTTCAAAATGGTTTAAATGGCTCTGAGCACTATGGGACTTAACTTCTGAGGTCATCAGTCCCCTAGAACTTAGAACTACTTAAATCTAACTAACCTAAGGACATTACACACATCCATGCCCGGGGCAGGATTCGAACCTGCGACCGTAGCGGTCGCGCGGTTCCAGACTGTAGCGCCTAGCACCGCTCACCAGTGCAGTTAATTATCATTTCCGAGTACTATAAATAACCGCAATATTTCCTGCAGACATTATCTCGCGACTCGTCAGTTACGGGGATCCATGTTCTGGAGATCATTCGGACGAGTGGTGTGCAACGAATTATTTTAACATTAAGGAGCATATTACGAGGATCACTCCAAAAGAAATGCACACTACTTTTTTTAAATCCATCTTTTATTCTACATGTCTGAAGGTGTTACACTGTGTAGATACATCCTTTGGGAACAATATTTTCATTTCTCCACATAGTTTACATCCCTCTCAACTGCCTTACGCCATCTTGGAACCAGCGCCTGTATACCCGCACTGTAAAATTCTGGACCAACCTGTTGCAGCCACTGTTTGGCAGCGTGCACAAGGGAGTCATCATCTTCAAACCTTATTCCACGAAGAGAGTCTTTCAGATTCCCAAAGAGATGATAGTCACATGGAGCCAGGTCAGGATTGTAAGGCGGGTGTTTCAGTGTTTTCCATTCGAGTTTTGTGATCGCTTCCATGTTTTTTTTTTTTTTACTGACATGTGGCCGTGCGTTGTCGTGCAACAGCAGAACACCCTGCTTTTGCCGGACACGACTCAGTCGAGCTTGAAGTTTCTTCAGTGTCGTCACATATGCATCAGAATTTATGGTGGTTCCACTTGGCATGATGTCCACAAGCAAGAGTCCTTCGGAATCGAAGAACACCGTAGCCATAACTTTTCCAGCAGGTGTGGTTTTGAATTTTTTTTCTTGGGTGAATTTGCATGATGTCACTCCATTGATTGCCTCTTCGTCTCTGGTGACAAATGATGGAGCCATGTTTCATCATCTGTGACAATTCTTCCAAGAAATTCATCTCCACCGTTCTCGCACTGTTCCAAAAGTTCACTGCATACCGTTTTTCTTGTTTCTTTGTGAGCCACTGTCAACATCCTGGGAACCCACCTGGCACAAACCTTTTTTAACACCAGTACTTTCAGTATTCTGCAAACACTTCCTTCCCCTATCCCAATATAGCGTGACAGTTCGTTCACTGTGATGCGTCTGTCAGCAGTCACCAATTCGTTAACTCTCTGCACATTGTCTGGAGTGTGTGCAGTACGAGGCCTGCCGCTGCGAGGACAATCCACAATATTGCCATGCCCGCTTTCATCACGTAACTTGCTTGCCCACCGACTAACTGTACTGCGATCGACAGCAGCATCTCCATACACCTTTTTCAACCTCTTGTGGATGTTTCCCACTGTCTCGTTTTCACAGCACAGGAATTTTATGACAGCACGTTTCTTCTGACGAAGCAGCCATCTTGAAGACATGCTGTGACGGCGCCACCCACGGGAACAGTTTGAACTAAGTTTGAAAACAAGCGGGAAGGATGTATCTACACACTGCAAAACTTTCACACGTGCAGAATGAAAACTGTATTTTCACAAAAATAGTGTGCATTTCTTTTGGAGTGACCCTCGTATTTTTCAACTACACTTAAGACTAGTCTTTCGTTATTTTATAATTTTTTACAGGCTGCCAGTTTTTAGATAAAACACTTTCTACATAATGTAAGTTGTCAGGAAGAAATGATTTTATTGTGGGTTTAAAACTACTTTGCCTACTTTCTTCTTGCGTTCTAGACATCGTCATCACTATTCCTTCAACAGTGAAGGATTATTTACAACGAATTGTTAGTAAATACTGTCTAACACAAAGGGGAGGGGGGCGGAGAGAGAGAGAGAGAGAGAGAGAGAGAGAGAGAGAGAGAGAGAGAGAGACGACGCATCGCGAAGGATTTATGCAAATTAGTCACAGACTGACATTCATACAGGTATTGACGGCAAATGCCAAATTGTAAATTGTCACGGCCTCTCGATGAAAATGTGGCGCTGAAACGCTGTTCGACAGTGCAGCTGGCAAGCATAGTAAACTGAGCACATGACGATATCAGGGCATAAAATCTTTGCTAGTTTCATTTCGTGTCGTCAACTAGACATTATAACCATGTCACGCAATCAGGCGCGTGAACAAAGTACGCAGATGGCAGCATTTGACAGAGGATGCATAGTTGGGCTCAAAGAAGCCGGTTGGAGTAATCGGTGAATCGCTCGACATTTTAATAGGAGCGATACCATGTAGTTGGGCTGGAGAAATCGGCAACTCGCTCGCCGTTTGAAAAGGAGCGATGCCGCTACTCGAGGGTGCTGGCAGGAATGGGTGAACCGTAGCCGAACACAGCGTCGGGGATGGAGTATTCGACCTAGACTCTAGAGAGACGACACAACGAGAGGCCCGAGCAACTGTCAAGAGGCACACACAGCCCTGGATTCATCGTCCGGACGTGTCGACGATGTGGCCTATTTTACACCATATTTTAGTTTTACGTGACGATGCTTTGCTGAGTGTATTTATGTTCTGACGACGATGCTATTACTGGTTTATCACATTACGACATTACCGACTTAAACCGGTCATGGTCGAAGGACTTTATATTGCGATCAAAGACTGGAATGAAAAAACAGTTAATAAATCATTCACTTCTTCCGAAATTGTAATTATTTTGTTGTCTGTACATCGCATCTCCCGATTTCTGTCGTCTCTTCGGATATTTCCTTCGTGGTGCACTGTTTTTTATTTATTTCGTTTCTCAAATTGTGTGAAGAACAAAATGACACACTGTACGTACAACGCACGAATCTAGAAACAGATCTAACTCTACCAAAGCAGAGACGCAGCCGATGGTCCTCGCACAAACTCAGTGAAAGTTGTGGAGGCTGTTCAAATACGCCTCGGTCTGTCCGTTATCGTATTCGGGAAGTCGTAAGGGCTACCCGCAAGTTGTCGCGCTTATATCTCACAGGCTACGTGCCCGGATTTTGAATGCAGAGTTCTGGAGGAGCGCGGCGAGCGAGGGACCTAGCTCATTAAGATGGCGGCCGGAAACAAAGGACTGAAGCGCAGCGAGCGCTCCCCGCGGAGAGGCGGCCAAACAGCGGGGGTGAAAAATACGGCCGCGGCGGCCGCCCGCCGGGATAAATCTCTGACAGACAAGTGGCCCGGCTGCCTAGAGCCTCACCTTGCGGGTGACCTTGGCCGTCCTTGACGGCCCTTCTCAGCGGGCGATCGGGCCGCGCTGTCGGCGGCTGCTGCGGCCCAGGAGGCGGTGCGGCACGCGAGCCGTCCTCTGGGATACCTACTGCCCGCCACGCACCACCGAGCACGTGTTCGGGGAGCACCCCAGCCGCCCGCAGTAGAGGTGGCTCGAAGCTCCTTCACACCGGAGCGACCACAAGCGAATGTGCAAGAGTGAGAGCACTTCTCTCTGGTGTAAACACCGGGGGTGAGACTCGTAAAGGGACTTCTGGTAACACACCCGCGGTTCATTGCCATGCCACTTGGAGCGCTGCAGTTTTATCAATCTATCACACTCCTTTGTTACTGGCTGATTTGTTTTAGTCTTTAATGTTTGCTTTCATTTCGTAGTTAAGAGAAGTTGGTTTCATCACAGTGTGCTTCTCATTTAGACTTCTCGTGTGTATTGCACCCGTTATAAATATATTTCTCGTATTCTGATTGCGTTCTTCTCGCATCCGTAATGGTTGAAAATTTGTTTTATACATCTACATCTGCACTCCGCTAGCTACCAAGCGGTGTGTGGCGGAGGGTACAATTCACGCCAAAGTCATATTTCCGCCCCCTCCCCCCCCCCCCCCCCCCCTCTGTTCCACTCGCGGATCGTGTGAGGGGAAAAACGACTGTCTGAACGCCTCAGTACTAGCTCTAATTACCCTTATCTTTGAATGGTGGTCATTACGCGATTTGAAAGTTGGTGGTAATAATATATGCTCTACATCCTCGGTGAAGGTCGGACTTCGGAATTTCGTGAGTAGCGCCTTCCGTTTATGTGTGTCAGTCACTATCATTTTCTCGCACTACGTATTTTCACGGCTTACACACTCAGGCTTAGGTGGATCAGTGGATTGCATTACACTTATGTTTCGTAGATGTCGCCAGTTTTCTGTTTTGAACATCATTTCGTTGCAAATAGGTGTAGTTTATTTTTGAGATCGTAATATGAGACTGGAATTACCCATTTTAAGCAATAACAAAGTAACTTACAAGAAGAAAAACCTGTGGGTCTTTATAAATAATTTTTATCATCTTAGCACACAAACACGATACCGCAACACAAGCAGTTCAGAGACTGGGACCTGTTGACGATATGTTGGGGCGTATCTGTTATCTTCATAAATTTGTATTGTGTGTGGTTGTCTTTTGAACATATGTTATTCTACATCCTTAGGCATCTCCTCAGTATGGCTGTCCTCAGAAGTCGTTGTGCTCATAGCTGAGCGTCGTGACACCATGAGCGAACTTGGTGCCACTGTGGTGAGCACACTGAACCCGCATTCGGAAGAACAACGATTCAAACCCGCGTCCGGCCATCCTGATTTAGATTTTCCGTTATTTCCCTGAACCGCTTCAGGCAAATTCAAGAATGGTTCCTTTGAAAGGACACGGCCGACTTCCTTCCCAATCCTTCCCTAATCCGATTGGACGGAAGGACTCGCTGATTAGTCCGCTACACCCCCCCCCCCCCGCCCGCCCTCCCCCCCAAAAAAATTCAACCAACCAACAAGCTAACGTGACACCCTGAACAAAGCGTCCCCATATCGAATGATTACCAGCTTTTCTCAGAGACTGCTGAAGAAATAGACTGGAGATCTCCTTTACTTGACCTGTCCAAATGCTAGCTGCTCTCCCCTGCGTCTCGTGCCCTAGATCTTTCCTTCCATGACTATTTTCCCGTTTTCTCCACCTCTTCTCACAATATGGAAAAAGAACTGTAGTATTTTTTTTAGGCGATGTGAGAAGAAAGGTGTATATAGATACTGAGTTGCGCGGTAATAGACAAATTAATTTTTCTTCCAGTCCATTTTATGCATCAATACTCCGCTGGTATCTTGTTACTCAACCTTAAAAGGAGACGGAAAATACGAGTGTTTGGTTCAAATGGCTCTAAGCACTTAACATCTGAGGTCATCAGTCCCCTAGACTCAGAACTACTTAAATCTAACTAACCTAAGGACATCACACATATCCATGCCCGAAGCAGGATTCGAACCTGCGACCGTAGCGCGGTTCTGGACTGAAGCGCCTACAACCGCTCGGCCACTGCGGCCGGCTGACGAGTGTTTCAGTAAGCCGAATCTTTGTCGTGCTCGTTATCGCTCTGTTCTGCCAGATCTGGGAGAGCTTCTGGAAGTATGGGCAAAAGAAGTACATGTAATCTACGCTTGATCCTCCTGTAACTTTCCTCCTATCTACACTCCTGGAAATGGAAAAAAGAACACATTGACACCGGTGTGTCAGACCAACCATACTTGCTCCGGACACTGCGAAAGGGCTGTACAAGCAATGATCACACGCACGGCACAGCGGACACACCAGGAACCGCGGTGTTGGCCGTCGAATGGCGCTAGCTGCGCAGCATTTGTGCACCGCCGCCGTCAGTGTCAGCCAGTTTGCCGTGGCATACGGAGCTCCATCGCAGTCTCTAACACTGGTAGCATGCCGCGACAGCGTGGACGTGAACCGTATGTGCAGTTGACGGACTTTGAGCGAGGGCGTATAGTGGGCATGCGGGAGGCCGGGTGGACGTACCGCCGAATTGCTCAGCACGTGGGGCGCGAGGTCTCCACAGTACATCGATGTTGTCGCCAGTGGTCGGCGGAAGGTGCACGTGCCCGTCGACCTGGGACCGGACCGCAGCGACGCACGGATGCACGCCAAGACCGTAGGATCCTACACAGTGCCGTAGGGGACCGCACCGCCACTTCCCAGCAAATTAGGGACACTGTTGCTCCTGGGGTATCGGCGAGGACCATTCGCAACCGTCTCCATGAAGCTGGGCTACGGTCCCGCACACCGTTAGGCCGTCTTCCGCTCACGCCCCAACATCGTGCAGCCCGCCTCCAGTGGTGTCGCGACAGGCGTGAATGGAGGGACGAATGGAGACGTGTCGTCTTCAGCGATGAGAGTCGCTTCTGCCTTGGTGCCAATGATGGTCGTATGCGTGTTTGGCGCCGTGCAGGTGAGCGCCACAATCAGGACTGCATACGACCGAGGCACACAGGGCCAACACCCGGCATCATGGTGTGGGGAGCGATCTCCTACACTGGCCGTACACCACTGGTGATCGTCGAGGAGACACTGAATAGTGCACGGTACATCCAAACCGTCATCGAACCCATCGTTCTACCATTCCTAGACTGGCAAGGGAACTTGCTGTTCCAACAGGACAATGCACGTCCGCATGTATCCCGTGCCACCCAACGTGCTCTAGAAGGTGTAAGTCAACTACCCTGGCCAGCAAGATCTCCGGATCTGTCCCCCATTGAGCATGTTTGGGACTGGATGAAGCGTCGTCTCACGCGGTCTGCACGTCCAGCACGAACGCTGGTCCAACTGAGGCACCAGGTGGAAATGGCATGGCAAGCCGTTCCACAGGACTACATCCAGCATCTCTACGATGGTCTCCATGGGAGAATAGCAGCCTGCATTGCTGCGAAAGGTGGATATACACTGTACTAGTGCCGACATTGTGCATGCTCTGTTGCCTGTGTCTATGTGCCTGTGGTTCTGTCAGTGTGATCATGTGATGTATCTGACCCCAGGAATGTGTCAATAAAGTTTCCCCTTCCTGGGACAATGAATTCACGGTGTTCTTATTTCAATTTCCAGGAGTGTATGTAATTATGTCGTTATGTAGTTCTCAATTCGTTCGAGCAATCAATCATTCTTAATAAGAAACACAGTCATAACTTAGTCACTCAAAATGATTCAGAAATTTTACTTGTTAGAATGAAATCAGGCGACGATTCTTCTTCTCTGCAGGCTCGTGCTTTGCGGCAGTCTGCTAATCTGTACAAGTAAAATGCCTCGTATTTTTGGGAGCGTTGTATAATCAGTCGGGATACCTCAGATCAAGCGGATATTTGGCTTTGATGAAGTTTAACCTTCCGAAGAAGTAATGGAGCTCTTGGATTATTAAATGCAGGTTCGTATCCAGTGTTTCGGAAGTTCCCTTCTGATTAACAACTACGCAATATATCGATGAATATCATTAATTCTCAAATGTCAAATACACACCTTTTGTATGAAGGAGCAATATATATATATATATATATATATATATATATATATATATATATTTCCCTTTTAATCGTACAATTTCGTATCAGTTATCTTTTGTCATAAATCTCAATATTCAGATTACAATTCTTCAAACAATGCTCAGGCTAATCCGCACGAAGACAATCTCGAAAGCTTTTTTTTTTTAACAACCACCAGAGAGCGTACTACAAAGAATAATTATGCGCTCATGGCAAAGCTATTGTATGAAACTACTTTGCGCATGAATTCTGCGACTGTGAAGATAGAAAATTAGTAAAAGTCATTCAAGGTAGTGTTGTATCAGAATAATTCATCGAATATAAAGAGACATTACACTCCGCAAGTTGAGTCGCGTGAAAACCGTATACACCAGTGGATGAAAACTTTTTCGGGCTTTCCCCCCCCCACTATGGAAGGTGGGAGAGAGGGGGGATGGCGTTGAGTCGAATAAGGTAAAACACAAATGGCTCCAAAATGGGATCGGTGAACGCGCCGATGGCGCCCGCTGCGCCCGGTGGTGTTTGGGAGTGTGGCGGACAAAAGACTGGCGACCAGTGCCGCGGCAGCCGGCAGGCCGTGAGGCGGTGGGCGGAGCAGATAAATCAGCGCTAGCAGGGCCGGCCCGCACCAGCTGGAGGGGGGGGGGGCGGGGGAGGCGCTGGATGCCGGCACATCACCGGCGGCCAGCACCCAGCTGAGGCAGACGAGGCGGACTGCCGTCTCGAGGGACCGCAGTCACTGTACAGGACGGAAGCACGACTTGTCAAACTGGTTGTTGTTAAGTCACAACATGCCTTCTTCTTGAAATCCATACATATAAAAGTATGAGTATGAATGATGCAAATCTCCTCCTAAGTGACTGGGTCGATTTGAACAAACTTGGTACACATGTTATTTATATTCTGGAAAGAAGTGCTTTGGGTGTAAGAACCACCTGCGTCTCCAACGGGTGCGGGTTAGAAAGAAGTGTAGACTATCGCGCGCAAATATCCACATTATATTCACCAAGTATTTGAGAAGGAGAGCCCTTAACCACTTTAAACATACACTACTGGCCATTACAATTGCTACACTAAGAAGAAATGCAGATGATAAACGGGTATTCATTGGACAAATGTGTTATACTAGAACCGACATGTCATTCCATTTTCACGCAATTTGGGTGCATAGATCCTGAGAAATCAGTACCCACAACAACCACCTCTGGCCTTTATAACGGCCTTGATACGCCTGGGCATTCAGACAAACAGAGCTTGGATGGCGTGAACAGGTACAGCTGCCCATGCAGCTTCAACATGATACCACATTTCATCAAGAGTAGTGAATGGCGTATTGCCACGAGCCAGTCGGTCGGCCACCATTGACCAGACGTTTTGAATTGGTGAGAGATCTGGAGAATGTGCTGGCCAGAGCAGCACTCGAAAATATTCTGTATCCAGAAAGGCGCGTCCAGGACCTGCGAGATGCGGTCGTGCATTATCCTGCTGAAATGTAGGGTTTCGCAGGGATCGAATGAAGGGAAGAGCCACGGGTCGTAACACATCTAAATGTAACGTCCACTATTCAAAGTGTCGTCAATGCGAACAAGAGGTGACAGAGACGTGTAACCGATGGCACCCCGTACCATCACGCCGGGTGATACGCCAGTATGGCGATGACGAATACACGCTTCCAATGTGCGTTCACCGCGATGTCGCCAAACACGGATGCGACTATCACGATGCTATGAACAGAACCTGGATTCATCCGAAAAAGTGACGTTTTGCCATTCGTGCACCCAGGTTCGTCGTTGAGTACACCATCGCAGGCGCTCCTGTCTGTGATGCAGCGTCAAGAGTAACCGCAGCCATGGTCTCCGAACTGATAGCCCATGCTGCTACAAACGTCGTCGAACTGTTCGTGCAGATGGTTGTTGTCTTGCAAACGTCCCCATCTGTTGACTCAGGGATCGAGACGTGGCTGCACGATCCGTTACAGCCGTGCGGATAAGATGCCTGTCATCTCGACTGCTAGCGATAAGAGGCCGTTGGGATCCAGCACGTCGTTCCGTATTACCCTCCTGAACCCACCGATTCCATATTCTGCTAACAGTCATTGAATGTCGACCAACGCGAGCAGCAATGTCGCGATACGATAAACCGCAATCGCGATAGGCTACAGTCCGACCTGAATCAAAGTCGGAAACGTGATGGTACGCATTCTCCTCCTTACACGAGGCATCACAACATCGTTTCACCAGGCAACGCCGGTCAACTGCTGTTTGTGTATGAGAAATCGGTTGGAAACTGTCCTCATGTCAGCACATTGTAAGTTTCGCCACCGGCTGCAACCTTGTGTGAATGCTCTGAAAAGCTAATCATTTGCATATCACAGCATCGTCTTCCTGTCGGTTAAATTTCGCTTCCGTAGGACGTCATCTTCGTGGTGTAGCAATTTCAATGGCCAGTAGTGTAATTCTCCCCACTTGCAGGCCAACACCGTTACCACATAAAGTCGACTTAGTGGCTATTCATTTCTATTTTGCTTCTTTTTTCCACAGTTCAGTACACCTTCTCCCTGTTTTCATTCTTGATCTGTGTTCATTTTTTGACGGAGTATGCACTGGGCCATCTTATTACGAAATCTGACAGGGGTACGACGGGGTGTTTCCGTTGTTAGAATCGGGCAGTTGCAAGCATGAAATTTATGTGAAATAAGTGTTCGCGTGCGTAGTAAAGAGTAAGAAGGTAGTTGAGTGTAAATGTTTTGGGGTTTTACAGTAGATGCATCGTACACGAGAGGGCAGGTGAAGGAAACCTCACTGTCCGACGCAGGTTCGTGCAAACGCCGAGACCGCTACTCGCAGAAGCTAGCAGCTGCCACTTGCGGCTGTGACAAACGCACAGTGGCGGAGGGGAGCGCCTGCAGTGCCCCAGTTGTGTGCGGGGACCGGTTCTCGTAGCGCTGGCAGCTCCATACATAGGTAGATAGTTAGTGGGCCCCTTCCGCGGAGTCAGGTCAGACGCCAGACCCCAAAGCCCGGCCGGATCCCTGCGGGCCAAGCGTTAAATATTAACGAGCGGGGGTCAGCTGGCAGCGGAGGCAACCGATATGAGATTCCAGGGGACTCTGGATGGCCTGGCACGAGGAACGAGGCCCTGAACCGAAGTAGTTCTACACTGAAGCGTCAAAGAAACTGGTATAGGTATGCGTATTCGAATACTTTGTAAACAGTCAGAATACGGCGCTGCGGTCGGCAACGCCTGTGTAAGACAAGTGTCTGGCGCAGTTGTTAGAACGGTTACTGCTGCTACAGTAGCAAATTATCAAGGTTTAAGTGAGTTTGAAAGTGGTGTTACAGTCTGCGCACGAGCGATGGGACACAGCATCTCCGAGGTAGCGATGAACTGGGGATTTTCCCGTACGACCTTTTCACGAGTATATCGCGAATATCAGGAATCCGGTTAAAACATCAAATCTCCGACATCGCTGTTGCCGGAAAAAGATCCTGCAAGAATGGGACCAACGACGACTGAACAGAATCGTTCAGCGTGACAGAAGTGCAATCCTTCCGCAAATTGCTGCAGATTTCAATGCTGGGCCATCAGCAAGTGTCAGCGTGAGAACTATTCAACGAAACATCATCGATATGGGATGTTGGAGCCCAAGGACCACTCGTGTACCGTTAATGACTACACGACACGAAGCGTTACGGTCGCAGGTTCGAATCCTGCCTCGGGCATGGATGTGTGTGCTGTCCTTAGGTTAGTTAGGTTTAATTCGTTCTAAGTTCTACGGGACTGATGACCTCAGATGTTAAGTCCCATAGTGCTCAGAGCCAAGCGTTACGTTTCGCCTGGGCCCATCAACACCGATACTGGACTATTTACGACTGGAAATATTTAGTCTGATCGGACGAGTCTCTTTTTCAAGAGCTGATGGACGTGTTCGGTTATGGTGACAACCTCATGAATCCATGGACTCTGCCTTTCAGGAGGGGACTGTTCAAGCTGGTGGAAGCTCTATATTGGAGTGGGGCATGCGCATTTGAAGTGATATGGGACCCCTGGAACCTCTAGATACGATTCTGTCAGGTGAATCGTACGTAAACATCCCGCCTGATCACCTGCATCCTTTCATGTCCATTGGGCATTCCGACGGACTTGTCCAATTCCAGCAAGACAATGCGATACCCCACACGTCCACAATGGCTCCAGGAACACTCTTCTGAATTTAAACACTTCCGCTGGCCAGACACGAACATCATTGAGCATAGGCCTATATGGCAGAATTGATGGTGTCAGTTCCCTCTAGCACTGCTTCAGACACTAGCAGGGTACACGCCACGTCGGGTTGCGGCACTTCCGTGTGCTCGCGGGAGCCCTACACTATATTAGCAGGTGTACAACTTTCTTTCTCCCTTCATTGTATATCTACGCTCCATAAGCCACATTATCGCGTGCGTTCCTTACCCTGATCCAGTTGTTCTGGAGCGTGGAAACAGCGCCCATCTATTTCTGCCGCGATACTACACTCCTGGAAATGGAAAGGAGAACACATTGACACCGGTGTGTCAGACCCACCATACTTGCTCCGGACACTGCGAGAGGGCTGTACAAGCAATGATCACACGCACGGCACAGCGGACACACCAGGAACCGCGGTGTTGGCCGTCGAATGGCGCTAGCTGCGCAGCATTTGTGCACCGCCGCCGTCAGTGTCAGCCAGTTTGCTGTGGCATACGGAGCTCCATCGCACTCTTTAACACTGGTAGCATGCCGCGACAGCGTGGACGTGAACCGTATGTGCAGTTGACGGACTTTGAGCGAGGGCGTATAGTGGGCATGCGGGAGGCCGGGTGGACGTACCGCCGAATTGCTCAACACGTGGGGCGTGAGATCTCCACAGTACGTCGATGTTGTCGCCAGTGGTCGGCGGAAGGTGCACGTGCCCGTCGACCTGGGACCGGACCGCAGCGACGCACGGATGCACGCCAAGACCGTAGGATCCTACGCAGTGCCGTAGGGGACCGCACCGCCACTTCCCAGCAAATTAGGGACACTGTTGCTCCTGGGGTATCGGCGAGGACCATTCGCAACCGTCTCCATGAAGCTGGGCTACGGTCCCGCACACCGTTAGGCCGTCTTCCGCTCACGCCCCAACATCGTGCAGCCCGCCTCCAATGGTGTCGCGACAGGCGTGAATGGAGGGACGAATGGAGACGTGTCGTCTTCAGCGATGAGAGTCGCTTCTGCCTTGGTGCCAATGATGGTCGTATGCGTGTTTGGCGCCGTGCAGGTGAGCGCCACAATCAGGACTGCATACGACCGAGGCACACAGGGCCAACACCCGGCATCATGGTGTGGGGAGCGATCTCCTACACTGGCCGTACACCACTGGTGATCGTCGAGGGGACACTGAATAGTGCACGGTACATCCAAACCGTCATCGAACCCATCGTTCTACCATTCCTAGACCGGCAAGGGAACTTGCTGTTCCAACAGGACAATGCACGTCCGCATGTATCCCGTGCCACCCAACGTGCTCTAGAAGGTGTAAGTCAACTACCCTGGCCAGCAAGATCTCCGGATCTGTCCCCCATTGAGCATGTTTGGGACTGGATGAAGCGTCGTCTCACGCGGTCTGCACGTCCAGCACGAACGCTGGTCCAACTGAGGCGCCAGGTGGAAATGGCATGGCAAGCCGTTCCACAGGACTACATCCAGCATCTCTACGATCGTCTCCATGGGAGAATAGCAGCCTGCATTGCTGCGAAAGGTGGATATACACTGTACTAGTGCCGACATTGTGCATGCTCTGTTGCCTGTGTCTATGTGCCTGTGGTTCTGTCAGTGTGATCATGTGATGTATCTGACCCCAGGAATGTGTCAATAAAGTTTCCCCTTCCTGGGACAATGAATTCACGGTGTTCTTATTTCAATTTCCAGGAGTGTATTTTGCGAGTTGTCCGTTATTTTCCGAGTGAATGTCAGAGACACGTGGCTGGGGCGTGCTAGGCGGGCTTCACGGCTTGTGATTTCACTTGGAGGCAGGTTTTCCCAGTTCCTGTTGCGACTAATTTGCGACACTTGCTGGCAGGAAACGACTCATAGCAGAGGAGTGCTGTTAATTCCAAAAGGAAATGGCTGGCTAGAGTGCTTGATTCTCTTCCAGTCTGAGTCTGACACCTGCATTTTGTGTAATTATTTTTAAGAGGCCGCTGCACTGAAAGTGGTTGTGAGTGCTTGCACTGGTTGTTCAAGAGTTGTGAAATCACACAACAGTGTGTACTTCCACCTACTTGTGCACAGTAGGCTGTACTTTTTATTTTATTTTATTTTATCGAGGTTCAACCGCCTGTCCCTGAACCGAGAGTTGATCTTTTGCAGGTTGTTTTGCATTTCGCTGCGCGTTTCTAGCGTTGCGACTTCCGTAATTGCAACAGCATCATCCGCAAACAGCCTCAAAAATGGTTCAAATGGCTCTGAGCACTATGGGACTTAACATCTCAGGTTATCAGTCCCCTAGACTTAGAACTACTTAAACCTAACTAACCTAAGGACATCACACACATCCATGCCCGAGGCAGGATTCGAACCTGCGACCGTAGCGGTCACGCGGTTCCAAACTGACGCGCTTAGAACCGCACGGCCACATCGGCCGGCAAACAGCCTCGTAGAGATTGCAATCTTCTGTACTACGCCGTTCCCATGCACTAACCGGTCTATACAACCAGCATGCCTGTTAAATTACATTAATATGGATGTATCCACACCACCCCTTCAAGAAAGATTAAACTCTGCTGGGACGTATTCAGTGAGATATTTGAATGTCTTTAGGGTAAATGGAAAGCCATTCTTCCTCGAGGGCCGAATCCAGAGAAAGCAGTAATTTATTTATTTCGTTAACAGTACAGAGTAACCCACCGCCTTGAAATGTAAGGTGGGTCGGATGCCTCTAAACCCAACAGCAAACACTTCTCATTCTTACAGTCCTATTGGTATACGGTTGTTAATGCTGTTTTAAATAATATGAAGAACACAATATATAAAAATTTCTCTAAGGTTACAGCGAACTCAGTGCTTAACGGAAGTTAAAATGGTTCTATATAATTTGTTTCTGCCTAGTTGATGAAAATATAATTTATATAACGCAAATGTAAAAGAAAAATAAAAGGAAATAAGTAATACAGTGAGTGTGGTGAAAATAATTTGCAAAATGTATAGGGAAGTGATGCACTGTATCCGGACGTGTAATATAACTTACGTAGCATGTTGGTTAGTAATGGCCTATTTCTACATATTCCAGGTGAGAAGGTCTCGGTAGAGCCTCATATGGAATGGTTCGTGCTTACGTATGTTCACTGTGTTTGTGTGTACTGGTATATTGCTGGGGGTGTTGCAAGTCAGGAAACTACATGAAACTCAGTAGCTGTCTGCTTGTCCTATTATAGGTAGTTGCGGTATGTTCTATGTGGTACCCTAGAAATATGCACCTGGTGTTATACAGATTAAATACTGATTGAGCATTTCATACATGGAATACATCAATTTTAGTTTTACATGAGAAATGCACTTATGTTTGTAAATTTGTTTGTAGAAGTAGAATGTAGTTCATTGCTACTTGAATGCAAAAGTCCTTTGATAACTTAATACATTACATTTTTAGTTTTATACAAAGGTAATTCATTGTATCTTTAAATAGAGAAGAGAATACACTTCTATCTACACATAATAAAACGAACAAAACATTAATGCTGTGCAATATACTTTAAACACTATGCACTTGGGGAGTAGGAGCCTCGGAATAAAAGTTCTTCGAGCCTTCCCCTCCCAAGCGAAGTTACGTTATTACTAGAGTCTTAGTATGTGGTGCCGGTGTTTATTGTTTTATGATTGTTGTGTTGTTCGTGACTGTGTTGTGGCATGTAGTGTCATGAGTTGCTTGTTCCGGTCCCTTACGTGTTGATCCCTTCTGAGTCATGGTCACTTAGTGTGTTGGATCCTTCCTCGGTTTCGGAATCTGCGGTCGTGCTTGTGTCCTCCCAGGTGGTTTGCTGTGTTGTTTGTGCTTGTCTGCGCCTTCTTCCATAAGGGCTTTGGCGCTTGTATTCTTCATGCAGTGTGTTCGATAGAGTATCGGCTACGCTATGGTTCAAATGGCTCTGAGCACTATGGGACTTAACGTCTGAGGTCATCAGTCCCCCTAGACTTAGAACTACTTAAACCTAACTAACCTAAGGACATCACACACGTCCATGCCCGTGGCGGGATTCGAACCTGCGACCGTAGCTGTCGCGCGGTTCCAGACTGTAGCGCCTAGAACCGCTCGGCCACGCTATGTATTGTGTTCCAATCAGCGGCATTACGTATTATTCTGACGATGTGACTGTCGTTCTGTATAGGTCTCACTTGTGCTAGCGTGTTGCACAGCAGTGTGACATGTCCTGGTGTCCCAATGTTGTGACTTGGCAAGACAGCCAAGTCACAATGAGAGGAAGCCGAAAGGCACGCGTTAAGCTCACGCAGATTGGCGTGAGGTCTGGAACAGTTAAAGGAATTAATAGTAGCAAATAAAGTACGTAGCTGCTGGAATACTTAACTTTAATCCACAATTGGTGAACATCGGTCTGACGGTACATGCATCACAAGATAAATAGCAAATGATAATGGCGCCTTGCTAGGTCATAGCAAATGACGTAGCTGAAGGCTATGCTAATTATCGTCTCGGCAAATGAGAGCGTAGTTGTCAGTGATCCATCTCTGGCTAAGTCGGCTGTACAACTGGGGCGAGTGCTAGTAAGTCTCTCTAGACCTGCCGTGTGGGGGTGCTCGGTCTGCAATCACTGACAGTGGCGACACGCGGGTCCGGCGTATACTAATGGACCGCGGCCGATTTAAAGGCTACCACCTAACAAGTGTGGTGTCTGGCGGTGACACCACACCCAGTTTCTCCGCAAATGCGTATTTCATCGTTAGTTAGTCCCATGCGGTTTAAATGTACCGGATACGGCCCGTGGCCTGTCGGGAAATGAACCATCCCCCGGCTTGGGTCGACATGTTTCAGTTGTAATCTTTCGTTTGCGTCAGGAAAGAAAGAGTGTACTCGGCGACCCTTGTCGGATGCGTCCCGCTCTCTCTGGCATGTTTGAATCCGCCATTGTTTCATTTGTGTTTTGTTCATAGTATTGGCTTCTGTAATTTCGGTGACTTTATCGAGCCTGTCCCTCTTAAACCAATAAAGTGCAACTCTATAACGTATTGTTATGTCTATAGAATAGGTCCTCAACACAACGCAAAATGCCTCTAGTGTTGTGGTGTTGAAGCCTCCTCTCATTCTCAGGAGTACGCTATGTTAACCTCGTCTCGCAATTGTCTTGTTAGTGTGTGTGTTCAGTAGGTGAGCCCAGGTACTTGCGGCGAAGCATGCGATGGATTCAAATATCGCAATGTGTTAGCCCCTTATCGTCGTAATAGGTAATTTTTACTGAGTTGTGTTGAGTCTTTCTAGTGTGTGCATAATTTTGGAGGCTTTGTCAATTGTCAGTTTGATATGATAATTAAAAGACTGTTTTGCGTCAAGATGCAGTCCTAGATAAGGTGTGGCTTGCTTCCTCTGTAAGCTTGTATTGTCTACTAACGTGTGGCTTGCTTCCTCAGTAAGCTTGTATTGCCTACTTTTAGAATTGGATTCCTCTGTAGTGTCCCTCTGAGCAGTAAATGTAAAGTTTTGTTGGGAGCTATTTTTAATTTATTTTCTTTGCTCCAGTTGTTAATTTTGTGAAGCGGTTGCGTGCCTTTTGTCTCTATTGCTGCTGTCGAGTTGGCTGACACCATTACGAGCAGGTCGTGTGCGTACGCCGCTACATCTCTTACCCTGTCGTCACTGTCCAGCGTGTTCAGCAAGGGCTCGATTGGGATATATCAAAATATTGGTCCGCAGATCGAGCCGTGTGGACATCCCTTCGTTATTCTCTTGACAGCCTTGCGTATACCAGCCCCCCACTCCGCCACTCAGCCTGTGCAGTAGTCGAGGATGCTATTGTAGAGGGAAGCTAACAGCCTTATTTCCCTTAACCTGGCGAAGAGGGACGGCCACCACAGGTTGTCAAAGCAGTAATGTTTTACGCCAAGGTCTGGAGTAAAGTCGACATTCTAACTCCTCCCAACGGTGATCCATTGAGTTGAGATTGGGACTCTGGACGCGCCACTCCTTTGCAGCGACGTTATGGTCCAGAAGCAGACGCTGCTTTATGGCGGAACGCATTGTCAAGCAGATACAGACCATCACCGCCTGCAAACTATTCTACTACTCTATCCTGAACACAGTGCAGCAAAACGTACTCGATATCTTTCCGCATGCAACACTTTCTTAAGCGCAGTATAGCAACCACGTAATATATGTAGTGTTGGCAGAAGAGCCAACACTGTTTTTCTAGAGGAGGCCGAAATGCACGCGTTTAATTACACGCTGACTGGCGTGAGGTCTGGAACAGGACAATATTTTAAGAATTGCAAATAAAGTAAGTAGTTGATATAATACTTAACTTTAATCCACAATTGTAGAACATCGCTCTTGATGATACATGCTTCAAATAATAAATATCAATTGAATACGGCGTCTTGCTATGTCGTAGCAAATGGCTATGCTAACTATCGTCTCGGCAAATGAGAGCGAATCGGTCAGTGTAGCTTCGCTAGCAAAGTCGGCTGTACAACTGGGGCGAGTGCCAGGACGTCTCTCTAGACCTGCCGTGTGGTGGCGCTCGGTCTGCTATCACTGACAGTGGCGACACCCGGGTCCGACGTATACTAACGGACCGCGGCCGATTTAAAGGCTACCACCTAGCAAGTGTTGTGTCTGGCGGTGACACCACAATAAACACGGTAAACACCCACGTAGTGTGATAACGTCTTCCGTGCTTAACTGTTAGCCCTACAAATGAGAACAGGATACAATCTTCAGGCATTTGCTAAACCCCAATTCTTCCGTCGGATATGCTGCAGGATATAGCGTGGGCCATCACTCCAGATCACTCATTTCAAGTCGTCCAGTGTTTAATAGCGTCGTTCTATACTCAACGTCAAGTGTCGCTTAGGGTTGACAACAGAAAAGTGTGGGTTATGAGGATCAAAAAATGGTTCAAATGGCTCTGAGCACTATGCGACTTAACTTCTGAGGTCATCAGTCGCCTAGAACTTAGAACTAATTAAACCTAACTAACCCAGGGACATCACACACATCCATGCCCGAGACAGGATTCGAACCTGCGACCGTAGCGGTCACGCGGTTCCAGACTGAAGCGCCTTTAACCGCACGGCCACACCGGCCGGCTATGAGGATCTGCTCGACCACTGTACCCTGTTCACCTTAACTCCCTGTGCAAATAATTATGCTAACTGGACAACTGGAAGCACTTTGAAACTCATGAGTGTCTCCTTTCGCTGATTTCAAGCGATTGTTTACGACCACCTTCCGCAATGCAGGACAGTCCCTGTCCGTCACTACGTGAAGCCTGCCCGTTCTCGGCATCGTTAATCAGGTGACATCCAATAATTAGTCTACGGTCGAGGTCACTGTTAATCCTGACCGACCTATTCTGCTGTTAGCCGTTCTCTGCCCACAACGCAATACTTCCCTCAACCTATCGTAAGGGGCGAGGCTCCCCTCTTGGGATATCTGGTAGGAGGGTCCGGATAACCTTGATCAGATAAGGTGTAAGGTCCGATAACAGTACCATAGGTACTCCAGTTAAGAGTTCAAGCTGTGTCGTGTATGCGAGGAACTTTGTAGTGCTGCGTGAGAATGAGTCAGTCAGCCTCCCGAGGAATCGCGCGGCATTCTCTGGTGACTCGACTTCCGCACGGAGGAAGACAGGAGGGGACTCCGGACTTCCCAGGCTCGGTTGGCTGCGTTCCGTCCCCTTCCGGCAACTGCGTCGCCTCTGATTACTCAGACGCCTTCTGCGTATCCTGGTGACACCCTCCTCTGCAGGACGCCGCCGGAGGAACAAGGCGGTTCAGGTGCCGCCATCCGCCGTCCTTGTCTCCTTTCCCAGTGCGCCGCCCGTCACCCCTGTGACGCATAGCGCCTACGTGACGTCACCCATCGTGTTCTTGTCTGTGACGCAGCAGTAGTCGAAACGGTGCTAGCTCCACGTATTCGACCAACATACGCTGATTAGCTAAAACATTACAACCATCTGCGAGATAGTGTGTTGGATCGAAATACATACACTGTGTGATCAAAAGTATCCGGACACCCCCAAAAACATACGTTTTTCATATTAGGTGCATTGTGCTGCCACCTACTGCCATGTACTCCATATCAGCGACCTCAGTAGTCATTTGACATCGTGAGAGAGCAGAATGGGGCGCGTCGCGGAACTCACGAACCTCGAACGTGGTCAGGTGATTGGGTGTCACTTGTGTCATACGCCTATACGCGAGATTTGCACACTCCTAAACACCCCTGGGTCCACTGCTTCCGAGGTGACAGTGAAGTGGAAACGTGAAGGGACACGTACAGCACAAAAATGTACAGGCAGACTTCGTCTGTTGACTGACAGAGACCTCCGACAGATGAAGAGGGTCGTAATGTGTAATAGGCAGACGTCTATCCAGTCCATGACACAGGAATTCCAAAATGTCATGATACACTGCAGGTGTTATTCAATCTGTATATTGAGCAAGCAGTAAAGGAAACAAAAGAAAAATTCGGAGTAGGTATTAAAATCCATGGAGAAGAAATAAAAACTTTGAGGTTCGCCGATGACATTGCAATTCTGTCAGAGACAGCAAAGGACTTGGAAGAGCAGTTGAACGGAATGGACAGTGTCTTGAAGGGAGAATATAAGATGAACATCAACAAAAGCAAAACGAGGATAATGGAATGTAGTCGAATTAAGTCGGGTGATGTTGAGGGTATTAGATTAGGAAATGAGACACTTAAAATAGTAAAGGAGTTTTGCTATTTGGGGAGCAAAATAACTGAGCATGGAGAGCTGCATCAAACCAGTCTCATGACTGAAGACCACAACAACAACAACACTTCAGGTCCTATGACAGTTAGGCGGGAGATGAGAAAACTTCAATTTCGTGGTCGAGCGGTTGCTTATGAGCAACAAATCACGCCGGTAAATGCCAAACGACCCCTAGCTTGGTGTAAGGAGCGTAAACATTGGACGATTGAACAGTGGAAAAACTGAAGTGACGAATCGCGGTACACAATGTGGCGATCCGATGGCAGGGTGTGGATGTGGCGAATACCCAGTGAACGTGATCTGCCAACATGTGTAGTGGCAACAGTAAAATTCGGAGGCGGTGGTGTTTTGGTGTGGTCATGTTTTTCATGGAGGGCCTTGCACCCCTTGTTTTGGGTGGCACTATCACAGCACAGGCCTACATTGATGTTTTAAGCACCTTCTTCTTTCCCACTGTTAAAGAGCGATTCGGGGATGGCGTTTGAATCTTTCAACACGATCAAGCACCTGTTGATAATGCACAGCCTGTGGCGGAGTGGTTACACGACAATAACATCGCTGTAATGGACTGGCCTGCACTGAGTCCTGATCTGAATTTTCTAGAACACCTTTAAGATGATGCCATCGGATTAGGGAAGGTTGGGAAGGAAGTCGGCCGTGTCCTTTCAAAGGAACCATCCCGAGATTTGCCTGGAGCGATATAGGGAAATTACGGAAAATCTAAATCAGGGTGGCCGGACGCGGGCTTGAACCGTCGTCCTCCCGATTACGGGTGCAATGTGCTAAGCACCTCGTTCGGTAGATATTTTTGTTTCGAATGTTTGTTCCTGTAATATCCCTGCATATTGACCTCTCCTCCTGGAACACGCTGTATGAGCATTATAAAATCGTGTGTTAAGCAAGACACAATTTAAAAGAACAGAGTATGCTTCATAAAAGAACTTACGTTTCCAATGAAATTATCTTGAGGTGGCAGTACATAACGACTTTTCGTATTGGGATAGGGTATGCATCATAAAATAAGGAATAGCAAGGTGTAACGGTTAACAACTTTGAACGAGTGCAATAAGCCTAAGAGAGTACACCGTAGAAAGTTATGTCGACCATAGGTGAAGCTGCTGGACATTTGCGTGGCAGATCATGGTTGAAGTGACCGCTATAGCGAAAACTTACCAATACCAGTACTGCTGGCCCAATTTTGATCACGAACAAAATAGAATCTTCCGACACGTCGGTCAGGGGCCTGAAAATGACATAGTGAAACGCTGAAACTGCTTACAAATAAAATAGGGTTGGAAACTAGACGGCTGAAAGGTGTTTAACTTGACGTCCTGTATCGCACAGCCGAGTTCTGCAATCATCTGTGAAAAGATGGGCATACAGAGATTTGCACTGGGGTTGAGAGACTCGCGCAGGACAGCACAGCGCCTCACAGCGGGCATACGGAGGTTTCCGGTAGGCGATGTCCATCAGGGTGGAGGTGGGATGGGACGTAGTGGGCAGGTAGTTTCGAGGAATACTGAGCGAAGTTTGCATGTGTCCCGCCAAGTCTACTGCAGTCTAAAGTGTCCTAAGACGGAGGAATATGCACTCTGCGATCGACTGCTACCTTTACCCTTTGCTAATCCCTTTTCGTTGCTCAGCTCACCGCTACGGTACGTGGGAGATTAGCGATCGGCGCGCCGTGATGTGTGGACTCGGCGGCCGGCGTTTTACGAGCCGGGCAGCAGCAGGTGAGCACCGCCGGCGGCGTCGACACACACACACATACACAGGTAGGCCGGAGCAGCGGCCTTGCGGCTCGCGGGCAATTTGTTTTGGGCCCCGGCCGCGCGCCGTGACACGTCCCGTAATGAGGCACCGGCCTAATGACGCGGGCTCCAGGCCGGCACGCATTCCTGCGGGAATTGGCTGGAGCCGGTGCTGGACCCCGTGTCCCCCCCAGCCGGCCCAGGTAGCGAAGACAGCCGCGGCCGGCCGCCCATGCCCTATTGTGTGTGCCGCGCCGCCGGGCCTGTTCCTCCAGAGCGCGAAAGCGCGCGAGAAGGTAGGGGGTCCGGCAGTCTCGTGCACCAGCGGTGTCGTTTAAAGTCGTGGTCACACGGATCTTGCATTCGAAAGTCAGCGTTGACGGTACTGGGTTTCTGGAAAAAGCAAACGGCGGAGTCTTTCTCTAGCATGTCAGGTATTCTGAACACGCCTTTGAACGTAGACCAACGAACTGAAGAACGCCACCTGCGTCACATACTGGCCATCTGCCCTTTCAGTACACGCTACAGAGTTCAGAGATGCCGTATTGCCGGCCGGTGTGGCCGTGCGGTTCTAGGCGCTTCAGTCTAGAACCGCGTGACCGCTACGGTCGCAGGTCCGAATCCTGCCTCGGTCATGGATGTGTGTGATGTCCTTAGGTTAGTTAGGTTTAAGTAGTTCTAAGTTCTAGGCGACTGATGACCTCAGAAGTTAAGTCGCGTAGCGCTCAGAGCCATTTGAACCATTGATGCCGTATTGTACCTCAGCTGAAGCCCATGTTTGGTGGGTTTATGCTGGGTGTTTCCCTAAGAGCGTGCAAAAATTTAACACGACGAGCAGAATGCTGCACTGAACAATCTGAGTTAGGAGCCAGCTCAAGGAGATATGCAAGCAAACTTCTCTGAAAATGGTCCAAATCGTTCTGAGCACTATGGGACTTAACTTCTGAGGTCATCAGTCCCCTAGAGCTTAGAACTACTTAAACCTAGCTAACCTAAGGACATCACACACATACATGTTTGAGACAGGATTCGAACCTGCGACCGTAGCGGTCGCTCGTTTCCAGACTGAAGCCCCTAGAACCGCTCGGCCTCCCCGGCCGGCTGTTACAATTACACTATAGTAATTTAGACTAATTGGAGGTTTAACGTAGGGCCTTGTTCAGTAACTGGCGACCTACTCCATCGACAGGTTTCTATTCTTTGCTAAGGAACAAGTGACAACTGCTAAGTAACACCCGACCACTGACAGTAGAAGGATATGGAGAGGCAGGAACGTGTTAGCTACAGCGAAGCCTTCGCACGAACGCTGTGTATGCATTCTAAAGTTAATGAAGTACGATATTTCGTGAAAGTTGTTGTGGAAACGATTAGTACTATATGCCTGCAAGACATTATTTGAGTGCTTACGGTCAAGGGCGAGCAGTGGCAGAGCTCGAAGCCGGCCAGAGTGTCCCTGCTACTGTGGCCACAGTAATGGCTGCGTCCACAAGGGTCTTCTCGCGATTAAGAAAGGTCGCCGCAGCCGGAAACGCTGTTCGAAAGCATGCCGGCAGTCGTACACAGTCCTCTTCCTGCGCAGCCCTAATGGCGAAAAGGAACATGCATGTCACGCCGCCCGCATCTCGTGGTCTTGCGGTAGCGTTCTCGCTTCCCACGCACGGGTTCCCGGGTTCGATTCCCGGCGGGGTCAGTGATTTTCTCTGCCTCGTGATGGCTGGGTGTTGTGTGCTGTCCTTAGGTTAGTTAGGTTTAAGTAGTTCTAAGTTCTAGGGGACTGATGACCATAGATGTTAAGTCCCATAGTGCTCAGAGCCATTTGAACCATGTCACGCCTAGGCAAATTGCTGAAGACTTGTCAACTGCTATCCGTACACGTGTCTCTGATAGAACCATTTCTTGGCGATTAAATCAAGCTGGTTTGCATACTCGGAAGCCTGTTAAATACATCCCACTTCCACCACGCCGTCGTCGAGAAAGAGTTTGTTGGTGAAGGGATCATGTTGGTTGGAGTCAGCAACAGTGGTCCCGGGTAACGAATCCTGCTGCATAGTGGTGATTCTGACCGCCAGTTAGTTTGTAGAGAGAAAGAGGAACACGTTACACACCACAGAATGTTCATGAACGTCATCAGTACGGCCTAGGCGTTACGATGCTGGTAGGCATTATGCTGAATGGCCGAACACCGCTGCCTATCTTTCATTGAGGTGCCGTTAAAGCACAACGGCATTGCAGGCAGATTATTCTGAATCATGTCCCTCTGTCTAGGGGTTCGGTAGGTCCCTACTTCCTGTTTGTGGACGACAATGTCCACCCATAAAGGCCGCTGAGGTGTCGGACATACTGGAAAGTGAAGACATTCAACGTAAGGAACGGCCTGCATACTCGCCGAACTTAAACTCTATACAGCATTCCTGGGATGCCCTTAGCAGACATGTTTCTCAACAAACACCCTCTCCCGGAACCGTGCAAGCACTGAAAACCGCCTTGAGAGAGTTGCGGAACAATATAACGCAAGGACTCCTCAACCGTTTAGTGGCCAACATGGATAGCAAGTGCAAGATGTGGGTTAGTGCTTGAGGAGCGCACATTCCTTAGCGAGAGTCCGATATCGACCGTTATGTGGGGAGTCTGATCTGTGCCAAACGTGAACATTAATAATGTCTGTTATCCTACTTTCCCATGTGGTGAAATCTCTAACATTTTTCATTGTGAGTATACCAATCCACCTCTGTTACGTATATAGCGTGTTGATGTGATTATTCCCGAAACTTCCTGGCAGATTAAAATTGTGTGCAGGACCGAGACTCGAACTCAGGACCTTTGCCTTTCGCGGGCAAGTGCTCTACCATCTGAGCTACCCAAGCACGAATCACGCCCCGTCCTCACAGCTTCACTTCTGGCAGTACCTCGTCTCCTACCTTGCAAACTTTACAGAAGCTCTCCTGCGCAGCCGGCCGAAGTGGCCGTGCGGTTAAAGGCGCTGCAGTCTGGAACCGCAAGACCGCTACGGTCGCTGGTTCGAATCCTGCCTCAGGCATGGATGTTTGTGATATCCTTTGGTTAGATAGGTTTAACTAGTTCTACGTTCTAGGGGACTAATGACCTCAGCAGTTGAGTCCCACAGTGCTCAGAGCCATTTGAACCATTTTTGATCTCCTGCGAACCCTGCAGAACTAGCACTCCTGAAAGAAAGGATATTGTGGAGACAAGGCTTTTGTGAGTCCTGCTTGGGTAGCTCAGATGGTAGAGCACTTGCCCGCGAAAGGCAAAGGTCCCGAGTTCGAGTCTCTGTCCGGCACACAGGTTTAATCTGCCAGGAAGTTTCATATCAGCGCGCACTCCGCTGCAGAGTGAAAATCTCATTCTGTGATTATTCCTGCCCAACAGTGCGTCTGTTCCTTAACAATTGTCAAGCAGAATCACTGAATCTAGCTGCAAAAAAATTTTTACATCTTTACATCTAATGAATACATTTCGAATTAGTTTGAGGTCGGATTCATTTCTTAGCTCGTGACTTGCTGCTACACCACGTTACAATTCTTTCCTCAGCAGTAATCAACGCAAGCCGTTTGTCAGTCATTTCAACGGATGTCTTTTGCTAAAAGTTTGAGCGTGTGAGGAAAACACAATACATCTCTTCCAAATGCTATTTCTACTGCTTTAACCATTACACTGATATTGTTGCATGAAACATTCATAAAAAGATTCGTTGAAATAACTAAAAAATTTTTTGGCTCTGGTAACAAGTAATCTGGTATTTTTTCCGACATCGGAGGTCTACATTTTGTCTACAACATCGATGTTACGATTATTCAAAGGCTTCAGTGCCGATGTTTAAAAACTTAACATCGATACTTTGCAAATGATGACTATCACCGAACATCCCTAGTACCAGCGCGCGTGCGTCAGTGACACTGGAAGCCCTGTTTGCTGCATTTCGCGTCGAGAAACACGTCCCGTATGAGGACGGTACAAGAAACGGATGCATTGCGTCTGCAAACACCGCCGTGAACTAGACAGTCTCGTCTGGTGATGAGTCAGTTAAAATTGTTGGGGCGCAGGAATACCTTTGGATGTGCGCTGTAAGGCTGTACTTTGTACGCGCGGGCAATCGGACGGGTCGGGCTCCGTAGAGCTGCCACGACGCCGCCTGGCTCGCCATTGTTCCCGCGTGATAACCGTGAAAGGCGCGCGTCTGATGCAGTGTGCGCATGCGCTGTGTGTGCCTTGATTTGTCCGCACTTGCATCACTGCGGCCACTTAAAATGTCGTCGCTTGCCTCGCCACGGCTCGCTCGCTCATTGCCGAGTTGTCAGAAGTAATACCTGCTGTGTCGGATCCCACCCGCGGGCTGTGTTATTACACGAGACACTCGCGCTTGCGTCATCCAGCTATTTCGGACACTGTGTCACATTTCGGTGTGATGTATATAATCTGTGATCCGCGCCACTCTATTAATTCATAAGACATGGAGTGCCGCAATCTTTATCCCGCGTTTCTCTAGAGCCCACAATTTTTTGTCTCTGGCATTAAAAGTTGGAAGAGCACTGTAAGGCTATCCCTGCGTTCATTATTGTGTTGCGCAATACCTTACATTCTGTAATTTCGCGACCTTATCGTACGGCTGAGACAGGTGTGCTTACTATTTCCACTTCTCTGAACTACTTAATGTGGTGTCACCGCCAGACACCACACTTGCTAGGTGGTAGCTTTAAATCGGCCGCGGTCCATTAGTACATGTCGGACCCGCGTGTCGCCACTGTCAGGGATCGCAGACCGAGCGCCACCACAAGGCAGGTCTCGAGAGACTGACTAGCACTCGCCCCAGTTGTACGGACGACGTAGCTAGCGATGCACACTGACGAAGCCTCGCTCATTTGCAGAGCAGATAGTTAGAATAGCCTTCAGCTAAGTCAATGGCTACGACCTAGCAAGGCGCCATTAGTAACATTGCATGTATCTAAAGAGTCTCACTTGTATCGCCACAATCTCCAGATGTATTCAAGTTAAGTATTCCAGGAGCTACGTACTTTTCTTTATAACATTCATTACGTATCCTGTTTCAGACCTCTCGCAATCCAGTTTTAGCTTAGCGCGTGCCTTTCGGCTTCCTCTCATTGTGTCTAGGCTGTCTTGTCTAGACACAACACTTAATTCCAGATGAACTACATTTCACTTCGCTCGCCCAGATAGCCGCGCCGTCTAACGCGCTGCTTCCCGAGTGGATTAGTGTCGAGGTCCGGTGTGCCAGCCAGCCTGTGAATGGTTTTTAAGTCGGTTTTTCCATCTGCCTCGGCGAATGCGGGCTGGTTCCCCTTATTCTCCACGTACGCGCACACCATAATTACTTTACCACACAAACATTTGGGGTTACAGTGTGGTATGAGACTATTCTGGGAAGGATCCACTGGGGACCGATCCACACACTAATCCTGGCTTCGGTGTGGGGCGGCTGTGGGGCGGATGGGCAGCTGTGAGCCACAGAGAGTTACGACGGGGCGAAGCCTCTGCGTCGTTTCTAGGTCCCTGGTTCAATACCCGGTACACACACATATTTCAATTTGCGTCTAGTGCGTGGGACCCGTGCGGGGTAGCCGCGTTGTCTGAGGCGCCTTGCCACGCTTCATCCGGCTCTCCCTCCCCCTCCCCCCCCCCCCGGCCCCCGTCGCAGGTTCGAGTCCTCCCTCGGGCATGTGAGTGTGTGTTCCCCTAACGTAAGTTAAAGTAGTATGTAAGTCTAGGGACCGATGACCTCTGCAGTTTGTCCCATAGGATCATACCACAAAAATCCAATATTTGCTAGTGTATAGAAGGAAGATGAAACACTTTTTTTTCTAAATATCTGGAAGAAACATGAAAAAAGCCTGATCTATGAGATAGGGTATGCTTCTGGTAGCATAATTAAAAGATAGAGAGAACACGCTGTTAAATGCACGACACGCATCTTCTATAAATGCCTTAAGGTGGGTATTTGGCTGCAACAAGGATCAGAAACGATCAAGAAATTATGAGTAAGTAATCTGAAACTGAGGTTTAACAGGAAGCAAAGCTTTCAGAGAGGCTAGTGAAATTTTCAGTAGTAATACGAAACAGGAATTAAAGTCCAAACCTTAACTATAGCCACTTGCTCGAACTGATTTTCTCTCTCTCTCTCTCTCTCTCTCTCTCTCTCGCTCCGTTCCTTCCTAGAGTGAACCACGTCGTGACGAGATCGTTGCGACAGTCCGTTACTCACCAGAGTGGTGCACAAGACGGAAAATCGCTTCACTAATGAGTTACGGAATCATCTTTAGGGGAAACTCCTCTCACAAAGAGAACGTTTTCAAAATTCAGAAACGAGTCAAATGGTTCAAATGGCTCTGAGCACTATGGGACTCAACTGCTGAGGTCATTAGCCCCCTAGAACTTAGAACTAGTTAAACCTAACTAACCTAAGGACATCACAAACATCCATGCCCGAGGCAGGATTCGAACCTGCGACCGTAGCGGTCTTGCGGTTCCAGACTGCAGCGCCTTTAACCGCACGGCCACTTCGGCCGGCCAGAAACGAGTCATTAGAATTATATCTGGTGTTAGTCCTAGATCATCATGCAGAGACCTCTTTAAGAAACTTGGTATTCTAACTACTACTTCTCATACATGTACTCAATGATGTCCATTGTTATTTCCAACAAGACTCATTTTACACAAAATAGTTCAAAACATGAATACAATACCAGAGCGAAAAACAATCTGTATAAGGATATAAAAGCTTAACATTAGTACAAAAAGGAGTCAAACACATGGGTACTCATATATTCAGTAACTTACCAGAGCATATCAAAGGTCTTGTAAGTGATGAAGATCGGTGTCAGAGTGAATTAAAGAACTTCCTGTCGGCCAACTCCTTCTACTCCATCGATCAATATCTTCACAAGGATTGTAGCTCATAAGTCTGCATTTGAATTGTACGATATCCATGTATCTGAGTAAAGAAGTATCTAAGAAAAAACTTTGACTCTTTCCACATCCCAGAGACTCCCCTCCAAGGGATCCATGGAAAACGATAAATGTAATGTAATGTAATTGAACTAAGATAAGTGTGTTGGCTTCGTTCTTCGTGGTTCTTCAGCATCTATAAACTTTGTTAATGACGCCATGGTTCGACAACTGGCTGACTTGTATCCTTCCTTTTTATTACTGTAGTTTGAGCTGTTAGACCACTTTCAAACACCTGGAATTCCATATAAGAATGATACTGCTGTGTTAGTGTTACAGGCCAATAGTAGAAAGTAGAGCAACACAGATAGATGTTACAGAGTCAGTCAGTACTCGACATATGTATTTATTTATTAAAAAAAAGTAGCAAAACGTCTATTTTTTATAAAATTAGTACCTTGAATCGGTGTCTATTAGAATACATATAACTTTTGTCTGTTCCGGACTACCAGTTTTCTGCAAAAAGTGCCTCCTAATCGATTTTTGTGATCCGTGATGCCGGCCGGTGTGGCCGTGCGGTTCTAGGCGCTTCAGTCTGGAACCGCGTGACCGCTATGGTCGCAGGTTCGAATCCTGCCTCGGGCATGGATGTGTGTGATGTTCTTAGGTTAGTTAGGTTTCAGTAGTTCTAAGTTCTAGGGGACTGATGACCACAGATGTTAAGTCCCATAGTGCTCAGAGCTATTTGAACCATTTGATCCGTGACGATATTAAATGCGCACTGTTCATTTAAATAAACAATGTCTTCCATACACTGGGATGTTCGAGCACACGATTAATGATAGTCCGTGAAATAATAATAAGTAAAATTTCAAAAAGATAAATGACGAATGACTTTACCTTGACGTCTTGTTGACATAACTATCACCTTGGAACATTATAAAACAGATTGTTTAAAACTGAGTATAGTTCACATCTGCTGCAAGGCTTGTCATTCGTCGTTGAAGACACCCAACTTTTCCTTGTACGTTTGTTTTAGCAATACTCATTTTTCGTTTAAAAGTATGTCGTACCGAGGAAAAACTGTTGGCTGTGAAGAAATACGTACCTGATTTATAGCATCGAAATTAAATATGAAGCTGTTCTGTGATCCGTAACGCGTGCTGTCACGAGCAGTTTACACACAGGAAATTGTAGGCCGAAGAGAAGTCGTATATTGAATTAGGGAACCGTTTTGTTCCGAAGGAAATTTTTCGAAAGCGCCAACTCCATTTGCTGTTGATTGGAGAATAAGTCAGCAGTCTCGTAACTACCTGTGATGGAGACTAGATCAGAAAAGCGTTCAACGTAGCCGTCTTAAATCTTCAGCCGAGTTCGCTAATCAGGCATCCACTGGAAGTCGTAGAGACCTAAAGCGGCGCTTTACGACACGCCAGACGTTCGGTTTACGAGCCAGACACTTCATTACATGACACGACAGCCAAGATACAGACGTACTTTCGTTCCTTTTTTTTCGCGTCTGTTTGTTTTTATTCACAATATGTCTGAATGCTTGTCCACTTCCCTCGCCACTTGTCACGACTGGTTCCTTTCCTGCTTTTCTTCTTGTCGAGAACGCACGATGTAGTATCTCTTGTAATCTTGTCGGACTGCCTTTTATTATTTAATTTCATTTCTCGAACGCTCGTTTATGGCGGGAGCAGCACGACTGCCTTCGATTCCTGTAGGGAAATGTGCGTAACCATTCAGGTGTTGTGTTTATACCGACAGCCCACATCGATCCTCGGTGTTGCTATTGTTATTCGCTTGCACCGTAAATATTTTAGTCTGTTTCATAAATTACGTTTAGCACTGGGGAGTAGTATTACACGATGCGCTGTGGAGTAGTGTGTCGGCGTATTAAATATAATTTGAAGTGAAGGCCGTTGCGACATATGGTGTCGCCGTGTAGCTGCAGCAGTCGTTCATCATCTTTACGCCACGACGTAGTCTTGTGGAAGATTCCAGCTGGATATCCGGCCTCTTAGAGTATCACCTGACGTGAAAGCGTTCGTGGATGTTGAGAGGTAGAGTTTTGTGACGCCACAGCCTGGAATTTCACGTGTTGCTAAGTTGCGAGGCGTGAGGGAATAATATGCCAAGACAGATTTCTGCCTCGTGCTTAGGAATGTGGTCAATGAGATGGATAATCGGTTTTACGTCATGTGCAGAACTTAGAAGACGCCATATTGGATTTAGTCTTTCGGACTTTGTATTTGGCGGTTTTCACACACGTCAACAATGGTTTTGCATGACTCCTTCATTTCGTAACTCATTGGACAGGAATCAAAAGTTGACCCTCAGACAAGCATTTGTACTCATTTGTTACACTCATTTGCCATTCCATTAATGAGGTCATCAACCCTAGTCCAAATTGTCCCACTCTTCAGCGGCGATTTTGTGTACGTTGCGCACAGCTCGTTTAAGTTGATCCCACACATTTTCAGTCTGGTTCATGTCCGCGAAACAGCCAGCTTACTCCATTCTGGGGATCCTGGCATGCTGAATGAACGTGTTCCCGAGACCAGCACAATGAGCACGCGAGCAACAATCCATCAACATGAAATTTTCATCAAAATATTGGCGATACGGTCCCACTATTGGTTGATGAATCTCGTCCGTATACCTTAGAGCAGTGAGATAGCATCAACAACGAAGAGAGGCGCACGGTATCCCCATGTAATTCCACCGTAGAACACCGCTCCACCACCAGCTTGTTGCACAAGTGGGACACAATATCAGAGTCTTTCGATATCACCGGATTGTCTCCAACCATGTTCTGTTCGATTATCAGGGTACAAACGAGTCCGAGTTTCAAACGTAAACAACATTGGACGCCAAGCCTGGGGTGTCCATTCTCTTGATTTCTTGCCCATATGTAACGGAGTCCCCGGTGTTGTGTTGTACGACTTGGTGCTCGCCATGACGGTCGGAAATGGGAATCGCATCATGCAATAGTCTCTTATCTGTTAGGTGCAATATATGACATCCTGTAGCCTCTTCGAAAGCCGCATTCAGTCCTGGAGCAGTCAGCCCAAAAGTCATAGATATGTGTAATCCTGCGCACTTGTCGAACGTGAACGGCTTTTGGAGTGCTAATTCCTGAACACTACCTGTCAGTCCATGACCGCACCATCTTACTTTGACTCCGATGGACATGTTCGCAACTTCCCTGATTGAGAAGTCTTCTGCGTGTAACGTTATAATGCGAACCCGATCATTGGTCGCGACTGACCTTTGCGCCGTGATGAATGTACACTCTAGTGTTCCACAGACGTCTAATCCGTCCCTACTGATGCTTTACCTGCATCCCATCCGTAGGTAGCGCTCAGGTAACTGTGGGTATCTTTCAAATCAACGTCAGGAAGTACGTTACTACAGACAAAGGAACAATCACAATAGCAACACACCTGCATAACATTTATATGTAATGTTGTTGCTTTAATTTGAGGTGTAATTGGTGCTGATGTTCACGACCATAAAAGTGGGTTAAAAGCTGTGAGCTGTCTGGGGAAGTTAACCTTGCATTACTGCGCAAATGTTTCACCAGGTATCCAGTCTAGCTTACCAAATCCCCAACCAGACTAACATTAATTATAATCTTTTAATAGTCATACGACAACCGGTGATTATATATATATATAAAGAGAATTTAAATAAAAAGAAATAAATTAGTTTATATTTGGAAATTTATTTTAACATTGATCATTGAAATTTAAGCATATTAAACTTGATTCATACCCCCTAAACTGGTGCCTTATTTAGGATTGTGAAAATGTGAGTTTGTAATCTTACGGAACACATCAAATATTGAGCCAAGATTGGGAGACTGCATACAACACTGTATTCATAAAATAACACACGAAGAATGTTGTAACATATGCAAGAGGAAATTAACCACAACCAACCGATTCAATTTTCACCCAAAGAAGTTACGTTCGTAGCGCAATCCTGTCCGTCATGAAATTACCACACACTGGTATACTAAATTCATACTAACTCTCTGTGAAATCTTCCTGAAAGGAATAGCTGATGGCTGCTTTGATGATTACACCACATGCTTCACATGGTCAACTTGGTTTACACAAAGAGTGTAACTCCACAATAATTTCGATAATTAAATTAGATCGAAAAGCAATTTACAAAAGAAAAACCTCGAACTGGTTACTAACGTCTTACTATTAACCTGATGGGGCAAACAATTGTATAAGCACGTGGTACTGGTCTCACAAAGTACACCCCACGTGGTTTGAACATAAAGAAAAGTTGCTATATTGAAAAATATTGTCAAGACGAGACGTTATAATCTCACGCACATTCGCATTTAAGATTGATGATCTTAGAGTTAGTGATCAACACGTGGTTCCACTTTACTCACAAAGTAGTGACAAAGCAACTACTGGAAAATATTCTGAACTGTACACTCGAATCACACTGCGTTGAAATTTAAGATAACATTAGATATTTTAGATCTAAACCTGAAATAAAGGTGATTAAATTTTCAGTTAGGCTGAACTTAAGAAATCCATTGTCCTACGGACTTAGCAGACACGCGCTTAGCCGGAGATCTTACCACTTCAGACGCTCGCCGCGGACCGACTGCCGTGGTCCCTTCCTGAGGGGTTCCTCACAAATACAAACGGAAGTGACCAGAGAGGCAGCTTCCTATACCAACAAGACAAGGGATGGACAGTACCATACTAAGAATAGAAACCTCTCTGCTTTTAGAAAGCGTAGCTACCTGTTCCGACGTTGGTCCTACTGTTCTCTAGCAGACAGGCTTGTCTGCTACCCTCAAGCATGCAACTAGAAATACATTTGCTCATTCATCCTCTCACACTGAAGGGAAGGGGGATGACAGATCTTATCATATACAGTATATAAAAGAAAGCGGATGTAGGTTCCGTATGAGACTGTGTGACATGAATTACATATAAACTATGTTTTAAAGTGTAGTAGTGTGACAGATCGTTCTTGTTTATGTGTAAAAGTAACACGTTCCACTACTCAGTCTCCTCCCAGATAATCAGAAACGCCACAGTAAATTTAGAAGAGGAATTTATGCCGTAAATGACAACAGAGTTAAGAAATTAACATGAAAGGAATCCAACAGAGACCTTTCAAGGTGATGCAACACTTTAGTTGATGAACGTACTTACTATGAATATATGCTGCTGACACGCTAAAGATCTCTCGAAACGCGTTGTATTTGGTACGAATTGTTATAATAAAAGGCCCTGAAACCACAAATCGTTAGTTAAACGCTTCCTGTTTTTTTTTTTTTTTTTTTTTTTTGCCGGCCGTTGTAGCCGAGCGTTTCTAGGCGCTTCAGTCTGGAACCGCGCGACCGCTACGGTCGCAAAAATGGTTCAAATGGCTCTGAGCACTATGGAACTTAGCAGCTGTGGTCTTCAGTCCCCTAGAACTTAGAACTACTTAAACCTAACTTACCTAAGGACATCACACACATCCATGCCCGAGGCAGGATTCGAACCTGCGACCGTAGCAGTCGCGCGGTTCCGGACTGCGCGCATAGAACCGCGAGACCACCGCCGCCGGCCCAGCTACGGTCGCAGGTTCGAATCCTGCCTCGGGCATGGATGTGTGTGATGTCCTTAGGTTAGTTAGGTTTAAGTAGTTCTAAGTTCTAGGGGACTGATGACCTCAGATGTTAAGTCCCATAGTGCTCAGAGCCATTTGAACCTGTTTTTTGATGACATCTGTGACTACAATCTTTAGATATTTGTACAAATTGTGTAACATATAATCTAGAATCTACGTCGTCTCGAAACCGTATTGTAATCGATAGTCATGCTCTGTAGTGGGTGGGACAGTAGATTCACACGTGGCTAACTTGATCATATTTGTTTACCTAACGTTTTCTGAATATTCTGGGACTTTGTTCTGCAATAGCCGATGTTATTTATTATAAACAAGAGCGCTGTTCGTTCAGGAGAGTGTTGTTCCAATTTGTAAATGTTCGAGGGAACGAGAACCGTGAATTGCAAGGCTGCAGTCTACGTCACTGGCTCATTCCCACGCAGATGAATACGTTTCATGCTGCAGAGACAGCAAAACGGCTACTTAATGTGCCCGTATTCTGACAGTAACGTGTTTTATAATTTCTTTCAGAATATTGTTATGTTAATAAACTATTGCTGTCATTATTCCAGTGAAATTGGTTATAACTGGCGTAATATTGCTGCAATTGATAAAACAGTAGAAGAAACAATGTACAACACTGTGCAAATTATATACACGATCGATATCTTACGAACACATTAAAACACAACGAAATGCACCGTGATAATTGTTCCTGAAAATAAAGTATATTTTTAGCTGTCAATTTACTTTTCAGCGTGATAATATAATCTTCAATCATTGTAATGAAACTCGCCCTCCTTTAGAAGTAGTACAGGCCAGGTCCTGATTCCACATAATGCCTTAAATTGATTGCCAACTTCGTCATCAAACTGCCTGTTATGGATGCTCAGCTTTGATAGAGGAAAATGGTTCAAAGGTCTCTGAGCACTATGGGACTTAACATCTGAGGTCACCAGTCCCCTAGACTTAGAACTACTTAAACCTAACTAACCTAAGGACATCACACACATCCATGCCTGAGGCAGTATTCGAACCTGCGACCGTAGCGGTCGCGCGTTCCAGACTGAAGCGCCTAGAACCGCTCGGCCACACAGGCCGGCCGATATAGGAAAAAATATTAAATAGTCTGCGCTAACAGAAACTCGACTGCGAAACAATAATGTAAATTTTAAGTGTGCCGCGTAATGGCGGCGGATTGCAGCACTCCAGCGATGCATTTTTTCACTCCGATGCAGACAATGCTATAATTGTGAAAGCTAGGATTATTTTACATAGGTTTAACATTTCTGTAAATAAAATTCGACACACATTTGACTCAGTACCTATCTGACGTCAGCCCTGTAAATTACAGTACATTACATTGTGCGCCTGGATAAGCCGGCAGGAGTGACCGAGCGCTTCTAGGCGCTACAGTCTGGAACCGCGCGACCGCTACTGTCGCAGGTTCGAATCCTGCCTCGGGGATGGATGTATGTGACGTCCTTAGGTTAGTTAGGTTTAAGTAGTTCTAAGTTCTAGGGGACTGATGACCTGAGAAGTTAAGTCCCATAGTGCTCAGAGCCATTTGAACCATTTGCGCCTGAATAAGCAGTTTACGTAATAACGCATCGGAAGACAACCATACAAACACAGAGCCACACTTACTCACGGAGAGAGAGAGAGAGAGAGAGAGAGAGAGAGAGAGAGAGAGAGAGAGCGAAGTTTTATATGTATAAATCGGTTGAACACAAATGAATACTTGTCAGTACAATGACATCGTTTTTTTTTCAAATACATCATTATTTTCTTTGTTTTTAAAACAACTAATTTTCATAGTTGTTTACATGAAACACTGTCTTTACGCATTTGATAGTCGCGCGACTCTTTTTATAGTTTTTGTACGTCTCACTTCACTTGCAAAATATATTATTATTACATAACGCTATAGCTAGTATGTCGTCACTGGAAAACATTTGTGTGTCAATAGAGTCAATGAGGTAAGAGCAGAGTTTATATAACGTTAAAAGTAAGAATTATCATAACGTTAGCGAACCGAGTCGCTATACTGTATATTTGACAAAGTGAAATGCACAGGCCGAACCTGTCGACTTCAGAGGAAGGTCTCCCTCTCTCTCTCTCTCTCTCTCTCTCTCTCTCTGACACACACACACACACACACACACACATCACACACACACACACACATACACATAATGGCTGATCAGATGACATGAAATTACGCCCCCCGGTATCGTGCGATACAGCTGCATGAAGTACCAACCACTCCATATTGCGCCAGGTGATACGACAGAACGACAGGTAGGTATGAGAATCTCAATAAACTCAGAAGTACGACCTCATTTGCATCTTGAATTTGCTGCTCCACTCCATTAATATACAAACGTATGGCAGTGTGTCTGTTCGTACCTTCCGCTTGGCGGCACTTTAGTAGCAAGTTGCAGAATGCTGTGGGAGTTTCGTGGCTCATTACCTTCGACTCTACCACACCACTGTTTCCACTGGGTTCACTGAATCTCTGGTTCGTGCGTTAGCGCTCACATACTAAATCAAACATTTTCTACAGTAACGTACTTCGCGATTATTCTCAGTCAACTGGAGCTAAACAGCTTCCATTCACGTTCATTTAATAGCTCAACTGTTTTTTAATGAAACATGAAATACTTTTACCAGTTTTAAAACCAGGGATATTATTTCTCATACCTTTACTGTTCAGAGTATAAATATTTCTTTGAGGATATGTGGTCAGTTGATCGTAACTTCCTCAGTTAATAAGTAGGGGAAAAGAATGGAACATTGTCAGAAAAGTAGATACTAGATAGTGTCGGAAGTTCCATGCGGCTTTTCGCGGATGATGCTGTAGTATACAGAGAAGTTGCAGCATTAGAAAACTGCAGCGAAATGCAGGAAGATCTGCAGCGGATAGGCACTTGGTGCAGGGAGTGGCAACTGACCCTTAACATAGACAAATGTAATGTATTGCGAATACATAGAAAGAAAGACCCTTTATTGTATGATCTTATGATAGCGGAGCAAACACTGGTAGCAGTTACTTCTGTAAAATATCTGGGAGTATGCGTGCGGAACGATTTGAAGTGGAATGGTCATATAAAATTAATTGTTGGTAAGGCAGATGCCAGGTTGAAATTCATTGGGAGAGTCCTTAGAAAATGTAGTGCATCAACAAAGGAGGTGGCTTACAAAACACTCGTTCGACCTATACTTGAGTATTGCTCATCAGTGTGGGATCCGTACCAGGTCGGGTTGACAGAGGAGATAGAGAAGATCCAAAGAAGAGCGGCGCGCTTCGTCAGAGTGTTATTTGGTAAGCGTGATAGCGTTACGGAGATGTTTAGCAAACTCAAGTGGCATACTCGGTAAGAGAGGCGCTCTGCATCGCGGTGTAGCTTTCTGTCCAGGGTTCGAGAGGGTGCGTTTCTGGATGAGGTATCGAATATATTGCTTCCCCCTACTTATACCTCCCGAGGAGAACACGAATGTAAAATTAGAGAGATTAGAGCGCGCACGAGGCTTTCCAGGAGTCGTTCTTCCCGCGAACCATACGTACCGGAACAGGAAAGGGAGGTAATGACAGTGGCACGTGAAGTGCCCTCCACCACACACCGCTGGGTAGCTTGCGGAGTCTAAATGTAGATGTAGATGTAAAAGAGTACACGTTCCGCGTGTGCTGGAGAGGCAGCTCTGCTGTGGTATGGATAACAGGTGGAGATTACGGCGTGGGAGTGAAATACCGTGGCAACTGGAAACGTACTCCAAAGTTGAAACACGACGGTCAGTACGATTATCCTGGGCAAACCGCCTTAATTTGCTCTTCTTTCTCCATGTATTTGTAACAGTGGTACTTTGTAAGTAGAACTGTAGATTCTGCACGTGGAATTTACATACAGTATTACCCTGTGAGCAAATATATTAGAGACTTTATACATGATGAGTACCTGAAAGTTTATTGCATTATTAGTGGACTTGTAGAAGAAAAGTTCATTCTTACTTCAATTTAAAATGCTGTTACTTAACACAAGCGAGGCGCACATGTATTTAGCGGCCTCTGCATCCCAATTTTTACTTATTGCTTGAGCCCGTACCTTCGAACAGTTGGCCTTTGTCTCTGGCATGGTGAATACTTACGTTATGCAAATATTTTGTTCTTTGGACAGCTGTTATAGTTTTATGCAGACAAGAGCCTTTACCAGTGGCCGTTGTGAGGTAACGGGCGAGTCGCCGCGCCCTGAAAATATTCTATGTCTATCCACAGGGGATGTCAAGTTGATTCCGTATTTCTAGATTTCCGGAAAGCTTTTGACACCGTTCCTCACAAGCGAGTTCTAATCAAGCTGCAGGCCTATGGGGTATCGTCTCAGTTGTGCGACTGGATTCGTGATTTCCTCTCAGGAAGGTCGCAGTTCGTAGTAATAGAAGGCAAATCATCGAGTAAAACTGAAGTGATATAAGGTGTTCCCCAGGGAAGCGTCCTGGGACCTCTGCTGTTCCTGATCTATATAAATGACCTGGGTGACAATCTGAGAAGTTCTCTTAGGTTGTTCGCAGAGGATGCTGTAATTTACCGTCTAGTAAGGTCATCCGAAGACCAGTATCAGTTGCAAAGCGATTTAGAAAAGATTGCTGTATAGTGTCGCAGGTGGCAGTTGGCGCTAAATAACGAAAAGTGTGAAGTGATCCACATGAGTTCCAAAAGAAATCCTTTGGCATTCGATTACTCGATAAATAGTACAATTCTCAAGGCTGTCAATTCAACTAAGTACCTGGGTGTTAAAATTACGAACAACTTCAGTTGGAAAGACCACATAGATAATATTGTGGGGAAGGCGAGCCAAAGGTTGCGTTTCATTGGCAGGACACTTAGAAGATGCAACAAGTCCACAAAGAGACAGCTTACACTACACTCGTTCGTCTTCTGTTAGAATATTGCTGCGCGGTGTGGGATCCTTACCAGGTGGGATTGACAGAGGACATGGAAAGGGTGCAAAAAAGGGCAGCTCGTGTTGTACACTCCTGGAAATGGAAAAAAGAACACATTGACACCGGTGTGTCAGACCCACCATACTTGCTCCGGACACTGCGAGAGGGCTGTACAAGCAATGATCACACGCACGGCACAGCGGACACACCAGGAACCGCGGTGTTGGCCGTCGAATGGCGCTAGCTGCGCAGCATTTGTGCACCGCCGCCGTCAGTGTCAGCCGGTTTGCCGTGGCATACGGAGCTCCATCGCAGTCTTTAACACTGGTAGCATGCCGCGACAGCGTGGACGTGAACCGTATGTGCAGTTGACGGACTTTGAGCGAGGGCGTATAGTGGGCATGCGGGAGGCCGGGTGGACGTACCGCCGAATTGCTCAACACGTGGGGCGTGAGGTCTCCACAGTACATCGATGTTGTCGCCAGTGGTCGGCGGAAGGTGCACGTGCCCGTCGACCTGGGACCGGACCGCAGCGACGCACGGATGCACGCCAAGACCGTAGGATCCTACGCAGTGCCGTAGGGGACCGCACCGCCACTTCCCAGCAAATTAGGGACACTGTTGCTCCTGGGGTATCGGCGAGGACCATTCGCAACCGTCTCCATGAAGCTGGGCTACGGTCCCGCACACCGTTAGGCCGTCTTCCGCTCACGCCCCAACATCGTGCAGCCCGCCTCCAGTGGTGTCGCGACAGGCGTGAACGGAGGGACGAATAGAGACGTGTCGTCCTCAGCGATGAGAGTCGCTTCCGCCTTGGTGCCAATGATGGTCGTATGCGTGTTTGGCGCCGTGCAGGTGAGCGCCACAATCAGGACTGCATACGACCGAGGCACACAGGGCCAACACCCGGCATCATGGTGTGGGGAGCGATCTCCTACACTGGCCGTACACCACTGATGATCGTCGAGGGGACACTGAATAGTGCACGGTACATCCAAACCGTCATCGAACCCATCGTTCTACCATTCCTAGACCGGCAAGGGAACTTGCTGTTCCAACAGGACAATGCACGTCCGCATGTATCCCGTGCCACCCAACGTGCTCTAGAAGGTGTAAGTCAACTACCCTGGCCAGCAAGAGCTCCGGATCTGTCCCCAATTGAGCATGTTTGGGACTGGATGAAGCGTCGTCTCACGCGGTCTGCACGTCCAGCAAGAACGCTGGTCCAACTGAGGCGCCAGGTGGAAATGGCATGGCGAGCCGTTCCACAGGACTACATCCAGCATCTCTACGATCGTCTCCATGGGAGAATAGCAGCCTGCATTGCTGCGAAAGGTGGATATACACTGTACTAGTGCCGACATTGTGCATGCTCTGTTGCCTGTGTCTATGTGCCTGTGGTTCTGTCAGTGTGATCATGTGATGTATCTGACCCCAGGAATGTGTCAATAAAGTTTCCCCTTCCTGGGACAATGAATTCACGGTGTTCTTATTTCAATTTCCAGGAGTGTATTATCACGTAATAGGGGAGAGAGTCTGGCAGATATGATACGCGAGTTGCGATGGAAGTCATTAAAGCAAAGACATTTTTCGTTGCGGCGAGATCTACTTACGAAATTTCAGTCACCAACTTTCTCTTCGGAATGCGTAAATATTTTGTTGAGCCCAACCTACATAGGTAGGAATGATCATCAAAATAAAATAAAAGAAATCAGAGCTCTAACAGAAAGGTTTAGGTGTTCGTTTTTCCCGCGCGCTGTTCGGGAGTGGAATGGTACAGAGACAGTATGATTGTGGTTCGATGAACCCTCTGCCAAGCACTTAAATGGGAATTGCAGAGTAGCCATGTAGATGTAGATGTAGAGGAAGCTGTGGCCGCGCGGGCCGCTCCGCTGGGTGACCACGTGGCGCTAAACGTTACTCGGACGAGATGGGTGGTCGGAGCAGGAGGTCCATCGGCCGCGTGGCTGGGAATTCCATGTCGACACCGAGACGAGGACGGCGCTTTGTGTCGAAGGAGACGTCTGTGACGGGAGTGCCAAAGATGGCGGACTTTGTGAACCGTATTAGCGGACATTTCACAGTTCGTATAGAAACTAATAGTAGCCAGATGAATCATGATATCTCAAAAAGAAACATGAACATTACTATAATTGGAAGGAGAAACAGCACTGGTCGTATTTGTTTGTTTTATTATCCGCAAAATCGATTTTCGGTCACTTAGTGACCATCCTCAGTGGGGTAATATACAATTAAAATTGGTAGGCACTCGTATCAACAAGCTTAGAGCCTATCAGTGCCTACCAATATTAGTTGTATATTACGGCACCGAGGATGGTCACTAAGTGACCGAAAATCGATTTTGCGGATAATAAAGCAAACAAATACGACCAATGCTGTTTCTCCTTCCATTTATATCCATTATCTGGTCGTGGTGCACAGAACACTCCATGGAGTCGCCAATCAATGAACATTACTATTTCCAGAATGAGATTTTCACTCTGCAGCGGAGTGTGCGCTGACATGAAACTTCCTGGCAGATTAAAACTGTGTGCCGGACCGAGACTCGAACTCGGGACCTTTGCCTTTCGCGGGCAAGTGCTCTACCATCTGAGCTACCCAAGCACGACTCACGCCCCGTCCTCACAGCTGTACTTTACAGAAGCTCTCCTGGTAGAGCACTTGCCCGCGAAAGGCAAAGATCCCGAGTTCGAGACTCGATCCGGCACACAGTTTTGATCTGCCAGGAAGTTTCAACATTGCTATTATTTGCACGACGATTCTGATGGTGTAATCAGATTGTCAATAACTTTAGTAGTTTAAAGATTAGTATCTGACGGTAAATTATACAAGTAACACCCAGCGACGAATTTCCAAAATTTAAACTCTTAATCCGATTTTGTCGATCGCCGTGTCTGTAGAAAGCTCTTAGTGTAAGCCGAAATTGGTATGAATTACAGACATGTAACTTAAATAGTACATGAGCTACTGGAGGTCAAAGTGGCCGATTACTATCGATCGCGTCAGGCCATAAGTACTCCACAGTTACAGGAAGAAAACGGTAGCAGCATACTTATAAGTACAGGGGGTTACAAAAAGGTACGGCCAAACTTCCAGGAAACATTCCTCACACACAAATAAAGAAAAAATGTTATGTGGACATGTCTCCGGAAACGCTTAATTTCCATGTTAGAGCTCATTTTAGTTTCTTCCACCTACGCTCAATGGAGCACGTTATCATGATTTCATACGGGATACTCTACCTGTGCTGCTAGAACATGTGCCTTTACAAGTACGACACAACATGTGGTTCATGCACGATGGAGCTCCTGCACATTTCAGTCGAAGTGGTCCTACGCTTCTCAACAACAGATTCGGTGACCGATGGATTCGTAGAGGCGGACCAATTTCATGGCCTCCACGCTCTCCTGACCTCAACCCTCTTGACTTTCATTTATGGGAGCATTTGAAAGCTCTTGTCTACGCAACCCCGGTACCAAATATAGAGACTCTTCGGGCTCGTATTGTGGACGGCTGTGATACAATACACCATTCTCCAGGGCTGCATCAGCGCATCAGGGATTCCATGCGACGGAGGGTGGATGCATGTATCCTCGCTAACGGAGGTCATTTTGAACATTTCCTGTAACGAAGTGTTTGAAGTCACGCTGGTACGTTCTGTTGCTGTGTGTTTCCATTGCATGATTAATGTGATTTGAAGAGAAGTAATAAAATGAGCTCTAACATGGAAAGTAAGCGTTTCCGGACACATGTCCACATAACATATTTTCTTTCTTTGTGTGTGAGGAAAGTTTTCTGAAAGTTTGGCCGTACTTTTTTGTAACACCCTGTATATTGATTTATCTATGTCTTTGTTAATATCCGATATATGCTATTCATGAAGAAGCTGGTCAATTATTTACTGTGTTTTAGAAAGCACAGAGACATTAGGCTCCTGGCCTACCTTTTGGTTCTTTTCTTTTGGTATATGTTTATTTATTTAATTGTTTACGTATTTAATAGGCGTGTTTATGGTCCAGCCGTAGGAATATTTATTTAATTTCAGTTATTTAATTGTAACTCCAGTATTTCGTATGTGCTTAAATATGTGTGTGGGTGCGTTGTCGCGAGCGCTCTAGCCAGTCACAGCGCTCGTGAATGGGGGGACTGGATAGGAGCAACGCCCAGTCGGCAGAAAGACTTGGACAGTGGAGCAGTTTGCGCCTGGTCGCGAGAGATAGAAATATTTAGGAATGCCGTCCTATGCTCTTGTGTGATTTCCGTGGCTTCTGCAGTGAAGTCGTAGTAATCGTACAGAAGTCAATATCTCGCGAGCTGTGTTGTTGTTCGTAATTAATTATGTCCTGTAGGAATTTATTGTTTCCTTGTAATTCGACTTATATTTTATTTGGCTGCTGGACCATCCACACCAGTAAGTGTTTTGCAGAAATATACCGTAAGCTCAAAAGTAATTCTACTATCGTACTCATAATTTAAAGTCCTTAAGATAGTACCAAATGACAGATACAAAACTGCGTGAAGAGTTTGACAGAGCACTGAAAGACCTGTGTCGAAACAAGGCCCCGGGAGTAGACAACATTCCATTAGAACTACTGACAGCCTTGGGAGAGCCAGTCCTGACAAAACTCTACCATTTGGTGAGCGAGATGTACGAGACAGGCGAAATACCCTCAGACTTCAAGAAGAATATAATAATTCCAATCTCAAAGAAAGCAGGTGTTGACAGATGTGAAATTTGTCGAACTATCAGTTTAATAAGTCACAGCTGCAAAATACTAACACGAATTCTTTACAGACGAATGGAAAAACTGGTAGAAGCTGACCTCGGGGAAGGTCAGATTGGATTCCGTAGAAATGTTGGAACACGTGAGAGGCAATACTGACCTTACGACTTATCTTAGAAGAAAGATTAACGAAAGGCAAACCTACATTTCTAGCATTTGTAGACTTGGAGAATGCTTTTGACAATGTTGACTGGAATACTCTCTTTCAAATTCTAAAGGTGGCAGGCGTAAGATACAGGGAGCGAAAGGCTATTTACAATTTGTACAGAAACCAGATAGCAGTTATCAGAGTCGAGGGGCATCAAAGGGAAGCAGTGGTTGGGAAGGGGGTGAGACAGAGTTGTAGCCTCTCCCCGATGTTATTCTATCTGTATTTTGAGCAAGCAGTCAAGGAAACGAAAGAAAAATTTAAAGTAGGTATTAAAATCCAGGGAGAAGAAATAAAAACTTTGAGGTTCACCGACGACATTGTAATTCTGTCAGAGACAGCAAAGGATTTGGAAGAGCAGTTGAACGGAATGGACAGTGTCTTGAAAGGAGGATATAAGATGAACATCAACAAAACAAAACGAGGATAATGTAATGTAGTCGAATTAAGTCGGGTGATGCTGAGGGAATTAGATTAGGAAATGAGACACTTAAAGTAGTAAAGGAGTTTTGCTATTTGGGGAGCAAAATAACTGATGATGGTCGAAGTAGAGAGGATATAAAATGTAGACTGGCAATGGCAAGGAAAGCGTTTCTGAAGAAGGGAAATTTGTTAACATCGAGTATAGATTTAAGTGTCAGGAAGTCATTTCTGAAAGTATTTGTATGGAGTGTAGCATTGTATGGAAATGAAACATGGACGATACATAGTTTGGACAAGAAGAGAATAGAAGCTTTCGAAATGTGGTGCTACAGGAGAATGCTGAAGATTAGATGGGTAGATCACGTAACTAATGAGGAGGTATTGAATAGGATTGGGGAGAAGAGAAGTTTGTGGCACAACTTGACTGGAAGAAGGGATCGTTTGGTAGGACATGTTCTCAGGCATCAAGGGATCACAAATTTAGCAGTGGAGGGTAAAAATCGTAGAGGGAGACCAAGAGATGAATACACTAAGGAGATTCAGAAGGACGTAGGTTGCAGTAGGTACTTGGAGATGAAGAAGCTTGCACAGGATAGAGTAGCATGGAGAGCTACATCAAACCAGTCTCAGGACTGAAGACCACAACAACAAGATAGTACCTGCAGATTTTATTTAATTGCAAACTTTCATTTATAAATTTATATGTTGCATTCATAATTCGCAATTTCCGAGTGATGGAAACCTGCGACCATTCGATTCATGTGTGTATTCATATTGTGCACTTTAGACTTAGCAGTATTTGGCTTGTAATGCGGCAACCACGTATTTCAGCCCCTAGACAACGAAACCAGCGAAAACTTTTAATTGTCCAACGTCGAATCGGAGGGTACGTAGTAGTTATTTTGAAAGCCCGCAGCGTATACAAGTGAGCATCATTATGACGTGCGCTGAGTGTAATCTGGGTGCTGTCTCAAGCCATGATATGAGATATTTGTGGTTTTCATATTAATTTTATGTATGACAGGAGCCGCTCGGCTACAGGTAATGTACTTTACCACCCTGTGGTATAGCAGGTGAATAGTTACATAACAAATATTGGTCTCTTTTAATATATTGTTATGTATCTAAAAATATAAGGGGCATTCAAATGAAACCCGGTCACTAGTATAAAGTAACAGTAACGATTTTATTAACTAAAATATGTTGTTATACGCGGTACACTCACTCAAAAATAATCGACAAAACTGTTGGCATATTTGTCCCATTACGACAAATGTTTCAAATGCCTCGAAGCACTATGGGACGTAACATCTGAGGTCATCAGTCCCCTAGACTTAGAACTACTTAAACCTAACTAACGCAAGGACATCACACACATCCATGCCCGAGGCAGGACTCGTACTTGCGACCGTAACAGCAGCGCGGTTCCAGACTGAAGCACCTAGAGGCGCCCGGCCACAGCGGCCGACCCCATTACGACACTAGCAGGTCGATTCCATCCTTCAAGAAGCTAGTAGACTGCTGTCGCAACCCTGGTCTGGACCCAGTCACACACTTCGTCGTCCGTTGCTAACAGCTAGTAACCGATGGTTCTCGTCCGCGGTGATTCTGTGGTTGCCCAAGACTAAAGCATTCACTTCCGCAACCGTTTCCCGTGTGACGACACGATCAGCCTGTCCAGGACGAGCATCGTCTTTCAGTGACTCGCGCCATTCCACAACATCTTAACGACTCAGACTGTACTTACCGTGCGCAGTCTTCATCTGTCGATACATTTTACGGTCTCCAACTACCTCCACCGCCAAAAATCGAATCACTCCTCGTTGTTACTAGTTACTCGCCAGCGTATTAGGTAATGGACGCAAACTTCTGTGACCACCTTTTCTTCGCCGTGAAACCACACTGGCACTATGTAATCAAACGTTGCGCACGCGTCAGTCTCTCTGCCAATAGATGGCGCCACCATACCCTCAGTTACTTGGTGCCACATTACGTGTAAGGCAAAGGTAGACGCACTGACCAGGTTTCATTTGAATGAACCTCGTGGTGTCTAATCCTTTATGTACATTTTTAGGGCCCACTCATTGTGAAGAAGATATTTGTATAAATTTCGAAACGTAGGTCAGGGGCTCAATAAACCTCTGGTTTGCAACTGCCTGGCTGATTGTTTCAGCCCCTTCAGATTTATTGAGTTGCCGAATAGCAGCCATATATAAGATTTTGTAATTTAATACGGGCCCAAAGTAATTTTCTGGCGAAATATGGACTAAAGCCACACTGATGTGAGTGATACTGACAGGAAAATCCAGATCCTTCCCCATTACACTTTCTTCCTTCCGGATGACTGAAAGAACATAGCCGGCCGGGATGGCCGAGTGGTTCTAGGCGCTACAGTCTACAACCACGCGACCGCTACGGTCGCAGGTTCGAATCCTGCCACGGACATGGATGTACATAATGAGGGTAATGGGGCGGGGGGGGGGGGGGGGGGAGGACATTTTCCAACGACGAGGACGGTCACTCAGCGGGTCTCGCATGGCTGCGTGATCAAAGGAGTGGGTTTCTATCGTCGAGGAACTGAACGATCGACAAACGTTCCGACCTATGTTTACAGAAAATTGGTGGCAGAAGTTTCGTTATAGGAAATATTGATAACTCTGATTATTTTTTATCTTCATAACAGCTTTAAGTTGGTTTACTGGGCGCCAAAGAATACAATACGATGTCACGTACTAGGAAACCTCAGGTGGTGTAACAACGTAGTAGCTGACTTGATGGTGACCGGAACAAGAACTGATTACAGCATCGGAATTTAATCATTACTTTTACAATTTTCATTTTTCGTATTGTATAAATAATCGCCGTAGAGATTTTGTGCGTTTTCAGGCTCTTTCTTGCGACGGACGACCCTCGACCTCGTGTAAGTTGACTCCAGCAGGAGAGATTTTTCCTTGTCGCGTAAAAAATAGGTGTCAGCGCTCGTTAGATCTCTGGGACGTTCATGCAACAAATAAAATAACATGAAAACACTCCGTAGTGTTACTTCAAACAGCAATGACTATGAAAACTGATCAACATACAGTAGATCATAAGAGGCACTTGACCATACATAGTGGAGGCGAACTATTCACTGTTTTATTATATTTTAATTTTTAACTGCGATTTTATAAAACAATATAGTTCCTTTTCGGATCCTAGCTTCCAGAGTGTCGTATATTTCCAATGTGCCTCCTGCAGATTCCGCACTCATATACACTATGTGATGAAAAGTATCCGGACACCGCCAAAAACATACGTTTTTCATATTAGGTGCATTGTGCTGCCACCTACTGCCAGGTACTCCATATCAGCGACCTCAGTAGTTATTAGATATCGTGAAAGAGCAGAATGGGGCGCTCCGCAGAACTCAAGGACTTCGAACGTGGTCTGGTTATAGGGTGTCGCTTGTGTCATACGTCTGTACGCTATGTGATGAAAAGTATCCGGACACCGCCAAAAACATACGTTTTTCATATTAGGTGCATTGTGCTGCCACCTACTGCCAGGTACTCCATATCAGCGACCTCAGTAGTCATTAGATATCGTGAAAGAGCAGAATGGGGCGCTCCGCAGAACTCAAGGACTTCGAACGTGGTCTGGTTATAGGGTGTCGCTTGTGTCATACGTCTGTACGCTATGTGATGAAAAGTATCCGGACACCGCCAAAAACATACGTTTTTCATATTAGGTGCATTGTGCTGCCACCTACTGCCAGGTACTCCATATCAGCGACCTCAGTAGTTATTAGATATCGTGAAAGAGCAGAATGGGGCGCTCCGCAGAACTCAAGGACTTCGAACGTGGTCTGGTTATAGGGTGTCGCTTGTGTCATACGTCTGTACGCTATGTGATGAAAAGTATCCGGACACCGCCAAAAACATACGTTTTTCATATTAGGTGCATTGTGCTGCCACCTACTGCCAGGTACTCCATATCAGCGACCTCAGTAGTCATTAGATATCGTGAAAGAGCAGTATGGGGCGCTCCGCAAAACTCAAGGACTTCGAACGTGGTCTGGTTATAGGGTGTCGCTTGTGTCATACGTCTGTACGCTATGTGATGAAAAGTATCCGGACACCGCCAAAAACATACGTTTTTCATATTAGGTGCATTGTGCTGCCACCTACTGCCAGGTACTCCATATCAGCGACCTCAGTAGTCATTAGATATCGTGAAAGAGCAGTATGGGGCGCTCCGCAAAACTCAAGGACTTCGAACGTGGTCTGGTTATAGGGTGTCGCTTGTGTCATACGTCTGTACGCTATGTGATGAAAAGTATCCGGACACCGCCAAAAACATACGTTTTTCATATTAGGTGCATTGTGCTGCCACCTACTGCCAGGTACTCCATATCAGCGACCTCAGTAGTCATTAGATATCGTGAAAGAGCAGTATGGGGCGCTCCGCAAAACTCAAGGACTTCGAACGTGGTCAGGTTATAGGGTGTCGCTTGTGTCATACGTCTGTACGCTATGTGATGAAAAGTATCCGGACACCGCCAAAAACATACGTTTTTCATATTAGGTGCATTGTGCTGCCACCTACTGCCAGGTACTCCATATCAGCGACCTCAGTAGTCATTAGATATCGTGAAAGAGCAGTATGGGGCGCTCCGCAAAACTCAAGGACTTCGAACGTGGTCTGGTTATAGGGTGTCGCTTGTGTCATACGTCTGTACGCTATGTGATGAAAAGTATCCGGACACCGCCAAAAACATACGTTTTTCATATTAGGTGCATTGTGCTGCCACCTACTGCCAGGTACTCCATATCAGCGACCTCAGTAGTCATTAGATATCGTGAAAGAGCAGTATGGGGCGCTCCGCAAAACTCAAGGACTTCGAACGTGGTCTGGTTATAGGGTGTCGCTTGTGTCATACGTCTGTACGCTATGTGATGAAAAGTATCCGGACACCGCCAAAAACATACGTTTTTCATATTAGGTGCATTGTGCTGCCACCTACTGCCAGGTACTCCATATCAGCGACCTCAGTAGTCATTAGATATCGTGAAAGAGCAGTATGGGGCGCTCCGCAAAACTCAAGGACTTCGAACGTGGTCTGGTTATAGGGTGTCGCTTGTGTCATACGTCTGTACGCTATGTGATGAAAAGTATCCGGACACCGCCAAAAACATACGTTTTTCATATTAGGTGCATTGTGCTGCCACCTACTGCCAGGTACTCCATATCAGCGACCTCAGTAGTCATTAGATATCGTGAAAGAGCAGTATGGGGCGCTCCGCAAAACTCAAGGACTTCGAACGTGGTCTGGTTATAGGGTGTCGCTTGTGTCATACGTCTGTACGCTATGTGATGAAAAGTATCCGGACACCGCCAAAAACATACGTTTTTCATATTAGGTGCATTGTGCTGCCACCTACTGCCAGGTACTCCATATCAGCGACCTCAGTAGTCATTAGATATCGTGAAAGAGCAGTATGGGGCGCTCCGCAAAACTCAAGGACTTCGAACGTGGTCAGGTTATAGGGTGTCGCTTGTGTCATACGTCTGTACGCTATGTGATGAAAAGTATCCGGACACCGCCAAAAACATACGTTTTTCATATTAGGTGCATTGTGCTGCCACCTACTGCCAGGTACTCCATATCAGCGACCTCAGTAGTCATTAGATATCGTGAAAGAGCAGTATGGGGCGCTCCGCAAAACTCAAGGACTTCGAACGTGGTCTGGTTATAGGGTGTCGCTTGTGTCATACGTCTGTACGCTATGTGATGAAAAGTATCCGGACACCGCCAAAAACATACGTTTTTCATATTAGGTGCATTGTGCTGCCACCTACTGCCAGGTACTCCATATCAGCGACCTCAGTAGTCATTAGATATCGTGAAAGAGCAGTATGGGGCGCTCCGCAAAACTCAAGGACTTCGAACGTGGTCTGGTTATAGGGTGTCGCTTGTGTCATACGTCTGTACGCTATGTGATGAAAAGTATCCGGACACCGCCAAAAACATACGTTTTTCATATTAGGTGCATTGTGCTGCCACCTACTGCCAGGTACTCCATATCAGCGACCTCAGTAGTCATTAGATATCGTGAAAGAGCAGTATGGGGCGCTCCGCAAAACTCAAGGACTTCGAACGTGGTCTGGTTATAGGGTGTCGCTTGTGTCATACGTCTGTACGCTATGTGATGAAAAGTATCCGGACACCGCCAAAAACATACGTTTTTCATATTAGGTGCATTGTGCTGCCACCTACTGCCAGGTACTCCATATCAGCGACCTCAGTAGTCATTAGATATCGTGAAAGAGCAGTATGGGGCGCTCCGCAAAACTCAAGGACTTCGAACGTGGTCTGGTTATAGGGTGTCGCTTGTGTCATACGTCTGTACGCTATGTGATGAAAAGTATCCGGACACCGCCAAAAACATACGTTTTTCATATTAGGTGCATTGTGCTGCCACCTACTGCCAGGTACTCCATATCAGCGACCTCAGTAGTCATTAGATATCGTGAAAGAGCAGTATGGGGCGCTCCGCAAAACTCAAGGACTTCGAACGTGGTCTGGTTATAGGGTGTCGCTTGTGTCATACGTCTGTACGCTATGTGATGAAAAGTATCCGGACACCGCCAAAAACATACGTTTTTCATATTAGGTGCATTGTGCTGCCACCTACTGCCAGGTACTCCATATCAGCGACCTCAGTAGTCATTAGATATCGTGAAAGAGCAGTATGGGGCGCTCCGCAAAACTCAAGGACTTCGAACGTGGTCTGGTTATAGGGTGTCGCTTGTGTCATACGTCTGTACGCTATGTGATGAAAAGTATCCGGACACCGCCAAAAACATACGTTTTTCATATTAGGTGCATTGTGCTGCCACCTACTGCCAGGTACTCCATATCAGCGACCTCAGTAGTCATTAGATATCGTGAAAGAGCAGTATGGGGCGCTCCGCAAAACTCAAGGACTTCGAACGTGGTCTGGTTATAGGGTGTCGCTTGTGTCATACGTCTGTACGCTATGTGATGAAAAGTATCCGGACACCGCCAAAAACATACGTTTTTCATATTAGGTGCATTGTGCTGCCACCTACTGCCAGGTACTCCATATCAGCGACCTCAGTAGTCATTAGATATCGTGAAAGAGCAGTATGGGGCGCTCCGCAAAACTCAAGGACTTCGAACGTGGTCTGGTTATAGGGTGTCGCTTGTGTCATACGTCTGTACGCTATGTGATGAAAAGTATCCGGACACCGCCAAAAACATACGTTTTTCATATTAGGTGCATTGTGCTGCCACCTACTGCCAGGTACTCCAGATCAGCGACCTCAGTAGTCATTAGATATCGTGAAAGAGCAGTATGGGGCGCTCCGCAAAACTCAAGGACTTCGAACGTGGTCTGGTTATAGGGTGTCGCTTGTGTCATACGTCTGTACGCTATGTGATGAAAAGTATCCGGACACCGCCAAAAACATACGTTTTTCATATTAGGTGCATTGTGCTGCCACCTACTGCCAGGTACTCCATATCAGCGACCTCAGTAGTCATTAGATATCGTGAAAGAGCAGTATGGGGCGCTCCGCAAAACTCAAGGACTTCGAACGTGGTCTGGTTATAGGGTGTCGCTTGTGTCATACGTCTGTACGCTATGTGATGAAAAGTATCCGGACACCGCCAAAAACATACGTTTTTCATATTAGGTGCATTGTGCTGCCACCTACTGCCAGGTACTCCATATCAGCGACCTCAGTAGTCATTAGATATCGTGAAAGAGCAGTACGGGGCGCTCCGCAAAACTCAAGGACTTCGAACGTGGTCTGGTTATAGGGTGTCGCTTGTGTCATACGTCTGTACGCTATGTGATGAAAAGTATCCGGACACCGCCAAAAACATACGTTTTTCATATTAGGTGCATTGTGCTGCCACCTACTGCCAGGTACTCCATATCAGCGACCTCAGTAGTCATTAGATATCGTGAAAGAGCAGTATGGGGCGCTCCGCAAAACTCAAGGACTTCGAACGTGGTCTGGTTATAGGGTGTCGCTTGTGTCATACGTCTGTACGCTATGTGATGAAAAGTATCCGGACACCGCCAAAAACATACGTTTTTCATATTAGGTGCATTGTGCTGCCACCTACTGCCAGGTACTCCAGATCAGCGACCTCAGTAGTCATTAGATATCGTGAAAGAGCAGTATGGGGCGCTCCGCAAAACTCAAGGACTTCGAACGTGGTCTGGTTATAGGGTGTCGCTTGTGTCATACGTCTGTACGCTATGTGATGAAAAGTATCCGGACACCGCCAAAAACATACGTTTTTCATATTAGGTGCATTGTGCTGCCACCTACTGCCAGGTACTCCATATCAGCGACCTCAGTAGTCATTAGATATCGTGAAAGAGCAGTATGGGGCGCTCCGCAAAACTCAAGGACTTCGAACGTGGTCTGGTTATAGGGTGTCGCTTGTGTCATACGTCTGTACGCTATGTGATGAAAAGTATCCGGACACCGCCAAAAACATACGTTTTTCATATTAGGTGCATTGTGCTGCCACCTACTGCCAGGTACTCCATATCAGCGACCTCAGTAGTCATTAGATATCGTGAAAGAGCAGTATGGGGCGCTCCGCAAAACTCAAGGACTTCGAACGTGGTCTGGTTATAGGGTGTCGCTTGTGTCATACGTCTGTACGCTATGTGATGAAAAGTATCCGGACACCGCCAAAAACATACGTTTTTCATATTAGGTGCATTGTGCTGCCACCTACTGCCAGGTACTCCATATCAGCGACCTCAGTAGTCATTAGATATCGTGAAAGAGCAGTATGGGGCGCTCCGCAAAACTCAAGGACTTCGAACGTGGTCTGGTTATAGGGTGTCGCTTGTGTCATACGTCTGTACGCTATGTGATGAAAAGTATCCGGACACCGCCAAAAACATACGTTTTTCATATTAGGTGCATTGTGCTGCCACCTACTGCCAGGTACTCCATATCAGCGACCTCAGTAGTCATTAGATATCGTGAAAGAGCAGTATGGGGCGCTCCGCAAAACTCAAGGACTTCGAACGTGGTCTGGTTATAGGGTGTCGCTTGTGTCATACGTCTGTACGCTATGTGATGAAAAGTATCCGGACACCGCCAAAAACATACGTTTTTCATATTAGGTGCATTGTGCTGCCACCTACTGCCAGGTACTCCATATCAGCGACCTCAGTAGTCATTAGATATCGTGAAAGAGCAGTATGGGGCGCTCCGCAAAACTCAAGGACTTCGAACGTGGTCTGGTTATAGGGTGTCGCTTGTGTCATACGTCTGTACGCTATGTGATGAAAAGTATCCGGACACCGCCAAAAACATACGTTTTTCATATTAGGTGCATTGTGCTGCCACCTACTGCCAGGTACTCCATATCAGCGACCTCAGTAGTCATTAGATATCGTGAAAGAGCAGTATGGGGCGCTCCGCAAAACTCAAGGACTTCGAACGTGGTCTGGTTATAGGGTGTCGCTTGTGTCATACGTCTGTACGCTATGTGATGAAAAGTATCCGGACACCGCCAAAAACATACGTTTTTCATATTAGGTGCATTGTGCTGCCACCTACTGCCAGGTACTCCATATCAGCGACCTCAGTAGTCATTAGATATCGTGAAAGAGCAGTATGGGGCGCTCCGCAAAACTCAAGGACTTCGAACGTGGTCTGGTTATAGGGTGTCGCTTGTGTCATACGTCTGTACGCTATGTGATGAAAAGTATCCGGACACCGCCAAAAACATACGTTTTTCATATTAGGTGCATTGTGCTGCCACCTACTGCCAGGTACTCCATATCAGCGACCTCAGTAGTCATTAGATATCGTGAAAGAGCAGTATGGGGCGCTCCGCAAAACTCAAGGACTTCGAACGTGGTCTGGTTATAGGGTGTCGCTTGTGTCATACGTCTGTACGCTATGTGATGAAAAGTATCCGGACACCGCCAAAAACATACGTTTTTCATATTAGGTGCATTGTGCTGCCACCTACTGCCAGGTACTCCATATCAGCGACCTCAGTAGTCATTAGATATCGTGAAAGAGCAGTATGGGGCGCTCCGCAAAACTCAAGGACTTCGAACGTGGTCTGGTTATAGGGTGTCGCTTGTGTCATACGTCTGTACGCTATGTGATGAAAAGTATCCGGACACCGCCAAAAACATACGTTTTTCATATTAGGTGCATTGTGCTGCCACCTACTGCCAGGTACTCCATATCAGCGACCTCAGTAGTCATTAGATATCGTGAAAGAGCAGTATGGGGCGCTCCGCAAAACTCAAGGACTTCGAACGTGGTCTGGTTATAGGGTGTCGCTTGTGTCATACGTCTGTACGCTATGTGATGAAAAGTATCCGGACACCGCCAAAAACATACGTTTTTCATATTAGGTGCATTGTGCTGCCACCTACTGCCAGGTACTCCATATCAGCGACCTCAGTAGTCATTAGATATCGTGAAAGAGCAGTATGGGGCGCTCCGCAAAACTCAAGGACTTCGAACGTGGTCTGGTTATAGGGTGTCGCTTGTGTCATACGTCTGTACGCTATGTGATGAAAAGTATCCGGACACCGCCAAAAACATACGTTTTTCATATTAGGTGCATTGTGCTGCCACCTACTGCCAGGTACTCCATATCAGCGACCTCAGTAGTCATTAGATATCGTGAAAGAGCAGTATGGGGCGCTCCGCAAAACTCAAGGACTTCGAACGTGGTCTGGTTATAGGGTGTCGCTTGTGTCATACGTCTGTACGCTATGTGATGAAAAGTATCCGGACACCGCCAAAAACATACGTTTTTCATATTAGGTGCATTGTGCTGCCACCTACTGCCAGGTACTCCATATCAGCGACCTCAGTAGTCATTAGATATCGTGAAAGAGCAGTATGGGGCGCTCCGCAAAACTCAAGGACTTCGAACGTGGTCAGGTTATAGGGTGTCGCTTGTGTCATACGTCTGTACGCGAGATTTCCACACTCCTAAACATCCCTAGTTCCACAGTTTCCGGTGTGATAGTGAAGTGGAAACGTGAAGGGACCTGTACAGCACAAAAATGTACGGGTGGACATCGTTTGTTGACTGACTGAGACCGCCGAAACCTGAAGAGGGTCGTAATGTGTAATAAGCAGACATCTATCCAGACCATCACACAGGAATTCCAAACTGCATCAGGAGCCACTGCAAGTACTATGACACTTAGGCGGGCGATGAGAAAAATTTGATTTCATGGTAGAGCGTCTGCTCATAAGCCACACATCACGCCGGCAAGTGCCAAACGACACCTCACTTGGTGTAAGGAGCGAAAATATTGCACTATTGAACAGTGGAAAAACGTTTTGTGGAGTGACGAATCACGGTATACAATGTGGCGATCCGAAGGCACGGTGCGGGTATGACGAATGCCCGGAGAAAGTCATCTGCTAGCGTGTGTAGTGCCAACAGTAAAATTCGGAGGCTGTGGTGTTATGGTGTGGTCGCGTGTTTCATGGAGGGGGCTTGAACCCCTTGTTGTTTTGCGTGGCACTATCACATCACAGGCCTAAGTTGATGTTTTGAGCACCTTCTTGCTTCCCGCTGTTGAAGAGCAATTAGGGTATGGGGACTGCTTCTTTCAACACGATCGAACACCTGCTCATAATGCACAGCCTGTGGCGGAATGGTTACACGACAATAACATTTCTGTAATGGACTCACCTGCACAGAGTCGTGACCTGAATTTTATAGAACTCCTTTGGGATGTTTTGGAACGCGGATTTCATGCCAGGCCTCACCGACCGACGTCGATACCTCTCCTCAGTGGAGCACTCTGTGAAGAATGGGCTGCCATTCCCCAAGAACCCTTCCAGCATCTAACTGAACGTGTGCCTGCGAGAGTGGAAGCTGTCATCAAGGCTAAGGGTGGGCCAACACCATATTGAATTCGAGCATTACCGATGGAGGGCGCCAAGAACATGTAAGTCATGTTCAGTCAGGTGTGCGGATACTTTTGATCACATAGTGTAGCTCTTCTGTCTCCCTCTGCGCGTAATGGTTTCGATCATCCTCTTCTTCTGCCTCTGTAAGTTGAATAGTATACATCATCTTGCTATGTCACCTGTCCTCACTCATACAGGACACATGCCCATGGCATCTCATTAATTCTCCTCCGACTCATTACAGTTGTGCCCAGTGCGCATTCATTTCTAATTTTGTTACGTAGTGTCAACCCACAGCACCATTCCACTGTTTCCATCTCCTTTACCAAGAAGTCTCAGACCTGTGAGTTATTTCCGATGTTTCTGAGCCATACATTCCAATATTTGCTACAACGATTGGAAATATACTTATCTTCCTGCTATTTAATTGTCTGTTTGTTCGTCTACCTTGGCCAATGCAGTTCTTAATTTCACTTTTACTGGATCCATCTTTGTCAGTAATTACAATAATTTTTAAGAGTTCACAGACGTTACTAGCCCAGTGTTTCTGTTCGTGACTCAGTCCTCCGGTAAACGAGTACTACTTCCTCTCTAAGTGCTTAACCCCATTTATGATATGCGTTGTGCACCTTTCTAGCCTAGTAGATTACGTCATTCTCATTTTCTGGAAAAATGATTTGGTCATCAGCAAAACTATATTGTAAATAATGTAGAAGCTATGGCTAATCCTTGTGGTAGAGCACCTCCATTACTTGCACGCCGGTACAGTAGCCGCTGAGCACAGCGCCACCTTGTTGTGTGCCCACAGCGCTGCCGCAGCTGCCGCACCAGAGCGACGTGGAACACGCGGCCTCCCTGGTGCTCTACGGCTGCCAGGCGCTGCCCATCCGGCTCAAGATCCTGCTGGACAGGCTCTTCTCCAGCGTCGGCCGTCGACAGCTGGCCCAGCTGCTGCTCCAGTTCGGCTGGACGCTCGACGACTACGCTCGCGGCTACATCGTCCGGGTAAGTACAGCGACCCGGCTCTCAGCCAGTCCCACTCCACCATTAGAGTCCTCTCAGTTTCTTCCTCTTTGGGAAGCACTCACCCTGTCTCAGTCTGAGCATCTGGGTACCTTAGCTACAGTAATTTCATAAGAACATGCGGAAACTAAACAGGAATATCGGAATTCTCCACAGGACATTTACTGCAGAGGTCGTCGTGGCCCGACTGTAGATGGAGGGCTGGGCAGGAGTTCCTGTGGTTGTCAGGATGGCGTAGTTGCTGTCCCACCCAGGTTCAAAATGGTGCAAATGGCTCTGAGCAGTATGGAACTTAACATCTGAGGTCATCAGGCCCCTAGACTTAGAACTACGTAAACCTAACAAACCTAAGGGCATCACACACATCCATGCCCGAGGCAGGATTCGAACCTGCGACCGTAGCAGCAGCGCGGTTCTGGACTGATGCACCTAGAACCGCCCGGCCACAGAGGCCGGCTGTCCCACCCAGGCATTATTGGTTCGATGGCGGACTGAATTTCGTCTAACGAAATTGTTTCACCATGGAAAATAATAACACGATCCCACATTTCAACGAACATCGAAAAGATAGAGACTGAGATAGCCGTTCGCGAAATAGAAAAGCAATTACAATCTCTTAGTAGTGGAAAGGCATCAGGACCAGATGAGATAGATGTAAGATTCTACACAAAAATATCCGAAAGAACTTGCTCACCTTCAAGCAGCACTTTATCGTAGACCACTGAAGCAGTGAAGGGTACCTAGCAACTGGAAAAAAAAAGCGAAAGACATTCCTATTTTCAAGAAGGTTCAAATGGCTCTGAGCACTATGGGACTTAACCTCTTAGGTCAACAGTCCCTTATAACTACTTAAACCTAACTAACCTAAGGACATCACACACTTCCATGCCCGAGGCAGGATTCGAACCTGCGACCATAGCGGTCGCGCGGTTCCAGACTGTAGCGCCTAGAACCGCTCGGCCACTCCGGCCGAATTTCAAGAAAGGTCGTGGGACAGATGCACATAATTATAGGCCTATATTGTTGACGTCAAAATGTTGTAGAATTAGGGTACATGTTTTCTGCTCACTTATTATGACGCTTTTGGAGAACGATAATCTCCGGAATATAAGACAACATGGGTTCCGCAAACAGAGATACTGCGAACGGCAGCTTCCTCTGTTCCTTCATGAGATCCATACCGCAGTAGACAACGCATTCGGAATAATGCCGTGTTACTTGACCTCAGAAATGCCTTTGACATCTTCCCGCCTTGCCATTTAGTAAAAGAAAAAAAAAAAATACGAACCTGCCGAGTATGTGACCAGATTAGCCAATGGATACGAGACTTCCTGACGTAAAGACCGGAACACGTCGCTCTTAATGGAACAAAATCGACACACGTAATGATAATTTCCGGTGAATCCCAAGGAAGTGTGATACGGCTGTTAATGTTTACAATGTACATAAATGATGTGCTAGAAAGTGTCGGAAGCTCTGTAAGACTGTTCGCAGATGATACAGATGTCTATAAGAATATAGCAATACCATAAGACAGTATTAGTTTGCAAAATTATCTACTGAGGATTGATTATGAGTGATGCAGGCTTTCGCAGTTGACCACACCGTAAATAAACGTAACATATTGCTCATACATAGGAAAAGAAATCCAGTACTGTACAACTGCACAAGTGATGAAAAACTGCTGCAAACGTATCTGTCACAAAGGCAGTAACTATCTAGAGCGACCGTAAGTGGAATGACAACATTAAACAAAGAGTAGGAAAACCAATGGCGAACTGAGATTGATAGGAAGAATGTTAAGTAAATACAGCTCATCCACGAACGAAGTGAGGTCCAAGGCGCTTGCTCAACCGATTCTTGAGTACTATTCATCCGTCTGGGATCTTTATCCGGTAGGACTGACAGAGAAGATCCAACGAAGATCCTCACACGATCGTTTAGTCCGCGCAAGAGCGTTACAGAGATGTTCAACAAACTTAATTGGTAGACATTACAAGCGAGGCGTTGTGCATCACGCAGAGGTTTACTATGGAAACTTCGTGAGAGTAGTTTCAGCAAGAGTCGAACAAGATATTACTTCTCTGTATGTCCATCTTTCTCGCGATGGTTGCGAGACTCGGCTGTTCGTTAGATGCCAAATGAAACACCTTTGAGCCGTCATTTTTCAACCTTATTTTATTGGGAAACCAGTTTTAGCGTTTTACTAAGCCATGTTCAAGTCCCTGACTGACGTGTAGGAATAATCTACCTTGGCAGGTGATAATTGAAGTGGTCGCTGTAGCAAATGTGTACTAATACCGGTATTGCTGGGCCCTGGTTTGATCACAAAAAGTCGCCAATTTAAATCACAGTTGCAGTTCATCATTCATAGTGAGTAACGGGTATTCTGAAAAAAGATGTACAACTTGCTTCGCCAGAGGTGACAGGATTCGAAAACTTGTTTTACGAGTACTTTCAAATTAATGCTAAAGCACTACACCTAACATGTTGACATGCGATGTACGACGTCATCCATGCAGTTACAGCGAACATTCGACGGAGTTCTTACCACTTTCATAAACATTATTCTTACCTTTAAGAAACGTGATGAATGATGTGTAGGAATAAGTTGTAAAAAGACACTTGAATCCAAGAGTTTTTTTTACCCCTTCAGAGTAAGAAATATGATGAACTTAAAAGAAAACTAAATCCCAAAACTTTATTACCCTTTAAGTAATTCAGTGGAAAGTATTAGAAAAAATGCAGTAGGCTATGAAAGGGTCATACTAAATGCAATAAGCTATGAAAAGGTCGTACTATCTGAAAGTAAGGTCGTTGCAGATGCATATGACCTCTTAGGAACAGCGCTGTTAAAAGTAGCATCAAAGGATCTTTTGAGAAACTGCTAACTTACGAGGGGTGTTCGGTAAGTAGCGCAACACATTTTTTTTTCTCTGCCAATTTCGTTTGACGAAATGCAGAATTTGTTGTGGGAGATCGTGGAATACTCCCATTTCAACCCGTATAGTTTCACGAAGTTCCGACAGGTGGCGGTGCTACGCGAAGCCATCAAAATGGCGTCTGTAACGGAGGTCCGTTACCAGTAGAGAGCCGTCATTGAGTTTGTTCTGGTGGTAAACCAGAGCATCACAGATATTCATAGGTCTTCGGAAACCGGTCAGTGAACAAAAGCACGGCGAGTCGCTAGGTGATGTGCCTGTCATCATCGCTACAAGGTTGTGCAAACCTGCCCCATCTGCCGCGTGCCGGCAGGCCGTATACAGGGTGTTACAAAAAGGTACGGCCAAACTTTCAGGAAACATTCCTCACACACAAATAAATAAAAGATGTTATGTGGACATGTGTCCGGAAACGCTTAATTTCCATGTTAGAGCTCATTTTAGTTTCGTCAGTATGTACTGTACTTCCTCGATTCACCGCCAGTTGGCCCAATTGAAGGAAGGTAATGTTGACTTCGGTGCTTGTGTTGACATGCGACTCATTGCTCTACAGTACTAGCATCAAGCACATCAGTACGTACCATCAACAGGTTAGTGTTCATCACGAACGTGGTTTTGCAGTCAGTGCAGTGTTTACAAATGCGGAGTTGGCAGATGCCCATTTGATGTATGGATTAGCACGGGGCAATAGCCGTGGCGCGGTACGTTTGTATCGCGACAGATTTCCAGAACGAAGGTGTCCCGACAGGAAGGCGTTCGAAGCAATTGGTCGGCGTCTTACAGAGCACGGAACATTCCAGCCTATGACTCACGACTGGGGAAGACCTAGAACGACGAGGACACCTGCAATGGACAAGGCAATTCTTCGTGCAGTTGACGATAACCCTAATGTCAGCGTCAGAAAAGTTGCTGCTGTACAAGGTAACGTTGACCACGTCACTGTATGGAGAGTGCTACGGGAGAACCAGTTGTTTCCGTACCATGTACAGCGTGTGCAGGCACTATCAGCAGCTGATTGGCCTCCACGGGTACACTTCTGCGAATGGCTCATCCAACAATGTGTCAATCCTCATTTCAGTGCAAATGTTCTCTTTACGGATGAGGCTTCATTCCAACGTGATCAAATTGTAAATTTTCACAATCAACATGTGTGGGCTGACGAGAATCCGCACGCAATTGTGCAATCACGTCATCAACCCAGATTTTCTGTGAACGTTTGTGCAGGCATTGTTGGTGATGTCTTGATTGCGCCCCACGTTCTTCCGCCTACGCTCAGTGGAGGACGTTATCATGATTTCATACGGGATACTCTACCTGTGCTGCTAGAACATGTGCCTTTACAAGTACGACACATGTGGTTCATGCACGATGGAGCTCCTGCACGTTTCAGTCGAAGTGTTCGTACGCTTCTCAACAACAGATTCGGTGACCGGTGGATTGGTAGAGGCGGACCAATTCCATGGCCTCCACGCTCTCCTGACCTTAACCCTCTTGACTTTCATTTATGGGAGCATTTGAAAGCTCTTATCTACGCAACCCCGGTACCAAATGTAGAGACTCTTCGTGCTCGTATTGCGGACGGCTGTGATACAATACGCCATTCTCCAGGGCTGCATCAGCGCATCAGGGATTCCATGCGACGGAGGGTGGATGCATGTATCCTCGCTAACGGAGGACATTTTGAACATTTCCTGTAACAAAGTGTTTGAAGTCACGCTGGTACGTTCTGTTGCTGTGTGTTTCCATTCCATGATTAATGTGATTTGAAGTTATAATTACATGGAAAGTAAGTGTTTCCGGACACATGTCCACATAACATATTTTCTTTCTTAGTGTGTGAGGAATGTTTCCTGAAAGTTTGGCCGTACCTTTTTGTAACACCCTGTATAGCTGTTACTCCTGCAATGTTAGAACGTACGGGCCGGCCGAAGTGGCCGTGCGGTTAAAGGCGCTGCAGTCTGGAACCGAAAGACCACTACGGTCGCAGGTTCGAATCCTGCCTCGGGCATGGATGTTTGTGATGTCCTTATGTTAGTTAGGTTTAACTAGTTCTAAGTTCTAGGGGACTAATGACCTCAGCAGTTGAGTCCCACAGTGCTCAGAGCCATTTGAACCTTTTTTTTTTTTTTTTTAGAACGTACGGACTCTCTCATTCGAAATGATCGACCAATACCAACTATCTTCTCCTTCTCCGTGACAACGCAAGACATCACACAAGTCTGCGAACCCGAGAAGAGCTCAGAAAAGTTCATTGGACTGCTCTTCCTCATCCACCCTAGCGCCCGGATCTCGCACCTTCCGACTTGCGTCTGTTTGGCCCAATGAAGGGCGCACTGCCCGGGAAGTAGTACGTGGATGATGGAGAGGTTATTGCCGGCCGCTGTGGACGAGCGGTTCTAGACGCTGCAATCTGGAACCGCGCGGCCGCTACGGTCGCAGGTTCGAATCCTGCCTCGGGCATGGATTGTGTGATGTCCTTAGGTTAGTTAGGTTTAAGTAGTTCTAAGTTCTAGGGGACTATGACCTCAGATGTTGAGTCCCATGGAGCTCAGAGCCATTTGAACCATGGAGAGGTTATTGATGCAGCAAGACGTTGCCTCCGACGTCCATCGATAGCTTGGCGGCATACAAGCCCTGCCCGTAAGTTGGCGTAAGGCCGTCACATCGGAGATTATGCTAAAAAATAGGGTCTTGCAGCCAGTAATACGGTGTGTCGGCATCCTGAACAAAACAAACCTGCTTTCAAAAAGAAAGTGTCGTATTTCTTCTTGAACGCCTCACATCTGTGAAGTATAGGGCAACGAGTGTATTTTCCCCAACAAATCAATAAAAACTTTAAAAGAGGGAAAGATGTGGGGGGTGGGGCTGGTTGTGAGATGTGAAGTCTGGGTGACATTTTGGTGAATTGAGAATGAGGTAACTGACTGCCACGGAGGGGCAGGTGTAAGGCCCCCAAGGCCCCAGTGCATGTAGTTACGTCAGTGCTCGACCGTCTGAACACCTGCAGCTTCTGGAAGAAACCGCAGTTGCCGTTCGGAACTGTATGTAGTCTGGTCGCCAGCGCTGACTCGGAGCCCGCGCCCTCTCCCTGTGGCGGAAGCCGCCCCCGGCGCCGCCCCCGCACCTACCTGCCGCCCCCATTAGCGCCGGAGAACAAAGTAGCCCGCTAATGGCAGGGGTCGCCTTTCGGCCCATTACCGCCGCAGTCGGCGCTCGGTCCGCCCCCACTTGTCCTCAGCCCCCGACATGTGTAACTCTGCGGACACCACTCAACGCCACCGCGGCACGTTTCTCACCATTTACTTTTCCGTTCCAGCAGCGCAAGGGCATTGCTAGTCATTAAATCTGTATGGCGTTTAATCGTGGGCCACTGAAACAAATTGCAATCACATCAACAATGTACCATCTCTCTCTTCGACTGTGCTAAAGTGGACGACCTAAATCACATTTTCTTTGGCTGCAAATATCGGACGGATGTCAATAACACAAGCCCTCTGGTACATGAATTACCAGCTTTAGCCCCTGTATTGTTATCGTAAAAGAAATGTTCAAATGTGTGTGAAATCTTACGGGGCTTAACTGCTAAGGTCATCAGTCCCTAAGCTTACACACTGTTGTTGTTGTTGTAGTCTTCAGTCCTGAGACTGGTTTGATACTACTCTATCCTGTGCAAGCTTCTTCATCTCCCAGTACCTACTGCAGCCTACATCCTTCTGAATCTGCTTAGTGTATTCATCTCTTGGTCTCCTCTGCAATTTTTACCCTCCACGCTACCCTACAATACTAAATAGGTGATCCCTTGATGCCTCAGAACATGTCCTACCAACCGATCCCTTCTTCTAGTCAAGTTGTGCCACAAACTCCTCTTCTCCCCAATTCTATTCAATACCTCCTCATTAGTTATGTGATCTACCCATCTAATCTTCAGCATTCTTCTGTAGCACCACATTTCGAAAGCTTCTATTCTCTTCTTGTCCAAACCATTTATCGTCCGCGTTTCACTTCCATACATGGCTACACTCCATACAAATACTTTCAGAAACTACTTCCTAATACTTAAATCAATACTCGATGTTAACAAATTTCTCTTCTTCAGAAACGCTTTCCTTCCCATTGCCAGTCAACATTTTATATCCTCTCTACTTCGACCTTCATCAGTTATTTTGCTCCCCAAATAACAAAACTCCTTTACTACTTTAAGTGTCTCATTTCCTAATCTAATACCCTCAGCGTCACCCAACTTAATTCGACTACATTCCATTATCCTCGTTTTGCTTTTGTTGATGTTCATCTTATATCCTCCCTTCAAGATACTATCCATTCCGTTCAACTGCTCTTCCAAGTCCTTTGCTGTCTCTGACAGAATTACAATGTCATCGGCGAACCTCAAAGTTTTTATTTCTTCTCCCTGGATTTTAATACCTACTTTAAATTTTTCTTTCGTTTCCTTTACTGCTTGCTCAATATACAGATTGAATAACATCGGGGAGAGGCTACAACCCTGTCTCACTCCCTTCCCAACCACTGCTTCCCTTTCATACCCCTCGACTCTTATTACTGCCATCTGCTTTCTGTACAAATTGTAAATAGCCTTTCGCTCCCTGTATTTTACCCCTGCCACCTTCAGAATTTGAAAGAGAGTATTCCAATCAACATTGTCAAAAGCTTTCTCTAAGTCTACAAATGCTAGAAACGTAGGTTTGCCTTTCCTTAATCTAGCTTCTAAGATAAGTCGTAGGGTCAGTATTGCCTCACGTGTTCCAGTATTTCTACAGAATCCAAACTGATCATCCCCAAGATCGGCTTCTACCAGTTTTTCCATTCGTCTGTAAAGAATTCGCGTTAGTATTGACTTATTAAACTGATAGCTCGTAGTTCGGTAATTTTCGCATCTGTCAACACCTGCTTTCTTTGGGATTGGAATTATTATATTCTTCTTGAAGTTTGAGGGTATTTCGCCTGTCTCATACATCTTGCTCACCAGATGGTAGAGTTTTGTCAGGACTGGCTCTCTCAAGTCTGTCAGTAGTTCTAATGGAATGTTGTCTGTAGATGAAGATGAAATGGGAGATGTGAAGAGTTTGACAAAGCTTACACACTACTTAACTTAAATTATCCTAAGGACAAACACACACACACACCCATGCCGGAGGGAGGACTCGTACCTCCGCCAGGACCAGACGCACAGTCCATGACTGCAGCGCCAAGACCGCTCGGCTAATCCCGCGCGGCATATTGTTATCATCAAAAGACATTTTTTGCAGATGAAATGTGTTCGCAGTTACGAATACGAACAACCGTCTGTTCTATAAGGGAATGACGACAATGAAAATTTGTGCCGGGTGGAGAGTCGAACCTGGATTTGCCGCTTCGCTATGGCTATCTGAGCATGACTCACGACCAGACCCAGACGTCCATAAATCTTCGTTCCTGCGTCACAACCTGTTCTCGGACAGACGTTATGTATTTCCCTCATGCATCTTTCATCCAAACATCATAGTCACTGCAATGTTGGATTTATTAGTCAATACCAGGCAGCGACTTTCACTTAAAATGTCCTCCTGGACACGGGAATTATATTACGTGTGTGCGAGTACAGTTTTTGACGCTGGAACGACAACATATGGGAGTTTGGCCCTGATCGTGATTCGTGTACGAGTAGCCAAAGTGGTCAGGGCGACGCTCATGTAAAGTGAGATACCCATGTTCGAGCTCCAGTCCGGAACACATTTGGACTATGGTCGTTGCCGTACACTGCTGATGTCTGTTCGTTTTCGCAGTTGCGAATACAATTCGTGTGTTTCAAAACGGCTGCATTCGCCACAGTGTCCGTCTTCTAAACAACATGGGCATTGCAGCTTCGTATTTTCACACAGTAAGGTTAGCCGGCCGGTGTGGCCGAGCGGTTCTAGGCGCTTCAGTCTGGAACCGCGCGACCGCTATGGTCGCAGGTTCGAATCCTGCCTCGGGCATGGATGTGTGTGCTGTCCTTAGGGTAGTTAGGTTTAAGTAGTTCTAAGTTCTAGGGGACTGATGACCTCAGATGTTAAGTCCGATAGTGCTCAGAGCCATTTGAACAGTAAGGTTAAAAGAAAGTGTCGCGTTATTCTTCAGGAGGTGGTATTGGTCAAAACTGGAACATATGTTCCTGTAATTGTATGTCGTGGAACTAATACCTGTTGAGGTATGGGCCATTGATTGTGACAGGTAATGTGTAGTATTTACAGGTAAGTCAGGATTCATAAGAGATGGCATGGTAAATTACCACAGTACATGCGTGTCGGTAGATGCAAATCCTCCAGCAGTCATGAAGGTGAGACGACATAATCCCTTCCCTGAATGTATTTTCGCTGAAAGATTCATAACGGGTGTTGCGTATCGCCGATTTGTGCGAGATGAATTACCAGCGCAAGTGGTAAAGAAAAAGGACTTTGATTTGTATTCAACCGTGCACCACGCCATTTCTTATGGATTAAGCGACAGTAGCTCGCCACCACAACCCGTGAGCGATCTATTGGACAAAAGCATGCCCTCCCTTTCACCAGACGTGAACCCGTTCGATTTCTGGTTAAGGCGACATTGAAAGACTTTTTTGTATGCCCAACCCATCGACAATGTGCAGATGTCACACGAGAGTGCGGCCAACGCGTATGACGCAAATCGAATCGCTGCCTTTAATTTTGCTTGTACGTATCAGAGTGTGTACTTTGTATACGTGCACCTACTTCGAAAGAAACAGAGACACTACAGCTCGTGCCGCGTACAGCTAGTGAGGTATAGCGGCGCAAGATCAACTATAGTTGATTGCCAGGCTGGAGTCTAGCAGAGAGGACATACAATACAGTGCAGGAAAACAAAAAGTTGTTCACATGTAAAAACGACATCGATTTTGATCCGATGACGGCATATGCCACCTGGGGCATAGCAGATGTACTGATAATTCTTTCCACGTCGTTCACCATTAGATATCGTAGTCCATCAGAGCAGCATCTGTGTCTTCCCTTTAATAGGGAGCGCCCACACGCAGAAGGCTCAGTGTGAAGCGAGCAGGCAGTCATGCCACGGAGACTCACTCTTGCTTCCTACAGCCAACTGAGCGAGTCTGAAAGGGCTCAGATTGTGGCCTTCCTAGTGGGCTTTTCAGAGAACTAACGTGATGCGTCAGCTGTGCAACGACGCTGCTATCAGTCATCACGTGAACATTCTCACGCCCGTAGGCGAGGTTCTTCAAGCCCACGCAGCACAGACGTCCGCGAGAATAGTCCTATTATAAGGGCAGCGGTGGCAGATAATAAGAGGGCTTGTGAACCCAGATATGTCAACACCACCTGTTGCGAACCGGTTGCTAGCAGTTGGACTACGGGCACGTACACCTCTATCAAGTCTTCCACTCACGCCACATCATCGACTAGCACGGGTCGACTGGTTCCTTCGCTTTGGGGGTGGAATCGATCGCCGCGGTCTTCAGCGCTGAAAGCAGATCCTGCCTGCACGTGATGGTCGTTTACGTGTACGACGTAGAACGCGTGAACACGGTCGTCCAACACACACAAGGGCAGCCTCAGGGCTTATGGTACGGCGAACGATAAGCTACAATTCTCGTTCACACACTAACACTAACCAGCTAACCAGCGCTCGGTACGTCAAGAATGTTGTTAGACTCGTTCTTACGCCGTTCTTGCAATAGGAAGGTCATGTGATGTTCCAACAGGGTAATGCTAGCCCACACACTGCCCGTGCAACTCAGCGTGCTCTGAAAGACGTGTAGCAATTTCCCTGGCCAGCAAAATGTCTCTCTTTGAGCACGTGCGGAATACGACGGGACGAGAAGTGACTCGTGCGACACGTCAGCCAACAACTTTTACAGAATTACTTGAACGCGTCGAGAAGGACTGTATTGCAGGACAGTATTCATCATTTATACGATCGACTAGTCAGCCCCTGCATTACCGCCCGCGCAGGCTATACCACGTACTATTATGAGTGTTTCAGCGTGGGTCTACACATGGTACGTCAGAGCCGCTTGTGCTACAGATCTGTAAATGGAATCATTTCATGTACTCTGTATGCACTGTTGCATGTGCACAGAGTGAAATCGAAACCTCAGTTTTTCCTCGCAGTGAGGAATAACTAGGAACGCCTTGACATGACTGGGTCGGTCATCGAAATATTGTGCGAAAACTGAAATACAAACTCGGCCGCCCACCCGGAAGAACACCATTAATGTGTATAGTATGATCACTGTTGCTTTTGATGCTGTACTAGAAAAATATTTTTTCAAGCAAATGTTTAGTTGCAGAATGAGATTTTCACTTTGCAGCGGAGTGTGCGCTGATGTGAAACTGCCTGGCAGATGAAAGCTGTGCGCCGGACCAAGACTCGAAGCTGGGACCTTTGCCTTTCGCGGGCAAGTGCTCTACCAGCTGAGCTACCCAAGCATGACTCGCGACCCGTCCTCACTGCTACAAATCCGCCAGTACCTCGCCTCCTACTTTCCAAACTTCACAGAAGCTCTCCTGCGAACTTTGCAGAGCTAGCACTCCTGGATGAAAGGATATCGCGGAGACATGGCTTAGCCGAGTTCGAGTCTCGGTCCGACACACAGTTTTAATCTGCCAGGAAGTTTCAAATGTTTAGTGTTTTGCCAAGTAAGACCCCATTTATGAGTTTTATGAATCTGTTCGTGTTGTCTGTCTGTTAGTCGGTATTGTTTCTTCAATGAGACGTGTTTCTGTGTTAAGATTCGTTAACTGTCAAAGATGGATTACATACAAATCCAGAGTCTTACATATAAGAAATTTTACTTGATAATTACTTTGATTCACAAGACACACCGAAATTCTGACGTACGATTTGTCGGACCCCATGGGAATGACGTCACTAGCCATTAGAATGAAAGACGAAGGTTCAGCTGTGTAAGGGTGTGATGAGTGCGGAGGAAACGACAGTTAGGTAGTTGTGGCGACAGGCGGCAGGTTATAAAGCGGCGCGTATGTTTTCGGGATCAAGAATTGAAGATGTGAACTTGTAAGCCTGAACAACAAATGGAAGGGTATCCACGGGAGTAGCTGATGTGGGAATTTATTATTAGTGAGCACTTGAGTTAAAGGCAATGAATGTAACAAATAAGTAGGTGTAGAAAAAAATTATTCTATGCTCAAATTGGTGTTATTTTTCTGCCAATATCTGTGTTGTTTTTTGGTAACATTGCTGTTATTTTTTGGCAGTAACGATTTATTTTTGAAAAGATCCAGAATTATTTTTGGCCAAACCAGGTGACTTTTTTGGCCAGCTTCGATGTTGTCTTTACTAGATTCGGTGACACTGTTTTTCCCAGACTCGCTGTTTTTGCCGGATTCGTTAGTTTTTGGCATATTCGGTACTAATTTTTTGCTAAATTCATTCTTATCTTTTACTAAATTTAGTCTAATTTTTTGCCAAATTCGGTCTCTTTTTTGGCAAATTCGGTGTTTTTTTCTAATTTCGGTGTTATTTCTTCTAATTTCGGTGTAATTATTTCCAGTTTCTGTGTTATAGTTCTGTTCAATTTCGGTGTTATTCTCTTTCCAATTTCGGTGTTTCAAATTTCGGTAGTATTTTTAATGGTACACGAACATCAGATTTGAAGAAGTACGAACTCAAAATTCAATTTCACTATCCAATAACTATGAGTTACCAATATTGGTATACTGCTGTCCCTTAGATTTACAACATATTTTGTACGGGGAAAGGACAAATTTCGCGACATTTCGGAAAAATCGCCGATTTCGAGATATTTCGTAAAAGTTCTTGAATCCCTGTTAGCTCGCTAAACACCTTGAAATTCGCGTAATCATTCTTGGTTTCGTTTTCGTGAAATTTTCGTGTCCCTAGATGAAAGTAGATCTCATCAGACACAAATTTTAATGGACGTTAAATATGATAGGCAATTAAAAAGGACCGGTAAACTCAAATGACGTATTGCACGTTAGTTGTGGCCGCATTAGTCCTGGAACAAGGATGCTGGCTGCACGTAACTGGCGTGGCGCCTCCTTTCAAGAGCAACACCGACTCAAAGGAAGGCCTCGGCGCTTGTTGGTGACGTCACGTCAGCTAGGCACGGCGAACGCCAGGTCTGTTGCAGGCATACTCATATTGGCGGTGTCTCCCTCTCTGACACAGGAAAATGTGAAACTATTGGCGGTAGTTGACCAACACACATTGTTCTGAGAGATTTCTGCAATCAATTAATTGTGCAATTCATTACAATTCTTAACAAATAGTGTACTCCTGAACTTAAATTTCCACCTGTTTTAAGGATTAACATACAAAAACAACTTCATGGTCCAGCAGCAACAGAATTCGTGCTTCTTTACCTTATTTGTAAATCTCAGGAAGTTACGTTTGTACTGGGTTGCTTTTACAAGAAACTGTGAACATATTGGTGCTCTTCTTTAGGTATCTTGGTTGACTATGGGGTGAGGAGCACTGAATGTTGATGAAATATCTTGCGATTGTACACGTTTGGGGATGGGTTGGGGGGACAGAAGAAGAGGCAAAAGAGAGATACTTGTTTTTCAAATAAATTTTTTTTATCTTATAAGGTTTCTCCTTTCAGTGGCAAGAGGGGAATATTTATCTTTTCTAATGTGCATGTTTGAAAAAGTTTAAGCTCAGCAGTATTTTCGATGTATGAAGCTATTTTGTTTCCTGTTTAGAACTCCTTTCGTTGAAAACGACTGTAATCTAATGACTGGCAACAGTTGGACATTTACACATGTAAATTAGTTCAGATTTCCAGTGACGATGTCAAACGAAAATAAATAAATAAATAAAAGAAACGAGTTCATTGTAAGGGGTTGGGGAAAGTTTCGATAACAAAATGGATCAAGTAAATATAGTTACTTGAATGTAAAATTTCCGAAGCTTGCAATGGGGCAAAGCATCCTCTCATATTGATCTACGTTTGTTTCGACAGGGTTCAGTAATACAGAACTATGATCTTCATTTGTAGCTTTACGATTGTAAGAAAATCTTTCATCTAAATAAAACTGCAGAATCGAAAACAGTACCAAACATTTTGTCCAAAAATAAGAGATTTATAGTGAGAAGCACGCCCAGGCGTTTCTGCCTGCAACAGACCTGGCGTCCGCCGTGCCTAGCTGACGTGACGTCACCAACAAGCGCCGAGGCCTTCCTTAGAGTCGCTGTTGGCCTCGCACGCTGCGCTGGCCGTGTTGGCTGCCCCGGGCTCCGTGCCCCTCTCTCACTGGCTACTCTCCCCCGGCGGGTGGGATGCGCCGTTCGCCGCTCGCCTTGTCTTTAGCTAATCTCTTCCTGTGCGCTGCTCGCGTTCATATTTAAAACCCCAGCCCTTAATGTCGCTGCAGCTAGCTACCGTAGCTGCGCGCCCTTCCCCCCGCGCCTTCCCCGTGCCGAAAACCGCAGCATCCTCCCGCAGTTCTTTCCGGGATCAGGCCGCAGCGCTGCCGGGATAAGAAGGAAAGGATTTCCCTCTCGTTAGCGAGCAGGCCCGCTGCCGCCGATGAATAATGAAGCAGCGTGGATGCCGGCAGGAGAAGTGCAGCCAAGAGCGCGCGCTGCCTTTTAACTCACCGCTAAACTCCCACACCGCGGCGCTCCTTCCCAGCATTAATTAATAACCGGCTATAGAATGATAAAGTCTTGTCCGTATCATCAGACACCGTAAAATAATTAAAACCGCCGAGCATCCCCCCCGCATCCGCACTCCCTCCGTGAGCCTTCGCCACTTTCATAAAGAGAGGAAGATTACTGAAATAATTTCACAACACTGTTGTCGCCACACAAGCTGCTCATTTATATTTCACATACAGCGCTATCATTGTCTTTGTCATTATAGTCACTCCCGCAGTGCACGTAGTACGATCTGATTTGTTGCGAGCAATTATCTACGGAGGCACAAAATTTTCTCGATTTACTGTTTCACTCAAATCCACAACCTTCAGACGGTAATTCCCAGCTCTATTATGGCCAGCAGTCAACTTCATTACGAAGTCACGCAGGTAACAAGGCATCTCTGGTACGACGTGTCACCGTGAATGCGGCTAAGGAAGGTAAAAATCTGAATGTGGTCAGTACACGTCCGCAACATTGATCCAGAAGGAATAGTACAACGTTATTCTTGTTGTAGGCGTGTGTGTGTGCTGGTATGAATTATTAACTGATGGTGACTTTGACGCACGGGTAAAACACAAACATTCATCAGGAACACGCTTGGCCTGCGTGTTGCTCCCATTATTTGTTTGACTTTATAACGTGAATGACAGCTGACCCGAAAGTGATAACATACGGAATGAGCGGAAACAAAACGCCTTAGAGGCATAGTTTCGGGTGCAACATAAAGTACGCTTTGAGCTCTCTCAATTTCTCTTCAGTAAGAGATACTGCAAAACTGGTAACATCGTCAAACCAAACAGCAATTTGTCTTTGTGTTGACATTCACCAGAAATTTATAAATCTACGCCCTGCAAACTACTATGTTATATTTGCATGACAGGGGGCACTTCCCATGGAACACTTACCAGGGCTCTTCCTGTTACATGTAAGTCGCGCGGGAAGAATAATGGGTAGGGGCCTCGGTGCGCGTTGTAATTAATCTAATCCTGTCTTCGTGATCGCTACGAAATCTATACATAGACGGTTGTAGTATATTCCTAGACCATTCACTTAAAGCAGATTCTCGAAATTGTATAAGTAGTCTTTCGCGGGATGTTTGATGCTTCTCTTAAAATAAACACCAGGTCAAGTTTTTCAGCATCTCTGTGACATGTGATTTTCGGCCCAGCTCTTCTGTGTAAACGTCCAGTATCCCCCGTTAGTGGTGTCGAAGTTGAGTGACTGTAGGAAGATACAAGACAGGCAAAATTTACAGTTGGTGTGATGAATGGCAGCTGGCACTAAACACGAAAAATGTTAAGTTAATGCGGATGAGTAGGAGGATTAAACCTGTAATGTTCGGGTACAGTATTACTAGACGCAGTCAAGTCGTTTAAATATCTGAGCGTAACGCTGCAAACCGACATGATATGGAACGTGCGTGTGAGGGGTACGGAAGGCGAATACTCGACTTCGGTTTATTGGGAAGATTTTAGAAGGAAGTGGTTCACCAGTAAAGGAGACCCCATGTAGGATGCTGGTGCGACCTATTCTTGAGTACTGCTCGAATGTTTGGGATCTGAACCAGGTCGGATTGAAGGAAGACATCAAAGCAATTCAGAGGCGGGCTGCTAGATTTGTTACCGATAGGTTTGAACAATACGTGAGTGTTACGGAGATGTTTCAGAATCTCAAATGGGAATCCCTGGATGGAAGGTGACGTTCTTTTCGTGAGACACTATTGAGAAAATGTAGAGAATCGGCATTTAAAGCTGACTGCCGAACGATTCTACTACCACCAATATGCGAGGGATATCCAGAAAGTAAGTTCCTATTGATCGCGAAATGGAAACCACTTTGAAAATCAGAAATATTTTGTCTGTAACAGTTACCTACAGCTTCCAGCCACTGCTCTACATAGTCACCACTCCGACTTGGACATTTGTCATAGCGTTCTACCAACATTCCAATACCCTCGTCATAGAAGGCGGCTGTGCTTCCCGCCAATTCTCTACGCTCATCTATAGCTAGTTGTCTGTGCGAAAATGTTGTCTTCATAGCCAGTAGTTAATGTGAGCAGAGATGACATAGAGGGAGTCAATTACGGGCTGTAGTGCGGGTGATCAAACACTTCCCATCGAAAACGCTGCAGGAGCATTTCCATTGCCCCTGCAGATTGCGACCGAGAATTGTCACAAAGTGGGAACCGTATGACAGTTCTGTAATGTGGGCTGCATAACATCAGGCGAAATCCGTCACCAGGACCTCATACTTGGCGGGACACACTATTTTCTATCTTTATGTGCTCACCACGCACTCAGAACTAGAAAGAGTGAAGTGATGTAACCGACACTCATACTACAGACACTGTCGAGTACATATGTGCAAAGCTTTATCAGATTTTCACAGTGGTTTCCATTTCTTGACCGATCGGAACTTTCTTTCCGGATATCCCTAGTACATTGCGCGTAAGGACTACGGAGATAAGATACGAGAAATTAGGGCACATACGAAGGGATACGGTCGTTTTTCCTTCTCTCTGTTTGCGAGTGGAACAGGAAAGCAAATGACAAGTAGTGGTAAAGGGCACTCTCTGCCACGTACCGTTCTGTAGCTTGTTGAGAATGTATTTAGATGTTTATGTACACACTACAGCAATATTCTAGGGTGAGTGCTACGTAAGTAATTTGTTTTGTAGTGTGACTGCATTTTCTTAGTATCCTATACATTAATCGATGTCAGTCATCTTCGACTGAATCCATGTGATCGTTCCATTTGTTATTATTGCAAAACTTACATCCACATTCTTGTATGAGTTGACTGATTAGAATTGCGCTATTCACATTGCTTTAATACGATATTGCAAATTTTCTTATCTGAAGCAAGCTATTTTAAATTTTTGAACATTTAAAGCAAGTTTCCATCTTGTGTACTATATTTAAATCTTATCAAATGTGAGTAAATATATTTATCTTTAAATGCGAACATTTTAGATTAGGCGTTACCGTGACTGTTACTGATATGAAGTGGAACAATAAGTTTACTGTTACCAGTCACTGTTTATTTATCTCCATGACGCGTTTCAGAGGTTTCAGCTTCCATCATCAAGTGGATTTACATCTGTTAGTATGACATTTGTGTGTGTGTGTGTGTTGTGTTACGATTATTTGAAGGAACTTGTGGGACTGTCTCTGTTGCATATTTGTTTATAAAATATGGCAGTATGCATATGATGTGTTATGACAGTAAAAGGAACCTGTGACCACCGGAGACAGTGGCACAAATTCTTCCAAATAATCGTAACACAACACAAACAAATGTCATACTAACAACTGTGTGCCAGAAAATGAAATCGCCAACAAAAATGTTTATTTTTCGATTCTTAACCCCACTGACACACACAGCTAATGTACATAACCTACCAGCTTATGTATAAGTAACTGTATAATGCACCTGATGAAGGCAGCATGCTGGCGAAATGCATTGTGCTAATAAAATGTTAGTAAAAAGTGACTGCAGCAGTATAAAATTATTCCACATAATCTTATAATACAATCGCAGACCTCAAACAGCATCCATATAATATGGATAAATTTAACTGTAAATCCACCTGATGATGGAGGTTGAAACCTTTGAAACGCGTCGTGGAGATAAATAAACAGTGACTAGTAACAGTAAACTTGTTTCATTTAATATGAGTAAATAGTTGTGCGAGGAAGTGGAAGTAACACATTCTCTCAAGTATCGTGGGTCAACCATCTGCGACAGGGGAAGTTTTTGGAAGGTGGGACAAGGAGCGTAGCACGGTAGACCGAGTGGCTATGAAGAAGCTCGCCAATATTTGGCGGAACTGAGTGATAAGAAACGAAAAGTACATAGATCCAGCTTACTGAAACACTCGTGGACCCTCAAGACCAGCATTTTGGCGTAGTTGAGTTTTGTCCGGGCGCAGAATCCTGTACATAAAATGTATCGAAAAAAGAACTAATGCGTCCACTATCAAGAAATGTGATATCTCCAGGCGTCTTTCTCTCATCTCAAGCAAAAAATTCTCGAGTTGTTTTGCTGTATTGTGGGAAGAAATGGACAAAATCTTCATGGATGGAAAGATCGAGAGCACGAGACCACTGGTGAGGACAGCGATCAGGTGGATGGAGCACATCAAGAAGATATCAAGTCTTACTCTTGTGCCCTCCCTGAGAGAAGTTGATAACAGCCCAGTAAGGCGACTCTTGGTGCATGGGACCACGGCAATTAACAATACGTACGACGACCTGTAATGATGATGATGAGATGATGTCATTCCCGAGAACTACGTCATCTTCGAAAAGTCTAAGGATACTATTTATACTGACAGTCAGATCATTAATGTACAACATGAATAGCAAGAGCCTCAAAACTACTTCCTGGAGCAGACCTGAAAGTCACTTCATCTATCGATGAATATCCATCCCAAGATAACACGCGGCTTCCTCCCTACCAAGCAATCAATAAAGTCACAAATTCTGCTTGATACCCCACAAAATCTTATTTCCGTTAATAAACGTCAGTTTTGTGTCGAGTCAAACGTTTTTCGGGATACGTACAAATGATGCAGGAGGCGGAGACTGAAAACGGGGGAAGGACAGGGTACGGGGAAATGTCTCTGAATTTCTGAACAGAAGGAAATGAGATGCGTGACGATTACGACGAGGCTGGGTTTCTTTCCCACGCGAAATGTTCTCACACTCGGTCTCGATGTAAATTGCCGTCTCTGCTGCGTCGCAGCGCCTGTTTTACATTCTGGCCTTACCGCATGGGCGGCACGGAAAGGGCGGACTCCGTACCGCACAGAAAGTCCGCCGTCAGAGGGAATTCCACACGCAGGTTCCGGCATCGCTCTTAGGAAAAATCTCCTCCTATCTTACAATCGTGTTAAAGAGGACGAACGAATTGGAGAAGAGTTTGCACCATACTTATCAGATTATAAAATTGCGCATCGATAACAGGTTTAGATAAAGTGACAAAGGTTATTAATCGCATTTGGAAGGCACGGAAACTGCTCGAAGAATGGAAATGTGTTGTCATAGTACAGTGATTTATCGAGGGGTAAACCATTACTGGGGAACATACGTCATACATGTTGGCTACAAGTTGCTGCCTGCATTTCTTATTAGCATAGTAGATCTGAAAGTGCAGTAGGAGCCTAGCAAAGGAGGCGGTAGAAGAGCGCAGGAAGGCATGGAGAACTTGACGCTGATACCACTGATAGGACACAGGCCCTTGAAGGACAATAAAACAGCTGCAACGTTTCGGTATTTCAAGAAAGTGAGGATCATGAAGAACAGTAGACAGGATGAGAAGACGCTACAGGAGAACTGAATTATAAAGAGATGTTAAGGCAAGGATGATATTGGGAAGCATTTCTTTTCATACTATGGTGTACGTCAAACAGGGAGACTGGCTTTTTCCCATGCTGTTCTGTCTGGTACACGATGAAGCGATCACAGCGGAAAGCAACAACCTCGGAAAGCAGGACAAAAAGGACTGCAGGACATACGAGGATATCTTCCATTTGCGGATGTCATGGTGATACTAAGTGGGACGGAATACTGATACTTCTAAATTTAAGTTTATATTATTACAAGAGTAGGACTAAATACTGCCCACAATAAGATGATATTGCCTGCCACTTAGATTTGAAACATCAGGAGGCACCGTACAGCACACTGACGGACCAATCTAAGAGAATAAGTAACAGGAAATATAGCAGTAATGAAGAAGTGAAAGGGGGGACGAAGAAGATCACAACTACTTCTCTATGTCCAGGAAATTTTGTTGTCAAGAGAGGATAACAACGGACGTTAAAACTAGTGATTTCAAGACACCAGCGACGAACGCAGTGTTATCTAAGCATGAGATGGTAGAGTTGTAAACACGATATACAGAAAACAAACGAAGAATAGAATATCTTTAGGAAGATACTGGACCTAAAAAGAGAAGATAAAAGTTACGAATCAAGGGAATAAATGTGCCGCATCTAGAGGGCTATGGAAAAAAGTACACACCAACTAACATTTCACGACGAGAAGATGGAGAAGAGTTTCGCCAGCGGAAGAGATAACCTTAATAGGGCACTAAGATACAAGAAAAGCAGGACAGAAGAAGGAAATGAAAAAAACTATCATGGCGTCTTAAGAATTTAGATAAGTCATGGAGAGCCTATATCTGGATAGCGGCACTGGGTTTTGAACCAATGTCCCCCAGAATGCGAGTGTACTTGTCTTACCATTGCGTTACCCAGCTAGATGCCCTTGAGGTAGACGCCTCAAATTTGAAAAAAATGGCTTTGAGCACCATGGGACTTAACTTCTGGGGTTATCAGTCCCCTAGAACTTAGAACTACTTAAACCTAACTAACCTAAGGACATCACACACATCCATCCCCGAGGCAGGACTAGAACCTGCGACCGTAGCGGTCGTACGGTTCCAGACTGAAGCGCCTAGAACCGCTCGGCCACCCCCGCCGGTCTCAAATTTCACCGTAGTGATAGTTGCTGCTGGGAGTTTTTCACAATTCGAAGTATTTGGTGCGGCGTACTATCATTTCAGATGTCAGTGCAACGCAAGGCTTATAAACGCTTTCTTATAAGGTACTAAACCATCGACAGCTGAATTAACACAGGGGAATAACATGAGGTAATGCGGAGGGCCGCATTGTTAATTCACGACCGTAGTCACAAACTGCTCAAGTGATTGTTCCGTGTTTTTTACCTTCTCAAAAATCATGCAGGATGGTCAGTGTGCAAGGCATCGACCAAAATATGTTACTTCGTCATACATTGGGTCACTCTTATTAACGCTTCCATTACATGAGCTAAAATGGCATTTCACTTCTTTCAGTCAGTCATGTACCAGTGACAGAAATAAATTTGTCGAGTAAGTTACGTCGTCTGCAACGTATTCTTTAGAAAGGCGACAGATCTTACGAGGAATTATGTAGTTCGCACAAGGCAACTATTACGCGCAACATTTTTTAAAAATCCTGTTATGAACTGCGGTTCTACACATCCTGTATAACCATCGTCGGCTACTATGATGGTAACAGGGAGAAAGGTGCCATGGTGGCTTAGCGGCGTTACTCTTGTTGCCATGGTGGGTTGATCCAACGGGTATGACTTCGTCTCACGGAAGACAGTGATTAGTCTGACAGCACGACGGTACCTCACAGACATCTTGCGTCCTCATGTATTACCTTAAACGCGACAGCACCGTAGTGCAATTTTTCAACACGATAATGCTCTCCCATTCATGGCACGTTTGTCTATGAACTATCTGCACGATGCTGAGATTCTCCCGTGGCCACCAAGTTCCCCATATGGATCCGATAAAACACGTGAGGGAGGAGCGCGAAGGTCGACTCCATGCTGTGCCATTATCTAGAACTTCAAGGACCAGTTAGCCTGCAACGTTTGTGGGCCAACTTGCCTCAGATACAGCGGCAGCCAGCATGATACCCTTCTCAACAGAATAAGTGGATGCATCGAGGCCAGGAGAGGTGTGATGTCATGCTGCTAAGTGGGATCATACTGCCGATTTCTTTGTATAAGTGACTCGATTATGTAATCAATGGAATAACGTGATATACTCTGTCAATCCGTTTAGTTTCATTTCCTCTCCTTCTCCACTTCCAAGTGACTTACTTTGTTTTTCAGGCAGCGTAATTAGTAGTGATATAAGCGTATCGCCCTTGGTAATCAATCTATCAACTAGAGAAAGCCGCATTCAAATGGTTCCCGAGATTAGCAGACAATAAAACGTGGCACTGAACTTTGATTCGTAAAGGTCGATTGAGCTGCCCCAACCGAAATCTTTTTAGGCAAACCTCAATGCTATTTCTGGCCTTCATAAACCATGCCCGAGATTTTCATATTCTCTCGTTCGCAACGCACAAACTGTTAGTCCTACAAAAACAATGAATACGACCTTTTTGTAGGAAATTTAAAGTAGTTAAACTTCGTAATGGGATGCACCTTCGTTGGAGGCCACTGTATTCGAGTTATTTAAGAAAAACGTACAAAAATAACCTTCAAACGCACCTGCACTCCAAAACTCATCCCTCACCAGTCACGATTCCTAGTATGTTGTTTGTGGTACTCCTTCCTACCACTATACAAAAATTTAAGATTAAACAAAATAGTCACAATAATCGAAACTTTTTAGGCTCTATTCATTGGGGTATTACGCCGCCAGCATAATCGACTGATTCGTTAACGTTATTAATTCAAACGTGACCGTGAGGATATGAACCAGAAACGTCTTCTGTAAACGTAACGCTAAAGCTAATTACGTTGACAATTCGAGCCACACTAAAACCTTACAATCATGGTAGTTTTGCAGTCGGAAGATCTGACGAATAACAATGCTACAACTGTTTCTTTTATGCTGTTAAAATGCATAAAATTTACACATAGGTCAGCTTTATAATTTCTGTTTGCTCGACTAAGCCGATGGTGTAATAATGCCAGCCAATGAAGATGAAAAAAAGTCTACTTTGAGAAATAATTAGCGCAGTCACAAATTTTTGTACGGTGGTAGGAGGGAGTGCCACGAACAATACACTAGAAATCCTGAACGTTGGGGGCTGAGTATGCGCGTGGAGCAGCGTTTGGAGGTCACTTTCGTACATTTTTCTTGAATTACTCGAAAACTATGACTTCTAAGCGAAAACGCTTCAGTTATGTTAATAGCGCAGTTGATTGCGTATGGGAACGTGTATCTCATTAAACATATTACAACTGTTTAGCACCACCTTGCAAAAATACTGAAGCGTGATTTTCAGTGGGATCATGTATATACTGGAAACTGGTGAACTGTACATATCAGGAAACAGCGTGAGCCGGCGTGCTCGGCCGGTAGTAGAGTTATTTACTGGGCCGAATCGTCCGCCATGTTTTCGCCAACTCTTAAGATTCGGCATTATTTATCTTGTGGGTGTTAAACCTATTCCGCATTCTCACATGTTCATGCAGAAAGGGAGTAGGATCACGAAGTTGTAGTATTAATATCCCACAACATTGGCATTATTTAAAAGGCCCTAGAATTATGACATACATGAAGTCAACCTTAGAAGTATATCCATACAGGCGCATTTCCCAAAAGTAAGATTTTATGTTATTTTTTGCTCATTAGGTTAAATTAGATGCTGCCCTGCAGGGAGGTCTGAATAACCACCCCACCCCCTCTTTCCCCTGTTCACACTCCCAAACACGAAGTGTGAATATCTGGAATTCACGCTGCTGTTGTGATTAACACAAAAATAAAACAGATCATTTCTAGTTTGCTGAGTTGTGGTCAAAACTTTATTCTTTGAAGTTATGTCACTTACACAGGTTCCCTCACAATGACCAGTCCGCTATAAAATAATCTTGATTATGACTCATCCTATTGTACATAAATAGAACTGCGGTTACATATTATTCAGTTTATGTATTTATGGTTACGATAAAGACTTACAAATAAATCCCAGTGAATAATCCACTGAACTTCCGAATTCCGAAAATACGTCAGGAGCCGAAAAATTTTGAGACGAACTGATTCAGTATAGTTTTCGACTGGGGAAGAAAACGCAGTTGTTTCATGTTTAGAACTACTTTTCTTAACATACAGTTACAACACACGGTTGAGCGCCAGACACTGGTTCCCAGTTGTGAGATCGTGACCCCTTTTTTTCTTCGTTTGCTATCGCTTGGAATTGTAAAGACGTAAAAAACCATTTTTGCAACGTTTAGTGCAATTCACAGCTGAGCAGTCACCAACTATTCATGACGAATTCTTCTTTCCATTTAATTGAAAATCGCCATTTACGTCGGGACTCACATGAAAAGAAGTATGAATATCCTATACGTTGTGGAAACATTGGGTATTGGGGACACGTTTTTTTAATTTTTATTTTTAGTCATCAGTCTTCTGACTGGTTTGGTGCGGCATGCGGGCCCGCCAAGAATTCCTCTCCTGTGCCAACCTCTTCATGTCAGAGGACCACGTGCGGCCTAAGTCCTCAATTATTTGCTGGAGGTATTCCAATCTGTATCTTCCTCTACATTCTTTGCCTTCTGCTGCTCCCTCTAGTACCACGGATATCATTCGCTGATGTCTTAACAGATGTCCTATCATCCTGTACCTACTCCTTCTCAGTGTTTCCCACATATTCCTTTCATCTCCGATTCTGCACAAAACATCCTCATCACTGTCCACCTAATTTTCAACATTCGTCTGTAGCACCACATCTCAAATGCCTCGATTCTCTTTTGTTCCGCTTTTCCCACAGTCCAATTTCCACTACCGTACAGTGCTGTGGTCCAAACGTACACGATCAGAAATTTGTGCCTCAAATTAAGGACTATGTTCGAAGCTAGTAGGCATCTCTTGAAGAGGAATGCCCTTTTTGCCAGTGCTAGTCTGCTTTTGCTGTCCTCCTCGCTCCATCCGTCATTGGTCACTGGCTCGGCACACAAGTGAGTGGTTTCTATCTGGCTTCAGGACGCGTGCGGCGAGCGGCTGGACTCGTGGCAGATGTGCTCGGCGGAGGAGGAGTCAGCGCTGGTGCGCGCGTGCGTGCGCTTCGCGGACACGCACTCGCTGGCGCTGCAGCTGCTGGCGGCGTGCGACGGGCCGCCGCCCCACGCGGGGGTGGGCGCCGCCGCCCACCACACGGCGCACGCGCTGCCGCCCTCGCCCGCCAGGACGTCGCCGCCCGCCTCCCCGCCCCATGCCGCCCCCGGTAAGTACAGCAGCCGCCCCACACCTGCAGTTGCCGGCCGGTGTGGCCGTGCGGTTAAAGGCGCTTCAGTCTGGAACCGCGTGGCCGCTACGGTCGCAGGTTCGAATCCTGCTTCGGGCATGGATGTGTGTGACGTCCTTAGGTTAGTTAGGTTTAAGTAGTTCTAAGTTCTAGAGGACTGATGACATAAAAGTTAAGTCCCATAGTGGTCAGAGTCATTTGAACCATATTTCGACCCTTCTGAAGTTCCCCAATTCGATCGGTGCTGAGTGTGATTCTCAAGGGGAGACACAGCTAAACCAAGATCAGACAGACAGGGATAGTCAAGCATTGACGAAGGTGGTTGTAAAGAAATCGTTTGAAATCAGCAGAAGGAATCACTCCCAGATGCTACCAGCAGTGAAACTAGCACGATGACTGTGCGTAGAGAGTTATATAGAATGACCTATGATGATCGAGCGTCTTTTCATAACCCACACATTTCTGTCTTACACAGAATAGCAGCTTCAGCACAGGCCCTTTCCTTCTAACGGACTCCACTCTAGAGCAAGTCATATCTGTTTATTGTTATGGAACCTCTTGATTTCTTTTTGGTTTCCGTTATAATGGCCATGTCAGTATTTTATGAACTCTAAGTAGCCAATTTGAGGACACTGTCTATTCCAAGTCGTTTGTTCCCGTTGTACATCAGTGTTGCCTTCGGTTTATCGGTTCATACTGGAGATTCTGAGGAACATTATAATTCTCCTGTTCCAAAATACCGGCCTGTAGTGGCGTAGTTAGATGGTGGGGCTGCCCTCTTTATGTGCCCCAACACACCTGTTTTTCTTTTCAAGTTGGCTCCCTTAAAAGGTTGCTACAGCCATCGGTACATCTCTTGAGGTTTCCTACGGTATCTTTCCCTGTTTCTCATCGTGGCTGTTGATGAGAATTGGCTTAAAAAAATGGCTCTGAGCACTTAACTTCTGAGGTCATCAGTCGCCTACAACTTAGAACTAATTAAACCTAACTAACCTAAGGACAACACAAACATCCATGCCCGAGGCAGGATTCGAACCTGCGACCGTAGCGGTCGCTCGGTTCCAGACTGTGGTGCCTAGAACCGCACGGCCACTCCGGCCTGCAGAATTGGCTTCCCTACGCCTAGAAGAGTCCACTTGCCACTCCCGCAACCCCTACGTTGTGGACTGACTAGCACTGCCAAGAGCTTCACCTCCCACCAGTTTGACTCTATGGGTCATTACAGAGTGCACAATCCTCCTCGTCAACAGTAAGGTGGCAATCTCTGATGACCAAGATCTGAGATAGATAACAAAACAAACTCAGCCTTAGTCAAAAGAAAAGTCACGCAAGTTAAAAGCCCTAGTTGGAATAAAATATATTACCGATATCGAACATGATACATCATGCGTCCAGAGATATTTCACTACATTTTTTCTACGGTCTGAAAGCAGTCGAGTCTGTTTAACATGTGGTTTAGTAATGCAAGTAAAACCCAAAATGCGCAATTTTAAGTAAATTGTGCGCTTTCGTAGATAAATTCATGATTCATGCACGCAGTTAATGAAAACAATCTGACTGTAACATTATCATCGCAACAGAATACACTTACATTAAAAACGTAACTGGAATACAATAGACTTAGCGCCTGTAAGTTCTATACTTAAGTGACCATGAACAACCATCTCTACTATTCCACAAATAATGAATACATTGAGCAGCCAAAACATTATTACGCAGAGACTGTGAACGAGTAACTCGAAAACGGCGAAGCTGGTCGAATTTTCACGTGCTAACGTCCTGAGATTCTACGGAAAGAGGTAGAAAGGCAATGAAACTATCACTAGGCGCTAAATAATTGGAAGTCCACGACTCTTCACAGAACGTCGGGTTCGAAGCCTTGTCTGCACTGTAAGATAGGGTAGATAGTGATCTGTGGCATCTCAATCGAAAGAGCACAATGCTGGTGCACGCACAAGTGTTTCGCAGCACACTGGTGATCGTATCACTCCTAGGTGTTCACATGTTGATCCAGCGACATCGTCACTTACGACTGCAGTGGACACGGGACAATCGAAATTCGATAGTATGGCGTAAATTATACCTAGTGTTCCGAATGATTCATTTTCCCTCTTTCTTGGCATACAATGTGAGATATAATACCAAATCGTCGATCAGTGGAAGTGTGTCGGATGAATTACATTTTGGGTACACTAGGTCGATGATCGTTTCCACAAACGCCGTCAGCGAGATGTACGGCGGCTCGAAACGCACAGCGGGCCACGGACGAAGGCTGGTGGGAGCAGTATTATGGTATGGGAGACATTCTCCTGCGCTTGCACGGGACCTGTGGTAGCAATCGAAAACACGCTGACAGCTGCCAACCACTTACATCCGTTCGTGCTTGATGCCTTCCCCGACGCCGACATCAACTTTCAGCAGCAAATGTCTCGGAGACAGTACCGTGTATAGTGGTTTGAGGAGCATTATAGTGACCTCACCCTGATCTCTCGGCGATCAAATTCGCCTTGTGTAAATCCTGTGGAACCTATCTGGGTCACTATCTGGCGCCATTATTTACGCGAATTACGTGACCTGTGCCTAGACTTGTAATGCATCATACCTCCGCAAACCTAGCAACAAACTATCGGATCCCTGATACGCAACCGAGCGATGTGGCGCAGTGGTTAGCGCACTGGACTCGTATTCGGGAGGACGACGGTTCAATCTCGTCTCCGGCCATCCTGATTTAGGTTTTCCGTGATTTCCCTAAATCACTTAGGCAAATGCCGGGATGATTTCTTTGAAAGGGCACGGCCGATTTCCTTCCCCATCCTTCCCTCACCCGAGCTTGCGCTCCGTCTCTAATGACCTCGTTGTCGACGGGACGTTAAACACTAATCTCCTCCTCCCTCCTGATACGCAGTATTAGTTATGTATTTCGTTCCAAAGATGGGCAAACACTCTATGAAGCAGGTGGTTGTAATGTTTTGGCTCATCAGTGTATGTGTTAACTATCCGACTTGTAATCTGTTGCTGTGCGGAGGGGATATTAAATCCGTTTCTGTGGTTATTACAGTCAAACACGAAACTTAGCACGCACACACTTCTGCAGATTCATGTGCAGCACCTCCCCTAGCTGCAGGGGCTTAGTGACTCACCATATTACCTGTAAAATGTATGTAGTGGAAGGATAGTAAGTAGAGCCTCGCTGAAGCGGCAGTTGCCACGGTGTTGCGCAGGCAAGGTGCGGCTGCCGCCGCTGGAAGTCCTGCAGGACGCCGCCCCTTCGCCGCTGCTGGCCGCTTCCCCCTCGCCGTCGACGTCCGCGTCGTTGTGGCCGGGCGCGCGCGGCAACTCCACCCCCGCCGTCCTGGCGTCGCCCGGTGCCAGCATTTCCGACGGCGGATCCTCGGAAGAGTGTAACGGTACGTGTCCTGCCCTCGCTGCCAGCAACCGGTTCCACGGCGAGTCCTTAATGCACCGGACATCGGATAATTACTGTCTGCACCTCTGTAATTAAACAAGGTCTCACATGGTACAATAAAAGTCTAAGCACTGGTGACAGATTTTCTGCCAAATTTTAACAGCACTATATTTCTTTCCTCTTCTTCACCTGAGACATCCTGGAGATGGGTTCGCCAAATGACGGCCAAGTTGCGAAACACCGTTTCGCTGTAACAAGTTTCCTGTACCGTTTTAATCATCATCGTTATAGACATGCGCAGTTTGTTCTCTGATATCGATATCTGATGTTTTATGCCCTCGATTTCCTTTGATAGTTGCACAATCCCTAACCTCCTTTAACCTAAATTTACTTCGCAATATCTTCAACTTTTTTAGTCCTGTCTTCCTCAGTAGCGTGTAATATTACGGTATATTGATAATTTTTACTTATGGACCGTCTGACAGCAACTGAATAAAACACAATTTTAGTGCCATACGCGTTTCGCCTTTATTTTCTGCAAGGCATCATCAGTGGCCTGGAATATGTGCATATGTTAGCCATTTAATTTACATTTTTGTCACTGGGAAGAAAAACCGCAAATTGGCATTCATAAGAAGAAGAACAACACCAAAAATGCAACAGGAGCGTAATATGTAAGAAATTGCCCACGCAATCTGTAAGTACAGTTCGACACATTACTACCTAATAGGAAATACCAACCACCAGAACTGTTTATAACCTATAGGGACAGTGACAAAAATGTAAATTACATAGCTAACATATGTACATACTCCAGGCTACTGATGATGCCTTGCAGAAAATAAAGGCGAAACGCGTATGGCACTAAAACTACGTTTTATTCAGTTGCTGTCAGACGGTCCATAAGTAAAAATTATCAATATACCGTAATATTACTTAGTAACAGTTCGCGGTCCTTCAGTCGTTGAAGATTCTGAGAAGTGTCGTAAATTTCGACCTTGATAATTCTCTCCATTAAAATGGGATCCTTTAACAAACATAATGCAGAAACCTAAGAAGTATTTTGATCTTGAACCTCGGTATCATCTTCATATATTATTTATAACAGGCCGTAGATGAAGATGAGATGGGAGATATGATAATGCGAGAAGAACTTGATAGAGTAGTGAAAGTCCAGACAAGGCCCTGGGAATTGACGGAATTCCGTTAAGAGCCAATGACAGCCTTGGGATAGCCACCAATGACAAAACTCTTCCATCTGATGTGCAAGATGAATAAGAGAGGTGGAATAACGTCAGACTTCAAGAACAATATAATAATTCCAATTACAAAGAAAACAGGTGCTGACAGATGTTCATATTACCGTCCTATCAGTTTGGTAAGTCACGGCTGCAAAATGTTTCATGAAATTTTTACAGGTGAATGGAAAAGATGGTAGAAGCCAACCTCGGGGAAGTATAGTTTGGATTTAGCTGAAATATACGAACACGCGAGGCAGTAATGACTGATTTATCTTTATGAAGAAATGTTAAGCAAAAGAAAACCCGCGTTTACAGCATTTGTTCCACTTGAAGAAAGCTTTTGACAATGTTGACTGTAATACTGTCTTTGAAATTCTGAAGGTACCAGGCGTAAAAAAAACAGGGAGCGAAAGGCTAATTACAACTTGTACAAACCCAAACGCCTGCTCTAAGAGTTGATGGTCACGAAAGGAAATCAGTATTTGAGAAAGTATCGCTGTAGTGTGGACCCTTCGTAAAATAACGGAATGTGGCTACTTTTTATTTGTAACTAACAAAGATCTGAAAATGACATGAAATGTAAATGTTACAAAAGTGCTTGACAATGACGCTTAGTCGAACTTAGCTAATCGTACGACTCAATAAACATCGCATTACTTCATACTAAGAACCATGTTTACATTTATTAGAGGCTTTGCCGGCCGGAGTGGCCGAGCGGTTCTAGCCGCTACAGTCTGGAACCACGCGACCACTACGGTCGCAGGTTCGAATCCTGCCTCGGGCATGGATGTGTGTGATGTCCTTAGGTTAGTTAGGTTTAAGTAGTTCTAAGTTCTAGGGGACTGATGACCTCAGATGTTAAGTCCCATAGTGCTCAGAGCCATTTGAACCATTTTTAGAGGCTTTGGATCCCCACAAGTACAAAATTTTACTGAGAAAGGGTTATAGCCTATACCCGCCCGATATTATTCAATCTGTACACTGAGCAAGCAGTGAAGGGAACCAAAGAAAAATTTGAAGTACGAATTCAAGTTTAGTAGGAAGAAATAAAATCTTTGCGGTTTGCCGATGACACTGTAATTCTGTCCGAGACAGCAAAGGTCTTGGAAGAGCAGGTAACGGAATGGAGTGCCTCTTGAAAGGAAGATATAGGGTGAACACCAACAAAATGAAAACAAGGATAATTTTAGTCGAATTAAATCAGATGATGCTTAGGGAATTGGATCAGGAAACCAGAGAATTGAAGTAGTAGATGAGTTTTGCTATTTAGGCAGCAAAATAACTGATAATGGCCGAAATAGAGAAGATATAAAATGTAGACTGACAATGACAAGAAAAGGATTTCTAAAGAATAGGGATTTTTTAATATCTAATATAGATTGAAGTGACAGGAAGTATTTTCTGAAGGTATTTTTCTGGAGTGTAGGCATGTATGGAAGTGTAAAATGGATGATAAAAGTCTTAGGCAAGAAGAGAATAGAAAATTTTGAAGCGTGGTGCTACAGAAGAATGCTGAACATCAGATGGGTAGATCGCGTAACTAATGAAAAGGTACTGAACAGAACTGCAGAGAAGAACAATTTCTGGCATAACCTGATAACCTGACCAGGGGAAGGGATCGGTTGGTAGGGCTTAACAAAGGATCACCAATTTAGTGCCGGAGGGAAGGGTAGGGGGTAAAAATTGTAGAGGGAAATCAGGAGATGAATACAATCATCAGGTTCAGAACGCTGTAGATAGCAGTAGTTACTTGGAGGTGAAGAGGTTTGCACAGGATAGAGTAGCATGGAGCTTTATTTAACCAGTCTTTCGAGTGAAGACCACAACAACAACATCCATTATGGCTTTTGGACAGCTCATTACTGAAGCTGTTGTTGTCTTCAGTTTTTTAAAAAAAAATGGCTCTGAGCACTATGGGACTTAACTTCTGAAGCATCAGTCCCCTAGAACTTAGAACTAATTAAACCTAACTAACCTAAGGACATCACACACATCCATGCCCGAGGCAGGATTCGAACCTGCGACCGTAGCGGTCGCGAAGTTCCAGACTGTAGCGCCTAGAACCAATCGGCCACCCCGGCCGCCTGTCTTCAGTTAGAGGCCTCAGTCTGCTTCATCTCTGTTTACTGAAGTCAAACATAATTCTCGATCTACAGCTTTTACCCACTGCACTTATCTTGCAACTATAAACAATTTCATGATGCCTCAGTGCGTCCTATTAACTGACCCCTTCTTCTAGTCAAGCTGCGCCATAAATTCCTTTTCTCCCCGTTTCAATTCAATACTTCATTACATATCTTACCAATTTTCGCCATTATTTTGTAGCACCATATTTTTCTTATATAGTATCTGAAATGTTCCTCGTCCTCGTTTTGATTTCCCGGCTATCGTCCGTTATTCTCTTGCTCAAATGCCGAAAGTCATTTCGTACTTCTAGTGTATCATTTCCTTTGTTGGTGTCCTTGTTATAACATATTTTCGACATCCAACCCTTTCAAGTAAACCTCCAAGTGCTTTGCCATTCCCAACGGAATTACAGAGTGATTTTCAAACCGCAAAGATATCATTTCTTCTACCTCAACTTTAATTCGCTTTCTGAACTTCACCTTGGCTTTCTTTAGTTGTTGCAAAATGTATAGAATGAATATCACGGAAATATTCCAGTTTCTTAACTCAGGAAATAGTTCGTAGCGAATAAATTACATGGTGAATCTTACTTAACAAAAATTTTGCCAAGCAAAAAATTTCAGATGTAGTAGAACTCGTCTGCGAAATATCTGAAGGTGTTGGGTTTCAAAATCTAAAGGATGAAAATAATTGGAAGGTCTTAGCTGTTCAAAATCTGAAGGACGAAAATAACTGGTTTTGTGAGGCTGTAATACTTGGAATGCTACTATAGGTCAGTGACGGTTTGAGTTACCGATCATGCTTTGCTTCTCTTCAAAATATAATGTAGTGGTAAATTTGTGCTGAGTTACCTTAACCGTTTGGAAACAGAAAGCGAGACGAGTTTGACAACAGCTCCGAAATGTATGACTGAATGACCGTGCGTGTTTGTGAGCTCAGAAGACTTTGATGGCGTAATGAGCGCGCCGCTGTGACGAACGACGAGTATAAAAAAGATTCTGATGAGTCACTCGCTAATGTGCCGATGAGTGTGCTTGTTCGGCATCAGTCTTACGAAATTATACAGTTAGGCTATACAGTAGACCCATTGAGCGTGGTGATCTCAGCGCCGGTCATTAACGGTGTAGGCCATATCTACACGTAATGCTCTGGACTTCCGATATCCAAGTAGGGACGCACGATTTGTTTCGGTTCTCCTTGCAGTCTGGTTGTATTCGGTTGCTTTGGAACATATTACCAGATGTTGACGCTAATTCACGAGACGTCGAAGTAATTAGTATCCGACCGTGTCACCTCCAATAATCATTCGAAGAGCACAGCGCAGACGTCAGTAATACTGAGTGGCTTTCAAACCCGACTGGTGTTACTCAATGCGTTCCTCATATACGGGTGGATGCCACTTCTTCCACTTAAACGGTACCTCAGCTGGTTATTGCTGTGGTCTTCACCCTAAAAACTAGTTTAATGCAAACTATTTTATCCAAATGTTTTTTATTCCAGTCTCTGATCACAATATCAATTCTTTAGACGATGATCGGTTTCAGTCCGTAATGACCATCCTCAGATCTTTTTTACACCATGTCCTAAAGTGATTAGGCCATAATGGCATCGAAGTCCGGGAACACTTTCAATTATTTGTTGCACAAAAACTAAACATTGTACAGACGTCATTCATATTGCATTTTTAAGAGAAACTCTTTCTTTCTTTCTATATATATATATATATATATTTTTTTTTTTTTTTTTTTTTTTGCAAAAATTCGAGCCGTGAGTGACCCGGGAGACGTCAATACGTCAATCGAACTCTTGCCATACCCGTCCCAGCATGGCATCGTCGGCTGTGACAGTCGCTTCCCGTATTCTCTCCCTGAGCTCTAATACATAACGTGGTAGAGGCGATACAGCCATCTACAGAAAAAAGTCATACGGAGTGAGATCTGGTGATCCGGGAGGCCATTTCACGAAACAGCTGTCCCCTTCTGTAGCACGGCCGATCCATCGATGCGGCAGCTCCGTGTTCAAGTACCGACGAACTTCACGATGACAATGGGGGTGGTGCCCCATTCTGCTGGAAGATGAACGGAGAGTCCGATTGCATTTGAGGCATCAGCCATTGGTGCAACATGTCCAAGTAGGAATATCCAGTGATAGTGCTCTCGGCGAAGAAGAATGGCCCGTACAATTTTTGACATGACAAGGCACAAAAACATTTACCGTTGGGGAAACACGCTCAAACTCACTGCATTGGTGTGGATGCTTTGTACCCCAGATTCGACAATAATGCCTGTTCACTTTCCCATTAATGTGAAAAGTGGCTCCGTTGTTAAAAATTAAGCGCTCAACAATACCATCCCCATCCTCATTCAATTGTTACAACTGCGAGCAAAACTCAAAACGCTTGTCTTTGTCGTCGTCATTGAGCTTCTGCACTAGCTCCAATTTGAATGGCTTCACAGACAGTTTCTGTCGCAGGACTTTCCACACTGTCACTGGAGCCATTTCGAGTTCACGGGATGCACGACGCACCGATTTCTTTGGACTCCTTATGAATGTCTCTCGTACGCGCTCCGCATTCACTTCGCTCACACTGGGACGTCCGCTTCTCCTTGCCGGGCGCAAGCAATCCGTCGTAACGAATTTGTTATGCCAGTGGTAAATGGCCTTCCTTGTTGATGGCTTCTTACCGTATTTGGTTCTAAACATCCGCTGAACAGCTGTAGCACACTTGTTTTTGTCGAACTCCAACACACAGAAAGCTCGCTCCGCACGTAAACTCGCCTTGTTTGCGAATAGCGCAAACTGCACTGTGGCGGTATATATGAAAAAAAAACTTTGCAAGTTTCTCTTCAAAATGACGCGTGTGTGATATCTGTACAATGTTTGGTTCTTGTGGAATAGATAATTGAAAGTGTTCCCGAACTTTATGTACACCCTTTATACTAACAATATTAAAAATCATGGGCATACCCATCGCTCCTAGTCAAAACTTACTATTCAGAGAAGATTGGCAATACCAAAAGTTAGCGACCCAGCGCTCCTAGTCATAAGTATATGGCGTCGCACTACCCACATGGATAACTTCTGTTCCGCCAGCCAGACGGTCTCTCCTTCTCATGTAAGACACTACCGCCTGATACTTTCCGCTTTGTAATTTGCGTGTGCCGAGACTAATCGTATTAGTAGTGACAATTCTATATCGCCAACCCGGCCTTTTTTTTTTAAATAAAAAAATATCGTCTCCTCACTAAAAAAAATATTTTCTTTTTTTTCCTTTTACATGAAGCCAAGTTTTAAAGAAAGGGGCACTTTTTCTTTACCTTTCGGTCACCATAGTACTGACGATATTTTATGAGTAGTAAATTCTCACTAGGGGCCATGGGTATGTCTATGATTTTTTAACGTTGTGAGTGTATTTTAGACATTCCTTTACTGATTTTAATATCCGCAAAAAGTGGTGACACTATACTTTGCTTTTTACGACGTAGGTTCACCTGATGATGATGCTTGAAGCAGCGAAACCGGTCGTGTTTTAATAAACAATAATTTTAACAGCTGTGAGCTGAATTCTTCCTGAGTTCACAGTTCAGTGCAATTATCCATGCTAGTATAGGCTGCGAAAGCCTCCTCATGTGTGCATATCTATTGCAACCTACATCCATTTAAATCTGATGCCTGTAATGGGGACCTGATCTCCCTTCAGAATGTTTTCCTCCCACATTTCCCTCTATTACCAAGCTGACAATTCCTGGATGCACCAGGATTTGTGCTACCAGCCAATAGCTTCCTAAAGTCAAGTTGTACAAATAAAAAAATTATTTTCCGCAATTCGGCTCAGTACCTCCTCATTAGTGAGGCGATGTATCCATTTAATCTTCAGCATTCTTCTGTAGAACCACATTCCAAATACTTCTCTCCCTCTCGGAACTATGATCGTCCACGTTTCACTTTCGTACAGGGCTACACTCCAAAAAAATCGTTTTAAAGAAAACTTTCGAACAATAAATTGATATCGATGTTAGGATATTTACCTTTTATACGTCGTAGAAAGCCTACATAAAAGCTCTAAGCTTTTAGTTCTGGAGCAGAAGGAGTATATGTTACGACATATGATGAACATTGGATCAGTTTTCGGAAAACACTTTAATACAGGATAGCCTGGAAGAAATCCGTATCCATATGAGGGACGATATACAGGGCCCGTCGCATAAATGTCAGCACAACCTATGTTCGATGTCAACGGCAATAACCACTCACAGACGACAGGTGGCAGCGCTAGCAGAGGAGGGTACATATGGCGTGAAGTGTGTCAGGCGGTGGGTGGAGGTGGGGGGGGGGGAAACATGCAAAAAATACTGCAGTCCTCGTAATGCGAAAACGGAGCAAATTACACTACTGGCCATTGCTACACCAACAAGAAATGCAGATGGTAAACGGGTATTCATTAGAAAAATATATTATACTAGAACTGACATGTGATTAGATTTTCTCGCAATTTGGGTGAATAGATCCTGAGAAATCAGTACCCAGAACAACCACCTCTGGCCGTAACAACGGCCTTGATACACCTGGGCATTGAGAGTAGTGACTGGCGTATTGTAACGAGCCAGTTGCTCGGCCACCATTGACCAGACGTTTTCAATTGGTGAGAGATCTGTGCTGGCCAGGGCAGCAGTCGAACATTTTCTGTATCCAGAAAGGCCCGTACAGGACCTGCAACATGCGGTCGTGCATTATCCTGCTGAAATGAAGGGTTTCGCAGGGATCGAATGAAGGGTAGAGCCACGGGTCGTAACACATCTGAAATGTAACGTCCACTGTTCAAAGTGCCGTCAACGCGAACAAGAGGTGATCGAGAAGTGTAACCAATGGCACCCCATACCATCACACCGAGTGATACGCCAGTATGGCGATGACGAATACACGCTTCCAATGTGCGTTCACCGCGATGTCGCCAAACACGGATGCGACCATCGTGATGCTCTAAACAGAACCTGGATTCATCCGAAAAAGTGACGTTTTGCCATTCGTGCACCCAGGTTCGTCGTTGAGTACACCATCGCAGGCGCTCCTGTGGTAACCGCAGCCATGGTCTCCGAGCTGATAGTCCATGGTGCTGCAAACGTCATCGAACTGTTCGTGCAGATGGTTGTTGTCTTGCAAACTTCCCCATCTGTTGGCTCAGGGATCGAGACGTGGCTGCACGATCCGTTACAGCCATGCGGATAATATGCCTGTCATCTCGACTGCTAGTGATACGTGGCCATTGGGATCCAGCACGGCGTCCCGTATTACCCTCCTGAACCCACCGATTCCATATTCTGCTAACAGTCATTGGATCTCGACCAACGCGAGCAGCAATGTCGCGATACGATAAACCGCAATCGCGATAGGCTACAATCCGACCTTTATCAAAGTCGGAAACGTGTTGGTACGCATTTCTCCTCCTTACACGAGGCATCACAACAACGTCTCACCAGGCAACGCCGGTCAACTGCTGTTTGTGTATGAGAAATCCGTTGGAAAGTTTGCTCATGTCAGCACGTTGTAGGTGTCGGTACCCACGCCAACCTTGTGTGAATGCTCTGAAAAGCTAATAATTTGCATATCACAGCATCTTCTTCCTGTCGGTTAAATATCGCGTCGCTAGTACGTCATCCTCGTGGTGTAGCAATTTCAATGGGCAGTAGTGTATATGACGTCCGAAAGGGCATCTTAATTGATTTTCGGGCTAAGGATGAAATAATTTCCGAAACAGCTAAATTTGTAAGCTGTTCGTGTGCCGCCGTTGTTAAAGTATACTGTACACTGCAAAATGGCGCTACCCATAACACGCGGCTAGGCCACTGTGGTGCACCGCAGGCCACAAGATGATACGGATAAACGGCGGCTGTGTGTGCAGGTGAATATACTACAGCTGCTGACCAGATGACAGCACAGATGGACCAATGGACTACCAACAGCGCCTCTTCAGTTCCGTTCAGGGAAAGGTGCTGTGTACGGGCCGCCGCAGTAGACGCGCCGCGCCGTTAGCGCTCCCGTGCTAAATGCTGTTCATCTGGGACGACGGCTGGTGTTTGCACGCCAGTACCGCAACCGGTTGACGACAGGCGGTCTTTCCAGATGAATCACGTTTTATGCTCCTGTGGACAGGTGGCCGTCGGCGTGTGCGGCGTGAAAAGTCTGAAAGTAAACACCTAGCAACAATCGCGGGGATGATACCGTCGCTCTGGAAAACGTCATGAACCAACAGAAGTATGCATTTATCCTCGAGGACCACGCCCACTAGTACATGTTTTTCCTCGTCAATATAGCATTTATCAGCAAGACAATGCAACGCGGCACACACCTCGCAGTGTATGTGCGCGGTTCGACGAGCACCAGGAAGAATTCACCGTACTGCACTGGCCATAAGACTCCCCGGGGCTTTACACTCGGTCGAGAATCTGTCGGACCGTCTCGCTCGGCTGTTGGCGGCATAGTCCTCAACCGAGAAATCTAGCTCAGCTGGCCGTGGCGCTGGAGTCGTGTGGCTGCACGTCTCTGTCGGTACCTTCCGGGACCGCACTGATTGTCTTTCTACATGTCTTAAAGTGGTACGCGCTGTAAAAGCTGCTTTTGACAGATGGTGACGTTAATTTGCCTGGACAGTGTACATTTGATACAAACCATAGAACGCTGTCATATCAGTTCAGTACTTGTACTGGTAACAGTGGATTATTACTTTATAATTGAAAAAGAAACAGCCCTCGGTCACTATATTTTTAACAAATTAACCTGGTTTCAACACTGCTAGGAGTGTCTTCTTCAGAATTTAAAACAAATGGCTCTCAGCACTATCGGACTTAACATCTATGGTCATCAGTCCCCTAGAACTGAGAACTACTTAAACCTAACTAACCTAAGGACATCACACAACACCCAGTCATCACGAGGCAGAGAAAATCCCTGACCCCGCCAGGAATCGAACCCGGGAACGCGGGCGTGGAAAGCGAGAACGCTACCGCACGACCACGAGCTGCAGACTTTAAAACAAAGAATGATCTATATTCTGTAACATGGTCACAGAATAAAGAGTAAAAACGTATGATAGGGTATAAGTACGGAATCATCGTAAAAGATTGACAGTACTTATATGTCATTTATAAAATAATAAATATGCCAAAAGGGCATTAGTCACAAAGCTATTTAAGATAAAGAAAACTGTGATGGCGAGCCACTAAGGGCTGCTCGTTACTTGCGTGGTCGTTACTTTTATGGTGCAGGTTGCAACCTGCACCACGCAAGTAACGAGCAGCCCTTAGTGGCTCGCCATCACAGTTTTCTTTATCTTAAATAGCTTTGTGACTAATGCCCTTTTGGCATATTTATTATTTTATAAATGACATATAAGTACTGTCAATCTTTTACGATGATTCCGTACTTATACCCTATCATACGTTTTTACTCTTTATTCTGTGACCATGTTACAGAATATAGATCATTCTTTGTTTTAAATTCTGAAGAAGACACTCCTAGCAGTGTTGAAACCAGGTTAATTTGTTAAAAATATAGTGACCGAGGGATGTTTCTTTTTCAATTGTAACTATTTACGGTCTCTGAACGTGCAGCCATGTACAAAATTTTGTTATTACTTTACATTTAGCTTTAGTACACTGTTCTAATGGCACTAGTTCGCTCTTGATCTGAACTTCGAAGAGGCTGCTATCAGCGTGGCTGTTAGTAGGGTGCGCCGCACTGCACTCTAACAGATGTAGACCCGGCAGTGCCGGCGTAGGGAACCTCTTGATGGCGTGTCTTCGTCGACATCTGTCATTCGTGGCTGAGTCTGGCAGCGACTTTCTATAGCTTTTGGTCCCGTCGTGAGGTACCGACTTTAACATGAGACCTCACTCTTTGGACGACAGCACATTCTCCTTTTCAGAAATGCTTTTCTTACCATCGCCAGTCCGCATATTCTATACTCCCTACTTCCACCAAAAGTATTTACTTTGCTGCCCAAGTTTCAGGTTCACCTAGATATTTTAAACTAAAGTCATTATAGTTTACATTTAGTTGAACATACCACAGAATTACTTATAGTATCTTTTTCAGTTCTAACAGAACAAATTACTGTTGTAAGTAATATGAAAGGACGACTGCTGTGGTAATGAGCCAGTGTTCGTAACTGAATGGATAGTAACAGAGGTAATGTTGCTGAGGTTTAAATTAAATGCGTAAAATTTGTAATTGCTTTCATTATGATTGGATATAAACTTTCAGCCGGCCGGAGTGGTCGTGCGGTTATAGGCGCTACAGTCTGGAACCGCGTGACCGCTACGGTCGCAGGTTCGAATCCTGCCTCGGGCATGGATGTGTGTGATGTCCTTAGGTTAGTTAGGTTTAAGTAGTTCTAAGTTCTAGGGGACTGATGACCACAGTAGTTAAGTCCCATAGTGCTCAAAGCCATTTGATATAAACTTTCTGCTGCTTCTGCTCTCAAAACTCTTAGTTCCTCATTTCTTTGGTCTCAAACCATCCCTTTTTCCATGTTTTAGATTGTTGTTAACTGCGTTTTAACCATTCTGGTTCCTTCTGTTATTATGACGTATCCCTGAAAATTGTTCTTATACTTTGCATTTCCACCCTGGATAAATACCTTTTATTCTTGACTTGAATTTGTTCTGGCCAGTAATGTTTATCCAGTCAGTTTTCTAAGGAATCTCATTCATGAGCGCTCTATTTCTTTCTCCTGATGCTATGTAATGTTCAACATTGTCATCTCTTATCTTTTGTGACCTCCAGTCAAATTCCCCTTCATTGTGGCACACGAAATAAAGAAATGTTTTGACCTTTCTGCTAAAGTCATAATTGAATGCTTATGTTGAGTTGCAGCCTAAATATGAGAAACTCTTGAAGCGATCTATTGTTTGGTACTTAGTTACAATAATCTGTATTCTAGGCCTGCCTTTAAAAAAAAAAAAAAAAAAAAAAAAAAAAAAAAAAAAAAAAAAAAAATTCATCTGAAATTTTTGGGTAAAATGCGTTATGGTCAGATGTTGAAGCAAAAATTGAGTGGTGAACCTTATTTAATATGCAATTTCACATAGAAAATATTTGGTTTTAAGAGATTAATTCAATGATATTAATATCATTTGACATTGGAAAGTTTCTTCTACGCGCCAGGCAATGTGCATATCACGTCATTTCGCCCATGAAAAACTGCTAAGACTCATCTCACCTGGAAACTTTAGGACTCTACATTTTCTGGACCGATACGGAACGTGAAGGACATCCTAGGTTAACCTAATCAGGTTCAGTCTTTCAGCTGTGATAATTTCGATTCATCAAAGAATAGTACATCTGGAAGCAAAGGGAAGTGTGGGGCGTTAAAAACGTTTATATGGAAAGTTTTGACTACAGCAAGAACGTTCAAGTGGATATTAGTAGCAGTAATTACGTTAAAATGAAGAGATCTGCTAAGGCTAGAGTAGCGTGAAGAGTTGTATTAAACAAGTCTTCGCGCTAGAGACCATCACTTACGAACCTTGTCGTAGATGTTTCTTAATTTCTGCACCTATAAATGCAACATGTCTAGTATAACTATGTTTTTGGAACGAAGGAAGGATGCAGGAGCTGTGATTAGCGAAGATTGGAGAAGAAACCAGCCTTGTACATTTCGAAGGCATCATTCTGGTATTGGCCTTATGCGATTTGCGAGAATCATGGAAAACCGAAATTTGGATGACTGGATGAATATTATGACCCCGTCTCTTTCCACTGCCCCGCCTCGCTCGGTGATCATGTTTCTGCACAGGATTATTAGGGAAAGCAACAAGAAATTTGCACCATAGCGAATTGGCTGTTTTTGATTCATACCACCAAATGCTGGGTGGGAAAAATAAAACTAGCCCGAAAAATATTACATTCATTTTAAGATATGCAAACCAACTTAGCATCTTACTTCCTGGCACATTAATACTGTGTGCCGGACCGAGACTCGAATTCAGGACCTTTTCCTTTCGCGGGCAAGTGGTCTACCATCTGAGCCATCCAAGCACGACTCACGCCCCGTCCTCACAGCTTTACTTCTGCCAGTACCTCGTCTCGAGTTCGAGTCTCAGTCCGGCACACAGTTTTAATATGCCAGGAAGTTTCATATCAACGCACACTCCGCTGCAGAGTGAAAATCTCATTCTGGAAACATCCCGCAGGCTGTGGCTAAGCCATGTCTCCGAAATATCCTTTCTTCCTGGAGTGCTAGTTCAGCAAGGTTCGCAGGAGACCTTCTGTAAAGCTTGGAAGGTAGGAGACGAAGTACTGGCAGAAGTAAAGCTGTGAGGACGGGGCGGGAGTCGTGCTTGGGTAGCTCAGATGGCCAGCCAGCACGGTAGCTAAGCGTGTTCGGTCTGAGAGCCGTTTGGCCTCTGTAATAAAAACTGAGTGGAAGGATCAGCAAACGAACTTGAACGGATGTCATGTGACGTCCGCAACGATCTAACACAACGATCAACAACGGAAAAAAACATGGTAGAGCACTTGCCCGCGAAAGCAAAAGTCCCGAGTTCGAATCTCGGTCCGGCACACAGTTTTAATCAGCCAGGAAGTTTCATATAAGCGCACACTCCGCTACAGATTGAAAATCTCATTCTGGCAACTTAACATCAACTGCACCAGTTGTAGATGATGTAAGTGGGTTGCCAACTTCAGGAAGCATGTACTATTTTCTGAGCCAGTTTTATAATGCCTATCCAGTATGTTTTAGTTTCTTATCGCTGTGCTACTTTGTACAGCTCCAAGTGAAGTTACAAGTTCAAGAATGTGGTGTACCAGATTGACACAGAGCACAGTGCAGACGTGAATGCTCGAAACAAAGTTTACCATCCTAAGTCTGCTGGTGATTTCTTCGCTGCACCGCCGCCGGATGAGCCAGCCTCTTCATGTGGTACCTCACTCGTTTGTTGCAGGCGCTTACGAGACTGCGCTCGACCTGAGCCGGGATGGCTGCTCACCGAGGCCAAAATCGGGCTCTGGGAAAATGGGCAAGGCGTCCGGCTGGAACTCCAGGAGCGGAGGCGTGAGTGCGACGGAGATGCAGTCTGGCGGTTCCCAGGGGAAGCCTGCGCTGGGCAAGAAGCGAGTCCAGTGCAACGTCTGCCTCAAGACCTTCTGCGACAAGGGCGCGCTCAAGATACACTTCTCGGCTGTCCACCTCCGTGAGATGCACAAGTGCACAGTACGTATCTCACTTGTACCTAAGTGCACTTTTCACTGAAATGTAGCTTAGTTAGAAACCCAGAAAGAAAAACTCGTCTACTATATACGAGCATCAGCCAACATATTTTCGCTAACAAAACTTGTTCCCCATGACCTAAACTGTTGTTGTTGTTGTTGTGGTCTTCAGTTCTGAGAGTGGTTTGATGCAGCTCTCCATGTTGCTCTATCCTGTGCAAGCTTCTTCATCTCCCAGTACTTACTGCAACCTACATCCTTCTCAATCTGCTTAGTGTATTCATCTCTTGGTCTTCCTCTACGATTTTTAATCTCCACGCTGCCCTCCAATGCTAAATTTGTGATCCCTTGATGCCTCAGAACATGTCCTACTAACCGGTCCCTTCTTTTTGTCAAGTTGTGCCACAAACTCCTCTTCTCCCCAATTCTATTCAATACCTCCTCATTAGTTATGTGACCTACCCATCTAATCTTCAGCATTCTTCTGTAGCACCACATTTCAAAGCTTCTATTCTCTTCTTGTCC